>NC_064573.1:14781250-16134166 GCF_937001465.1 Orcinus orca
TGCATCTTCCTGTCTTTCTTGCCAGGACACACTGGGTGGCAGGGAATTGTGAAGGTAGAGGGCCAAATAGGCTGCTTTTGGATTTGCTATGGAGAGATCAGAAGCAAATAATGTAAAGAGGGAGAGATCAGGGATTCAGTCTATCACAGCGGTCCCCAACAGTTTTGGTACCAGGGACCAGTTTCGTGGAAGACAATTTTTGCACAGACCGGGGGCTGGTGGGGGGATGGTTTGGGGATGATTCAAGTGCATTACATTTATTGTGCACTTTATTTCTATTATTATTACATTGTAATATATAAGGGAATAATTATACAAGTCACCAGAATGCTCACAGGAGGCGGAGCTCAGGCACTAATGCAAGCGATGGGGAGCAGCTGTAAATACAGATGAAGCTTCGCTCGCTCGCCTGCCACTCGCCTCCTGCTATGCGGTTCCTAACAGGCCAGGGGTTGGGGACCCCGTGTCTATCACTTCACAACAGAGGGCAATCGGGACTTTCTGGGTACTCCATCTTTTTTCACTGCTAGATATTAAGAGACAGCATTGGTCAGCTGCTGCTAGGAAATCTGCCTCCTGGCCTGGAATCTCAAAATTTTGCCAATTTTCTGTTGAAGCAATTTTAATACCCCAGATTCAGTCAATAAGTATTATTCCTTAATTCCACACTTGTTAAATGTTTACTGTATGCCAGGCACATTCGGTATAGTTAAAAAGAAGCTGAGGTCACATGGTAGGACTGATCCACCTCCTTCAAGCCTTAGCTTAAGCTCCCATTCCATCTGATGATCATGACTCCACTCTTTGACTTATATTTTCGTCCTTACTGTCTACTTCACCATTCTCAAAAGGTGTAGTATTTGTTGAGCTCTTATCATATGTCAAGCATTGTTCTAACACTAATAATATAGATTATTTCATCTAAACCCTTTAAAGAACCCTATGAAATAGGAACCAGTATTGTCATTATTATCATTATCACCATTATTTTCACTATGTGAAGCTATTTCAGTCTAGTGATATTATCTCACTTGTCCAAGCTCATAGATCTATTATGTGGCAGAGCCAGGAATGACTGAATCTCTTGAGAGCCTGTGCTGTGTGCCATTATGTTTCTAAGAAGTGGTTTAAAGGGGGTTGCTGCGGAAAAAAAGTGACTATAAACATATTTTCTTCTAAAATGTATTTTAAAAATTAGTTTGTCCAATAAGTGGTGCTGGGAAAACTGCACAGCTATATGTAAAAGAATGAAATTAGAACACTTCCTAACACCATATACAAAGATAAACTCAAAATGGATTAAAGACCTAAATGTAAGGCCAGACATTATAAAACTCTTAGAGGAAAGCATAGGCAGAACACTCTATGACATAAATCACAGGAAGATCCTTTTTGACCCACCTCCTAGAGAAATGGAATAAAAACAAAAATAAACAAATGGGACCTAACGGAACTTAAAAGCTTTTGCACAGCAAAGGAAACCATAAACAAGATGAAAAGACAACCCTCAGAATGGGAGAAAATATTTGCAAATGAAGCAACTGACAAAGGATTAATTTCCAAAATATACAATTGTCTCATGAAGCTCAATATCAAAAAAACAAACAACCTAATCCAAAAATGGGCAGAAGACCTAAATAGACATTTCTCAAAAGAAGATATACAGATTGCCAACAAACACATGAAAGAATGCTCCACATTACTAATCATTAGAGAAATGCAAATCAAAACTACAATGAGGTATCACCTCACACCAGTCAGAATGGCCATCATCAAAAAATCTACAAACAATAAATGCTGGAGAGGGTGTGGAGAAAAGGGAACCCTCTTGCACTGCTAGTGGGAATGTAAATTGATACAGCCACTATGGAGAACACTATGGAGGTTCCTTAAAAAAACAAAAATAGAACTACCATACGACCCAGCAATCCCACTACTGGGCATATACCCTGAGAAAACCATAATTCAAAAAGAGTCATGCACCACAATGTTCATTGCAGCATGATTTACAATAGCCAGGACATGGAAGCAACCTAAACGCCCATCGACGGATGAATGGATAGAGAAGATGTGGCACATATATACAATGGAATATTACTCAGCCATATAAAGGAACGAAATTGAGTTCTTTGTAGTGAGGCAGATGGACCTAGAGACTGTCATGCAGATTGAAGTAAGTTAGAAAGAGAAAAACAAATACCATATGCTAACACATATATATGGAATCTAAAAAAATGGTACTGATGAACCTAGTGGCAGGGCAGGAATAATGATGCAGACATAGAGAATGGACTTGAGGACATGGGGAGGGGGAAGGGTAAGCTGGGACGAAGTGAGAGAGTGGCATGGACATATATACACTACCAAATGTAAAATAGATAGCTAGTGGGAAGCAGCCACATAGCACAGGGAGATCAGCTTGGTGCTTTGTGATGACCTACAGGGGTGGGATAGGGAGGGTGGGAGGGAGGCTCAAGAGGGAGGGGATATGGGGATGTATGTATACATGTAGCTGGTTCACTTTATTGTAGAGCAGAAACTAACACAGCATTTTGAAGCAATTATACTCCAATAAAGATGTAAAAATAAAATGTTGAAAGTAAATAAATAAAAATTAGTTTGTCTTGATTGCTGTTGGGCCACCATGATTATACATCTGCCTTTAAGAAATGGCATGGCTTCCCCATCCCCCAGTCCCAAGTCTCAGTACGTGGTTTGGGAGATAAACATGTCGAGGACAAATGAAAGATGTTGGGTTTGACGTTGAGAATCGATGCAGAGGCTGTGTTGACTGTATAACCTTAGAGATGATATATTCCTATATTGATAATACTTGTCAGTGTTATGTATGTTGACCTATGAATTAATATTTGCTTGTTTTAAATTAAGCTTTTTCCCCTGTCTACTCTCATAAACTCCTTTTGGATCAGCATATTGAAATTTTTACCATGTATCTCAGTCAAATTACTTTAGTAAACTTTATAACATATTCTCACACATGTCTATTTATCAATCGATATTTGTTTTTTGAGAACCTAATATGTATTTATAGTTAGGCTAAATGCTCAGGAGGCTAAAGGATTTCCTGTTTTGCTTGATGCTGCAAAAATTGTCCTCCACCTGTCTTTTACCATACGGTTTTTTTCCCTCTTTCACTGCAAGATGGTATCTTCTAGTGATTTATATTCCCTGGTAATGGAGAGCACAGTGTTAAGGATACAAAGAACATTCATAAGTATATTCATTCTAGCTAAGAGCAAAGATAAACTGATCCATCAGTTTTCTAAAACTGATCCATCAGTTTTCTAAAATTTCTAAATCTAAATTTTTAAATCTAAGTTTCTAAAATTTCCTATCATTTATTCAGCATGACTATGAAAGTGAATTTTCAACCACATGGAAGCACTTTTAATTTAAGCTGTGTTCTCACTCCAGCCAGGTCTATAACTTTTGCCTAAATTGACTGATCCTAGTTAATAATGTGTAGCCACAGTGGGTAGCATTTTAATTTAGAATTATTTTCTACAATTTGAATGATGTCTCACCAGGACTTATATACCAAATACTTATCGCTTTTTGCTGCTACCGTGTCTCTTTCCACAACAGATAATGGGGATTTTAAAAATCAGCTACCTGCAGTTTGGTTTTTACATTGCTCATTATGTCTTACAAGTCATTTGCAGTACTGACGAATTTCACTCTTTCTTGCCAAATGACATATTATTGCAGCTTAATGATTCCTTCTTAACGTCTCAGCGTGCCACACTATAATGATAAAAGAGAATAATAGTAAGAGTGAACATCTGAGGGTTGGAGAGAACAGAACTGGTTTCCAAAACAGTTCCACGCTAGTCATTGGAAGAGGCTTCCTGTTCTTTAATTGACTCCCTAACACAGAGATCAGAAAAACAGGGTTTTTAGAATAAAAGACTAATTTAAATGAGGCAACTTGTTAGGTTGATTTATTAAGTATGTCCATCAGATCTAAAGAATGAAGAGAGGTCATCACCAAAACAAATTTAATGTGATATCATGGCTCCCTGTATTGCCTGGGTGTTAGTCAAGGTTATTTTGGTTCTAGGCAACAAATACTGACTCTGGCTAAAAAAAAGCATAAACAAAAAAATTTCCCAGAAGGGTGCTGGTTAGCACTATATTCAAAGGGAGAATTGGTCCCAGGTCAAAAGGGGCAAAAGGCCAGCCAGGACCAGCGTCTGCAGCACCATCACGATTTGCCATGTCTCCTTTCTGTGCGTCCTCCTATGAGGATTCTTTTAAGCAAGTTTTCCAACTGGTAGTGGAAATGTTCAGGAGCACGCTCATTAGCGTTCAACTCTGGGATCAGAGAGGAAAGGACAGTCTTTCCCCAGCTCAGAGTCGAAGACTCCTAGGAAGAAAGTCTCATTGGTTTGCCTGGGGTCATGCGTTCCTCCTTTACAGAGGTATCTTAGAGGGTTGTGGCTAAAAGCACAGGCTCTGGAGGTGGACTTCCTGCTTACTACCTCTGTGATCTTGGCAAGGTTACTTAACCACTCTGTGCCTCAATATTGTTATCTGTAAAATGGGGATAATCAAAAGCTTTTAAAATGAAATGAGTGTTGCCTATAGACCTGGGCAGGAGAGACTCCTGGCTGGGTCCCCCACTGAAGAGGGCTGTTAAAGGCTGAATTACCCTTCGAATTCAAATATTGAAGCCCTAACCCTGTTTTCAGAATGCAACTGTATTTAAAGATAGTCTCTTTAAAGAAGTGACTAAGTTAAAAGAGGCCGTTAGGGTGGGCCCTAATCCAGCTTATTGGTGTCCTTATAAGAGGAAGAAAATAAGACACACAAAGATACATCAGGGGTGCAGGTGCACTGAGGAAAACCATGTGAGGACACAGCTAGACGGTGGCCATCTGCAAGCCAAGGGAAGAGGCCTCAGGGGAAAAGAAATCAGCTTTATACAAAGGAGAACAAAACTATTCTTCCTATTAGAAAGAACAGGAATATAGAAAATTTTTATCATTAACGTGACATTCACCTCTGCCCTGCATTGCTGGCTGAAATTCCAAAACATGCATGCACTTCAGCCAGATCATTGGGGTATGTGTTGAATGGGGTGGAGGAGGCCTGGATGAAATTTAAGGTTACTCTGCAGTGTTATAAAACATTACAAATAGGTAATAAAACTACAGATTGGATTCGGTAACCTATAAGAAGTATTTAATTTTATGTCAGAAGGAAGTATTTCTTCTTATTACCTCTGTCAAAATCACTCTACAAAAATTTCTCGCTTTAACCTGACATTTTATTTTTCAACAGTACTTTTGAAACTGACTCAACTTTAAGCTGAATAGTTTTAAATTGATCACCTGTATAAACTGGCAGGTTTCAGTGATATTTTTTCTTTCATCTTAACTATAGGAATGAAGGGCAATAAGACTCCAGAGATGATGATTGTTAAGTCATATAATTGAAAATTGAGTGTATCTGTAAAAATTGTATCCTTAGTGATTCATGGATTTATACCGTTTCTAAAAGTAGAATTTTAAGGCTATGTTTTAGTTCATTACTAAGTTTTAGGAAGAGCTTGTGGGAAAAATAAAAAAATATTAATGATAGTAAGATTATAATATAAAAGTTATATTTTGTTTATATAATAGTATTATTAAGGACAATAATTCTTCCATTTAAAAATACTTATGGACCTCTCAGGGTCTGTTCTTTAACAGCCACTGTACTAGGTGATGATAATCAAAACCAGGCTTGATCTCTGCTTTCATAGTGTTGATGGCCTTGTGAGAGAAGGAGCTTTAAGTTTAACGTGGTTCTTATGACACTTGTAACCAAGAGGTTCGTGTCAATATTAGTGCCTATGCTGTGGGTATTGGACATAGACAGATGGTCCCAGCAAAGTTTCCCTGAGAACGTGATGCTGGAGCAGAGATCTGAAGGATGAGAAGGAATTAACTAAACAAAGGGAAAAGTAAAGCACTTTCAAGGCCCAGGGAACAGCATGGGGCACTGAAAGTAGGTCAGGAGACCGAGATAATAAAGGGAATTACGATGTCATCTGAGGCTGAATAACTCCTTTCAAAGGATGGTTAGAGTGTTAAGAGTTTGGGAGTGAAAAGTCTCTTTATGAAGTGATGCAATTTGCTGCACATTCTGCAGCTGACAGTTGTAATCCAAGTGCATAAAAGAATGATGGATTAGATGTGCTGATTTTTAAAATGGCTCTCTCTGCCAGTCAATTACATTAAGCGTTTGCACTGGTGTCTGCAGGATCTCTGATTCATTGAGCCAAATAATGAATGCTTTTGGTACAGAAGTATGTGGATGGTTTTTCCCATGTAATGATATATGATGTCTATTGAAAGTCATAGAATGTTAGCTATAGAAGAGATTATAGGGATCCCACAGATCAGTCTTAACTTCCTCAAACAGAAAAACAGAGGCAGAGAAAAAGGATCATTTTCCATGGTTTCACAGCAACTTAGTTACAGGGGTGATATTAAAATATAAATTTATTAATTTCTATTCTATCACTTTCATTCATCATAGGCAATTGTAATTACAATATTACCTATTTTGGATTACTTACAGAAGTAATATTTTTCCACTTCTGCACAGCATTGAAAAGAATACCACAGGTGTGAAAAGAGTTTAACACACTTTGGTTCTGTTAATGATATTGATGACCAGCTGTCATAATAGTAACAGCAGTACCTATTATCATGGCAGAGATCCAAATGGACAAAAGAGATTTTGAATATAGATTGCTGAAACATAGATTAAATACTTCATGCAAATGGAAATCCTTCAAAACTTGACTTAAAAGCAGCATGAATTGGTTTCTTGCTGCCAGTTACTGTTGGTAGGCAAGTTTGATGAAAAGGTACAGAAAATGAATCATCTCTATGAAATAGAGCTTTGAATCAGCTTTGCTTCTTCTTAAAGATCACATTCTTGCTTTGTACTCACACATACATCCACTCACACAAACACACAAAAATTTTTTCATCATGCTTCTTTCAAATTGGTGGCGCAATGCAGCTTTTGGGAAGCTCAGCTTGAACTGAAAACTACTCAACCATGTGTCACAAATCTACCTTGTTTTATTTATTTTGAATTTTCTTAAATATTTATTTCCTTTAAAAAAATAAACAGAATAGCTAAAAGGAAAATAGGTGTTTATAATTATGCTTCAGTTCTATAGTCATTCTTTTTTTTCATTTTTTATTGAAGTATAGTTGATGTATAATATTATATGTTACAGGTGTACAGTACAGTGATTCACAATTTTAAAGGTTATACTCCACTTATAGTTATTTTAAAATATTCTCCACGTTATACAGTATATTCTCCACGTTATACAGTATATCCTTGTAGCTTATTTTATACATAATAATTTGTATGTCTTAATCCCCTACCTCTATACCGCCCCTCCCACCTTCCCTCTCCCCACTGGTAACCACTAGTTTGTTCCCTATATCTGAGGATCTGCTTCTTTCTTGTTATACTCACTAGTTTATTGTATATTTTAAATTCCACATATAAGTGATACCTTATGGTATTTGTCTTTCTGACTTACCTTCACTTAGTATAATAATCTCTAGGTCCTTCCATGTCGCTGCAAATGGCATTATTTCATTCTTTTTACGGCTATGTAGTATTAGATAGATAGATAGATATAGACAGATATAGATACAGAAATATGCACCACATCTTATCTATCCATTCTTCTGTTGATGGACACTAAAGTTACTTCCATATCTTGGCTATTGTAAATAATGCTGCTATGAACATTGGGGTGTATGTGTCTTTTCAAATTAGGGTTTTTTTGGAAATACACCCAGGAGTGGAATTTCTGGGACATATGGTAATTCTATTTTTAGTTTTTTGAGAACCCTCCACACTGTTTTCCAAAGTGGCTGCACCAATTTACATTCCCACCAACAGTGTATAAGGATTCTTTTTTCTCCACACCCTCACCAACATTTGTTATTTGTGTTCTTTTTGACAATAGCCATTCTGACAGATACCTCATTGTGGTTCTGATTTGCACTTCCCTGATGATTAGTGATGTTGAGCATGTTTTCATGTGCCTATTGGCTGTCTGCATTTCCTCTTTGGAAAAAAGTCTATTCATTTTCTCTGCCAATTTTTTAATTGGATTGTGTGGTGTTTTTTTTGATGTTGAGTTGTATGAGCTGTTTATATATGTTGGCTATTAACCCTTTATCAGTCATATCATTTACAAATATTTTCTCCCATTCAGTAGGTTGTCTTTTCATGTTTTCAGTGGTTTCCTTTGCTGTGCAAAAGCTTTTATGTTTAGCTAGGTCCTATTTGTTTATTTTTTGCTTTTATTTCCTTTGTTTTAGGAGATCAATCCAAAAACATATTGCTATAATTTATGTCAAAGAGTGTTCTGCCGATGTTTTCCTCTAGGAGTTTTATAGTATCCAGCCTTACATTTAGGTCTTTAATCCATTTTGAGTTTATTTTTGTATATGGTGTTAGAGAATGTTCTAATTTCATTTTTGGTATGTGGCTGTCCAGTTTCCCTAGCACCACTTATTGAGGAGACTGTCTTTTATCCATTGTATATTCTTTCCTCCTTTGTCCCAGATTAATTGGCGTAAGTACATGGGTTTATTTCTGGACTTTCTATTCTGTTCCTTTTGATACTCAGTGCTGTGCTTAGTAAGATGTGATTTCAAGTGTTTCATTATTTACTTTTGTAAAGGTTATGGATTACTTTATTTCAGTTCTGGCTTTTGTTTTTATTGAGGGTGGAGGGGAACATCTCAAATAGTGAAATTTAAAATGCTGGGAGAAGCCACTGAAGATTTAACTGTCATAACAGTCCTTTCCATGAATGAAGCACTAGGGCGTTTTTCTGCAATGCTCTTCATTGCAAATTCAATGCTTCATGAGCATGTCTTAATGCATCCCCTGAGCTGGGTTTGGGACACCCCCCCGTGTGACCTTCTCTCTTCTTTTCAGTCTCTCAGAGGACTCTGTGATTGATCACAGTGCTGCAATGAGGCTTTAAATTGATCCATTGAACTATAAGGCCAGTAACCAATTTTAAGTTGAGTGCTGTATGTTTCACGCCCAGTATACATAAAGAAGCTTTCTTCCTTTTCCCATTCCGTATTCCTCCTAATACTATTTATGTATATTTGTCCTTTCTACTGTATGATAATATATCATTGTCTCCCTGTAGTACAGAAACTGTGCCTCATATATTTCCATTCCCACAGTACCAGTTTATCAAGTTAATTTCAAAGAAATGTATGATCTAAACACCAAAAGCTGGCCTAAAAACAGACTTCTAGAACAGACCATTTTTAAGTTGAGGGCCTCCTTAGCTATGTGCACACATGTACACACACACACGCATGGTATGACACAATATGGTCAATCTGCATTTGGTATAAATACAAGTGTGTGTGTGTATTTGATTTTTATAAATAAAAATGTATTATTTCTGAAATATCTATATTCATATGGTTCATGTTGGCAAAGATATGAAGTAAGACATTTAGTTGGTGCTTTGTAATTAGTTCCACTTGAATTAAAATGTTATTTTGATTTTTTACTTTACCACTCATATTCTTAATTTTCTTGAGTTCCTTTAAGAAATACATTTATTCTTTCATCTGCAATATGTTGACCTGAAATAAATAGACTGCCAGATGTATCTTCAGCAAAGATAGGTTTATTCAGGATCAGCAGAGAATTGGAATTTGGGGTCTGTAACCATGGCAAGCCACATGCCATGCAAGTTCCAGCATGGCAAAGAAAGGAGAATACTTTTATCGAGGGGAAAAGGAAGTTGGGAGGGCGATAGTAAACAAAGAGTCCATGGATTTTCACTGGCTGAGTCCTTGCCAGGAAAGAAAAGTGTGGTTCTCCTTCCTGTTGGGCTCTGCCTAAGTCCCAGGATGTGAGAGCTCCCCCTTCTGGTCTCCTGACTCTATTTAATTGAGGTTTCTGATAATTAATTTTTTACAAGGAACATGAAGGGAATAAACTTCTAAAGTGATAAGAGGATGTTTAGCTCAGAGTAAGTATAAGTGAAATGTAGATAGAAGATTGTCCTAATGATAACTTAGTTTGCTGTTGTTCAAGGTTGGATTTATTAACTGATAGGTTTGAAGGGATATAGCTTTGATTTGGGGGTTGTGAGAAGGTGGTGGCGGTAGGAGTTGTAGTTTTTACTAGAACCTGAATTTAGTAACCAAGTTATCAATGGTTCCCTCATCCTGGAAACAGCTATGTGGTAAATTCCACTCATGTGTTTCCTGAAATTTATCTCAAATAAAAATTCCTACATTAAAGGAGTGTGGATATGCCTTCAGTCATTATTTCATCCAGAATTTTACTGAGCACCAACTTTATCCAAAAACTGTCTCCAACTCTGAGAACACAGGATAAATCAGCTGTAGTTCCTCCTCCCAAGGAACTCTTTCGTAGCTGAAGAACCTATTCCTACAGATTAAACTGTAGCTGATCTGTCTTATTTAGTTGTGAGTATTCTTGTAGCATTTTTTTCAATGCAAATATATCCTAGGGAAAAAGATATCTGAGAATTTAAGAGCCCCCAGTAACAACTCCAAGGCACCATAAGGAAGCAGTCTTGGAGAACAGAAAGTACTTGGGCTTTAAAACCATTGAGACCTTTGTGGAAACCTCCAATCTAGCAGGTTTCAAGTCTCAACCTCTGGGCTTTGCCAGTGACCTGAAGATGATAAAAACTCCCTCCCAGTGGCGTGCCAAAGATTTCAGATCACTTAGGTACAGTGTCTGGTACTGGTCAGCACTTAATAGTTGCCTAGATTCATTTGAATACAATTGTAAATTAATACGATCAACATTTTGGTATGGGAGAGCCAGCCTGCAGTTATGGTCAAGAGCCCTATTCTGGAGCCAACGTGCTGCTCTAGCTTATTTTATTGTGGTGAATCTCTCTGGGCCACTGTTCTCACATCAGTATTTTAAATAAAGTGTGAGTTAGTGTTAAGAACAGAATGTTAAGAATAGTTCTTGGTACATACTGACTACTATATGAGTATTTGTTAAAATCAGATACACTTGCTTTATTTGATTCTGTGGAATGTACATTACATTGATTAAATTAGACCCAAACTTTCAAGATTTGGGAAGCATTTTTAGTAATATTTCAATAATGAGATGATAGTAATAATATCAAAACAAACTACTGACTAGACCTCTAGTCGTGTGTTTGATGTGTCTCTTAGTAATAAAAATTACTAAGTGTACTAAGAAGATTTTATAGAAATAATTTTACTTTCATTCTTTTTTTGGGTACTGTTCTTTATTTTTGTTGCTAAATGACTTCAAGCTTACGTTTTAAAAACAGATTTGTAGAAGTACAGATTTTCAGCATTTAGTGATGATTTATTTCAACCACCACATTTCATTGCTAGGGTAATAAAATTCCAGGGTGATTAACTCTCTTGTTTGCCACCTTGGAAATGTCTGAAGGTGAGAGATGTTAAAATTACTTGTTAAAATGTAACTTTTAAAAATACCATGGTGGATGTCAAGATTTCTGTAGCCTCTTTTGCTCATTATTACCAATACTGTTGGGCTGTATATAGTTTCAAAAGCAGATTCACCAATATGACTCACATGAAATTGGCAGTGACATTTTCTAGCAAAGAAGCACAGCTGTCATGATGTTGGAGAACCAGATGTCATAGTTGATAAGTTGCTGAAGTTATTTGAGAGTAGAACAGTAGTATTCTTCGGAATGTTATTAAGGTCAAGGAGATTCTTATCCTTACTAGTGTCAGTAATGCAAATGTCAAAAGCCTAATTTATGTTTGTGATTTTTCCTCCAACGACTTTAGAGAGTCTTTTTTTTTTTTTTTTTTTTTTTTGCAGTACGCCGGCCTCTCACTGTTGTGGCCTCTCCCATTGAGGAGCACAGGCTCCGGACGCACAGGCTCAGTGGCCATGGCTCACGGGCCCAGCTGCTCCGCGGCATGTGGGATCTTGGGGCACGAACCCGTGTCCCCTGCATCGGCAGGCAGACTCTCAACCACTGCGCCACCAGGGAAGCCCTAGAGATATTTTTAAAAAGCATCAATAAATTGTCATATATTCTGTTATAAGAAACATTTGGAAAAGATAATGTTTATGATATGCATGGTCTATTCTTATAAGAAATTTTTAATTGTCTAGTTTCTAATGGTAACTATATCATTTGATATTTAACTAATTTTGTCTCTCTCCACACTACTCTTTAAATGATACTGATAAATAATTAGGGTTGCTAGAAAAAATACAAATGTCCATTCAATTTAATTTCAGATTAACAAAAATAATCATATTTATAGTATAAAATTATTCAGTGTTTATCTGAATATAAAATCAAACTGGGAGTCCGACGTTTTTATTTACTAAACCCGACAATCCTCTAAATAATATTACAAGTCCGAGAAGAAAACTTTGAAATCTGTGGTTTGAAACTTTAACACCCATTTCAAGACAGAGATCAACCATTATTTTTGTGAAATACCCCTGATGCCTCCAGGAAAATTCAGGCTTCTCTTTAGCATCTACATGCCTTTAATGTACCCATACCACAGCACATATATATTATTATTTGTCTTTACAACATCTCTTGTATACTAGCCTATGATAGTAGGGGCTCAGTTTTATTCAACTTGGAGTCACCAGAATCTAGCTCTGTGCCTGACAGATAAAGTAGATATTTGTTCACAAATAATGGAGGCTCTTTGGTGCCCAGCCTGCATCCTCCTACTGAGGTCCAGAGAAATGGACATCCAAGGGACCTTAGTTTGTCCATAGGCTCCTCCAATTCAACATATCCAAAATTTAACTTGTCATCTCTTCATAAAATCTGATTCTACCCCTCCACTTTCTACCGTGGTTAATGGCAGCACCATTCAATCAGTCAGCCAAGCAATAATCCCAGAAGTCATGCTAGGTGTGACCCTTTCCATTCCTGCTTCCTTCATCTGTTCAGTGCATAAGATCCTAAAGGTTCTCCTTTAATATGTCTTATATACGGCCCTCATTTCCAGCCTCATTGTAAAATAATGGGGAAGAATAGCAGTAACAAAGACAAAGAGGAACTGAAATTCAGAAATAATAAATTACTTCTGAATATAAGCATTTTGGCTTCAGCACCTACGTGTAGTCCTAAAACAAACAAGCAACCCCCAAATATCTGATACCTAGTTTCAAAAGAAAGTAGTCTGTTACCTCGACAACAGTAGAATTTTTGGTAAACTCTAAAATACTATATAAAGTATCATAATTTTATTTCTAGATAGTGATTACTACAGAGTAATTCAATATAAATGAATATTTTTTCTATTTCTATTTTTTCATGTTTTCATAAATATTCTGAGTGGTTTCTGTTGTCCTCCTCAGACAGGATTCTGTGGCTCGATCTCAGCCTCCCATGTGGTGGCGGAGTCCAGAATGAATGTGTCTTCTACAACCTAAGCCAATACTTTTCCGAACGTGTGCTTGCAGTTGCCCGTTTTCTTAAATTCTAAGTTTGTTTACTGCTCCACCAATAACCCTTTTAAGAAGGATATTATCACCTCTATTTTTAAAAATCAGTTTTATAATTGTATAGTCTTAAGTATACACACACACAGTCGTCTCTAATGTTTCATCTGAAAAATGCCATGAATGTGGGTAAGAGAAACTATTTATCGGCATTGCTTTCTGCTTATTAGCTAGCTGTCTCCCAGGAAGGATGGTATGGGATTTGGAATGAAGAAGAATGGAATTCATACCCTAGTTTGGCTCCTTTCTGGCTATTTGGCATTACATAAATTATCTGACCTCTCTAATTCTCAGGGGTTTTTTTGTTTGTTTGTAAGGTGGGAAAAGTAAGACCTATTTCTTATGTCTACTCTGTACCCAGCAGTGTTGGTTTGCCTTCATTCTACCATCCCTTAAATGTTAGATGATTTGCTCATGAATAAAACTACTTTGTTCTCTTTGTTTAGCCTAAGTTTTTTAATATCTCATTAGAATTATCCTTTAAAAGAGTATATGTGGGCTTCCCTGGTGGCGCAGTGGTTGAGAGTCTGCCTGCCGATGCAGGGGACACGGGTTCGTGCCCCGGTCCGGGAAGATCCCACGTGCCGCGGAGCGGCTGGGCCCGTGAGCCATGGCCGCTGAGCCTGTGCGTCCGGAGCCTGTGCTCCGCAACGGGAGAGGCCACAACAGTGAGAGGCCCGCGTACCGTAAAAAAAAAAAAAAAAGAGTATATGATCACTGCTATCTGGTTATTTTGAACTCAGACACCTGGGCTATACAATATAGGTGATGAAACATTGATCTGTGAAAGTTTTACTACACTTTATATAGTATATATTTTAAATTGTGTGTTAGTGAATCAATTAAATGTATCATTATCACATTAATTTACATTTGTCAGTTTCCTGAAAAAATTATGCAGGTCCATGCTGTGTGCTCATCACAGGATAGGAAAGCCCAGTGTATTTGAATAATGACCTTTGTGAACAGAACTAATTGTTCCATTTTCATTTATGCTGATGGATCTTTGCAAATTAAGATTCTGTGTGTCAGAAGCTTTGTGAAGTGCACGTGTTGCTTTACTTCTTCGGGCTGGAAAAAGAAATGCCTCAAAGGACAAGGGCTTCCACATGAATACATTTTCTAGGAAATTAAACCTCCTGTAATATTTGCATTTCTGTAATTATGAGTGCGGGTAGGAATCTTTTTAAAAATACTATGACAAGTTCAATACATACAGAAAAAGTTTTAAATATGAAGCAGTGAATCTCTTTGTACTCTACAGCTCAAGAAACAAAACATTACTAATTACTTGAAGTTCCATTCATCCTCTTACTCCAACATGCTCCTGTCCCTTTTCATAATCCAGAATCAGTAGTTTATCACGCCATATGTTCTTTCTTAAGTAGATTTTTACTATATAGGTTTGCATTCGTAAGTGATACATCCAGCTTAGATTTGCATGTTTTTAAACTTTATATAAATAATACGATATATTTTTCCTCTTATGCTACTTTTTTCCCACTCAATATTAGTTTAGTGAGATCCATCTATGCTGATACTTGTATCTCTAGTTCACTTATTTTCACTGGCATTATAAGTTTGTCATTATTCAGTTGATGGATAATTAGGTTCTTTTCAGATTCACTTCTTCAATCACAGAAATTACTGCCTTGAACACACAGGTATGAATTGTGTTTGTCTATATACATACGAGTGGAATTTCTGGAGTATGGAGTACACATGTCTTCAACTTCCATGAGACATTGCAAAACTGCTCACCAATATCATTATATCAGTTTACACTGGCCAGCAAAGTATAAGAATTCCCTTTACTCCACATCTTCTCCAATGCATGATTTTATATGACTTGTGTGTGTGTAGTAGCATTATCTAGTGGCTTCATTTGCATTTCTTAGACTACTAATGACTTTAAAATATTTTTACTTTTTATTTATCAGTCATTTGCAATTTCTCTTCTGTGAACAGCATTTTTTTTTCCAAATTACTCTTTGTGAGGGCTAATTTTATGTCAACTTGACTAGGCTAAGGGACGCCCAGATAACCGGTAAACATTATTTCTGGGTGTGCCTGTGAGTGTGTTTGTGGAAGAGATTAGCACTTGGTCTGGTGAACTCAATAAAGCAGATGGCCCTCCCCAATGTGAGTGGGCATCACCCAATATATCGCGGGTCTAAATGAAACAAAAATATTTTCTCCCAGTCTTTTTGTTTTGTTTATGGTTTCCTTTGTTGTGCAAAGCTTTTAAGTTTACTTAGGTCCCATTTTTTAATTTTTGCTTCTGTTTCTTGTGTTTTTTCTAAGAATAAAAAATTGCTTCTTGTATTTAGATCTTAATCCAACGGGAATGGATTTTTGTGTATTGTGTGAGGTAGAGCTCAAGCTTTAATTTTTTTCCCATATGGTTACCCAGCTCTCCTAGTGTCATTTATTGAATAATCCACCTTTTTATCACTAATCTTTGCTGCTATCTTCATCAAGTCTTCATAGAGATCTGGGCATGTTTCTAGGCTTTCTCTTCTGTACAATTGGTCTATTTGTTCAACTATAATACAACATTATATCAGCTTTATAATATTCTTTTTCATGGTAGGAGCAAGCCTCTGACTTTATTCCTTCTCTTCAAAATTCCTTGGAGCTGGGCTAAAAATAAGTTTTATGTCATTAGTCTTAATTTTATACACAATTCAAAAGAAAGCAAAGGAAAATGTGCTTGATAAAATGTAGTGAGTACTTAAGTAATTTTAGTAAATATGTGCAACTTTAAAAGGACTCTCGGGGGACTTCCCAGGTGGCGCAGTGGTTAGGAATCCGCCGGACAATGCAGCGGACACGGGTTTGATCCCTGGCCTGGGAAGGCCCCACATGCTGCAGAACAGCTAAGCCCATGTGCCACAACTACTGAGCTGGTGTTCTAGAGCCCACGAGCCACAACTACTGAGCTCACGTGCCACAACTACTGACGCCCACACGACTAGAGCCCATGCTCCGCAACAAGGGAAGCCACTGCAATGGGAAGCCTGCGCACCACAACGAAGAGTAGCCCCCGCTCACTGCAACTAGAGAAAGCCTGCACACAGCAACGAAGACCAACGCAGCCAAAAATAAATAAATAAATAATTTTTTTTAAAAAAGGACTCTTGGGAGTAAATATTTTTATCAAGAATTTTTACTGCTGAAACAAACTCAAAAAAATTAAGTAATTTAGCCAAGATCACACAGCTAGCAATTGGAATATTCAGCATGTAAATCTAGGTCTGTCTAAAGCTGGACTTAAAATTTTCCTAGAGGAAAATGTGACTTTTGTGATGATAGCTATTTTTTTAAATGTCCATATTTCTTTTCACTTATTGTATTAGAACAATTTCCTGGATGGCTGAGTTTGTTAGAAGGTTACCAGTGTTAAAGGTATCACATTACTGTCTGCTAGACAAAAACTGGGTTGGCTGCCCAGATCACAAGGATTCCCTTAGCCTCTGAATCCATGCTACATGTCTTGTCCCTTGGCCATTGTTATAAATTGAATTCTTCATATGTTGAAGTCTCCCTGAGCACCTCAGAACGTGACTGCCTTTGGAGATAGGGTCTTTAAAGAGGTGACCAAAATTAGGCCATTAGGCCCTCATCCAGCTGATTGGTATCCTTATAAGAAGAGAAAATTTGGACACACAGAGAGACACCAGAGGTGGAAACCCACAGAGGAAAGACAGTGCCAGAACAGTGAGAAGGTAGACATCTGCAAGCCAAGGAGAGAGACCTCAGAAGGAACCAATCCTGTTGACACCTTGATCTTGGACTTCTAGACTCCAGAGCTGTGAGGAATAAATTTCTCCTGTTTAAGCTTCCCAGTCTGTTGCAGTTTCTTATGGCAGCCCCAGCAAACTAAGCTAGTCATGAATGGTGTATGTAATGATAGAGACACTTGTTACGACCCATGGTGGAACAAGCAGATCCCATTCCTAGGAATTTGAAAATGTTCTTAGAGTTACATTGAAAGAACAAGCAGTTGGAGGTGATTTGTTTGGTAGGGAGGCTGAGCAAAAAAGTCCATCATGTTGTTCTCCTGAGAGGTCTGAGCCTCTCGGATTTCTGCCCTTGCCCTGGGTTAATTTTTCAGCTACTCTGTGAATGCCATCCGTATCTTTCCACTAAAAGCCCATTGCTCACTGGTGAGTCAGAATCAGTTTCTTCCAACTGAAGAAATATGCCGAATGTGCCTAAGGGAAATTTATTTAAGGTGATATGAATGGGGAAATGTTTTGTTAAATAACTCTTCTTTTTTTTTTTTTTTTTAAAAGTTGTGGGTTTGTTTTTCTTTTTGGTTTTAATGCACAGGTTTTATTTAGTTAGTTTTGGCTGCGTTGAGTCTCCGTTGTGGCGTGCGGGCTTTCTCTAGTTGCGGCGAGCAGGGGCTACTCTTCTTTGCGGTGCGTGGGCTTCTCATTGCGGTGGCTTCTCTTGTTGCGGAGCACGGGCTCTAGGCGCGCGGGCTTCAGTAGTTGTGGCACACGGGCTCAGTAGTTGTGGCGCACGAGCTCTAGAGCACAGGCTCAGTAGTTGTGGCGCACGGACTTAATTGCTCCGCGGCATGTGGGATCTTCCCCAACCAGGGCTCAAACCCTTGTCCCCTGCATTGGCAGGCAGATTCTTAACCACTGCGCCACCAGGGAAGTCCTAAATAACTCTTCTTGAAATGGACTTGAATTAGAAAATTTTCAAGTAGGAATGGTTAATAACAAGCATGTCACCAAAGTCCTTTCTCTTTGTAAACAAGAAATCATTTCTGGCTATGTGGATTTTCATTTGAATCCTCTTCAGCAGGGCTTTCTTTGTGAGTCAGTACAGTATGCCTTACATGGCATGATAGCCACTAGGGATTCAGTAGGTAGCTTCTTTTTTGGAGAGTGTAGGGAAAGATGTTAGTCCATGGGCAGGATAATGTGTTTAGTTGTCATCTGTGATCCCTGTGAGTCCTCCGCTTTTCCTTACTCCCTCCATCCTCCCTTTCCCTCTTTGGAATATTGATAAGTACTTGAACCAAGCCTAGGCACCATAAGTTCGCATGCTTCTGCAGTGAGGAGAGACCTAGGTGAGGAGTTAGACTAAGGGCTGCCATATTGTTTTAACTCACTTGAAACAGAACCATTTCGTGGCCTACGTATATCTCGTATCTTTCAGATAAAAGCCCGCTCTTTCTCCAAAACCCATAATTTTTTTTGTTGACTTATGTGGACACTTAGATGGACATTTCTAGGCTGAGGCATTTTTACTTATAATATTAGGCATCACTTATAAACCTGAAACAAAAACTAAATATTACTTCTCCTTGGTTGCTCTTACATTTTCTTCCTTTACAAGACCTATAGTTAATTATCAAATTTCTTTAAAAGGTGATCTATGTAAATATTATTTTAGAATTAGATTTTTTTTTCAATAAGGTTCATGGAGGAAATTTTAACAAACACTAAAGTTTTATTTTTAAATAAATATGTACACCTTGACTAAAATGTATTTTTTAAATTGTCCTTTGCTATCAGCTGATCAAGATGGCCTTAATGCTCCCTTCATTTGACAACATTTTAGACAAGTTTCTTCTTGACTATAGGCACCCACCCTCTCTTTTCTTAGAGCATTTTTTGTTTTGGCTGCACTGCGAGCTTGCAGGATCTCAATTCCCTGACCAGGGTTTAAACCCAGCCACAGCAGTGAAAGTGCCAAATCCTAACCACTAGACCACCAGGGAACTCCCTAGAGCATTTATTTAGGAAAGATGTAGTCATAAATTCTTTCTCTGCTCCATTTGAAATGAATAAATCTTAAACATTTCTTGCCAGGGAATGTTTTTCTCAAGGACCTGGGAACAATTATTTTGAAATGTAATCTTGCCATGCTCCTAGTTGTAAAACCATGGGGATAGGAGAAAGTTTACTTTTCCTCTGTTGCCTGGTTCTCTCATCTTTTCTCCAGCCATCTTATCCTTCACTTGAACTTCCATTCCCATAGTCATACCTCGGATCCTGTGATCACGAGGAATTGCTCCACTTTCAAAATCACTAATTCAATCAGCTTGTCTCTTGACCACAGCCTCTCTCTCTCTCTCTCTCCATCTTGCTTGCCCAAACAACCCCATTGTAATAATCCTCTACTCTCTTTGAGCCATCAGGCCACTGACCTATTTCCTCCCAATTCCTCTGCTACCTACTTTCTTCATTTCTCTCCTGATCTAATTAGAGACCCTAAATGCCTAGTCCTTCTGTATTTTTTCTCCCTCAATCCTGGATGAACTTAGCTCTTCATTTACTTCCGTGCCTGAGCACAGTTGTCATTTTCTGAGTGCTTCTGGAGAAAGTTCCAATATATTCAGGTTCCAGTGATTTCTAATAGGCTTTTTACTCTCTTGACAATACAACTAAATTACTATTTAATGTATTCTCCAATTTCCAAGATGACTATTTCAAACTTTCTTTACTCTCTTGAAATTCCAAACTCCATAATCCATCCTACTCCATATTCTTAGCAGTCTCACCTAACTACATTTCAGAGAAAACAGAAGGCATCAAATAGAAACCCCTTTATTCTCCATATCAAATATACATACCTACTTACACCTGCATTCACCCTCTCGTTCCCTTCTACTACATTATGTGAGTTTAATTGTGCAGATAATACCCTTGAATATTTTTAAGCAGCTTAATTATATACAGAAAGCTTCACGTATTTTGAACAGAAAGCTTCATGTTCAAATGTCTACAATTTGATGAGTCTGGGCATATGCATACACCCATGAAACGATCACTACAGTCAAGGTGATAAACGTTTCTATCACCTCCAAAAGTATCCTTGTGCCATGTTTTGTGTGTGTGTGTGTGTGTGTGTGTGACATGACATCTACCCTCCTAATCCATTTTTAAGTGCACAGTGCAGTATTGTTGGCTACAGGTACTGTATTGTACAGCAGATCTCTAGAAATTATTCATCTTGCATAACTGAAACTGCACACCCACTGAACAACTCTGCATTTCCTCCCCCCGCCCCAGTCCCTGGCAACTACCATTCTATTCTTTGCTTCTATGCGTTTGATTATTTTAGATACTTCATATAAGTGGAATCATGCAGTATTTGTTCTGTGGCTGGCTTATTTCACTTAGCATAATGCTCTCCAGGTGCATCCATGGTGTTACATATGTCAGAATTCCCTTCTTTTTGAAAGCTGGAGCATATTCCATGTATATATTTACCACATTTTCTCTATCCATTCGTCTATCAATGGACACTTAGGTTGTTTCCATATCTTGGCTGTTGTGAATAATGTTGCAGTGAACACGGGTGTGCAGATTATTGCTTTGAGATCCTGATTTCAATTCCTTGGATAAATGCCCAGAAATGGATATGGGGTAATGCATATGAATAAATACCCAGATATGGGATTGCTGGATTATATGGTAGTTCTATTTTTAATTTTTTGAGGAACCTCCGTACTGTTTCCATAGTAGATGTACACTTTACATTCTCACTAACAGCGTAAAAGTTCTCCAGTTTCTCCATATCCTGATAACGTTTATTATCTTTGGGGGTTTTTTTGGATAATGACCATCCAAACAAGTGTGAGATAATATCTCATTGCAGTTTTGTGTTTCCCTGATAATTAGTGACGTTGAGCATCTTTTCATTTACCTGTTGGCGATTTGTGTGTCTTCTTTGGAGAAATGTCTATTCAAGTCCTTTGCCCGTTTTGAATTTTTTTTGGCTATTGAGTTTAGGAGTTCCTTATATATTTTGGGTAATAATCTCTTATCAGATATATAGTGCGTAAACATTTTGTTTCATTCCGTACGTTGCCTTTTCATTCTGTTGACTGTTTCCTTTGCTGTGCAGAGCTTTGTAGTTTGATGTCATCCCATTTGTGTATTTTTACTTCTGTCGTGGACCCTTTACAATTAACATAAACTGATTGGCATCCTGGAAAGTTGGAAACCAAGAAGACTGACTCTGTCCCTTCGCCTTCCCTCTGCTACCACTGAATGTTTGTTGTAGCCTTTGGCAACATTAAGTACAGGCTTCCAGGAACTGGATTTGCCTGGAATTTTAAGGGGGTGGGATCAAGCTGTGGTAGTCTTAAGTGGACTATTGACACTTTGAACTCCTTAAAAGTGAGATTTATGAGAGACTTAATATTGAACTAGTACCACTAAGACCTGAAGAAACCCATTTCATGGAGGGACAATTTAGGACATAACTGCTCATAGAACCACACCCCTCCCCATACATGTGGGCTGCAAAAATCCCCTCTGTTGAGATTGAACAGGGTAAGAAATTAAGGAAGATACTCATTTCTTTAGATTTTTAACTGACAAAGGCAAGATCATTTAAGCTCAGGCTTTATATTTTGGGGATTTATATATCTTTGGACTTTAACTTGCAAACAGATTTAATCTTCAGATCTTATTTTTTCCATGGAAATTTGATAGAATGGGTTTCATAGCCAAATTTGGAACATCTTGAGTTTACTATCTTTTATTATATGAGGTATCTTTATATTAGCATTTTATCTCATTGCAGTCATTCTAATGAGTATTGGGCAGTGTGGCTATAAATATAATTTAGGATAATAAATAGAACAGACTTGGGAAGGAACCACCTGAACTGATTTAACTGATAGATCCTTCAGAGCATTGGAGCAGGGGTTGGTCTGGGGAGCGTAGCCTCATGCAGGTGGGAACGGGACTGCTCTGATAGGCTCCGGACCTTCTCGTCCAGTAAGATGACCCATATTGTTGCTTAATCGTAGGTTTAATGGTTAAACTCAATGCATTAAGTGAACCAAAAGCCAGGTGAGGTGGGGAGGAATATATTCTTCCCTTCTCTTGATTCCAAGTGGAGGGGTCATTGCCACAGCAGCTTTCTGGCTTTTCTCAACTCCTCATGTACTCCTCTCCAGAGGAAAAGGAGTGAATTATATCATTGGAACAAGGAATCTGGCTTAGCCCTTTTCTGCCTTCCCCTTACCATCTGTCTGCTAGAGGAGAGCATGTGTTTTGGTCTGCCCTTGCCTACCCTACAGGCTTAGTTTAGAACACTGTGGTCGACCAGTGTTCCCCGTGACTGGACGGGTAGACATGGGATTCGGTACCAGGAAACTCACTGTTGTCCTCACTGTCTCCAGCTGAGTTTTAACCAACAACAATGCTGATGGTTTGACCTCCATATTCCTGACTCCCTGAGTTAATCCCAACTGGTTAATCATCTCTTGTCTGGGTTATTGCTGCTTCCCGTCTTAGCTCCACTGCATGTTCTCAACACAACATCATGAGCAATGCTTCTAACAGAAGTCAGATCAAGTCACTACCCTGCTCCACACTCGGATGGCTACAGACCTCGCATAGAGTAAAAGCCAAAGTCCATAGCACAGCCTATCAGGACTGCACAGGCTGCACAACTACTGCCTCTGTGACTTAATCTCCTAAGCCTATTTCCACAACCATTTTCCTTCTCACCCTCTCTGTCCAGCTTTGCTGCCTGCTTCCTGTTTCTTGAACACACACCAGGCATGCTTGTAACTTAGAGCCTCTGCATTCTCTGATCCATCTTCCTGGAACATTCTTCCTCTCAGCTGTTTGCACGGTCAGCTGCCTCACCTCCTTGGGGTCTGAGATCACACAGTGCCACGGCAAAGCCTTCTCTAACTGTCTTATTTAAAATTGCACCCCCTTCCATCATACACATCCTATCCTCCTACTTCACGTTACTTTCCTCATAGCCTCTGTCACTCTCTGGCAAACTACAGATTTTAACAATTTACTTATTTACTGTTTATCTTTTTAAAGTAGAAAGTAAACCCAGTGAAGTCGGGGTATTTCTGTCCACTGCTGTACCTCTGGCACATAAAGTGCCAGCACGAATATAGCCATTAAGTGAATAAACCACTCCTGCTAGTTCCTTCTTATGTGAGGAAATGAAATCAAGACAGTCAAGTTACTGAGAAGGAAGTGAGTAAACTCAGATATCAAATATAAACACTCCTCACTCAGAAATGATGCTTTAGCCAACGATTTATTCAAATCTAAGCTGGTTTATAGAGAACCTATAACTTGTAGATAACTTAATGATCTAGCCAAAGAACTTATTAACTCATAGATAGCCCAAACATGAAAACAAAATTTTCAGCACTGTACAATCATGCTGTCCCTCAAAGCAGCCCTGAGGCACTGAGTGATTCTGAAGATTTTTATGAGTATTTCAAATGATAAAAGAAAATGGTCAAGAAACGCTTAGGGGCTAAATGCCATTTCAGCGGAGCCTAATTCCTTGAAAACTGGCAATCCACATAGGGTTTGTAATATAAATCTTAATGAGTCGGGAAATTCAGTCCACCAGAACACTTTATGCATGCGTTCAAAGTTATTCACCGGGTGTCTACTAAGTGACAAACTCTTAGGTAAGACATTGTGATACAGAATTGGGGGGACACGGCCCCTGCCTGTGAGGGGTGAGAAGTCTGGAAATGAGAAAGTTTACTGCATTTTACTTCTTATCTCATCCTCTGTGTTGGAGACTGGTATTGTTGTGTGCCTGTCAAACAGACTCTTGCATTTGGCAAAAGCATGTGTTAACTTAATTCTCTTTCTCAAAAGCATCACTTCCTAGTAGAAAATATTCTCAATTAAAAAATGACTATTTCTAAATATGCAATATCCTCTGTGTATTTACATGTGGCCTCTGCAACTACGACTTCTTCTTTTATATCCACTTCCTATATCCGACACAATTTCCTCTTTTTAAAAAATATAGCAGTATTCCTTTGCTGTGGAACAGTGGCCCCAGTTGGTGTAGGTCATGTTGCTTAGAGCATGAAACTGGTGTGCTGATGAGAAAATTTATCTGACAAGTTTCTTCCCAGTTTGGGGTTTATCATATCATCATAATTACATTCATTTCCTTTGTTAAATCAATTTCAGTTTACATTTTCCCTTCTTTATTATCAGCCTCTGGAGATATTGATTTCACCTGTGATACAATATAACTGAAAAAATTGTGGCTAACATTCTTGCTTTGGCTAAAGGCAATGTTTTTAAATGTGTGGTTTCTCCTACATGTAACTAATAAAGCATGTCAAACACTACTGAGTTTGGAATATAAAAAAATATTTGTTAGATACCAACAGATTAATTCTTCCAGATTGTATGTCTGTCCCCAATCTCTGCTTATCTCCCAGAATTATTACATTGCTTGAAGTGACAGGTGAACACTATCAAAGACAGGCTTGATTTCTTAAAAAGTATAATTAATTCAACTCATAATATGAGTGATCTGATTAGTTATTAGGGATCTTTTATGCAGGGGACCCTATAAACCTGGGGATTATTATAGACACAAGAGAGGCATTTTGAGATAGCAGCAAGAGCTCTGGATTAGGAGTTGGGAGATAAAAACCAATAAGTGGTTTTGTAGTCTTGAGCCAATCTTTTAATCTCTATTACTCAGTTTCCTCTTTTGAAAAATGGCGATGTCTCTTGCCCAATGTATCTTGGAAAGATTTTGAGAGAATATAACGAGGGAGACCTTTGAACATTATAAGAACCATATATACAAATGCTTGAAAAATTGTTAAAAGTAGTATTTGTGCAAATATAAGTTATCATACTTACGTTTTCATTACTTTTAGGCAAATGTTAGCTTTAGAAGAGTCTTTAAAATTTTGCAGATTAATAAAAAGACAAGATTTGATGCAATCAAATGAGTCAAACAGGATATTTGTAGTTAAATATTCTATAAATGGTGCTTGATAATGATGGATTTTTATGGAGTTAAAATATGCTAGCTCATTACTGATTGCAAATTAGGAACTGAAAATAATTGTTCATGCTTTCATTTCTCAAGTAGAAATACCTCTTTCTGGCCATGCATCTGTGAGGACTTAGAGCACTTTTTTCTTCTAACCTATTCAGGAAGTCCCCAGCTTATAAACAGATTAGGTTCCAAAAGTACATTTTAAGTAAGATTTTTGGAACAGAGAAAACGCTTTTCTTCTTCCAATTAAAAGGAAAAAGCACTACATGCTTGGGGATGTTCCACCTTCTTGCCTTTGCTCATAATTTCCTGCCTGCCTAGAACAAGTTTGAATTCTACTCATTCATCAAAACCCCAGACTGTGAGTCCTTTGAGAGCAGAGAATATACCATATTCATTTGTGGGAACTGAAGTGTCCCCAGTTTTCCAGTTCATTGGAGCCATCCTTTCCTTTAATGTGCAAATACAAAAGCAAGACTCCCCCCCTACCCCCGACCCCAGCAAGACCGTGAGGTCCAGCCTCATCTCTGTTACTCAGAGCATCCCGGGGAAGCGCCTTTGGTCCAGGTCGCTGCTTGTTCTCTGGTCTGCCACTCCAGGTCGCTGTGTAAGTTTCCCCTAAACACTGGCCCAGCACCACCAGTTACCCAACAAGAGGCCATAGAGACTGAGCAAATGTCAGTGACCATAACACTGCAGAAAAGGAATATTTAAATTGGGTGTCAGATAACGTGTTCCTAGAGGCCACTTGCTATGCCTGTCACAGGATGTTCACTGCAACCTCTTCACGTCCATCTTCTATTGCTTTTGCGTCTCTGTGACCCACTTTTCTTTTCCTGTTGGGAATCCCCATCAATCCTGCCCTTGGTTCGTGAAGCCCAAGCCCAATCCCCATTCATCCTTTTTCAGGCACGCTGACAGACAAATAAACCAACAAGAAAAAAACCAGTTGACATAATCTCTCAGAAATCTGCTGTCATCTGTATCCCCACTAATTGACGCACTGAAGAGAAACTTTACAGAATAGTTGGCATATCTCTCTGAAGCTTTGCATTATTTTACCAGTGTTTAGGGCTGCCTTAAAACTGCAGAAAAAGGGGACTCATGGTTGCAAAACTACAAGTACTTTCTAGAGTGGTTCCTGAGAGCAAAGAGGAAATGGGCTTTTCTGACCCAAGAAGTCACAAGAAATAAATTGCTTTTTAGCCATTTAGAAAAAGTACTTTTGTCTTGTTTTTTTAATAATCAAGTGTTCAGAAAAATTTGCTAGATTTTATCTCCAGCATATACTCAGCTGATACTATGCACTGGGTACATTTTGTTTGTTGATGAATAATTGAGTGAATCAGCAATACGTGGTGTTCATCAAGCGTTTCCTAATTGTCCTTGTTGGAAGTAGCTTCACTCTAACATTAACATTTTATATTTATCACTTTCTAATTTATTTTATCACTTGCTAACTTGTATTATTATTTGTGTCCATTTCATGTTCTCTACTCTAAGTGCATTGAAAAGAGTAAACATGCTTTCATTACTGTAGATTTCATCCATATTCTATAACTTTCCATATATCCTATAATATATGTTTCAGTGATTATGTTCCCAGGTAGACCTGTTTGTCCATCCTTCTGTCCATCCATCCATTTCCTAATTAGAACGGCAATAACAAGAGGGGCATTCTGGCATGTTGCTTCAGGGTGCAAGCATTGGAACACCAGTTGCCCCATATATAAAATGAAAATAATGAATGTACCTATATCATAAGGTTCTTGTCCAGAACTGAATGAGTGGATGCACGCAAAATGCTTAGCGCAGAGCTGGATCCATAGTCAGCCCTAAGAGGACGTTAGTTATGATGGCTGTTGTTATCAATTAAAGGGGAAAAAAGGAAAGTATCTACTTGTCAGGACCTATTGGGTGTTGAGGACAGAAAAGGGTTCATCTTTGGCCTACAGCTGTGCACAGTCTAGTGGGAGAGACAGACAGGTATAGAGAAATACATTAAGGGTGAAGAACCCTTCTGCTCGTGTAGAGAGTGAACTACGAGAGCGCAGAGGTGGGGCTTTTAACCTAGCCCAGGGACACGAGGCTGGGGTCAGAAAGTTTTCTTGGATTCCTGAGTTATATAGTCAAATTAAAGCTGAAATGTAGTTAGTTACCTATAATAATCAGTGGGAAAGTACTTATTCTATAATGAGTAATTGAGCAAACCAGGAAAATAATGCTGAAATTGAATAAACAGTCATCTTTCAATGTAGATTTAAAGTTGGCAATTGAGGTAATAATTATATAGAGCATCTCGGTGTTTTATGTCATTTGGCAGAAAAATTGGGGTTCCAGGGAAATGCAGAACCCCAGGTGTAGCCCAACCCAGAGGAAGCACCTGATACGAATAAGGTGCAAAGTCGGGTCTGGTCAGAATCCACACCCATGATGTTCATTCATAGCCAGACCCCCTTCAGCTTCCAGGAGCAGGGACTGAAAACCAATTACTTGAAGCCAGCCTACAGGGGAGAGAGCTCAGCATGGAAGCTCTGGCCACCTCAGTTTCGGGCGTAGACAGACTCCAGGTAGGAAGAGCCCTTTATAAATGGACAAGCCCTGGGTATCTTGGTTGAGACACTGTATAGGTCTGGCAGAGCCCAGCCTGCCGGTGATAAGATTTTATAACTGAGAGAGGGACAAACAAGAATAGACAAATTTGGTTAACAATTCCTGATTCATCTGATATGCAAAGAATAAAAGGTAAAGAAAGATGCTTCCCTAAATACTCCATAATTAACATATACAGAATTAAATTCATTTTCTTCCTTTTCTTTTCCTTAATCAGCCCTTCTTCTTGCCGTCTCTCGTTTGGAGATGTCATTGCTATCTACACATTTGTGGTCCATGCAATATCTATCTAGGCATCCTTTGTCATCATTGATTCAGCTCTTTCCCTCATTTTTCGACCAATCCATCAGGAAGTCGTGATGACTGTGGTACTTAGAAGTTTCTCAGGTGCGTGCTTCCTCCAGCCCACCCTGCCACTTGCCCTGGTACAGGCTCCAATTCCCATAAACATCGCAATAGCTTTCTTACAACCTTTTTCCTGATTTCAGTTTCTTCTCTGCTTCACGTCATCTTTTATATGGGGCCAGATGGTAAACACCTTAGGCTTTGTGGCCCTACAGTCTCTGTCATAACTACTCAACCCTGCCATTGTACCATGAGAGCAGAAATAGACAAAGTGTGAACAAATGGGCATGGCTGTGTTCCACTAAGCCTTTCATTACAGGCACTGAAGTTAAATTTCATGGGACAAAATATTCTTCTTCTTTCCATTTTTAAAATCCCTTTAAAGTCATATAAACTATTCTTAGCTCACAGGTTGCAGAGAAACAGGTGGTGGGCCAGACTGGACCTGCAGACTGTGGTTTTCTATCTGTTTTGTACTGTCATGAATGATCTTTCCAACAACTGCAGAATCAAGATCGAATTGCTCATCAGAGAACACTAGTCTCTTCATTGAATAAGTGCCTACAACCTATATTTCTATTCTCATCTCCAACCTTTTGCCCTGACTCGGATACTCCTTGTGTTTCCGTCACACTACGTTGTGATTTATGATTCTAAAAATACTTCAAGGATTTTAATGCCTTTTTATGCCCTTCCCCACGTTATTCTATCTGGCAGTAAAACTCTTCTCCATAATTTGTCTAATCAGCGGACATTGTAGAACACACATCAGATGTCATATCTTCATTATTGTTTTCTCTGAATCTTCAACTCAGCAGAATTCATCTCTTTTATTTGTATTCCCATTGCACTTCATACACATCTTTTTCTCCATAGAGATGATTACATTGTTAAAGTTTCTATTTAAAAAAATTACTTAGTTTTACTCGTCTTGGTCATGAGCTGCTTCTTTTTGATTGTTTGTTTTCTCTTTTTTTATCTTAAATTTGCCTTTTATTTTTTTAAGGGTGATTTGTTGGATTTTTAAAATTTTATTGGAGTATAGTTATTTACAATGTTGTGTTAGTTTCAGGTATACAGCAAAGTGATTCAGTTGTATATACATACATATATACAGCTCATGAGCTTCTTAGCATAGGGAAGTGTCCAGTAAGTCTTCGCTGAACAAGTGGATGACTGACTTATCCGTATTATCCACTGTTCCTAAATCGACATTACCACCATTATTTTATTTCTTAGATAACGCATGAAGAAAACAATGATTTGCATAATCACAAGATGTGTCAATAACCAAATTACAACAAAGAACTCAAAAATTATTCTGTGTCTTCTTTTCTAATTCAGTAAACTTTAATATAGCTTTTTTTTTTTTTCCTGAGGATTTACTCTTATTCTTGCCTCATTTTTCTTGGAAAATATTCCTCCAGCTCAAGTGTATGGTATGTATATCGACCTTACGCAGAAAATCATGAATGCTCTGAAATTGTGATTTGAGGGCTCCTGGAGGTATTCCCCCAATTTCTCTTTTATCTGCTGGTTGGTGTCTTACATTTCACATTGGTATATTCATTATTTTAACTAGAGGTTTTTTTTTTTTTTCCAAAATTGGTCTAGCAAAAGGGAAGATATATCTGAGAGAAGTAACACATTTGAATTCTATTAGTCATGCACACTTTAGTATGAACTAGAGAGGAAAAAAAATAAGTTTCATGGAGGGTTTTGAACACATAAAAATCCTAAATTCTTCTGTGGTTGGTTACAGACCATTTTCTTGAAGACAAACTCTGTCATATGATGTTGAGAACATCTCTATAGGGTAATAAATTATAATGGTGCTCTATCTCTTCAACAGGCAGCATCCCTGAATACTAAAAGTCTCGAGTAAATTTGTATATAATGTTTCTTCATATAACAGAATGTTGCAACTGTCATATAAGATGAACCTTATAATAATGCCTTTTATGAAAAGAGTTCCTCTGTCAATTTCCCTAGTCACTTTGGAAATGATCATCAATTATCCTAGTAGCTGCTACACGTGGTATTAGTCTCTTTGTTATCTATACTCATGGCATGTTTGAGCTGAAGAAATGAATAGCAATAGACCTGCTTTCATAAGTAAGAGTTTCAGGGGCAAAAGTAAGAAAGCATTGTTTACCTCTTTGACACTTTACAGTTTTATAGCTGATATTTCTAGGCTACTAGATCCCGTAATGTGTTTCTCAGTTACTTGGGTATGAACACCTGATAATATTTTAGTTATTAGTTATTTAAAGCAGATATATTTTTTAAAAACTTTTTTGTATCTTTACTAGTGAGAAGAGTTCTTAAAATGCTCTTTGGTGTTCCATATCCCTTGGTTCTTTCAAGATGTGTTGTATCTTACTGTTATATTTGCAGTCTCTGGAGTGAGACTGCCTGGGCTACCAGCTCTGGCAGTTCCTAGTTTTGTAATCATGGCAGGGATGCCTAAGCTTTCTCTGCCTCATCTTATTCATCCATAAAATAGGATATAGTATGTCATAGCGTTGTTGCAAGGACTAGGTAAATAGAAGTACTTAAAAGAGTACCTGGTAATAGGAAAAGCTCAATAAATACTTATTATTATTGAATTGTGCTTGTTATTTTCTCCTTAACAAGTTTTTTCAGGGAGTTACTATATATAACATCCAATCAGCTGGTCAAAAGTGTGAAAAATATGTAAAGACGTTTATTTGATATTGTAGAAATAACGATCTCGTATTTGTTTTATTGCAATTCTAAATTTTCAACTTGTTTTTCTGAGCCATAGGTATGCTATTTCTACTTCTGCCTTGGCTTTTCTGTTTGTTTTGGGTTTTTTTCTTGTACTTCCAAATCCATTTAAGTTTCTATAATATAGTATTGTCTATCAGTAGACTTCTACTTTCTTACTTGCATGTATTCCATAAGCATTACTTTCTTATTTGCATCTATTCCATAAGCATAGCTCATCTTGAATCAATGAGGCTTAGGCAGGAGAAAGAACACCATGGAAATATTATGTCTGAGACAGGGTGAGGTTAACTTCAAAAGAAACAAACGAAATTAGAATAATCTAGTTAAATCAGTTATTTGTCATATAAGGGAAAAGAAAAGTGTTTACAGAACCAAACTGAGGAAGTTTTCAGATGTTATTTCTTTGAATATCTTTCAGCCAAATCTTCTTTTTCCCCCACTTTCTGTATTTCCAATGACATGACTGTTCAATGTTTTCTTAGAGTCCATCAAGTCCCTGAAGCTCTGTTCATTAATTTTTTCTCAGTATGTTTTCTCTCTGTTGTTCAGATTGGATATATCCTCTGTCCTTCATGTTCACTAATTCTTTCATCCTCTCCATTCTACTCTTGAGCCCATCCAGTGTGTTTTTAAAATCTCAGTTATATTTTTCACTTCTCAAATGTCCCATTTGGTTCTTCTTTATGTTCCCTATTTCTTTGCTGAGACTATTTTTTCCCTTGTTTCAAGTGTGTTGGTAATTGCTTTTTGAAGCACATTTATTCAATATAGTAATTGCTTTGCAGTTTTTGTCAGGAAATTCTGGTATCTCCCTCATCTTGGTGTTGGCATTTGTTGACTATCTCTTGCTGGTTTAAGTTGTGATTTTCGTGGTTCTCCGTAAGGGTATTATGGCATGGAACTCTGGATCTTATTTACATCTTCTGTCTTATCTGGCTTCCTTTGACAGCCCTCCAGCAGGGAATGGGGGGGCGCCGTGCGGCAAGGGCTTACTGCCCGTGAGGGTAGAGGTCCAGATTCTCCACTTGGCCTCCATGGCATGAGGGCTTTGGAGTGGGATGGGAAGATGATGTCTTCATTACTGCTGGACAGGGCTGGGAATTCTGGCTCCTCAATAGGCCTCAGCTGATACCACCCCAGCTGGAAGTGGGCAGGGGTACTTTTTTTTTTTTAACTAGGGGGAGGGGGAGGGGGTTGGAGAGGGACTGGCCTTGTTAGTGTTGGACGGTGGTGCAAGTCTTGGCTCTCCATTAGGCTTTCTTGACAACATCCAGCAGCAGGGAGGAGGAGGGTTCTTTATTACTCATTATAGCTGCTGCTGTGGAGGTGGGAAGAGTGATTGTCTAGAAGTTTTCCTTCTCACTAGGCAGCCGCTTTCCTGGTACATTGGCTTGAGAGAAACTTTTTTTTTTCTTGGCCAGCTGTGCTGCATGCGGGATCTTAGTTCCCCGACCAGGGATCGAACCCATGCCCCCTACAGTGGAGTCTTAACCACTGGACCACCAGGGAAGTCCCTTGTTGGGGCTTTTTAAATGTCTAATTTCATCCATGTTTCTGAGTTGCTTCTTCAGCTCCAAATCTAGGATACATGAGACCAAAATCCCAGGAAGCTCACCACTGTGTCATTTCTTGGGACCCAAGATCACTAGCTGGTCTGACTTCTCTCCACCTCTCAAAGTCTTCTTATTCTTGTTATATATATAAGATGTCCAGAGTTTTTAGTTGTTCTTAGTGGGAATAGGGAAAGGCACTTCTACTCCACCTTTTAAAAGTAGAAGTCAGGCAACCCAGAATTCTAACTGATGTAAAACACTTCTGAATCTTTGAGGTTGTGCACACTTCCAGAAAAGTTAGACCAAATTGCTCAAATAAATTTAGTAAAACTCTTGTTCTTCCAACCTGTCCATTATATGAGAGAGGTAAGAAAACAGCTTCCAAATTTCTCATGTAGCAAGCTGACACTATCTTAAGAAGAATGATTTTTATTATTTTATCATCACATCTTATAAAATACTTTTAATGTTTTATATCCCAGCTGGATATAAAGTATACCTTGGAGATAGTCTACATATCAGTGGGTTGACTCAGTTATATTAACAGTGAACTTAAATTTAGGTGTCTACATTTCTTTAACCAGATGGACCCTTTTGCCCTTCCACCAGTAGCCCGAGAACAAACTAAGACAAAATTTCTATAAGAATGAATCAGCGAACCCAACACAACATATAAACTACAATGAAGACAGGGCATGACAAGTTTTCTGCATATTTCACATCAATAGTATTCTCTTTAAATCTTAAGTTCAAATATATGCACCAGTAGTTACTAAATATTTATCAAGCAACCACAAATTACCTACAACTCTATTGGAAGTTGTACAATACCAGGTAAGCATTTGTCATATCTATTCTACTTAGCCTTTGGGTCATCCTTTCAATGTGTCTGTGGCATGTAGGGGTTTGGGAAGCTGTCTGTAGCTATGGAATAATATTTTGAGTTAAAGCGCTGTATGATCCAATCTCCCATGTGGATGGAGTGTCAAAACATCACTGTATGAAACTAAGGCAGATTGTTTTATATATCAGGTCTTGAGCGGTCAAGCAAGTGTGCCTTTGGGAGGTTTTGATGATATGAGTAGTTGTACCAAATTGCTCTCGGCCACAGGTCTCTTGGGCACTCCAGAGAGAATGTTAGAAATTAATGCTATGGCTAAAATTCAGTGGATCAAACTGAATTGCTGATTATAAGTCTCAGAATGTAAAAGAAAAACAACTAAGAAAGAAAAAGAGAATAACTTCCTGATTAAATTCCCTGAGAGCCTTGTCAACAAGGTGTTGAATTTTTTTTTAAACTAGTCCCTTATCAGCTCTATAGATGTGGCCCATGAGTTTTGGTGGACGTGTTTTCATGGTTTTTTTTTTGTTTGTTTTTTTGTTTTTGCGGTACACGGGTCACTGCTGCAGCCTCTCCCGTTGCGGAGCACAGGCTCCGGACGCCCAGGCCCAGCGGCCATGGCCCACGGGCCCAACCGCTCCACGGCACGTGGGATCCTCCCAGACCAGGGCACGAACCCGTATACCCTGCATCGGCAGGCAGACTCCCAACCACTGCACCACCAGGGAAGCCCTCATGCCTTCTTTTAAAAGCAAAATAAAGTTAGTCCCTTCTGGCCACTGTTAACTTCCACTGAGAGGCTATAAAAGTGCTAGCAACTACAGATACTTTTTTAATGTGCACTGACTGAAATCCCGAAGAATAGCAAGCCTTTATTTTATGAGGCTTTCACTGATGCTGTGTGTCCCCACACCAAATGCACACTTTATGTTATGAATAAGAAGATCCTTTGCTGGTATGGATTCATTGCTAATCTATGCTAGCAAAAACAAGATACCACTGGAAAATGCATTGAGGAAGTCAGCTGAGAATAATATACTCATACTTATGGTTTTTCTTTTCATTACTACTCAGTATACTGAAGCATATTCATGTTGAGGACGAGTAGATTGGTAAAGGGAATGAATTAAAAGACACCTCTGTTTAAAATCATATGCTTTGTGGCCACCTTGAGGGTGGGGTAGGGAGGGTGGGAGGGAGGGAGACGCAAGAGGGAGGAGATATGGGGATATATGTATATGTACAGCTGATTCACTTCGTTATACAGCAGAAACTGACATACCATTGTAAAGCAATTATACTCCAACAGAGATGATTTCGTGAAACAGATTGCTTTTTTTGTCTCCTTTTTTAATTTTTTATTTGAGATATAATTGACATAACATTGTATTTCTTTTAGGTGTACAACTTAATGATTTGATATAAATTGCAAAATGATTACCATAATTTTCACTTACATCAATCACCACACAATAAGTTACAATTTTTTTTTCTTGTGATGAGAACTTTTAAGATGTACTCTTTTAGCAGCAACTCTGCTTTTAAACAAATGTATCAAATTAGTATCGTTTCCTATGAAAAGAGAGTGCTTGAAAATGCTGCCATTACAGAAATACTTGGGAACTTTCTGGTTCCGAATTGCTTTTATAATAAATGTAAATTAAAATAAACATCCTCCTCTGTAGCAAATCTTCAGGTTTTGAAGGTGGATTGCTAAGTCACCTGAAACAAAGTCTTTTGAATTAAAATAGACACAGTATTGGAAAATCAAATAGTGTAAATTCTAGGAGCTGGAATACCGTCGTATGGTGGAAGGCAACCATTAAGCCAGTGTCCTACTTTTGTGTTGCATTATGTAAAAGTTATTCAGTTTTCTACATGATAAAATTGACGCTTTGATTTTTTGTGATGAGTGAAGCATCAGCCATTCCACTGAAGGTGTGTAGAATGTCCTTTGGAATTCCTTTAGAATTAGATTTGGAAACACTTGCTCCCTTGGTCTTGGGCAAATTGTAATTTCTACTGCTGATGAGGACTCACAGCCCCTGTAAACACGATACTATCTCAACACTACTCACTGCCTTTTTTATGCCTTTTTCTTTTCTTTTTGTTTTAGCTTTTAAGCAATCAAAAATTCAATCCCAGTCTTTATGGAAAATGTTCTAGAGTTTGTCATCTTTGAGTATGTCTTGAGCCATTATTTTAAAGCAGTAATTGTGTACTTGAAAGTTACCATATCTCTGACCTTTTCAAGTTGCCCTGTCTTCTAAGATTGTGATCATGTATCTCCTAACTTTTTTCTTTGTTCTGCCAAGCACTCTGGTCCCTGACATTATGTTTTTGTAATCTTATTTCTGTTATTCTAAATACACTGCTTGTGTATTTTACAAGTTTCCCCTGTAAATAATAGTGAATTTTGTATCAGTATGCAGCAAAGAACTTGATGATATCATGTTTCAGATGTTGCAATACTTTTCATTTCTCTTCATTCAAATAAAATAATTTGATGCATGCACAAATGCCAGAGTAGAAATGAGAATTTTATAAAGAGAGAAACAAGAGTCAATATCTCTGTACTCGTGATATGAAGAAGCCGCATGAATAACTTTAACATGATTTAGGCAAAGCAGTAAAAGCAAAATGAACAGTGCAATGGAGGCCAAAAGAGGGAATGTGTCACCCTGCCTGCTGGGATTGGGAAAAGTATCACAGAGACAGTGCCATTTAAACTAACTTCCCCAACAGTGAGACAATGGGGAGAAAGAGACATTCTAAGAAAAAGGAGTAGCAGGTGCAAAATCAGAGCAGATTGAAAGTAAATAATTTTTTGGATAATGAAAAATTGTGTCATAAAAGGGAGTAAACCATGGTGTGTGTGTGTGTGTGCGTGTACGCGCGCGCATGTGTGTCTGTTGTGGAACTGGCATATAGCTCATGGCTGTGGATCTTAGGGTGACAGAAAATACAGAGAACAGAAGCTGGTGATCTATGTTTTTTTCCACTGAAAAATTTGGCATTATAGCAAATTAAATGGAATCACCTGCATAGAGTTTAAATCAGAATGGACACTACCACACCCTAGAAATCCCCTATCTGCTCTCCCTGACTGCATTTTCCTTCCTCTATCCCAGAGTTAACCAGATGCTAAATATGGTGTTCATCTCCCAAGTGCATAACCCTAAATTTCTGTGTTGCTTTTGCCTGCTTTTGAAGTTCTATAAATGGAATTATGTTATGTGGAGTCTTTTGTGACTTGCTTTAATTGATAAATAATATGTTTTTGAAATTCCCTTGTAAGGATATACTCTAAAGAGTAGAATTCTCTTGTAAGGATAGAGTTTTATTAGTTTCCTAATTTTACAGTTGATGTGCATTTGGGTTATTTCAATTTCTATGAACAATTCATGATCTTCTTACGTATGTACAAGAGTTTAGAGTATACAGTGGAGTGGGTGGCTGAAGGGAAGGAGGTTATGCACACGGTCAATTTTCCTAGGAAATTGTTTTTTCTAAGTGGTTAAATCAATTTATACTCCCACCAGCGGAGGTGAGGATATATGTTGTTTCTTATACAAATGTACTTGGCACTAATTAGCCTAAATTGTTTGCTAATATGGTAAATGTGAAATGGAATCACTGTGGTTTGTCTCCCTGACTACCCATGAGAATGAATGTCTTTTCCTATGATTATTGGTCATTGGTGGTCCTCTCTGAAATTGCTGGCCAATTCTTTTTACTATTTCCTATGAAGCTACTTTTTTCCTGTGGATATGCAGTTCTTTATGTTTTCTGAATACTAATCTTTTGCCCATTTTATGTGTCGCAAAAATTTTCTCACAGGTTATAGTTCATTTGTTTCACCTTCTATATGGTGATGTTTTGTTTATTTTTTTGGTTTGTTTGACTGTTTTGGCTTTGTAATGGGTGATGTAGGTTGGTTTTATATGTCAAGGTCCTTTTTACAATTTAGACTTTATTCTGATTCTAGATACGGAGTCATTAGGAGAAACTGAACCCAGAGAGGAGAGACCAGTTTAAAAGCAATTGCAAAAATACAGATTATGAAGGCTTGAAAGTAAAGAGTTGCAGTAGAGTTTAATCTCTTAATGGGAGGAAGCAAGCTGGAGTACTATTTTGGAGGTGGAATTGACAGCCACAGATACATGCAGATGAGAGTGAGTGTAGAATTTAAGGGACTGCTTCCTTTGTTAATAGGGCCATTAACTATAGGCGTTATTAGGGTAGATACTAAAAATATGTTAATTTTGAGACAAGTGAATGAGAGGATTTTCCAAGCACGTAAAAGTATGGGTCTAGCTCTCAATAGTGGTTTGTGCAAGACTTGATATGTTAATCTAGGAATTATTAACTCATAGGAAGTAACTAAAGCTATGGGAAATCACTTAGGAAGTGTGCCGAGTCTTAGAAGTTCTCATATCCCCAAGAATTGGGACAGTGTATGTCTTATTCTGCTTTGTTGCCAGTATCCGGGAAAATACATGATACATTGTAGGTGCTTAATAAATACATGTTGAACTAACGGATACCTTGAGCCATTATTTAAGAGCATGAGAAATAGGGAGTAGATAGCCGAGGAGCAAACTAAGAGCTCAGGAGAACCAAAAGAAAATGGTGTGGAGACGTGAATGAAGCAAACCTTCAACAGCATTAAGTGACACAGGGGGAGGGTAGTTTCAGTTGCCCACTTGGAGATGTTGGATTTCAGTGAGGAATGAGGAAGTAGATATCATAAGGACAGTTTATGTGACATGGTGATACAAGAGGGAATATAGTGGTACCAGGTTCCCTCTGGTGAAGGCATATTGGTACATTAGTTCAGTTCTGCCTGAGTTAGTGCCCATTAAAAAGAGTAATTGCTAAGCATAGACATTGTCCAAAAGAATGGATTAGAGAATGACTGGAAAAATATTAACAGAATGGAAGGGGGCTGGATACTAAAAAAGTAGGAAACCAAGCAATGAAAATGTTACCGTGTCCAAGCTCTCTCTGCTTGCCGCACGCACGACAGGCCAGTAAATTGGAGACAAGGTGTTGAGGTAAGGAATACGACTTTATTTGGAAAGCCAGCACACCAATGTCTCTAAATAACCATCTTATCAGGGTTTGGATGCCGGTTTCTTTTATAGCACAGAGAGGGAGAGGAGATGAGGAAGTAAAGTAAAAAGGCCATAAGTTTTGCAGATATCATCTGGAATGGCCAGCCTCTGGGAAGGGATGTGTTAATTTCTTCTTTCTTGCAGCCAGCCACAGCTGGACAGGGTCCGGATGTTTCCCTGAACAAAGGCACTTTGGTTTAACATTCAGGCAGAGGGGCAGGGTTCCCCGAGGCAGGCCATTAATGTATAGACAGTATCCTTTTAGTGAACAAGAGCAATGAGAAGCAAAGATTAAAGTAAAAGAAACAGATCCAACACGTAGTCAGATTTGGTTCTTCCCTGCTACAAGAAGCATTCCATGAGTTGGACTGGGGAAGGCTTTTCTGTAACAGAAACTGGAGACAGTTATTTGTATGTGTGATGAGGAAAGTTCTAGTGAACAGTTTGCTAGCAGATGCATGTTATTTTAAGGGGCCACTGAAAAACTTCTGTATGCATGCTTAAAGTATTTCTATGATCCCTGAACTCTGCTTGCTTAAGGTAGATGCTGGCTCAGAGGAAGGCTGTTTCTAAGTTAGAAGACATTCAAGTATAATAACTGTCCAAGATGAATGATTTTGGTAAGGATTAAGATGTACCATTTAGAACTAGTTTAACATTTTTCAAAGAAAAAAAACTTTCCAGTAGCATCTGCTGAATTTAACTCAGCGAAGGATGGGCTAGCAGGGCTCAGGGAGAGTCCTAGGGCTCAGAAAATTTCAATGAGTTACTCCAGGCCTCTGACGCTAGGGAAAAAAAGTCACCCACAGGTCAGTGGAGATTTGCACTGCCACTTACATAAGACTTAGCAGGTAAATGCTACCAAATTGACCTTAATAATTAGCCTGAACAATTAAGCGAGAGCTAACTTTTATAATTCATTGTGTAAAGAATTTTTTTAAATAAGGAGGTTGCAGAAAACTTTCTACAGTTATTTCCTGAACAAGTTCTTTTCCGTTTTCTTAACTGTAAATGCTGCCTCATTCTCTGTCCAGTCTTTGTTGTTTAGCTTTTTGTGATCTTTCCGAACCTAGAGTTAGAGAAACAAGACTCACAGTTGTTCAAATACTGCAAAGAAAAAGTATCTCAGATCTTGTCAATCATCTGTCAATATCTGGGATGGGTATCTGCTCTTTTTAGATGCTGTCCTGGTTTCTCATTCTTACTGGAGTCTCAGAATATTTGGCAATAGGGCTGTTGCAAACGTAACTAGGTAAGCTCATACTCGAGTAGGGGGAACCCTTAGTCCAGTGTGACTGGTGTCCTTGGAAGAAGAGAAGAGACACAGAGAGAGAGACGTCCAGCTACATGGTGATGGAGGTACAAGTGAAGGAACGTCAAAGGTTGCCAGCAGTGCTGGAAGCTAGGAGAGAGGCATAGACAGATTCTCCCCTAGAGTTTTCAGAAAGAGCATAGCCCTGCTGATACACTTCACAAGGCTGGAAGCCTGAAGTCAAGGTAAGATAACAGATTTCTGTTGTTTTAAGCCACCCAGTTTGTGGTACTCTGTTACAGCAGCCCTAGAACACTACTACATATGCCATTGGCTTCTTCAAACAATTCAGAACTAAATGCTCTTTGATCCACTGCAAATATCTCTAGACATTTGAGAGTTAGGTAAAAATAGCATTGGGAAGGGTGGTGTTTGAGATCAAGGGAAACATAATCAAAATGTGCTTAAATTAATATGGTCATTTTAGACTGCTACCCCCAAAATCAGAAAGTTAAATAAATCAGGGTCTTCGCCTGTTCTTCAAGATTTGTTGACTGTGGGAGGTGGACTCCAGAAAGTTGATGTGATCTAGCAAAATGTAGCCATTTGTATCTTGCTGTGGGATTATCTGGACTTGGAAGCTCTGCCCAGGTAAGTCATCAAGGCCGAGTATGAACTGAGACAGAGCTTGGCTGACCAGTTGGATCTGGTGCAAGAGTTAGCAATTCATGAATAGGGTACTGTATTAGTTTTTCAGGGCTGCCATAACAAAATACCAGAGCCTGGGTGGCTAAAGCAACAAATATATTTTACCACAAATAGAAGAAGGTGATCAAGGAGATTAGAAGTTAGAGATTAAGGTATTGGCAGGGTTGGTTTCCTCTGAGGTATCTCTCCTTGCCTCCCAGAGAGCCAACCTCTTGCTGCCTATTCACATGGTCTTCCTTCTATGCACACCAGCCCCTGGTGTCTCTCTGTGTGTCTGAATTTCCTCTACTTACAAGGATACCAGTCAGAATGGATTTGGGCCCACCCTAGTGGCCTCATCTCAACTTAATCACCTCTTTAAAGGTCTTATCTCTAAATATAATCATATTCTGTGGTACTGGTGATTAGGACTTCAACACATGAATTTGGGGGAGGGGGAGATAATTCAGCCCATAACAAGTATCTAGGAAGGGTAAGTGATCAAGATAGTTGAGAAGTATTTCTGGGAATCATGGAAATTTGAAGAGGAATACTATCACAGAAGAATGAAAAACATATACAATTAATTACTGAGGATGTCAACTGCACACGTTCCATGGTTAAAAGAGTGTGCCTGAGTTCACACTCAAAATAGAAAAACCTACCACTGGATTATCCACAGGTAATTCTGTCAGACATTTCCCCATAAATGAAACAGCAGAACAGTAACTGAAGGTTTGAAATGAGATCAGAGCCACTGACATTTACTTCAGAAAGAATTTAGTTTCTTTCTTTCGTTTAGCTTTACTCTCTTCTCTGATTTCTTATCAGAATTGTTTTGTTCATCTGTACAAATGCTCAGTAAGAACAATGCAGGGACGTTATGTTTCTCACCCCTACCAGGAAATATAAAAGCAGTACACAGCGTCTGCCCATAAGGAACAAATACTAATAAAGACTCTGAGAGGCAGAATAATTTAAAGTGCCAGCCTGAGGATTGTGAAATGTGGATTCTACTGTTTTCTTCATTAAAGGCATGTGGTAAAACTGATCCCTGACCCTTTTTTTCCCATTGCTGGAAAACAGAAAGACCATGTTCTAAATAAGATTTTAGTGTGATAGTAAATATATTCCCTTTTTGATTGACCCATCAAGATTAGGCCATAATAGAATAAATGTCACCCGAGGGCAGCAGCAGCAAAGTGGCAGAGATGATAGGGGTGGAGAGGAAGTATCAAAACTCCAGCTCGGTAAGAGATGTCTGAAAGATATTACGGGTCTAGAAAATAGGAGACCTTTTCCAGAAGAGTGATACTAGCTCATTTTTATGGAGTGTGCCAGACATGGTTTTAAGTTCTTTACAAGTATATTTGTACTGATAGAAAGTAATAATAAGGAAATGGAATCAGTGAAGAGTCAAGTAAATTGCTCAAATCACACACCTAGTAAATGATGAAGCTGGAATTTGAACACAGGCAATCCAAGTCTGCATTCATAACCACCATGCAATACTGCCTCTCATAAAAGCAAGGCTAAAAGTCTCTTGTTGCCACTGTAAAATAGATCAAGGGAGCATCAAGTCCAAAGAAAAGGAAAGAAGAATCAAGAGGTCTCAAGTTGTTTGTTCGGCCACGCCACATGGCTTTCAGGATCTTAGTTCCCCAACCAGGGATCGAACCCCCGACCTCAGCAGTGAAAGGGTGGAGTCCTAACCACTGGACCACCAGGGAATTCCCAAGAGGTCTCAAGTTTAGAATGATACACTGAGTTTGAAATCTGGGTGGTCTACAATAATGTATAATTAACTTCTTCAAAAAATCTAGTCAACAGGTGCCAGAAACTCTCCATGGGAAGGAGGCTTGGAAATGAGTCTCCTCCTGGCTTCTCACCAGTGATAGAACATATTCCCTGTTTATGGAAGAGCTGAAACCTGAATATTATTCAAGCTACCTATTCAAATGCTAATTTCATCCAGAAACACCCTCATAAACACACCCAGGATAGTATTTGATTAAACGTCTAGGTACCCCACGAGGCAGTCATAGCTGACACAGAAAATTAACCATCATCCCTATGCATCCCTATGTTCATAGCAGCACTATTCGCAATAGTCAAGACACAGAAACAACCTAAATGTCCATCAACAGATGAATGGATAAAAAAGATGGGATATATCTATACAATGGATTACTACTCAGCCATGAAAAGAATGAAATGCCATTTGCAGCAACATGGATGGACCTAGAGATTATCATACTAAGTGAAGTAAGTCAGACAGAGAAAGACAAATACCATATGATATCATTTATATGTGGAATCTAAAATATGACACAAATGAACTTATCTACGAAACAAACAGACTCAGAGAGAACAGACTTGTGGTTGCCAAGAGGGAGGGAAGTGGGAGTTTGGGGTTAGCATATGCAAACGATTGTATACAGAATGGATAAACAGCAAGGTCCTACTGTATAGCAGAGGGAACTATATTCAGTATCCTGTGATAAACCATTATGGAAAAGAATATTAAAAGGAATGTATATATGTGTATAACTGAATCGATTTGCTGTGCAACAGAAATTAACACATTGTAAATCAACTATACTTCAATAAAAAATTAATTTTTAAAATTAATCACAAGGGAGAAGACTCAAAATTAGAAATGAAAAAAGTTACAACAGGCACCACAGACATACAAAGGATCATGAGACTACTACAAGCAACTATACACCAATAAAATGGACAACGGAGAAGAAATGAACAAATTCTTAGAAAGGTACAACCTTCTAAGACTGAAACAGGAAGAAACAAAATATGAACAGATCAATCACAAGTATTGAAATTGAAACTGTGATTAAAAAACTTCCAACAAACAAAAGTCCAGGACCAGATGGCTTCACAGGCGAAGTTAACAAGTATCCTGCTGCAACTCTTCCAAAAAGTTGCAGAAGACAGAACACTCCCAAGCTCATTCCACAAGGCCACCATCACCCTGATACTAAAAACCAAAAATATTACCAAAAAAAAAATTACAGGCCAATATCACTTATGAACATAGACACAAAAATCCTCAACAAAATACTAACAAACCAAATCCAACAACACATTAAGAGGATCATACAGCATGATCAAGTCAGATTTTACATCATGATCAAGTCAGATTTATCCCAGGGATGCAAGGTTTCTTCAAGATATGCCAATCATTAATGTGATATACCACATTAACAAACTGAAGAACAGAAACCATATGATCACATTTCAATAGATGCAGAAAATCTTTTGACAAAATTCAACACTTATTTATGATAAAAACTCTCCAGAAACTGGGCATAGAGGAAATTTATCTCAACATAATAAAGGCCATATATGAAAAACACACAGCAAACATCATTCTCAATGGTGAAAGCTGAAAGCATTTCCTCTATGATCAGGAAAAAGACAAGGATGTCCACTCTCATCACTCTTATTCAACATAGTTTTGGAAGTCCTAGCCACCAGCAATCAGAAAAGAAAAAGAAATAAAAGGAATCCAAATTGGAAAAGAAGGTAAACCATCACTATCTGCAGATGACATGATAACTATATACATAGAAAATCCTAAAGATGCTACCAGAAAACTACTAGAGCTCATCAATGAATTTGGTAAAGTTGCAGGATACAAAATTAATACACAAAAATCTTTTGCATTCCTATATACTAACAATGAAAGATCAAAAAGAGAAATTGAGGAAACAATCCTATTTACCATTGCATCAAAAAGAATAAAATACCTAGGAATAAACCTACCCAAGCAGGAAAAAGACCTGTACTCAGAAAAGTATAAGACACTGATGAAAGAAATCAAAAACAGATGGATACCATGTTCTTGGATTGGAAGAATCAATATTGTGAAAATGACTATACTACCCAAAGCAATCTACAGATTCAGTGCAATCCCTATCAAATTACCAATGGATTTTTCACAGAATTAGAACAAAAAATTTTACAGTTTATATGGAAACACAAAAGATCCCGAATAGCCAAAGCAATCTTAAGATAAATAGAGCTGGAGGAATCAGGCTCGCTGACTTCAGTCTATACTACAAAGCTACAGTAAGCAAAACAGTATGATACTGGCACAGAAACAGAAATATAGATCAATGGAACAGGATAGAAAGCCCAGAGATAAACCCAAGCACCTATGGTCACCTAATCTATGACAAAGGAGGCAAGAATATACAATGGAGAAAAGACAGTCTCTTCAATAAGTGATGCTGAGAAAACTGGACAGCTACGTGTAAAAGAATGAAATTAGAACACTTCCTAACACCATACACAAAAATAAACTCAAAATGATTAAAGACCTAAATGTAAGGCCAGATACTATAAAACTCTTAGAGGAAAACATAGAACACTCTCTGACATAAATTGTAGCAAGATGTTTTGTGATCCACCTCATAGAGTAATGAAAATAAAAACAAAAATAAACAAATGGGACCTAATGAAACTTCAAAGCTTTTGCACAGCAAAGGAAACCATAAACAAAATTAAAAGACAACCCTCAGAATGGGAGAAAATATTTGCAAACAAAGCAACTGACAAGGGATTAATCTCCAAAATATACAAACAGCTGATACAGCTCAATATGAAAAAACAACCCAATCCAAAAATGGGCAGAAGACCTAAATAGACATTTCTCCAAAGAAGACATACAGATGGCCAAAAAGCATATGAAAATATACTCGACATCACTAATTATTAGAGAAATGCAAATCAAAACTACAATGAGGTATCACCTCACACGGGTTAGAAGAAGTCTATAAACAGTACATGCTGGAGAGTGTGGAGAAAAGGGAACCCTCTTGCACTGTTGGTGGGAATGTAAGTTGATACAGCCACTATGGAGAACAGTATGGAGGTTTCTTAAAAAAATAAACATAGAACAACTATATGACCCTGAAATCCCACTCCTGGGCATATATCCAGAGAAAACCGTAATTCAAAATGATACATGCACCTCAATGTTCATTGCAGCACTATTTACAATAGCCAGGACATGGAAGCAACCTAAGTGTCCATTGACAGATAGATGTGTATCTATATACAACGGAATATTACTCAGCCATCAAAAAATGAATGAAGTAATGCCATTTGCAGCAACATAGATGGACCTAGAGATGGTCATACTGAGTGAAGTAAGTCAGAGAAAGACAAATATCATGTGATATCACTTATATGTGGAATCTAAAAAAATGGTACAAAATGAACTTATTTACAAAACAGAAATACAGTCACAGATGTAGAAAACAAACTTATGGTTAGCAGGGGGGAAAGCAGAGGCTGGGGGAGGGATAAATTGGGAGACTGGGATTGACATATACACACTACCAGATATAAAATAGGTAACTCATAAGAACCTGCTGTATAGCACAGGGAATTCTTCTCAGTACTCTGTAATGACCTATATGGGAAAAGAATCTAAACAAGAGTGGATATACGTATATGTATAACTGATTCACTTTGCTCTACAGCAGAAACTAATGCAATATTGTAAATCAACTATATGCTAATAAAATTTTTTTAAATAAAAATGATGTAATTTTCAAAAAAAAAATCACAGGGACTTAAAGGGGAGTTGACACAGTGACCCTGATTTGACTCCACAGGCCCTATCTGGAGAATCAAAATTAGGCCCTATTAGCTTTATCAGAATGCTTGATATTTCTTCTTATAAAAGACAGAGCAAACACGAGTGAAGTTGTAGCTCGTCAATTTTCATACAGTTCCTTTCCTAATTTTAACACTAAAAAACAACGGGAGTTTCAAAGGTTAGATTTGGTAGTGACAACAAAGGACACCAGTAGACTGATGGGGGAACTCACTGTTCCTTATTTGAATCCCACGGCAGCACCGCAGAACGTCCTTGGACTTAGGCTGGTGCACTGACTCCATGCCCAGAGAAGCGAGTTCTTCACATCAAGTCCTGTCCACCAGCTTACACTGGCGTCCCTATGTGCAAAGCAAAAGTCATGCACGCTGAGCAGCATCTGTGGCTCAATTCCAAAAAAAAACCAAAACAAACTTATTTCTATGTGTGTTCTTCCAAAGTTTAGTTTATGTAATGGGACCGAACTGTGACCAAAAAATAAAATGTATTCAGGTATGTAAACAACGATGACAAAGTACAGTAGTCAAGGCCCCATGAGCTTTATTGGCATTTTAACTTCCATGCACCATATTCACTTCATTGTAAATCTTCTCTTTTTTTTTTAATGACTTGTGGAACTAAAAAGTATGTTACAGAAATATTTAGTGATAAACCAATAAAGTGTATGTTTTTGTCAGCTTTTGCTTTAATCTCATTTTCTTGTGTTGTACTGTCTCTCTTATTAAAGAAGGGAATATAAGGGACTTCCCTGGTGGCGCAGTGGTTAAGAATCCGCCTGCCAATGCAGGGGACATGGGTTCGAGCCCTGGTCCGGGAAGATCCCACATGCCACCGAACAACTAAGCCGTGCGCCACAACTACTGAGCCTGCTCTCTAGAGCCCGCGAGCCACAACTGCTGAAGCCCGTGCACCTAGAGCCCTTGCTCTGCAACAAAGAGAAGCCACCACAAAGAGAAGCCGGCACAGCGCAATGAAGAGTAGCCCCCGCTCTCCGCAACTAGAGAAAGCCCGTGCGCAGCAACGAAGACCCAATATAGCCAAAAATAATAAAGAAGGGAATATGACTTTCACTTCTTGCCAGATGATGGGAAGAAAATAATTCCCTTTCAATGAAGAAATATGAATACCCAGGTATTGTCTGAAGATTTTTTAATAACTCAAATGACTGGAGACAGCCTAGGAAAATGTAGTTAGCTTTTGGAAATAAACATTATCCTTGGACGTGATCTTGGGAATACAACAAAAAAAATGAGCTTCGTTCCCCCCTTACCGGTCAGAAAGAGTAACTGCATAATGCAAAATGAAACTGCGTGTTTTGTAAAGAATCATAATAGCTATTGTTTTTCAGAGCCTCCTTCACATGAGGTACTGTGCAAGTTTCTTTAAATAGTCATTTAATCTTCACCGTGTAAACTGTGTGCGTATTAGTCTCTCTACACATAGAAAGGAAATTAAGAGAAATTAAGAAGATTTTTAGCTCATAAAGCTAGTAAGTGGCAAGGCTAGTATTTAAACCCTGGTCCATTTGCATCCAAACTAGATGTTTATATCACCCTACTACATGAATATCTAAATTATACATTTATCAAATCTTTGGGCTTCATCCTAAAATCATATCTAAAACCTCAAAAATAAAATTACAAACTTAGAGTAGAAAAATTACATATGAAGGGAACTTTGCATTAGCAAATATTTGAAAAGAAGCTGTCACGGGTAAGGACATTTTCTCCAGACACTGTAGGGAATATAAAGAATTATAATAGAGAGTCCTCATCTTCAAGGAGAGAATCAAGGCAAACACAGGATTTATTACAAATGGGATAAGGCGATATGAGTAATAAGTCCTACCAAACATAAGTGGCGAAAACGTATGAGGAGAAAGGATTCATGTGGTCTGAACTGACCGAGACAGACAGATCTCAGGGCAGAAGGGGAACTTACATGTGACTTGAGTGCAACAATGGATGGGAGTCAATTTTAGACGGTCTTAACCCAGCAGCCATGGGAACAAAGCAAACTTCAAGGAGCATGGAAAGGCCCTGAAATTGTACGTGAATATTTCATGCATCTGAACATTTTTCTAGGAAAGAGCCCATGGTCTTTAGCAGATTCTCAACTCTGTCCATGACTCAGAAGAGGTTAAGAACCACTGTGGTGGAAAGGGAATAGCAGATGAGGGGGAAATGTGGAGGGGAGAGATAAATTAGGAGTTTGGAATTAGCATATACACACTACTATATATAAAATAAGTAAACAACAAGGACCTACTATATAGCACAGGGAGATATACTCAATATCTTGTAATAACCTATAATGGAAAAGAATCTGAAAAAATAGATAGATAGATGTATAACAGAATCACTTTGATGTACACTTGAAACTAACACAAACTTGTAAATGAACTATACTTCAATTTTAAAAAAGAGGAAAAAAATAACTGTGGTGAGAAAGGAGGCTTGGAAGGGAGACTTCTAGCTGTGGCAAGATAAAGAAACAAAAGCAAAAGGTGGGTTATTGAACAGTGAGCCCACGTCCTGCCAGGGTCAGGGGGTTCCCTCCTGCAGAGAAATAAATGGAAGTAGATTGAGCCCATGTCTTAGCAAAACCCAAATTCCAGATCAAGGACGTTGGAAATGATACTTAAGTTTTTGAGGAAGTTCATTCCATGAGATCTGTGCTGAGGAACAATTCATTGTGTAGTGGTTTCTAAGAAAAGGAGAGAAGATGATTGCCAACATAATCCAATTTAACAGGGAAGGCTCCAAGCATAATTTTGTTTAAATGTTTCAAATGTTCCGAGTTTAAATAGCAACAGCAAATGACATGCATGCTCATATTTCCATCAGATATTTCTCATTTGGTCACTGAAACAATCTTGTTTTACAAGTAGAGGAGACATCCTGATTTTTTGGCTGGAGGAAGTAAAAGATAATCCAATTTAAGGCGTAGTTTTGTGCTTAAAACAAAGCCAAAGAGAAAAGCTTAGCACATGAAAGATGCAGGTGAGTAATTTGCCGTGAAACAATGTTTAAAATAACTTTGGATCATACAATAACTGTTCTTTGGGAAAAATAGAAAATTGATATTAGTAAATAAGAATATGGAAATTACCTATAATCCTATGACCCAGAGGTAACCACTATTTGCCTTTTGACATATTCCTTTCCACACTTATAAAAGTATCTTTATATACATGTATATTTTAAAATAAGAAATATTATAATACATACTGTTTAGTAACTTACCTTTCCCAAAGATATATATCATTTCCATAACTTGAAATATCTCTACCTAATTTTAATGATTACATAGCAAACACTGTAGAGAAAACTACCATTCCTTTAACTAGTCTACTGTTTTGATTGTTCCTGACCTCATCAATGGTATATAAAGTGATCATTGCAAAGAGCCACCAGAAAGAAATCTTGGTAATAAAAATAGGTTGGTGCTAGAAAAAAATTGCAGCAAACTCTTGACTGTTCTCAAAATTCATATGTCTTACTTTCCTAGGGCTGCCATAACAAATTACCACAAACTGCGTGGCTTAAAACAACAGAAGTTTATTCTCTCACAGTTCTGGAGACTAGATGTCAGAGGCCAAGGTACTGGCAAGGCCGTGCTCTCTCCAGTGGCTCAAGGGAAGGATCCTTGCCTCTCTCCTCACTTCTGGCAGTGGCCAGCAATCTTTGGTTTGCAGCTTCATCTCTCTAATCCCTGCCTCTGTCTCCACGAGGTGTTCCCCTGTGTCATTCTGTCTCTTCACATGGCATTTTTTTTTTTTCTATGTGTCTCGGTGTCCAAATTTCCTTCATATAAGGAAAGCAGTTATTGGATTTAATGTCTAGCCTAATCCATTATGATCGCATGGTAACTTGATTATATCAGCAAAGACCCTATTTCCAAAAAGGTAACATTCACAGGTACCAGGGGTTGGGACTTCAACATATTTGGACAGATGGGGACAAGGGACACAATTTAACACACAAAATATGCAAATCTTGAAATAAGGGAGTGTTCTAGTTATCACCAGGACATCATATTCTGGACCTGTTCAGCAGCAAAGGAGATCTGAAAACCTTGCAGCAGATAAAACCTCAGAAATGCTCCTCTCAGGGTGGCTCAGAAACTGGGCCAGGGCTGCGTTCACAGGAGGCAAGATCAGTGGGCTGGACGTTAGGGAAGTGGGGACAGGGACCCAACTGCCCTGTTTATTCATCCTCTCTCCACACAAAAATCCCATAAAGTCTAGTCTATAACCCCATCACTTATAACTCATCTAACAGTATGTCTTAAATTCCTGTGATATATTCCATCCAGCCTGCATCATTTAAATATTTTATTACCACCTGTCTCATCAGATTTTTTAGTTGTCTTATCTCTTCAACAAGCCTGCAATGTACTTGAGATTAATCGTTGCGCCTCAGATTTCTTTGCTCTCCCATGAGAGCAGTCATCACAGTGCTGGGTGTTTAGGGAAAATCTGTTGCACATAAAATCCTTATTGAAGAAAGCAATTTTTGATTTGACCGGAGAGAGGGTGACACAGCCACAGCATGAGGAGGAGAGAGGGTGACACAGCCACAGCATGAGGAGAAGAGCAGGTGACCTGGAGCCTGATCTATAGAGTCCTCACCCCTGCACTTGGAGGAAATCCAAGTTGCCTCTCCCTGGTATCCATCTTTGACTCACTGCTACTCTTCAAATCTGCTCTCTGCATGTAACTTTTGTCTGACATTTCTTTTCCCCAAGGAGGATTTTAATCACACACCTCAAGGTTTTATACGGAAGCTGGACCCAGAAAATGCAAAGGGTTGCTGTGAGAACCAGCATCTTTGTGGCCCAAGCGCAGCCTGTGATTTTGCACTCAATTAGCATGCAGGAGGGAAAGCCCCGAGCACTTCCGGTATATCTTCCTAGCCTGCCCACATGGCCACCCTGGAAACCAGACTTCCCTGTGAATGAATAGGCCAGCTGAGATTCACCGAGTCTTGAATACAGCCTGGATTGCTAGTGGAGACCTGCCTAAACTAATTTACAGTCGCTATCTGACTCCAGGCCCATGCCTTTCAGCTAACAAGGGCATTAGCTCACAGCACTTGTAAGAACTAAATTCCTTTTTTTTTTTAACAGCAATTATGAGTGCTAACAAAAAGCTGAGGATTTGGAAAATCAAGGTACTTCTTTTACTTTGGAATCACTGTATCTGACTTTCCTCATTGAATTCTAATTTTATGCCATGAATTAAAAAATTGCTTCCTTTCAGAGCACTGAGTAAGAAAGACATGTCTTTACAAATTCTGTGCCTTCTATAAAGAAACATCACTTTCATCTTTCTATTGAATGGACATAAAGAGGGAAATAATATTTTGAATAATTAAAGGGAACAGTTTGCTAGAGGTAGCATATAAAAAAACCTATTGCTTATAAATAAGTAAACATTGAGGGGAAATCATAAAAAGGGCAAATTTGGCTATAAAATGTACATACACAATTAATAGAGAATATTTTGGGATATAAGCATGAAGTCATCTGTTTTTAGTTCAACTGAAATCCTGAGCTCATACTGTCCTTGATTTGAGGTTCTGTTTGTTCAAATTACATGTGGAATAGATCTCCATTTAGTATCATCTATGACTATACTACCTGTATTACCAATTAGGGTTGTTTTTGTACAATGAACAGAAGCCCCCTAGGAAAGCTGGACAGCAGCATGTAAGTCAATGAAGTTAGAACACACCCTCATACTTACACAAAAATAAACTCAAAACGGCTTAAAGACTTAAATATAAGACATGACACCATAAAACTCCTAGAGGAGAACATAGGCAAAACATTCTCTGACATCAATCATACTAATGTTTTCTTCGGTCAGTCTCCCAAGGCGATAGAAATAAAAGCAAAAATAAACAAATGGGACCTAATCACACATAAGCTTTTGCACAGCAAAGGAAACCATAAACAAAATGAAAAGACAAGCTACAGACTGAGAGAAAATGATTGCAAATGATGCAATCAACAAGGGCTTAATTTCCTAAATACACAAACAGCTCATACAACTCGATAATAAGAAAAAAAAAACAATCAAACAATGGACGGAAGACCTAAATAGACACTTCTCCAAAGAAGGCATACAGATGGGCAAAAGACACATGAAAAGATGCTCAACGTCACTAATTATTAGAGAAATGTGAATCAAAACTACAATGAGGTACCACCTTTACCAGTCAGAATGGCCATCACCAAAAAGTCTACAAATAACAAATGCTGGAGAGGGTGTGGAGAAAAGGGAGCCCTCCTACACTGTTGGTGGGAATGTAAATTGATACAGCCACTATGGAGAACAGCACGGAGGTCCCTTAAAAAACTAAAGAATTGCCATATGATCCAGCAATCTTACTCCTGGAAAGGTACACACACCCCAGTATTCATAGCAGCACTATTTACAATAGCCAAGACATGGGAGCAACCTAAATTTCCATTGACATTTATAGATAGATAGATAGATAGATAGATATAATGGAATATTACTCAGCCGTAAAAAGAATGAAATAATGCCATTTACAGCAACATGGATGGACTTGGAGGTCATTATGCTAAGTGAAACAGGTCAGACAAAGACAAATACTGTATGAAATCACTTATATGTGGAATCTAAAAATACAGCAAACTAGTGAATATAGCAAAAATAGAAGAAGATTCACAGATACAGAGAACAAACTAGTGGTTACCAGTGGGGAGAGGGAAGGGGGGCAAGATACGAGGAAGGGATTGAGAGGTACAAACTATTATACAAAGTAAGCTATACAAGAGGGAAGAGATATGGGGACATATGTATATGTATAGCTGATTCACTTTGTTATAAAGGAGAAACTAACACACCATTGTAAAGCAATTATACTCCAATAAAGATGTTAAAATTATATATATATATAGTACAACACAGGGAATATAGCCAATATTTTATACTAACTGTAAATGGAGTAAAACCTTTAAAAATGGTGAATCACTATATTGTACACCTGTAATTTATATAATATTGTGTAGCAATGATACTCCAATTTTTAAAAAAAGAAAAAAAAGAAAGGCTAGCCTTCCTTGGTTCTGAGGATTTACCCCAGTCACACTGACAACTGTGCCTATAGGAGATTTAGTCATTGGAGACCATTTACTTTTGAAGATGGATCTTACATATTTCATGATTGCCTTAAGAACTGGGGCAGAGAGATAATGAGTGATCCAGAAGCAATAAATGAATGGCCATTGATTCCAGAGGAAAATATATGGCTAATTACATTGCGATGAGGAAACGGAAAATGATGGTATATACCACTCAACTCTACAAATGAAACAAAAATTATTTTATTGAACTTTGGAATATGTCTCATAGTTGACTCATCATGTATAAATTTATGGTTTACATTCAGCCTACTCCCAAAGGAAGAGAAAGCTCTTATGTATGTGTGTGTGTGTGTGTGTGTGTGTGTGTGTATATATATATATATATATATATATATATATGGAAAGGTCTCCCATGGTCTCCAAATATATACTTGACAGTCTACCATGTGAGTAAAAAATAGGTGGAAATAAAATACATTTGTAGGTATTTATTTTGTATGTATGTATTTACAAAATATATACACATTTAAAATAAATCTGTATTCTTCTATAGGCATTAAAAGACTCTGGCAACACTCTCACCACTCTTATTCAATATAGTTTTGGAAGTTTCAGCCACAGCAATCAGAGAAGAAAAGGAAATAAAAGGAATCCAAATCGGAAAAGAAGAAGTTAAGCTGTCACTGTTTGCAGATGACATGATACGATACATAGAGAATCCTAAAGATGCTACCAGAAAACTACTAGAGCTAATCAATTAATTTGGTAAAGTTGCAGATACAAATTAATGCACAGAAATCTCTTGCATTCCTATACACTAATGATGAAAAATCTGAAAGTGAAATCAAGAAAACACTCCCATTTACCACTGCAACTAAAAGAATAAAATATCTAGGAATAAACCTACCTAAGGAGACAAAAGACCTGTATGCAGAAAGTTATAAGACACTGATGAAAGAAATTAAAGATGATACAAATAGATGGAGAGATATACCATGTTCTTGGATTGGAAGAATCAACATTGTGAAAATGACTCTACTACTCAAAGCAAATTACAGATTCAATGCAATCCCTATCAAACTACCTCTGGCATTTTTCACAGAACTAGAACAAAAAATTTCACAATTTGTATGGAAACACAAAAGACCCCGAATAGCCAAAGCAATCTTGAGAACAAAAAATGGAGCTGGAGGAATCAGGCTACCTGACTTAAGACTATACTACAAAGCTACAGTAATCAAGACAGTATGGTACTGGCACAAAAACAGAAATATAGATCATGGAACAGGATAGAAAGCCCAGAGATAAACCCACACACATATGGTCACCTTATCTTTGATAAATGAGGCCGGAATATACAGTGGAGAAAGGACAGCCTCTTCAGTAAGTGGTGCTGGGAAAACTGGACAGGTACATGTAAAATTATGAGATTAGATCACTCCCTAACACCATACACCAAAATAAGCTAAAATGGATTAAAGACCTAAATGTAAGGCCAGAAACTATCAAACTCTTAGAGGAAAACACAGGCAGAACACTCCATCACATAAATCACAGCAAGATCCTTTTTGACCCACCTCCTAGAGAAATGGAAATAAAAACAAAATTAAACAAATGGGACCTAATGAAACTTCAAAGCTTTTGCACAGCAAAGGAAACCATAAACAAGACCAAAAGACAACCCTCAGAATGGGAGAAAATATTTGCAAATGAAGCAACTGACAAAGGATTAATTTCCAACATTTACAAGCAGCTCATGCAGCTCAATAACAAAAAAACAAACAACCCAGTCCAAAAATGGGCAGAAGACCTAAATAGACATTTCTCCAAAGAAGATATACAGACTGCCAACAAACACATGAAAGAATGCTCAACATCATTAATCATTAGAGAAATGCAAATCAAAACTACAATGAGATATCATCTCACACCAGTCAGAATGGCCATCATCAAAAAATCTACAGGGCTTCCCTGGTGGCGCAGTGGTTGAGAGTCCACCTGCCGATGCAGGGGACACGGTTTCGTGCCCCGGTCCGGGAAGATCCCACGTGCCGCGGAGCGGCTGGGCCCGTGAGCCATGGCCGCTGAGCCTGCGCGTCCGGAGCCTGTGCTCCGCAACGGGAAAGGCCACAACAGTGAGAGGCCCGCATACCGCAAAAAAAAAAAAAAAAAAAAAAAAAAATCTACAAACAATAAATGCTGGAGAGGGTGTGGAGAAAAGGGAACACTCCTGCACTGCTGCTGGGAATGTGAATTGGTACAGCCACTATGGAGAACAGTATGGAGGTTCCTTCAAAAACTACAAATAGAACTACCATATGACCCAGCAATCCCACTACTGGGCATATACCCTGAGAAAACCATAATTCAAAAAGAGTCATGTACCAAAATGTTCATTGCAGCTCTATTTACAATAGCCTGGAGATGGAAACAACCTAAGTGCCCATTATTGGATGAATGGATAAAGAAGATGTGGCACATATATACAATGGAATATTACTCAGCCATAAAAAGAAACGAAATTGAGCTATTTGTAATGAGGTGGATAGACCTAGAGTCTGTCATACCGAGTGAAGTAAGTCAGAAAGAGAAAGACAAATACCGTATGCTAACACATATATGTGGAATTTAAGGGAAAAAAAATGTCATGAAGAACCTAGGGGTAAGACAGGAATAAAGACACAGACCTACTGGAGAACAGACTTGAGGATATGGGGAGGGGGAAGGGCAAGCTGTGAGAAAGCGAGAGAGAGGCATGGACATACATACACTACCAAACGTAAGGTAGATAGCTAGTGGGAAGCAGCCGCATAGCACAGGGATATCAGCTTGGTGCTTTGTGACCACCTGGAGGGGTGGGATAGGGAGGGTGGGAGGGAGGGAGATGCAAGAAGGAAGAGATATGGGGATATATTTATACGTATAACTGATTTACTTTGTTATAAAGCAGAAACTAACACACCATTGTAAAGCAATTATACCCCAATAAAGATGTTAAAAAAAAAAAAAAAGACTCTGGCAAGAGGAATAAGAAATGGGGGAATGGAAATTCAATACATAGAGGCAAGGATGACAGGGAGACTTCTCACTGTATATTCATTTTATAAGTTTGGATATTTGAATTATGTGATTGTGTTACCTATGTTTAAAAGTAAAGAATTTTAAAATATAAATATCTTTATATATTTAAATATGTAATAATAACAATTATACAAAGTAAAAATTTTAACATAAAGCCATATTATGAGAACAAATCATAGAGATGAAAGTACTTTAAAAAAAAAAAAAAGTTACTGTTTCCTGGCACAAAATTTTACTTGAATTCCCTGGAAGTCAAAGAATGAGGAAAAACAAGATGAGCTACATAACTAGCATTATTTGTAACCAGAAGCATATTGTCCAATTTCCTCACTAGGAGAATATGGGCCCCACAGCGCAAAGCCTGGGGATGGGTTCTGAGTACATTAAAATATACCGATGAGAAAAAATAAAAGTTAAGTAGGATGGTACTTAGCACTTGGCTAAACTGGAGCCAAATCATCCAGAACCCCTTCCCTATAGGATTTCTTATATTTGGTCAAAAGAAAAATTGAGATTTGGATGCTCAAGTGAAGTAGCACTCAGACTCCCCAAAGGTCAGTGTAGATAGATGTGGGGAGAGACAAAGCAGAGGTGCTGGTGGGTTCCAGCTTCTCCCCCATTCTCCTCCAATCCAAGTTCATCTCTTCTTCCCACATGCCAGCGTGCTTATCAACATCCACCCCAGAACCACCACCAGACACAGAGGTAACAGCCTTCTATTGACCGCACCAGACCCCCCTACAAGGACCCATCCCAGCAGCTGGCCCTGCCTGGCTTCCCAGAGTCCTTTGTGAGTTCCAACTTGTCCTCCCAATGTTTCAGAAGAACTGGTTAGAAACTTTTTTTTAACCCTCTAACTCACCCTTTGGATACTTATTTCCCCACTTTTTTCCAGTAAATCTATTCCTAAAAGTCCCTTATTCCATAACCTTCATAGTGGTTCTGCTTCCCTAATTGACAGATACACTGGCCTGGGCAGGGTTAGCAGTCCTAAAGCACACATCCAGGTAAGTTTCAATATCGTGGCCTGAGTATTCAAGTAGGTAAGAATCAGAGAAGAAAGACCCAGTGAATGAAGAAACAAGGAGACAAGAAAGAACAAGGAACAGAGGATCAGGAAGACAAGCTAAAAAGCCATCCAGGAGGGAAGCAATTTTTATGGGCAAGTGGGAAACCAACGGACAAGAGAGAAAACTCCAACATATGTTGCCCCTTAGCCTGGACCCACAGTGAACACTGCTTCCAAAAGTTAGGTTGGAACATATGTATATGAAACTTTCTTCCTGCCCATTTCTTATATAAACACCTGATTTCAACCTGAAAGCATCCTATTCTATCATAGTTTGAGTACTTCAAAATCAGAGACTTCAGTAATTTAATCCTAGAATGTAGATTTCTGGTGATCTAATTTAATAGCGAGTTTGAGCTCAGAGAATCCAGGGTCATGGGTTTACTCCTTTTGGTACTCACTGACCTACTTAGAATGATATTGATAACGATAATTAAGTATTTATTGGATCCTTACTCTGTGCCATGCCCTGTGCTAAGAGCTTTACATGTATCATTTTGTTTAAGCCTCACAGCACCCTATGAAAAACAAATATTATTATGCTCATTTCATAAATTTAAGAAACTGAGGCTTAGTGAAGTTAAATAATCCATCCAAAATAACACAACCAATGCCATGTGATCCAGCAGTCTCACTCCTGGGCATATATCCAGACAAAACTATAATTCAAAAACATGCACCTCTATGTTCATAGCAGCACTAGTCACAATAGACAACACACAGAAACAACCTAAATATCCAATGAACAGATGGGAAAAGATGCGGTACATATATACAATGGAATACTACTCAGCCATAAAAAAGAATGAAATAATGCCATTTGCAGCAACATGGATGGACCTAGAGATCATCATACTAAGTGAAGTAAGTCAGAAAGAGAAAGGCAAAGACCACATGATATCACATGTGGAATCTAAAATATGACACAAACGAACTTATCTAGGAAACAGAAACAGACTCAGACATCGAGAACAGACTTGTGGTTGCCAAGGGGGAGGGGTTGCGGGAGGGACGGACTGGAAGTTTGGGATTAGCAGATCAAACTATTATATATAGAGTGGAAAAACAACACAGGGAACTATATTCAATATATATTCAATATCCTGAGATAAACCATAATGGAAAAGAATATGAAAAAGAATATATTTTATATATATATATATATACATATATATATGTGAATGACTTTGCTGTACAGCAGAAATTAACACAACATTGTAAATCAACTTCCACACTGAGAGGTAGAGTTGATTTCACCTCCCCTGTAAAGAGGCCTCGCCTGTACCAGGGTGCTGTGACCAATGGAATGCAATGGAAGAGATCTTCTTAGTCCTGGCCTTAAGAAGATGGGCACCTTCCCACTTACATCCTCTTGGAATGTAGCTACCATGTTCTGACAAAACCAATCCACAAAGAGAAGCCACAGGGAGGAGAAGCAAGGTGATCCAGTAAACAACCAGGACCAACTAGCAGTCATGTTAGTGAGCCACCTTGAGATTCCAGCCCAGGAGAGCCTGATAGGACTCCAGTGCCAGGCAGCATCATGTAGAGAAGAACCACCACCTGGTGGAGCCCAGCCCACATGCAGAGTCTTGAGAATATTAAATGGTGGTTGTTTTAAGCTGCTAAGCCAGTAGATATGTGTACTTTGCAAAAAAGCTACCTGAAACCAAGTTTAAAGTTTGGTCTTTCACCTTTCAGGGCTACTGATTAGGAGTAAATCCATATACATTATGTTGCTAGCAGATAGCTAACTGGCAAAGTTCATATGTAGCTATAAAACCAAATAATGTGATTTGTTGTCCTACATACATGAAAGGCCGTTTCATCTGTGAATTAAGATGGACTGCTGGAGAAATAGAGACACAGACATAGAGAACAAACATATGGACACCAAGGGGGGAATTGGGGGTGTGGGATGAACTGGGAGATTGGGATTGACATATAGACACTACTATATAAAAAATAGATAACTAATTAGAACCAGCTGTATAGCACAGGGAACTCTACTCAATGCTCTGTGGTGACCTAAATGGGAAGGAAAGCCAAAAAAAGAGGGGATATATGTATACATATAGCTGCTTCACTTTGCTGTACAGCAGAAACTAACACAGCATTGTAAAGAGACTATATTCCAGTAAATATTAATTGTAAAAAAAGATGGACCACTGGAGAACATGCAACATGCTGGTTTGAATCTTTTCCAATACTCAAAATATGTACTTTAAAGAAATAAACATTTGCTGTAATATGGCGAGGAACATATATTCAGTTCTTCTAAAAACTGACCTGAGTTTTGAAAACAAAAATTTTAAATAAGGAGATCTAAGATGCAGCCCTGTTTATAACACTTGGTTCTGGAATTTTATCTTCAAGGCCCTGTTCCTTTCACCTTGGTTGTGTGGGAATATCACAATAAAAGTTTCTTTGGAGCACATGCACTCTAGAATATAAATCAGTGTCATCAAGATTGGCACATAGGCTTTTATCTAAGCAATAAAAAAACAATAAATTCCAAGGAATTAAAGATAATAAATTCTAAATTTATTTTAATAATAATTCTAAGGGGTCAACAATCAATAAATTCTAAAATTAATCTTAAACTGGATTTAATTAAGTGAAAGAGAGAAATTAAAAACTATAATAGCAAAATATCTGTGCCCAAAATCAGCTTGGTCCTCATCTAGGATATTAGATTGGGAGTCCCAGACCTGCCGTTTACTGAGAATAAAGCCAGAGCACAGATGTGAGAGGATATGCAGAAGACTGATGAGTCAGTAATTTAGAAGCAAGAACATCATTTTTTCCTTTAATTTTACCTTTAGTATGCTTCTGTTAAAGCATATTAAAGTTCTATATTCAAAATTACTCTGTGTTCCATGACACCGCAGAAATTGATATCTAAAATCAAGTTAAATGGCAGAGAAAAGCCATTTTGGAAATCAAAATTTGCCATAGTTGTTGACAATACTAAAATTTGGATAATCAACCATTCAGGAAATTTCTTCACTAACACTTCATTTATTCGACCAACATACACTGAGCCACGATACAGACTGAGGTTTCAGAAATGAATAAGACAGGTTCTCCTGAAGCAGATCTGAATTTGGCATGACCAAGTATTTATAGAGAAAGATGCCCCAGATGTGGCAAAAGAGCGGCCGTGGGCAGGTAGGGCCGGGAAGTCTTCATGGAAAAGGAATAATTGTTTTAGTCTGATCTTACAGATGGTCTGGGATTTATGATGTTTCAGCTTAGGATTTTTCGACTTTACAATGGTGCAAAAGCAACGTGCCTCCAGTAGAAGTCATACTTCAAATTCTGAATTTTGATCTTGTCCTGCCCTCTCTCGTGACCCTCCTACTCAGCCACGCGATCACGAGGGTCCACGACTGACACACTCACAACCATTCTATACTCATACAGCCCTTCCGGTTTTTACTTTCTGTACAAAATTTAAGAAGCTACATGAGATAGTCAATACTTTATTGTAAAATAGGCTCTTTCCCTACTGTAGGCTAATGGAAGTGTTCTGAGCATGTTTAAGGTAGGCAAGGCTAAGCTACGAGGTGCAGTAGGTTAGTTGTATTCAATGCATTTTCAGCATATATTTTTGAGCTTACGATGGGTTTACTGGGACGTAACCTCATCATAAATTGAGGAAGATCTGTATTCTTAAAGGATAAATAGTTTGGTCTTGAAAAACAAGGATGTTCTGGGAAAAGAGAATGCCACATACAAGGAAGATCACCTGGAGCTGCGTGGAAGATGAAAGATGAATGCAAAAGGGGGTGGACTCAAGGTAGGGAGGGAAGAGAGACACAGAAAGAGAGAAACTGAGAAAGAGAGAGACTGAGAGACGGAGTAACACAGGGGGAGGTAGAGAAGGAGAGAACATGAATATATGTTTTCAAAGCACTAACTCGTGGAATCCCTGGAAGAATGGCTCTTGATTGGTGGATTATCGACCCCAGACTGTCCTTGTTCCAGTTAATATTATGTTGTATATAAGATTAGAAGATTCGAACACAAGAGGTTGTCCTTAAGGTTTGTTGAGACAATACTGAACAATTTTGCTAAAAACACAAAACTTTTAACTAGACTAGTTCAGCTGCAAAAAAGAGAAAATATAAATCTGAGGAGATAGGGAAGAAATACAGGCTAAGACTTCTAATTAAATAAGGAAGGCAAATTAATGACATTTATAATGTATTCTTACAATATGGTATGAGTACCAATGCCACAATTTTAAATCTGAGATTATGCCACTCTGTTTCCTTTTGCAAACCCCATAAATTAAGATATTATATTAGAATACCTCCCTTAGAAGTGCTATGAGATAAACCGGAACTCTGTAGTGTTAGTGACTGTATAGTTTGAAAACCACATGGCACACAGAGACGACTTTTCCTCTGGAAAGTAGACCATCTTTGTTTGTTTATTTTAATAGGCAAGAAGATCAGAAATCTGAGAATTTTCTTTCCCAGTATGTTCTAAGTGTTAGTGGATCACCTCACCACTCTGACAAGGATGACACAAAAAGTGTGGCAGTTAATAACCTTCTTTCTTTTCATGTTTCGGAAAGTACAAGATAATTCCAATGGCGTACATTAAAAAGTACTATTGAAATGGAAACATATCATAAAATACGTTCATTCACTCAAAAGGCCTGACTACAGGGCTTCCTGGTGGCGCAGTGGTTGAGAGTCCGCCTGCCGATGCAGAGGACATGGGTTCGTGCTCCGGTCCGGGAAGATCCCACATGCCATGGAGCGGCTGGGCCCAGGAGCCATGGCCGCTGAGCCTGTGCGTCCGGAGCCTGTGCTCCACAAGGGGAGAGGCCATGACGGTGAGAGGCCCGCGTACCGCAAAAAAAAAAAAAAAAAAGGCCTGACTACAGCAATAGCAAGAGTACATCACACTGTCTGTCAGTTGCGCTGATCTAGGAAAGAGGGGCTAGGTGAATAAGGCAGTGGGAGTGGAGATGCAGAGTACGGCCAAACCAAGTGATGTTAAGAAGAAAGAACTGGAATGGCTAGTGTGGTAGTTTGGAAACATGAGTTAAGGGAAAAGGAAGAGTCAAAAGTAATTTCCAGAACTCCACCTGGGTGACAGCCAAAGAGAACCTATTTAAACTTTGAAGTTTGAAGCTTGAGCCAGATCTTGTCACTTTCTCTGTTCAGCACGTTTTGCTATTGTTCCTCAAGTACTGACTCCACCTCCTAATACTGTCGCTTGCACTCACTCTGCACCAGCCACACTGGCCTTCTTGCTATTCCTAACACGCTGCCTTGGGGTTTGGCACTGACTGGTCTCATTGCCTGGGCTGTTCCTTCCTCAAACGTCTGCTTGACTAACTCCCTTCCCTCCTCCAGGTCTTTACTTAAGTGTTAACTCCCCAGTAAGACCTACGTTCACTACTCTTTTTAAATGTTAATTACCCCCCTTCCCCCAAATTCTCAATTACTCTTTCCCTGATTTATTTTTCATAGCCCTTATCTTATGACAATATTTCATTTATTCTTCTGTATTATACTTCTTTTCCCTTGTCTTTCTGAGACTGAGAATAGAAGAGCAGAGAAGATTTGGAAGAGAAATAAACAGTTCATTTTTTAACAAGTTGTGGTGTCCACAGGTATCTAGATAGAAATATACAGTATGCATTTGGATGCAGTGACCTGGAACTCAGTAGAGATTTACGGAGTTATGAGTTGGAAGTCATCAACAAGTAGTAGTTTAAGCCATGGGTATAGATAAGATCACCAATAAAAGTCTGTGTTATTCCAGTAGGAGTTCTTTTTTTGTGTGTGGCCATGCCACACAGCTTGCAGGATCCTAGTTCCCCAACCAGAGATCGAACCCAGGCCCCAGCAGTGCAAGCGCCAAGTCCTAACCGCTGGACTGCCAGGGAATTCCTCCAGTAAGAGTTCTTGAATGTAAGCAAAAGAATTTCTAGTTAACTTAATAAGAAAAGGACCTTGCTGAACCTCTATCAAGGACTCACAAATTTCACTGGAGTTTGGAAAACCAAAATCGAAAAATGGGCGGGAACCAAGGGGACTACAGAGGCCCAAGAAAGAGGAAACAGAAGCAATGATCTTTTACCACTTCCAATCCTGCCAGACCCTAATGTCAAAACAAGACACCGCCCTTGCCCCTGAATACCACTTCTAGCATTGTGGATAGATCATCACCATTCCTCCACCTTTACACCACTTACCCGAAGACCCAGAATTAAACACCAAGTTTGCTAAGTCGAGGTCACTCATCCATGTCCTGTCTATCAAGAGGGATTATCCTCTTTATCCAGATCATCCCTCATCACTCATACAAATGGGGACTTCCCCAGGCAAGGAGATTTGAAGGCTGACATGCCACTTAAGCCCCACACCTGTCCATCCTAAGGTACAGCATGAAAAGAGTAAAAAGAATGGAAGTCCAAAGATGAAAATTTGGTGCTCTCTACATTATAAAATATGGAGAGTAGCATAAAAGCCAAGGAAGAAGTCTTAGAAAGAACAATCCAAAGAACAGAAAGTGAACAAGGAAAAGTGGTTTACAGAAAGTAAAAGAAATAACTTCAAGAAGTAGTCAACAATTTCAAATGCCACAATGAGTTCCAGTAAGATAAAAACTGGGATGTCAAGTTAGCCTTAGAAAGAAAAGCTTCAGTGGAAAAAATTCAGATGGAAATCAAAATTCAGTGGAACAGGAAATAAAAAGGATGTTTTCTCTTTCTAAAGAGAAAACAGTGAATATAGATAATCCTTTCAAGAATCATTACTTTAACATCACAATTATATGCCTTAGCATTTCTACTTATTGAAATAGATGCAAAGTAAATAAGCATGTATTCATGCAAACAGGTAGCCACCTGAATCACGTTTTACATGCTGTTTATATTAGTGGAAAATGTAATGTGACCTATAGACACAAAGTTAGGGGATTGACTATACACACATTAAGTCGATCGAATATTATATAACCATTTAAATAATGGGTAGGAATAAACTTATTCATGCAGAAATCTGTTCATGATCCACTGTTGGGTTGACAAAACCTGAAATACTATGTTCATTAGGATTTTGCTTTTAGAAAAAATTAATTTATTAAAAGAGAGACAGACTGTGTGTTTGTGTAACATCTAAGATGTTTTGGGCTATAAATAACAGAATAACAAATTCATAGAGGATTAGATAAGACCATTTCTTATCTCATCCACGTGGAGAGAGTCTTTCAATTGGGCAACATTAAGTTGTTCAATGGCTAATTCAGTTGCTCAGTGATAGTGTCAAAGAGATTTCTATCTCTCACCTTAATCTTGAAGCTCATTATGGTCAATTGCCCCTTAAAATCTACTGACCCTTCTCTCTTCAAGGGTATTTCTGAAAGAAAAAGGGTTTTGTCCACACTATGTCAAAAAAACAACTCTCATCACTCTAACTCCCACAAACACAATGATTCTTTCACTTAGCTATGTGCTATGTAGACACACTTGTCAAAAAGACTAGAGTCCCCACACTAGAGCATAAGTACCTTGTTACAGACTGAATGTTTGGGTCCTCCCAGACTTCTTCAGTTGAAGCTCTAACCACCCGGCTCAATGTGATGGTACTAGCAGGTGGGGCTTTAGGAGATAATTAGGTGAAGTCATGAGAATGGATCCCCCATGATGGTATTAGTGTCCCTATAAGAAGAAGTAAAGAGATCAAGTTGTCTTTCTCTTTTCACTCCCCACCTCCACCCACCATGTTAGGACACACCAAGAACACAGCCATCTGCAAGCCAAGAAGAGTGCCTTTACCAGGAACTGAATCTGCCAGCACCTTAATCATAACCTTCCCAGTCTCCAGAACTGTGAGAAATAAATGTTTATTGTTTAAACCACCCAGTCTATGGTATTTTGTTATGGTAGCCTGAGATGACTAAGACATACCTAAATATCTAAATTAACAACTCTTTAATTATACTTTAGGATGTCACAAATTTCAGGAAAGAGTGCATAAAAACGTACAATAATATGTATATTTCAATAATATAAAAGCTATAAATTTTTCTTTAAATTTTTACCTTCTCTACCTTAAACTCTAAATTAATGATTTGTGTTTCTCATAGCACAGCTCATTTCTATAAATCAAGAACTCATTAGCAGAATTTTGCAGTAATTTAATTTCTGCTTTTATTTAACGAATAAAAATGCAAATTAATGCTCAAAATGTTCTTGGCAAACTAGAGAAACTAATTTATGTATGCCTTAAATTATTATAAAACAGCAGTGAATTAAAGGATCAAAAGAACTTAAAATGGTGACAACATTTTAATGCAAAAATTGAATACCCAAAGCCAAATTGGAAAAATTAAAATATTTTATACTTATTTCATTCTTATGGAATAAGCTATCATTATATAAAAATACATCCTATATACAAGAAACAAAGCAAGTACAAAGCATATGCTTGTATATTTGTTGCTTGTATCTCTCTTAACTTCCAAAAAGATTTAGAAGAAGCTGACAGTAGAAGACAACTATAAAAGAGTAGCATTAAAATAATTTAGAAAAACAAACAAAAGCCACTGATGAAAAGGTGAAGATAATGTTACCCAAAAATTTTCATTAAGGATAGTTTCTGAGACTGAGCAATCAGTGAAACTCTGAGCTTCAGCCAGGACACAACAGACTCATATGAATTGTCACTATCTTTAAGGTACTAAGTGTGTGTAGCAAGATTGTGTAGAACTGTGTATTGCTTTCATGGAAACAAAATGTTTTCTAGTCTCGAAGTAGCCCCCAGTTGGATAGTTACATTGTTTTATACTAATTTCTCAACAAACCAGGCAACCCTGGATGAAGCTGTGGAGCAATTAGGGTTTCTTTTTTTCTCCAAACCCCCCTTTGAACATCTCCACGAATTTGGGACTTGGCCCTCTCAAAAGTTTAATAAAGTTACACACGTAACGCAGTGGTTCCCAAAACTGATTCAAGGATTCACATGTGGACTTACAAGAGCTCCGTTTTTGATGGTAGCTGCCCCACATGGCTGTGAAGCTCCTCCATTTAGCTAATAAGCTCACTTGTCCTTTGGGAATATCTTTACTTAACAGGGTAACTCTGGAGCTTCTAACATCTGAGGAAAAACAAGTATTTTCACATTGTTTTTCTAATTATTCAAAAACACATACTTATTTTAGAAAAGAAAGAAATGCATGAGAAGAAAAAATTTAAATCCCCTATAATCAATCCCACCACATGGAATTAACCCTTGTCAACATTGGATATCTTTCATAAATTTTTTCTACGCATGCATATGAACAAAAGGTAGGATTTAACATATATATTTACAAAATTGAGATAATGCTTCTTTTACTCAAGATAAACATTTTTGAACATCATTAAATATTCCTGGGAAATGTGATTATTAATGGCTGCAAAAGAGTTCATTACAGGTGTTCCCTGACTTAACAATTTTTCGACTTTGCAATGGTGTGAGAGCGATACACATTAAGTAGAAATCATACTTCGAATTTTGAATTCTGATGTTTTCCTGGTGATAGGCTTGTCCAATGCTTTCTTGTGATGCTGGCCGGCAGGCAGGCAGGCAGCCACAGCTCCCAGCCAGCCATGAAATCACAAGTGTGAACAACTGATACACATACAACCATTCTGTACCCATAAAACCATTCTGTTTTTCACTTTCAGTACAGTATTCAATAAATTACAGGAGATCTTCAACACTTTATTATGAAATAGGTTTTCCACGAGATGATTTTGTCCAACTGCAGATTTAGGGAAGTGTTCTGAGCACGTTTAAAGTGGGCAAAGCTAAACTGTGGTGTTTGGTAGGTTAGGTTTATCAAGTGCATTTTTTTTTAATTCAAAGGTCTTTAATGCTTTGAGGGGGATTATTTTATTTTTTAATTTTTTTGGCCACCCTGAACGGCTTGTGGGACCTTAGTTCCCCGACCAGGAATTGAACCCAGGCCCTGGGCAGTGAGAGCGCAGAGTCCTAACCCCTAGAATGCCAGGGAAGTCCCTAAATACATTTTTGACTTAATGGCATTTTCAACTTATTGTGGGTTTATTATAACCCATCATTAAGTCGAGGAAGATAGATATGTGAATATGCTACACACTTTTTTACTAAAACTATTATTACTGAAATTTGGTTTGCTTTGGGGAGGGTGGGTGCGTATTTCTGTTTGTTTGACCAGGAAAGTCCTAAAAGGATGGAGAAGATAACCTATACATCAGAGAAAAAAAAAAAGACCAAGGTAAGTATGCTCACTTCTTTATGTTAGTAAATGAGGACTATTTTATCCTTTGTTCCCCACTCATCTCTTGGCATCCAGGGCCTCCTTCCAGGCACTCAGTTGCCAAAAGTCAGACTGAGCCACAGAGCAAAGAACAGAAGCTCTGGAAGCTAGCAGGGCACATCTTCTTAATCATTTCTTTTCTAAAATATGTATGTGTTTTTGAATAATTAGAAAAACAATGTTAAAATACTTGGTTTTTTCCTCAGATATTAGATGCTCCAGAGTTGCCCTGTTGAGTAAAGATGTCCACAAAAGGATAAGAGAGCTTAGTAGCTAAGTGTCAGAGCTTCACAACCACACACGGTATTTACCATCACACTGTGCATGGTCTCAATAGCTGACCATTTTTATTATTCTCCAGGGAGATGGCAAGAAATGAGTGGTAAGCAGCATTCCTGCACGTTTATAAATATTCACTGAGTCGTGCTTTACTGAGTCAGACACCTCCAAAAGAGTAAGCAGGTGAGTTTTGAAAACAAATTTATAAGTGAACATTTAGATATCAAGAAGCTGCACATTAGCTGAGGGCTTAAGTTGAAACTCCATTTGTTTCCTAGGCAGAAAGGAAACTGTGCGATTAGGCTGCACCTAGGATGACATTTTACATTATGCTGGGTTAGGCAAACCTTTATGGAGAGAGTTGTGAGGACTGACAGGAAATGCTATCCGCTGAGATGAGACAGGAGTATTGTCCTTATTCAGCATGACTCATCAGCGCTCTCAGTCAGAGTCTGTAAATTACGGGCTGGCATTTTTTTCACTTTGGGTTATTACAGTGTTTGCCTTCCCAAAACAAGGAAAATGAGTTAAAACTTTGAAGGAAGAAAATTGCAAAACTTTTTTTTTTTAATCCCTTGGAAACATTTTACCACCCAGGCTAAACTGATATTCAATATCAAGAAAAAACAAAGATAGAAGATAATCATAGGTAATATAAAAGTTATGGAGTTTAAACCTGCCAAGACTGAATCAGGAAGAAATAGAAAATATGAACAGACCAATCAAAAGCATTGAAATTGAAACTGTGATTAAAAATCTTCCAACAAACAAAAGCCCAGGATCAGATGGCTTCACAGGCGAATTCTATCAAACATTTAGAGAAGAGCTAACACCTATCCTTCTCAAACTCTTCCAAAATATAGCAGAGGGAGGAACACTCCCAAATTCATTCTACGAGGCCACCATCACCTTGATACCAAAACCAGACAAGGATGTCACAAAGAAAGAAAACTACAGGCCAATATCACTGATGAACATAGATGCAAAAATCCTCAACAAAATACTAGCAAACAGAATCCAACAGCACATTAAAAGGATCATACACCATGATCAAGTGGGGTTTATTCCAGGAATGCAAGGATTCTTCAATATACACAAATCAATCAATGTGATAAACCATATTAACAAATTGAAGGAGAAAAACCATATGATCATCTCAATAGATGCAGAGAAAGCTTTTGACAAATTTCAACACCCATTTATGATAAAAACCCTGCAGAAAGTAGGCATAGAGGGGACTTTCCTCAACATAATAAAGGCCATATATGACAAACCCAAAGCCAACATCATCCTCAATGGTGAAAAACTGAAAGCATTTCCACTAAGATCAGGAACAAGACAAGGTTGTCCACTCTCACTGCTCTTATTCAACATAGTTTTGGAAGTTTTAGCCACAGCAATCAGAGAAGAAAAGGAAATAAAAGGAATCCAAATCGGAAAAGAAGAAGTAAAGCTGTCACTGTTTGCAGATGACATGATATGATACACAGAGAATCCTAAAGATGCTACCAGAAAACTACTAGAGCTAATCAATTAATTTGGTAAAGTTGCAGGATACAAATTAATGCACAGAAATCTCTTGCATTCCTATACACTAATGATGAAAAATCTGAAAGTGAAATCAAGAAAACACTCTCATTTACCATTGCAACAAAAAGAATAAAATATCTAGGAATAAACCTACCTAAGGAGACAAAAGACCTGTATGCAGAAAATTATAAGACACTGATGAAAGAAATTAAAGATGATACAAATAGATGGAGAGATATACCATGCTCTTGGATTGGAAGAATCAACATTGTGAAAATGACTCTACTACCCAAAGCAATCTACAGATTCAATGCAATCCCTATCAAACTACCTCTGGCATTTTTCACAGAACTAGAACAAAAAATTTCACAATTTGTATGGAAACACAAAAGACCCCGAATAGCCAAAGCAATCTTGAGAACGAAAAATGGAGCTGGAGGAACCAGGCTCCCTGACTTCAGACTATACTACAAAGCTACAGTAATCAAGACAGTATGGTTCTGGCACAAAAACAGAAAGATAGATCAATGGAACAGGATAGAAAGTCCAGAGATAAACCCACGCACATATGGTCACCTTATCTTTGATAAAGGAGGCAGGAATGTACAGTGGAGAAAGGACAGCCTCTTCAATAAGTGGTGCTGGGAAAACTGGACAGCTACATGTAAAAGTATGAGATTAGATCACTCCCTAACACCATACACAAAAATAAGCTCAAAATGGATTAAAGACCTAAATGTAAGGCCAGAAACTATCAAACTCTTAGAGGAAAACATAGGCAGAACACTCTATGACATAAATCACAGCAAGATCCTTTTTGACCCACCTCCTAGAGAAATGGAAATAAAAACAAAAATAAACAAATGGGACCTAATGAAACTTCAAAGCTTTTGCACAGCAAAGGAAACCATAAACAAGACCAAAAGACAACCCTCAGAATGGGAGAAAATATTTGCAAATGAAGCACCCGACAAAGGATTAATTTACAAGCAGCTCATGCAGCTCAATAAGAAAAAAAAAAAACAACCCAATCCAAAAATGGGCAGAAGACCTAAATAGACATTTCTCCAAAGAAGATATAGAGTGCCAACAAACACATGAAAGAATGCTCAACATCATTAATCACTAGAGAAATGCAAATCAAAACTACAATGAGATATCATCTCACACCAGTCAGAATGGCCATCATCAAAAAATCTAGAAACAATAAATGCTGGAGAGGGTGTGGAGAAAAGGGAACACTCCTGCACTGCTGCTGGGAATGTGAATTCGTACAGTCACTATGGAGAACAGTATGGAGGTTCCTTAAAAAAACTACAAATAGAACTACCATATGACCCAGCAATCCCACTACTGGGCATATACCCTGAGAAAACCATAATTCAAAAAGAGTCATGTACCAAAATGTTCATTGCAGCTCTATTTACAATAGCCCAGAGATGGAAACAACCTAATTGCCCATCATTGGATGAATGGATAAAGAAGATGTGGCACGTACATACAATGGAATATTACTCAGCCATAAAAAGAAACGAAATTGAGCTATTTGTAATGAGGTGGATAGACCTAGAGTCTGTCATACAGAGTGAAGTAAGTCAGAAAGAGAAAGACAAATACCGTATGCTAACACATATATATGGATTTTAAGAGAAAAAAAAATGTCATGAAGAACCTAGGGGTAAGACAGGAATAAAGCCACAGACCTACTAGAGAACGGACTTGAGGATATGGGGAGGGGGAAGGGTGAGCTGTGACAAAGCGAGAGAGAGGCATGGACATATATACACTACCAAACATAAGGTAGATAGCTAGTGGGAAGCAGCCGCATAGCAGAGGGAGATCAGCTCGGTGCTTTGTGACTGCCTGGAAGGGTGGGATAGGGAGGGTGGGAGGGAGGGAGACGCAAGAGGAAAGAGATATGGGAACATATGTATATGTATAACTGATTCACTTTGTTATAAAGCAGAAACTAACACAGCATTGTAAAGCAATTATACCCCAATAAAGATGTTAAAAAATAATAATAATAATAAACACATTATACTCAGGCATATAAGCAATGTTTAAAAAAAAAGTTATGGAGTTTAAACCAATGAAAGGAATAAAGGAAAGGTGACGTCAAATGAGAATGACAGTAAGCTCTTCCAGATATCAGGGAGGAGGAAGGAGGAGGAAGGGATGGTAGGCTTAGTGGGGAAAATGACTGGAGTGAAAGATCAAGACAATATGGTATTGCTCTCACAGAATATAATAAATATTTAAATGGGGATTTTCTATTCATGCAGCAAAGTGCAATAGTCATTTTTATAGAATTTTAACTGCAGTGCGTAATAGTGGGTTCAAGTCTCCTCTTCCTCAATTCTGTGGGGCTGACTTGTGTTCTGCCCTCTGCTCAGTCATAAATCAACATATTAAGCTCCTGTGATGAACCCAGCTCTGTTCATCCACTCACTACTTATTTCTTTATGTATATGATTGATACAAAGACATGGAAAAGAACCTCATTCCTTACATATCTTAAATCTGCTTATTAATTAGATCAGGGAGTTAGGGAAATGGGATAAAGCATTCAAAAAAAATTTTTTTAAGTGTGAAATAAAATTTGATTATTCCTCTTAATCTATTTTGTCAATAAACAGAAGTTCAAAATTGATCTATTTCTCATTTTCTCCTTCATTGCCCCTATCCCCTCCTCTTAAACTTAAGAATTAGGGTACTCAGCAACTGTACTCCTAGGACTTTACACCCAAGGGACATGTATAAGAATTTCATACAAACACTATTCATAATTAGCTATATTAGCCACAATTTCCATACATTCATAATAGTACTGGAAACAACCCAAATATCCATCAACAAAAATTGTGGTATATTCATCCACTGGTATATTTAACAGCAATGAAAACAGAATGAACTACACTTATATACAACATAGATGAACTTCACAATGTTGAGGGAAAGAAGTTAGAAAAGACTATATATTGTGAATTTCCATTTATATACAGTTCAAAAGGGGTAAAAACTAAACTCACATTTAGGGATGCACACTTACATACTTAGAATATACAGGGCTTCCCTGGTGGCGCAGTGGTTAAGAGTCCGCCTGCCAATGCAGTGGGCACGGGTTTGAGCCCCGGTCCGGGAAGATCCCACAGGCCACGGAGCAACTAAGCCCGTGTGCCACAACTACTGAGCCCACATGCCACAACTAATGAAGCCCATACGCCTAGAGCCCGCACTCCGCAACAAGAGAGCCACCGCAATGAGAAGCCCGCACACCGCAATGAAGAGTAGCCCCCGCTCGCAGCAACCAGAGAAAGCCTGCGCACAACGATGAAGACCCAGCGCAGCCAAAAATAAATAAATAAATAAATAAATAAATTTATAAAAAAATATACAGAAAAGCAAAAAAGTGATTTCCATGGAAGTCAGTGTGTTGCAGAATTACAGGTGATTATTTTCTTCATTATGCATTTCTGTAACTTCAAAATTTCATACAATGAACATATGTAATCAGTAGGGGAAAAAATAGGTGTTATTTTTAATAGGGAATAAAAAGGATGAAGATAAAGTGCCACAATGAAACTGAAAAAAGAATTATCTTGTGAACAGCACTCTATAATTATGTCAAACCTACGACTTAGGTTTAGGGAAATGGGATAAAGCATTCTGAAATCATTTTTGTTTTCTTGACTGAAGAAGCACCAGCTGAAAAAACTAATAAATGATGAGATAAGTCTAACTAGAAGAAAAGGAGAACAGCATTCTCCACTGGGATATTATGATGACGAAATTAACTTAGTCTAGAATAAACTTTCCTATGATCTGGGGACATTGAGAATAAACATAATGACTGAAAGGAGAGGTTCTGCAGGGAGATGTGGGAAACTAACAGAAATAAGGAATTGACAATATAGACTTTAGAAGCGAGAAGACTGAAATGTACCTTAAAGGCAGTATAGAGCTTTTGTATACTGTCGAGCAATAGTGAAGCTATGCCGGCAGTATTTTAGCCTAGGAAGTGTATATAGGACAGATCTGGAGGATCACGAGGAACCTTCAACAGTACCACAGCTGTGACTGGATAGTGGTCTAATTTGGAGTACTGGCAGTGAGAAGACAGAAGAGAAAGAAAAATTTTTAAGTTGTTTCAAAGTAGGAAAAGATAAAGGTTGATTACATATGAAAAATCAGATGCAAACCCCACTGTTCCCATGTTTCTAACCTAGGATATGACCAACGTGTTAGCTACTAGTAAGTGTAGGAGGAAAAAAATGTCTTCCCATCACATACAACACAAAATCTAACTTTTTTGGCCTGGCAGTCAAAATCCAAGGTTGGCTCTTTCTCCCCATAATGGATTATTTTAATGATTCAACTAATACAGTACGTATTTAGTTGTCACTATGTGTGTACCCTGTGCTAGGTGCGAGTTTATGGTATTAATCCAGACTTGGTTTCTGTCTCAAATGTTCTGCTTCGTGGTATTTGGTGTCCCAATTTATATACCAAGAGACCATGTACATTATTGTCACCGGTTTTTACCCCACCATGTGTTCACCTTCCTCTGTTGATTCACAGCAAATCCATCAATATGATCAAATCCCACCCATATTATGAAGGATACCGTAAATGCTTCAGTTCGATGTATGTCTCCTTTCTTATCCATAGCACATCTGCTTTTTTCATCATAGCACACAGATTGATCCTTACATTGTTCCATAGTTATTTTGTGTTAATAATCTTATCCTCCCCCTTCAATTGGATTGGAAAGCCATTGAAGACAAATCTCTAGTCTATCTCTTTTGAGATAATCAGTGAACAAATACTAGATATATTGATACTACTTGCTATTGATAAATATGGAAATTCATAGCCAAAAATAAATCCAAAAATTTACTTTATTAATTCTCTCACATCATGAAGAATAAAAGTGTTTGCACTATAAGTGCAAAATTAAAACAGCAAAATACCAAAACCAAAAAAATTTATTTTGGATTTTTCTAGTCTGGAAAGACAAATATAAATTGTCTCAATCCCCTTTTAGAATTTTCTTTAAATTCATTAAATCCATAAAAGAACAAATCATTTAAAAAGGATAGATAAATTTTAATTAACATTAAAGCTTCTGGGAGTGATGTCAGCAGCATGGTGGAAAGAACTGTTCCCTTTGTCCCCTTCAACCTACAACTAGTAGAACATCCACAACTCAGCAAAGGTGCTATTGCCCAAAACAGCAAGATGCTGGAGAAATTCACACACCCGAACATCTAAAGTTGGGTGGATTGGAACACCTAAGTGAGGCAGAATCCGCAGAACAGCTGCCTGCAGTTTCAGCCCTCCAGCCATGGCAGCTGAGCCCACAGCCCCAGAGAACCTGGTAGCAGCAGGGGAGGTGGTGCACGTGACCCTGGCCTCCTGGCCACAGTGGTACCCATAGCCACAGGTAGCTGGGCAGCAGTGGCAGTGGGGCCTGGGACTCCAACCCTCCAGCTGTTGAGGTGCCCATGACTCCAGCCCCTTTTCCCCCCACCACCTGAAGTACAGAGCCCATGAACCTTACAACAAAGGACACAGCAGAAGCACTCATGCAAACCTGCCCACCTCCTGCAAGAAGCAGAGCCTGCAACTCAAGGGATCCTGGATATGACAGAAGAGCCCACCATCCTGGTGCCCCAGGAGGCAACACCAACAGCACTGGCAGTAACAAGGCACCCATGGAGCACAATAAGGGATAACAAGGGCATCAGGAGACACCTCTGACAGAGGCAATGGAGGGTGAAAAGTGCTAACTCTCAAATATAACCAGAGGCAGTGAGGTAAGAGAAACCAAAAGCCTGGGCTATAGCATCACTTACTAGGAAACAAAAGAAAAGTGTTTCATTTCTTACCTATTGAATCATTATAATCAAGTAGAAAGGTGTTGGCTACTTTAAATGCACCAGCAGAGAAACAACCCATCAAGCACCATGAAGAACCACAGTAACACAGTTACCACGAAAAGAAAACGACAATCCTACAGAAACCAAACTTAAGTCACAGAACATTGTCATCTAACTGACAGAGAATTCAAAAGGGCTGTCATGAAGAAACTCAACAAGCTACAAGAAAACTCAGAAAGCTGAGCTCAGGAATAAAATTAATGAACAGAAAGAATACTTTACCAAAGAGATTGAAACTCTAAAAAAGAAGCAAACAGAAATTCTGGAGCTGAAAAACTCAATAAACCAGATGAAAAAAATGCATTAGAAAGCACTGGAAATGGAGCAAGCCATATAAAAGAATTAGTGAGATTGAAGATAGAAAACTAGAAATGATACAAGTAGAAGAAAGAGACATAAGGCACAAAAAATTGAGTAAATCCAACAAGATCTATCCAACTCCTATAGGAATTTCGAGCAACATTATGGTAATGGGCATCCCAGCAGGAGAAGAGAGGGAGAAGGGAGCAGAGTTTATTTAAGGAAAAACTAACACAACATTGTACATCAACTATACTTCAATTAAAAAAAGAAAGAAGAGCTGAGAAATTCCTAGACTTAGGGAAGGAATTAAAAGCTAAGAGAACACCTATACCTCAATGCAAAAAGACCTTCTCCCAGACACATTGTATTAAATATGTCAGAAGTCAATGACAAAGAATTTCAAAGGCAACCAGGGGAAAAAGAATGGTGACCTACAAAAGAACCCCCATTAGGCTATCAGTAGATTTCTCAGCTGAAACTCTATAGACCATGAGGGAGTGAAATGACATTCTCAAAATACTGAAAGATTAAAACTGTCACCCAAGAATACTCTGTTCAGCAAAGTTGTCATCCAGGTATGAAGGAGAAATAAAGATTTTCCCAGACAAACAAAAGCTGAGGGAGCTCATCAACACTAGACCTGCCTTACAAGAGATGTTTAAAAGAGCTCTGCTACCAGAAACAAAAAAGTACACGAAACTGTGAGTAATGTGATAAACAGACAGACAGAATCAGAAATTTGAAACTCTTTATCAGGATAGGTTTTTCAACACTTTCTTATGTCATAAAGTTTAAAGGGAGGGAGCAGAAAAAGAGCTACTTCCATTTAGTAAAAAAACTCACAACATAGGGCTTCCCTGGTGGCGCAGTGGTTGAGAGTCCGTCTGCCGATGCAGGGGACGTGGGTTCGTGCCCCGGTCCGGGAAGATCCCACATGCCGCAGAGCGGCTGGGCCGGTGAGCCATGGCCGCTGAGCCTGCGCGTCCGGAGCCTGTGCTCCGCAACAGGAGAGGCCACAACAGTGAGAGGCCTGCGTACCGCCAAAAAAAAAAAAAAAAAAAAAAAAAAAAACTCACAACATAAAAAGGGATAATTTGAGACAACAAAGAAACAAGAGGGGAAGAGGAAAAGAATGGAACCCATATAGGTAAATGAAGATGCTATCAGCAGAAAAAGGACTATTCTGTTTACAAGACGTTTTGTACAAACCTCATGGTAACCACAAAATGTAAATCTAGAGCAGAGACACAAAACATAAAAAGGAGGAAACAAAATATCAGAAAGCCACCAAACCAAAATGGCAGAGAGAAACAGAAAGAAAACACACATGAAACGATGCTCAACATCACTAATTATTAGAGAAATGCAAATCAAAACTACAGTGAGGTATCACCTCACACCAGTCAGAATGGCCATCATCAAAAAATCTACAAACAATAAATGCTGGAGAGGGTGTGGAGAAAAGGGAACTTTCTTGCACTGTTGGTGGGAATGTAAGTTGATACAGCCACTATAGAGAACAGTATGGAGGTTCCTTAAAAAACTAAAAGTAGAACTACCATATGGGTACATATATACAATGGAATATTACTCAGCCATAAAAAGGAACGAAACTGAGTTATTTGTAGTGAAGTGGATGGACCTAGAGTCTGTCCTACAGAATGAAGTAAGTCAGAAAGACTAAAATATCTTAAATCTCTTTGAATCCATAGGTTTCCCTCCACTTATTTTTCCCTTGCAAGTTCTATATTGAGGAAATGTGATCATCTATCCTGTAGGGTTCTCCACAGTCAATTTTTCTGATCCCATCCAATTTTACTTGTTCTTCTGTCCCCTGTATTTGCTCTAATTGGTTATTACATCTAGAGAACTGATCAGATTCAGTTTGATGTTTGACAAGAATACTCCATCAGTGGCTTTGTTTGTTTCCATAAGAAGTACATAATTTCTGTTTTTCTCTATTTTTATGATGTTAGCAGTACTTGATTATTGTTTTCTAATCCTTTAATTAGAGGTTATAAAATTGTGATTCTATAATGCTATCACTCCTTCTTCGTTTATTAACTGAAACTCTTATTTAAAGAAAAACTTCTCATCAACTATTTGGTTACCCTTAGGCACATTTCTCACAGGAAGGAAGAGTAAATGCTTAATTCTTACCCTTTACCTAAGAATTAGTTGGTTTCCTACCATCCTCCAAAGGCATTTAATGAGGGTTTTTTGGTTGTTGAAATATTTCATTAAAAGTATTTTAATGAGTGAAAAGATCACACTAGTTGTGTGTTGAATAAAATAACCCTCTAGAGAATTTTTGGAGAGGTAGAAAGGCAGAAATAAGATAGTAATTTAAGGAACTAGCAGTGTTGAAGGAAGTACTATCTTTTAGAAGAGAAAAAATAGAAATTGGTCTTGTAAAAGTTGTTTCCTTTGAATATAACTCAAAATGGATCAAAAAAGAAATATTTATCAGTTGTATTTATTAAATGGAAAATTTGAAAAACAGAAGAATAGAAAGGCAAACCAAATATTTATTTACTGACTGACTTACAGAGTAAATGCGGCTTACATAAATTCAAAGAAAATGTGAGAAAAAGGCTAAAACAAGGATTATTGTTGGAGTACAGTGTGCATGCTGATAATAATGCCCTGCTTATTTGCTTGGGGTGGATCACACATCTGTTGATGATTCATACTTTCCATAGACTTTTTGAAAAAAATCAGTGACTCAGGAAACACACAACCATCCCTCATAAGATGATTAGAGAAAGTTCTCCAAGGATGATAATAAGTAGCACATCGTGAAATGTAATGTACTGAACACATTTAAAAGAGAATTTCACTGCCCTCCTCCCGTTATCACTTATTATGAGCTCAGAGTCTATTTTATACATCAACCTGCCAGGTGAAGGTCTGTGCCCTTTCAAGGAGGAATATGGTGTACCACTTTTCATTGCCTCATTTCCAAGTTTTGGATATATATTTTTTTAACATACATTTTTCAGAACAAAAAAGTTACATAATAAACCTAGGGTCAGGACAAGAATAAAGACACAGACATAGAGAATGGACTTGAGGACACGGGGAGAGGGAAGGGTAAGCTGGGACGAAGTGAGAGAGTAGCATTGACATATATACACTACCAAATGTCAAATAGATAGCTAGTGGGAAGCAGCCACATAGCACAGGGAGATCAGCTCGGTGCTTTGTGACCACCTAGAGGGGTGGGAGGGGGGGTGGGAGAGGGGGGTGGGAGGAAAGCTCAAGGGGGAGGGGATATGGGGATATATGTATACATATAGCTGACTCACTGTTATACAGCAGAAACTAACACATTGTAAAGCAATTATACTCCAATAAAGATGTTTTAAAAAAAAGTTACATAGATAGTACAGAAAGTTTCAATGTACTTCATACTCAGTTACCCCTATTATTATCATCTGAGATTAGCATGGTAAATTTGTTACAGTTAATGAACCAATATTGATACATTATTATTAACTAAAGTCCATGCTTTATTCAGATTTCCTCAGTTTGTGCCTCCCATCCTTTTTCTCTTCCAGGCTCCCATTCAGGACACCACATTACCTTTAGTCATCATGTCTCCTAAGACTCCTCTTGGCTGTGACAAGTTCTCAGACTTTATTGATTTTTGATGACTTTGACAGTTTTGAGGAGTATGTGTCAGATATTTTGCAGAATGTTCCTCAATTGGGGTCTTTACAATGTGATGTTTTTTTTCTCATGCCTACACTGTAATTATGTGTTTGGGGAAAGAAGACCACAGAAATAAATATGCTGTCATCACATGTTAAGGGTATTGAACAAATTTCAAAGGGAATTTCACTGCTTTCCTCACATCCTCATCTTTCATGTGCTCAGCATCTATTTTGGACGTCAACCTACCACATAAAGGTCTGTGCCTATCAACATGACTTCTCACTGATGACGTTGACCACAATCACCTGGCCGAACAGTTGTCCAGTTTCTCCACAGTAAAGTAACTCTTTTTCCCCTCTGCTAGAGAGTGAATATTTACGTTCCCCCCTCAGAAAAATTCATATGTTAAAAATCCAACCCCCAAGGTATTAGGAAGTGGAGCCTTTAGGAGTGATTAGGTCATGAGGGTGGAACCCTCATGAATGGGATTAGTAGCCTTATAAAAGTGACCCCAGAGAGATCCCTCACCCCTTCTACCATGCAAGACTTCTTGGCCTGAAACAAATAGACTGCCAGATATTTTTTCCAACAAAGATGTGTTTATTCAGGATCGGTAGAAAATTGTTAGTCCGGGTCTGAAACCCCATGTATGCACATGTGCCCACACAGGGAAGGAGAGCACTTTTACAGAGGGGAAAGGGAAGCTGGGAGGGCTATAGCAAACAGAGTCCATGGCTTTTCACTGGCTGAGTCCTTGCCAGGCAAGAAGAGAGCTCTTTTTTTCCTGTTGGTTCTGCTATCTTCATTGGGTATGAGAGCTCCCCCTTCTGGCCTCCCAACTCTATTTAACTGAGGTTTCCGTTATTTTTATTATTATTATTACTATTATTTACAGATTACAGGGAAAAGATATCCAGGAAGCTCTCTCCAGACACCAAACCTGCTAGCCCTTGATCTTGCATTTCCCATTTTCCAGGACTGTGAGAAAAATGTCTGTTGTTTATACACCGCCCACTCTATGGTGTTCTGTTATAGCAGCCCCAAAGGCCTAAGACAGCCTCTTTCCATTCTGCACCTTTTGGAAGGAAGTTGCTATGCACATCCCACACTTAAGCAGTGGAGGAGTTATGCTCTATCTCCCTGAAGTACAGTATCTACATAAATTCTTTGGAAATCTGCACCATTTTTTACAAGAGATACCAATGGGAATTCAGTGTCCTCCAGGGGGGTTCCAACGTGTTTGCATTTCACTCCATTTTGATCTACTTCACGACTGATATCCTTGCTTTTTCCTCACAGTCTCCTGCATAACATGGCATCTGCTATGCAGCTGGTCTCAAGTTGTGGGTCCCAGACAGGCATCATCAATATCACTTGAGAATTTGTTAGAAATGCAAATTCTCGGTCCCCACTCCACCCTAGAATCAGAAGCTCGGGGTAAGGCCCAACAACCTGTTTTAACAAACCTTCCAGGCCATCCATGTTTGTTATGGTATTAGAAGTAAGGAGTAAACTGCTCTAATTTTTTCACGCCTAGGCTTCATGCCTGATCTCACAACCAAAAGCCCCACTCCTTCATCCTGTGGCCCTAGCAAGTCTCAGCATCAGTGTTGCTTTAAGTGACCACCTAGCATTGAGACCTTAACCCCAGAACTCTTCTTATTAAAGCGGCCCCACCAACATCTCTGGAAACCTGGAAAGTTCAGGTATTACGTCCTCTCGTTTCATTACTAACACACTCCATCTAGTAGCTTCCATCAGCTGACTGTTCTTGTTCCTATTCTCCCTGATCTAAATTCCTGACTGAATTCCTAAGAGGAATTTACTTCGACTGACACCCTCCTGTCTCCACTCTGTCCTTCTTAAGTAATAGCAACAGACTCCCTGGGAACCCCTGCCAATGTCTTTGATTGTTCCAGATTTCTAGCCGCTTCCTGCTATTCCCCTGTTTCCTGGGCTTCCATCTGGTACCAGGAAGCCTGTCCTGCCTCCTGCGGGACATTCTCAAGTTGCCCGGTTACTGCTTGTGCCAGGATTCATTTACACAGCACACTAAATGACAAATGACTTGAGACACTTTGAGCCGTTCAGCAGCTGTATAGCAGTTCTTAAAAATGTAGGAACAAAACAGAGCGGTACTAGTCCCCCCATTATCCATTTTAACTTCACTCTATTATAAAACTACTGTACATAAAATTTTCTGAAGGGCTTCCCTGGTGGCGCAGTGGTTGAGAGTCCGCCTGCCGATGCAGGGGACACGCGTTCATGCCCCAGTCCGGGAAGATCCGACATGCCACAGAGCGGCTGGGCCCGTGAGCCATGGCCGCTGAGCCTGCGCGTCCGGAGCCTGTGCTCCGCAATGGGAGAGGCCACAACAGTGAGAGGCCCGCGTACCGCAAAAAACTAAAAAAATTTTTAAAAAATGTCTGAGCTATAAAATATTCATTTCCTTATTCATAGGCTATTTATATGCTTTATGGGGAGGCCTATTTATATCACAATGTTTGCATGGAAACTGCTTGTAAGAGGATACCTATTGAAATATTGGATAACTAGTGATAATAAATGCTACATGTTCATTATGGAATGTAGCATTATGATATTGAAATATCATAAATTCAAGCCATGAGGAGTTCACTGAACCTATGAGTCAGCCAGAACCTATTCTCTGATGCACTGACTCACTCATTTGAAAACCATTTCCTGCCATATGCATAGTACCTAACCACTCTGTGGTGTCCTTTGCTATAACTGCATTGACACACCTTTCTGTTTTTATGATGTTTTGTAATTTTATTCAATGGACATGTATTATTGTCATAAAAGTGGGAGGAAAAACATTTAAAATAAAACAAAGTTCATTTGCAAGAATACTTTCTTCCAAATTCCACCACAAATTCAGTCAATAAAATGGTGAAATATAAATAGGCAATTTTTAAAACATTTTGTATAACCTATATCTTCATTTAAAAAGATGAAATGAACTGACTTCTATATTCTTTGTCCATGCTTCAGATGTAATCATTAGAATAGATTTTTAGAGTGGAATTACTGGTTTAAAGGGTATGAAAAACTTTAAGACTTGATATATATTGCCAAAATTCATTGACTTTAATGCTCAAACATATTTTTGTATTATACAAACAGCTATCTATTTCTTTTGCAATTATTGAAGTAATATAAATTTTGTGTCAAGTATAAAGAAAATGCGACAAGTTTTAATGAAAGAAAAGGGAAAAAAAATCACTCATAATCTCAGAAATAACTACTTGATGTCTCCATTTCACTCTTTTCTCTGTTTCTCTTAGTTCCCCAACCAGGGATCGAACCCGTGGTCCCTGCATTGGAAGTGTGGAGTCTTAACCACTGGACTGCCAGGGAAGTCCCCTGTTTTGTCTTTTTTTAAATGCATAGGTTTAGAAGATAGTCATTCCATTTTCTTATTTTATGAATATTTATATTTTGAAATTCTAAACCCTTTAGTTTTTTTCCCAAATCATATCAAGAAAAATTATCTACTGACTTTCATCTTATAAAATTATAAGTTAGCACATTTTTATCCCTTGCACTTCCCTTCCCACAACTTCCTACTCTCCATTTAAATAATCTGGAGATTCTTAAATTATTTCTAATCATTTAAGAGTTAAGAATTACTTTTTAATGGTTCTGAAGAACCTAGGGGCAGGGCAGGAATAAAGACGAGACATAGAGAATGGACTTGAGGACACGGGGATGGGGAAGGGTAAGCTGGGACGAAGTGAGAGAGTGGCATGGACATATATACACTACCAAATGTAAAATAGATAGCTAGTGGGAAGCAGCCACATAACACAGGGAGATCAGCTCAGTGCTTTGTGACCACCTAGAGGGGTGGGATAGGGAGGGTGGGAGGGAGACGCAAGAGGGAGGAGATATGGGGATATATGTATACGTATAGCTGATTCATTTTGTTATAAAGCAGAAACTAACACACCATTGTAAAGGAATTATACCCCAATAAAACTTTTTTTAAAAAGAGTTACGTTTTAATTGTTGCATTATTTTATAACCATAATTGCAATAATAATTTAGACCCAATTCTAACGTTGTCTAAGTTCTTACGCCATAGTCGTTTTCAGAATGACTATATGGATAGCACACAGGCTAAGCCTTTGCATCTTTAAGAATAACTCACTTTAGTCAACTTTTTGTCTTTAAAAACTGTAGATAAAATGTCCCTGTCTTCTGGCATTTCATTTATTCAGCTTCAATAAATATGTTTGAACTCATCTATATTTTTTAAAAAACCCTTCCTGGATGCTTATGTAGAAGGTATAGATAGATGGAGACAGAAATAGAGATGGTAGAGATCAAGATGATAGAGATATATAGATATATGGAAAGTTAACAGTGTAGCCAGGAAATGTCTACGTCACTGTTTCATCAAAATAAGTTCTATGCAACACTATTACAATAGATGTTGATAGTGTTACCCCCTGAAAGTGTTCATATAAATTATAGACATACTGGGTTAAAATAAATTGGACTTTTTCTGAATTTTTCTAAATTTGTTTTTTCTGATTACTTCATTTAACTAGCAAATATACAATGTGAATATTTCAGAAGCCATTATATTATGCAAATCTCTCACACTTTTCAGGCCATGAAACCATTTCCCAAATGAGCATGTAAAAAACTAATAAACAGAAACCTCAGTTAAATAGAGCTGGGAGACCAGAAGGGGAAGGCCTCATACACTGCAACATTGACCAAGCCCAACAGGAACAAGAAAGACTCCTCCTCTTTCCTGGCAAGGACTCAGCCAGTGAAAAGCCATGGACTCTTCGTTTATTATAGCCCTCCCAACTTCCTTTTCCTCCCTATAAAGGGGGGTCTTCTCCCCTTCCTGTGTGGGGCTCGCCTTGGTTGGAGACCCTGAATTCCAATTCTCTGCCAACCCCGAATAAACCCATCTTTTCTGGAGAAGTATCTGTCTGTTTGTTTCAGGTCAACAAGCATCATATAAAAATATTGTTCTGTGGAACACACTTGAAGAAACACAGCTCTAGGTGTTGGTGCGTATGTATTAATTTTGTTGAACACTTGGTGACCATTTTTTCATTAGTAGATTAGTATGTGTTTCAGGTCAATTTCTCTTATTTCTATGATTATTGCTACTGATTTTTCCATCTGCTCTATTTTTCCTTCTGGGACTCTGATTATAATTTAGATTGAAATCTCTAAATATGAGTTTTCTCTGTCCTCTTTTCTTTCAACTTTTACCATTCTTTTCTCCTAAATCCTATTAATGTTTTCCATTAGAATCCAATTTACCATTGTGATATTTTTATTTATAATAAGAAATGTATACATTTGGTCTTCAACCTTGTTTCTGCCACAGAGCTCTTAAAACCCTCAAGATTTCCTGAAAGATGTCTTTCATTATTCATAATAAACCCCTTTCAAACACACCTTAGTTCATGTTAATGCAGGAACTTTTGGAAAGCCCCTAAGGATGGAGGCTGTTTGCCAAAGAAATCAACCTTGTGATTAGAGGTTTGGAAATTTCAGCCCCACCTCTACTCCATCCCTCTCCTAACACACATCCTACCTCTGGGGAGGTTTCATTAATCACTGATGGCCAGTGACTTAATCAACCCTGGCTGTTTAATGAAGCTTCCATGAAAATTCAAAAGTATGGGTTCAGAGAGCTTCCAGTTTGCTGAACAGATGGAGATGTGAAGAAACCAGTGACCTGGAGAGGGCATGGAACCTCCATGCCCATTTCCCCATCCCTTGCCTTATGCATCTCCTCCATCTGCCTGTTTTTGAGTTACATTCTTTTACAATAACCTGGTACTCTAGGGAGTAAAATGTTTTCCTGAGTTCTGTGAGCCACTCTAGCATATTAATCAAACCAGGGGAGAGGTAAAGCAATTATACCCCAATACAGATTAAAAAAAATATCATTCACCAACCTGAAAAAAAAAGACAAAACAGAGGAGGGGGTCGTGGGAATCTCCAGTTTATAGTGGTTTTCAGAAGCACAGGTGACAACCTGCACTTAAGATTGGCATCTGGAGTGGAGGAGTCGGAGGGATGGGCAGACTGTGGAACTGAGCCCTTAACCTCTGGAATCTGATGCTCTCACCAGGTAGATAGTGTCAGAATTGAGTTAAATTGCAGGGTACCCAGCTAGTGTCCCAGAACTGCTTGATGTAGGAAAGTCCACACACATTTATTTGGAGTACAGAGGATCCTCTGAGTAGTAAGACTACAGAAAAACAGGAAAAGGGGTGATTTTTCTTTATAGCCATTCATCATCTCCATCCTGATTTTACATTTGGTGATTATATTTTCCATCATCCCACCATAGTTCCTGATCACAGATTCTTGGTCACACAGTCTTATATTATTATATAGATGCAGATATTTTTCTCTGTTGGACTCATCCTTCCAGCAGGAGAACAAGAATTCCCCAGCAGAGGCTCCTGATCACACCTATGAAAAACCTGTGAGAACTTGCCTTGATCAAACGAGCATTGGAAACATATGTATGTAGTGCAAATACCTCACAGATTCAGCAGCCCAAGTAAATTGGGGAAGAGTCAGAACCATGAAAAGTGCCATCAGTAGATTATCTCTGGCCATTCTTTCTAGCAATCTCTGCAGCATCTTCCACACACACACACACACACACACACACACACACACACACACACACACCACGACTGGACGCTCCATCAATACAAGCTCTGGGTCCTGTTCACCATTGTTTCTCCAGTACCTACCTAGAACAGTGCCTGACTCATAATAAGTTTACTTATCAGCAGTCTATTTGTTGCAAGAGACAGAAACCCAAATGAAACCAGATTTAGAATCAAGGGGAAAGTTTGGCCTAAGTAACAGGGAAATCCAGAAATGAAATGCATCTGGTTCCAAAGATGAGTGAACCCAGGGTCAGAAATAATGTTGTCAGGGCTCAGAGTCTCTCCATCGTCTCCAAGTGAAAGTCCCTTAAATCTTAGAGTTCTCATAGGTCAAGTTTAGGGTCATTTTCTACCTCTAAATCAAAATCTGTATTTAGAGGGCTGGAGTAAAGTTAAGGAAGAGTCTGCTACATACAACCAACTCTGTTAACAAAGTTGGGAGGAGAGAGCACCATGACACACGAGCCTAGGGTGGCAACAAGGAGGAAAGGAGGGCTTAACGGAAGAAAGGGGTGGGGTGACCTTACTAGGTAAAGGAGGAAAGGATTCTACGATTCACTACCTCTGCAAAGGAGATGCTCAAGGAATATATATTGAAGGAAAGATTAGGTTTGTCTCTGACAAATGTCACCCAAGGTTCTCTCAGTCTTCATGTTTTGTTATTTCCCTTTCTGTGCTGAACTCAGTGACAATTTTGACCGGGTACAGTTGAGGGCAAGCCAAACAGGATGCTTTGTCCTGGATCCATCCTTCTTATTTTGGGGGAAGGCTATGAATGACCTTCCCTAAAACTCTGCTACTGTGTAAAAGCTGTCTCATAATTATTAACAACTGCAAAGTTTATATTCACATTTGGCTAATTCAATGATTTTAGCCACCTAAAACACTGAGGCTTAGTCCCAAACTTAATATTTAATGGATTTGCTAAGTTTTCTATTAAGCCTAGCACAGCAGTCAATGTGGATTAGCTTAAGGTCAGTTGTAATGTGTAACACTTCTCATGCCGTGCACCTGATAGCAGGTGCCAGTTCCGATGAGAGAGAGGAATTCATTCCAATGATTGGCAAACTATATCCAGTTTATAGTTTCAGCAGTGACATTTTAATTTCTTTAAAAAGACATATCTTGTTAGCCCTACCCATATTTTGCCAATTGTAATTCCTTCCACCAAAATAAAATGTTTATATGCTGGGCTCCAAACCTACCTATGATAAGAAACTGTGCCAACACGTAACAGAGAGGTATACATAGTTCAACAAAGAAAAGTAATCTCAGAAGGAAGATGCACTTCCTAAAATTTCTCTGTGTGTTATGTAACAGTCATGGGAGGATCTGAGAAATCTTCCTGTGGTGGTGTTTTACTTGGAATCTGACATAGATTTCAGTCAGTTTTCCTACTATTTTGCTAAGGAATGGTTAACTTTCTAACTAAAAAGCCACTATGTTTAGGCAGTCATCATTATGCTAAACTCTTATATTTGCACAGAGTTTTAAAGCTTAAGTAGGACTTTCATTTATATATTTGGGAGTCCTGTAACACACAATATTACTTACTCATAATATGAGACCTGAACTGTTCTAGATTAAACTGTACCTAAAGTTTGTCTCTTAAAACCAGAAGACCAACACACTTATGGTCAATTAATCTACAACAAAGGAGGCAAGAATATACAATAAAGAAGACAGTCTCTTCAATAAATGATGCTGAGAAAACTGGACAGCTACATGTAAAAGAATGAAATTAGAACATAATCTAACACCATACACAAAACTAAACTCAAAATGGATTAAAGACCTAAATGTAAGACCAGATACTATGAAACTCCTAGGGGAAAACAGGCAGAACATTCTTGGACATAAATCACAGCAATATTTTTTTGGATCTGTCTCCTAGAGTAATGGAAACAAAAGCAAAAATAAACAAATGGGACCTAATCAAACTTATAAACTTTTGCACAGCAAAGGAAACCATAAACAAAACGAAAAGACAACCTACGGAATGGGAGAAAATACTTGCAAATGATGTGAGCGACAAGGGATTAATTTCCAAAATATACAAACTTATACAGCTCAGTATCAAAAAAAAAAAAAAACCCAATCAAAAAACGGGCAGAAGACCTAAATAGACATTTCTCTGAAGAAGACATACAGATGGCCAACAGGCACATGAAAAGATGCTTAACATTGTTAATTATTAGAGAAATGCAAATCAAAACTACAATGAGATATCATCTCACACAGGTCAAAATGGTCATCATGAAAATGTCTACAAATGACAAACGCCGGAGAGGGTGTGGAGAAAAAGGAACCCTCCTACACTGCTGGTGAGAATGTAAATTGGTACAGCCACTATGGAGAACAGTATGGAGGTTCCTTAAAAAACTAAAAATAAAGTTACCATGGGATCCAGCAATCCTGCTCCTGGGCATATATCCAGAGAAGACAAAAACTCTAATTCAAGAAGATACATGCACCCCAGTGTTCGTAGCAGCACTATTTACCACACCCAAGACATGGAAGCAACCTAAGTGTTAATCAACAGATGAATGGATAAAGGAGAGGTGATAATATATATATATATATATATATATATATATATACACACACACCTTAAAAAAGAATGAAATAATGCCATTTGCAGCAACACGGATGGACCTGGAAATTATCATACCAACTGAAGTAAGTCAGACAGAGAAAGACAAATATCATATGATATCACTTATATGAGAAATCCAAAATAAACTTATACAAATGAGCTTATTTATGAAACAGAAATAGAGTCACAGGCATAGAAAACAAACCTATGGTTACCAAAGGGGAAAGGGGTGGGGGGTGGAGGAATAAATTAGGAATTTGGGATTAACAGATACACACTATATAAAATAAACAAGGACTTACTGTATAGCACAGGGAACTATATTCAATATCTTATAATAACCTATAATGGAAAAGAATCTGAAAAAGTACATATATGTATATAACTGAGTCACTTTGCTATACAGCAGAAATCACACTGTGAATTACAATTTACATTGTAAATTATACAATTTACATTGTAAATCAACTATACTTCAATAAAAACAGAAGAGCATAAGGAATTGAGAGAATTACCATGTGCACATAATTACAATGCAATTATTTTAAAACTCCACATCACTAGTCAATTAATTGACTAATTAATTGAATTAATTTAACATCACTAAAAGTCACTTTCATGTGGGTTGATTATTCCATCACCAAATACTGCCACTGTGAAAGATCCCGCCTCAATTACTGCCATAGAATTTTATAAAATCAGTGATGATTGTTTGATAAAGTGGTCTTTTATAAAAATTCCAATGTTTGGGCGTTTGAAGTATTTAGACTCCCACTTAAGTGATTTTTTTCTAATATATTTGTAACTTTGGAGAGTAACATTGGTAATGAAATACAATTTTAAAACATCTCTCATCCTCTCCTCATTTCACACACACGTTCATCCAAATGATATTTATTGACTTCTGCCTTCTGATTAGGATGTAAAAAGATGGAAAGATTGTGCTCCTTCTTTTAAAAAAAAAAAAAAGCTAGATAATTTGCAAAATCACAGCTGTTAAAACCCCACCAAAAAGCTGATCACCAGACTACTAACTCACCCAAATCCAAAGAAAGGCAGATATGTCCAATAGAAGACAGGACATAAGGGGCTTCCCTGGTGGCGCAGTGGTTGAGAATCCGCCTGCCGATGCAGGGGACACGGGTTCGTGCCCCGGTCCGGCAAGATCCCCCATGCCGCGGAGTGGCTGGGCCCGTGAGCCATGGCCGCTGAGCCTGCGCGTCCGGAGCCTGTGCTCCACAATGGGAGAGGCCACAACAGTGAGAGGCCCGCGTACCGCAAAAAAAAAAAAAAAAAAACAGGACATGAGCATTTTTGTATGTGTGGTGTATACTGGAAACCAAGCTGGTAAGAAGTGTTCAGCTGAAATTCTTAACAAGTTACTACAGTCCCACTGTGGGATAGCAGGAGTGTACGGAAACCCTGCTAGCCACAGATGGACCAGCACCATGATGGAGGCTTTTACCAGGATCTCTCCCTGCCCCAGGCTTTCTCATGATCACTTAGGAAGGCCTGCAAGGGGATATGAATTCTCCTGTGTCTACAGCTCCCAGGGGTTCTGTCCCCTCCTGTTGTTGGAGGGTGGTATATAGGCATATGACCAGCTATTCAACATCATTAGTCAGTAGGCAAATACAAGTTAAAACTATAGTAAGACATCATTACACACCTATTAGAATGACTACACTGACCCTACCAAGTGTTGGTGAGGACGTGAAGCAACTGGACGTCTTATACTCTGATGGTGGAATGCAAACATGGTAAAGCACTTGAATACAGTTTGATGGTTTCTTTAAAAGTTAAATATATACCTACCTTATGACATAGCCATTCCACGCCTCTGCATTTACATAGGAGGAGAGGGGAGCAGGAGGGGGAGGAGGGGGTGGAAGAAGAAGAAACCGTATTCCCAGTGTTCATAGCAGTATTATTCATAAGCTAAAACTGGAAACAACCCAAATGTCCATCAGCTGGTGAACAGGTAAACATCCAGACAATGGAACACTACTCAGCACTAAAAACAAATGAACTATTGTTGCAAGCAACAACATGGCTTAATCTCAAAATGGTTGTACTGAATGAAAAAAGGCAGATAATGAAAAGAGTACATGCTGTATGATTCCATTTGTATAAAATCTAGAGAAAAAGAGAAAAAGCAGATGACTAGTGGTTGCCTAGAGAACAAGGGGAGGGCAGGGAAAGACAGAAAAGAGAGATTACAAAGGAGCACAAAGAAATTGTGGTGATGGTTTCAAGGGTATATAAATAGGTCAAAACTTACCAAATTGTATTACTTTAATATATGCAATTTATGGTATGTCAATGATACTTCATTAAAACTCTTAAAAATGACAATTACAGCCACTCTTAAAATGTGATATAAACTATGAAGACATAGGTACTCTTTTGTAACCTGCTTTTGTTCTGGTAGCACACTGTCTCCCCTGCCTCAACCTATCAGAAAACAATCTGATCAAAAGCTAATCAATAGGACCATTTTAGTAAACATTTGATTTAATATGATTATCTTTGTCATGTTTGTTTTCTTTTCCATTATTGGTAGTTAGGGTGTGCCAAAAGGGATGGTGCTACCACATGTATATACCCTTCAACATTAAATTTCACATACAGTGTCAAAATTTTTATCTATACTTTGACTTTTATTTCTAATTAATTTTTAGCCAATATTCTTGCTCTGCATTGTTTGTAATAGTAAAAATGTGAAACACAGGAAGTCAATTGTTGGAGGATCCACTACAGAATATCATGCAGCATGATAATAATTAGGAAAACAGCAATTTAAAGTAGCAAAAGCAAAAAGGTTGTTTGTTGTTACTTTCCTAGAACATTTTGCTTAGCTCGTTATTTATTCTTTCTTATCTAATAAAACAAAATATTTCAAATGTTAAGAATTTTTTTCTTAATACTGGCTTGTCAGAATTGGTATAATTTTACGACTGTCTTTCATATCTAAATATAATATGAATTTCAGATAATTAAATTTCTGAATAAAGTTTTCACCTAAACTTTAATCCAAAAATGATCAGATTTTAGTTAACCATTTGAGATTGTTTTTACTTACAGTTCCTTGCATATGGAAAGAGAATGATGTCTGTTTAAATTCAGTTTTGACATTTATTGAGTTTCCTCTGGGTTTAATGTATGATTTTGTAAATGTTACAGTGACATGGAAAATGTTCAATATTAAATCAATTATGATATTTGAATCATGCTTATTTTTCCTCAAATTTTATTTGAAAAATTCCAAACCTATAGTAAAATAAAAAGAATACCCCATATACTCTTCACCTAAATTCACCAACTGTTAGCATTTTACCATATTTGTATATAGATAGGTACAATTGTGTATGTTTTTATGTTCTTAATGTAGAGATAGATACTATTTTCACAGAATAATTTTAAAAATAAGTTTTAGATATAAAAACTTTAGCATATACCTCCTAAAAACTAGAATATTATTATATATAAACATAATTCTATTACCAAAATGAACAAATTTGATTGATTTATGTTTTCTAATACACAGTCCATATTCAAATTTCCTCAATTGTCCCAATATTGTCCTTTGTAGCTTTAATTCTACCAAATTGATAGAATAAGAGAAATTATATGCAGAAAATGCATTTTTATCAATAACATTTCATGATTAAAAATAATTCTCAGCAAACGAAATCTAGAAGGAACTATCCTGAAAAAAGTTATTTATAAAAAACTATTGCTAATATCACATGTAGTAGAAAATTATTGCAAATTTTCTTCCTGAGATCAGAAACAACACCTGGATATTCACCACAACCACTTCTAACTACATCATAGAGGAAATCCTAGCCAATGCAATAAGGCAAAAAATATATAAATGGTATAATGGAAAGAGAAAGAAGCCTGTCATTCAGATGGCATGACTGCATACCTAGAAAAGCTAAAAGAACCCAAACTATCAAAATTAAAAAGAGAATTTAGCAAAGTTGCTGGTTATAAGCTCGATATAGTATATTTCCACATATTAACAATAAAAAAAAACTATTGGAGAATAAAATTAAAATCAATACCATATACAATACCATCAAATAATATCAAATACATACGAATAAGTTATTGAACTGAGATGAAGAAAACTTTAAAACATTGCTGAAAGATATTGGAGAATGACTAAATAAAAGAAGAACTGGAAGACTCAAATTGTTAAGATGTCAGTTCTCCCAAATCTATTTATATAGTCTATGTAATTCCAGCTATCCAGCAGGTATTTTGTGAACATCGGTAAGCTGGTTCTAAATTTACGTGGAGAGGGAAAGAACCTGGAATGGTCAAAGCAAATTTGAAGGACAAAGTTGGAGATTCTATACTACCTGATAAGATTTATTACAAAGTTACAGTGTGATGTTGATGCAATGATGAACAAACAGACATAGGAAACAGTGGTATTTTGTTATAACAGCCAAAGGAAACAGTAAACTGGGACAACTGATGCTCCGCCAGGCTAGCCGCGATGCCCATCCCCACAGGCTATGTACATTCTACCCTCTACGTCCCATATCTGCTCATACATTCCATCACTCTCTCCCCTGATGTTGTTAGATACTGTAGTTTCTTCCAATATAGACTCAAAACAAACCTCTGTCTTTATCTGTATCTAGTCAGCTGTTAGCTCATCTATCAAGTATTTGTTCAATTTCAGTGATTCAAGTATTCATTTCTAGGACTTTATTTTCTAATTTCTCCTGTTATTTTTTCATCATCTTTTTTTTCATTTGAGATCTCTTTATAAAGTATATTTTTGGCCAATTTCAAATTGTTCTAGCATTTCCGATTCTTAGGGAGTTAACACTCATGTATACGGCATTGACTGTTCTCCTCCCCCGATTTATCGGTTTTCATTCGAGTTTGTCTTCAGCAGTGATAGATTATTTTATGAGAGTCTCCTATACCTTGAGTTATAAGAAAAGTTTTGTGTTTACATCTGAGAGGGAATCAGATTTTTCGTGGCTGGCTTTTCCCCCATCCCCAAACCTGGAGAAGCAGCCACTTCCCAGCTCCACACAGGAACAGTGTGTGGAGTGTTTCCAGTCCCTTAGAGCAGCTGGTTATTGCTCCAAAATTCACGCACGACACTCAGTCCTAAATCTTTCACTTCATGTGCACCTGTGTCACTATTTAACTATTAGAAATGCGCTCCCCAACTACTGTGGGCTTTAGCTATTCCTTATTATTCTCATTTTTATTTCCATTTTTGTTTTGGTTGTTGAATCTTTTGAATTTTTTCCCCCACTCACTCTGGCTTCACTAATATCACAATAAATTTTTCAATCAGTATAAACGGGTTATAGTCTCTCAAAGTTAAGAAAAGCATTTTTAAACTTCTCCTCTCAGCATATATTGTACGAATAAAAATAAGAGTGGCAGGCACCATTTAAAACGATGTAGATGCTTGACTTTATGAAGATTAAAATCTATTAGGAAAATAGTATTAAGGGAATATTTAATTAAATAATTACATGAGTAATGTTCTGTAAAGAGATGTTATTAGGAGTAAATTTATAACACCTGGGCCCTAAGAAGGACTCCATGAATGCTGTATTATGAGTCCAGGAAACTAACACAGGCTGAAAGTAAATCACTTACTTACTTTGAGCAGATGCAGTAATCTATACAAGCCTTATATACTCTTGGGAATTATTTTTTTAAATCCCCCAAATTTGTATATTTCAGAGAATATTACAGAGAAGAAATGTTAATAGTTTGAGGAATTTTCAGGATTTATTTTAAAATGCTTCCTCTGGACATCCACTTTGGCCATGAGGAAGACAGTCCAGAATCACCCCACACTACAAACAAATGAAAAATTAGACAAAAATGTAAGAAACAACAATCTTCAGACATCAGACAGTAGTCGGCACCAAGCTGTGATTCCTGAGAAAAGGGAAACACACCAGGTGGGCCCTCCCATTGCCCAGGCTTCCTGCCTGGAGGGAATTCCCCCTAAAACAGCACTTACCCCACAGGCACCCTCTGCTGTAGCACTAGCCATGTTGTATTCTAAGTGTCTGTTTATTTCTTTCTCCTTAGACTATGAAGTCCTCCTGAAGAAGGTATGCCTACCCATCTCTATATTCCCAAAACATACCACAGAGAAGGATCTAAGTAAACATTTGCTAAATGAAATAAACTCTGCGAAGAACGGGGAGTGAAGGAACCAGCGTTTACAGATTGAGAATGCACCCTGTAGCAGACACTTCTGTATTGTCCCACTTGGCAGCCACAGCAGGCTTATTGGAAACACGTTGACTCTCACATTTGGAAACCGGCTCGTTAACTGGCCAGAGCCATAGAGATGACCAGCTCCAGATCATGCACTCCTTCTGCCCCATCGTGTTTCCTCCTTGAAACAGGTTGCCTTCTACAAATTCTGGTAAAAGCCTTTAGTCATAAAAGCATAACCTCTACAGCAAGGAGTTTTAAAGTATTCTTGGGTTCTCTAAGTGGGCAAAGTCCAGTGGAAAGATGAAATAATTTTCTGAGAGAATTTTAAAATAAAGGAGAAAGCAGTGTATCCAAGAGCTACTGGTCTCTCAGAGGATGAGGATTCAAAATTCATTTATCCAAAGTGACGGTGCATATGGCCAGCTCGCTATCTCAATTCTCCAGACTCTGCCCAGCTGACTTCACTCCCGTCCTAAAATATCTGCTTGTGTTGGTATCCGATTCCCACACGGACTGTAGTTCCTGGCTGCTGACTGTGCCTCCTGTCCTGACTTGCCTGAGATTCAATAGCCAATCGGGAAACTTTCACTCATTAAATGATGTGTATAAATAGAACAATGTTAAAGAGGCACGGACAGTGAGATTATTCACTCAATTGACAATATAGCTTCTAAAAGGAATTTAAAATATAAACGTCTGAGCACCCATTTTAAAATAGGAGGTGGGTTGAAGGAGAAATTAGCTCGGGGCAGTAAGAGACTGCTTCATAAATGATTAAGGTGACTGGTGTAGTCCTCTTTGCTGACGTCAAGATAGGGGGGTCGGGCTTCCCTGGTGGCGCAGTGGTTAAGAATCCACCTGCCAGTGCAGGGGACACGGGTTTCCTGGTCTGGGAAGATCCCACATGCGGCGGAGCAACTAAGCCCGTGAGCCACACCTACTGAAGCCCGCACGCCTAGAGCCCGTGCTCTGCAACAAGAGAAGCCAAAGCTCGCCACAACTAGAGAGAGCCCGCGCACAGCAACAAAAGACCCAACACAGCCAAAAATAAATGAAATTTAAAAAAAAAAAAAGAGGGGTCGGGCTTCCCTGGTGGCGCAGTGGTTGAGAATCCGCCTGCCGATGCAGGGGACGCGGGTTCATGCCCTGGTCTGGGAAGATCCCACATGCCGCGGAGCGGCTGGGCCCGTGAGCCATGGCCGCTGAGCTTGCGCGTCCGGAGCCTGTGCTCCGCAACGGGAGAGGTCACAACGGTGAGAGGCCCGCGTACCGCAAAAAAAAAAAAAAAAAAAAGAGGGGTCAAATATATTTAATTATTCGTGTTCTGTGTGTATTACTTTTCAACTCACTATTATTTCTTGTGGAATGGTTCTTTGGGCTGTTAGCTACAAGTTTTTCCTGTAGAGCAACAAGGTGGTTCCATCAGAAATATCTATAACATTTAAGATTGCTTTTTGCAAAAACGATCTTATTTTCAAATTTCAAGTTTTCTGTAAAATTAAAAGCGTTCTGACTGCACCAGAATCCTTTAAATGCTCTTTAGTACTTTAACAAAATCCTTATCTAGAAATAGAAAGAGAAAGAAAGAAATTGAAAGAAAAGGAGGTTGAAAGAGAAAGAGATTGAGAGAAAGAGGAAGAAAGAACGAGACCTTCTAAAGCAGTGTTTTCCCAGCTAGTCAAGGACATTTTAAAGATGTGTACATACCATTCGAAGAACGTATGTCTCACAGGCACACAGCAGATACTGCAGAGATATCTCCAGCCTGGTCTCCGCTTCTCACTCTTCAAAAGGCAGAGTGAACCTCCCCTCTCAAACAACCACCCTTTTTCATTGTTTTCATTTAAAGCAGTAGTTCTCAAAGTGCTGACCCGGACCAGCCCACATCAGCATCACCTGGGAACTTGTTATGCAAACTCTCCAGTTTACCCCAGACCCAGTGAATTAGAACCTGGGGGTGGAACTCGGCAAACTAAGTTTAACAAGCCCTCTGGGTAATTGAGAAGCACTGATTGAGAGCGGCCCTTTCAAACTTAGCTGCACTTTGGGCTCCTCTGAAGAGTTTAAAACTATAGCTGTCAGGGTCCTGCCCTCAGATATTATGATGGAATTGGTCTAGGGAGTACCCTGGGCACCAGGACTCTTAAAAACTCAACAGGTAATCCTAATGTGCAGTGACATTGGAGAACCCTTGCTTTAGACCTTGTTATACTCCTCACCCATGAAAATAAGTCTGTCTGGAAATAGGTGCCAGCTCAGGGGGCTGAACCCACTTATTAAGGAAACTGATTGCAGGTACCCTTCCTGGGGAGACCTTGGTCATATGTAAACACAGATGCCAGGAACCCAAGATTCCCCTAGGCCGTCTGAATCCCAGGCTTCTCCTGAGCACCCAGGTGTCCTACATTGTACCCAGAGCTCAATCCTAACCGACATCACCTGATGCAGCCACTAGGCGAAGATTGGTGGAAAATTACGAAATTAAACATGATTCTTATATTTGATGCTACTTATGAGTTTCAGATTTGAGGGTAAAGCTTTTTCTAATGAATGGAAGTTAGCACCTTGGTATCTAAATTTGTGTGTCATAAATACAAGCACAATTTAAGCTACAAAGCATATGTTCCTTTCTGTTCTATCAAGCAGCCTTGGTTGGACCTTCCCTGAGCTCCCATAGTTGCTTTATTTTCACACATATGAGGCTGTCTTCCAGGTAATTGCTCCATGTCTCTCACTGCTGGTAGCCTGCAAGCAGAGAATGCATTTTATGCATCTCTGCATCTACAGGTCCAGGGTTGAGCAGGCATCCTTTAATATTTTGAATGAGTCAGTGAATGAACTATGGAAGCGACTCTCAATTTCTAGGCAAGGATTTGTATAGTCTGTCAGCAGCCACAAAAAAAAAAAGGACAGATTCATGGTTTTCAGCAAGACAGAGGCTATAAAAATGGGATCGACATGCAGAGGACTGAGACTGTCTGCATTTTCTCAATTTTCCCTTGTTCTCAACAAAGTAACTAGCTGATCTTTAGAAAACCAGAAGGTTGAAATTTTTTGAAAGAAACGTCTGACCTTTTAGGGAAAGGAGAGTGGGATGCACTTAACTGCCTTCAAAATCATTTCAATAACAGGATAATGTATTCTTCAGAGAAGCTTCCTCTGCAATATGTGTGGTTATGTGGTTTTGTCCACATAAATTACTCTGGCACGTGTGCTGGGGGCAACAGTGAGATACAAATACGGTTTGGCAAATAATCAAAGCCCTAAGGATACTTTCTTAATAGTTTACTTAGGACTTATATTCTAAACACATTCTCTAAAAAAAGGGGGGAAGTGACCTCCTACACCATTGGTGACATATGCTTTGTAGCTTAAATTATGCTTGTATTTATGACACAAATTTAGACACCATGGTGCTAACTTCCATTCATTAGAAAAAGCTTTACCCTCAAATCTGAAACTCATAAGTAGCATCAAATATAAGTTGGTGCAGCCACTATGGAAAACAGTCTGGAGATTCCTTAAAAAACTAAAAATATAGTTACCATATGACCCTGCAATCCCACTCCTGGGCATATAACTGGAAAAGATGAAAACTCTAATTGGAAAAGATACATGCACCCCAATGTTCATAGCAGCACTATTTACAATAGCCAAGACATGGAAGCAACCTAAGTGTCCATCAACAGATGAATGGATAAAGAAAATGTGGTACATATATACAGTGGAATATTACTCAGTCATAAAAAGCATGAAATAATGACATTTGCAGCAACATGGATACACCTAGAGATTATCATACTAAGTGAAGTAAGTCGGGCAGAGAAAGACAAACATTATATGATATCGCTTATATATGGAATCTAAAAAAGTAATACACATCAACTCATTTACAAACAGAAGCAGACTCACAGACATAGAATACAAACGTATGGTTACCAAAGGGGAAAGAGGAGGGGGAAGGATAAATTGAGAGTTTGGGATTAACAGATACACACTACCATATATGAAATAGATAAACAACAGGGTCCTACTATATAGCACAGGGACCTATATTCAATATCTCGTAATAACCTACAACAGAGAAGAATCTGAAGCTGTACACCTGAAACTAACACAATATTGTAAATCAACTTTAAATGTTTTTTAAGAAGAGATTGACACACGTTTTTTGTAAAGAGTCAAATCCTAAATATTTAAGCATTGTGAGCCACGTGGTCTGCCGTGGCAACCACTCAACTCTATCTGTTGTAGCACAAAAGCACCCTAGACTATACAGAAATGAATGGTGGGCTGGATTTGGTCCATTGCCTTACTTTGCCCACCTCTGATCTAAATTAATACTTACATTTGGGCCTACTTCCCTTTCCTCTAAGCTACGTTTAAAGACAGTCTGGGTTTTCAGCTACCAGGTCGCTAAGGGCTCCAAAAGAGATATTTCCTTCCTGTCCTGTCCCTAGCACTCTGTAGCAGCAGTCAGATTCAGAACACAAAGCCAAGCAAAACATGCCTTTTCAGCCCTTGACTCTGAATCCTCTCGTTCTTCAGCTTCATTTCTCACCTTCCCTTTGCATTCATGTTGGTTATTCTTGCCTCTGTAGCCCAGATTTTTTTTAAATGTAGAGTGCAGACCACTTGCACCTGAACCACTCAGAACTTCTTATTAAACATATGGACTCCCAGTCCGTCCATCATCTTTCTGAAACTGAATTCCTGCATGCAGAGCCCAAGAATCGTGTTTGAATAGCACCCAAGTAGCTGTGGTCCTGCTAAAGTCTGAGAATCATTGCCACCAGCACCCTCTCTCCCAGCACCATCTCACCTTGGGCAATATCACTTCCATGGAACCAGTAGCTTGGGGAGCTTCTCACTGGGGGAGGGAAGAGATTTCCTAGCACCCCATTCCTTATATTCTTTTTTTTTTATTTTATTTATTTTTTTTGCTGTGTTGGGTCTTCGTTGCTGCGTGTGGGCTTTCTCTAGTTGCAGCGAGCGGGGGCTACTTTTCATTGCGGTGCACGGGCTTCTCATTGCAGTGGCTTCTCTTGTTGCAGAGCATGGGCTCTAGGTGCGTGGGCTTCAGTAGTTGCAGCATGTGGGCTCAGCAGTTGTGGCACGCAGACCCCGGGACGCGTGGACTTCGGTAGTTGCAGTGCGTGGGCTCAGTAGTTGTCGCTTGCAGGTTCTAGAGCACAGGCTCAGTAGTTGTGGCGCACGGGCTTAGTTGCTCTGCGGCATGTGGGATCTTCCCGGACCAGGGATCGAACCCATGTCCCCTGCATTGGCAGGCGGATTCTTAACCATTGCACCACCAGGGAAGTCCCCCTTATATTCTAATGTTGCTCTAATATTAATGTTTATGATGGTATCGATTGTTCTTGGCTGAGTTTAGAAAATGGTACCCCTAACAGATGGTCTATAACAGAAAGGCCTCCAGCGTTGGAGACAAGCCTACTTGAGGCAGCTCTACCCGTGTAGGCACATTATTGAACCTCTCTGGGTCTCTCTGGGTCTCAATTTGCTCAACTTTAAAATAAGGATAGTATTAGGGACTTCCCTGGAGGTCCAGTGGTTAAGACTTCACCTTCTAGTGCAGGGGTTGCGTGTTCAGTCCCTGGTTGGGGAGCTAAGATCCCACGTGCCTTGTAGCCAAAAAACCAAACAACATAAAACAGAAGTAATATTGTAACAAATTCAATAAAGACTTTAAAAAAATGGTCCACATCAAAAAAATTTTTTTAATAAAATAAGGATAGTATTAAATATTTGCATGTTGTTAAGAAGGTAAAGTGATATAAAATACATAAAAGCACCAAGCACCTAGAAGGCATTCAATAAAGGTTAATTATTTCAACCCCCTCTTTTCAGTCTATGAATGTGGCTCAGACATATTCCTTCCTTTCTTTCTTTCTCCCCTGTGGGCACCTTAGCTAGTTAGTTAGTCATTAGAACTCAGAACCCCCTACTTAGCCATGTCATTTATTCAGTTAGTCAACAAATATTTGTCCAACATCTGGGAGGTACTAGGCACTGTAGTATGTTCTTGGGAATCTAGAAGTGAGAAAAAGCACCTGCTTTCCTGCTCTTCGTGAATTTACAGTACAGTGAGAGAGAGAAACTATATATAAAATAACCAATGAGTTAGAGCAGTGGTTCTCAGTGGGGACTGGGGATAGGGGTTGCCTCCAGGGGACATTCGCGATGTCTAGAGACATTTCTGGTTGTCATACCTGGGAGAAAAGTGCTTCTGGCATCTCGTGGGCAGAGGCCAGGAATGCTGCAGAACATCCTACACTGTGCAGGACAGTGCCCATAACAAAGACATATCCAGCCCAACGTGTCAATGGTGCTGAGGGTTAGAAACCTGATTTAGAGATACGACAAATGCTGGGAAGGAACAGGGATCCATGAGAGCACCTGATTAGATGAAAGGCTTCAGGAAGGTGTCCTAAGGAAGCAACAGGTGAGTCCTGAAGGATAAACAGGAGTTCACCAGGTGAGGGTGGCCAGGGGACAGAGGCCTGGGGAAAGCAATTTAAAAATACTGTTGCCTGCCGGTCATACCTATCAACTAAATCAGAACCTTCCAGATTCTGTTGTTTTTAAAGCTTACCAGGTTAGAACAAACCCCTAAGTTTCAAAAGCAAAAAGGTTAATAATTGTTCTGAAGCATATTTTTAAGGCTGAGGGCAAGATGAAGTAGAGAGAGAAATTGATGATGCAGGACAGAGAGAAAATAACAGATGAAAGAGGGGAGAAAAAAATAACTTTAGAATGGAGGAACCTGGAACATTCCACCTCTGTCAGATGATCAAGGTCAACATCAACAATGGTAAACATGTTGATAGTATTCACCCTTTATACAATGTGATAAAAATGGCACTACTTTACTTCCGCGGTCCTCCTCCCCCAAAACGTAATCCCAGTCTAATCATGAAATAAAACAGGAGGCAAATCTCAATCGTGGGATACTCTACGAGATCTCTGACCAGTACTCTTCAGAAAGGTAAAGGTCATCAAAAACAAGGGAAGTCTAAGAAAGTGTCACAGCCAAGAGCAACCAAAGGAGACATGATGACTAAATGTAAGGTACTATCCTGGATGGTACCCTGGAACAATGAAGGAACATGAGGTGAAAACTAAGGAAATCTCAACAAAGAATGGACTTCGGCTAGTAATCATGTATCAACATTGGTTCATTAACTGTAACAGTTATAACATACTAAAGTTAGATGTTAAGAGTAGGGGAAACCAGGTGTGGGATATATGGGAACTCCACTGTTTTTACAGTTACTCTGTAAATCTAAAATTGTCCTTAAAAAATAAAGTTTATTTTCAAAAGCAAACAAAAGGGCACATGGATGCATTCTCATACATTGCTAGTGGGAATGCAAAATATTACAGCCACTTTGAAAAACAATTTGACCATTTCTTATAAAATGAAACATACCGTATGACACAGCGACCCCATTCTTAGGTATTTACCCAAGAGTAAATAAAGACTTCACGTTCATGCAGAAAAACGTTACAGAAATGTTTATTCATCATTGCCCAAAACTGGAAATAATCCAAATATTCCTCAACTGGTAAATAGGTAAACACTCTGTGGTACATCCATAACAAAATTTATTACTCAGCAATAAAAAGGAATAAACTACCAATGCACACAGCACTGTGAATGAATCTCAAATGTGTTATGAGAGAAGGAAACCTTTGTGACCACCTAGAGGGGTGGGATAGGGAGCGGGGGAGGGAGACACAAGAGGGAGGAGATATGGGGATATATGTATATGTATAGCTGATTCACTTTGTTATACAGCAGAAACTAACACACCATTGCAAAGCAATTATACGCCAATAAAGATGTTAGAAAATACAAAACAATAAAAGTCCAAGAAACAAGATGACTGTACAAGGCAAAAAAAAGAGAGAAGGAAGCCTGATTCCAAAGCCTAATACTGTATGATTTCACTTACATAACATTCTGGAAAAGACAAAACTATAAGGACAGAAAAGGGGTGTTGCGAGGCTGAGCATGAATCCTAAGTCTTCCTGCAGAACACAGCCTAGGAGGTTGTCTTGATTCTGCCATTCTCCCTAAACGCACAGCCATCCAGGCATTCAAAGTCTCTTCATATTGTTCAGGCTCAAATTATGGACTCCCTAAGCTACTTTGGTCAAGGTTACATTTTTTACTGTCACTAGATAAATAAAGCTCCAATATTTTGCTCACACTGTTCCCCATAATCGGAATAGCTCCTTCCTTAGCTCACACCTTTCAAAATCCTACTAAAAATTGAAAACCCTCAAACCATTACAGGCTAAGTAAACATCCCTGTGCAATCCTAGAACTTTGTCTGTATCCCACATTCTGGCTACTAATTATAATATTAGCTCTCATTTCAATAGATGATTTGCATGTTACCTCTTTACCCCCTTTACCTCCATTTGGCATATGGAGGTATATATGGTTTTCTCCATTTTATAAATGAGAAAACTGAAGTTCAGAGGTTACTTCCCCAAGATCGTGGTTACTAAATGGAGACGCTAGGAAACCTAGAAATGCTGAATCCAAAGGTTGTCTTCTTCACGCTATAAGTCACTATCTCTTTTATATTGTTTTATATTTGAATGTCTTCATTGCACAACTAAGCTCCTTGAGGACAGGAACTCTTTATATACTTATGAGAGTATATACATATATATATACTCTTATATATATATAAAATATATACTCCTTTTGTATTCCTCAATGTGCTAAATAAAGAAGACACTTCTACAACAAGTTAGCTTAAGGATTTAGAATTATGGCCTTGGAGGAGATCCACTTGTCTCTGAGGCCGTGGCCCTCATTCAATAAATAGTAAATCTAGCACCTTTGTAGTTAGTCTATATGAGCAAGTGTTGACTTTATGGGTTTGGTGTACAAACTTTCTGAGCATGTTCTCATACAAAATAAAATAAAAATTCTGAACCCTAGAAAAAAATTGCTCAAAGTAAGACTACCCACCCTAAGAAGAAAATAACCCCTTCATCCTTACCCAACCCAAGTCATATGTACTTGTAACATACTTCAAATATTCTTTGAGGTCTTGAACTATACCCCTTTCTCTTGGGTTTTTAGTTTCCTGTTACGTGTCTTTTCTTCGATATCTTCCTATTGATTTTTCCTTCCTTTTCTTTTGCTTTCATTTTTATATTTTACGTAAACAACTTTTCAAAAATAAAAAATTCTCTCAGATATCACAGATGGACCAAACTGAATTACAAAGCTGGGATTCTGGAAATGGACATTTTATAATACAGAACAATACTTCCGTAATAGCAAGATGGAAAAAATTTAGATATCACTTCATCATCAGAACGTGTATAGTTTCAAGTTTTTTGTAAATCACTGGCTAGTTTGAATTTTATTAAACTAACATCTATTTTTGAAATTTTCCCACATTTTTCCATATGACTTATAGGATGGTCACAAGGTCTTTCCTTTCTCTATCACCAACCAAAGACAGTATGAAAAATAGTTTTCCATGCCTGCCTTTGCTTCCTGAATAAGAGGCAGCTTAAATAAGATCTGAAGGTTCAAAATATATTGAATAGACAACATAAATTTTTTTCACAAGTGCATTCTTTATTTATATATATGAAATGGGACTCAAACTCCCTTCACTCCAGTACTCCAAAGCCTGAATCCTAGTGTTCTCACTAATACAATGTTTAATTAAATGTATTTTTTAGGTTTTTTTAAGTGGGTAAATGATATAATGTACGTGAAACACCTCAGAGTGGTGTAGAATAGCTGCCTCAAATGATGGCTGATATAATCTTATATAATATACTCTTATATAGTATAATTTTCTAGGTCATCCAAAACTTGGAAGCATTCTCTGGGGTATCTGTGTTATCCCAAGGCATAATACTAAGTACTAAGATTTCTGAAACGTTTCTTTAGGTATGTTTATAAAGCAATTATATCAATGAGTGATGTCACGTTTTTTTTGGCGTGGGGGGGCGGTGTACGCGGGCTTCTCACTGCTGTGGCCTCTCCCGCTGCGGAGCACAGGCTCTGGACGCGCAGGCTCAGCGGCCATGGCTCACGGACCCAGCCGCTCCGCGGCCTGTGGGATCTTCCCGGACCGGGACACGAACCTGTGTCCCCTGCATCAGCAGGCAGACTCTCCACCACTGCGCCACCGGGAAAGCCCTGATGTCACTTTTTTTTTTTTTTAACATCTTTGGGGTATAATTGGGGTATAATTGCTTTACAATGGTGTGCTAGTTTCTGCTTTATAACAAAGTGAATCAGTTATACATACACATGTTCCCATATCTCTTCCCTCTTCCGTCTCCCTCCCTCTCACCCTCCCTATCCCACCCCTCCAGGCGGTCACAAAGCACCGAGCTGATATCCCTGTGCTATGCGGCTGCTTCCCACTAGCTATCTACCTTACGTTTGGTAGTGTATATATGTCCATGCCTCTCTCTCGCTTTGTCACAGCTCACCCTTCCCCCTCCCCATATCCTCAAGTCCGTTCTCTAGTAGGTCTGTGTCTTTATTCCTGTCTTACCCCTAGGTTCTTCATGACATTTTTTTTTCTTAAATTCCATATATATGTGTTAGCATACGGTATTTGTCTTTCTCTTTCTGACTTACTTCACTCTGTATGACAGACTCTAGGTCTATCCACCTCATTACAAATAGCTCAATTTCGTTTCTTTTTATGGCTGAGTAATATTCCATTGTATATATGTGCCACATCTTCTTTATCCATTCATCCGATGATGGGCTCTTAGGTTGTTTCTATCTCCAGGCTATTGTAAATAGAGCTGCAATGAACATTTTGGTACATGACTCTTTCTGGATTTTGGTTTTCTCAGGGTATATGCCCACTAGTGGGATTGCTGGGTCATATGGTAGTTCTATTTGTAGTTTTCTAAGGAACCTCCATACTGTTCTCCATAGTGGCTGTACCAATTCACATTCCCACCAGCAGTGCAAGAGTGTTCCCTTTATTCCACACCCTCTCCAGCATTTATTGTTTGTAGATTTTTTGATGATGGCCATTCTGACCATGACGACCATTCTGACCATGATGATATGGCCATTCTGACCATGATGACCATTCTGACCGTGAGATGATATCTCATTGTAGTTTTGATTTGCATTTCTCTAATGATTAATGATGTTGAGCATTCTTTCATGTGTTTGCTGGCAGTCTGTATATCTTCTTTGGAGAAATGTCTATTTAGGTCTTCTGCCCATTTTTGGACTGGGTTGTTTGTTTTTTTGTTATTGAGCTGCATGAGCTGCTTGTAAATGTTGGAAATTAATCCTTTGTCAGTTGCTTCATTTGCAAATATTTTCTCCCATTCTGAGGGTTGTCTTTTGGTCTTGTTTATGGTTTCCTTTGCTGTGCAAAAGCTTTGAAGTTTCATTAGGTCCCATTTGTTTATTTTTGTTTTTATTTCCGTTTCTCTAGGAGGTGGGTCAAAAAGGATCTTGCTGTGATTTATGTCATAGAGTGTTCTGCCTATGTTTTCCTGATGTCACTTTTAATATTTATTACATTGGTTTACTTTGCTGTGTAGAAGTCTTTTAATTTGATGTAGTCCCACATGTTTATTTTTGCTTTTGTTGCTTTTTATTTTGGTGTCAGATTCAAAAAATCATCACCAAGACCTATGTCAAGGAGAATGCCATCTATGTTTTCTTCTAGGAATTTTATGGTTTCAGACCTTTCATTCAAGTATTTAATTTATTTTAATCTAATTAAAATCTAATTTTAATTTATTTTTAATAATTTTTGTGTATGGTATAAGATAGTGGTCTAGTTTCATTCTTTTGCATGTGGTTGTTCAATTTTTCCAACATAATTTATTGAAGAAACTGTCCTTTTCCTGTTGTATATCCTTGGCTACTTTGTTGTAAATTAATTGGTCATATATGCGTGTGTTTATTTCTGGGCTCTCTGTTCCACTCATCTATGTGTCCATTTTCATGCCAATAGCACAGTGTTTTAATTACTATAGCTTTGTAATATAGTTTGAAATCAGGGAGCATGATGCCTCCAGCTTTGTTCTTTCTTAAGATTGTTTTGACTATTGTGGGTTTTTTATGGTTCCATACAAATTTTAGGACTCTTTGTTCTATTTCTGTGAAAATATCATTGGAATTTTGATAGGTATTGCTTTGAATCTATATATTGCTTTGTGAAGTATGGAAATTTTCACAATGTTAATTCTTCCTTTCCCATGAGCATGGATTATCTTTCCATTTATTTGTCTCTACTATTTTTGTCATTAACGTCTTGTGGTTTTCAACATACAGGTCTTTCACCTCCTTGGTTAAATTTATTCTTAGGTATTTTATTCTTTTCAATGCAATTGTAAATGGGATAATTTTCTTAATTTCTCTTTCTGATAGTTATTATTAGTGTATAGAAATGCAACAGATTTTTGCATATTGATTTTGTATCCTGCAACTTTATTGAATTTTTTAATTTGTTCTATTGGTTTTCTGATGGAGTCTTTAGGGTTTTCTACAGATAGTATTATGTCACCTGCAAATATTACAGTTTCACTTCTTCCTTTCCAATTTGGATGCCTTTTATTTATTTTTCTTGCCTAAATGCTCCATCTAGGACTTCCAATACAATGTTAGATAACAGTTGAAATCTTAGGTGTGACCTTAAAATACATGAAAAATTGCTGCTCTTTCCATTTGTGCCTCAGATTTATATCCATAAAGCTCTCGGAAAGACATTAACATTAGGTTAAGTGTTCCACCTAGTGGCCAAACCAAGCCTAGCCTATTTTCTTGGGATTCCTGGAAATGCCTAAAAGATTAAAGCAAGTTGGCAGGAACTACCTCCCTCTCTGTAAAAAAGGAAGTGTATATAGTGGGTAATCCAACCTCGGTTTGAATCCAGGCTCTGCCTATTTCCTAGCTGTATGACCTTAGTTTAGTTAATTAACACCTGGAAACTGGGAAGCTTGAGTTCTAGTCCTGGCTCTGACACTATAGCTGTATATAATCCCATGAAATTTCTGCCAGGCTGTACCAGGCAATGAAGCTTCCTACACAGATGGTGTCTAGGCTACTGTCTAAATCAATGTATAGGACTCTCCTGGTGGCACAGTGTTTAAGAATCTGCCTGCCAATGCAGGGGACATGGGTTTGAGTCCTAGTCCAGGAAAATCCCACGTGCCACGGAGCAAGTAAGCCCGCGTGCCACAACTACTGAGCCTGCGCTCTAGAGCCCACAAGCCACAACTACTAAGCCCACGTGCCACAACTACTGAAGCCCGCGTGCCTAGAGCCCGTGGTCCGCAACAAGAGAAGCCACTGCAATGAGAAGCCCGCGCACCAAAATGAAGAGCAGCCCCTGCTCGCCACAACTAGAGAAAGCCCGTGTGCAGCAACAAAGACCTAACACAGCCAAAAATAAATAAATTTATTAAAAAATAAAACAAATCAATGAATGACCTGAGGTCTAAAATTGACAATTTTGGATATAACCATGAAAGTGTTGATTTCATGAGTGTGAGAGGTGGGGAGAGCTGAAAAGGTCAAACAGCTGGGTACATCTAGCTGAAACTAATGACAATTACAGCAGCAAAAATTTAGTCTCATAAAAATGGAAGGCTTCCACTTCCTCTGGAGAGTTTCATGTGGGAGCAGCAAGCCAACAGGCTGTCCCAGATGCAGCCATTTGGACCCTGCAGATGAAGTGCTGCCTCTCTCCTGAACAACAGAAGATGACCCGGCATCTCAGGGGAATGCAGGTTGCCAAGAGGAGCTTCTCCCTCCCTTTCCAGCCAGAGGCTTGGGTTACCTACTGCAGACCAGCAGATACAGGAGAGCATGCCCTCTGGAGAGGACATTTCTTCTCTCCCCTTTAAGCCTTGGTATCATGGGAAGCATCAGATAAATGCAAGTTTCTGTGTTTAAACTAAATAATGTGCACATATTATGCGTATCTTCACAAGCACAAAGGCCAAGTGCCAGAAATGAATTTGTAACCTAATCTGTGACCCCAGACATTTCCCTCACCCATCCTTATTTAGTGGCAAAGCACTAAACACTTTAGGCTCCCTGAGAAATGTATAGGGGCATTGTTTAGTCAAAGACTGGCTGGTCATGGCAAAATATACAAATTTGACTGTAAACCTTCTGCAGTGTTCTTTTGTAAAACAAGGGGTTCTAGGTGATCCCTAAGTTCCTTCCAAGTCTGAACTTCTATGTGTACAGGGCTGTGCTGGAGCTAGCCCCACCACCTCTCAAGAGCCAATTGTTAAATATTTAGAAATTTTACAAGCCAGTGGTTAAACCACAGATAACATGAAATTGCTGGGTTTGGAATATTTACAGCACAGAAATTGGCAAAGGATACAACTTAGGGCTTTTTTTTTTTTTTTTTTTTTTTTTGAGGGCTAGCTTACCAGCGTGCCTCTGAATATGAGCCATTTAACCAAATACTGTGCATGTACGGGGCACAGTTTTAGATGCTGTGAGAAGGTACTTCTCAACCAGACACATGGCCACCTTCCCAGGTGGCATTTGAAATGTGAGAATACATTTTTTTTTGTCAAAATAACAGATGGGCACTACTGGCATTTAATGAGCAGATGCTTGTTATGATAAATATCCCACAATGTGCATGATAGTTTCTCCAACTGAAGAAATATCATGTCTAATATGTCAAGAGCAACCCCATGGAGAAGCAATACAAGCAGAACAAGTATAACACCCACTTGGGGTTGCCTTCTTTGAGCCTCTATAGGAAATCACATTTGTATGAAACTTATTGTCTATACAACTAGAAAACAAAAGTTGATGAGGCCTCACCCCATATAGGAATCTGTTGATAATTTCTTCCCCTACTTCCTAAGCTCAGTCTCGAAGTGTCATTTGTCCTTTCTTCTTGCATCTTTCTCTTTGTCTTATAGCTACCTCCACTCTAAATCATTGATGAAAAATTTCTTTTAGCCTAATTCTATTAAGACACTATAAAAAAGGGGTTGTTAATGGAACAAGAATATGGAAAAGAATATATATATATGTATAACTGAGTCACTTGGCTGTACAACCAAAATTAACACATTGTAAATCAACTACACATCAATAAAATTTTTAAAAAAGAATAAGGAAGGGGTTGTGTTAGGCTGCAAGTAACAGAAAACCCAACTCGTAATAGTTTAAGCATGTGATGATTTTTTTTTCTTATACTGATGTCATGAGGTAGACAGTTGCTGGCTTTTTTTCAGCAGCTCAAAGATAGCGGCCTCTTCCTAATGGTTTCAAGTTGCTTAGGAAGCTCTGCCAATCAAGACCATTTCCCCAGGAGGAAGATGATGAACGAAATCAGAAAAAGGAGTCATCTGTATCCAAAAACAAAGGCTTTCCCAGAGGTTTCTAGTAGACTTCTTATCCCTCAAGGACCAGGCTCTATCACACAGCCACCCTAGTTGCAAGAGAGTGTAAAGTGGGATTTTAGCTTCCTATTCTCTATAATAAGAAGAAAGCAAGGGAAAGTGGATCAGATTGAGTGATGAGAGAGCCAACCCCAGTATGTGTCACAGGCAGAAACTTTCCTGCAGACCTTCAGGGAATAGCACAATTAAATCTAGGAATATTGAAGGTATAGAAATAGGCTTACTCAGAATGGATTCTCACTGTAAAACAAATACAGCGTAGCCACAGGCTAGTTGGCACATGTGTGGGCCTTCATCCAGGATTGCTTTTTTCCACTTTGTTTCATTCTGAAGATTCCTGTCAAAAATGTTCACCCTTTGGAGTCCATAAACAATGTATATCAAATCATCCCACTATACACTTTAAATGTCTTACAATTTTTTGTCAATTATAAATCGGTTTTTAAAAGCCATGGAAGCATTAATAAAAGAAGAGATACAGAAGCAAATATGGACAGCATGCCCACAGGTACTTACCGGGAACATTCTACCCAATGGATTCTGAAGTCAATTTCCACTGGCTTTTATTTCTGCTGTGCAAAGATGAAGCAAGCTATGTCAACCATTAATCATTTTTTTAAGTCCCCTTGATTTACAGCAAACATTCTGGGGAAACAATTTCATTTCTCTAGAATGTCTGCCTTCAGGGAGAGAATACGCCCGTCAAGGGGACTTGGAATGTGAGAGCCTCGAGGTTTAGAGCAGTGATCCTCGAACTGTAGCATTCAGTAGGAGGACCTAGTAAGTCATAGTTGATTGGGCCCTCCCCAGAGAATCTGATTCGCTAGGTTTGTGGTGCGGCCCCTGAATTTACATGTTTAACAAGTTCCCAGGTGATTCTGGTCTGGGGACCATGCTTTGAGAAACAACGGTTTCATTGAAATTCTTAGCACAGTCACTAGCAGAGTCACTGCTTAATGACAATTGTGACCATTATTACTCTGGTTAGGGTGTCAGCCTTGCGCGAGTGCTCATCATTCCCTGGGGTGCCTATTTTGCACCTTTTATGCTCTCCTCATGGCTTCCTCTCTCCACTTCCATCCCCTTTTCCTGATAACCTGCCTTTTCCTTCACAGGTGAAATACTAGGTGTTATCCTTCTCAGCCTCCTAGCACCTTTAAGTTGATCTTCTACATCCTTTCAATGAAACCATCGTTTCTCAAAGCATGGTCCCCAGACCAGAATCACCTGGGAACTTGTTAAACATGTAAATTCAGGGGCCGCACCACAAACCTAGCGAATCAGATTCTCTGGGGAGGGCCCAATCAACTATGACTTACTAGGTCCTCCTACTGAATGCTACAGTTTGAGGATCACTGCTCTAAACCTCGAGGCTCTCACATTCCAAGTCCCCTTGACGTGTGTATTCTCTCCCTGAAGGCAGACATTCTAGAGAAATGAAATCATTTCCTCAAAATGTTTGCTGTAAATCAAGGGGACTTTAAAAAATGATTAATGGTTGACACAGCTTGTGCTTAGAATTTTGTGTGCATTTATCCCCCCTAAAACCCTATGCATTAGGAATTTTATAAACCCCATTTTACAGGGAGACAACAAGCTCACAGGTCTAGTAAATGGAGGATCTAGAATTTAAATTCACAAAGTTTAATTGCAGAGTTTATGGTATCAGCAACCATGCTATTCTGAGTTTAAAGCATTAAACCTCTTTATTTTTAAATGAGTCTCTTCCAAAAGGACCCACCTGACTTCTTTCTGTGGTCAATGTTGAGAATTTCTAATGAAGCGTCCTTTAGATTTTCTCACTCTCTGCTATGATAGTAACAAAGCAAAAGAGAGAGGTGTGAGGTGAGGCAGGACAGGACACGGTAAGCTGGTTTCTCTGGAATGGCCTCACAGCTTGGAGAGTTTGCTGCAAGATAGCGGACCCTCAGCCTTCCAGGTCAGCTACTAAACTCTCGTGTCCCCACTGGATTGAAAGCCATTTCATTCACTTACAGTAAAGAGGGAATACATCCTTTAAGTGGTAACCAGAATACTTATATTATCTCCAGAGCAAGTTCTTCCAACAAAGTTCTTCCAACCTGGGACTCACATTAGTAATCAGAATGCCATTTGTTGAGTAAAGAGTCAGATTATTTACACGTAGTAAATTGAGATGCTAATATTCAGCCTGTAGACCATGGTATGGTTAGGCAGGTATTTTCAGCCAGCACGCCTTCTGATATCTACATCCTTGCTATACTGGTTATTAAATATTTTTTTGTATTTAGACTACCTAAGTGATAAAACACACAAAGCCATAAATCACAGCTATTCTAAAGGAATATTTAGAAACAAGCAGCAAATAATAAAATGATGGCTAACACTATAAAGTAGAACATCTCTTCAAAGGAAGACATTATAAATATTTAGTATATTTTGAAAGTAGGGAGATATCTAAGAAATTTTCAAGTGATATAGATTTTTTTAATGTTTACGTTAAACTGACTTACTGACATGCTGAACTGTTAACTTGGAGTAGTTACTAGATGGGTTCTATTCCATCCCCAAAGCATGGCATTTACTCAGGCACTCCCCATTCAGTTATTGCTACAAAAGGAAACAATCACCTATGAAGCAAGTTACTGTCTTGTTACTCCATCTGCACAAGACACAGACGCTTTGCCCATGGTGAGCCCTGAATTCAGAGTTCACGGGAACAGTATTAAAAGATGAAAACTTTTTTGAAAGCTAATAAACTCAGCCTCACAGGAAACTGTACTCAATATTTTGTAATAACCTATAAGGGAAAAGAATCTGAAAAAAATAGCTATGTGTGTATAACTGAATCATTTTGCTGTACACCTGAAACTAACACTAACAACATTGAAACTAACAAACTGAAACTAACAACATTGTAGATCAACTATATACCTCAATAAAAAAATTAAAATTAAAATTCTAAAAATCAGCTTCATCCACATAAATATCACAGGCAGTTTTTTACTGTTCTAATTCAAAAAGCAGTTCAAACACTATAAATGCATACCTTTTCTTTTAGCATGTAAGTACCTCTAAGAGTACTTTTATTTATAGATTTCCCCCAAGTATCAAGAACCTTCAACATGCCCTCAAAAATAAATATCATCTTTCAGCATGTGGAATTTTAAAATGTAAAGCTTTGGACTATATGAAAGTTGAGCGAAAAAAACTAAGACAATTTGTTATTCCTCACGGAAATAAGTAAGATGCTACCAAACTTATGAAATCCATTCACCAGTTTAAACAATAGAATTTAAGGGAAACTTCCCTGGCGGTCTAGTGGTTAAGACTCCGCACTTCCACTGCAGGAGACACAGGTTCGATCCCTAGCTGGGGAATTAAGATGCCGCATGATGCGTGGTGCAGGCAAAAAAATAAATATGTATATAATTTTCAAAGGGGCTGATAGGTAACCTGGGATCTGGCGCCATCTACTGAGCAGCCATAGTAACTTGTCCCTACCTGTTTCAGCACATTTACATAAGAAATATGTACTTGTGTGAAAATGACTGGAAAGTAATTGGCAAACGTAAAAATAATTCCTATGTTTATAGTGGAGCTCTGTTCTCTTTGAATGGCTATATATATATGTATTTTTTAAGAAAATAGGTTGATTTAAGTATTTACAAGACACAAGAAATACAGAAACTTGAAAGACATGGGCAAAATGAGAAAATGAATAGCGCCAGGATGGGGAATGAAACTCTTAAGGTCACTTACCACAAGGAGGCAGGCATTGGAGATTGTCACGGATCTGGTGCTGGTGACCAAAAGTCATCTGACCAGTCAAAATTCAAGACCTACCTTTTCTCTTACTGTCTACGATTAAGGCTGGTTATCTAGCATAACATAAATCAAGACCTCCTATGAATCAGCACTATGAGAAATTTATTCTAATAGATTTACCCCCTGGTGGTAATGGGAGGAAACTCTGAAGGCATTCTTTGAATTGTCAAAGAAAAATAAATATATGGTTTAGCTAGACTAGAAGTTCCAGGATCAACTGTGTTGAGAGCGTGAGTTTCCAGGACTTTGCCTGGGCAATGTAAACTACAACCTCGTAGGAGGCTAGGTACTGAAAAATGCGATGTGCAGGTAACTTCCTTGGTGGTCAAGAAATAACTTCTCCTTTCCCACACGTTGTATACCGAACATCAAGGACATACTTTAGATATATTTGTACATATGTTTTCCTCCATAGATTTGATGGAAGCTGTAATTACAGATCCCTGTGTTTGTTCATTGGTCTCACATGTGTCTGCAAGCAGACCAACATCAAACTATCTATTCTGCTCCCCACTCTGTGCATATTTCCCAGTACAATGTCTGATGTATTGGTACACATATAGTACTCATGCAGTAGGCACACAATAAATGTTTTAATTAAGTAATTAATTAAATACTCGTGTTTTCATTGTCATTTGTCTCTAGGTATTTTTTGACTTCCTCTTTGATTTCTTCAGTGATCTCTTGGTTATTTAGTAACGTATTGTTTAGCCTCCATGTGTTTATGTTTTTTACATTTTTTTTCCCTGTAATTCATTTCTAATCTCATAGCATTGTGGTCAGAAAAGATGCTTCATATGATTTCAATTCTCTTAAATTTACTGAGGCTTGATTTGTGACCAAGATATGACCTAACCTGGAGAATGTTCTGTGTACATTTGAGAAGAAAGTATAATCTGCTGTTTTTGGATGGAATGTCCTATAAATATCAGTTAAATCTATCTGGTCTATTGTGTCATTTAAAGCTTGTGTTTCCTTATTAATTTTCTGTTTGGATGATCTGTCCATTGGTGTAAATGAGGTGTTAAAGTCCCCCACTATTATTGTGTCAATTTCCTCTTTTAGAGCTGTTAGCAGCTGCCTTATGTATTGGGGTGCTTATAATTGCTATATCTTCTTCTTGGATTGATCTCTTGATCATTATGTAGTGTCCTTCCTTGTCTCTTGTAACATTCTTTATTTTAAAGTCTATTTTATCTGATATGAGTATTGCTACTCCAGCTGGAGTAATCAAAATGAAAATGAAATCTTTTGATTTCCATTTGCATGGAATATCTTTTTCCATCCCCTCACTTTCAGTCTGTGTGTGTTCCTAGGTCTGACGTGGGTCTCTTGTAGACAGCCTATAGATGGGTCTTGCTTTTGTATCCATTCAGCAAGCCTCTGTCTTTTTGTTGGAGCATTTAATACGTTAACATTTAAGGTAATTATCAATATGTATGTTCCTATGACCATTTTCTTAATTGTTTTGGGTTTGTTTTTGTAGGTCCTTTTCTTCTCTTGTGTTTCCCACTTAGAGAAGTTCCTTTAGCATTTGTTGTAGAGCTGGTTTTGTGGTGCTGAATTCTCTTAGCTTTTGCTTGTCTGTAAAGCTTTTGATTTCTCCATCGAATCTGAATGAGATCCTTGCCAGGTAGAGTAATCTTTGTTGTAGGTTCTTCCCTTTCATTACTTTCAGTATATCATGCCACTCCCTTCTGGCTTGTAGAGTTTCTGCTGAGAAATCAGCTGTTAACCTTATGGGAGTTCCCTTGTATGTTGTCATTTTTCCCTTGCTGCTTTCAATAATTTTTCTTTGTCTTTCATTTTTGTGAATTTGATTACTATGTGTCTCGGCATGTTTCTCCTTGGGTTTATCCTGCCTGGGACTCTCTGCTCTTCCTGGACTTGGGTGGCTATTTCCTTTCCCATGTTAGGGAAGTTTTCCACTATAATCTCTTCAAATATTTTCTCTGGTCCTTTCTCTCTCTCTTCACCTTCTGGGACCCCTATAATGCGAATGTTGTTGCGTTTAATGTTGTTCCAGAGGTCTCTTAGGCTGTCTTCATTTCTTTTCATTCTTTTTTCTTTATTCTGTTCCACAGCAGTGAATTCCACCATTCTGTCTTCCAGGTCGCTTATCCATTCTTCTGCCCCAGTTATTCTGCTATTGATTCCTTCTAGTGTAGTTTTCATTTCAGTTATTGCACTGCTCATCTCTGTTTGTTTGTTCTTTAATTCTTCTAGGTCTTTGTTAAACATTTCTTGCATCTTCTCGACCTTTGCCTCCATTCTTTTTCTGAGGTCCTGGATCATCTTCACTATCATGATTCTGAATTCTTTTTCTGGAAGGTTGCCTGTCTCCACTTCATTTAGTTGTTTTTCTGGGGTTTTATCTTGTTCCTTCATCTGGTACATAGCCCTCTGCCTTTTCATCTTGTCTATCTTTCTGTGAATGTGGTTTTTGCTCCACAGGCTGCAGGATTGTAGTTCTTCTTGCTTCTGCTGTCTGCCCTCTGGAGTTGATTTATTTTTAAATGGGCCTTGAGTGAGTCCAGTTCTTCTTATTAGCTGTGTGATTTTTTTCACTTAATCTCTCTCTGGGCTAAATTTGAGGAATTATGTATTCTGACTACTGAGGAATTGTTTGCTGAAAACTGAATAGATCAAACAGTCGTAGAAAATGTAAAAACTGTACCAAGAACAAGAGTGATCATTCAGCACTATGGGTGACAATATAATTATGTACAAAGGGGGTTTAGACTAATCCTCACAGCAGGGCATTCATAATGGTAGAAAGACGACATATTTTAATATTTTAATACTAATTCACCATTGACCAAGAGCCCACTTATTTGCATTATGTCATGACAACCCTCAGCTTAAGGTCATGGCTACCTCTTTAATCTTTCTATTTTTTATTATACTGCGCCAAAAGCTTTCACCAAAAGAGAGAGGAAGAGGTTGACAGTGAGAAAAAGAGAAGAGAACAAAAGATCAACACCCACAGAAAATTACTGACTTTCTTCCTGCTTTGGGTGGTTAGAATAACTTTTATCATCGACAAAAAGAAAAGCTACTGCATTTGGATTTCACACATATAAATATGCAAGGAACATCTGCTATAAAAAGCTTTTTCACTGTTCTGGATCCTAAAGGGCATGTAGCTTTCACTTCTTCTTTACTCAGACATTCATTAAGACTTCCCCAGAATAAAGGACAAAATGAGTCATCCTGACACAAGCAAAGTGGAAACCAAGAAAATGGTTTTTATAAAATGTAAATGTCCTGTCTCTATGCAAAGTATTCATCATCTTCAAGTGTGTCATAGCCATTTGCTATGTCAAACTGTACAAGTGTGATTTCATTCTGGGAAAAAAAAGAAGAGCCTTTTTCACCCTCCTTTAAAAAAAACATTTAAAATCATTACAACAGAAAATGATACATTGTACTTGAAAAGTATGATTAGGAATAACTTTATGTGATGTGTTGGTAGTCGTGAGGAAGCTGTAAATGTGCTCGCAACTGGTTAAAATAAAAGAAAGAGCATCCAAATAGTTGTGACTTTTTAAGTTAAAAAACCATTTTGAAGGTTGAAATTAGTGCTCATAAAGATGAGAAAGCATTTTCATAAATTTTATTTTTACCAGCAGAGAATCAAAATGCCTTTTGCCCATGAAAGTGGGAAGAAAGAGACAATGCTTTCAAGATATTAAAATGTTGGAGGACATCTTTACCGAGGTGGCATTTAAAACAGGAACAATGTTACCCCCTTGTTGTCTGTTGTTCTTTCAGGAACAACAAAACGCAAGCAAAATCTGAGTGCGGGGACAGTTTTTTTTGTTTTTTGTTTTTTGTTTTTTAACATCTTTATTGGAGTATAATTGCTTTACAATGGTATGTTAGTTTCAGCTTCACAACAAAATGAATCAGTTATATATATACAGTTTTAACTTGCATGTTATATAACGGAGGTGGGAATCTTTATGGACTTTGATAAATTCATTAAATCAACATTTGCTGAACATATGAATGAGGTATTGTTCTAAGCCCAATATAAGAACTTGCTTCTTTCTCTAGGAAAAATAAAAAATGCCGTTAGTCTCGAAAAAGAAAAAAAAAAAAAGGAAAGAAAGAAGACTATTGTCTTAAGGGTATAGGCTTTCGGCATCTTTCACTAGCTCAATGAACTAAAATGAACACTTTAAGTTTCCCTCACAGCACTTTAACGTCATGCTTTGGCCTCTCTCTTCAAGTGTTGTGTTCTGAGTTTCTACCTTTAACATTGTCCTTTAGTTTTCTCTTCATCTAAGAATCCCCTTCAGAGCCTCACCTCTACTCTTTCACACACCTCACAAGCCCTCTGAATCCCACATTTCTTGTTTGGGAACTTCAGTATGAGATGTGTCAACAGAGGCTTTCTCCCCACATTGTAACTGAATGGAGGGCCATTCAGTGTGGAGATCCTGAATAGACGGGAAATGAGTAAAGGGATCTGGAATGCCTTCTTCCAGAATTTATACTCCAGCAGATGCACTAGAGGTAAAGGATATTTAAAAAAAAAGTCAACTCAGCTCGGGCTTCCCTGGTGGCACAGTGGTTGGGAGTCCGCCTGCCGATGCAGGGGACACGGGTTCGTGCCCTGGTCCAGGAAGATCCCACATGCCGCGGAGCAGCTGGGCCCGTGAGCCATGGCCGCTGAGCCTGTGCTCCGCAACGGGAGAGGTCACAACCGTGACAGGCCTGCGTACCACAAACAAACAAACAAAAATCAACTCAGCTCAAAATATTTCCCAGGAGGAAGCCACCAATCAGAGACTGATTTATGGTGACAGTTCCATTTAATAATTGCAAACACACATTAGGAGGGTTAATCCTACTAGTCACTCACATTTTAGGTCAATATCCAGTTAAGCTTAAACATAGCTTTGTTTGAAAAGAGAAGACAAGGTCAACCAGGATGTCTGGGCAGGTCTGCGTGAACTTTCACACAGTGGCTAATGAGACTGGCATGCAGGAGACCTTCGATTAATATTTCTGACTTAATGAAAGAATGATTCAGAAAGGAAAAGGGAAAGAACGAAGAGAAAAATGGCCTTATTTGCAAATTCATCTCAAGTTGGAAGCAGGGATCAGAAATTAAGGAAGCTGCCAGTTAGATAGACCATGTTCATGGTTGGGAACAGCCACTGTAATAAAGTCAATTCTCTCCAGATGAATCTATGAACTCAATAAAATTCATCTCAAATTTTATTAAGGTTTTGTGTGGAACTTGATAAGCCAATGTTAAATTTTATTTAGAAGAGCAAAGGGCAAAGAAATCAAACATTTTTTATTAAAAAGACAGGAGATATCTTTGCTCTAAGAAATATCATTATAAAGTCTAATAATTAAGACCTTGAGGTTTTGACACAATAAAGACCAAAAGGCAGTTAAAACATTTTATAAAGTAAATATATATAGAAACACAAAATATCACTGAACTAACATTGCAAATCAGTGGGAAAGGATGAACCATTCAATAAATGCTTTGGGGTCAATCAGTTATCCATTTTAAAAAAGGTAACTTAGATCCGTAAGTTCACACCATACATAAAAGTCTGTATTAGGGGAATTAAAAACCTAAATGTGAAAAACAAAATTTTTTAAATTTCAGAAGAAAATGTAGGAGAATAACTTTTTTGAATTGTGTTCAGGAAGGAAATCTTGCATTAGGATACAAAAAGCATAAACAATAAAGGTGGAAAAAAAATCAATGAGTTGAACTACATCAATCCCTGAAAACTCTGTATGAAAAAAGACACTATTAAAAAGTGAAAATAACTAAAACCACTATAAGGGTATGCTTTTTAAAGAGTTAGTTGTGTGATATGTAAGTTATATCTCAATAAAACTGATATTAAGAAAGAAAGCTCTATAACATTGTGCCTGTAATTAACAATACTGTATTGTGGATTTTTTAATTTGTCAAGGGAATAGACCCCATGTTAAGTTCTTACAATAAAATTGAATAAAATAGATGATAGAGAGATAGATAGATAGGGAATAGTGGCAAAGAATTACAGAATGCCCTAGAAATACATCCTGTAAAATGAAAAATTGGTTCTCTGCATTCTTACTAAAACATACATGTAAAGGTGACAAGCAGAATTCATATAACTTAATCCAATCTATTCCTCCTTATTTTTATATGGCGCTCATTAATTATGTACTGATGAAATATTACTGATAGATAATTCCTTTTATCCTTTAGACAAGACCGTGCTACTTCTATGTCTTGCCGAATACATCATAATAAGGTAATAATCTCAATTATGAGCCAGTTTTTTGATTAGGTTGTCAACTTGCTTTTTTAGATAAGACCCAGTTATCAGTGTCCTGAGAACCCCCTAAACAAGGAATCGTCAGTGTAGCTGCAGGTACATCACATGCACAGGGTTTGCCCCCTTTCTCGTTATCATTTTTGGGTGACTTCAGCTATCATATCTTTCTTTCCCCTGTGAAGAGATATGACCAAATAAGAAAATGGGCAAAGAGGGGCACTGCAATTAAAGGGAGATGTCAGGCAGCGAGAGAGATTCTTGGCTACCTTCCATCCTTTATGGAAAGCCGAGTAAGAGAAGCCTATGCATAGTGTCCTGGAAAAAGGATCTAAACCCATGTTAACAAGCTGGGACTTTGGCCAAATTTTACACTGAAAACATTAAGAAGGGCAAGTATAAAAGACTTTACTTGGGTGCAAGAATCCCAGTGCCACATATACAGGCTAAGGACTAAAAGAACCAACAGCCATGTGTTAAACTTTTTAAATTTGTATAGTTGACCAGATACTCACTGTCAGTAAACAGTGAATTACGGCTGAAAAAACAAAAACGCCAGTGCAGTTTCAGAACGAATCTGAAAGGAAGAAAGTATGTCCCAGCCAGGTCCATGGTGTATAATATCAACGTCTGGGCCATTGCATCTAATTCTGGACACCATGTTTTAAGAGTCGCTTGAACACATTTAAAGAACAGTAGAAATGGTGAGGAGACCAATAACTATTTTATGAGCAGCAATGGAAGAAACATAAAGAGAGCTGAGCTCCTATGGATATAAACAATGAGTGAAATCAAAGAGCAAACTAATCCTGCTGGACAGAAAACATCTGTGGCCCATTACAGGGCCTGTTTCTGTCACGGTGGGCCCAGAGTGAAAGGATTTCTTCTACTGGTATTACAGAGAGTGACTGGCTCATCTTTCTAGAATGTAAAATAATTTTTTAAGGTGCACCTAGTAATATAGACCAAGTACCTAAGAATAAATAAAAATATAATTTACTTTAAAAGATTGAATGTATAAAGGGGTAGCATGACAGAATTTGGGGAGGTGATGGAATTGTTCTGTATTTTTTTTTTTTTTTTTTTTTGCGGTATGCGGGCCTCTCACTGTTGTGGCCTCTCCCTTTGCGGAGCACAGGCTCCGGACGCGCAGGCTCAGCGGCCATGGCTCACGGGCCCAGCTGCTCCGCGGCATGTGGGATCCTCCCGGACCAGGGCACGAACCCGCATCGGCTGGTGGACTCTCAACCACTGTGCCACCACGGAAGCCCTGTTCTGTATCTTGACAGTGGAAGTAGTTACATGATCCTACACGTGTCAAAATTCATAAATCTACACACCAAAAAAGAAGAACTCTTACTGTTGTAAATTGTAAAATAAACAACTAGTCAAGACATTTTAAGTTTAAAATAAAACAATGCTAATTTTATCCAAAGAGAGCTTCTTGTCTATACTACACGACACACCAATTCCAGAGTAGAAAAAAGACACTCATGAGAGTCCAGGCCTTTAACCTTTTTGATGCTCTTTTGGTGGTTGATACACATCCTGGAGGTATTAAGAAAGGTCCATTTAAGTCTTTCCGGGGGGCGGGTGTTGGAGAAGAGAGACGAGCTTCTACTCCCCCTCCTGGCATAGGACAGATGGGAATATGCTCTATGATGCCGGGACAAGCCCGGTTGGCCCCTCGGCCTCTAAACTGTCTAAACTGAAAACTAAAACAAAAAAGAAAGAAATGCGCATTCACTCTTCCTCTTGTTTCTCCTTCCTTTAACCATAGAACTTATTTATTATTGAGTTTCTAGGATCTTAGCCTGCCTGACCTGGAAGTCTAAACGTAAGATCATTTATTTGCTTAGAAAAGAAAAATAAATCTGTGTATGCATTCACGTGAGCTTAGAGTTCCATTCTCAATGTGATATAATTCTCATTTTATGTCTTTTTCTTACACTGTGTTTCATCAGATAAGAAATAATGCTTAAAAAAGTAAAAGTCAGCTTATGAGTTTTCTAAGTTGGTGTAGTTTAAAGACACTGAGAGGGTTCAGTTATTATGCCAGCAGATGGAAAGTTTCACATTTCGCATATGAATTCCAAGCTGTAGATATAATAATTCGTAATAACTCATAATTCGTAATAATTCATAATTCCAGTGCCATTACTACCCGACACATGAGCAGAAAAGGCTGCCTTCAATAGAAGAGCGTTTTGTAAACAGGAGCCTCATGCTTCATTGTGTGACCAAGATGTGAGGCCTAGATTCCTGCTCCAGATAAAGCCAGCCCCTGGCCAGCTGTCAACAAGTCCAGAGGCCCTTGCCTGCTAAAGAAGACATCTGGTAGGAGGCCTTGACTCTCTTCTGCTCCACCACACTCCGTGGAGACTGCAAGATAGAACGATTGCCCAGCGGCTCCCATAGAAGATATATTAAACCAGGTACCTTCCACTCAGATGATCATACAAATCCCTTAGGCTTTATGAACACTTCAGCTCAGCCATCAGCAGAAGCCCAAGCCCCATAAGTCAGCCATCATCATCAAAACAACAGGCACCTGCACTAATGTGACCCAATTCCCCTTCCTCTCCACACTTACAAATCCGCCAGTGTGCTCTGTGGAACTCACAGTGTATCATCAGACACTTCCCTTCCCATCACTGGCTTCTCTAAGCTTTCTCTTCTCCCATGCCCTGTCTCAAACGTGGTTGTTCTGTTAAAATGTCTCTTCCTCTTTCCCTACTGCCCTCTGGCCTGATGGCTCTCTTTCCTCCCCCACCCCATTAACCTGGGGTCTGGAAATAAGGGTATTGTCCTTCTATCTTCCCATTGCAGAGATAAAACTCTCAATTTTCTTCTCTAAACCTGTTTCTCCCCTAGGCTTCCTCAGCCCAGGAAATAACAGAAATATCTACCAGATTGTTCAAAACACTAACGTTCTCTTTGATGAACTTCTTTAATCATACCAGCATTCGATCCCTCAGAAAACCTATCAGTTCCATCTCCAAAACACATCCCAACTCTGTCCTATTCTCTCCACCTTCACCTTCGCCACTGTAATCCCGGCCCTGCCAACTCCCTCCTACCCTCTTTTCCTCCACTCTAACCCTCCTATGGTCCACCTCCCCATAGGAGTCATCTTTCCTTTAAAGGACCATGATATCACATCTCTCTGCTTCTGAAAACTCACCAAGAGGCTCATTCCTTACCTTACCTTGCAAATCCCTGTGTGATCTGGGTCCTGCCAACCTCTCTGCTTCCTCTTGTACCACTTCCAGCCTTGTCCACTGCAGTGGGTTCACTTGTGTCCCCAGAAAAGATATCTTGATTTCCTCGCCACCCCTTCCATACCTGTAAGTGTGAACTTATTAATCAATTTCGATGATATCAACACAGGATGCCCTTCTCCAATGACTGATGACCTTACAAGAAGAGGAAAAATCCAAGTAAAGACAGAGACACAGGGACAACACCACATGAAGACAGAGGCAGAGACTGGAGTGCTGGGTCTACCAGCCAAGGAACACCACGGATTTCCAGCAAGAACCGGAAGCTAGAAAGAGGCAAGGAAGTATCCTTCCCTGGGGTCTTCAGAGGAAGTATAGCCCTGCTGACAGCTTGATTTTAGACCTCTGGCCTCCAGAATGTGAGGCAATAAATTCCTGTTATTTTAAGCTACTTAGTTTGTGGTAATTTGTCAGGAAGCCCTAGAAAACTAACACACCCACTAAACTTGTCACCTTGGCTCCTTTGGGTTTCTTAACCACACCAAGCTTATCCCAGACCTAGGAACTTTGTTCTAACTTTTCTCTTTGCCCAGAATGTTCTTTCCTTCTGTCTTCATGTGACCAACTCCTCTGTGTCATTGAGGTCTCAGTTCAAATGTCACCTCCTCCATCACAAGCACTCAACCTTAAAGAGCCACGAGGAGACTTTCAATTACATTAGCCTAATTGGTTACCTGTGTAACTTATATCTGATATGTTACATGACTATACAGCATCTGTGTACCCTTCCAACAATAACACACACTCCATAAATAGTGACTTGGTCTGTCTTATTCATTGCTACCTCCTGAGTGCCCAGACAGTGCTTTATACTTAGTAGGTAGGGGACAAATTGGTCCCGGTTTATCTGGGACTGTCCTAAGTTTTAAACCTTAAGAGTCTAGTGTCCCTGGAGGCCCCTCAGTCTTGGGAAAGCAGGGATGGCTTATCACCCTATTGGTAGACACTGTCAATCCAATTACCCATAACGCCAGGAACTGAATGAATGAATGAACATTTTGAAGAAATAAAGTTCTTACTGAAATCTAACATGATGTAGTTGAGCATTTCAGTCACAGGGTGGCACTAGACTACTAGATTTATTAACACACCAAATTTAAGTCAACTTGATGTGACGTGACATTACATTCTAAAGTATTAAGGTATTCAGCTGTTTTTCATAGTACTATTAGAGTTTCTTTAAGACTGAAGTATAGAACTATATACTTTTGAGGAACTTTTAATTCCAGTGCTTATTTCTGACAATCATTAAATTTTTCCATATAGAAACAAGATGAACCAGTTTGCAAGGCAGAAACAGAGACACAGATGTAGAGAACAAACGTATGGACACCAAGGGGGGAAAGCGGGGTGGGGGAGGGATGAATTGGGAGATTAGTATTAACATAGATACACTAATATGTATAAAATAGATAACTAATAAAAAAGGAAAAAAGGTGAGTTTATAAACACTATGACTAATTTGCATTTTTAATTTTATTTCTAAAACTTGTGTCACACTAACATGAAAAAGTCTACCGTTGGACAGATAAAACTGTGACTACTATAACATCTTGTATCCAGGGATTTAAAATATAGCAAGTATTTATGTATTCACTGTGTGACCACCTAAAGATTTTGATAGCTGCAGAAAAAAATCAACTTGCCAGAAAAATCGAATGTCAAAAATGTTCCAATGCAAGATTTCCTCAAGTTTACAGATCTTGGGTAAGAGATAATCCCAACCCCATTTTATTTTCTAGCAGAACCTTGTAAAGTCACCACGGCAAAACAGTTCACCTCCAGAATCCTTGTCTGTAGAAGAGATTTACTACTCCGATTATTCCAGAAATTAAAATTTGCTCCAGGGAACAGCTGGGTTTTTTGTTTGTTTGTTTTTGGTTTACTTCTCCTAGTATTAGATTTAAAAAAAAATTTTTTTTAATTGAAGTATAGTTAATTTACGATGTTGTATTAGTTTCGAGTGGACAGCAAAGTGATTCAGTTTTTTATATATATATATATATATATATATATATATATATATCTTTTTCAGATTCTTTTTCATTATAGGTTATTACAAGATACTGAGATACTGAGTATAGTTCCCTGTGCTATACAGTATTATTGTTTACCTATTTTACACATTCCAGGGAACAGTTTCTAAAACAGAGGTCATAATTTAAGGAAATTTCATCCTCTCTTATCCCCAGAGATTAAGGTAGTTCAATCTGATCTTGGCAAGACATGATACTATGTTTGTATCATGCAAGCAATAGTATATGTTATTTATAAAGAATATAAGTTTATACCTAAAGTAAAATAATGGGCTGACAGATACCATGCCGAAATCCTCACGGTGGTGGCTTTCAGGGGGAAATTAGATCAGAGAGGAGGCCAAGGGGACTGAAGCTTAATCAGCATTATTTATTTTACAAAAGAAATGACAAAAGTTTGATATTTTCTTGTGTGTGCTAATTTTTGTTATATTATGTTCCATTGTCTTTCTTTTTAACTTTTCCAATTAAAAGAAGAAGAAAGAAAGAAAGAAATATTGTCCCCAAGGGTCAGTTGACTTTCCTGCAACAAGTCTGGCAAGTCAAGGAAAGAACAGAACATGGGGCTTCCCTGGTGGTGCAGTGGTTCAGAATCCGCCTGCCAATGCAGGGGACACGGGTTTGAGCCCTGGTCCAGGAAGATCCCACATGCCGCGGAGCAGCTAAGCCCACAAACCAGAACTACTGAGCCCCTGCCCGCACACCATGACGAAGAGTAGCCCCCCTTCGCCGCAACTAGAGAAAGCCAGCGCAGAAACAAAGACCCAACACAGCAAAATATATATATATATAATATAATAATTTTTAATAATTTAATGAAATTAATAATATATTATTAATTATATATTTATATAAATTTATATATAATATATTATTAATTTTATTTAATAAAAATTAATAATATATTATTCAAGATGAAGCAGCCTTGGCCTCCTCAACTGAAACTTTCATGAAGACATAAGAACCCAGGATGGGTTATTCCGATTGGAAACTGTTTTGTTTTGTTTTGTTTTGTTGGATATTTAATTTTTTTCTTCCAGTTTTGTTGAGATGTAGTTGACATACAGCACTGTAGAAGTTTAAGGTGTACAGCATAATGATTTGACTTACATACATCGAGAAATGATGATCACAGCAAGTTTAGTGAACATCTGTCTCATAGATACAAAATAAAAGAAAAAGGGAAAATATTTCTTCCTTGTGATGAGAACTCTTAGGATTTCCTCTCTGAACAAGTTTCATATAAAACATTCAATAGTATTCATTATATTCATCATGTTGTACATTGCATCCCTAGTACTTATTTCTCTTATAACTGGAAATGTGTACTTTTTGACTGTCTTCATCCAATTCTCCCCTCCCCCAACCCCTGCCTCTGGTTACCACAAATCTGATCTCTTTTTCTATGAGTTTGTTTTGTTTTGTTTTGTTAGTTTGGGAAGGTTTAATGGAAGAATTGGTCCTGCAGGACTGTGTTAGTTCCTAGTGCCCAGCATAATGATTCAATATTTCTAGACATTACAAAACGATCACCGTGACAAATCTAGCTACCATCTATCACCATACAAAGATATTACATCATTATTAACTCTATTCTCCATACTGTTTATTTCATACCCATGACTCATTTATTTTGTAACTGGAAGTGTGTCCCTCTTAATCTCCCTCACCTATTTCTCTAAATCCCACCCCCCATCCCCCCGCATTAGAAGTTTCAATGGGTCAGTGGATAGGTGGGTTTCTTTCTTTTTAAGCTTGTTATTAGAAAAGAGTGTTTTGCAAAATGCAGTTCTGATGAGAGCGTTATATAGGTAATGGCCTCACATGCTAGAGAAGTGGAGGAAGGATGAAAAGGGGAAGAGGTGAGAGGCTTGGAAAATGAGTCAGTGCGATTGGAAACCATTTACCACAAAACGGTTGAAGATGACAGACTCACAGGGAAATCTCTGGCATGTTTAAAATGTTCTTCTTGTGGTGACCGTTTTGCTTTACACAAATGCAGCATAATGCAGGCCCAAAACCCAAGGTTATGGGTGGGAAAAGTGTATGAAAAACTCTAGGCATCTTTCCCTGCTTTCAGTGTTTTTCAAGTAATTTTTAATGGCTTTGAAGTAGCTACTTTTTAGGGAAAACATATTTTGAATATATCTTTATAGAGTGAGATTCTTTTTCTTTAATATCCTTCAATGTATTTATATCATTTGGTTTGGATCAGTTCAGATTTAATGAAAAAATGCTGTCTTATCATCAGTGAGGCTCTAATCCACATTCCTAATTCCCTTTCAGGAAACTAAAGCACACACACAGGTAAATAAAATACAGAAACAATGCATTGATCCAACATCTTGTGAAAGGTACACAAATAGATGAAGCAACCACAGAATTCCAGTCTATTACAGATACACCCCATAACTTCGTATTTGAGCACTTTGAATAAAATGCTTTCTAAAATTTATTTTATACTTCACTGTTTTATAGTACAAAACCCAATTTAACCTTTTCTTTCCTTCACATTCAAAAATGCTAGTTGTTACTACACATAAAATAGATAATCAACAAGGACCTACTATATGGCATAGTGAACTCTACTCAATACTATTTAATTACCCATATGGAAAAGAATCTGAAAAAGAATAGATATATGTATAACTGAATCACTTTGCTGTACGTCTGAAACTAACACAACGTTGTAAATCAACTATACTCCAATATAAAATAAATTTTAAAAAAAATGCTAGTTGTTTTCCTGACCAATGAGTAGAAGGGCATTCTCACGAGCTACACTAAATGCTGTTTGTTTGTTTATTTTTTGGTTTGTTTGCTAAGGATCTTATGTGCTTTGCTTGAAGGCTATCTTATTATTTGAACAGAGGTGGGAGTAGTAATACTTGTTGATATGTTGTTCATTGAGGGATGCATTTTTATATATTTGTTTGTTCCTCAGATGTGTTTTTGAATAGTTGTGACTTAATAAGAGGCCCAAAGAAAGTGTACATTTAGGGCAGGAATCTACATAGACAGATTGGGTGGCAGGAATCTAAAAGATCCATGGAGTTCTCTACAGATCCCTGCCATTAATTAAACCCTCTCTCTTTTAGGGACAACAACAAGAAAAAAAGACACCCTTCAAAACTTTCATCTTCCAAAATATGTTGATGCAGAGTCTTGTAAGAAACTATATAGGTCCTGTTTTGATCAGAGAGGCAGCATATACAGTGGTTAGAAGCAGACTCAACAAGACTGGTGACATTTACTTGAATTCCTATGCCCCTATTTCCTTATCCATAAAATGACCATTATACTAAGAGTACCTACCTCACAGAGTTTTCAAGAAGAAAAACACGAGTGAGGATTTGCAAAGCACTTAAAACTGTGTCTGGTACAACTGTTATATAAGCCACATTATAGCAAAAAAAAAAAAAAAGTTAAGGCAACATTTTTTTTTTGGTTCATATTCCTGACTGGAATATATGTTGTTATTGTTGTGATAGGTGATTCTAAGAATAAATGTGTTATGTAACCCTGCCCAGGGCCAGCTTCACCGACGTGCCACCCACCCAGGGCCCCTACGCCCATCTCAGAAGGTCCCCATGCTGAGTTTCATGCTCCTGTCTTGAAATTCTTCTTACCTTTTGAACAAGGGGTCCCCATTTCATTTTGCACTGGGCCCTGCAAATGATGTCCCTGATGTTGATAATGACCAGCTTAAAGTCCGTCTTCTGTTCTCCTTGGTTCTCTTAAGCCCAGAGGCCCTCAGCTGGTGGCAGCAACCTCTCTCTGCTCACAGGTGTGGGGTGGATTGCTTTGGAGGACAGGAAACAATTGAAAGCTATCAGGCACCCTGCGCTGTCTTTCCCCACAGCACCCAACAGACCGCGGCAGTGGAGGGGGAGGGGCTGAAAGGCTTGCTTTGCTCCCTTCTCCGTGCCTCAGACTTCCAAAGGGAATGCATCTATAAATATGCCTTTACAGAGAGAAGAAAAAAGAGTTTTTCCTTCTTGCACACACAACTTACACAAAACTATGCTTTATTCGGGGCCATTTCCCCTTGGGAGTTGTATGATCAAGTCCAGAGTTTCTCTTCTTCCCTTCGAGGTCTTACTTCCTTAGCAGCAAAAGGCAGTAGGAGAGTCTTTCATTCTAGCTGTACCACCCCAGACAGGCAAATCAGCCAAGCACTCTTGGTCTCCCTTTCCAGTTGTTTTCAAATGAGCACAACAATAGTTGCAGATCCCCGGACCACGTGAGATCCAAAGAAGATATGGTTAAAAAAAAAACATGTTATCATCTGGAAGGTGGGGGCAGTAGTCACAGCCTGAAATAATCTCCTCTGCTCTTCTTCCTGGAGGGATGTGACACCCAGTTACAAAGCAGCTGACTTCATTTTCCCAGTGGAAACTCTGAGCGCTGGGCACATTAAGTTACTCCATCAGAGTTTCATAATAAAGGTTAAACAAAGGTACACACATGAAATAAATAATCACTGATTATGTATCTTTGAGTGAGTTACAGCAGAAAACACCAAGAAGTGGAATAAGAAACATGCATTTTCCTCTACATGCAGGAGTGAGGATTGAGGGGTAAATACTTACCATGCAGGATCGTGGGCATTTTAATTAAGGAAAATGCAGACAGTGCTGAGGCATCATCTGTTCTCCCAGAGGGCCTTGGGGAAGGCTTCAAAGGGAAGGCTAGAGGGAATTCACCATTCGTTCAGGGAGGAGGTTATTCTGGTCAGAGCAGAGACCCAAAATGGGGAAGGTGCGTGGCATGAGAATCTGTCCAGGTAGGGCATCTGTGGAAAGAAATAAAGGACAAGGAGACTAAAACAGGAGGATGGGGTGAGGACTTCTTTCTGTAGGTGAACCACTGGCCAGCCTTCACAGGTTTTTTTAATACGAGGTGCTGTGATCAGAATTGTTTAAGAAAGTAATCCTGGGGAATTCCCTGGCGGTCCAGCGGTTGGGACTCCACGCTTCCATTGCAGGGGCCATAGGTGCCATCCCTGGTCAGGGAACTAAGATCCCGCAAGCTGCTCAGGGCGGCCAAAAAAAAAGAAAAAAGAAAGTAATCCTGGACATAGTATAGCTTATACAATGAAGGGAAGAAATCAAGAATCAAGGAGGCAAGGGAATTTAGTGATAGAGAGACTATTCCCCAAGTGTCCATCCACTGGTGAATGGCTAAACAAATGTGGTCCATCCACACAATGGAATAGTATTCGGCCATAAAAAGGAACAAAGGACTGATACATATGGATGTATACGTATGCATATGGATGGACCTTGAAAACCATGCTAAGTGAAAGAAGCCAGTCATGGAAGATCATATATGGTACGATTACGTTTATATGGGATGGCCAGAATACATGGATCTATAGAGAGAGAAAGTAGACTGTTGGTCGCCAGGGGCTAGGGGAAGCGAAGGATGTGGAGTGACTGCTTCTAGGTACAAAATTGTTTTTTTGGGCGATGAAAACGTTCTGGAATTAGATAGTGGTGATGCTGCACAGCTCTAAATATACTAAAAAGCCACTGAATTGGACAACTTACAATTATACAACTTAAAATTTTTACAAAGAACTGAACAGAATTAGAACCAGAGAAAATAAAGAAATAGGATGGGCTCCAAAATATTTAGGAGATGCGTTTGTAAGAAAATGTGTTTAGAAAATATGGCAGTAAAAAAAAAAAAAAAAAAAGTTTTCCACCAGCCTTCCAACCAAAGGCTGGATGGGGCTGAGACAGAGAACAGACAAAGGGGAAATATTCTTGCAAATACAGAGCTGCATTTCAGGTGTGGAAGGGCAGGCAGTGTTACACTAGGTTACATGAAGTTACTGCAGTTTATAGAGATGGAGGTCATTAGCAGTCAGAAAAGAACCAACCAATTTTTGTGGACCTTTTAAGGGGCTACATTTAGCAGAAAAATGTGTTTTTAATTATTACCTACTTTTTGTTTTGTTTCAAAAGGAAATGTGAAGCCATTTATTAAAATGCATACTATACAAATGCTATAGGATAAACAGTGTGATTGAAGCAAAGGGATATTAATAATCAAAATGGTCAGAGGAAGCTGGGGGATAAGTACTGTACAGCAATGCAACTCAGAAGACCTCTTGTACTCTCTGAAAGTGGGTGCAAACTGAGCTCTGAGGTTTTGTTTTTTTTTTTAACAGCAGGAACATGAAGTACAATTATTTGAGAAGCCTGATCAGTTGGTTACAAGAGTCACTGGTCAATGAGGGATTTGGATTCTCAGCTTCCTGTTAATTGAGGTTTTGCTATATAAGGCTTTCCTGTTTTGCAGATGAAACCGCCACTGCTGTCACGTCCAGGTGTGTGTGTTTTGTAGAGAGCTGTGCCTCTCACCCACCAGGCCTGCGGTAGCCCTGCTGTTGGGCTCACAGAGCTGCAAGATCTCATCTGGTTCCAGGCACACCCTCCTCGGAAGGAAAGAGTCAAGCTTGGGAGACCAATTGCTGTTCCTTTCCAGCAGCAGCATTTAGCCACCCCAGCATTTGACCTTGGGCTCCTGTGTGTCTTCTCCAAAAAAACTGGGCCTCTGGAATATGTCAGTGAATTAATAGAAGTGCCTTGACTACCAGAGTCTGAACATAAACTCCATCAGTTCTAAGGAGATGCCTAAAGTCTCATCCTTTCCCATCCCACCCACCCTCTGTGCCCTAAAATACAGCAGCAGCTAAATTGCTTTAGTATCCAATTAGCTACTAAAAACAAATTTAAAATACATTGGACAGTAACACTAAATATGGAAAAAATAACAAAGGTTACCTAGGGACTCATCTTACTGCTGAAACACAATTGCTTCAGTTTCTCACAGCCGGCACAGAACTAAGGATTATTATTACCAACTGCGGTGGAGGGGTGGTCCGGGCTTTGAGATTCTGCTTTGATTTCTCTGTAGTAGGTCCAAGGGATGGACCTACTTTTAATCAGATGACAGCATCATCTAAACAAAGGCATTGCCTTTGGGATGGGATATTTTACTGTTAAAGGGCAGCCTGAGGAACTAGAGGAGGGGGGGAGGAAGAGAGAAGAGAAGGCAAATAGGATGCAGTGAAGAAAGAAGTGCTTCTAAAAATAAACAAGCTACAGGGATATATCGTACAACACAGGGAATATAGCCAATATTTTATAATAACTATAACTGGAATATAACTCTTAAAAATTGTGAATTACTATGGTGTATACCTGAAACATATAATATTGTACATCAACTATACCTCAATAAAAATATTAATTAAAAAAACTTTTAAAAAGAAGTTCTTCTAACAATGTGGTGGCAACATTAGCAAACACCTTGAAATATCAAGTCATCTATCGCTTTCTAGAAAGGTCATGATACCTCATCTGCCAGCTTGTCCTTTTTCAACTTACTGTTTTAGGTTTTAGTATTTACAAGAGTTTTGGTTTTTAAGCCATTGGATATAGAGCAGTTTCTAAGACGACACAAGCAATCTTGTAGGAAGGCACAAGGGTCTTCTGGCCTTGGGAGACTCCAGTTCTAGCTCTGGTCCTGCAATTAACCAGCCCACTGGGCATAGGGCAGAGCCTCAGAGTCCTGATTTGTAAAAAGAGGTGTTCGACCAGACTGTTCCAGTCACCCTTCCATCCTGAACTTCCTCTGATAACCTGATGCAGTGTAGTGACCAAGAATAAGGTAACTGGCATTGGATAATGCCTGCCTTGAATCGCGGTTTTGCTATTTATTTTGTAACCATGCTAAGCCTCGGTTTCCTCATCTATAATACAAGTATAATGATAATGAATATATCACCTACTTCATAGAACAGTTATGGACACTAAGTAAAGATGTATATAAAATGCCTACCCAGGCATTGGCATATACGAAACCTTAAAAAAAAAGTTGTTTACTGTTATTGGTATTAGGAACCACCTAGGATTTCCCTGGTGGTCCAGTGGTTAAGACTCCACACTTCCAAGGCAAGGGACACGGGTTCGATCCCTGGTTGGGGAAGTTCTACATGTCACACAGTCTGGCCAAAAATGTAAAAAAACAAAAGGAATCACCTAGAAGAAATAGACAGGTTCTAATACAGAAAGCACAAGTCACTTTACATTTAACAACAAGGATGAAAATGAATCTTTTCATTAACCTTTTTTCTCATTTCAAAAGTAATATCTCATTCTAAGACGTTTAGAAAATATTTTTTAAGCATTAGTTCTTCTGAGGAAAGATACCAAAAAAGTGAGGCAGAATTTCTTCTAAAATACAACAACTTTGGAGGTAAAATGACCCAGTGATTTTAAACTGTACTATTACTGAATCCAAGTCTCTGAAACTTCAAACGTCATCCATCCATTAAGCCACAGAATGCGCAGTTCTAAAATCCTACATACAACCACTATATTTCATGTTCTATCTTTTGGGGGGCTCTGCCATTTTAAAGATTATTTCTTTTCAAGGAGGAAAGTTATGGAAACCATTAGCAAAATGTTTCTCCTTGACCCCCTGCTTGCGACGGCCCTGTTTCCGGTCAGCAAGCAGCAGCTGTTTTTGATATCCAGTTGCCATCTTCTGCACCTGCCCACTCGGCCAGGCAGAGAGAATTTGCAGCAAGCATGGCCTCAGAGCCAGGAGGCTGGCAGCCTTCCAGGGTCTTGATACATGGCTAGGAACAAGATCCTGCCTTCCCATATCAACTCACTATGGCTTATAGGTGATGCTACTGAAGCAGCTCAAGAAGTATTTATGAAGATCGATCTGCACTGGGAACTACGGGAGACAGATATGGGACTATAAAGAGGGTGACAGAAGATGTCACCAGGGTTTTCACTCCTTGTGCCCCTGTAACTACACTATGACTGTTGCAGTAAGGTTTTATGATGCTAAAAGCCTGCCAAAAATATCATCAGCCATAAAAAGGATAAAAAGGAAATTTAGATATATGCTACAACATGGACGGACCTTGAAACCATTATGCTAAGTGAAATAAACCAGACACAGAAGAACAAATATTGTATGAGTCCATTTATACACGGTCCCTAGAAGAGGCAAATTCATGGAGCCAGAAAGTAGAATTGGGTTACCATGGGTTGAGGGGAGGGCAGAAAGGGGAACTGTTGTCTAATGGGTACCGAGTTTATGTTGGGGAGGACGATGAAGTTTTAGAAAAGATAGTGGTGATGGTTACACAACACTGTGCGTGAATACAATGTCACTGAATTATACGCATACGTAGGCTAAAATGATAAATACTACGTTTTGTATATTTTACCACAATTGAAAGAAGCAAAGCAATCAAAGCAGTGGGGGAGGGGAAACCCTGTTAAATTCAGTTTCTCAGAGAAACAAGCAGCTTCAGATCCAAATTAAGCACTAATACTTTGAACAACTTGCTTCACTATCGCACACACCAGCTTCAAGGGAGTGGCTGTCTTTGGAAGGATGGAAAGGATAAAATGAACAGTGGAGAGTTACTTTGACTATCTCTGTAACTGTTTGTTGTTGTTTTTTTTTTTTTTGGCTGGGCCATGCAGCATGTGGGATCCTAGTTCCCCAAACAGGGATTAAGCCCGTGCCCCCTGCAATGGAAGAGCAGAGTCTTAACCACTGGACCACCAGGGAAGTCCCTGAAACTCTTTATTTAAAAACAATAAATCTGAACAAAGTATGGCAAAATGTTATCTGTTTGATCTGCAGTTGTTTATAAATGTCTGTTACATCGTATTCTGTATAAATAAACTTTTCACAACTTCGGCTTCTATCCTCAAATCTCCCACATCCTCACTTTCTGCTGACCTTGCTTCCTACTTCCCAGAGAACATGGACACAATGAGAACTTCCTGGGCCTCCCCCCCAACTCCATCCACCCACCCACCAATACCCAGACCCACACATTTTGCTTTCCTGCCCACTACCATACAGAAGCTATCTAAATCCACTTCCTTCTTGGTCACTGGGTCCCACTGCCTGTCATCTATTCAAGGCCATCTCTGCAGTAATTCTTTATTGCCTATCTCCTCTGCCAGAACATACTCTTCATAAAGGTAGGGATCTTGGGGCTTCCCCGGTGGCGCAGTGGTTAAGAGTCCTCCTGCCAATGCAAGGGACCCGGGTTCGAGCCCTGATCCGGGAAGATCCCACATGCCCGCAGAGCAACTAAGCCCGTGCGCCACAACTACTGAGCCTACGCTCTAGAGCCCGTAAGCCACAACCACTGAGCCCACGCACCACAACTACTGAAGCCCCTGCGCCTAGAGCCTGTGCTCCGAAACAAAGAGAAGCCACTGCAATGAGAAGCCCACGCACTGCAACGAAGAGTAGCCCCCGCTCGCCACACTAGAGAAAGCCCACGTGCAGCAACAAAGACCCAACGCAGCCTAAACTAAACTAAACTAAAATAAATAAATTTAAAAAAAAAAAAAAAGGTAGGGATCTTGTCTATAGAGTTCTCTGATGTATCCTAAGCATGGAGATCAGTTGCTGGCATGTAGTAGACTTGCAAAAGATATTTGTTAAATGAATGAATATATTCTTTTTCTATATGTTTGAACTATTTCAATATTTTTTAAATGAAATATTTGAACAAATAAACATAACTTGATTGCATGAAATATTTGGAATAAATGACTCTCCCCTGTTATTCCCATAAACCATTTAAATGTCCCAGAGGATTCCTTAAAACACTAAAAATAGAGTGGCCATATGATCCAGCAATCCCACGCCTGGGCGTATATTTGGAAAAACAAAAACTCTAATTTGAAGAGATACATGCACCCCAATGTTCATAGCAGCACTATTCACAATAGCCAAGACATGGAAACAACCTAAATGTCCATCGACAGATGAATGGATAAAGAAGATGTGGTGTATATATACAATGGAATATATATATATATACACACACACACACACACACACACACACACACACACACACAATGGAATACTACCCAGTCGTAAAAATAAGAATGAAATAATGCCATTTGCAGCAACATGGATGGACGTAGAGATTATCATACTAAGAGAAGTAAATCAGACAGAGAAAGACAAATATCATATGATATCACTTACATGTGGAATTTTAAAAATGGATACAAATGAACTTATTTACAAAACAGAAAGCGACTCACAGACTTTGAAAACAAACATGGTTACCAAAGGGGAAAGGTTGAGGGAGACATAAATTAGGAGTTTGGGGTTAACAAATACACACTACTATATGTAAAATATATAAACAGCAAGGACCTACTGTATAGCACAGGGAACTATATTAAATATCTTGTAATAACCTATAGTGGAAAATAACCTGAAAAACGATATATATATAATATATATATATTATATATGTATGTATAACTGAATCACCTTGCCGTATGCCTGAAAGTAACACATTCAATTTAAAATTTTTAATTAATTTGGAATAAATTAATTAATTTAATTAAAAATTAATTAATTAATTATTAAATTAAATAAATTAATTAATTAATTTTTAATTAAAAATAATTTTTTTAATTAAAAAATAATTTTTTTTAAAGAAAAAGAAATGTCCCAGAGGTACAAGTATTTCAACATCCAAGCCACATCTCTCAGAAGTCACACACAAAATACTTTGTCATCCATATGTACCCAATATTGTTTTAGAAATAGGGCAGTCTCCCTTTCCGTGGCACAGTGTCTCTGGACCTTGGACACCAAGGAATTTGTGCAGCTCACATACAAACACTGAAGAAATGTGAAAGTCACTTTAGTACAGACAAAATCAGAGCCATTGGAATAGAAGGGGTTAAGAGCTGAATGCACTTTTTAGACAGCTGTTAAGTGCCAAGGCAAGTTCTCTGTGACTAATTATAATACTAAACACCTTTAGTCTGAATTACATGTGCTATGTTTCTTAAAACACTAAATGAAGTGTGGGCTTAAGAGTACAGAAGTGGTTATTCTTTACTTGGTCTCTATACTTCCTGTCATCAAAGCAGAGCATGAAGATCGTCATTAAAGAATTGTTTTCTTCTGACCTACTTGAGAACACTGTGAAATGATCAGTTGTAAAACGTTCTGGAAACTTGACAATGTTGGCCTTAACAGTGACAAAAAAAAAAAAGATGAAAAAGTGTATGTCTTGAGGGAGGTCTCTTTCAGCAGAACTGTATAGATACTTTTCTGTTTTAAAATTTTTCACTCTAATAAGTAACCTGATTCAAGTTGGAGGCTTGGGACAGCTTTTATGATCTATTCTAAATTACAATTAAGAATAGATTCAGAGCCTTTTTAGCTTGCACGTAAGCTAACGAAAATTTAAATTTACCTTTACATACTGCATATTTTATCTCTACAGCTAGTTTTTCCATTGCATCTTAAATCCAATACAGTTAGTATTGGGGGGAAGATTTTAAGATGCTTTCCTTTTGGCACATGGTACTGCGATGTAGGAGCAGCCTTGTGTACATTTTGGGAGTGGGGGGTTAAGCTTTCAAGTTAAAGAATAGGATTTCTCTTCTATGTTCCATGACTTAATTTAGGGGAAAACCAGACCAGGGGATCAGAACAGCTCATTAAGACTCAAGAATTCTAATCATTTCTCTGGGCTTGTCCTTCATCTAAAGCATTAAACGACGGCTTTCACTTCTCTGTGGCTCACTGTTTACATCTAACCTCGCGAGACAAAAATGCCACCCAGAGTTTGTTAGGTCGGGGATTCAGTTCCCCTCCGGAGTCTCTTTGGCAACTCAGCTCCACATGTACATTCAGGATTGACATGCTTAGAAGTTGAAGTCTGTCATTGTCGGTGCTACCAAATGATTTGTGTTTATAAACTTCCTTGTTCTTAGCACAAGAATAAGTAATGTTTTTCTATTTCTCTTTTATTAGAATAAGTAAATATTTACAAAGGAGATCCAAGTATGGTATTCATTACAGCCTAAAGTTGAGATACAGAGTGAAAACCATTTATGGTAAAGGATGTCAAGTCTCTTAGCAAATTTCTTTTCAAACTACCTTAAAATTTAATCAAGTGTCATTTGTATAAACCCAACTCAAATCAAGGGGTCCTAATAAGCCTTTTAAAGATTAGTTGTTTTTGTCAAGTACTATTAAAATGGAAAAAAAGTACCATGTTTTCACTGATAGAGATGAGCTTATTTTAATATACAGTTGATATCAGTGTTCTATAGACTAGCAAATGAATATTAACTGTTATACTGGAGATATATATATATCATACATATATGACTTGCCTTAATGTTTCATTATGAAGGCACTAAAAACCTTAGAATTAATTCAAGTATATTCTTTGTGTTTACAATGACATTTCCAAAAGAATGCTTTTTCAAAATCACTCAAATACTCTTTTGAGATTAAGACCTTTATTAATTAGTGTCCCATCTTACAGAGATCCTGTCTTGTTCATTTTTGCACTTCTAATAATTAACAAGATCCTGGGGATATATTTGACAATAATAAATATCTGCTGAGTAAAAATGCAGGCACACACTGACATTAGCAAGTCATATTTAGAAATCTGTCTCCCTCTTTAGGACACTAGTTTTCGACATGCACAACTGAGCACCAATTTGATCTGGAAAACTTGGCCCTTACGGTATTTCCTTTAAGACTGATTTGTAATTTATCTGACTGCTTTTACTGAAGGTTATCAGTGGATCTGGGTTTTCTTACCTTTTCCCCCTTCCCCTCGGGTCTTCCGCAGGGACCATCCCCAAGGAGATGCCCTTCTGTCTACATTGGCTTATCTTGTCTACAGAGATGTCCTGAAAGTCTTCTACAGCAATTGCACGAAGATGATCACTGATTGAGGGAAAGATGGACCCAGTCTTCTGCTAAACAGGAACTATCTTCCATCCACCAGGAGAAGGACTGATGCCCTAAGAACAAGGATGGAATCGTGGAAACCATCTGAAACCTGGAGGAACATGAACAACTTTTTATAGTGCAGGAAGGTGCAACCCTGCAGTCAGAGAAAATGAACGTAACTTACAATGCTCATGGCCATTGCTTACAAGGAACACTGTTCAGAGTGATCATTAACAAACCCAGCCACTCCTGTTGCATTATTTGGGGTTAAAGCTGATTGCTTAGCACACTTTTCTAGCCTCTTTAGAAGTAGATGCTTTACCATTTATCACATCTCACTAATCAGAGAATAATCTAGAGGTGACTATTCTAGACACCTTTTGATGCAAAGCAGCAATGATGTGGGAAACTTTGGCTTGGAAAAATGTCAGGTTTTTATTCACTCCTGTTTTTATTCTGATTAAAAACATAAGGCTGAGCCTAGGTCGATTTCACCAACCTCATAACTTGCTAGGAGTTCCAAAGGCAGATTTTGTAGCTACCTTACATGCTCAAAAGGCACACCCTACCTCGGTACCGCTTCTGTTTCTGAGGTTCCACCTAAGTTTGTTTTTAATGAGTATAATCTCACATACCTCTTAAGATGGCGTCTCAAATAATTCCAGAGTCCCCTCTCTCCAACCTTTGTCTGTAAAGCAAAATATACTCTATGGGATTCAGAAGAAAAGACATTTTATTCTTCCCTTGAGATACCCATCTCATGCAGAACCTGCAACTGGATCCTCCCCTTGTCTTTTATAATTTAGCCCTGGCCTTGGGATCTGGGGACTCTTAGCCCCAGCTGTTTTCAATGGCTTTCCTGAAAGCGTTATGTACATTAAGACACTGAGCTCAATGGCCAGGTTAGACTTCCGGTTTCAACGAAGGAAAAGCAAGCTCATTAAGATAGATCTCTTTGTAAAAAGAGTACTTAAAATTAACATCCTGGGGAAACCAACAGAACTTTCTGTTATCTGAATTCTTTCCACATATGGTTCAATGCACCGCTAATGGCTTCCATTTGAAAAAGCAAATTCATTTAGAAAGAAAGATGTTTTGTAATGTATGTAAGATTTCGTGTTCTTAAGAATACACCAGTTCTTTAGAATTTGAGTAATTCAATCTAAGAATTGCCAGTCATAAGTTTTAAACATAATTAACCAGTATTTTATTATACTTGAAGTTGCAAACTTCATTGGTTCACAGTTGTGCGTTTGTATACACACTGCGCAGTGAACTCTTTTACAAAAGTTAGAGGGATACGTGAGCACTGATCATTTTGTAGGATTAACATCATTTCCTCAAACATCTGCCTGAGAACCATCCTGCATATTCCCACACATTTTCCATGTTCACATCCCCTGCCGCAATGTCTTCTTCCATTTTGCAAAGGGCCCTACCTTCTACTCTGGTGCACGGCTCCAAGTACTAAAAATCTCTGTTAAAATGATGGGTGTTAAGGAAGCCATTTAATGAGAAATTAATTTGTTATAAACCTGCCTCACTACATATATTTCAATTAAGACCCAAAAGTGACTTCAGCACCAAAAGTATTTTGGCTGAAATCAGGATACTCCGCATTGAGATAGACGGTAGAGTAGAATGGTGGGAGAGACTTTTCCTTTTCCATGCTCTAGTTTCAAAGAACACAGATCTCTTTTAGGAGAGAACCTTGTGAGCAAAAGCAAAGGAAGCTTCAAACTGAAAACAGCTTTCCCAGTGTATAAGAGATATACTTAAAAGTGTTATGAAATATGACTTCTGTTCAGGAACTTGAAAACCTGATTTGGTAACAGTCAACATACACCCTAATCTCTCTTCGTGATTTTGAGCCAATTTCTTTTAGGGGGTTTGGTACATGAATAATTAGATCATAAACCAATTTAAAGTTTTGAGGTTCTACCTCTACATTGTTGGTGGGAATGTAAATTGGTGCAGCCACTATGGAAAACAGTATGGAGGTTCCTCAAAAAACTAAAAATAGAGTTGGCATATGATCCAGCAATCCCACTCCTAGGCATATATATGGACAAAACTATAATTCAAAAAGATACATGCACCCCTATGGTCATAGCGGCACTATTCACAATAGGCAAGACATGGAAACATGCTAAATGTTTTATCCATCGAATGGATAAAGATGTGATATATTTATATACACAATGGGATACTACTCAGCCATAAAAAAGAACGAAATAATGCCATAAAAAAGAACGAAATAATGCCATCTGCAGCAACATGGATGGACCTAGAGATTATCAGACTAAATGAAGTATGTCAGACAGAAAGACAAATATTATATATCACTTCTATGTGGAATCTAAAATATGACTCAGATGGACTTATCTACAAAACAGAAACAGACTCACAGACATAGAGAACAGATTTGTGGTCGCCACAGGGGAGGAGAGAGGGAAGGATGGAGTGGGAGTTTGGGGTTAGCAGATGCAAATGATTATATAGAATGGATAAGCAACAAGGTCCTACTTGTTGTATAGCACAGAGAACTATATTCAGTATCCTGTGATAAACCATAATGGAAAAGAATATGAAAAAGAATGTGTGTGTGTGTGTGTGTGTGTGTGTGTGTGTGTGTGTGTGTATAACTGAATCACTTTGTTGTACAGCAGAAATTAACACAGCGTTGTAAATCAACTATAGTTCAATAAAATTAATTAAAAAAACAATAATAATAAAGTTTGAGGGTCTAGGAAGATAATTATGTTTCAAAAGTAACTAGGTAAGCTGTTAACAGTTCAGAAGAGCCTATTTTCATTCTATCTAATCAGGGACTCCATTTTATTTGTCTTCAAAAAGCAATACCATTTCACGTTTACATTGCAATTTACAATTTGTAAGGATTTTTGACCTATGTAACCTCATTTGATGTTTATACCAACTCCACGTGGTGGTCAGATTTTTTTATTGGGCGGACTGGGGCTCAGGGAGGAAAGCATGGAACCCAGAGCAAACTCGGTCTCCCAGCTCCTGGTCCAGTGCTCTTTCTGTTCTATCAAACTGACTCTCAACAGTTAGATGAAACCCTCCATTGTTTGGGGCTGTGCCTTCATCTTTACATGAAAAACCATGGTGGACTTCCCAGGCGGTCCAGTGGTTAAGACTCCATGCTTCCACTGCAGGAGGTGCAGGTTCAATCATCCCTGGTCGGGGAACTAAGATCCCACATGCCACGTGGTGCAGCCAAAAAAAAGGCAATAAATAAGCAGAGTGGGGCTTCCCTGATGGTGCAGTTGTTGAGAATCCGCCCGCCGATGCAGGGGACACGGGTTCGTGCCCCGATCTGGGAAGATCCCACATGCCGCGGAGAGGCTGGGCCCGTGAGCCATGGCCGCTGAGCCTGCGCGTCTGGAGCCTGTACTCCGCAACGGGAGAGACCACAACAGGGAGAGGCCCGCGTAACGCAACAAAACGAAAACAAAAACAATTGCTTCTTGGCCTAAAAATGTTCCCTGCATCGGCAGGCGGACTCTCAACCACTGCGCCACCAGGTAAGCCCATGTTTTTGTTTTGTTTTGCTTTTATCAAGACTTCTTTTTTTCTTAGAGCAGTTTTAGATTAATGGCAAAATTGAAGGGAGGGTGCAGAGATTTCCCATATACTTCCTGACTCTGCACATGCGTAAAGACAATAGTTTTAACCCTTTATTAAAACATAAATTTTAGTAAGTAATTTGGGAATGTAACAATTAGGCTGCTATTCAATATTCCCATTACATCACTGTGCTCTTTGAGACTTAGAACAAGACCATGTGGTTCTAAAACAGGATTGTGGTGATGGTCGTGGGACTATATAAACTTACTCATTAAACTTAAAATGGGTAAAATTTATAGCACATAGATTATACCCCAATAAAGGTGTTAAAGCTACATACCCACTGGTATGCACTGAATTGGGTCCCCCCAAAATTCATATGTTGAAGTACTAATTCCAGCACTTCAGAATCTGATGGCATTTGGATAGGGCCTTTAAAGAGGTAATTAAGTTAAAATGAGGTCATTAAAGTGGGCCTTAATCCAACATGATCGATATCCTTTAAGAAGAGAAGATTTGGACACAGACACACACAGAAGAAAGACCATGAGATGACCCAGGGATAAGATGGCCATCTACAAGCCAAGGAGAGAGGCCTCAGAAGAAACCAACCCTGCCAATACCTTGATCTCAGACTCCTGCCTCCAGAACTGTGAGAAAATCCATTTCCGTTGTTAAGTCACCTAGTCTGTGACACTTTGTTTTCGCAGTCCTAGTAAACACTCCCCAAATCTACCCCCCAAAGATACACATACACATGGATGGACCTAGAGATTATCATACTGAGTGAAGTAAGTCAGACAGAGAAAGAAAAATATCATATGACATCACTTATATGTGGAATCTAAAAAGATGATACAAATGAACTTATTTACAAAACAGAAAGAGACTCACAGACTTCGTAAACAAACATGGTTACCAAAAGGGAAAGATTGGGAGAGGGATAAATTAGGAGTTTGGGATTAACATATATACACTACTATATATAAAATAGATAATCAACAAGGATCTACTGTATAGCACAGGGAACTCTACTCAGTGTTCTGTAATAACCTACATGGGAAGGGAATCTGAAAAAGAATGGATACATATATATGTATAACTGAACCACTTCACTGTACACCTGAAACTAACACAACATTGTAAATCAACTATACCCCAATATAAAATACAAATTAAATTAAAGAGTATATATAAAAACAAATAAAATAAAACAAACAAAAAAAAGATACACAGATACACACACACAAATGCTACATAACACAAACTATATGAAAACCTTGCCTGTATGAGTAGCTTTGGATTTTTACTTCTCCCCTGGGACACTATTTTACTCACCAAATTTTGTATGCTTAAGTTTCAATTGTTTATATTTTGATGTTACTTATTACAGACTTAATAACAAACTACCAAAATTCAACATATAAAAAAGCTACATAGGGGCTTCCATGGTGGCGCAGTGGTTGAGAGTCCGCCTGCCAATGCAGGGGATGCGGGTTCATGCCCTGGTCCGGGAAGATCCCACATGCCGCGGAGCGGCTGGGCCCGTAAGCCATGGCCGCTGGGCCTGCGCATCCGGAGCCTGTGTTCCGCAACGGGAGAGGCCACAACAGTGAGAGGCCCGCGTACCGCAAAAAAAAAAAAAAGCTACATAGCTCAACTCTATAAAAATAGAAACAAGCCATGCTCGATGGTGAAGAATGACTTTCCTGAAGTTCCACAGTCACCGGTGGACACCTTGAGAACCGGGAGCCAATATCTGGGCATCTGTCTCTTTAATAAAAATATTGATAGTTGCAGTGGGGAAAGCCCAAGACGCTGGGCCAAAGAAAGAAAAGATGAAATTCGTGCTACACAAACTGTGTAGAGTTAGTATAATTAGAAAGCGTAGAAATCATACCATGAAGCAAGCACTATTTCTTACATTTCTTAACAGTAAAAATTTCCCTTGTTTCAATTCCTTTCTTAATTTTGTACCACAGTGACATGTTGCAGTACAGTGAGATCCTGAAATGACAGAAAAACATTGAGGTTAAGTATTGTTTTTAGTCAGATGAGTTGTGAGTTGGGCAAAAATGAAGTTAGACAGTGGCAGGCAATGGGATCTTTCTTTCATGTGCCCATCGTCACACTTTGTTGACAGGCTGGGGTGTAAAATGTGCATTGCTGGGTTCAACGTATAACGTTTGGCAGGACTTTTTTTTTTTTAATCACAATTGCAAACTAAAGTTTAACTTGATATAAAGAGAGACTAAAAGTCTAAGAACCATCTTCAAAACACAATACCATCCCCAGTTCTAAGAAAATAATTTGTTCTCTATAGAAGTTAAGGAAAGAAAATTCCCCCAACAGATGGAACTTACTGCTTTATAAAAAAAAATGATGGCCAGGCCAATGAAGTGTTGGGTAGTGTTCTACAACCCAGAGGTCTGTACCCCTGGTATTTGTTTTACTTTTTCTTTATGCCTCTATTCTGATCACTCAATTCTATTCTCTTCCATAGAGTCCACAGAATTAGTGACCCATGAGGCCATCTGCCTCTCAAGACAATCACTAGTAAGTTCTGCTATGTTTAAAGATACCATCCCACTGTAGTAGTTCCCAAAACTCGGCTCTCTTTCTTCTCATGTTCTCTGGATTGACAATATTTAACAGCTACCAATTGGAACTGCCATTAAAGAAAGTACATACATGAGACCCCAAATCTCTCAAATTCTAAAATCCTGACTACGTAAATCTAACACATTTCCTGCATTAGCTGGCTGGTTTAAAATGTTATGCTTAATTTATCTCCATGAAAGCTGTCTGTATTTCCAAGAACATGGCAACCATAGGCATTCACTTCATAGGCAGAGTTTCAGATCATCTAACCCTGTTGCATATTATGCTATTCCCTCACCTCTCAAATGCTTTCTCAAACCTTGTGATCATCTGGGTAAACAAGTAACAGCTCCATGCTTACAACAAGATTAGAGCACAGGATAGAAAAAACAAAACATTAAAACAGGTCTTAGACTCAATTTCACTGTGCTTCGTGGTAAATGTCACCAAAAAACAAATATCTATGCTTGTATGATTATGTAGGTTAATGGCCAGACTTAGCCAATGGTCTTTAGTTTCCATTTTGGCTGTAAATCACTATAGAGAACCCTGCCCTGCTATTGTCTTATTTTCCTATGTTGACATCAAGGGGACCCATTTTCAAAGAGAATGTTGGTTGGTCATTTCAGGGCACATACTTATGAACATGGAGCTCATTCCTGATAGAAAAGGAAAGTGAGAGTGCCAAAGGACAAGAATTTGGGCTGAGAATAGGAGGAAGAGCTGGCACTAATCCAGCTAGAAGACCTACACACAGATAGGAAAAATATAATTTAGAGCAAGTCCTTTATTCCATTAGCTCTCTGTGTAAAGGAGGCCATAACTCCCTTCTCATATGAACCCTCAGAAGAAAGTTCCTAGGACAATAAAGTATACTAGGGCAAAAGAGGAAATGGAGTCTGATGAATGTTCCAGAGAAGAACTAGCAAAATGAGGAAGTAAACTCCTGTTTACATTTCTATTGTGACAGATCATCCCTTGTGAGTGTAAGTAATCTCTATGCTTTGATTTTAGCAATCAGCATATAAAAATATTGCTTAAGCCTCAAAAACCAAATCACCATGAAGGTTCATAGCCTCATAAAGTTTGGTAAATAAGCAACGGAATGATTTGGAGTGCATTCATAGGACACAGAAACAGCGTTTGGAACTGTTAGCTGAAAGTAAAATTAAATAAGATGTATCTGTATAAGGCTTACCTTGGAGATGAAGGAAGATGCAAAATCAAATTATGAAAAGTAATATCTCCAGGGACTGCAATGCATGTTGTTTCTAGGTAGAGTTCAATTTACTGAAGATAAAGATACCATGAAGCATAGCAAACCTGACTATATTTAAAATAGAAAATCATTTCTCTACTTGAAGGGAAGTCTATTAGCTACATTTTAGTAAACTCTGAACCAAAGAACCTGTGAACTTCACTCCTCCAGCAGGAAGTATCTTGAGTTTGTTCAGGCTGTATTACAGGCTGGTCATTACAACACTTAGAAAAACTGTTATTGTCATCTCCATGTTTTACCCAACCTAAGTATGATGGTTTCCTAGGGCCATAACAAAGTACCACAAACGTGGTGGCTTAAAACAACAGAGGTTTATTCTCTCACAGTCTGAAATTAAAGTGTCAACAGGGCCATACTTTTTCTGAAGGCTCCAGGGAACCCTCCTTCCTTGCCTCTTCCTAGCTTCTGGCAGTGGCCATCATTTCTTGGCTTGTAGACTCATCACTCCAGTATCTGCCTCTGTCCTCATGGGGAGTTTTTTGTGTATGTCTCTGTGTCTTGCTATGGCCTTTTTTTTTTTTTTTGGCCGTGTGGCTTGAGGATCTTAGTTCCCTGACCAGGGATTGAACCCCGGGCCACAGCAGTGAAAGCACCAAGTCCTAACCACTGGACCACCAGGGAATTCCCAATATGGCCTTTTTATAAGGACACCAGTCACTGGATTTAGAGCCCAATCTGATCCAGTGTGATCCCAATGTAACCTAACTAGTTACATCTGCAAAACCCTGTTTCCAAATGAGGTCACGTTTTGAGGTTCCAGGTGGACATGAATTTGCAGGGGACATTATCCAACCCAGTACTCTAATCAATAATAAAAATATTTTTTAATCATCAAATATCTTCCAGGAGTCCACAATTTCTAAACATGTGCACTGTGTTTGGAGGCCAAATATAAGTACTCCAAATTATCCTTTTAAAAACAATGGATACATGTACATGTATGGCTGAGTCCCTTCGCTGTGCATCTGAAACTATCACAACATTGTTAATTGGCTAAACTCCAATATAAAATAAAAAGTTAAAAAAGAAAAAAAGAGGGTTTTTTTCTTGATCCTCAAATGACTGAAATTATATCTAAGCATTGAACAACTTCTGCTCTGCGGACAGTGATACAGACTACTGTTGCCATTCTTTACTTTACTTTCTAAAATCATTTTTTTAAACCAAAGACAGTTCCTTGTTTAAAAAAAAAAGCTTCAGGCTGTTGGGGAAATCCATCACCTGTTTATCCTTTTGGAACAGGATTTTCTTCAGGAACGTATTCTCATTTTATGTAGTTACAAAATGGATTTCATTTTTTCTCATGTACTCTATCATCCTGACTTAGATAAACTCACAATGTTTCTTGGCTTCAGTAAACAAATGAATAATGCTAGAGAAACAAATGACAGTCATCATTAAGATTAAAGAGCAAAGCCATGTGGTTAAAATATAAATTTGAAGTCTAGACTTACTGTTTTCCTGTAGGGAGAGTGAAACATCTCAGACATTTTATATTCCAGAAATTGAATTTACAGTGGTGCTTATAAAGGGAGAAGAAACAATTGTATATTTGAGAGTTGTTTTTTTTTAATAACCTAAGTTTGGGGCTAAGGCTTAAAGGAAAAAAAAAATTATTTCCCAAGAAATGGGAATTTTGTGAATTTTTGAATTTTTAACATTGATTTTATGGACCCTTTAATCTTCCATGCTCTTGGGCTCAAATATGTTCCTTAAAGATGTTTTAGTCCCTAAAAGAGGAGGGAATAGTCTAAGTCACACACAAACCTCTGATTCTCATCCCACTCAGATTCATGCAGGTTTAGAAAATGGGCAGAAGACCTAAATAGATACTTCTCCAAAGAAGACATACAGATGGCCAAGAAGCACATGAAAAGCTGTTCAACATCACTAATTATTAGAGAAATGCAAATCAAAACTACAATGAGGTATCACCTCACACCAGTTAGAATGGGCATCATCAGAAAATCTACAAGCAACAAATGCTGGAGAGGGTGTGGAGAAAAGGGAACCCTCTTGCACTGTTGGTGGGAATGTAAATTGACATAGCCACTATGGAGAACCGTACGGAGGTTCCTTAAAAAACTAAAAATAGAACTACCATACGACCCAGCAATCCCACTACTGGGCATATACCCTGAGAAAACCATAATTCAAAAAGACACATGCACCCCAATGTTCAGTGCAGCACTATGTACAATAGCCAGGACATGGAAGCAACCTAAACACCCATCGACAGACGAATGGATAAAGAAGATGTGGTACATATACACAATGGAATATTACTCAGCCATAAAAAGGAAAGAAATTGGGCATTTGTAGAGACGTGGATGGATCTAGAGACTGTCATACATAGTGAAGTAAGTCAGAAAGAGAAAAACAAATACCATATATTAACGCATATATATGGAACCTAGAAAAATGGTACAGATGAACCGGTTTGCAGGGCAGAAATAGACACACAGATATAGAGAACAAACTATGGACACCAAGGGGGGAAAGCGGTGGGGGGGAGGGGTGGTGGTGGGATGAACTGGGAGATTGGGATTGACATGTATACACTAATATGTATGAAATAGATAACTAATAAGAACCTGCTGTCTAAAAAAATAAATAAAATAAAATTCAAAAAAAAGTCATAGAAAAAGAGATCAAATGTATGGTTACCAGAGGTGGGGAGTGGGGGGAGGGGGACTTGGATGAAGGCAGTCAGAAGGTATGAACTTCCAGTTATAAGATAAATAAATACTAAGGATGTAATGTACAACATGATAAATATAATTAACACTGCTATATGTTATATGTGAAAGTTAAGAGAATAAATCCTAGGAGTTCTTATCACAAGGAAAAAAGGTTTTTTCTTTTTCTTAATTTTGTATGAGACGATGGATGTTCACTAACTTTATTGTGCTCATCATTCCACGATGTATGTAAGTCAAATCAGGATGCTGTAACTTACACAGTGCTATATGTCCATTATATCTCAATAAAACTGGAAGAAAATAATTCACCCACAAAATAATAAAAATAAAAAGAGGAGAGGACACAAGACAGAGGCAGAGATTGAGGTGATGCTGCCACAAGCCACGGAATGCCAGGAGCCACCAAAAGCTGGAAGACACAAGAAAAGGTTATCTCTTGGAGCCTTCAGACGGAGCATGGCCCTGCCGACACCTCCATTTTGTACTCTGGCCTCTGGAACTGTGAGAGAATAAATTTTTGTTGTAAAGTCACCGAGTTAGCAGCCCTAGGAAAGTAATACAAACATCTCTTGCTTTTTATAACTCAGTTCTCTTTCTGCTATACCCTTTCCAAGAATGTGGTTATTAAACTCAACAAGTTAAAAAAAAAAAAAAAAAGGTGTGAGCTGCACTGCAGATCTGGGTAGTAGGTCTTGATTAGATCAGCTCCAACTTCTCGCTGAGGACCAGCAATTACATGGAGAGAAGGAAGAAGGAGGCAAAGCTATCCGCCCCACGGTGTTCACATTAAATATTCAGTAGTTAACTTCTTGCGTTCTATTTGTGGCCGAGACAATGAAAGATTATTTGAAATCAGCACAGAAATATTTTTTGCATCTGATTTTAAAGCTGTGCTTAAATATAGTGAGAAGAGCACAGCAAAGTATGTATAGACAGAATCTTCTAGAGCAATCTCTTTCTGGAATTCCCCAAGACTCATGCCTGAGCAATACAGACATTACCTAATAGGTAGCTTTCTTGACTACATAAGCCAAGATAATTACATCAGTTGTTTCCACCCAGACAGGATCCTACCTGGACAGGGTCCCTCGCTGACACCTGATAAGGCTTCATAGGAAAAAGGAAATTTAACTAGCTTGGGCTAAAATATAAAAGTATTTCTTAATCTTTAGAGTTTAAATCATTACTAGTATTTCTAATTAGGTCCCCTAAAGTCCTCATTTCTGTGTCAGGATACTGATAATATTATCTAATAATATAACAGGAGGTATCATGCATTAAAACTGCTGTTCTTAGTTTTCATTTGCCCATCGTTCAATTTAGATATGGGTTGTATCAGGTACAAGGTAACTTCACGAGGCTGAAGCAGGCTAGCTTTCCTTTCCATCCACCCCCAAGACACAGTTTAATTTACATTGTGCTTAATTGACATCACACCTCCCATGTGATAGAGGCCTTTTCTTTTTTATTTATATAGAACACATATACACAGAAAAGAGTTGGAAACATAATCCCCTGATAAAAAAAGCTGTGTATTTTAACATCTTTTTTTCTATTATACAAATACACATCACTGCATTGTTTTAATAATTTAGAAACAAAATCTACTTGGTAATGATTTTTAACTGCTTCTGATTCAAATCATTTAACTTTCTAATGGCCAAGACAACAGTATCTGGGGAAATAAAGAAAAGATCACCTCGGCTGCGCCCGCCCCCCATCCTCACCTCCCTCACTCCCTTGGCTTCACGTGGCATCTTCACTCTACCCAGGGTTATTCAAACTCCAAAATTATAAATTGAAACACACTGACTTAGCTCTTTCTGGCTGCTGTAACGGAACATCGCAGGCTGGGTGATTTATAAACAACAGAAATTTATTTCTCACAGCTCTGGAGGCTGGAAGTCAGAGATCAGGGTGCCAGCATGGTGGGATTCTGGTGAGGACCCTCTTGGGGGTTTCAGATGGCCGTTTTCTCGTTGTATCCTAGAGGGAGAGAGGGAGAGAGAGAGAGAGGAAAAGAGGGAGAGAGGGAGAGGGAGCAATTGAGAAAGAAGAGAAAGGGAGAGGGAAGGGCAAGCTCCTGGGGACTCTTCTAAGGGCGCTAATCCCATTCATGAGGGCTCCACACTCATAACCTAATCACCTCCCCAAGACCCCACCTGCTGATACCATTACACTGGTGGGGTAGGGTTTCAAAATATGAATTTGGTCGGGGGGAGAGGGACACAAACATTCAGTCCACAACACACACCCTTCTTGGATGGCAATCTCTACCTCTCAGCCTCACTCCCTTCCACCCACTACATCGCTTTTCAATTTCATCAGGACCTCTAGGCACCTGAGCCCTTTTCTGTTGCTCAGCCACGCCCACTCCCTTCCTTACCCGCAAAATATGTGGTGGTTCCTCACCTCCTTTCCTACCAAGCTCTTCAACTCCCTAGTTCCCTTGTCCTTCTGCCATGCTGATCCCTTAAAACCCCAACCTAGATCTAACCAACTCTCCACCTTGTCGTTGCCGTTGTGAACGGCTGGAGGAAATCTCTCCACCCCCAGATGGAACTTGACATGATGCTGCCAATTGTAGGCGCATGTTTTCCGGCTCAGCTGTTCCCCTCATGCTCCAGGGGCTATTTTCAACCTTCTCAGCTTTCTTCAAACCTTCGACCCCAGGATGGCAGATACAGCCAGCTGGGCAGCCAACCAATGTCCTCTTCTTCCAGGACACCCAGGAAAACTACACTCCACAGCCCCTTGCCTCTGGTGCGGTCGTGCTGCTGCGTAGTTCCGGGAGGCGAGCGGAGTGACGCTCTTCTTCCCCCGGGCCTGGCCCAGCCAAACCTCTCATAAATGTTCCTCTGTCTCTTCCCCCTTCTGCAGAGCGGATGCTAAGGCCTGGAGCAGACTCGGATGTAGCCAGCTAAGAATCAGAGCCTCTGTCCAAAGTGGCCCTGAATGATTTTGCGAAGCACATCGCTCGCACGCACGCACGCACGCACGCACACACGCACACCCTCTTACCTGCCCTCTCCACTGTGTCACGTGAGTTTCACGTGAATGAGAAATTAACTTAGGTTAATGAACTTAGGCTAAACACCTGAGGGGGGCCTGGAGCGGACATCACGTCCAGCTGCTGGGCTGACCTAATCCCCACCCCACCCTCATACAGCACGGGGCCTTGCCTCCCGTTCTCCTGAAGAAGAAAAATGAAAACGTATTTTGTTCTCTAATAAGTGATGGAGGCCAACGAAAGGCAGCCCGAGTAATAGGCTTTAATGTTACCTGTTGTCTTCGGGGCGATGATCTTACAGAATTCATAAGGCCGCCAGCCTCTCAAACTCAGCGTTGAGGGGAGATCTGAGGCCAGGAGGCCTTCACAGGCCCTGGCTCTGAGCTCTGCCTTTCCCGTCAGAATTCTAACCTACTGTAATAGTTTTATACCCGAAAGTCTTTTATTGATCTTCCTTATGTTTCCATAACAAAAATAGGTTTATAGATTGAAATTGAAAAATTATTTCTTCTGACCACAAAGGTCTGTGTTGCAAAAATTATTTTTTCTGGATTGAAGTATCTTTACAATTATTATCAGTAAACAGTTGATCAAAGTACCTAAATATTATATATTTTAAGTAATTAAATAATAAGTAAATATAAAGTAAAGCATAAGATTAAAAAGTATAAAGCAAAATATGGAGTTCCCTGCTGGTCCCGTGGTTAGGGCTCCACGCTTCCACCTCAGGGGACACGGGGTTTGATCCTTGGTCAGGAAACTAAGATCCCACAGGCCAAGCAGCCCAAAAAACAAACAAACAAACAACAACAACAACAAAATATATATATATATATGGGAATGAAGCTCTTAAGAGAGGAACAGGTCTATTTTGTTTAATGGTTTGGGGGTTTTTCAATTATTAAATGTATCTGTGGATGATGGACTGAAATTAGCTTAACATCAATTTTATTCCTATTTTCACTTTTTTGAAACAATTGAGAAAACTCTTTGCACATAAATAGAAAGTGTGTGGGTATAAAATGGTACTCAATTATCTGAACAACTTCTCTGTTTTACTGATAAAATAAAATTCTTTTGAAGATACACCACTAAAAATAAGTTACATTGTTAGTTGTCTATCACTAAAAACAAATCGCTGAATTAGGTGTCTGACTAAAAGCTAACAGCCAGCTCTGTCCTCCTCTGATTGAAAACTCTCTGATCTGTCAAAGAACCCACCAGCTCCTCCCTAGTCACTGGCTTCCTCAACACCTCGCCCACATTTCCAACTGTCCTTCCCTTGCATAATCAGGGGCATTCACACCCGGGGCAGAACCTCGGTTAGATTCATGATGAATGAGTAAGAGGTGGTTGTAAAAGGCGACCTGAAGGCAAACTCTCAGGCAGATTAAATTTTACAAAGAAACACATATGGAAGCTGAGTACCAGGAAGTTCATTCCTTAAACCTCTCCGGGTTTGGGTGCCCCTTAGAAAGCCTTTGAACCCCGTCCAAATATATGCAGACCATAGATTGAACGCCATTAACCTAATGAATTGATAGGGTCCCCAGAGGAACCTATCTGGGGTTGCACCCCAAAAGGCAAACGCCACTTTGTAAAGAGAGTCTCTTCCTTTCATAGCGGAGACAGTTCTCTTAAAGTCATTTAAATCTCTGAGTATAATCCAGGCCGATGCCACTTGAGTAAGAAGCAGTAGTTAGGATTTTAGGTGCAAGTATTATGTTTGACTGACTATGGGCTGGTTATTTTTTAAAAATAGGTGTGTTCTCATGCCGAGCTTTGGGGCTAGCCCTGTAACAAGTAGTACTATGTGGCTGCCTGTCCTGGGGCAGTTTGGATAACAAGACATCTACTCACCCCTGCAGGCTTTTGGCCCTGCTGAGTTGGCCTGGTGGACTTGCTGCTTCTCTCTAATTAGATGAGGCAAGACCCAGTGTTTTCTAGGACAAGAGCCTCAGGGGAAACAGTGGCTCCAGTCCCCTTCTCTGCAATGAGTGACCGCTGGCCCCTGAGCATGGTGGTAAGAAATTCCAATCCTTAACTCACTTTTGGACAGGAACATTACTCTCCTTTACTCCCTCTGGGTCTAGGGAGGAAGAGAGACAGCATTAAAACTTGCTTTGTTATTCATACTGTGACTGTTTTGTATGTAAAGAGAAACTGGGAACTAGAAAGTGACTGTTAAGCAAATCAACACATGAGAGATTCTGACTGGGTTAGGTGGTCTGTGGTTGAACAAAGCTCTTCACATCACATCATTTCACAGGCTGACTGTCAACTTCTGAAATAACGCCTTGCTGGAGTCTTCCTGATTCAGTTTGAAATGGTTGGGATGAACACAAGACGTGGCCGCCTGCGATTGTCAACGGCATCAGGAACACAGTGACAGGTGATTTCCCCTGGAAGGGCTGGGAGCCCGCTGGCGCCCTTCCATCCTCCGTCTCCTCACAGTATCAGGGGTGTCCTTCCTCCTGGTCAAAATTAACTCCTCAGACGGGCTCAGGAAACCATTTCCTTGCCTCTTCAGGTATCCACCATCTAAATCCCACGCTTCGCCTGTAGTATCAGTAACCTCTCTGTCCGCACTTTCCCTTCCCCATTTGAAAATACTGAATATTCTCTCTAGAAACTGGTTCTTCCAGGTATTAAAACATAAAGTGCAGGTACAATGATTAAAATACCTTGGAACTGCAAAAGCAATAAACAGTAGTACAGATTCCAGAAACAGACCAAAGTGCATTCCGCAATGTACTTTATAGTCAGGTTGGCATTGCAAATCCATGGCGGAAAGAGCATCATTTAATAAATGGTGTTGGGACAACGATTTTGAAGATAAACAAATCCAGATCCCAACACTGCTCCTTAAGCCAAAAGAGATTCCAGATGAACCAAAAGTTTAAACATAAAAAACATAAAACTATTTTTTTAATATAAATTTATTTATTTATTTTTGGCTGCATTGGGTCTTCGTTGCTCCACACAGGCTTTCTCTACTTGCAGCGAGCAGGGGGCTACTCTTCCTTACTGTGTGCAGGCTCCTCATTGCGGTGGCTACTCTTGTTCCGGAGCACAGGCTCTAGGCGTGCGGGCTTCAGTAGTTGTGGCACATGGGCTTAGTTGCTCCGCAGCATGTGGAATCTTCCTGGACCAGGGCTCGAACCCGTGTCCCCTGCATTGGCAGGCAGATTCTTAACCACTGTACCACCAGGGAAGCCCAGCGTAAAACTATTTTGTATAGACTTGAGTGGGGAAAGCATTTCTAAGTAGGGTTATAAAATTCTCATATTTAAAGGAAAAGAGTATTAAATCTGTTGACATAAAAACAGGAAATATATCTACATTAAACTGTAACATTATTCAATAAATAAATAAAGGTAAAGGGCAAACAACAAAAAAGTCCAAATGGCTTACTGAATTTGGTTATTAATTCTAATATTTTTTCTTTTCCAATATTTATACAGATTATTTAATCTTTTATGGCATTAGCTAGACCCTCCAAAGCAATGTAGAATAAGTACGTTGACATAGTAGGTATACTTGTCATATTTCTGATTTTAATTCAAATGACTTCTTTTGCACTGTAACTCTTGGTATAATGTTTGCTTTTGTGTTTTGGTAAAACCATATTTAAGTAGCTTTTATTTTTTAATGGATACTGAATTATCTCATGCCTTTTGAATACCTATTAATATGTGGGGGTTTTCTTTTCATTTGTTACTGTAATGAATTTTTATTTATAGATCTTTTCCAATGTTGAACACTTCTTGCATTCCAGGATAAGACTGCTCAACCTTGGTATGTTATTCTCTGATACAATACTACATTTGATTTGTGAATAGTTTATTTGACTGTCCCTGAGTTGGATCCTTTGGTAAGTGTAAGTAAAGTGTTCTTCTGAGTTCTGTGAGCCATTCTAGCAATTATCAAACCTGAGAAGGGGGTTGAGGGAACCCCCAATTTATAGCCAGTCAGTACAGGTGTAAGGGCAGCCTTGGGGGTCTGTGCTAACTCCAGGTAGGTAGTGTCAGAATTGAACTGAATCCAGAGAACTGGAAAATTGTTCGGTGGCAGGTCAGGGGGGCGGTGGGCGGCAGCAGCGCCCACACACTTGGTGTCAGAAGTGTCATGCGTTAATGCGGTTCAGAAGCCAGTTATCTCAGACGCCAGTAAGCTGGGGAGACAGTGCCCCCTCCACTTCCCCCTGGGGCGCTTACGCAATACCAGCTGAAGTGGGGAAAGCAAGTGAACCGCCCTCTCCCCTGTCTTTCTTCCTACTCCATTAGGAAAGCCTGGAGGCAGCGTTTGGTTTTTGTTTTCCTCACACCCCAGGCAACTGGCTTCCACTCACTTGGAAGAAGAAGAATTTCTTCTACCTCTGGAACTAGAAACTTTGCCTTGAATCCAACTCGTTCGGTCAATTTTACAACACCTATTTTTCAAATGAGAGCACTGAGACTTTGACACTTAAACCTAATTTTCCCAAGTTCATACAGCAAAGTGGTGTCAGAGCCTAAAAGTTGTGCTCTCTGCTCAGTTAAATTCAAGACAGTTTGCTTTAAGAAGGGATCTCTGCTTTCAGGGACCACTACTCCATCACCCCCCCTCCATATAAGGCCTTCAGTTATTCTCCACACACACTTACCTATCCCTAAATTCACCCACATTTGGAAAGTTCCTCTGGTTCAAAATTTCATTGGGAAGGCTGATGTTCTCAAGTGCTGTTAGAGCAGGGAAGAAGAAAGGGAACCTTCCCTTTAGCATGAAGGGAGAACTAGAAGGTTGGCAAGGACAGGGCGTGCTTAGTCTTCTGGATGTGTCCTGACAGACCCGACAAGAGCTCTTTGTGAAAAGTCAAAGAGAAGGTCCCATGGTAAACAGCTGTGTCCTCCCCTCCCCCAATCTTATTCACCTACCTCCAGAAATAAGTTTTATTCTGACTCGGCCCCAGAATTTGAGTCACGGACACACCCACACATACTTGGCAAGTCTTGACCTAGATGTTCTGCCTGCTCAGACCTCTAGCCTTCTCTAACTGCTTGGAGATTAAGCTTGGTCTTTCTCACCGATCACACGGTTCTTTCCTCGTTAAAACAACAACACTGCAGCTCAGAATAAAATTGCCACACGCTGCTTTGTGTGGCCCGTGGGGCAGGTCTGGAGGACTGGGCAAGATATCCAGGGCGGCGATTGGGACAATGGGTTTGAAGTGTGGGTCTTTCCTAAAGCAGGGGAATTCTGAGGCACCTGTTAGGAAGCGTACCTGGACTTGTGAGTCTCCAAGACTGGCGCTCATTTTCTTGTTTCGGCCTCTTGTGCAACTGTCCTCATGTTTTAAGTTAACATGTTAGCTTTCTTCACAATGATAGTTTCCACTCTTCCTGAAAAATGTGATGCCAGTGCAGAAAGACATTGGCAGCTTTATGTCCACAGACAGTAATAATACCTTGCTAGGAATGGATAACAATAATAGCACACACTTATGTAATACCTACTATATGCCAGACACTGTTTTAAGTTCTTCCCATGTATTAACTCGTTTCATCCACACAGCAACCCTAGAAGGTCAGTCCTGCTATTACCCCTGTTTACAGATGGGAAAACTGAACCACAGAGAGGTTAAGTACCTTGCCCAGTGTCTCACAGCTAATGAGTGATGGGTTCAAAACCAGACTTGATACTCTTTGCTACCACACAATTCCTGCTTCTCAGATGATTTATTTCTGAACAGAGCTCAATAGTCTCAGACATCAGTGGAAGTACAAGCAATAGTCTCAAACATCAGTGGAAACCGAAACCATCATTCAGACCACAGGAGCCTCCCATTCTCTGACGGTTGTGACGGGTCCCAAATACAAACACAAAAAATGTGAGACAGGCTTTTGGTCAACTACTCATTTCTGAACATCTTCACAGCAGTAAATTTGTGAGAAAAAAAAAATGGAGGAAATTAGTGTGCACACAGATTTTGAAAACTTATTGGGAAAAATGGAATTCTGTTTAAGAAATGCAGTTGACTATTTTCTGAACTGGTTTATAGACACTCAAAACAAGCTAAGTCTCCTCTATAAAAGATCTAATATCCTTCATAACAGAAAATAATAATTTGTGCATTATTTATTTTTATGAAGACAGTTCTCTGAATCTCTGTTTAATTATAAATGCAAACATAGAACAACAACCAAAAAAAACTACACAAATTTCAAACCGTGAGACATTTACCTAAAAAAAAGGTAGGAAGATTGTTTTTCCCTCCCTGACTCTCTGATCTAGCGTCCCTAACTTCCAGAAAAAAGGAGATAGCTAAACCTTCTATTAAATAGGTACTAATTTTGAATATGATTTTTTTCTCTTCAATTTTTTCACTGTGGTATGTACCATATATATCTAAGAGTGTTTAAAACAATTTAAAAAATAATTATAAGTGAACACTTGTGAAACCACAACTCGTGACTAGATTCTGGGCCAGGGAATATAGTTGGAAAGGTACACATCACTTCCACCACGGACAGACCTGCCCACAGAGAGCTCCCAGGGGAGATTCTCCAATCTCTCTCCCCTCATCTGTTCTCAGGAATATGATAAAGTGACTGAATTAGTTTGCTCAGGTTGGCTTAACAAATACCACAGACAGGATGGCAGAATTTTTTTTTTCTCACAATTCTGGAAACTAGAAGCCCTAGATCAAGGGGTCAGCATGTTTGCTTTCTCCCAAGGCCCCTCACCTTGGTTTGTGTGGCTTTTCGCTGTGTCCTCTCGTGGTCTTTTGTCTGTACATGTGCATCCCTAGTGTCTCTTTATGTGTCCAAATTCCCTGTCCTTATATGGACACCAGTCAGATTGGATTAAGAGTCACCCTGAGAGCCTCCTTTCAACTTAATCACCTTTTTAAAGGTCCTAGCTCCAATACAGTCACATTTTGAGGTACTAGAGGTTAAGGTTTCAACATATGAATGGAGGGGGGACAATTCAGCTCATAACAGTGACCTTGAAGCCAAAAGATAGGAGAGCCTCAAGATGGAAGGATCCTGGGTCCCTGAACCACCCCTTGGAAGAGAGAAGACTAGAGGACCTCTCAACCAGGAACATCAGCATTAGACTTTATGTGACCAACAAATGAAATTTTCATTTTGCTAACTCAGACTTCGGGATTGTTTATAACAGTGAGCTTACACTGAATAATACTCAAGTGAAAGAAAACTCATCCATCCCCTACTGAGTTTATCTCATGAAATCTGGTATTAATATACTAGCTTCAGGTGATGACAAAAGAGTGCAAACAAAGAGAACTGATTCTCAAGTTGTATCCTCCCAAATTGATTTGGTGAAATTGACCATGCACATTAGGTTCTATAATGAATTAAAACATTAATTAACACTAAATCATATGAATAATTCATACTAAATATTCTTTAAGTGCAACAAATAGTTCTGGTCTTTATGTGTGCCTGAAAGCATCACAGAATTAACACTTCTGAATTAGTTAATCTGCAGGTATTTGGGAAATTGATCAAGCCTTACATTCTGATGGCTTTAGGATCGCTCCTAGGTCTGTTGAAGTGACAACTGGAAACAGAGGGCCTGCCAACACCCAATATTCTTCTGTTCAGAGGCAGTAAATTAGAATTTTAAGAGAAGAACAAAAGGAACTAGAAAGGCACCTCCCTGACAGCTTAAATGTCCTCCGCTGCTGAAAGGAGGATTTCCCACAGTGAGCTCTAAGAAGATCCTGAGCACTGATTTGGGATACAGGCAAGTGATGCTTATGGACAGTCTCCCTGAATGAAAGGACACCTAAGGCATGTAGGGGATGAAGGATGCTCATGAAGAAAGCTGGGAGTCTGGAGGTCCCACAGAAGCTCCCTCACAGCTCCCTGGTGCTGGAGACAGACAGTGGGACTACAGCTGACCCTGCTACTATCCACATCTGCTCCCTGGTACCCGGCCTCACTGATCTCTCCCCTCTTCAGGTCTTCTCTGTCTCGGGGAACTTTATTTCATTGGTGGGAGAACTGGCTCTGCTTAACCATCTCTTCCTCCAAATCTTTTTTATCTTACACCTGGTTGTTGGCTTTTGAAACCAAAACCACAAGTGTTTTCTTGTTTCTCTGGTTCTGTTAAGACAGTTCTGCCTGGACGCAACAGAGCTTGGTTTCTGTCTGCCCGCCAGAAGGAAGCTCATGAAGTACCCCACGCAAAACCCAGTCAATATATCACAGCATCTCCCTGCCATGCTATCAAAATAAAGAGCTGGAAAAATGTCGCCCTCATTTCTATTCGGTTGGGGAAGAAAACAGTGAAAGAAAGCTGCAACTTATCTAAGGAAACATTTACAGGCAAAGACAACCTGTCCTCCTGTGGGAACTCTCAGCAAGAAATCCTACAGGAGGATGGGGTCACACTGGACTTGACAGAGAAACCTGCCTGCCATCAGGTAAAATGAAACACTCCTCAGAGACAGCATGAAGTTTACAGGTCACCAGGCACTGGTGTCCTCTTGCAAAAGAAGCGTAGCCCTGTTTGGTGGCATTCCATAGGTGCATGTCATCTAGGGTGTTCAAGTCTGAGCTACAAGCGTGGAAAAAGCTTCCTGTTTAGATGACAAGGCAATATTTAGTAAGGTTTAGAAATACTACATTTGACATAGAATTAAACATTTGCCAGTGCGCGATGGCTTTTTCCCTTCTGTTTCACAGCAGGTTGAACAAGATAAACGTCAACCTTATAGAATGTTTAAAGCATTAAAAAGTTGAAATGATATACAAGTGGTCAGGCCTCAAGACCAGAACATTCGACAAGGCTCTTATCATTGTGAGACATTTTGCATTTGAGAGTATCAGGAAGTGACAGGTGACTATCAGTATTTTGGCCGCAGCTGAGAGTATTATTTAGGGTGGGTGGAATCCTCAATTTTTTTCACCCTTTCTTTGAAGATGTAAGGCTCTGAAAAAGACCAGAGGATCTTCCTCAGATTCAGAAACAGCCAAGGATCAGCGTAGACATACACAAAACAGCACTAAGAGCTGTTTTCTGACACTGGGCTTAGTCCAGGGAATCTGAGCAGGAGATGGTAAATGTTGCTGAGATGGATTTTGGTGGTTTGGCTGGTTGGGTAGGAGGGCATTTGATCTGGTTTATTGCTTCATACAGTGCATAGAATAGATGGCAAATCATAGGACAGTTAGCCAAGATCATGAATCTTTGATAGGAGTTAAGGAATTACTCATCCCCCAACCCTCCCCCTCCACCCTGACATTTTCTCCATGTGGGAACTAGCATCTGGAGAATGAGTGACTTTGCAAGTTCTCCCAGCAAGTTCATTGCAACACTTGGACAAGAACCTGGTTCTCCTATCTCTGAGCCTAAGGTTCTCCCCACTTCAAACTCATCGCCTCTGTGATGGTCGTGGGCTTTATCATAAAAGTCACCAACTGGCCATGAGCCAAGACATCTTCCTTCACCACAAGCCTGCCTTCTGCATGACGGCCCGGCTATCGATATAGTCTGCACAATGCAAACTCACGTGAAGGACAATACCGCAACCGTGCGAAGTTCTGAGACAGGAAGCTGGATGCACCGCACATAGTGGGTGCTGAATAAGTAGTTTATTAATGAATAAATCAATACTTGAACAAGGTATGGTGTGTTGTCAGGGCATTAGACACACGAGGAGCAGCCCTGGATGTATTACGTATTTCTTAGGTCTAATATACTTCAAATACTTGGCTGACAACACTAAACTTATTAAGAATGCTAAACATAGACCCCAAATTCGGCTCACTCTTGTGTTCAAAAACTTGAAGTCAAGCATCAAAATTCAATATTGTAAATCAACTATGCTTCAATTTTTTTAAAGCGTCAAGATTCAGAACATACGGGATGAAATGAGGGCTGTAATGAAAAGATTTTGTCATTAAAATACTCTTAAAATTATATTAAAATTAAAAAAAAATTAAAATTGTTTTCAACATATTGAGTGCTTATTTTTGCAACTGCCATTATAGGTAAATTTCTCGCCCTTTTTTATAACTTTCTGCATATTCTGAATTTTTTTTAATTTTTATTGGAGTATAGTAGATTTACAATGTTGTGTTAGTTTCAGGTGTGCAGCAAAGTGAATCAATTATACATATACATATATCCACTCTTTTATAGATTCTTTTCCCATATAGGCCATTACAGAGTATTGAGTAGAGTTCCCTATGTTATACAGTCGGGCCTTATTAGTTATCTATTTTATATATAGTAACGTGTGTATGTATGTATTCTTAATTTTTTAAGATTAAAAATGTAATTTAAGAACAGCAGACTGGTATAACAAACTAGTGAGTATAACAAGAAAGAAGCAGACTCACAGATACAGAGAACAAACTAGTGGTTACCAGTGGGGGGAGGGGAAGGGGGAGGAGCAAGATAGGGGTAAGAGATTAAGAGGTACAAACTACTATGTATAAAATAAACTACAGGGCTTACCTGGTGGCGCAGTGGTTGTCTGCCTGCCAATGCAGGGGACACGGGTTTGTGCCCCGGTCCGGGAAGATCCCACATGCCGCGGAGCGGCTAGGCCCATAAGCCATGGCCGCTGGGCCTGCGCGTCCGGAGCCTGTGCTCCGCAACGGGAGGGGCCACAACAGCGAGAGGCCCGCGTACCGCAAAAAAAAAAAAAAAAAAAAAGGAAAAAGCAGACCATGTTGAGAATTAACTGAAAAGGGTAAAGTATGGTAGTGGCTGTCGCCTCTCAGGTCCTAGGTCCTGGTGATACTGCAGACACAGAAGGGCCAAGGCCCCTCCCCTCAGAGGCCCTCCATTCTAGAGTGGGTATGGGAGTGTTACAAAAATCAACAAATCTATATCAGGTGGTGAAGAAGGATAAAGCAGGGCTGGGGGCTGGCAAATGATGGCGCAGGTTTTAAAAGGATACTCACAGAAGGCTTCTCTGATAAGATGCTATTCAAGCTGGGTCTAAAGGGACAAGCGAGGGACAAAGCGGGGGACTATTTAGGGGACCCTGAAAGTGATCCAGATGAGGGATGACAGTGGCCCTGACTGCAGGAGAACAGAGAAGGGTCATCCTCAGAAGGTACAGCTGACAGAATTGCCAATGGAGCGACATAACGTGAGATAGAACAGAACAGGAAGGTGCCCTGGCGGCGTCAAGACACCTGAGTTTAGCCTGCGTGCACTTTGCTTCAGAACTAGCCAGCTAAAACCCAGGTATCTTGTGAAAGGAGAATGCAGCTGCACTTTTCTGAGCACCTGTTACTTTTCAACACACCATCCTCAGCTTTCCCTTGTCTAGATTCACAACAGCCCCGTTATCTCCATTTTAGAGAAATTATACTTACAAGGTGCTTAATGCGGGAGCTGGCAGACATCAAGCAATGGGAAAGGGTAAACTGTTATTAAAGCAGGGACCTAGAGGCAGTATTTAATCCCTCCCCGTTCCCCGGCCAACAGTACAGTTCCTATCAAACCTGATGTAAGACCCTGTCGCTTAAAATAAAGCAACCGGGGAGGTCTCTGGTGCTCAGCTACACTCAGCCCCACCCTGGAAGGCCCCGCAGTGTGACTGAAGAACGCGGTCTGAGTCATCCCAGCTGCCGGCAGGGCAATTTTAAGTCCCACAGGGCCCTGTGCCTGATGAGATCCACAACACCCCACACCCAGCTTTCCTGCCTGCGGAGAGATAAACGACAAAGGGGAAACCCGTGTGTGTTTCTGGGTGTCTGGACAATCAACTAGGGGACAGGGTCTTATCTGAGCCTCTATCCAGCTTTGATTTACGTATCGATGGCAGAGAGAACCCCGGCTTCTACAATACCAGCCTGCGGAGAAGAGCAGAGAAGTGTGGCTCATTAGAATATTTGTGTGGGTAGCTAATTAAACAATGAAAGCAATTTCCGTATCTGACATAAGAAGCTGAAATTCTTTTCAATTCTGTTAACTTACCTGTTTGTTTGTTCCCTTTCACTAGCTCTTTTAAAAACATAAAAAAGACACTTCCTGATAATTACCCTGCTGAGTCACCCAACAACTGTGGCCCGTTTTCAGGATGGGCTCAACAGGTCTTTGGACAGGTGTATGTTCGATGCCCCATCCGCAACACCTTCCTAGTTGTGGGGATGGTTGCTTGGACTCCCCCTCTCTCACTGCAGCCCCTTGGAAGTTATGCAGTGTCCTCCTCTTTTGTGCTCATTCTTCCTGAGTGCATAATGGTATAGGGAGAGGTGGAGAGAAGCCTCAGGAGCCAGTCCCCCTCTCTCCCCTCACACCCTGTGCAGTGGCAGAATCCACCAGAGGCTTACAGGAAATTCTTGAAATATACACCAGAAGAATCTCAAATCATAATACTCATGGGGCTCAACAGACTCTAGTTCATCATGCATTTATTCTTGTTGTTTCCTCTGAGAGAAATAAGCTAATTAACTTCTCGTTCTTTAAGATTCATTGTGGTGGTGGACAGACTTTAAAAATGGATCTCAAAAATACCCAGTTCCTGGTATTTATGCCCTAGTAATCCCTTCCCCTTGCGTGTGGGTTGAACCTAGGAACTTGTTTCTAATATCGCAAAAGTGATGGGATGTCTCTTCTATGATTAGGTTATAAAGACTGTGACTTCCACCTTGTTCTCTCTCTCTCTCTCTCTCTCTCTCTCTCTCATTCTTCTCCAGTACTTGCTCTGATAAAGTAAGCTGGAGAGGTTCATGTGGCAAGACATTGAGGGTGGCCTCTAGCCAACCACCAGTTAGAAAGTGATGTCCTCAGCCCAACAACCATATGAGAGAGCTTGGAAGTAAATCCTTCCCCACTTGAGCCTTCAGATGAGACCATGGCTGTAGTCAACACCTTGACTGAAACCTTGTGAGAGACCCTGAAACAGAAGATTCAGCTACTCTGTGCCTAGACTCCTAACCACAGGTACTCTGCGATAATAAACGTGTATTATTTAAAGCTACTAAATTTGGGGGTAATTTGTTACAGAGAAATATATAACTTATACATTCATCTCAGGCAACCTCTCTTCCACGAAGACTTCAATACCTCCTGCCAAACACACACACACACACACACACACACACTCACACACACACACTCTTTGTGAGTCTCAGAGCTCCCTCAGCACTTTGTGTTCACCCCTTAGCACAATACTTAAAATATTAATTGTAATCTTCTGTTTTTGTCTTGGTCTCCCCCCTAGAGAGACATGTGTTCTTTATATCTGTAGTATCAAATGTAGTTCTTGGCACATATGATCAAAATTATTTTATGGATGAATAAATAAATGAATGAATGAATGAGTGAATGAATGCCATTTTGCTAAGTGATGCAGGGGATTGAAAAATAAATTACATCTCTGTTCCACCTGTAGGAGCTTATAATCAAGTTGGAGAAGCAGACATAAAATTAACATAAATGTGAATGAAATCAGTGTTGTGTCATGATAAGAAAAATGTGCTATGGAAACATAAAAGATAGGCTGTCCTTTCTGATTGGGGAATCTGAAAATACTTCTTGAGGAAATGACTTTTGACATTGGCCTTGAAGGATAACAGAGCTTTGAGCAGCAAAGATGAGAAGGAAAGGAATCCAAAATTAATGAAAACTACAAACAAATCCTAGAAAGTCAAGAAATCAATCTAGCCGGAGGACAGAGTCAGGCTAGTGCCCATGGGGAGAAGCCAGATGGAGATGAAAATTGGAAGTCAATTAGCTTAAAGGGGCACTTGAGGTCATTACTCTTAGAGAACATGTTGAAAGCAGAACCTTGGGAAACTGACATTTAAAAACCAAGAGGAAAGAGGAACTTGCTAAAAGTTCAGAGGACTTTACATAAGTTTGAAGGAGGAGGTGAGGCTCAGAGGTTGGACATGATGCAACATAAAAAGAGGCCTTGGGATGTGGCAGCTGGGTTGCTAGTGACCTTTAAGAAAACAGTATCTATGAAAAAGTGGAGATGGAAGACAGATTAAAAAATGATAAAAATAGAGTATGCTTGAGGAAACCAACCAAGGAAGAGTAGCCTTCGGAGAAGCATCCCAGTGATAACTTGGTAGACCTCCTGTTAAGATTTTTGAGTCTCTGGTGATTTTGATAGTGAAAAAACTCATCTAACAAACAACATCTTTATTTGAAATAAAAAATACCTGACCCTATCAATTTGTCTATACCTCTACCAGTAATATGCCAACATAATTACTATCAATTTATAATGTCTTGCTTTTTGGTAGTTCAAGTACTCACTTTTTATTCCAAACAGCAGTTCATTGGGATATTAATTTGCCTACTTTGGGGGCTTTGCTCTTCCATGTACATTATGATTAAAATTGCAGTGGATCTATAAAAACTTTGCAAAAGAATTAAAATTAAATTCACCATTTAATTAGATTTTCTTGAACTGTTTTCAAAAGTTTTTAAACTCCATCACAATCTTGCATTCTTTCTGGATTCTTTTCTTTACTCTTTTTTTGCCTTATAAATTATCCCTATTTTTTAATTGTGTTAAAAGTATACTTCTGGTGTACAAAATAGACTTATGCACTTTAATGCTATATCCAGCCAACTGCTTTAGTCTCGTTCATTTTAATAGGTTACATTTACATTGTCTTGTATTTTCTATGGTGACAATCATGTTACCTGCAAATAAATGACAATTTTCTTCCTTTATAACTCTTTTATTTTTTCTAATTTTACTGCGGTGACTGGAACTCGAATCAGAACCTTGAATACAAGCTCTGAAAAAAAACCAAAACTGACCCTACCCGACATTTTCCTTTTCTCTAGTGAACAACTTCACAGCTTATAACTGTTAATTCTGGACCATTTGTAAATGTTTCATCTGGTTTTGCTCATCTGTGTCCTCAGCTAAACTGTAAAGTCCCTAAGTCAGGGAGGCTGCTTCCTTCATCTCTTCACTCAGTATGTACTTAATAATTCCAGTAAACCCAGGATAACATTCACTTTTCGTAAACTCTTTGTAATCCCCGGAGTATTTTTTTCAGCAACCATTTATTGGGAGCTTACTAACTGCTAGGCCCTGAGCTGAGAGCTTTGCATTCAGGATCTCTTTTAATCCCCTTATGAACTTTTTGATTCCACAGGGCTGGGAGTTATGACTACCACTTTCTTACAAATGAGCCAAAAGTGGGAAAAAGAAGTGGGATATAGATTACTTAGATGGAGAGCCTCAGAGTTAAATCGACTAAAGATACACTTGTAAGCACATTACAACCACACAAGGGTGACCAACTGTCCTGGGCTCGCCCAGAACTGAGGCCATTTCCAGGACATGAGACTTGCAGTTTTAAAACCAGGCACACCAGAACCAGAGAACTTTCCATAATTTTCAGGGATGAAACAATAAAATGTTGCAATGATAAAAGGGGCCAGGAGCTGTGTCCCTTCAGGAATATTTATTATGAAGAGAATTCCGATGTAACTGTAATATGATTGGGTTTGAAAATTATAGTGGAGTATGTTTCCAAACAGGTAGAAATATACACTTTTTCATTTCACCAGCTTATTCTTGGAAAAGTGCGGTTGACGAGTAAGCCACACCTAGAGCCTATTACCACCCTTTTCCCTCCTTTATGTTCATTAAAATCTGGAAGAAAAGCCCTGATTTATCATCCTGGCTGGTACTTTCCCAGGGCCCCAAGGAGTCATCTGTGAAGTATTAGCCTGATTTCCTCATATTCTTCTATAACCACATTTTGAAAGTTAAATAAAAGTTTTAGTCTTGATTTGCGAATTCGCACAAATCTGTCCTTTTTGATGTGACACCAGTAAAAACTTCAAAAGGAGGAAAGGAGACTTTTTCTCACTTTAGTTACAGGTGCTGTATCATGTTGCACGTCTCTTTTTTTTCAAGTTGTGATGTTTTTCCTCCTCTTCTCTCGGATGAACTGATTAATGTGTACGCTGCCTGAAGACAGAGGATCTGGGAATCTCTTAATAAAACGTAACCTTCATAAAACAAGAGGATTTCATAATCCACGCAACCACCCATTGCTCCCTGCCTCTCCACCACTAGTCCGAATGGATCATGCAGAGCCCAGACTGGTTAATTTCGATGTTCTCCATTGTTTGCGTTTTTAATAATGGTGGCACCAATCCACCAATTTCTTCTTCCTTCCTCATTACTGCTTAGCTTTGCTGAAATCGGGCAGATACTGGAGGCAGCCGACAAAACACACAAATTGCTGTTTTGACTGGATTCTTTGTATCGTTTTCTTTCCCATTACAAATAGCTCCTGCAGGTCTGCCTCAGTAGGTGCTTGTTTGGGCGTTAGCTGGTAGAATGCGAGCCAGTGGGGAGTGTATCTTTCAGAATTCATTCCACACGTGTCCAACACAAAATCCTTCCCGGGATGCAATGCGGCATCACCTTCCCTGCTGGCTCACCCAGGTTTCTTGGAATAATGTGAGCCAGCTTCCTGAGGTTGCATATGCATCGCTGGAGGTTGGGGAGCAATCGGCAGCAGTGCTGAGCTAAAGGCATTCCAACTGGCGAGGCACTTATCGGTATTTTTCATTTAACAGCTGGTTTAATAATCAACCTTCAACCCTCAAAAAACTCAGGGGTAGAAAACCCTGGCTGCAGGCACTGGGCTGGAAAACAACTAGCTTTGCTCTGTAATGAGGACCCTCCCCTAACCCATCCTGCTGGCAAGAGAGGAGAGCTTTGAGGTCAGAAAGGCGCAAGTTCAAATCCTGTGTCTTCTGCTCATTTGCCAGTTAACTTTGGGGAAATTGCTGATTCGCTGAGGCAGTTCCCTTCACTGTAGAACAGGAAAGATTATCGTATTTTCCAATAGAAAGATTGCAAGCACTAACTGAAATAATAAGACTAGTGTTTCTAAAATGTCGGGCCCATCCTGGGTGATCAGTAAATGGTATTTATCTTGAGGAAGTTTTGTTCACAGAAGGACAGACTCAGAGTAGCCCTATGGAAACCCTACGGGTGGACGCCACTCAGGTTCCCTATAGGCAGACTTGACCTCTGTCCTCCAAATGAACAAATTTTCAGTTTCATCTTAGAGGAGAGCCCACACTTCAGAACCCCACAGTTGAAAAGAGGCTTATCCAAATCTAGTCCAAACTAACTCTTGAGGTGATATTGTGTAAGGACCGGAATTTTTATATGAATACGTGAAGGGGCTTCGGGAGATTCAGTAGTATTGATGAAACCTAATACGTACGAGGGGACAATAAATGTTCCGCCATCGCTGAGAGGTTACAAATTAAAAGCAGATGGTCCCATCAAGGGAAAAGCTGCCACTTCCTCTCTGGCTCCACCACTGCCCTACCGCCTTCCTACAAAAGGTTTCATTTTAGTCTGATAATCTTAATTGGGCAAGATCTTCCATAGCTCGGTAAAGAAGCTAATATCTAACCCTCCGTTTTGAAGCTAAAGTTAAGGACATTCACAGAGCGTGACTGAGCCAGACGTCAGGCACTTTCTTACCTCATTTGATTCTCAAGATGGTTTGAAATAGGTGCATTTTACACCATTTTATAAGAAAATAGAAATCAAGTAATTTACCCAGAGTTCCCCCAAGAGTAAATGGTAAAATAACTGACGGATTTGAAAGTCAGGAGCCAATGACAATTGTGGGCGGAGGAACTTTGTGGTTTTGACAATAGCTGGGTGAAGATGTGAAGCTGGAAATGAACAAATCTCAAAAGCTCCGTCAGAGACCGTTCGTGAGGGAGCATGACAAAAAGGAGAGAAGACTTTTTCTAAAACACTAGAAATATCAAGGGGTTATTTTGTTTATTCTATTTTCAACCCAAACCCAAGCCCAGGCTCCACGCACTGCGCAGTTTGTAATCAGAGAGAGGACTGCAGGAAGCAGTCTGGGACCCGGACTTCTAAGTAAAGGAACCCCAAATCCCGACCTATAACTCTCATCAACTTTCTGACTTTTCTGGTGTTCTAAAAAGTAGGCAATTGGGGCTTCCCTGGTGGCGCAGTGGCTGAGAGTCCGCCTGCCAATGCAGGGGACGTGGGTTCATGCCCCGGTCCGGGAAGATCCCACATGCCGCGGAGTGGCTGGGCCCGTGAGCCGTGGCCGCTGAGCCTGCGCGTCCGGAGCCTGTGCTCCGCAACGGGAGAGGCCACAGCAGTGAGAGGCCGCGTACCGCAAAAAAAAAAAAAAAAAAAAAGTAGCCAATTTGGAAGAAGACAGTAAGTGGGTGTGACCATCTGACTCTGAATTTGTTAAAGCAATTTCTGAAAGCCCTTAAAAAGAGAAGCTCCAGTTAGTACCTGGTTTGACTGACAAAGGTTTTGCTCTTGAACCATGACCTGTTACATAAGAATACTCAGGTGATTACACAGCCAGGTGTGTTGTCAGGTGACCCCCAACTATGTTCAGCCTCGTATAAGAAGCAGCCCTGACAGAGTGACACCACTATCAGGGCAGCCAGAGCGCATGGGGGATTCTCATTTCCCAGAAAATACAAGTCCGAGAAGTTCCCGCACAGCTTCCTGCAGGACTTAGAATCAATGTTGGGGAGAAGAATCTGGATGATAGTTGGCTTTTTGTTTTTGTTTTTCTGGGGTTTGGGCTTTTTACATCCACTCTTTCACTTCTTTTAGCAAATCCTTCAGTTCTCTCTTAATACTGTCTGAAATGAGGGGGGCGGGTAGGGCTGGGAGTGTGATGGGAGACCTTCTTCAGAGCCCTTTGTCACCCCATTATCTGTTTCACACCACGAGGAACTCTGCAGATCTGGGTCTCTTGATTTCAGAGGACTGACTCTGGCTTAGACAGGCTATCTCACTCAGGGTCACAGAGCTCAGTAATGGTTTTGCCCTGAGAGTCTGGCTCCAGCATTCCCAAGTGGGGTGTCCTTTGTATCTCATCACTTCCCATTACCATTCTCTTTTCAAGGTGTCAGTTATCTCCTGGGGCATCTTTCTCTCTGTCAAAGGTTTGAGGCGTTTGACAGGATTGTCACCATTTATGCTGTTCCTGCCCTGTTGTGATATGTATGTGGGCAGAGTTATTGCAAGGGTTTAAAAACCCCAAATCACAGGCCCCAGCGTCTTTAGAGAACAACTTGCTTCATTCATAGATACATGATAGATGATGGATATATAGATGCTTTTCAAATATACAGACTTTGAGATTTTCTTTTAAATATAAGTACAAATCAAAAAGTATTTTTAATTCATAGTAGCTATTTGTCGGTCAATAGATACAATTATGTGGACATCATGTGAATTTTTTGACATTAAAATAGAGTTCTCAGAATATAATTCTCATACCTGAAGATTGTGAAGTGTGCCTTAGCCTTCCTGTGTGATGCCTTCTACAGTATAAAAGAGCATCAAGGGTACTTTAGCAAAACTAATTAACACCAGTGGCTCAATTCTGGTTATGCAAAGAGGCCTAGGGACACGGCCACGGACAAAAGTTCCTCTGCCAGTGACCCTCACATCAAATCACACATTGACCCCACCCTTTATGAAGCCAATCTCCCCTCCTGCTCCAGTTCTGTAGCTGTCATCTCCCGTTCACCTTCCTCCCTCTTCCCCTCTCTCACCATTTAAGGGAGGCGATTTACATCCCAGGACTTCAGCAGACGCAGAGGGCAGGGGCGGGCTGGTGATGTGGATCTTAGATCAAGGCTACAAATTTGGGGTATCTTTTGAGTTCTCAAACAGGAAGGTCAATGGCACCACACCTACTTCTGCACATGACTAGCTTCAGATGAAGCAATACTTGCGGCTCACCCTACCGCTAATCAGATCAGGACTCTCTGTAGGCTACTTTAAATAAATCACTCTCCGGGCATCAACCTAAGGTATGCAGCCGCTCTCAAGACCTATGCCTGGCATTAATTTCCTATGTTTCACTACTTCCTTTCCCAATTAAAGTATAAGTCCCCTGACAGCAGAAATCACGTCAAATTGCCCTGTATTCCCCACTCTCACCACACAACTGGAACGAAGGAGATGGTTTGGTCAGAAGGTAACTGCTGATGGAAGTCAGTTAAAATATTCTGGTTTCATAATGAACACTCAGGAGCTTACGTGATGAAAAAATAAACACACAGAAAAGAATGGTGGTAATTTTTAATAGTTTACAGTATCAAATTTTATATGTGTATATATATATATATGTATAAATACAGTTACAGACCATAAATATCCCCATGGCAAAATACCTGCCACTAGGCAGACCCCCCCCAAAAAAAATCTTTGCAACTAAATAAACTAACAGCTTAAGTAATACTGAAGAAAAACAGATGCTGAGGTAATTTTTCATCTAAAGTGACTACAGCCTATATTAAAACATTCTTACCGTAAGAGTTCAAGTAGTTATGAAACCCTTGTCACAAAACCCCCAAATGCAACTTTAATATATAGTTTCAAACTAAACAAAAAATATTTTAATTATAAATAGGTAAAATAAATAAGATTATTCTTGCTGAAAATCAATCATGACAGTATTATTTCTTTTTTTATATATCTGGGGACTTTGTTGATAGCCTGGCCAAAAAAACAATAGAATTCATGAAACCTTTCTCAAAAACTACATATTACTCTAATGCCATATATATATATATATATATATATATCTTCAGACGAATATATGTGTATGTATATAAATGGGATTTTCATTCTCGATGAGCAATCTGTTCCTTTAAAAATATATATATGTATCCCAAATATGAAAACATGCTTAATTTCTCTTAAAAGATCACTGTTATACAATGCACACTGACCAGTATGAGAAGGGACATTTTACAGATCTTAGAAACTTCTTTAGAAACACATTTATTTTCTTACCAACAGTTACGTTAGAATATTTGTTTTACTAAGTTATAATTACAGCAGTAAAAAAAAAAATCTGTCACTTATTTTTCATTATTCCCGGTTATGCAAAAATCCCCATGCTTCTTTATCTTTTAATATTCAACCTGCAAGAATTCCACTGGCACCAAGTAACACTTCAAATTTTTTCAAAGCATATAATTTCCCAGTTAAGACCCATAGGAACACATTTAATAAAAGGTCATCTGAACAGAAACCATACATTTTGAGTAAAAAGAAACTATCAAATTAATTTATATTTTGTAGTGACCTATGAAATCAACATTCAGTATGACATTCAGTGTTCTCAGAAAAAAATTTTACTTTTAACAAGATAATATATATAAACCAAAGATTATACATTGTTCTGGAGTTGTCATCCAAAAGTAGAAACAAACATTGAACATGTTCTGTTTCTTGGCCCCTGCCCATAGTCTAATCATTTGTCAACTCCTCATACACTGGGCAGCAGCCTTTAGCAAAAATACTAGAACAAGTCTCTAAGCAAAACCAAAATGTATAAATAATTAATTTTCAAAGTTCTTACATTCTTGTTTGAAAATAAACAGTGTTTTTTTTAATGTTCTCACATACCAAACGACTTCTGGAAAACCTCCAACAACAATTCATTTTTGACGTATTCATCTTCGTTTCCAAGGGCATCTGAAAGCAAGTGAGAGATCCTTCACGTTGTTTGTCTCCATTACAAGGCAGTCTCTCCTCTAACTGATGAAGATTGCACTTACTGGGGAATCTTCCGTTTGAAAGGAGTCTCTTCATTCTTCATTCGAAAGCTTCTAAAGTCAGGTTCCTGAGCGGAAGAGTTTGGATATCAAATTCAGAAGTTTCTGCCGGAAATTCAGTTTGTCTCCAATTCTCCTGAACTGAATGGCACACTCAACTTCAGGATCTGAAGAGGAAAGCGAAACATCAAAGTTACACTGACAACACTGCAAACTGCAACCAGCAAGAATGAATATGCCCATCCCAGGGACGAGCTGAGTATTTATCCCATGAAGCATTATCTTAACTTTATGTATACTTGTTTTCTGAATGTGAGAAAGGCTACTTACACACACACACACACACACACACACACACACACACAGGCACGCACGATGTAAACGAACATGTGGTGACTCTAAACAACAAAAAAAAGTGAAGGCAAGAATAAAGACATTTACTTTGCAATCTTTTTTTTTTTTTAAGCATCCTGGATGAGGCAAATGTTATCTTACTTTCAAAATACAGACATTTATGTCATACACCACAAAGAGAAAGTGAGTCTCTGCCAGCCTCAGGTGATGTCATCCTTTTCTTTCCCATGTAAGATTGGTTAGGGAAATAAAAGTCAAATTCTAAACTCTTTTATGTTATTTTCCAGTACAACTTATTTTGTAAAGGGCAATAGTTCTGATTATGCCCTCATAATAGGTAAATCTAAATGTATTCTTATCCTCATTTAAACAACTCTGAAATTTTCTCATGAAAGACTCATAAAATCTTATTCTAAAATTAAGTCCACATTTTTTAAAATAACTTAAAATTTACATCTTACTCTAAACCAAATTCTTCCCAATCCGTTGCCTCTGTGGAAATGAGTGAAGCACAAAACAAACTAACGTTTAATTCACATGTTTACTATTTTTTATGATTAAGGTATTGCAATAAACTGAATATTAGGGAAAAATAATGTTTATAATCTAATTTCTAAACTTTTAAAATAATGTTTATAATCTAATTTCTAAACTTTTAAAGTAAATGAAGTTAACACCAAACCTATACTGATCCATAATTACAATTTCCTTGTATATTTCAAAGAGCAATTCAGCTTCTTTTTGGTACACTTCAATATCATGATTATGATCACTAAAAATCATTATGATTACAAATTAAAATCTGATTTATTTTGTAAACAGACCCTGCAAATACCCTATTCAGGCTCAAAATAAATGAAAACTGTAAATATATACTAAAGTGGATGTTTAAATCTACATTTTAACCAATTTCTCTTTTTACAAGAGCTGGGTTAAATTTTTGTAATTCCTAAAAAAAAATTCATAATCCCTAACAAGTTCTTTTCAGTGAGTGGGATATATTAACATACAATCCTAAAAAAACAATTATCATTCAGGTTACCATTTTAGAAGCCCTGAATTGTAAGAGAAAAAATTATACCTTTCATCCAAAAAAAAAAAAAAGGCAGAAAATAGCACCTAGTTGTTTCCTTAATCCTTTTTGTTACATCTATAAATGTAACCATGGGTGGTGATGGATGTTAACTTATTATGGTAATCATGTCACAATGTATACATATACCAAATCATTACGTCATACACCTAAAACTAATACAGTGTTATATGTCACTTATATCTCAACTTTTTTACATGTCTTACCATCTAATCAAGTTTAAGAGGGACATTTCTGCTGTCGCTTATTAATGGGAACTAAGTTGGATCGTGAAGGTTATGCGGTTTTTCACAACACAGCCAGAACTCTTGAACATCACGAAAGGTAGACAAAGCTTTTTCCCTCCCAAAGAAGAGCTAGAGAGAGCAGCCTGGTGCCAATTTCGCCGTGGTCACATTGGCAATGCACCACTTCCTTTGCACGCCCCATGGGCTCTATAACATTACACTAAGTTTAAAAGGGGCCTAATACCGTCTGATGTAACAGCAGTATGAACCACACAGATTTCCAGCCCACAGTCTTACTTGCCTTCTTTGCTACCGACCTGAAGTTATTCGATGGGGCTACATGTGACGGGGAAGGGCGTTGGAAGGGACGGATTAAAAAACATTGCGGACAAACTCCTGTTCTTCTCCTATCCCATTTCTGTAACTAATTAGGGATTGTTAAAATGTTATACTTTTAACAAAGAAGCAAGACTGTCTAGGCTTCTGACCTCGGTGTTCCTTGCGGGGCCTCCGTAACCCTCCAACAGTCCTTTGTGGAAAAGCTGTGATAGTACCAAGCGTCATTACCGCTTTTGTTGGTGAAACAGAGAGAGCACAGTGCAGGGCACTCACCAGAGCCTGGACTCCGGAGGAAGCGGGCCTGTCCCAGGAAGCGCCGGGAGGCCGTGGCTCCCGGAGCCTCTCTCGGCCCCGGCCCCACCTGCCGTGACAATTACTTTCTCTGCGTGGCTGTAGCCCGTACCTGCACTTTTTCTCCCCGTGGCCCCGGACAGGGCACGTGGGGATGGAAGGCAGGCGAAATAGAAGCGGCTTTTGGCATCCGCTCAAATGCAGCTACATCCCGATCCCAGAGCCCGCTCCCTCCCCCGCCTTCTCCACGGTCCGGGGTTAAACCCCCGAAGAACTTTCTGGAGGCGTCCCTAAAGCACGTGCAAGGGAGCAGACCCGGCCCGACTCTGAGACCCTGAGCAGACGGATTGACCCTGGCCCGAACAAGACCTCGACCCCGGCCCCCGCCTCGGCCAGTATCTCCGCGAGCCCTAGATGCCCCTACCTGCCGGAGCCCGCGTCGGGCTCTGCTGAGCGCTCTTACGAGCCCTCCTTCCAGGCATCTCTGTAAGCAGCCGCCGGGAACTATGCTACAGAATCCGGGAACTCAGTCCTCCAACCCTGGCACCTTGGGTCTGCAGGACTCGGACTGTGCGCGGGGGGAGAGGGGTAACGGAGCTGGAGACTGCACACTGTCAGCCTCCAGGAAACACTGAGGTGTGGGCCCGCCGCTGCCCGCGCTCCGATATGAAGGGGACTTCCCGGTGACGTAGCGAAACTTGACGCCGGGCCCGCCCCTGTCCCCGCCCCCGCGGGCCGCCGCGCCTGGAGGGAGCTGGCGTCCGGGCCAGGCCTGCGGGGAGCCCCGCGCCATGCCGCGCGACCTGCCGGGACCCGCTGGCGACCCCCGGCGGCGCCGATCGGCGGGGTGGGGACCCGGCCCGGCCCCTACACTACTTTCTTGACCAACGCGTCAGCTGCAGGCGCGGCGGGGTCTAGGAGTCGCGAGCGGGGAAAGGTTCTCCTAGCGGGAAAGTTGGGGACGGAGAGGCCTGGAGCTTCGTCCCTATCATAAACGGGCAATTAGAGACTTTCGTAAACAAACCCCGGAAAGAGTTCGGGAAAGGCCAGTTTTCAGACTCGGAGAGTGTGGGAAGTTCCAGGGAAGTGAAATGAAGAGAACACTTAATAACAATAGAAATGGTGCCAGAAGCCAAGGGAGAAAAGATTGAAACTGAAACTGCCGGGAAGTGAACGGCAAATTGAAACCCTGCAGCTTGGGAGCACAAACACTGTTTGGACTTGGGGAAGCGGGGCGGGGGGAGAGAGAAGGAAAGTGGATGGGAGAAGTGGCCAGTTCTCCGCCCGGGTAAGGACTGTGATTTTGAAAGAAGAGCATATTCCCCTTGGGTAGGTCTCATTGCTCGTTCCAGATGCTTAGTAACACAAAAAATAGTAGGTCATCATGTAGACAACTTTCAGATGCCCTCGTGGAGGGAGGAACGAGGTATTTGGGAATGTGAAGTTATTTGCCCAATGTCTGGCTGGCCCTTGAATAATTCCATTATTCTAAGGAGAAGGGGTCATTCGGGCTAGGCAACAGATACTGAGGGCTTCGTGCTGAGGGCTTCCTCAGACATTTTCTCACTCTGTCCTCAGAACAACCCGACCAAGCGGACATTCTTACCATCGTGGTCACTTTGCAGGTGTGAAAACTGAGGTTTATAGAGATGGAGCTGCGCAAGCTCACATAGGCAGAGAGCAGTGGCAGGATCTGAACCCAGGCCGACCCATACTGAGCAAGACCTCTTACCCTCTGTGGCCTTCCCAGGAATCACAGTTTCTTAGAAAATGAGTGTCCTTTTTTCATCTGAGCTATATAATGCAGACGTTGCACATTGGTTGCTGAGAGCTGCGTGGCTTCCTGGAAGGTTTGGGTTTGGTTCACAGTATTGGTCTTGTGAAAATCTGAATCGGTTACCAACATTTAAACATTGAGAGACTGCATTGAAAGCTGGGATTTCTGGCGTTCTTTGGGAAATCATTAGCTCAAAACCCAAGATTCGTTTTCCGAAAGTGCGGAGCCGGCTAGAAGTGTGGGTGCAGCGGCTGCCCTTAGACGTCGGGTGGAGCTCTTTGGTTGGCCACACTCCCTGCTGTTTGTTTTTCTCATTTACATTATCTGGCCCCAGTAGGCATTTGAACTTGTTTATTTACCTTAAATCACTCAATCAACACAAACCTGCAGGTATTTGTGGCTTGGTCCTGCAGAAATACAGACAATGCTGTAAGCGTGGAACAAAACTACTCTTGAATTTAAACAACTTAGTTTTGAGTGTGGTAAACACATAGGGTTAAGAGTGACAAAATTCAGGAGTTACCACCACATGTCACAGGAAGCCCAGCAGAGATTCTGCCTAGAAAGCTGTTGTCTTGAACCCGGTGTCCCAAAACCATTCTCAAGGCTCATTTTGACTGACAATACTTAAGTAACACCATTAGCTTCCTGACTGGATTAATTAGTAAATTTCTCATCAAACCATGCACCCTGAAATGCAATATATACATTCAATGAAAGAAAAACAAATCATATCATGTTTACCCACAAAGGGTGTGTCAATCTTGACCTCGAACATTATCATTATGAAAGGTCATTAGCCACATGACCCACACTTGATGCAAACCTTAGGCAAATTGTGACTTTTAGGGAATTGCAAATTTAACTCCCTGGAAGGAAAAGCGAGGAGAGAAGATTAGAAGGTGCGCTTCAGAGATGGGTCAAATCAGCCATTTATGGAGGACTTGTTAAGATTTTGAATTTGAGATGGTCCATAAACTCTTTTTCAGATCTAACATTCTATTAAGAGAATTAGAAGCTGTGTGTGAAAAGCCTTTAACTATTTAGACCCGGAGAATGACAAAATAATGATTTATCATGAAGCATTAGAATCCCCTGTTATTTCATTTTTTTTAAAGGACTGGTGAAGACAATTTTTAAAACTATTGCCAGGTTTTAGTTTTCATGGACAAGTTAGAAAATGACAGTGCAAATCTGGCCACGTCTGTGTTGTCAGAGTGTTAAAAAAATTACTAAAAACAAAACAAAATAGTAGACATGATTACTAATAGAATAGTCATTCATCTCTTTCATGCAGAAAATAAGATTTGGTAGGAAATGAGGATATGAGAGATGAATGAAGGGGAATTTAAAGGAAGCCTTTGACAGAATGTATAGGCTGTAGGCCTGAGTCTGTTTATTCTGATAAAAGGGGACTTGTTTTTTTCCTGTATAGCATGTTTGTTAACATGAAATCAGCCTCATGCATTGATCATTTCAATCTCTGTTTTAAGACAGACACTGTGCTGGGTTCTGGGGAGACAATGCTTCCCACCCCCATGGAACCTACCTTGACGAGACCAGTACCCACAAATTCAGTGTGCCTGTGAATCACTTGAGTATCTTGTTCAAATACACATCTGATTGTGGAGATCTGGCTGGGCTTGAGATTCTGCCTCTTAAACTCGGTGATCCTGATACTTCTGGTCTATAGATACCCCTTTGAGGAGCAAGTCTAGAGGACGATACAGGTAAGTACACAGGCAGGTGCAAAACGATGTACATCAGGGCTGTGCCAGGGAAATTATGGCAGACTGTGGGACCGCCTGGGAGGGCAATTAAGCAGGAAAGGCATCTCCATAGAGACCCAAGGTATAAACGGGAGTTGGCCAAGCAGTGAGGCCAAAGGGAAGAAGTGTGTTCCATGCAGAGACTGAAGAGCAGTCGGGGGGGGGGGGGGGGGGCGGGGAGGGAGAAGCCACCTGAGGAGTTTGCACATTATTGTGGGGACAATGGGGGCACCACTGAAGGTTTTAAGCACGTGGGTGATATGATCAAACTCTAGAAAGTTCACTCTGGCTGCAGCGTGACTAGATTAACCAAGCTAAGACCGGAGACAGTGTGACTGATCAAGATAAACATTATGGTAATTCTCATACAAGATGGTAGTGTCAGCAAAGACAGTCCCTGTTTCAACCCTGTCTTTATTAAAATTCCCATATTTCCTGACTAGGATAGGACCAAATTCTATCAGAGCAAGGCTTGATACTTGTCAGCGTAAGTGTTAACTGACATTTTCACCTATGTTAGTTTCCTAAGGCTGCCATAACAAAGTACCACAAATTGAGCGGTTTAAAACAATAGAAATGTATTCCCACACAGTTCTGGAGGCTAGAAGTTTGAAATCAAATTTGGTGTCTGCAGAGCTGTGCTGTCTCTGAAGCCTATAGGGGAGAAATCCTAGCCTCTTCTAACTACTGCTGGTTGCCAGCAATCCTTGGCAATCTTTGACTTTTAGACGCATCACACCTATCTCTGCCTCCGTCTTTTTATGGCCTTCTCCCCTGTGTGTCTGTGTCCAAATTTCCCTCTTCTTATACAAACATCAATCATTGGATTAGGGCTCACCCCAATCTAGTATGACCTCATTTTACATCTGCAAAGACCCTATTTCCAAATGAAGTCACATTCACAGGTTGGAGGGCGAGGGGGAAATAGAGGATTAGGACTTCAGCATATCTTTTTGAGAGAGACACCCTTCAACCCCAGACATCTCCCTTTATCAACTGCCTTAAAAAAAAGTTCTATATATACATATTTTTCATCCTGTTTGCAATTTGCACATTTACAAATCAAAAGGACTTTAGTAAACTTGACAATGGATTTGAAGCAGCCTGAAATAAAGGTCAAAAGCAATATAGATAAGGTAAGAAACAAAATGACGTCTGAGGGAACAGGTTTAGAATATCTGTCTGGCACAGAAAGCGTGTGTACCCCACCACACATTCTTTTTTTTTTTTTATGGTAAGTGAGCCTCTCACTGCTGTGGCCTCTCCCCTTGCGGAGCACAGGCTCCGGACACGCAGGCTCAGTGGCCATGGCTCACGGGCCCAGCCGCTCCGCGGCATGTGGGATCTTCCCGGACCGGGGCACGAACCCACGTCCCCCGCATCGGCAGGTGGACTCTCAACCACTGCGCCACCAGGGAAGCCCCCACCACACATTCTTAGTTGAAGATTGTGGTGTGACTCCTCACCCCCCATCCACCCCCCATCCCTAGGCTTCCCACTCACAAAGCCAAACAAGATTTCAAGAAATGCTTTGATGGACCTTGAAAGTAAATATAATTTCTATTAGTGCAACTTATAAGCACATTATAAAATATGGAAAACAGAGGAAAAATCTTTTTTAATTTCCCAAGGTTTCTGTTCTTTATTTTATTCTCCTCTGTTTACTAATTCTTTTCTGGATTTTTTTTTTTTTTTTTGGATTATCACAGATAATGATCATCAAGCGTGTTTGTACTTTTTTTAACTGCACGAAATAGGCAGTGGAACGGTTCAACAAGCATCAGCGGAATGATGGAAATAAGTCAGGACTACCTATACATTTGTTATCTGAATTATCGATTTTCAACAAGTAAGTAAATCCAAGTAGTTTCGAGCATTTCATTGAAGAAACTATTAGTAAATACTATGTTAATTAGAACATAGAATAATGATAAACAAAATGATTTTTAGGTTGTCAATGAGTAACTACAAGGAAGGTAATTCAGTCTTGTGTAAGAGTTAGAAAGCAATGATTGTCCAAGTGTAATCTGTGCAAATATAACCTCAGAATCAATTGATGAGCTTATTTAAAAGCAGACCTGCCTGACCTCAGTGAATCACAATCTGTGGGGTCCTAGCCTGGAAATACACGTTTTAACAAACTTCTATGATAATGTTGGTACACTAACAGAGAGGATGAAAAGGCACTTGAGAAGTGATCTTTGACCTCAAGTAGCTTACACTCTAGTGAAAAAAATAAAATATAAATGAATTAGTAGCAAGTAATTGAAAATGGATTATAATTTATTGTGCAACTATGTGACACATGAAAATATTTTTACAAAATAGCTAAGTGAACATAATTTGTGCTTTGTGTACTTTCCCAGTTTAGTGTTGTAGTTCACAATTTAAACAGTTTAGGTAGGGGAAGAAAAAGAAAAAGACCTCTTAATTATCATCAGGAGACAAAAGAAACCTGCACCTTCAGGAGAAATAGGCTTAGGAAAAAAGGATAAAAACAATAATAATACATATACAACTGACCCAGAATTTATACCCTGTGAATGGGTCAGAGGCAGAGCTGAAAGGCATGGTAATCATGATCCAGAAGAGGCAGAAGAGGTAAAACAAAGACACAATTGGTAAGAAGAGGGAAACAAGGAATTAGAAGATGTTTTGAGCGTCCGGAAGCTTTGAGCGTTACTGATGCAAGCAGAATTGTTATCCAGCTGTGTGGATAATCAATAGTTGCTTCCTCTGCAAGGGGATACAATTTCATGCTGCGTAGACTTGGAAAATGAGGGAGGCTGAATTCTTAATTACCCTCATTCGTGCCTAATCTAATCTAACTGCACCCACAAAGTGGACTGAGTATCACTGATACAGAACTGTCAGCCTTGGGTTCCCGTTAGTGGGACTCCAATGCTTCTGACTGGGACTCCCCTGGCCGTCTTCCTTAAACTCACAGTTTGCTTCCTGCATTTGAGCCTCTGCCCTTGCCCTTGACTCTGCCTAGAATGCTTTCTTCTGATCTTTCCTTGTCTAGATCCTTCTGGCTACTCAAGTCTCAGAACAAATGCTATATTCTCAGAAAGCATCCCCTGACTGTCCTGTCTCAAATTGCCCGTCCCTACCCTCCAAAGGACTATCTATCTACCATGAAATTGACTGTGTTTAGTTGACTGACTTGTTTATCATCTACTTCCCCTTTTGAAGTCAAACTCCACGTGAGCTCAGATCTTATAGGCTTGTTCTCTACTATCCCTAGTGCCTGGACCCATGGGGCTAGGCACAGAGCTGATGAGAACACCAAAGCTGAAGGAGGTTAAGTTGTTTGTCTAAATTCACAGTGCTAATAAGTAAACTACTCGCCACTGTAATCCAAACCTTCTTAATCTACACCAAGTTCATCACAGTCATTGGTTGATAAGAAAGCTTGACAATAATCAGAAGAGATCACAAACACTGGGCATTTAAATTCTGCCTCTTGTTTTTCTATTAAAGTATTTCACTTTAACAGTAAACCTCCAGGGACTTCCCTGGCTGTCCAGTGGTTAGGACTCCACGCTTCCACTTCAGGGGACTTGGGTTCGATCCCTGGTCAGGGAACTAAGATCCTGCAAGCCATGCAGTGGGGCCAAAAACAAACAAACAAACAAAAAACAATAAACCTCCATATCTAAAAGCTTAGAAGCTCAGAGGGAGAGGCTAGAATGAGCACCCTTAGGAATTAACGCTGTCCCAAGCTTTCTACTGTTCCTCTTGCTTCTCTTGGCCCTCCTGGGTCCCGTTTGCTGCTCCCCTCCTGGAGCAGGCCATTGCAAGCTCACTGACTCATGCCTCTCCCCCTACACAGTTCTCCAGCATTCTCACAGCCCATTCTCAGAGATTTCGTCCCTGCACCGCCCACATTCCAAACCTCAGTGTGGAATTCCCCGCATCCACTTACATGTTCTGAAACTTCAAATTTGTATGGTTCAAAAGTGAACTCATAGGGCTTCCCTGGTGGCGCAGTGGTTGAGAGTCCGCCTGCCGATGCAGGGGATACGGGTTCGTGCCTCGGTCCGGGAAGATCCCACATGCCGTGGAGTGGCTGGGCCTGTGAGCCATGGCTGCTGAGCCTGAGCGTCCGGAGCCTGTGCTCCGCAACGGGAGAGGCCACAACAGTGAGAGGCCCGCGTACCGCAAAAAAAAAAAAAAAAGTGAACTCATAGAGCATCCACTCAACCTCCAGATTTAAAGTCTCCATGCACAGCAGCATCCCCGAGACCCCCTCCAGATGTTCAAGCAGGAGACCCGGGACCCACCCTCCACCCCTCCCTCTATAGCACTTTCCTGGCCAATCTATGTGAAGTCATCCTGAACGCCCCTGGAGGCTCTACCTTGCTCTCCACATTCTGGGCCAGTCCCTCCTGCACCTGAGCCACAGCAGGGCTCCTCCCTGGCCTTCCCCTCCATACTTGCCCCTCTTTCATCTATACTCACTTCAGCCAGCCTGACTTTCTTTAATGAGAATTTTCCCTTGTCTCTGTTTTAAATCTTTCTATCCATTGTCCACACGGCCTCCAGAGTGGTCTGATTTTTATTTATTTATTTATATTATTTTTTTAAAAGAATCATCTTTTTTAAAAATTGATTTATTTTTGGCTGCGTCAGGTCTTCGTTGCTGCACGCGGACTTTCTCTAGTTGCGGGGAGTGGGGGCTACTCTTCGTTGCGGTGCGCGGCCTTCTCATTGCAGTGGCTTCTCTTGTTATGGAGCATGGGCTCTAGGAGTGTGGGCTTCAGTAGTTGTGGCACACGGGCTCAGTAGTTGTGGCTCGTGGGCTCTGGCACACAGGCTCAGTAGTTGTGGCGCATGGGCCTAGTTGCTCCGTGGCATGTGGGATCCTCCCGGACCAGGGCTCGAACCCGTGTCCCCCTCATTGGCAGGCGGATTCTTAACCACTGCGCCACCAGGGAAGTCCCAGATTTTTACTTTTAAAAGATAGAATTCCTTCTCTGCTCTAGTCTTTTGGGGGTCTCCAGATGCCCCTAGGGTCAAATCAAATATGGAAAACCACATGCCACCCTAAGTGTCCATCAACAGATGAATGGATAAAGAAGATGTGGCATATATATACAATGGAATATTACTCAGCCATAAAAAGAAATGAAATTGAGTTATTTGTAGTGATGTGGATGGACCTAGAGTCTGTCATACAGAGTGAAGTAAGTCAGAAAAAGAAAAAATACCAGGGCTTCCCTGGTGGCGCAGTGGTTGAGAATCTGCCTGCTAATGCAGGGGACACGGGTTCGAGCCCTGGTCTGGGAAGATCCCACATGCTGCGGAGCAACTAGACTCGTGAGCCACAACTACTGAGCCTGCGTGTCTGGAGCCTGTGCTCCGCAACAAGAGAGGCCGCGATAGTGAGAGGCCTGTGCACCACGATGAAAAGTGGCCCCTGCTCGCCGCAACTAGAGAAAGCCCTCGCACAGAAACGAAGACCCAACACAGCAAAAATGAGTAAATTAATTAATAAACTCCTACCCCCAACAACTTCTTTAAAAAAAAAAAAATTAATTTTTAAAAAAAGAAAAAATACCGTATGCTAACACATATATATGGAATCTAAAAAAAAAAAAAAAGGCTCTGAAGAACCTAGGGGCAGGACAGGAATAGGGATGCAGACATAGAGAATGGACTTGAGGACACGGGGAGGGGGAAGGGTAAGCTGGGACAAAGTGGGAGAGTGGCATGGACATATATACACTACCAAATGTAAAACAGATAGCTAGTGGGAAGCAGCCGCGTAGCACAGGGAGATCAGCTCTGTGCTTTGTGACCACCTAGAGGGGTAGGATAGGGAGGGTGGGAGGGAGACACAAGAGGGAGGAGATATGGGGATATACGTATACATATAGCTGACTCACTTTGTCATACAGCAGAAACTAACACACCATTGTAAAGCAATTATACTCCAATAAAGATGTTAAAAAAAAAAAACAAACACCGTGCCAGAGCCGAAGGGAAAAAAGGGAGTGAGCGTTCGTTCATTGGTTCTTATTCCCAGATAGGACAGGGGAGGGGGGGGGAAGAGGACAGATGGGAATGTGTGTGTGTGTGTGTGTGTGTGTGTGTGTGTGTGTGTGTGTGTGTGTGAGAGAGAGAGAGAGAGAGAGAGAGAGAGAGAGAGAGAGAGAGAGAGAGAGAAAATGAGATAGAGAGGTCTTAGCAGGATAAAGAGTGAGAAGAGCCATTAGAAATCGGAAGAGATTTCAGGTTAGATACCACATCACTATTCTAAAATAGCCTTCTGAGAGTCCAACAATAACTACATAGAAAGTATTATGTTTTTAAAAATACCACCCATTTCTAATACAAAAAAATATATTATAAATGCACTCCCCAAGGCATATGCAAAATCTGAATGGAGAATCCTGGTTGTGTCCTGAAGGACTTGAAGGAAGAGCTACTCCTGGATGAGAGGACTCTGTCCAGTGACTCTGTGAATGTGACACAGTGCCAGTTAAAGTCCCAGGGAGATTTCCTGGGGAATGTAGCAAATTGAGAACTAGCCCTTTCATTTATTAAAATATTCTAAAGCAGATGTAAAGACATAAGTATGATGACCCATAGGTGAACAGAGCAAAGAGTTAAAGATACAGGCCTCAAAACAGGTGAGAATAAGTTATATGATGGAGCTGGTATTTCAATTCAATGGAAACAAGGTAGATTACTCCATAAACAGTTGTAAGGTGATTGACTATACATCCATGAAAAAAAAAAAGTCTGATTCCTATCTCATTATCTGCATCAAAACAAACCCACAGGTTTAAATATAAATATTGGACACATTAAGAAGTACTTGAAGCAATCATGGGTGACTATTTCCATAATCTTAGAATTGGATTGACCTGTGAATACCAAGTCCCAAGGACACATTTGATTTCTTAGAAGTGTAAAACTTTGGGTCAGTAAAATAACACTATGAACAAAGTCAGCAGACAACAGAACTCCTGAAGAACAAAGGCTGAGGTTGGACCAGGGTCTGCAGCAGAGGTGACAGAAGCACCATGGCACTGGCCCCTCCTCAGATCCCTCTTTTTTGAATGTGTGGAGGGACTGATCTGATTCTAGCGTGCCTCTCCCCCCGCCTCCCCCTCCCTATCTCCTAGGTACGATGCAAGGCCCAGAGAAGGCTGGAGTAAAGACTTACAGAAAGTTTCACAGCACCCCTGGAAGTTAGGTATCCATCCTTTCAAGCTCACCTTTACAGAAACCCAGGTCATAATTATTCCATCCTCCCAGAGTAGAACTCTGGAAACCACAATCAGCAGTTGACTTCTCACCTCTTCTTTATCCCCTGTATTCAAGCTGTCATCAATCCTAGTACATCTTTCTTCAAAATGACCTTTGGGTTTAACCTTCCTCCTCAAATTCCTCTGCCTACAGAGTGTGTGATTTCAGTCTGATTTTATTGCAAAAGTCTTCTACCTGGAGGCCTGTCCTTCGCTGCCAGTGGGGCCCCCTCACCCTTCAGTCTGCTTATAAAACACCAATTCCTTGACAGTCATTCCTTTGCTGAAGAATTTGTAGATATTTCTCCATTGTCCATGCAAACAGGTCTGTACCCACTTTCTCTGGCTCATTGGTACCACAGGTCACTGATTGTCTTATGGGTCCCCTAAGATAGAGCTGCACATGTCCCAAAGCCAGGACTTACCCCCTTCTCCTTCATTGCTACCTTTCCTCCAAACTATCTTAGCTGCTTCTGTTACCCAGGGCCAATCTTCATCCTCATCTTCATCAAAATCCTCATCTTCATCAAAACCCTCATCTTCATCAAAACCCTCATCTTCATCAAAACAATATCCCCCAGGGGTATTTTAAAAATCTGTCAAACTTGGGGTGATGGTTGAAATGCTAGAATAATCAGTTTTATCTTCTTCGACAATAGTTAATGACCGGTCATAATGATCTAAGTCTCATAGAATTACACTACATAGACACAAGTCAGGTTAATGGGGAAATTTTGTTCGAAGTTCTCTTATGCCTTTTTTTTTTTTTTTTTTTTTGTGGTACGCAGGCCTCTCACTGTTGTGGCCTCTCCCGTTGCGGAGCACAGGCTCCGGACGCGCAGGCTCAGCGGCCATTGCTCACGGGCCCAGCCGCTCCGCGGCATGTGGGATCTTCCCGGACCGGGGCACGAACCCGTGTCCCCTGCATCGGCAGGCGGACTCTCAACCACTGCGCCACCAGGGAAGCCCCTCTATGCCTTTTTTTTTTTTTTTTTAATTTGTCTGCCAGCTTCACTATTTACTTGATATGTATATTTAAACAAGTTACTTCACTTCTCTGAGCCGAGGTTTCCTATTTGGGGAAGGGAGAATAATACTGCTACCTCCCTTACAGGGTTTTTTTTTTTGTGGGGGGCGGAGCGGGAAGGAGTAAGAAATCGAATAACACAGGCAAATGGGCTACTTCAGTGGGCGTCCTATCCAGAAGACTCAGGACAATTGGGTCCTTCCCCGCCTGCCTCCCCCCACCAGCGTTCCCAGAATGAGGAGGGCAGGGCAGGAGAGTGCCAGCCTTTCCACCCTGAAGGTCCGCATTTACGATGCCCACGTGCCTCACCCCAGACACAGAAGCCCCGCCCAGGAAAACTCAAATAGCTGCTCCAGCCTAAGGATGACAGGCCAAAGTCCACCCGGCATTTGTCGGTTATAAACAGGATCACTTTGCTGAGTTCTGCAGAGAAAGGAAAAAGGTAACAGGCAGAGAAAGGAAACTAAAAGAAAAAGAGGAAATGAATCACTTTCTGAGCCTTAGCCCTCAACAAACACAGAGCAGGCTGGGGAGTGACGGCGAGGGGAGTCGTCGGTTCATCGTCAGGTGACTTTGTTTTTTTTTTTTTTTTTTTTTTGATCTGTCTCCTGGGAAACATGCGAGAGCAAATATCAAAATGTATGTGACTAAATAAAATTCTGGCGGGAAAGGAGCGTGGGATCGGAAACCAAGAGTCTCGCCGTCTCCTTTCCAGGCTCCAAGGACTCTTGGAGGTGGAGCCAAAGGAGGCCTGGGCTCAGGCCCCCGACCTTTAGAGAGCTGTGGCCAAGGGGAGGAAGGGAAGCCGTGATACAGATTTTGTCAGTTTTCACATCGCTGCTGTCAGATATTAACTTCGATTCCTGAGTGCAGGAACGATTCCAAGTTTGAGAGCCAGAAATCTGCTCTGCCACTTAAAACCTAGTATATTCTTATGCAAAGGACTTCCCTGGGGTCCGGGTAGCCCATCTGTTAAATGCTAGTCCTAACCCTGTACCTACTTCATAAGTTTGGGAGAAGACTAAATAGGTGAGACAGTATATTTAAAAATATATATGGTATAAACTGTAGAGTAAGGGACATATATGATTGGTATTGTTAGGCCAGCCGTTCATCATTTGAACGGCTGTTAGGCCAGCCGTTCATCAGCCGTTCACAACTTTATCGTTATAAAGTTGTAATTGTAACACTGATAAAACGTGGCAGTTCCAAGAATTAAAAATAAAGGGTTTTTTTTTTTTTTTTTTAAGAAATCAGTAACTGTGTGCTTCTTAGAAGGAGAATGAGTGGTTGGTGGAAAGGGATTTGGGGGCGTGTATTCATATTAATTGCTCAGAGAATACGCAAAGACAACTGTAAAAAGGATAAGTACATTGCTGTCTATTCCCACCATGGAATCCTATACAGTACCCAGAATAAATGATCTACAACCATCCAGACGACGAAATATGGATCACTATGACAATATAGAGTGAAGCAAGTCAGATACAAGAGCACAGAGTGTGTCAGATGTAGAGAACAAACGTATGGACACACGGGGGGAAAGCAGCAGGGGGCGAGGGGGCAGGGTTGGGGTGGGATGAACTGGGAGATTGGGATTGACATGTATACACTAATATGTATAAAACAGATAACTAGGGCTTCCCTGGTGGCGCAGTGGTTGAGAGTCTGCCTGCCGATGCAGGGGACACGGGTTCGTGCCCTGGTCCGGGAAGATCCCACATGCCACGGAGCAGCTTGGCCCGTGAGCCATGGCCGCTGAGCCTGCGTGTCCGGAGCATGTGCTCCGTGACGGGAGAGGCCACAACACAGAGAGGCTCGCGTACCGCAAAAACAAAACAAAACAAACAAACAAAAAAACAGGTAACTAATAAGAACCTGCCATATAAAAAAAAAATTCAGAAAAGGAAAGCGTACAGAGTATGTGCTCTCATCTATAAAAAGCTCTAAAGGCGGCACAACTAGTCTGTGCTATTAGAAGTCCTGACAGTGATTAATTACACTGGGAGGAGTTAGTGACTAAAAGGTCATGGAAGGGTTTCTGAGTTGTTGATAATCTTCCATTTCTTGATCTGGGTGCTCTTTGTGTGAGTGTGCTCAGTTTGTTAAAACGCGTCACACTCTTTTCTGTCTGTGTGTTATACATGCATTCAACGTATAAATAAATAAATATTGAAGAGGGGGTAGGAGCCATGCTAATGGGACTCACAGAGAAATGATACAACTATAAAAGGAATTCTGATTCAAGCTTTTTCAGTATTCACTAGGTGGTATCCTTTGATCTCTAACTGGCGGCTTAAGAAATTCACAGAGGCTGGCATTTGTTAGCGGCAGCAGACATGAATATACAGAGCCAAATGGGATATTAAAATCCGAGTCCAGGTGAACTGGTATCTTTTTCAGTCCAACCATGTAATAGAACAGTGAAATAAAGATCTGATGTATGATTGGGAAACCTGTCAGGATCTTGAAAGGAAGAGGTGGCAATATTAAAATATTAGAACCTAGAAGTGTGAGTGTAAAAGACAACTTTATATTCCTCAGAAATGGGAAATGTCACCGTATAGTGTAGGAAACAGCAGTAAGTATCCTAAGTAGAAGTCAGGTGAAATATGAGATTGGCCATCTCATCGCAGTGGCCATCAAGATGAAGACAACAGGTCTAACCACTGTACCTTACAACCTCAATCCCGGGGCTAAACGGTATAGGCACAAAGCTGGTAGACAGTGGGGTCGTGGTTTGACCCTAGATCTTTGAAGTCCAACATCCAAGCATCCTGGCTCTCTCTCTGTCTCCAGATCACATGCAGCTCTTTCTTTGCTCAGAGCTTTAGCCCTTATTTGTACTTGCCCTAGACTCTGTGGAGGGTGATCTCTCTTATCCTCCAGATCCTTCCTGAAATGCCCTTGAGAACTTCTCTGCCACCTAATCTGAAATAGTTTTCCCCCTTGATAGCCATTCCTTGCTTGCTTTCTTTATAACAGGTCAGAAACCGTAGTTGCTTAATTTCTTGGGTGGCGGTATTTGTATTTATTTATCAGTCTCCCAAACTAGACCACAAGCTCAGGGAGGAGAAGGCCACGTTCTCTGTGTTTCCCGCTCTTCTTCCTGCACCTGGCACGGAGAAGATGCTCAACAGATGACTATTTTAAATAAATCAGCCTTAATTTGTGCCGGGGGAACATGAAGTGTCCGATCCCACAGACCAAGAGCAGTAGCTGTAACCTCAGTCTGCTACTGACCTTCTGTGTTCTTGAATGAGAAGCTTCCTCTCTCTGGACCACTGTTTCCTCGTGTGTAAAATAAAGGCTTGGAGCGATTACCTGCTCTCTAAAAGTTCTCCATTCTAATTCCCACTCCCTAAATTAAACTAATTCACAACAATCTGTGAGTGGCTGGTGGCTTATTGCCATTCTCAGAGAGGGCTGCATTTTAAATAGATAATGCCCCGTGTTAATCTCTATTTTTAAGCTATCAAGCAGCATGATAAGTGAAAACAGTGGAACTGATTGGAGAGAGATAATTTTGGTCCGAGGGCAGCCTAGCCTGAAAGTCTGCCCCTATGAGTCAGCTGCGCTCAGAGTTCCCGCCTCTCTCAGCGTCAGCTTCTTCCCTTCTGATTTCAACTCAGACTTCAAAAGGACTAGGATTTTTAAAATCGTTCCTGCCCTTCCCCCCTTCCAGGACGGCAGCAGCCCCTCTGAAGTCCTTCTGTCCCAGCGGGGGTCTGATCTCTAGAAACCCCAGATTTCTACTTTCCAAGCGTGGGGTTCTATCTGGTGTGGGCAGACGCTGTGGTTTCGTATGTGGGGTGGTAATGTGGGGTGGTAATCATCTCTTGCCATCGGGTTACCCTTCCAGAGCTCAAAGTGTCCTAACCAGGAAAATTAATGTCTGAGCGACAGGGACAAAGGTTGGCTCAGAAGAACAAAGAGAGGAAGCATTCGGTAGTAATAACAATATTGGTTTCTGTGGCAAAATGTAGAACTTGCCCAGGATGGCTTTGTTCACGGTCTCCTCTTGAGTTGTTTTGATCCAGTTGTTATAAAAATCTGTAGCAGTGAGGGCTGCCCTTCCCACCGCTCTCCTTACACACACACACTGTCTCTCTCTCTAATCTGAGTCCTCCAGAGCTCTAACCAAGGGCTCTGTGATCGGCCCAGCTGACCCTCCCTCCTGATGAAAGTGAGGGTACATTTTGTCTAGTCACAGGGACCCCACCCTTGTTTTTTCCTTTGGCTATCATTTTCCTCCTGGCAGCTGGGCTTCGAGGTGGCCCTCTTTGATGCCTGTGTCATAACTAACCCCAAGGGATGTTGCTGTCAGGCCGTACTGGACACCTGCATCTCCATCACCAGCATTGAAGTGACGATTGAATGACTTTGGGCATTGTTGCTTCAGCCAGTGTTTTCTTTCATCTCAGCCTCCAAACTCAGCCTCCCTGCCCTAAAGGTTTATTACCAGAGGAGTTTATTTAAATAAATAGCCCCTAAGCCAAAATGTGCCAGCTCCCACCTCAGTCATAGAATCGTTTTCTTTTTTTCGTGGGTCCCATATTCCAAGAGATCTGGGCGATTTCCAGGGCCATCACCATTAATACGCTGAAAGACAAAGGTCCAAGAAAAGGCGACAGAGTTTCAAATATAAGAGAGACCTGTCAGTATCAGTATGACTTGTGAAAAAGTGCACCCTCCCTCAATGTTTTTTAAGAAAGGATAATGCCACACACGGACAGAACAAACTTATCTTTCTTGGCAGAGTTCGCCTTCTACGTTTTTGCCTCCGGAGCAAAACGAAACTTTCTAGTTCTAGATCAATCTACGTCATGGCCACCACCCCCGCTACTCGATATGAGATCAGGGGACCAAGAACACCTGCATCTCCTGGGAACTAGAAATGCAGACTTTCAGGCCCCGTTCCAGACCTACTGAGTCAGAATCTGCATTATAACAACATCTCCAGGGGATTCGTATGTACCTTAAAGTCTGAGAAGCACTGCTAGCCTCACTCACTGTTAACTTTTTTTAAACTAGCACGGTGCGATCTGAGAGGATTTAGAGGTATTTCTGTGCCCATAACAGGCCGAGGTCAGGCATTTACAGAACAGTTGGAAACAAGAAAGTGCATTGATTTCCATGCACTTAGCAATTTAAAAAATTTAAACAAAACAAAACCTCTGTTGGAATGTGTAAAACTTGTATTTTCTCATCCTTTTCTTGTTTGATGTGTTTGGACCTATTGGTAAAAGGAAGATTTGGGTTTTACTTTTGTCATATTTTTGCAAGACAGAGGAAGCATAATTTGCTCCCAATCCTAACAAAATTCACACGTGGTAGACAAATTTTAAATGCCTTAAGAGCTTTTGTAAAATAAGTAAGTAAATAAACGGGATGTTTAATATTAGTTATCTCTGGGAAGGAGCAGGGCTGATTAATTGGGTATTTGGGGAGGGGGCGTGGGATGCTCTGAGCTGGCTTTTGTAGACTTTGGGGCATCAGTGTACACACCTTTAAAATAACCACCATTGTATTGTCTTGTAGTGGGGACTCGAGAGGCTCCCCTTTGACTAGATCTTAAACAAGTTAACGATGCCCCGTTTAGATTACTTTTGTACTTGAGGAGGAGGGAAAAGATAGGGAAAAGGAGCTTTGGAGAGTCAGCTGCTCAAGAGTCAGCGGGGAGGGGTTGGCCTAGTAACTCCCACTTAAACTTAGGCCTAATTTTCTTAAATATTAACTACATAGAATAACATGTAGCCCCCTAAATTTTCCACATCATAATTTCTTAAACACTAGAGTATATAGAATATTAAACATATACAATCTCCTACCCAAATGTTAATCCTGGAGATTGGACTGTCTTAAACATCTCTATACCTCATTCAAATTCTTCTCCAGGTTGAAGGATAATACTTAAAAATGAAACTATCTTTTCAAACTACCCAAATTTGGGATTATCTTCCCATGTAATTTGGGGGGTTGGAATATGCATTGGATTCTCAGCAGACACCCTGAAGGAACATCCTGAGCTTTATTTATAGTCTAGACAGGGACTTGAACCTACCAGCCCCAGAGCTTATTTCAACCTGTTCCATCCATGGGCTTCTGCAGCCCCATCTGTAGCCCATCCTGTTGGTCTCTTAATTGATTTTGTATTTCTTTGGATCTTAAGATAAGTAAATGTGTTTTCCATCTCACCAGGATTCTTTTCATAAACTTCCAATCTCAGGAGCACACAATTCTTCCCTCACCTCTCCTCAGCTTTATTGGGTTGTAGTTGAAATATAATAGTGTGTAAATTTAAGGCACACATACATTTTGATCTGATATCAACGTATCAAAATGATTATTACCCCATTGTGTTAGCTAACACGGTCCAACCCCTCACATAATTACCTTTTCTTTTTTTGTGGTGAGCACATTTCCAGATCTATTCTCTTAGCAACTTTCAAGTATATGATACAGTATTGTTAACCATAATCACCATCTGTACATTAGATTCCCCTAAACATATTCATTTTATAACTGAAAGGACAACATAATGATAAAAGTGCTCTAATTAGATTCTGGACAGAACCCATGGCTTTACATGACAATTTGGTTACAATGCTCAAGTTCATTCTACTGACACACTCCACACACACACACACACACACACACACACACACAGAGGCACAACAGCCAGGGCAAATAGAAATAACTATGAAAGGCAATGATTCCTAATTTCTGAATTAAGGAATATACATGAGAAGAGGAAATATACAAATTGCTATGCTTTCTCAAGAGCTTAGAAATAATTTTATAGAAATCAATATATTTCTAGCCAAACACAATATATAACAATATATTTTAAAATAATATAAAGAGAGAAATGACATCTGGAGGGACTAGGAATGTTTGTGTAATCGAATGGTTTCTTACTTGGGTAAGATCTCCTACGTAAAAAGGGGAAGTCATCTATTCTTAGTTCCTTGGATATCCATCTATGTAAAAGAGGAAGAGAAAAAAGCCCCCTTTCCCCCACACAGCAAAAAGTGTGATTTTACTTTAGAACAAATCAGGAAACTTAAATATGCTGTCTCTATGATTTCTCCGCTTATAGACATTTTTTTTTTACCACAATGTCATAACCTGTATATATAATATGTTAAGTATTTTTGATGGAACTGAAGGACACTCTACTTCCTGAAAAGAACTTTGGGGACCGGAGCACAAAATTCTGACCAATTGGGACTGAAAAGTGAGGACTTGCATAGAAGACACTCCTTGAGATTTCTAGAGTCACCCAAGCCCTCCATCAGTTCCCATATATATATATATTTTTTTAGTTCCCATATTTTGAGAAGATTCTTTGCGACTGTGGTTTCTAATGTCACTTTCCAGTAGGAGGGGAATCTTTCTGAGATGCTATTTTTAGCTGAGAGTTTGTTTTTGTTTTTAACTCACAAGTTTTCAGTTCTATAATGTTATTCAGCAAATAAGTCTCCTGTTTTTGTTTTTTATACCCACAGGCTCCTAGATAACTAGCAGAAGGTAAATGGATTAGATAATATTAAATGGGTATAAATCTCATATAGTGTCTTATTTAATTGCCATTGCCACCATGTGGAATAAATGTTTCAGTTTTACAAGATTTGAAAACTGACCTTAGCTACATAGCTAGTAAAGTGGGACAGAGGTGGGGTTCAAACATGAGTTTTTAATTTTGAAATTCAGGCCAGGTGAAGGTCCTTAATGGTGGCTCACATCAGCATTTTATGAATTCCACTGAGGAAGGTTAAGTCCAGGTAATTTGAAATTACCACCATCGACATGACATCATTTCTGCTTTGATTGCTTCAATGACCAAATATGCATATAGTCACTCTGAAACCGTAAAGTAAATTTATATAAGAGGATTTATTGTCCTTATATTTTGGTTACTAGTTGCTTGTTGTTTATTCAGTCTTCAGTTAGAGCTGTTCTGGAAAATGCCATTCCAGGTAGGCTTTGTAATAAATAGGCTGTCATACTTTTTAATGCAATCATATCCACTTAGAATTTTGTCCTAAAAGGATTTATCTCAGAGACCCGTGAAGTTATTGGAATAGGAAGCTTTCTTGTGGCCTCCTCTGCTTTCTTTAGATTGGAAGTTTTCCAGGCTTTTTCTCATTGTTTTCCAGGGTTCTTTGTGGAGGACAGAATCTTGGAGCAAAATCTGGACTCTCATTCTGGCAGACTGAACATTCTATAATGCCTGGAAATAGTCACTTCTACATGCTTGTGTAAATATAAGGATAGGGCCTGGTTGTTTTCAGAGCAGCATCAGATATATTCATTTCCTGCCCTACCTACATGCTTAGAAGAATCTTGAGATTTTGTGCCTTTTTTTTTTTTTTAAATTATGAACTATGGAGAACAGTATGGAGGTTCCTTAGAAAACTAAAAATAGAGTTACCATATGATCCAGCAATCCCACTCCTGGGCATATATCTGGGAAAGACGACATCTCTAATTCAAAAAGATACATTCAATTCCAGTGTTCATAGCAGCACTATTTATAATAGCCAAGACATGGAGGCAACTTAAGTGTCCATCAACAGCTGAATGGATAAAGAAGATGTGGTATATATATATATATATATATATACATACACATACACACACACACACAATGGAATACTACTTAACCCGAGAAAAGAGTGAAATCATGCCATTTGCAGCAACATGGATGGCCCTAGAGACTATCATACTAAGTGAAGTAAGTCAGACAGAGAAGACAAATATCATATATCACTTATATGTGGAATCTAAAAAAATGACATAAATGAACTTATTTACAAAACAGAAATAGACTCACAGACATAGAAAACAAATTTCTGGTTACCAACGGAGAAGAGGGAGGGGGATAAATTAGGAGTTTGGGATTAACAGATACACACTACTATATATAAAATAGATAAACAACAAGGACCTACTGTATAGCACAGGGAACTATAGTCAACATCTTGTAATAATGGGAAAGCATATAATATATATAATATTCAATATATAATATAATGGAATGGAATGAAATATATATAATAGAATATATAATGGAAAAGAATCTGAAAAAGAATATATATACATTTTATATATATATAAATCAAATCAACTCTACTTCAATTTAAATTTTTTCTTTAATTTTTTAAAAAGAATTAATGTTTAAAAGAAAAAAAAAGAAGAATTAATGGTGAAGGCCAAAGTTTTTATTGTGAAGGCCCAATGTTATAAGGCTAAATATTAGGACGTGACTTATTTAAGTGTCTTGAACTTTTTTTTTTAAATATTTATTTATTTTGGCTGTGCCAGGTCTTAGTTGCGGCACGTGGGATCTTCGTTGCGGGATCTTTTTTCTTTTTTACTTGCAGCATGTGGGCTTCTTAGTTGTGGCATGCATGCGGGACCTAGTTCCCTGACCAGGGGACCAGGGATCGAACCTGAGCCCCCTGCATTGGGAGTGCGGAATCTCACTCACTGGACCACCAGGGAAGTCCCCTGAACTATACTTTAATACTCACAGCAGCATTGAAAGAAATAATAGCAAGAAGCAGCATAATTAATTACTCAAGTTCAAATTATGAATAATTCTAGGTTTTTTTAAAATGGTGTAACGTCCAAGGCTTCCCTGGTGGCGCAGTGGTTGAGAGTCCGCCTGCCGATGCAGGAGACACGGGTTCGTGCCCCGGTCCGGGAGGATCCCACACGCCGCGGAGCGGCTGGGCCCGTGAGCCATGGCCGCTGAGCCTGCGCGTTGTGCTCCGCAACGGGAGAGGCCACAACAGTGAGAGGCCCGCGTACCGCAAAAAAAAAAAAAAAAAAAAAAAAAAAAGGTGTAACGCGCAAAAGAAGGTCTCAAAAACACGTCAAGAGAAATAAATCTTTATATTCTTTGCAAACTTTAGAAATAGTTGCTAAAATGTATATGACTCATTAGGTTTTTAAAAGAAACAAGAAAAGAGTGAGCAGCAATACTTAAGAACACTAAATTTTAAAGAGGCATAGAATTCAGGATTAAAGTCATTACATAAAATAATGAAAGGAAACAAGTTTAGAATTGGGAGTCCAGGGTTCTAAGCCTGGCTCTGTTTCTAACTCTATGTGATCTTGGGTAGGTCACCTCCTGTTTCTGGATTTCAGGGGAAATAATACTAGAACCTGACCCTTGTTTACCCTCATTAAGTATCAGATTTCTCATCTGCCTCGTCAAAAATGTTTTGAAAAGGAACTCTCAGTCTTCAGGTTATGACAAAGGCGATTTTCAAGGCAGCAAAAGTCTTCATCGAAATTTGCCCTGGGGTCCTTCTGTTGGTTTGCATATTCATTATCTCATCCAGTCCCACATCACAAAGCAGCTCAGTAAAACAGGGATTTTTTAAACTTATTTCTATAGTAGTAAAATTCCTTTTTATTTCAACATGCTCTCTTTTACATGAAAGTGCATGTTCTGGCTTCAACAGCAATGTTGGTCTTTAAGAAAATGAAAATATATAATAAAAGATGAATAAGATAGAAATAAAAACTGTCACATGCATACAATCCCAACAGGTGACAGTGGCATGAATTTTCTCCTCTCATTTGTGATCTTCAATTACAGTATTTTTCTTTTTAAATGAAATTTGGGTAAAACCATTTGTTGTGTTCATAATGTTGCCATGTTGTTGGGTGCATTAAAAATAAAAAATAGAAAGAATGGGAGAAACACATAATCCCTCTATCTTCTTTTTTTTCTATTAAATATAAATATATTTTTTCTCATTGTATAAGTAATCTATGTTTATTTTAAAATTTTCAAAAGCTTAGAAATATTAGAATTTAGAAGCAAATCCTCTGTTATCTCATTCAACCAGAGATAATTCATTATTTTTAGTGTATAACTTTCTAGACTTGTTTATATGAATACATCAAGCATATGTGCACATATATATTTAGAACAAATCATAACACATTTCCCATTCTGTAATCTTTTCACACTTAGTGATATATCTTAACATCTTTTCCATATATCTCTCTCATTAGGCAAATGGCATAAATAATAGTCCATGCCATCATTAATAACCAATGTGCTGGAAATTCCCCGGCGGTCTGGTGGTTAGGACTCCGTGCTTTCACCACCGAGGGCCTAGGTTCAATCCTTGTTTGGGGAACTAAGATCCCGCAAGCTGCGCAGTGCGGCAAATCAATCAATCAATCAATCAATCGATCACCAATCTATTAGTGACGGACATTTTGTTGGTTTTCAATATTTTGCTATTATACACATGCTACGGGGAACATCCTTGAACACTGGTATCTTAGCATTCTTCTATACATATCTCTGAATAGACAAATTCTAAGTGAAATTGCGGAATCAAGGATATTTTAATATTTGAAAACTATTCTGCGGAAGTATATAATGGCATTTATAGTTACATTCCCTCTAATGGCCTTTGAGAACGCATGACCTACAGTCTCACCAAGCATTTGTCACTCATACACGCTGTAGAAATTATTTTCTCCAATTTGGTGTTTGTGCTTAACTTTGTGATATATTTTTGCATATAGAGTTTTCACCTTTTTAGGTACTTAGATTTGGCTATCTTTCCCTTTACAGATTTTAGCATTGGTTCTATTCTAAGCAGGCCCTACCCCATCAATTATAAAAATATTTTCCACTGTGTACTACCAGTATTTTCTTTCACCTCATTGAAGTCATCCATATAGTTACTTCTTTCTTCTTCTCCCCAGAGGGAAACTATTTGACACAAACTACCCTCCAGAAAGGTCACACCCATCTACATTCCCACCAGCAGTGAATGAAAATATGTTTTAACAGCGTTTGCCCACATTGCACATTGCCTTTCATTTTAATATTTGTCAATTTGAAAAGAAAAAAATATTTCCCTCTTATTTTACTTCACATTTTCTTTATTTTTAATGAAACCATCTTTTAAGATATATGCATTTACAATTTTTGTTTTTTCTCCTGAAACTTAAGTTATGTCCTTTGTTATATTTTTCTGCTGGGCTTCACTTTTTTTTTTTTTAAATCGATTCGCAAGAGTTCTTTATATTTTCTTATACATTTACAACACAATCAGAAAAGGAATGTGAAAGTTCCAACCCTTTTTTTTCATTATGTATGTTGCAAATGTTTTGAATTGTATTTTAAACTGTGTGTGATAGGGATGAAGCCTCAGATTGTGCAAACAGAGCTGTTGACCAGAGGTAAATACCATAGTGTGGGCAGGGGCTGGGGAAGGGGGTAAAAAAAACTTTCCAAACAGTTTATGGTAAATGTCAGGACAAAACACGCCCTCTCTCCCCAAAAACAAGGCCCCACAAAGTATGACTCATTCTCATGCTAACAGTCGTGTATTGATGGTGGCTCAGGAGCTGAGTCTGGGGCTCACCCACAAAGGGCCGTGAGGGAAATGGATGGAGGAGAAGAGCGGCCAAAAGGGAGGGGAGGGGATGCCAAGGCCTTAGGGGCTCACCGAGCCTCTTAATACTCCATAAGATGCTCTTGGGGAAGATCGTCATAGACAAAATTAGGTATTTTGTCTCTGCTTTGGTTTACCCATGTAATGCATAGGTGAGGACAGAGAATTCAGTACATAAAATACTGTGCGACGTAAGAGAAATGTGCTTTTTCTCTCTTAATCCAGAGCTCTGGGGTCACAGGTGTTTGGGCTCCAAATTACCAACCCCCCCCCCCACCGCAACAGCTACCCCAGCAATCAGAGAGCAGTACATTTCACTTATCAACACAGAAAACAAATGATTTTTATACCTTGCCCATAATGCTCAACGCTTATGACTTTGCATCTCCCTGTTTCAAAGCTCTGGATTTGTATATGTGCATATGTGTCAATCCCAACCTCCATTATACTCCAATACAAATTAATTTAAGAAAGAAATAAATAAAGCACTTTACAGTGGGGGGAAAAAAAGAAAAAAAAAAAGCTCTGGATTTGAAATCCTGGCCTTCTCACAGCCATGCCGAGCTACGTTTGACATCACCGTCGCTAATTCTATGCTTCGTTAAAATCTTGGCACGTAAGTGCCAAGAGCATGATGCTTCCCATTTTGCTGTACACGTTTCCAAGGATATCTGCACATTATCTCGGTGTTCGGCAGCCATACCAGGAAGTAACGCCTCTTTACACTTGCTGCAAGTACAGAGTCTCAAGATATGAATACCAGCTAAAGTCTCCCTATTCGACCTTTGTCATTATTTGCTGCACTTTTGTATGTCACAAGCCTGCCAATAACACTTTCCTTTTGTGTTTCCTGATTATTCCAGGAGGATGATTGGAAATTTTCAGCCTGGCAGTCAAAGTGTGTGCATTCACCTTCAAGGTTGCTGCGTTTCGGCCCATCTCTGCTTTCAAACAAAGACAAACACCTCTACAACCGGTATCAGCGAATGAACTGGAGTGCAATGGTCATAGGTGAGGACTTTTTCCTCATTCCTGAACCTGGGACTAATCGTCTACATAATATACACTGAACGGAATGAGGTAACCACAGCACTCTGCTGCCTGCCACCGTCCTGAGAAAGCTCGCGATCACTGCCTTGCAAGGGAAGCATGACCTCATCCAAATCATGTATCATTAGAAAATGCGGTCAAAACTGTCTGCCCTTATAAGGGGGCACATACACATCTCCCCTTTGTTGTTGCTATTTCACCTACCATTTTTCTCTTTGGCACTGAACTGTGATCGGTCTTATCTGAAGATGAGGTTAAGTCAAGGGGAAGAAAGATAAGCACGGAGGAGTGGGAGGAAAAACAGGCAGAAGTGGTCTGGCAGGGAAGCATGTCAACACGCTGCATGGCATCAACAGGGTGTAAGTTTCTAGAAACATTCTGCAAAGTTCTAGTTCGACCCAAAGCAGCTTAGGTGAAAGGCATCGTCTTTACGCCATGGGTGTGATGGAACAACATCATGGCATAGTTTGTTATGAGCCACTCTGAGAAGGTCATCACCTCTGAGGGAGATAAGTCTGTGCAGGTAGGGAGAACACTAGCCCCACCTAAGGGCACTTGCCTGACACTCAGCTACTCAGAAGCTGGGCAGCTGGGTTGGGGGCTACTGGGGCAAGAAATTGGGACTCCAGAAGTAGTAGGGGAGGGAGCCATTGTGAACATCTGTATTGCTGAGAATTGAAAGAACTCTTTTTGACTGGCACTGTATACCCAGGGAGCGTTAATGTGTGTTAAACTTAGATAATCCCCCCAAGCAGGCTTCTCTTTACATCAAAACCCACTATCCACCCTTTATAACTTTTAATTGGGGAACTTTTGTGTCATCTAACCATTTTAGGCTATTTTCTATCATTTCAGAATCTCCATGATGTTTAATTCTATTTTTTAGCCTGCACACCTACTCCAAACTCCCATTTCCTTTTCTAACGACAATATTAAGTCATCAGAACTGTGTTTACTAATAGTTTCTCAAGTTCCTCTTATTCATGGGCAACTCTGTAGCCACATAATCACTTTATAAATAACCCATGACCAGGGTTTTTAATCCGCCTTATCTCACTTGTATGGTTTGTAAATTGACTGTTTTCTCTACAACTTCTTAGCAATCAAGACTTCAGTTTGGAATTTCTTCCACTTACTGACATATTTATTTTTAACTCTTGCCTTGGCCTTTGTTCAGATATGTGTCATAAAGGCAATAAGCCCTGGCTGTATACACACACCTTTCCGGGGCTGGTTCAGAAAAGCACGGAGTGAGGGAGTAATCCCATCTGTGATGCAAACTTTGTTTACCAGTGGGTCAGCCCTATGAAAAAACACTTCCCATACAACTGAAGGCTAATATAGGAGACAACAGTGCCCAAATGTCCCAGAGCCGTGGGTCATTGTCATGGTGATGACTTGCGTTAAGGATCTCTGCAGGTGCAGGAGCCTTTGGAATATGCAGAAAGTCTCCAGGCTTTGTGTAAGTCGCCTCCAGCTGGCTGGGACTTTCCACAACGAGCATCTATTCAGCGACTGTGGACAGAACCAGACCTCCATCTTAGATGTTTCCTCCTCTCCTCGAGGGGGTCTGCAACTTTCTAAAAAGGAGTGCCAAATGTGGATTCCTTCCCTTTTGGTACTGGGAAGGGGACGCTTAACTGGGTGGTGCATCCTCCTGCAATGAGGGGAGGGGGATTTTATGAGTATTTCTGGAGGGGGCCAGGGTGATGGTCCACCAGCTGGGGAGACATAAACAGAATCTCTAGTAACTGCTGTGGTTACAGCCAGAGAGGCGTGGCCCCGGCGCTAATTACACGGGCCCAGCTCAGGCCCAGCGTGCCCCCAGGGACCAGAGGAACTCTGGGGTCTTCTTTACTGCTTAGACCAGATGTCTGCCGGCACCCCAGAGATAACCAGCTCAGTTCCCCAGCTCTGTGTCACTAATTACGGGCTTTTTCGGATGTTGTCTCTGCATGAGCCAGACCTGGAAGTGCTGTTTACCAACCAACTTTATCTACTTAGGACAGTGAGCCATCTCTTTCTATCTTGATTTACAGCCCAGTAAACACAAGGAACATATTCTCCGCTAGAGACTTAAACTTCCTGCGGGAGGAATCCACGTCCATGTCTTTAGAGCCTCCGAGCTTAGCCCTGTGCCTGGGACACAGAAGGTATTAATATTTCTTGAATGGATAGAGTGAAATGTGATCGCAGTGAGCTGACATGGTCTCTCCAATGATTGGATAATAATTGTGACCATCTATTGATCTCCAGCAGAGTGTCACAGTGGAGACATGATCTCTCCAGCCAGTGCAACCACCTTGCAAGATAGACATAAAATCCTCTTTTCGCACAGGAAAAGACAGCTGCTCAGAGAAATTAGGCAACTTGCCTAAAGCCACAAAGCTGTGAGTGGCAGAGCCAGGAGGTTCATTCGTCTCCAAGGCCCTTGGGAACATCCACTACATCAAGCCACATCCCTGAAGTTGCTGGACGTGGAGAAAGTGAGATTGGAGTCACGACTACTCAAGCCAAAGCCTGGTCTAGTGAAACAGGTGGGGCTGGAAAGGGCTGGAAAGTGGGAACCTCCTTGTCCTTGACATTGCTGCCCAGCCCTATGGGGTGAGAACAAAGGCTTTGGCTGGCTCTCTTCTCTCTGCACGTGGGCAGCTGCGATGGCACTGCATCTGAGCCTTGGCACCGTGTTGAAGGGGGAAGTGACACACGGGCTGCCGGCCTCTTGCCTAAGGGCTCTAGAAAGAGTCAGAACCATCAAGTGTCCATGTTAAGTGGAAGAAAACCTAACGTGCATGTCCTCATTGAAATTCAAAGTCAGTCCTTCCGAGACAGGAAAAACACATATGGAAATTGTGTGAGGCGTTCATTTCGTTCCCCTAATTCTGCCTCAGTCCCAACTTCCCCCTGAGGTCTCCAGGACGATCAGGAGGTTTGGGTCAGCCCCCGTGGCTGGCTGGGGTCCTCCCTCGGTGAAGCAGTGGGTGGGGTAGTGGTCTCCTCGCTCGGCCCCTAGAATGTTTTTTCTCTCCTTCCTGCCCTTCTCTGCCGGAGTCCAGCGATGCCCGAGGGCTCCCCTATCCTCACCCTCAAATCTCCAATCCTGGCGTGAATCACTTCTGCACCAGAGTACGTATGTTAAGGCATTTAACCTAAGGAAAGCCTCTCTTTCTAGGAAGAAGTGTTTGCTCCCCTACTCTGTGCAGTCACAGGGACTGGTGGTCCAGTGGTTAGGACTCGGCACTCTCACTGCTGGGGCCCCCGGTTCGATCCCTGGTCTGGGAACTAAGATCCCACAACCCGTGCAGCACGGCCAAAAAATTTGAAAATTAAAAAAAAAAATCCTCTAATCTTGCGGGGTGGGAAAAAAATAATCTTTTGAAGTCTTATAATTTCCATTTTGGAGTTTACCCATTTCGTTAAAAGTGATCTGCTTTACCTGTAAAAAAAAAAAAAAAACTCTCTAATCTAGTAGCTACTGTTGCCTGTTTCCTCTCATCTACAGCTGCTTAGCTGCTAGAGAAGCAAAACTGTTGGATACAAAGCAACTGAGGAACGAGGAGAGATGGGTGATGGAGCTAGTTCAGTCCCCTCGTGGTCAAGCGGGTGCTTCAGCAGTTAAGAGGGTGTCCTCAGAGGCAAGGCTTCAAGTTGTGGCTCAGCCAGGACATAGCCCTGCAAATCTGCACAGTTACTTAATGCCAATTTGTCTCCAAAGTTGGGATAATAGTAGCCCCTACTCATTGGGAAGCTGTGTATTTAAGGCCATAAACAGAAAGCATTTAGTACATAGGATGTGCTCAGTAGCTCCTGGGTATTATTGTTCCAGGGAGTACTGTGAAAATTCTTGTCCTGTAAAGAATATGCTGGAACTTGCCCCTAACTCTTAACCCATCCACATCTTCCATCCGTTTCTTTGCTGTGGCTCAGTTGAGGTAAAAGATCTCAAAATAGTTCATGCTCTGTAATTTTATACTTATTCAAATGCTTTCATATTCATTATCCCAGTGCCTCAAATGACATGTGCTTAATCAATATTTATTTTTATTTTTCACAGCTATGTCAGGCTGCAGATGGGATAGATAATGATGTAACATCTTATAAAGGAGGGGAATCTTGCATGAGCTCACACTTGGGGCTGAGCTCTATTAGTTTGCTAGGACCACATCATGACCAAGCGCTAGAAACTGGGTGGCTTGAAATAACAGAACTTTACTGTCTCCCAAGTCTGGAAGCTAGAAGTCCAAGATCAAGTTGTCACAGGGTTGGTTTCTTCGGAAGGCTAGTGAGGGGAAAATCCATGCCTCCACCCTAGCTTCTGGTGGTTTGCTGGCAAAATTTAGTGTTCCCTGGCTTCTAGAAGCATCACCCCAACCTCTGGCCTTCATCTTCACATGGCGTTCTCCCTGTGTGTGGGGGTTTCTATGTCCAAATTTCCCCTTTTTATAAGGACACGGTCATATTGGATTAGCGTCCACCTTAATGATTTCATTTTAACTTGATTACCTCTGTAAAGACCCTATTTCCAAATAAGGTCACATTCTGAAATACTAGGGGTGAAGACTCCAACGTATATTTTTGGTGGGGGGACACAATTCAACCCATAATGGTAGCCAACCATGAAACCATGACTGGGGAGGAGTGAGCCAGTAGGGGAGGCAAGAGAGAGCGGGTGGGAACACCTGGGGAATTGCAAGTCATTGGTTTTATAGCTCCATTAGGCTGGAGATTGCAAAGAAGGGAAAAGGGAGAGAAAACAAGACCTAAACCTTGAAGGGCCTTGATTCTCCCAGGAAGCATGAAAGCTTTAAATCTGGGAGAAAGGAGGTCACAATACATCAGGGAGCAGTTTTGTGGAAGATGGCTGGCAGGCCAGAGGAGAGGACCAGTGAGAAATCTCCTTGTTATTATACAGGCCACAACTGATGAGGGACTGTGTTCAGATTTTTGAAGATAGTTATCTTCTCTCCACTTGGTCATTCATGCTCCTGGTTAAAGGTGCCTAGTGCCTTCAATCCCACAGAGCACAGTCTGCCCCCTGCCCACTTCTCAGGTGCCAGCCTCCGGTCCAACCCGGAGGTATCTGCAGAGCTCGACAGAGCTGAGTGACAGCCAAAGAGGAATAATCAGGACTCAAGAGGCCAAGAGAGCAGGTGGGCAACATCCGTAGTGCGTGGCAGGTGGTAGGGTGTTAGAAGCAGGACTTCCACTCTCAGAATGGGGACTGGCACAAGCAAAGCAAAGAAATTTCAGAGGCTGATTACGGATCAGTCATCCAAGGCAGAGAGAAAGATGGAGACTCAATTGCCAATACTAAAGAAAAAAGAGGGGACCACATCTTAGGAATCAGACAGAAACTCAACTTGGGACCTGGGCACAATGAGTCTTCAGAGCCAAACCTGGTGCCCCAGTGAGGAAGGAGGAAAGGAAGGAAGGAAGGAAGGAAGGGAGGGAGGGAGGGGAGAAGGAGGGAGGGGAACAGGGAGGAAGGGAGGGACCTTTCAAGGGCATGGCATCCTGAATTCCCTCCACTTGGTAAGAACTGAACCAAATATTCCAGTTTGGCTTTAACCAGAAAGGAAGCAGCCTGCCGTGTCCATTTCTGCATCTATTGCTTTTTCACTAAATCTAGAAATAAATCTAGTTCTATGGAGCTGCAGAGACAATTTGTGGAGGGGCCAGGGAACAAATGTGACTTCAGAATACAACCTGGTGACATGTGAGCACTGTAGGCAAAGCCGAGAATTGACACAGCCCAGGTGGTCAAGGGGCAAGGGACGAGAGCCTTCCTGCCTGCCCCTTCATTAGTTCCGATTGGCCCACTAAGAATACCTCAGACCAATAAAGCATCTGGGAGCCAATCCAAGCTACTTAACTCCAAATTACTGAGGTGCCAACAGGCGCTAGGCTTATAAATCTGTCTTTTATCATCTGGTTGGCTTAGCCAGGTCTCCAAAAGCGACAGTAAAATTTTATGATGTACTTTAACAAGCCGACCTTCAGAGTCAGGCTTTGTTCTGTATGAAATCTTTCCCCTGCAGCAATGGAGGTCAGACTGGATCACCTAACCCTGCCTTGATGCCACGAGTTGTTGGGCTAAGGCTAGACAGTCACATCTAAATAGATTTCTCATTCAATCTAGTGAAATACCCTGGCCTTAATGCACTCTTAGCCTTTTTTGTAAGTGGTATAATTATAAAGATTTTCTGGTTGTTCAGTCTTATTTTATTATTATTATTTTTTAAACTGTTGTCGTTTTTTGTTTGTTTTGTTTTTTGGCTACTCCTCGCGGCTTGCAGGACCTTAGTTCCCCGACCAGGGATCGAACCCAGGCCCCGGCAATGAAAGCACCGCGTCCTAACCACTGGACTGCCAGGGAATTCCCTTTACTGTTGTAGTTTAAAATTCCACCTTAGGGTAGGTAATTTGGAAATAGCGTTTTCTCATTTCTTTGAAACCATTTTTTTAAATGCCAGTTATTACTATTCAATTTCTCTTCAATTTATTTGTTTTTCCATAGAAATGCCATTTAAATACATCCAAATTGCTTAAAAGGTGAATGGAAATAATTGTTTAGAATGTCTACTGCTAAGCCCCCCAAAATAATTAATAATTTGGTTGTAAACAAATACTTAACGCTCTTTCTAAGAGTAAATAGAACTGTGGTTGCGGATTATTCGTGTCAGGGTAACAGTCATTTCCCCAACTAAAATTTGATTAATGAAAGAACGATTTTTAACTTGTGGTATTTCAACTACTCGAAAGTGTCCACGGGAATCTACAGCAGATGGTAGAAAATGACAAGAACCGAGTCTCACAAAAAGGAAAAACAACTCTGTGAACCATTCAATGAAAGAGTGGGGTCTGAAAACCATCACAGTGCCCTCAACAAAAATCCAAGCCAGAATTCCTTTCTTAGGTTAAAAATGTACCATCTATGCCTAAACGCCTAAGTTTTCATTTTCAGTTTGATTAATCTCAGAGTTTATCTGCCCCCAAACAAATTCCAGAATCATTTTGTCACTGGTTCAATCTATGAGGCTCTCGTGAGACTGTGCTTCAAAAAAGTGCTTTAACAATTATAAAGTTTAAAAGCCCAATTTTATAAGAAGCTAGACTAAAACCTTTACATCGAGTTCAGAATAATTGGCTTCAGGGCTGTCCTCATGGTTCACTCAATGGTGTCATTGCTGAGAAAGTTCTGGAAACTTTTCAGAACCCAAGGTCAATTCTTTAATTATCCTCTGGGGTGTCAAATCTTTTTTCCTTGTTTGGAGCTTTGCTTTCCAGAAACAACTCAAAGTTTATTCTTTGAGTAAAGCAGGTGGTCCACCTAGGTAACAACGGCTCTAAAACCCATTTAGACTCACGGGATGGATTTTCTTGTGCAGCTTGTAAATCAATTCTCAAAGCAACCCCAGAAGAGTTTTCATTGTGTTTTAAGCAAAGTAAAGATCATAGACAGGAAGTATAGCTTTCCAAAGTGGCTGTTTTAAAGTGACATTAATCTAGCTAGGAATCACAATGCATTTTTAAAATAAATTAGCGTGAATAGCCATGGTTCAAACATACGCAATGCTGAAGGTGAAATGCTTTAGGGAAACATAAAGAGAACTTTAAAATATTTGACTTTTAAACCACATACTTAGGGAGAAATCACTGGACTGCCGTACTCACCACACACAAAAGAGTGAGATGAGAATTATTTCATTGCCCCTAATATTGCTATTTTGCAGAGACTCACAGAGAGATGAGAACAGAAATAAGAATAACACAGGACTTGTGGTGATGAGGGAGCCTGCTAACCCAGTTTATGCTTCTGGAACAATGCCCTCCTTCCTCTCCATCATTTACACTTGCCATGCACTCGTGCTCATAACCCTAAAAATCCAGTAATTACGAGTTTAACATCACGGGTAGTTCCAACCCCGAATACCACTTATAACAGCTCGTGTTTCTATGTTGCTTTATGTTTTTTACAGGACTTTCTTGCATGAGCCCCCTGAGAGGCAGGCAGAGCAGGTAGCCTGCCCCTTTTAAAGACGGGAATATTGAAGCACAGAGGGTGGGGTGCTTGGCACAAAATTGCAGGGCTACTTGGCAATTGATAAGGATTTCAGACTCTAGGTCTAACTAATTCCTGCACCAGGGTTCTTTCAGGGCTGAACTAAAATCAGCCCAGCACTGTGCACTCCAAAGTCTACCCTGAAGTCATGTATGAGGTCTACTTAAAACACAATTTTTTAAAACTGTTATTTATTTTAAAACATTTTTATATTATTTTTATACAATTTTTAAAGGTTATACTGCATTTACAGTTTCTGTAAAATGCTGGCTCTGTTCCCCATGTTGTACAATACATCATATCTTACAATAGCCTATATATATATTTTTTTGTTTTGCGTTACACGGGCCTCTCACTGTTGTAGCTTCTCCCGTTGCGGAGCACAGGCTCCGGACGCGCAGGCTCGGCGGCCATGGCTCACGGGCCTAGCCGCTCCGCGGCATGTGGGATCTTCCCGGACCGGGGCATGAACCCGTGTCCGCTGCATTGACAGGCGGACTCTCAACTACTGTGCCACCAGGGAAGCCCCCAATAGCCTATCTTACACTCAGTAGTTTATACCTCCCACTTTCCCACCCCTATTTGGCCCCTCCCACCTCCCTCCACTGGTAACCACTAGTTTGTTCTCTGTATCTGTGAGTCTGCTTCTTTTCTGCTATGTTCACCAGTTTGTTGTATTTTTAGATTCCACATCCAAGTGATGTCATACAGTATTTGTCTTTCTCTGTCTGACTTATTTCACTTAGCATAATGCCTTCCAAGTCCATCCATGTTGCTGCAAATGGCAACATTTCATTCTTTTTCACGACTGAGTAATATTCCATTGTCTGTATATACCACATCTTCTTTTTCCATTCATCTGTTGATGGACACTTAGGTTGCCTCCATATCTTGGCAACTGTAAATAATGCTGTACAAACACTGGGGTGCATGTATCTTTTTGAATTGGTGTGTTTGTTTTTTTTTTTTCAAATAGATACTCAGGAGTGGAATTGCTGGGTCATATGGTAGTTATATTTTTATTTGTTTATTTAAATTTTTTTTTTTAATTTTTTTGGCCACATCACGCAGCTTGCAGGATCTTAGTTCCCTGACCAGGTATCAAACCCATACCTCCTGTAGTGGAAGCATGGAGTCCTAATCACTGGACCACCAGGGAATTCCTGGTAGTTCTATTTTTAGTTTTTTGAGAAACCTCCGTACTGTTTTCCACAGTGACTGTACCAATTTATTAAAAAACAGTTTTTAATGAAGTGTTTTAGGCAAACTAAAAATATAGATATTGGCGCAATGGATATCTGTAGCATACCATCCAGCTTAACAATTATAAACTGTTTAAGCTAGAATTGAAGCCTCCTTTGGCCCCTTCCCAGCCTCATTCGTCTGCTTCCCCAGGCGTAGCCACTCTGCTGGTCGTGGCGGGCAGCGTTTGAGGTGTACTTTCTATTTGAAGACCCTTTGCTTGGGCCTCCGTAGAACGGACCTCAAGGTGTCCCGGGCCTTTTCTGACACCTAACTCCCCTGCCTCCTGGTGAACTGACTGGGTGGGGAGTGGGCTGAGGCTTGCGGTCTTGCACAGAGCGGTTACCTGACCAGTGCACCGGGAGGTAAGGTAGCCGGCCTCAGAGCTGATCAGGTAAGAGAGCAGAGGGGAGAAGGAAGAAGAAACTTCTGCCTTCCCAAGAGCTAAATTGGAGCTCCCTCCTCCAGCCCCAACACACAGAGTTTCACTTCTTCTCCAAAGGGCTGGGAGTAGAGTCAGGTAGGTGAAGTCTGGGAGCCCCTTCTCACTTCTCCCTTCTGGTTCCCTTGCCTTGGGTTTGCCCTCTCACTCAGGTGTCGTCGCTCCACCTTGGGTCCCAGATAGTCCCCCAGGGGACCCGAGAGCCTAAGCTGTCCACCCCTCCACCTTTGCCGGCCCAGAGGAGGGTCCCTCTCCAGGAACCAGAAGGCTCCGGCTTTGTTCTGCTCCGCTGGATGTGACCAGCCCAGACTCCTTCCTGCTGTGTCTTTCAAATGGATAATTCTGTAAACCAAGCTGTGGCGAAGGAAAAGGATTAGGAGACTCCATAAAAGGGATGTGTATGCATTTGCACGGTAGGTCATTGCCTTGGCCTTCCTTGCCTTGCTGGAACTTTTTTTTTTTTAAACCTCTTTATTGGAATATAATTGCTTTACAATGGTGTGTTAGTTTCTGCTGTATAACAAAGTGAATCAGCTATACGTGTACATATATCCCCATATCCCCTCCCTCTTGCGTCTCCCTCCCACCCTCCCTATCCCACCCCTCTAGGTGGTCACAAGAGGGAAGGTTTTAATTGAGTGAATTTCCCAGGTAGACGAGAATAGCTCCAGAGCAGGGGGCATGGTGGGGGAGATCTTTGTATGTAAATAGTGCCTCAGGATCTAGGTCTACACGGAGAGGGAAAGTGGCTTGGCCTTCATACTCCTGAAAGGCCTCAGATTTGGATCCTTGATGTTCTCTCCAAAGAACCAGCCCTAAGATAGTCTCATGGTAACAAAAGATATTCCTCATACAGCTTCAAACCTGGGTCTGTTATCAGACCACACAGCCTACCTGGGTACCACGGACCAATCATTTTTATGGATCCTGTAATTCCTGTTTGATTCTGAAATCCTATTTTAGCATAATTATACCGTATTATATTGTATTTTTTGTTTTACAAGCATTCGCTTATTAAATATATACGTTGAAAATACCTCATGTTTTTGAAATTTATTTTTCCAAACTTTTTATTTTGGAAATGTGACTCTCCAGAAGAGTAGAAAGATAATGCAATGAATATATCCGTCACCAAACTCACCAACTGCTAACCTTTTGGCAATTTTATGTCTGTCCATATTTCCATATATATATGTATGTGTATCTATGTATACACATACACAAATATTCTTTTTCTTGCTAAACCATAAATTCAGTTGCAGAAATCATAGCGCTTCACCCTTAAATACTTCAGTATGTATCTTCTGAGAATAAGGACGTTTTCCTAATAATGACAATGCTGTTATGACAACATGGTATCACATCACAGCAAAGTTACATACTGTCAACAAATGGGGAGTGATGCTCCCTTGAAGGTGGAGTATCTACAGAAATTATTTGGAATTCTTCTGTTCGGGAGATTTCTCTCTTCTCTGCTCTTCGTTGGTGGATTGTTAAATTCTTTCAGCAGGAGCCCATTAGACTGAGGTGGCCCCAGTGCCATGGCAGCCTAAGTCAGCAAACCAAAAGCTAAGCCTGCCAATGCCTCAGAATTACAAAACCGAAACCTAAGGACAACCAATCCCCAACAGCCAACTAGGTTCTAAGCTGTAGCCAATCATTATTTTCCTTACTCTGTTTCCACCTTTTCTCTATAAAAGTCCTCCTAACCACTTCTGGTTTGGTACTGCCCCCTTCAAATCAATCTTAGTTCCAATAAACTCTAAAATTTTTAATATGCCTCACGTGATCACTTAACAGCTCTTAATCATTTATGATATCAATATGGACTCATGGATATTCATTTTATACTTTGGGTTATGATCCAATACTGCTTTGTTTACTTTGTAGCTAAAATTGGACCAGCTTTGGCTTCTGGGAGCTCTTTCAGTTGCTTTCTGTGACTTTTGATACACTCCCATCCTTATGGGTTTTTTAGTTAGGTTTTTACAATTTTGTTTTGAACTCTTTCTTACTTTCTGGCACAACGAGACACTCTTGGCACATCTGGTATATTTTCTGCCTGAGTCCTAGAGTCAGCCATTTCTCCAAGGAGCCCTTCTTCCTTTAACTGGAGAATGAGATTAGAAACCAAGATCTGGGTGCCAAGTATGATTACTGCTAGCAGGCTATTGCTCCTTCTAGACCCTCTCAGCCAACAGAGCAAGGAAATATGTGTGTGTATACTAACCTGTCCCTATACACCCATATATAAATATTTCTATGTGTAATCATCTGTGTCTACATTACGCTGAAATGAGTTAATACTGATGTCTCTAACTTTAATCCATTATCACATGGATCATTCTAGCCTCCTCCCCTTGCTTATCTATAACCTCCCCTCCAACAGTGAGAAATTTGGCTCCCACCACCTGCCATCTACTTAATTGTTCATTGGCTTTTTTAAAAAATATACTAAATGTTAGTATCCATTGCTGCCATTATTTGATGCTCTAAATGTCCCAAATTCGGCCAGTGGGATCCCTTTCAGCTGTGTCCTCACACACAGCCCCTTCGGTATTTGAGCATCTCACTGCTTTCGGCGCAAGAAGATATTCTAGACTCACCTGTGCTTTGTCTCAGGCATAAATCAGTCATATTTTCAAGGATCCTTAATGCCTTTTAATAGAGACGTTACTGTATTTAGAAAACAAGATCAGGGTGCCTAGTTTGCAAATTGCTACCGAATTTTTATTACTTTTCAGCCCTTTCAGTGGACAGAGCTCATCATATCTATACAATAGCTTCAATCTTCTGAGTGCTATAGGAAATAAGGCCCCAGCAACTGGTTTAAAAGGCTCAAGTCTACATTTCCTTATCATAACAGATCTTTCTTTCTTTCTTTCTCTCTTTTCTTTCTTTCTTTCTTTCTTCCTTTCTTTTCTTTCTTTCTTTCTTTCTTTCTTTCTTTCTTTCTCTCTTTTCTTTCTTTCTTTCTTTCTCTCCTCCCTCCCTCCGTCCCTCCCTCCCTCCCTCTCTCCCTCCCTTCCTTCCTTCCTTCCTTCCTTCCTTCCTTCCTTCCTTTTCTTAGGCTGTGCCACACGGCTTGTGGGACCTTAGTTCCCCAACCAGAGATTGAACCTGGGCCCTCAGCAGTGAGAGTGCAGAGTCCTAACCACTGGACTGCAGGGACTTCCCACAACAGATTTTCTTTTATACTGAATTTCTGTCTCTTAGGTTGCAAATCTGGGGTAATGAAAACGTTAACTTGGATTTGATGTAAGGGCCACATGTTATATGCAATATACTTAATCATCAAGTGAAATGAAATTTTAAAATACTGTTTCGAGCAATTGAGGTTACTAGGACAACTAAGCATAATCAGAGTATCACAAATCTAGACACAGATACCACTGGTTAGCGATCCAAACATCTCAAAGCGAGACAGCCACACTAATGTGCTAATTACGGTATGCGGGTGCTAAAGGCCAGCCTGCATTAGGCCTGTCGGACCAGCCTAATTAACAGTGCCTCCTGTCACTCTTGGAAGGTCCCAGTTTATGTTTCCGCAGCATCTGTGCCCTCTAGTGGCCAAACAGTGGCAATGGGGAAAGTGGAGAAAAGTAGGCTTCTGTGAAACACACTTGGAAATAGATTTGTACCCATTTCAGGGTGTAAAACTAGAGCTGCGAAAAAGATATCTAGGACTTCCCTGGTGGCGCAGTGGTTAAGAGTTCGCCTGCCAATGCAGGGGACACGGGTTTGAGCCCTGGTCCGGGAATATCCCACATGCCACGGAGCAACTAAGCCTGTGCACCACAACTACTGAGCCTGCGCTCTAGAGCCTGTGCACCACAACTACTGAGGCCCGCGCGCCTAGAGTCCGTGCTATGCAACAAGTGAAGCCACCGCAATGAGAAGCCTGCGCACGACAACGAAGAGTAGCCCCCCACTCTCTCCACGATTAGAGAAAGCCCACACACGGCAGCGAAGACCCAACGCAGTCATAAATGAATAAATAAATAAATTAAATTAAAGAAAAAGATATCTGGTCTCTTAATCATTTTGTAGAAATAATTAGAAGTTTATTCAATTAAAAGATACAAAACAAGATGGGAACCTCACACATAACGGGGGGTTTGGAGTTTTTTTAAATTTTTACTTATTGGCAAAATTTAAAATATTGCCCAACCCAGGAATGGCATATGAAAAATGAAAAGGCAAGCACTATTTCTGGGAGTAGAAGTGGGTATAACCTTTCAAGACTATCCTTTGGCAATAGGTTTCAATATGTGACATGTTAATATTGTTTGACCTATCACTGGAAGTCTATGAAGGATCTATTCACACAAAAGCCAAAAGATGTATATGGGAGAATATTCATAGTTTAAAAGGAACATTTGAAAATGACCAATGTTCCAAAATAAACAGCTGATTAAATAAATATGATTGGTACATACAGTGGAATATTGTAGATGTGTATTTGACCATCAATAAATTGTTGAGTGAAAATAGATAATAAAAATAAATACTGTAACTCCACTTATTAAAAAACATGTCTGTGTACGTTTGTATATGTATCACACAGGAAGATGTCTGCAAGAAAGAATACTAGAATATTCACAGTGGCTGTCTCTAGATGTTTGAATTGCAGAAATTTTTACCATCTTCTTTGTTTCTTGTTTTTTGTATTTTTGGTTACGCCATGCAGCTTGTGGGATCTCAGCTCCCCAACCAGAAATGAACCCGGGGCGCAGCAGTGGAAGCCCAGAATCGTAACCACTAGGCATCAGGGAACTCCTTTCTTTGTATTTTTTGAAGAAATAAATGAACAAGTATCCTTTTTATTAAAAACCAATAATGTTATATTTAAAATCAAGCAGAATAAATAAAATTGGTTACTTAAACTATAAATAAACAAAAGCACAATTCTTTTTCTTAAACAAAAGCCATGCTGAAATATTACCGATCAATAAAAAGGAACGAGCAGCCGATTCATGGAACAATACTTTGAGTCTCAAACATGTCCTGCTGTGTGAAACAAGCTAGACGTGCTTCCATTTATGTGACATCATGAAAGAAGAGACAAGTTTATATTGACGGCGCACAGACCAGTGGCACCTGCGGCCTAGGGTCTGGGGTTAACTGCGAAGAGGCTTGTGAGAACAGCTTTGGAGTGACAGGAACGCTCTATGTCTGGATTGGAGGGTGGCTACACAGGTGAGTATATTTTGAAAGTCCTGGAACCATACACTGGAGATGGGTCCACTGAACACATTAAAGCAAAGTTGCTCATCTCTGCGGTGGATCTTTGTGGCTTATGGAGACAGTGCGATTGGCTTGGAATCCCTAAACTCAAGATGGGCATAATGGGCAGGGCAGGCCCTGGGCACGCATGTAAAATTGGCAAGATTTGCACTTCCCTCTCCCTGGAACCCAATCCGGTCCCTCACCTCATGCCATCCATGACTTTACTGCCTAACAGTATTAGGCAATAATGATATTATTGCCTAATACTAACAGTATTTTTGTTATAATAATAATAATATTATATAATATATATATAATATATATAATATTATTTTTGTTATAATAATAATAATATTATTGCCTAATACTAACAGTATTTTTGTTATAATAATAATAATATATATATAATATATATATAATATATATAATATTATTTTTGTTATAATAATAATAATATTATTGCCTAATACTAACAGTATTTTTGTTATAATAATATTAGTATAATAATATTATATAATATATATAATAATATTATTTTTGTTATAATAATAATATTATTGCCTAATACTGACAGTATTTTTGTTATAATAATAATAATATAATAATAATATTATATAATATATATATAATATATATACTATTATTTTTGTTATAATAATATTATTGCCTAACACTAACAGTATTTTTTGTTATAATAATAATAATATAATATATAACATATATAACATATATATAATATATATATTATTTTTGTTATAATAATATTATTGCCTAATACTAACAGTATTTTTGTTATAATAATAATATTATTATAATAATATTATATTATATATATAATATATAATAATATTATTTTTGTTATAATAATATTTTTGCCTAATACTAACAGTATTTTTGTTATAATAATAATAATATAATATATATTATATATATAACATATATATATAATATATATTATTTTTGTTATAATAATATTATTGCCTAATACTAACAGTATTAGGCAAAAAGAGTATTAGGCAATACTCTTTTTCACCCTCCCTACTAAAACATGCCCTGGAGCTTTCATTCAGAGAAATGTGAACATTATTATAACCAGCCTAATGTTTTATACTGCCCGGGGTGTGTTTCTGTCTGGATTACAATCTAAATCTGAGGCTAGAGAAAGGAAACCCAATGAAAGACACTGGAAACAAGCTTCTATGCCATAAGGGTCTCTGGAAGACCCACTCTAAGGGTAGAGTGTATCTGGCTTGAGGCCCACTACTTCTGTCCTTCGATCTTTAGAGCTGCAAGGGACCTTACAAATCCTGTGGTATATTCATTCATTGGTTTGTAACCTTAGTTACTGAATGTCCTCTGAGTTCCCCTGGGCCAGGTGCTAAAGATACAGAAGAGAACAAAACAAACAGGTCGCATCCACAGGGAGCTGACCGTCATGTCCAAGATTCCAAGATGGCAGCCAGGTGTCAGGAGTCACCACCTGAATTCTCCAGCCCCTCAAGGCCAGTGTCCACAGAAGCCTTGGAGGGCAGGATCACAGGACGGGTCTGCACACCGTGCTTCAGGCGGCACCACTGGCAATCCGGGCAGGCACAAAGAAGGCTAATCAAGTCTGCCCTAGATTTTACAGCCAAGGAATCTGGAAACAGAAAAGATAAGCGATTTTCCTATTACTTTAGAGCTCGACAACTCTAAGGAATTTGTTCAGAGGTATGCTAGATAAATTAATTGCTGTAGGGGAAGATCCCGTTTTCAGACAGTTACTTGTGTAACTATATTAGTTTCAAGATCCCCCTTATCCCCTTGTTTTGGACCCAAGTTAAATTTTTAAAAGAAAGAATAAATGTTCATTTCACAAGGATTTCATAGTGAGCCCAAGTTTGTAATATCTGAAATGCTATTTCCTGGAAGAGACTTGGGAGACAGAATAGAATAGAGGTAAAAAAGCATTAAAAAAAAAAACCCTCAATATCTTTATAGAAGATAGCAAAATGACTTCACTCTAATTGGCTGTGTTTGGGTCTGTGAAATTACTGCAAGTACTAATTTGTTTTTTTTCCATTTTAAGTCAGGTTTAAAATTTACACTCAGTACTTCCCTGGTGGTGCAGTGGTTAAGAATCTGCCTGCCAATGCAGGGGACATGGGTTCGATCCCTGGTTGGGGAATATCCCACATGGCGCAGAGGAACTAAGCCCGTGCACCACAGCTACTGAGCCCGCCTGCCTAGAGCCCATGCTCTGCAACAAGAGAGGCCACCGCAATGAGAAGCCACCAGAATAAACTGGCATATTTTCCCACTACCCAAAAAAAGTTTCCTCATGTCCCAATATACAACATTTTGGAGGTGAACCAAAATTCCAGTTGAGGTGTCTCAGTTGGGAAGCTAGGTTTTTTTCTCCTGGGAGGAGGCCATTTGCAGAAATCAGATGTGCACCAGGCAAGTATCTTGTTTGGTTGTTTTTTTGTTGTTTTTGTTGTTTCTTCCCATCTGTAATCCCTGCTGTTCTTCCCAAGTAGCTCATTGGCATAAGTGATTTTAGCTGGGCAATATTGTTCTTTTTGCTTTGCAAACTTACTTTAGATTTAAATGAGAATTAGATTGAATTACAATGGGAGCAAAAAACAAAAACACTCATTTAACTCAGAGTCTAATTCTAAAACAACACAACGTTATTGACTAAGAAAGAAAAAAAAAAGATGGGTGGGTACCTAAATTGTAGTCAGGCTGCTAGGGTTTACTTAATTCTTGTACGAGGAGGCAGGCGGGGTGCCTCTTCCTGGGTTGGGGGACAGGGACACCGCAGGCAGTACCAGCTCAGGTGCCCACTGCCTTCCAGGAATTCTCCTCACCACCAGTGCCCAGAAACTCTCCAGGAACAAAGTCCTATTGGAGCAAACAGAATGTGGGAGGATACAAGTGTATTTTCACAAATACTGTCACCTGGAGTAACATCTCCACCACAGTCATGTGGGTGAGGGCACAAATTCTCCTGGAATTTTCATTTCTTTAAAGATTGTTTATTTCAGAATACCTTCAACAGTCACTAGTTGCCAGGGTCCTTTGTAGCCTAAATACAATGCTCTTTTGCTTTCCTGAAAAGACTAGTTTGATCTTTCATTTGAGGATGTGCGAAGATTTGAGGTGTGCTGAGATAACTAGTCAAAACATTCCCTCCGTTTTCTCAGGTTCTGTCGACTCTAAAGGTTGATGGGCCACAGACACTTGGGGGCAGGGAGGGGCTGCCTGTCTAGACCACCTGGGTCTTTTATTTAAATTAGCAGGATGCCTAGAAGTGGTTCATCCTGAGTGATCAGTGAACATCAAGACAAAGAAAGAACAGTACTACCAAGTTTTGTAGGGACTTTTGCAAAATGCTTTTGTATCAGAGTAACTTGATAGCAAGCGTCACAACACCCACCTGAAAATGGTTTAAACTCAGGGTGGAGGGTTGTTATCTCGCATGATAAGAACCCCGTGGGTCCTTGAGTCCAAGATTGGTTAACTGGCAGCTCTGTGATGTCTTCCAGGACCAAGGCTCTTAAGCACAGACTCCCCCAGAAGCCTACTTTTCCTCCCAAATCCCTTGTCACTGTGTCTGAGTGTTCTGAAAAAAGTATAGAAGGAGCAGACTGTTGTGAAGGTAAAGCTCAACCTGGGATAGCGAGGGATCGTTTCGTTTATGAGAGCAAACAATCCAAACACCTGGGTGAGAAAACTTTAAATTGGCCACCAAGACAAGAAATAGAATCTCTGATTTTGGGATCATCGTAGTAATAGCCACAACTTTATATGGTGCTCACTCACTACATGCCAGGCACTGTTCGAAGCTTCTCACCTATATTATCTAGTTTTTGAACAACACACTGAAGTGGGTACCGTTATCAACCCTGTTATACAGACAGAGAATGAGACGGAGAACGTAAGGTCACACAGGATATCTGTCTGCTACAGCATCTTCGCTTTTAAGAAGAATGCTTTGGGGTGAAGGCCAAGAGATGGGCACATCTTCTCCAAAGCAAGACTCTCTATATTGCAGAATGAAAACCTCAGGAGAAACCAGACCACTGTTTCCCTAGCTGGTTCACACTTACCATATTCGATTAATTCTCAGTCCCTTTCCAATTTGAAAAGCGTGTGTGTGTGTGTGTGTGTGTGTGTGTGTGTGTGTGTGTGTGTGTGTGTGTGTGTGTGTGTGTGTGTGTATTGGGAGTAATTGATTGGGGAGGGTTACCTGTTTTTAATACAAAAATTGTGCTCATTTATCTGTCCATAAAGATGTATCATTGACTTGGAAAAACAGGACACAGGGCCCCCAAACAACTCAAACTAATTTTTATTTGACTGTTTATGAAGTAAAATGGTTGCTTTATGGCCTAGCTCCCCTTGTATTTATTTTTATTTTTTCTCTGGAGCATTATTTATTCCCAATCTTAAAGAAGCTACAAAAGGGCTTCTTTCATATCAACAAAAATATGCTTTTGAAAAATGGGAACTGCTTTTTTGTGAGTAGCATTACCCCTTTTCTTTTCTATTTCCCTGCCACTCACTGTATCTTTCCTAGTCTTTCTGGTTCTTTGGGCTTGGAAAAGTCTCAGAACAAATATCTTCACAGAACTTGTTTGCCCAGATCCGCAATTCCCTGCCAGAAATCAATTTTTCTGTATTTGGTTTGTTGCTATTTGTGGTTCACCAAAAAATGATCAGAAAGTGCTTCAAAGTTACCTGTATGTGCCAGGGGCTAAAATGAGTATTTTTAAGTGATTATTTTGGAACACTTGTTTTCAGGTGGAAAGAAAACTGCAGGAAGGCAGATAAGGTGGTGTGAGGATGAAGAACCCTCACCTCAGCGGCTCTTGGAGCTCCTATTGGTGTCAAGCTCCAAAAGTCAACCTCAGATGGGCAAGACTGTTAATTAAAGATTTGCTCGCAGGATATCATTTACAGGTGGCACTAGCTCCTGTAACAGCACCAGATACTTATTACCTTGCACTCTGGAATCTCTTCCCACTTTTAGAGTCAAGACCATTGTTAGCTGGAGGCCAAGAGATGGCGCTGTGAGCCCAGCAGAAAGAGCCACCTCCCTGCTGAGACAGAGCCACCAAAATGAACTGCCTGGGATTTTTCAGATTTGCTTTCTCATGGCCTTGGTGGCTTCTTCAAACCCCAAATGAATACCCATGCCAGAGAGCATAAGAACCTTTTTCTCTTCAACCTCAGGAAGGGCTCGTCCCCCAGACATGCATGATATAGAACTTCCTGGGAAGGCTGAGCCAGCCCCGCCCGTGAGGTTCTAGTTTTGATGAAAAGGGAAGCTTGCAGGGGTTGGGAGGATGGGGGAGGTGACTTCTGAAGGCTTTTTGGAAAGCTGTTACTGTCGCAGAGATAGCCTGGCAAAAGTGACAAAGCTGAGTCACGCTTTGTCATTTATGCTTGTTCCCCCTTCTCTTGGGGGAACAAGAGAAAAACAGATGAACCCAAAGCAAAAAGCAAACAAAAGTAATTGGCGGCGTAAATCATGGGCGAGCTCTTGGGATGCTATCCACTTCTGCTTTCAGGCGATGAACACATTTTGATCCCACTTTGTCCAGCTGTGCAGAGAAAGTCCAAAATTGCTTTGATGGTGGGATCATTCCGTTTAAAACTCTTCTGACAAAATCAGCCTCAATTTTTGGATCTGTTTCTCTCCGTAACGTCTTCTTTTCTCACATGTAATCTGTGTATTAGGACCCAGGCGCTCCCTCACAGAAGAGAACTTTTTTGAGATAGGTTACAGAGAGCACAGTAATTACGGAGGAATGGAGCTCACTTCAGCCCTGAGAGGGTGCCAACCCTTGATTAGCTACATGTGCATCTCACATACTTTGTGAATTATGTGTGGAAGATGTTGACTCATGAGAAACTTTCCCTCTCCCCTACGCATACTTTAACTGTCATCCTTATTTCCATCTTCATCCTCTTACCCAGGACAATTGGCACGCTTATCAAAATAAACATAATTAGAAAGATAAAGCCACAGGGGAATGCATTGATTGAGCCACTGAATGCATTCAGTGATGCATTGATATAATTTAGAGCTTGAAGCATGCCTTTGCCTGGAGGTGACAGAGGGCTGGTTAAAAATAGGACCCAGGACCAGGTCTACTGAATCAGAATTTCCAGAGGCAGGGCCTGTAATCTGTACTTTAAATAAGTCCCCCAAGTGATTCTTATCATCAAGAAGCAGACTCACAGATATAGACAACAAACGTGGTTACCAGCGGGGAGAGGGAAGAGGGGCGGGGCAGAGTAGGGTAGGAGATTAAGGGGTACAAACTATTATGTACAAAACAAGCTACAAGGATATATTGTACAACATGGAGAATATATTCAATATTTTATAATAACTAAATGGAGCATAACCTTTAAAAAATTGTGAGTCACTATACTGTACAACTATAACATTTAATATTGTACATCAACTATACTTCAATTTAAAAAAAAAGCAGTAGCTTAGGAAACAGGACCTAAGAAATTGTCTAGTTCAAGAGTCATTAACTGCCAGTAAAGGGCTGGATAGTAGATATCTGAGGCTTTGTGGACCATATCATCTCTGTTACAACTACTCTGTCTTACTGAGAAAGTAGTCATAGACAATATGTAAATGAAAGGGTGTGACTGTGTTTCAATAAAACTTTATTTACAAAAACAGGCTGAGGGCCAAAGTTTGCTGACTACTGGACCATTTGACAGGTGAAGACATTAAGGACCAGAGGGGTGAGGCAATTTACTGAAGCTGCAGTTAATTGGTGGCCCAGCCAGGCCAAGGCCACTGGGCCCCAGAACAATTCTCCCTTTATCGCTGTTACCAACCCAGGTCCCTGGACTCTTTATTTATTTTTTAACATCTTTATTGGAGCATAATTGCTTTACAGTGTTGTGTTAGTTTCTGCTGTATAACAAAGTGAATCAGCTATACATATACATATATCCCCATATCCCCTCCCTCTTGCGTCTCCCTCACACCCTCCCGATCTCACCCCTCTAGGCGGTCACAAAGCACCGAGTTGATCTCCCTGTGCTATGCGGCTGCTTCCCACTAGCTATCTATTTTACATTTGGTAGTGTATGTATGTCCATGCCACTCTCTCACTTCGTCTCATCTTACACTTCCCCCTGGACTCTTTAATCAATAGAAATTGATAAGTGGTCAGATGAGAAATTCAAGCAAGGCTTTATTGGGGCTCTTGCTGCAGCACAAGGGAGTGAAAACAAGAAACAGGTGACCTTGCTTGCTGTTCGAGGGGGGAGGGCAGGTTCCTTAGATGGGATGAGGGTGGGATGGCTTGGTGGGTCAGGCTGGAAGGGTGGCTTAGGTGGTCTGCCCACCCCCTTGGTGATGCTGTGTGCAGGGATCATGCAGGATCACCCTGCTTTCCGTCCTGGCACCTCAGAAGTGGCAGTTGGCTTGGGGCCTTTTTTTTTTGGCCATGCCGCGTGGCTTTCAGGATCTTAGTTCCCCGACCAAGGATTGAACCCAGGCCACAGCAGTGAAAGAGCAGAGTCCTAACCATTGGACCACCAGGGAATTCCCAGTTTGAGCCTCTTTGTATCTTACTGTCTATAATTGCCCTGGCTGCACACCAGCGCGGTTATTTTTCGTCCCTTATAGTTTCTTTGTTTTCTGTTGCTCCAGAAGATGTTTGTCCAGGTGCAAGCACTGCAGTAAAGGGTCCCAGGACCCAGCCTGTCTCAACCCCACCCCGTGCTTCCCTCTCAAGTCGAATATAGATCCACTTTGGTTGATTCACTGCTTCGGAATGAACTTCCTGCCATGCCACTTGTGGTCAGAGACAGTCATGATGAGGGAATGTTTACATCCCCTGCAGAAGATCTTGGCATCTCCTTTCTCTGGTAGGTGGGTTTTGGAAAAAAAAATAATAATAAAATAGAAAAATAAAGTATCGACTGGTTAAGTTAAAACTTGGAATTTTCTGGGCCAACTAAACTTTTCAAAGCTCCAATTGCTAAAAAAGAAAATGTTTTTAAATTGTTCTTTTAAACTTATTTTTGAACAAGCCTTGCATCACCTTGAGAGGACATCTACTTCTCCAGACATGCCCCTCTGGTAATGCCCAACCCCTTTTAAACAACCTTCCCAGAAAGGGATGCCTTCATTATGACCAACTAATTTCCTCTTTCCCTGTTCTCGTGGCAGCGGCGAGCATCTGGTTGCCATTTTCTTTGTATATCTGAAGCACCGTCATTCAATTGCCACATAGTTGTTCTTTTCCTGGCAAAGTGGCCAGTTCTCTCAGACCGCCCTCAGAAAACTTGTCCTGTAATCCTGAAGTCTTTTTTTTTTTTTTTTTTTTAACTTTTTGGCCCTGCCACGTGGTGTGTGGGATCTTAGTTCCCCCACCAGGGATTGAACCTGTGTCCCCTGCAAGTGGAAGCGTGGAATCTTAACCACTGGACCGCCAGGGAAGTCCCCTGAAGTCATTTTTATGGGTTGGGAGCCTTCCTTCTCCAAGTTGTCCACACTCTCTTAAACTGCATGGCTTTCAACTGGGTCTGCTGGTGAGCTCTGAGTTCTAAAGGAAGAACTTTTAGAAGAAGAGTAGCTGTGTTTTCCTCTATTTGACTGCCAGGGTCTGCAGTTACTAAATGGCTGATCCTTCCTTTTTTTAAAAATTTTATTTATTTATTTTTGGCTGTGTTGGGTCTTCGTTTCTGTGCGAGGGCTTTCTCTAGTTGTGGCGAGCGGGGGCCACTCTTCATCGCGGTGCGCGGGCCTCTCACTGTCGCGGCCTCTCTTGTTGCGGAGCACAGGCTCCAGACGCGCAGGCTCAGTAGCTGTGGCTCACAAGCCTAGTTGCTCCGCGGCATGTGGGATCTTCCCGGCCCAAGGCTCGAACCCGTGTCCCTTGCATTGGCAGGCGGATTCTCAACCGCTGCGCCACCAGGGAAGCCCGGTGATCCTTTCTGGAGTGAGCCACAATTCTGAGCTGCTGAGTTTACCTAGGGGGAAACCAGAGAGCTGGGATCCTTACTTCTTGAAGGAGAGTCGTCACTGTCACTCAACCATCAGAAGCTCCCGTCCTCCTTCTCCTCCAGTGGGGCAGGGGGTATTTGTTTTTGTGTTTTTGGTGTGTTGTGGTTTTTTTTTTTTTTTTGGTACCCAGAAAAATGTTGCCCGGAATATGGAAACAGTCTGGCGTTTTTGGAACTCCTGTAGAATTAATCGTTGTGCTGGAATTTAGGAAATTTTTAGAAATGGAAAACAATACAGCAATCACTGCTTTCAAAAAACAGAGAGCATTTGGCATTCAAATGACCTGGGTCTCCTGTCCCTTTTGACTTTATTTTAGGGTACTTTCAGTAGCGTGCCAAGGTTAATGCTCTTTTTTATACCCAACTTTTATTTGGAAAAATTTCAAATCTACAGAAAAGTTGTACACAAATATAATCTTCGTCTAGATTCACCAGTTGTTAACATTTGGCCACTTTTGCTTTATTGCTCTGTCTGTTCACCTTCACCAATACACACACACACACACACACACACACACAAAACACCACTTTCTTATTATGACTGAAATGTTTGAAAATATCCTGCTGGCATCATAACAGTTCACCTCTAACCACTTCAGCCTGTGTCTCCTGAGAGTAAGGTAGCCTCCTACGTAAACATCAAATGAATGTCACTCCTAAGTAAATTAACATTAATTCCATAACATTATCTAATATACAAGCCATATTTAGATTTCCTCAATTGTCCCCAAAATGTCTTTCCATGGCTATCCAATTTTCTGATCCAGGATCCAATCTAGGTTCACGTTGTACTGTTTTATTTACCCTCCAGAGTCTCTTCTAATCAAGAACAGTCCTCTCACTTCTTATTTTCTTTCATGACATTGACCTTTTTGAAGGATCCAGGCCAACTGGTCTTGGAGAATGTCCCCTATTCTGAAACTGTCTGAGTGTTTTCCTATGATTAGATCTGAGTTAAACATTGTTGCCGAGAATGCCACATTGGTGATATTGTCCACTTCCGCCTCATCACATCAGGGGCCCATAAAGCTGATGCCAAGTTTGATCACTTTCCTATGGTGATGTTCACCAATCTCTTCAAGGCAAGGATGTATTTTCCTTCTGTGAAGAGCTAGCAATATATGAGTGGTACTTTGAGTCTACAGGAATCACATGTTCTCCAATAGTCTTCCACCGATGGTCTTCTTGTCCATTGATGATCTTTGCGTGAGTCAATACAGGGGGGCTGCAAAATGGTGATTGTTCTAATTTTATTATTCCTTCCAGTTATTGGCTGGTATTGTTCTATAAAGAATAGTTTTCTCCCTTCCTCCCACTATTCTCCTCTCTCTCTCCCTCACCACCCTTAGTTAGTCCTCTTGAGTAAAAGAATTCACAAAACCCCTCGGAACTGCACCCCGCTTCCTTTACGACAAATGGCATGGAGCGGGAGGCAGTGAAGGTGTCTCCATTCTATCGTGTTTCTCGTAATAAAGTCACAGAAATTTGGATAATGCTTCAAACTGAATTCAGTTTTTTCCTCCTGTTGGACCAGGGCTTCCTAGTTGACACTTGAAGCAGGTCACAGAAATGTACAAAGTGGTGTTTGATGGAGGGGAAGGGCAATAATCATGAACTTCACTGGGCCTTACATGTTGATCACCAGTTATGCTACCTTCCCCATCTATTCATGCTGTCCCGCTCCTGGCAACTACATCACACCTATTCTCTCTTCAAACCTTCAACACTGCCCCAGCTCTCTTCACTCTTAGCTAACAACCTTGCTTCCTGGTTGTTGAATCAGAAGAAAGCAGTTAGGTTGCTTCCATGTCTTAGCTATTGTAAATAGTGTTGCAATGAACATTGGGGTGCATGTATCTTTTCAAATTATGGTTTTCTCCATCAACAGGGGAATGGATAAAGAAGATGAGGTACATGTACATACATACAATGGAATATTACTCAGCCATAAAAAAGAACAAAATAATGCCATTTGCGGCAACATGGATGGACTTAGAGATTATCATACCGAGTGAAGTAAGTCAGAGAAAGACAAATATATAATATCACTTATATGTGGAATCTTTAAAAAAAAGGCTACAAATGAACTTATCTACAAAACAGAAATAGAGTTGTAGATATAAAATATAAACTTATGGTTACTGGGGGGTAGGAGGAGAAGAGATAAATTGGAATATCGGGGTTGGCACATACACACTACTGTATATAAAATAGATAACTAATAAAGACCTACTGTATAGCACAGGGAACTCTACTCAATAATCTGTAATCGCCTATATTGGAAAAGAAGCTAAAAAAGAGTGGATATATGTATATGTATAACAGATTCACTTTGCTGTACACCTGCAACTAACACAACATTGTAAATTATACCCCAATAAAAATTTTTTTGAAAAAGTAGGTTTGTTGGGAAAAAAAAAAGAAGGAAGCAGTTAGAAGAGTTGTCCACATTTGCACGTACTACCACTCCCTGCAGCCACCATCTGCTTCACACACTCTGCTTTCCCTCCCGTTAACACAGGTGAGCTGTCTGCACTCCTCCCCAAACACACACCCCAACCCCCTGCTTGGACCCCATCCCTTCTCAGCCCCTCAAACACCTGTTCTTTTCCATCTACATTGATGCTCCTTCATTCTTTGGTACACACAGTTTGGAGTCATCTATGATTCCCTTTTTCCCTCTCACAACACATCTGATCCAAAGGTAAGTCATGTCTGCTCTACCTTTGAAATATATCCAGGATCTAAGTGCTTCTCAGGAGTTCCATTTCCACCACCTGGGCTACACCATCTTGTTCCTACATGGCCACCTAACTGGTTTCCCTGATCCCCCAGCTCTCGTCCCATCTGTCTCGGGATTTGCTGCACGCTGAATCCAAATGCTCACCACCTTCCCCATTCCTGCCTGCCCCGCTCCCACCTGCATTTCTCCCTGACCACCTTTCAGCACCTTGATCTCCTTGGTGTTTCCTGAATACGTGCCAGTCTCCCACCTTCAGGCCTTTGTCTGGCCTCTTTCATCTGCCTGGAATAGTCACCTCCTTTATGCTCACTTCCTTCCCATCTTTCTCGGTTATCACATGTTCAATGAGACCTGCTCAGACTAGTCTTTTTTTTTTTTTTTTTTTTTGCTGCACCGTGTAGCTTGTGGGATCTTAGTTTCCCGACCAGGGATCAAACCCAGGCCCCAGCAGCGAAAGCACAGAGTCCTAACCACTGGACCACCAGGGAATTCCCTGACTAGTCTATTTTAAATTGCTGTCCTTCCATCCCACCTCCACTCCAGATCACCTTTACTCAGTTCTACTTTATAAAATACTACATAATTTCCTATGTTTTAGGTCAATGGTTTATTCTTTCTCCCATGAGACTGAGCTCTGCAAAGATAGGGCCTTCTTCAGTTTTGTTCACTGATGTACACATGCCACACGACCAGAACAGTAAACTCTCCACAAATATTTGAGTTGCAAAAATGAATGAATGGAATTAGCCCCCCTTTTTTTCCATTTCTTATTAAGCAGCTTTGATCACTTTTAGAGGGAGAAGTGTTGAGGGAATACTTGATAAATTGGATGAAAAACCAATCTCTTGTAAAACAAGTTATACTTTAATCCAGGAAAGCAAACTGTTGATTTAATTTATACCTAAAAAAATTGATGTACGTGCACAGCTTTAAAAGTCAAATAGTACATTGCTTAAAATGAGAACCAGCGCACCCCTTCCCCACCCTTTCCCAATCTTGATTGGGAAGCATTTTCACCTATTTTAGCTATTTTCCTAGTATTTATCCTCACATATCTTATCTATTTATTTATTCTTATACTTACTGATTCATATTGAATATTTTTTAGATATTCTCTAGTGACATCCTTATTTAGAAGATTAATATTTATTGCTCTTAAACTGTTTCCTCTCCTCCACATTTCTTTTCCCCACCCCTCTATTCTCACCACTATAAACATGTCATAGAGTTTGGTTAACTCGACATGCATGTGCACAGATGAGCCATGTAATATACTTTTTGTACAGCTTTTTATTTCCTTGCAGATAATAATTCCTAATTTTTTTCATTTGCTTCATTTTCTTTGTATCATTAATCTATCTCCAAACTCTTTGCCAGCAGAATAAATCCCCTTTCAGTACTTTCAAACACGTCTCAATTTCTTTCTTTTTTTGTTTTTGAGACATCCCTTCTGGAACACTTCATCCTACTACTCCAGTCCAGATTGGTTGCTCTCAAGGTCAGCTCTAAAGTTGTTATTCTAGAATCTCCCTTTACCATTATTCTTCATCTTCTTCCTTGGTTCATACCATTTCCTGGATCCCATGTCATCTTCTTTCCTGATTCACTCACTCATTTTGATGAAATTCACACTCCAAGAGCTTCCTGAGAAATAAGTGGGAGGAAAATATGATGGGATCTTGCATATATGAAAATGTATTTTTCTATCTTCATACTTGACGTTAACAGGGTATAAAATTCTTAATTGGAAATCATTCTTTTTCATAATTTTAAAGGAATTTCTTCATTTTCTGTTAGCTTCCGGCATTGTTTTGTGAAACCTGATGTAAGTTTGATTCTCTGTCTTTTATATGAGATGTGTGTGTGTGTGTTTTCCTCTCTCTGAATGGTCTTAGGATCTCATTTTTGTACCCAGTGTTCTAAAATTTCAGAGTGATCTTCTTGGTGTGTTTTTACGTTATTTCATTTTAGTTTTGGACACTCCATGCGGCTTGTGGGATCTTAGTTCCCCGGCCAGGGATCAAACCCGGGCCCTCAGCAATGAAAGCAAGGAGTCCTAACCACTGGACTGCCAGGGAATTCCCTTGGATCAGTTCTTTGTATTTTTCTCTTCTACATTTCTTTCTATTCTGTCTTTCTGGATTTCTTATGATCAGGATGTCAGACCTCTGGACTGATCTAAACTTTTCATCTTTTCTCTCCTGTTTTCCACTGCTTCAACTACACATTCCTTTTTTTTTCTGGTAGATTTTCTCAGCCTCTCTCCTGATACTTTTTTTTTTGTGGGGGTAGGGAGCAACTTTATTGGGGATTTACCCTTCTGTATCCAAACCCTATGCCTTGGGTAAGCTAAAGGACAGGTACCCTTGCATTCCAGAAATATGTTCGCCTCTACTCTTGCTAGGGTGCCAGGGCCCTGAGTGGTCCTGGTGGCTGTGGCTCAATCGCAGGCAATGAGCAGCTCAGCTCAGTTTCTTTCCTACCCTCTGCCGCTCTGAATATTGCTTCCGTGGGACTGAATGAACTTTGACCTCTAGATATTGGCTGATCCTGAGCCCGCCAGTTACTCCATTCAGGATGAACATGAGGTGGAGGCTGACCCCGCTTCCTGAAGCATTTAGGGCAGCCCTGGCCTGAGAGATTTCTCATGGAGCCCAATTAGACTTGGCATCCTGCCAAGGGAAGTCACTCACCTGGTGCACGGAAGGGAAAGTGGTACACCAAGTGCACCACCCGTACATCCCACATAAGGCTCTGCTTGGCCACTAATGGTGAAGCATAGGAGACAGATGTCATGGCACATCATGCTGGGTGTCTTTAGAAGGCAAGAACACTAAGTGGCAGAGGGAGACTCTGGGGTAAGGAGGACGTATCATTCTTAAAAAGCAAACTGTTTCCTTGGTACACATTTCCGTATGGGATAAGCCCACACTACCTATGGATAGAGAGATGTGCAGAGAACCACAGACACCCACACGCTCTGCGCGGGGCCTGCCCGAGGATTCCCTGTCATGGCCTTGCTTCCTGTGCCTCTGAGGTGACAGTTCCCAGTGTGCCAGGGAGAGGAGAGCTGTATAAAGTGGGCGCTGACTGAGGCAACTGCCTTTTCCACTATGTCAAACTCTCCTGATACTTTTATTTCATTTTTGCTACAATAGTTTTAATTTACAAGAGCATTTTCTTGTTATTTCAAAAGTTCTTTTTCTATCGCTTCCCATTCTTATTCATGAATGCAACGTCTTCTCTTTTGTCTTTGTGCACTTTAATGATTTAAAAATTTTTTTTCTCTTTCCTTCATTGTCTTTCTTCCTCTGTGTTTTTTTATTTGCTTGGTTTGCTCCCTTTCGTTTCGTATTAGATACTTTCCTTACCTATCTAGTCATCCTCACCTGTTCTTTCATAATTAGCAAGGCCCTGAGAGGGTGACTAGAAACTCTGTGAGGGGAGGGGCTTTTCAACCTACAGTTCATCTTTTTTAACCCTACAGATGATAGACTGCTGGTATATCTGTTTGGACATCTGAGTCATCGGTAATGGGGAGGAAGAATCAATCAATAATGTCCCATTTCTGAGCTTGAAACCAACTGAGAAATACAAATGGAGAACAGAATAAGAGCTTTCGTTCTGATAATGCTGATTGGAGCATGCGGCTTTGGATGTATTCGCTAACTGGAGCAATTCACACCCCTGCTAACTAACGCAGATAGGAAATTTCAGGTCTCCGCTGAATAGGCAAAGCATGCCTGTAAATCGCACCACACAGTGGAGAGTAACCTTACCGTATGGTAAGGTTACTTTCTTGGAAGAATGTCAGAAAGACCTGTATACTGATGCTCTGCCTGTTCCCAGTGACTCCCTATGGGGCTCAAAAACTCTTTTTTGGTGAATTAATCCCTGTCTTGGTCTCCTTGGACCATTAGGTCAAGTTGTGCGTCTGTGGTTTAAGGCAAGCTGCAGCTCTTCACGCCAAGGCTAAAATATTATCTTCCTGCCCTTTTCAGAACAGAAGCATCAATCTCCACATTTTATTTCAATCCACAAGGTCAGCCCTTGTGCCCGTGCCTCAGTGTCCTAGCTAAAGTAACAAGACATTGGGGTTTGGGAACTCAATAAACATCTCCACCCAAAGCTGGAACCAAATGAGAAATAAGACATAGGAGACAAAAAAAGAAGATCAAAATGTCAATATATGACTGATTAAGCTGATTGAAGAATGTGGATCTGAGGCCTATTGGGTTAACTGACATCGTCCCCTAGACAAATTAATCAGATTTATTCAACCTGGCACTGAAACAGAAGGGCAACCACAGGCTCCACGTGATGGCAAGCAGACCAAGGTGTGTCCTCTGTGTCAGCAGCCAGATCGGACAGAGACGCCCCCTCCCCCGCCCCCAAAGCAGAGCTAAGCATATTCAGCTCCTCCCCCACACTTGAGCAATCAGATCAGCCACTTCCCGTGGGGAGTGGTACGGAAATACTCTTACCTGTGGGAGACATGAGGAGTAGAGAATAGGTATTTGTCCCTAACATATATCTTGGATTTTCCCAAATGAAATTACATATGGAAACCATATAATTCAACCTCCAAACTGGGACACGTCTGGAGAATGATTGGGAGTCCTATCAATAATTACTCCAGGGCTATGAACATAACCTAGAACCATCCACCGGGAGGAAAGGTCACCTCACTTAAAGGGAACTGTGGGGATGCTCAGTTGATTTCTTCTACCTGGATTATTGACATTCTTCCATTTTCTCAAGTAGTCGCTAATAGATAGTCTCACTTTTTTTTTTTCTTTTTGGCCATGCTGCCCGGCTTGCAGGATCTTAGGCCCCCGACCAGGGATCGAACCGTGCCCTCTGCAGTGGAAACACAGAGTCCTAACCACTGGACCACCTGGGAATTCCCTGGATAGTCACACTTCTATGGCCTTTTCTCTATATATTCCTTAGTCATCTCGTAAGGAGGACAGAAAGAGGGAAAAATAAAAATATGTTTCAGTCATTTCAAATACAATAGGCATTTAAAACTAAATGTTTGTTGAGTGAATAAGTATGTAAATAGATTTTTAAAATGTAATTGACAAAATTCTTTTCTGTGGAGATAGAGATAGTCTCTATTAACTTAAGAGGAATAACAAAAGAAAGAAAGAGAACTAACACTCACTGAGAAACTGTGACTTATTTAACTCTGTTCTAAATTTGTGCGGATCCTGGTCCTGTAGCTCACAAAAAGTTGTGCTCAAGTAGCCAGGAAGTCACCAAGAACCTATTTCCGGATGTTTAAAGAGAAACCATCTCCAGAAGGTTGCTGACCATTAATACACTTTACAGTTGGGGGAGATATTTATTTTCATTTCCTGTTTCTTATCTTATGTTCTCGAATTGAGGCCATTCCTTGGCCAGAAGAGTGTGTTTTAGCACCATCTACCTCCTGCCATTTATCAAAACTTTCAGTTAATCAAAACCAGGAAGTAAAATTTCAGAAAAAGACAGAGCTGTGTTTTTCAGATCAGGAGTAGTGACTCTGTGTGTGTGTGTGTGTGTGTGTGTGAGTGTGTGTGTGTGTGTGTGAGATCAGAGGTGATATTGGTGTTAAGACAGAAAGAAAAGCTTGGACTTTGGTCAGTGGTATGAGAGTTAAGGACTTTTAAAGGGATGCCAATGTAGATAACAGCTTACACTCTTGAAAATATAATATGATGCACTACACTTATGCCAGGATTGTTGATAGCAATAACAAAGTTGATCAACTTCAACCCCAAACAATTATTTTAGTATTGAACTTGTTTTGTTTTTCACTGAATATGAGGAGGTGAATTTAAGGTTTCCATTTGTGGATTCCAAAAAGAAAGCAATTTGGCAGTGACAGTTTCCCACTAAGGGCAAATGAATCATGCTATGACACGAACCTGGTTTCCTTCTTGTCAATAGTGACTATTATATGTCAGCTAAGTGCCTGATTTATCTGCAAGAGAAGTTTCATGATGAGCAGCTGTGAGCACGGTAACCACTGAAACACACTGTTATATTCTTTTGGCTTGGACCATTTGGGGAACCAATGGTCATTTTTCTATGGGAAAATAGAACACCATCTTCCTTCTGGAAAATCTTTGATGGGTAGGTGGAACAGAGGGAAAATGACAATAGCTAACTTTCATTGAACATGTATTTTCTTCCAGGCACCATTAAAAGTACTTTACATTTCATTTATTTCTCATAACTCTGCTATTTTATAGAAGAAAAAAACTGGGATTGGAAAGATTAAGATCTTTCCCAAGGTCATACAGCTGGTAATCAGTAGATGTGGGGTTCAAACTGTGGTTTGTTTGGATTTAAAGACTGAGCTCCTAACCACTTCTCCACATGGCCTTACCTCCCTACCTAGGAACTGCCGTCTATATATCACTTTCTTTCTCTCACCCCATGTGGAGTTAGTCACCAAATCCTATTAATCCCCTATTGGTCTTAAATCCACCCATCCATTCCTATTGCCGATACACCTCCTTGTCCCACGTTGGATCATCACATCACATTCCTACATGATCTGCTTGCCTTTGCAATCTCCCCTCTCAATCCATTTTGTACATCACAGCCGGACCAATCTCCCTTCATCGCCGTTTTTAACATCCATCCTACCAATCTAGAGTAAGCACCCATTTTGTGCTTAGCTTGGTTCTCTATAGACCCCATCTTTAAGGGGTCTAGTCAGATTCATAGGGTCAGTTCAATGCACTTACACAACCATAGGTCCCATTGCCTACCCCAGTTATTCTTAACTACCCAGTTTGGCTTTCACAATCATCTGTTATACAGTCCATTCACCTCTCTGACTTTTTTTCCCATATATAGCACCAATCCAACTAATCTCTTAACTGGGCCAAATTAGTGAGTTTCAAATTTGGCAAAAATGATCAGTTATTGAAGATCTTTTTTCATTCATGCAACAAACATTTACCAAGTATCAAATTATTGTCAATTATTAGGTGCTACACAGTCCTAACAATTTATAAAACTTTATGACATCAAAAGGAAATGTAGGGCTTCCCCGGTGGCACGATGGTTAAGAATCTGCCAATGCAGGGGACACGGGTTCGAGCCCTGGTCCGGGAAGATCCCACATGCCGCGGAGCAACTAGGCCCATGTGCCACAACTACTGAGCCTGCGCTCTAGAGCCCACAAGCCACAACTACTGAGCCCGCATGCCACAACTACTGAGCCCGCATGCCACAACTACTGAAGTCCATGCGCCTAGAGCCCGTGCTCTGCAACAAGAGGAGCCACCACAATGAGAAGCCCATGAACCCTAACAAAGAGTAGTCCCCGCTCGCCACAGCTAGAGAAAGCCCACGCGCAGCAACGGAGACCCAACGCAGCCAAAAATAAATGATAAATAAAATAAATATTTAAAAAAATACATATATATATATATATATATATAAAGGAAATGTATAGTTTAATGGTAAAATCAAGCCACTTTCATCGTCTGACCCTCTTATCTTGTTCTCTGGCTTTCTTTGGTGACCTCTCTCCTCCATGGCAGGCCAGGCCACAGGTCTCTCTAACTCAACTGGAGAACCTTCCTTTTGACTGGTTACTCTCATAGTCTCCTTTTTCCTTTGTGGTACCTTATTGCTATTGGAATTTGTAGATATTTGAGGATACTTCCAGCCTGCAGAAACAACACAAACTCATTCTTTATCAAACCCTAAAGAAATGTTTTACAGAAGATTTGAAATGAAAGAGAAAAACCCACAGTCATATCCACATTAGGACCATATCATTATTGAGGAATATAAGTTACAGCATAAGTTTCATCCCCGTCCTGCTGCCTTCTCTCTCCGGCAGCTTCTCTGGCCTACAATGTCTTGCCCTCTTGCCCTTCTCTTGGTCACAGATTTCTGGACATTTTGCATTTTTCAAAAATTTGAAAAAAATTTTTACAGAATTTTTTTTTTTTTTTTTTGCTGCGCTGCGTGGCTTGTGGGATCTTATCCCCCTGACGGCCCTTGGCAGTGAAAGCACAAGTCCTAACCACTAGACCACCAGGGAATTCTCTCTCCATTTCAAATTTTTTTTTTTTTTTTTTTGTACGCGGGCCTCTCACTGTTGTGGCCTCTCCCGTTGCGGAGCACAGGCTCCAGATGCGCAGGCTCAGCGGCCGTGGCTCACGGGCCCAGCCGCTCCGCGGCATGTGGGATCTTCCCGGACCGGGGCACGAATCCGTGTCCCCTGCATCGGCAGGCGGACTCTCAACCACTGCGCCACCAGGGAAGCCCCATTTCAAATTTTAAAAAGGTAAAAGGGATTACTAAATAGTAAAAGGGATGCATGTAAAAGGGAAATGTGAATTGTACTTTCATTCTGTATTGTGGTTAAAGAGGGAGAGGAAGGAGGAAGAAAGAGAACTGTTCACAAAGAGGTAGAATAAGAGCTAAATGAGATTCTAACCGAGGCAAAATATTCGCAGAAGGATGAGACCATGGGGGTTGGGCCCGTAGATTAAGAGGCAACGTGGCACAGACACAGCCCACTTTTTTGCACACCCGATTGTTGAAAACATGCCTGCGAGAATGGGGCTGCCTTCCACGGGAGTGTACACCCGTACTCGGCAGATCGAGCTGCGGGCCAACATGATGGCTAACACATTTTCCCCTCGTAGGACAAAATGTTGAGAGGCAAGAGCTTCAAAGGAGCGAAAGCTAGTCCAATTCACAATCAAATGAACATGCTGTGGGTTCGGAGCCAAATAACAGTTTGAGCTGACTTTTGTCAGTGCCCTGCATTCAAGCAGCTGGAATGTTTTTACAAGTACCATCCATTCAATCCTTTGAAATGAGGGCTTTGCCCCTTGGGAAATATGCATCTCATCATAAAAATGGAACACAGTGTCCTTGGTTTTGTTATTCTCTAAAGAAGGAGACTTTATCACACTATATGCCAGGAATATAGTAAACGAGGGTAAAAGCTGATTACAGTGCATTTATTTCAGGCATGAGAGACTGGGAGACGTTTGTGTTGAGAGATGGATAGATTAGGAATATAAAACCTATAAGCTCTACTCCCATGGTACCAATATTCAAGAACAAACTCTCAGAAGAAAATCAATCACTATTCCTCTTTTTCTTTTTTTTCAGGTCCAGGAATTCGTGAAGACAGGAGAAGCCAAGAGCAAAGGACCGACTTCAGAAAAAGTGTGATAGATTCAAGGTTTTTGTTATAAAGGAATTGGGACCAGTCTAGATAGGAAACAGCATTGCAAGGCGTTTTCTCAGACATATGCTTCTTTTTCTTTCACCATTGAAAAGGGTAAAGATTGACACCCATCTAGTACCACACACCTTATACCAAAAAAAAAAAAAACTCTGACTGATTTGAAATTTTAATGGAAAAAATAAAACCACATAAGAACTGAAGGAAAATGTAGGGAAGATGATAAACAAAGAAAGAAAAATGAACAAAAATAAAGCAACAAAAAATATAGATGACTATTTATATAATCTTGAGGTGCAAATAGCTATTTGAAGACTAAAGCTAACAGCAAAGTTTATAAAGGAAATGAGACCTAGATTTGACTTTATTCAAGTTAAAAAGCTTTTTATTCAGGATTCAAGCACCATAAACAAAGGCAAATCAGAAGAATGTGTGCAAAGTTCTCAAATTTCCTTTTGGTTGTAGAGAATCCACTCATGCTGGCTCATGACAAAAGGCAAAGAACAGAAGATGAGGATACAGGGGTATCTCACAGACTCCAAGGATAGGAGCAACGCTGGACCTCAGGAAAGCCGGGACCAGGGCACAGGAAGCCATTGGGAATGAGGGAATGAAGTGGTACCCTCATAGCTGTCCTGGAACCACAGAGTCTCCTGTCACTCATTTTTCAGTCTACCCTGATGCTGCCTTCTTTTCTTTCTCAGGCTGTCTTTCCTGCCTTCCCCATCACCTAACTGCTCCTGACCTTCTAAGTCTTCATTTCTATCCACATACAGAAGCTGACTTTTCTTTCTTTCTTTTTTTTTTTTTTTTGTGATACGCGGGCCACTCACTGCTGTGGCCTCTCCCGTTGCGGAGCACAGGCTCCTGACGCGCAGGCTCAGCGGCCATGGCTCAAGGGCCCAGCCGCTCCGCGGCATGTGGGATCTTCCCGGACCGGGGCACGAACCCGTGTCCCCTGCATCGGCAGGCGGACCCTCAACCACTGCGCCACCAGGGAAGCCCTGACTTTTCATTTGGATTCCAAGTCCCCATGACAGAGTATCTTAGTGGCCCAGTGTTTCCAGCTGTAAGCTTCTAATCCAGTTGGTGGTGACCAGGGCCCCATGGACACATGGAACACACAGAGCTGAGGGTACCTGAGGGTACCTGTGGGTACCTGTGGGGCTACTAGAGAACAACGGTCACAGTGGGCTGAGCAGACTCCAGAAAAGCTGACTGTTATAACCGTAGCCACACGGGGATACTACCTGCTCTATACCTTTTACAAGTTGATTTTTTAAAAATCAGTAAAAAAAAAAAAAAAATGCAGAATAATAAATGCAAAAGGCCAATAATCTTATAGAAATGTTCAGCTTTGCTTGCAAGCAAAAGAATCACAATTAGAATTCAAAAATTCAATTTTTATATAAAATTGGTGTCTATTAAAATACAATAAAATAATAATTATAATAAAATAACTATTATAACTATACACGATTATATGAATTATTATATTGTAATAAAATTATACATATAACAAAATATTATAACAGCCAGGATCTGCAGAAGGTGTGTAGAATCAGACACTTGCATGTGCTATACATATGGCCTTTATTACATTACTGTTCATTCCTTCTATCTCTAAATTTTTGACAGTCTCTATCATGAAAGGATATTATATTTTGTTAAATGTTTTTTCTGCATCTACTGAGATAATCACATGATTTTTATCCTTCATTCTGTTGATATAGTGTATCACATTTATTGATTTGCATAACTTATTTGAACCATCCTTGTATCTCATGGATAAATCCCACTTGATGGTGTTGTTTGATCCTTTTAATGTGCTATTGCATTTGCTCTGCTAGTATTTTGTTGAAGATTTTTGCCTCTGTGTTCATGAAGGCTATTGGCCTGTAATTTTCTTGTAGTGTCCTTGTCAGGCTTTGGTATCAGGGCAGTTGGTCCTGTAAAAGAAGTTTGGAAATGTTCCATTTTCTTCCATTTTTTTGGAAGACTTTAAAAAGGATTGGCATTAATTCTTCTTTAAATGTTTGGTAGAATTCACCAGTGAAGCTCTCTGGTCTTGGGCCTTGGGAGGATTTTGGTTACTGATTCAATTTCGTTACTTGTATTAATCTGTTCAGATTTTCTATTTCTTCATGATTCAGTCTTGGTAGGTTGCATGTTTCTAGGAATTTGTTCATTTCTTCTAGGTTACCTGATTTGTTGGCATATAATTATTCATAGTAGTCTCCTATGATCTTTTGTATTTCTGTGATAGCAGTTATAATGTCTCCTCTTTCATCTGCCTTTCTTTAAATTAGTATTTGGATCTAAGGTTTGACCAGATTTATTTTCAATTTTTTTTTCTAACAAGATGACTTCATGGATGACGGTGCGTTCTTCCATCAGGCGGTACACGGACTCTTTTTGTTATGTCTGTAGCTACTGATATTCAAAGTCTAGAACCAAGATGGTGATATTCTAATTTTATCATTCTATGTTTATTTATTATCTGTAATACTTCTAAGAAGAGAAACTTCTCAACATCTAGTATTTGGTTACCTAAGGGTACAATTCTTAGAGGAGGTTCATGATAAATGCTTGATTCTCACCCTTTAATTACAGACGTTTAAGTGAATGAGTTGTTGTGGGTAGGAAATCTCATGATCTACAGTCGATCAGCTAGAGACACAGGAGAGCCAATGACATAGCATCTGTCAGTGTCTGAAGGCCTCAGAACAAGAGAGCCAATGGTGTAAGTTCTACTTTGAGTTTTCAGATGAAGGCAGGAGAAGACAAATGTCCCAACTTGAAGACAGTCAGGCAGAGGGAGCTGATTCCATGTTTCCAGCACTTTTTATTCCATTCTAGCCTCCGGTGGATTAGATGACCCCATTCACCTTGGGGAAGGCAAATCTGCATGACTCAAGCTATTGATTTTAATGTTATTCTCATTGAGAAACTCTAACAAATGTACCCAGAACAATGTTTAACCAAATATCTGGGCACCCCATGTGTCAAGTTGACACATAAAATTAACCATCACAGACTGACATAAGAAAGTACCACAGGCCAGGCGGCTGAAGCCACAGAAATTTCTCTTCTACAATTCTGGAGGCTAGAGGATAAGATCAAAGTTTTGACATGGTTGGTTTCTTCTAAGAGCTCTCTCCCTGGCTTGTAGATGGCCATGGATGTCTTCCTCTGATGTCTTCACTCTCTGTGTTTGTGTCCTAAGCATCTCTTCTTATAAGGACTCTGTCCTTATAAGGGCCCACGCTAATGACCTCATTTAATCTTAATTACCTCTTTAAAGCTCCTATCTCCAAATACAATCACATTCTGAGGTATCAGGGTTTTAGGACTTCAATGTAGGAATTTTGGAGAGATGCGATTCAGCCCATAACAATAGGAAAACCCGACGAGGCAAGAAAAATGAAGTCTGGCTAAATCCAAGAAGCCCTGAGACCCTGTGCGAAATTAATTTAGGGGAATAGAAATCAGAATTGTGAGAGAAATGCTAATTACTTTTGTGTTTAGAAAGGAACAACAATTCTTGTTATTAATAATTTACAGCTTAATGTTTTCAGTTAAATTCTGTGTCTCAGTTTCTTCATCTGTAAAATGGGAATAATAATACCTCCTTCACAGGATTGTTATGAGAATTAAATGAGTTCATACAAATTCCAGGGGTGTAATAAGTCCTATGTAACTGTTTATTAAATAAAATAAACTGGTTAAAGCATCATGCAATCTTTAAAAAACTAGGTGACTTAGATGGGGTAGATACGGTTATTCTCATTTTATAGGTAGAAAAGGTGAGACCTGATGAGGTTGTGACTTGTTCAAGTTCACAGGGACAGAGAACGGCCACGGCTCTTAGTTTAGTGCTTTTTCCACTTAGTAGTTGGCAACTTTTCATCTGTATGAAAATTAAAATTAATGAGCCACGTATATGTTAAAGCTGTTACTATATAAAAACAAGTGCATATAGCCAGCGGGAAAGTCATTTGTCAAGGGCTGTCTCCAATGCTGTTTAGTCCAGTGGTTCTTTGGCCTTTCCAGTGGGCATCCAAAGTGTGTGATCATACAGAGGTGGCCACAGTCCCTTTTGCCCCTTTAAGGGTTTTGGGGTCAAATAGTCATTTGGACTCAGCCTAGGGCAGCAACAAACATTTCCCATTGAATCCAGAAGGAGAGAAATCATTACAATAACTTTGACCATAATGATTTTTACATGTCCCTCAATACCTTGCGGGTAATTTTCAATTTAGCATTAAGTCACCAGTACTGACTACAAAAGGCACCATGCTATGCTTCGTACCTACTTTAAATCCTTTGGAAGCCATGCAAGGAAGGAGTGAAAAATCACACAGTAAACAATGCTTTGAAATGGGATACCTCTGATGGTTTCCAGCCCTTCAAGAGTGAACTCAGTTGAAAACTGGCTTCTGTGGGACTTCCCTGGGACTGTCTAATTGGATAACACAGAGCTGCTCTGTAGACTTAACACTGTTTTAAGCTGATTTTGCAGGAGGGGCACAATCCCACTGCAAACGTTTCAGGATCTGTGGTCTGCAGTCAGTTGCTCCCAAGAGAGCGGTGATGTTGTTACTGGGCAGGGGTGGGGCGTGGGCATTTGCCGGACCACGAGCTAGTGCTTTTCGAGTGAGAACACGAGTTTCTGATCTCATCGTATTGTCTGATCTATCTACCCAGGAGCCCCCTTCACCCCAGAGTCTGTAATCGGTAAGAGCTCTTACACTTTCTGAAGAAACATGCCATGCCATCTCAAGGAGAACACTGTTGGTCCATTTTAAAGGGTAGGTTAAAAAGATGGGCGAATTGTGTTTCATCTTTGCTGCCGTCAGAATAAGATACAATGGCTGAAGTTTGAAGAACAAGCTGTCTCCACTAGAGAGGAGAAAGGCCTTTCTCAGACCGGAAACTCATTCTGCTCCCCGCTCCCCGCTCCCCTCCCAAGGCTGCTATCTTCCTCTCTTTAATTGAAACCTCTTGTGTTTCAATTTCAGCCCATTTGGTGTCCTTTACTAACCTCTGCAATGATGAAAACACAGGATGCTTTCACTTTTCATTGTGGCTTCAGATATTTTGAGAAATGCTGCTTCCCCACCTCTTCCTCTCATTTCTTTATAAAAAGGATATTTTCTGATAAAAATAACACATGCTTATAGTAGAAAACTTGGAAAATGCAGAAGCGTAAATTATGATATATATCTTTACAAACACATATCATACACACTGGTATGTAAACTCCCCACCCCGCACTTCTCCTGTCAATATGGCTTTCCCAAGCGTCAGTCAGATTGAGGACCCCAAGGGCAGGTGCAGGGGTGGTCCTGAGGCCACAATGGATCATCAGAATCCATCTTACATACCCACCCACCCCAAGACACACCCACATCCTACAAGTAATATCAATTTACTGCAAATAGAACTGGCCCTTCCCTAGGCCACGTACCCCTGAAATATCCCACAGAGGGCTTAGACTTAGGCCGGTCACAGGTGTGGTTAGTGCAGGCAGATGGCTACCTGATGCTTTAAGAAACCTGAAGGAGGTCTTTCTGCCCTCAAATCAATTTCTCCATAATTCTAGAGTTTCTTTACTTTTATACGACTTGATATTCTAGCAAAGGAGATCAAGCCCTTTAAATGAGCCAGAAAATGGCTTTCACGCTCCTAGAGGGTATTCAGAAACACATGCGACAGTTTCTGTTGTCACAGTGATCTCCTTATTGCCTCGATATCAACTACTGTATAATTTATTTTTAAGATTATTTCAGGGCTGCAGAAAAAATAGTACATTGCTCGTTTTCTCTAGATCAGTTTCCTCATCATTTCCACCTGTGGGATCTGTCTATCAAAGATCCCTGTCTACCTGAACTTATCAAAGTATGAACATGTACTGATGATTACTAAAGCATGGAGGAAACTTCATCTGAATTCAATATTGCCAAAATGAGAAAGGGCTACATGTTGTAGACATTTACAAAACAACAGTTACATAAGGTATTTCATCGATACATCGTACTACAAACTTTAGTCCAGCCTTAACACGTGTTCTTAGGCACGATAAACATATCTAATGTGGTCTTCCTACTATTCATTTTGAATTTCTGGATCCAAGACTATTTCTTTAGGACAAAGAGAAGAGCCCATTCCAGGAAAAATGATATTCGAAGTACGTGCATACAACGCACTAAAATAATGTAAAGTCTTAATGTAAACCTTATATGATTAATACACATTTAATTGACAATGAATACTGTAGCACTGAGGTGAAATAGCAAGTAATATGCAGATTCAGCACGGCTAACACACTCTTTAGTCAGACAGGTGAAAGAAATGAAGCGCAACTATTGACATTGGCTTTGGAATTTGAATTTTAGGAAATTTTTATTTACTTAATACTATTTAAAATGGTGCTCTAATGTGTGTGGCGAAATCAATTTGCTTCTCATTTAAGTCCTTTCAAATTAAAAAAATCTATTTTATTTATTTATTTTTAATTATGCATTTTCTCTTCCAGTTTTATTGAAGTATAGTTGTCATACAGCACTATATAAGCTTAAGGGGTACAGCATAATGATGTGACTTACACCATGAAATTATTACCACAATAAGCTTAGTGAACATCTATCATCTCATATAGACATAAAAAAAAGATAAAAGTGTTTTTCCTTGTGATGAGAACTCAGGGTTTATGCTCTTAATAACTTTCATATATAACATGCAACAGTGTTCATTATATTAATCATCTTGTATATTACATCCCTAGTACTTACTTATCTTATAACTGGAAGTTCATACCTTTTGACCACATTCATCCAATTCCTCCTGCCCCCTCACCTCCGATCTCCTTTTCTATGAGTTTGTTTTTAAAGTATAATTCACCTACAACATTATGTTAGTTCCAGGGACATGACATAGTGATTCAATATTTCTATACATTACGAAATGATCACCACGATAAGTCTAGTTACCATCTGTCACCATACAAAGATGTTACATTATTATTGACTATATTTCCCACACTGTACATTTCATACCAGTGACTCATTTATTTTGTAATTGGAAATTCGTACCTCTAAATTCCCCTCACAGTAGGGGAATTAATTTAAAATTCTATGATAAGCCTAGTACAAAATTCCAAAAAATTTTGAGAAGATACTCTGTGTCAGAGAACAGTACCATTCTTTATGTTTTTGGCGGTAGAGAAAAAAACGAATATAAATCCATGTCAAACCGTACACATTGCCACCATGCGCTGGCATTTTGGCAAGGGAGCAATTTGGAGTTGAAGCTGGTGCTGTGACCTGCCCCTCTCTCTATCTTGAAGTCAACCACACTAGCAGATACAGTCTCTCAATTATTGAACATTTTTTGAGTGCCTGCTACTAGATTTGACCTGAACATCAAAGGTAAGTAAGACAAAGTCTCAGCCATCAGTGAACGTATCATGTCACGGGGGAAGGAAACATGAACAAGTCTGAGAGTGTCAGAGACACTTAGCGGCAGGACATATCAGCAAGGATGGCACGCCACAGGGAGGGGCCTAAGAAGTGGGTGGGTGAACAGGCTGGAAGGAGGACAGCGAGGACGAGTCAGAAATAATACAAGAGAAAAGGCACGAACTGGTTCCTGCTCGCAGCTGGACCTGTGGGTCAGAAGGGCATCGTGGATGAGTAAATATTCAACTGCCTGGGGCATCCGGGGAAAATGCCAGTGGAGACTCAGCTACTGCGTTTCTCCAACCTTTATCAGCGCATAGAACAAGTGCAGCTGAGAAAAGAGAGAGCTGACTGAGCAGAGAATGATCCCAGCGCGAAGGCTGCGGAGCGGCAGGCACTGGGGTGAGTCGTTTAGTCCACGCGGGCCTTGGGGCCCAGACCCTTGGGGCTTTCGCTTAGCTGAGGTTGCCCGGAGCCCAGGGCCAGGTACTTGCACGAGAGGCTTAGTGACTGCCCGTCCGAGAGCAGTACACACCCTTTTATGAACGATCTCACACTTCTCCCTCCCTGTGGGTTCAGCTGCCTTTTGATCCACAAGTGGGAACAGATGAGGACTGTTTGCTTTTGGAGATGCCAGCGAAGGCACTGAAACGCTTTGTTGTGCTCCGGGTTTTCTGCCTTGTTCAGAAGCCCCCGGGGACAGATATGTTCCTCCTGTCCTGAGTTGCCGTAGTGTTCCTTAAAATGGGTGTTTTTATCGTGGTTAAAGGGCGTCCAGGCAGATTCTTCAGGACTATATTTCAGGCAGTTATACATCACGTTTGTAGGCGGTCCTGGAATCTAACTGCCCTGATATCATTCTTCCCAGGAGGAATGGGGTTGCGAGTGTCCAGTAGGCAACTTTAAAACCCAGCCTTTAAGAGTACAGCTCATGGGGCTTCCCTGGTGGCGCAGTGGTTGAGAATCCGCCTGCCGATGCAGGGGACACGGGTTTGTGCCCCGGTCCGGGAAGATTCCCACATGCCGCAGAGCGGCTGGGCCCGTGAGCCATGGCCGCTGAGCCTGCGCGTCCGGAGCCTATGCTCCGCAGCGGGAGAGGCCGCAACAGTGAGAGGCCCGTGTACCTCTCAAACAAAACAAAAAGAAAGAGTACAACTCATTTCTCTCCAGGGTCTCTTTTTGTTTGAGTTCAGGAGAAAGTGCAGATGGAGAAAAACAGAGCTGGACTTTGGGCAGTCATTGTGTTTACACTGTGTGCTCTGTGCCTAGCCAGAAGCCTGGGCAGGGCAGGCACTTGGTAAAAATGTGTGGAATGAATACATTGTAATCATTAACAGCTAGAGAGGAAAACTTCCCAGTGGTAAGTATTTATGTCTCATCTATTTTGCTATATATCGTTCTGAATACTGTTTCTAATACTAAAATGATTTTAATGTTTTAAGCACAGTGCTATTGTATTAAATTTTATTGTGGAAAAAATAAGTACAAAAGTAAATGGCTAAGTGAGTTGAGCTTTCTGAGTTAAACACACCTACAGGGAACACTTTTTTTCATATTCTTTTCCATTATGGTTTACCACAGGATATGGAATATAGTTCTCTGTGCTATACAGTAGGACCTTGTTGTTTATCCATTCTATACATAATAGTTGGCATCTGCTAACCCCAATCTCCCAATCCATCCCTCCCCAACCTGCCCGCCCCCCTTGGCAACCACAGTGTGTTCTCTATGTCTGTGAGACTGTTTCTGTTTCTTAGATATGTTCATTCCTGTTGTATTTTAGATGCCTCATATAAGTGATATTCTATGGTATTTGTCTTTCTCTTTCTGACTTACTTCACTTAGTATGATCATCTCTAGGTCCATCCGTGTTGCTGCAAATGGCATTATTTCATTCCTTTTTTATGGCTGAATAGTATTCCCTTGTATATAGGTACTACATCTTCTTTACCCATTCATCCACCAATAGACACTTAGGTTGCTCCCATGTCTTTTTTTTTTAAGCTATTTTAAAAAATTAATTTAATTTAATTTAATTTAATTTACTTTTGGCTGCATTGGGTCTTCGTTGCTACACGCAGCCTTTCTCTAGTTGTGGCGAGCGGGGGCTACTCTTCATTGCAGTGCGTGGGCTTCTTATTGTGGTGGGTTCTCTTGTTGCAGAGCATAGACTCTAGGCTTGCAGGCTTCAGTAGTTGTGGTGCACGGGCTCAGTAGTTGTGGCACACTGGCTTAGTTGCTCCATGGCATGTGGAATCTTCCTGGACCAGGGCTGGAACCTGTGTCCCCTGCATTGGCAGGCGGATTCTTAACCACTGCGCCACCAGGGGAGCCCTGCTTCCATGTCTTGGCTATTGTGCTGCTGTGGATATAGGGGTGCACGCATCTTTTTGAATAAGAGCTTTCTCCGGATATATGCCCAGGAGTGGGATTGCTGGGTCATATGGCAACCCTATTTTTAGTTTTTTGAGGAACGTCCATACTGTTTTCCATAGGGGCTGCACCAATTTCCATTCCCACCAACAGTGTAGGAGGGGGAACTTTTTTTTTTTAATGGAAAGGCTACAGAGGAAGCTGCAACAGTCAATGTGTGACCCCAAGAATTATTTGCACACCAAGTACTTAGAAAACAATAAGAAGATTCTCAAATCCCGTTGTCAAATTGACAGAACAAACAGTAGACGCTCTAGACTTAAAAAAAAAAGTTAATGAACTATGACAGGGTGAACGAAACAAAGGAGATACTCACTGCATGTAGGGCAAGTGCCTATATGGCAAGAGACACATGGGTTATGTTTCGAATGGTTAGGGCCCCAAGGTGTTACCAGTCAGTGCTGCCGCTGGTATATGCGTCTCAGGGATGAAAGCTTTTCCTGTGATGTGCTCTTTGCTCTGGTATTGACACTCCTAATGGACCAGAGGGGGTTATATCTGTGCAGTACATGGAGAATAGCATCCTCCTTTGGGAAATTAAGTGGCAGTAAAACGTGTTCAAGGCGTGTTCAGAACCTAGGATGACGCATCTAACATCTAGTTCCAGCGATAATTGCAGAAATAATTGCAAGAAGAAGGAAGGGAGAGAAGAGGGAGAGGAGGTGAGAGAAGGAGGGGGGAGAGGAGAGGAGAGAAGAAAGTGAAGTAGATGGAAGAGGTCAAATCCAAATCAGTGCTCTCATGTCTGAATCCTCATGGTTGCTAACAGCGCTGACCCACCCAGATTTTTCCTCCCCAGAAAAAACTCTGAAGTTTCCCCAGTGCTTTCTCTACCATCCAAACTTCCTCGTTCTACCTTATTTTCTGAGGTCCCGGAGTTTTCCCAACGCCCTAATAGGTGACTCACTCACCTGACAACTTATTGAGAAAAGATGTTAATGGCTGATCCTAGCAGAATGTCATTCCCTTCAGATACATTTACATTTTAATTGAAACCTTAAATGCCTTAACCGAAAGGAAAAGAAATGGCTAAGGTGAGAATCTCAGGCACTGCGGGAGGGCCAGTGGGAAGGTCTTTGGGGCGAGGGTAATGCGCTTCCGTGGCTGTTCTTTTATCAGCTCATCACAGGGTGGCTGTCATCTACTTGGGTGAGAAGCCAGCTAATGCCTATGTCTTCCAAAGCGGAGAGTTGTATATTCTTTTGAGGGTCCTCTAGGAACCCATGGTAGCTTCTGGGTTTGATTTTCTAAGATCAGCAAATCCAAATGTTTATCCAAAAAGTCTTCCTTTAAAATTTGAACTTGTTTTCTTCTGTTTATGGCTCAGTGAAGTTGGAAAACAAGTGGGCAAAACCCTTCTCATTAAGTATCCCTTTTATACATGTGAAGATGGTAATTAAGTATCATCCTCTCTGGGAAATAGAACCTCAATTTCTCTAGACTTCTCTTAATGAGAACCCACTTTGCACTGCTTTAGCACTATCATAACCTTTTCCTGGATTTGCTCCACTGTCTCACCTAATTTCTCAAATGCAAGCATTTGTGCTTATTTGCCATTTCATTGGGAAAACCAACAGCTGGTACAGCCCAGTCCACGGTTGGCGGAGCTGCTGTTTCCCCAGAGGCACTGTGAGTCACACCTCCTAAAATGTTTTAAATACAATAAAACTAAATCACGGTCTTTTTTTTGAGCCTTGCCAAAATCCTCTAGTATGAAGGCACAAAATCAGAGGAAGATGTCATGTTTAAATTGTCTTTATTTTGTACAGAGCACTTAACAGGCTATCTTGACCGTAATAGATGCTCATAAAAATGCTTGGTGCAGAAGAATGGCCGTTTCAGCCCAAACCATCTTTCTCACTCCGTATATTGCCCATGTCTTCCAACATTCATCTTTAGCCAACAGACAAAATGTGGACTCTAAGCAAATGCAATCTATGTCCACTGTTTACTCAGAGCTTACTTTTTGGTCACACTTTTGAGTTAGCTTTTTAAAGCACAAAGATTAAATGTTAGGGATGATTTTCTTGGATGAAAGCCAGTGTTCTTAGGGATGTCAGTTCCAGAGAAATTTGAGACTTTTATCTACTTGAGTAAAGCTTTTATCACCTCATCAGAGGGTGGCTGTCATCTACTCAGATGAGAAGGGTGTCTTCTTTTGAAGGTTCTCTAGAGATACAGAAACCACAGAAACTGTTTTGGGGATGGGGTGAAAAATTTAACAGAAATATAACAATGTTGTGTCATCAAAGTGAGGGTTTTAAGGATCATGATGTTAGATCTGCAGCCTCCTTGCTGAGGCCCTCATTCCCTCTGGGGGATGATTCAGGGGTCAAATTACTGCATATTTACGTACAGACTCACTTCTGAGGGTAGCAGTTTCCCCCACTCTCTAACGGTGTTTATCACTCCTCAGCCTTACTCCTTTACCCCCTAATACTTCATTGTGTTCACTCTAAAAGCAAGATATTCTCGTACATATCCACAACACAAGAGCCAACTTCAGGAAATTGAATATTAATACCACAATGTTGTCCAGTCTCTAATCCATATTCCAATATTGTCCATCATCCCAATTAATGTCTTTTAGAGCATGCAGCCCAGGATCACAGCGTGCATTTCACTGTCATTTAGTCTCCTTTGTTCTGGAACAGTTTCCCAACCTCTCTTTGTCGGTTAGGACATTGGTATTTTTAAGAACGCAGGCCACTTATTTTATAGACAATTCCTCCATTTGGTCACGTCAGGTGTTTCCTCAGAATTATATTCAAGTAGATTCTGAAGGCTCTTCCATGAAAAGTTAGAAATCATGGACTCTACCAGCGGCTTCCCATCTTCTTTAGAGTGAAATTTATATACTTTATCAAACCCTACAAGGCCCTGCTTCTCCGCTACGGGCCCCTGGCTCTCTCTCTGCCTCGGGCCCTTTGCACTTGCTGTTACCACCTCCTGGTACACTCTTCCCCTGGATCTTTGCCTGTCTTGTTCCCTCACTTCATTCAGGTACGTTTAGCCACAAACTGAGTGATAATCTCAGATTCCAGTCCACACCTTCTTTCATTGTTTGGAGCTCCCTTCCTGCCAGACTTCTGAAAGCCTTCCTCTCCCTCTCTCCTACGCCCAGAATGTACATGTAGTATGCAACGCTGATTCATAATTTGCTCTTTGAAACTAACCTGGGGTCCCTTCAGTGTCATTTTATAGGTGGAGTTTGTATTTAGAGCACTATTAATTTAGGTGAGAGTGACATCTAGTGGACCCGTGATGACAGTCTTTGAGCTAAAATCTCTTGATTAGCCCCAAAGATCCAGGGAGGGGCACAACAACAACAAAACAACAAAAAAAACCCCACCCTGGTTCCTAGATAGATTCCATTGTGAGATCTGGAGAACTCAGTGAGATTCCTGTTGACCTTTGATGAGTTAAAGATTTAGGTTTCTATTATGTGTGTTTTGGAGGAAGAATAGAGGACAGGTCTAATATGAGAAGAAGAGACTTTGGTATGTGAAACAACTTAAGCTGCTATTAATTCATTTTTTAAGAGGTTGATTTATCACCCAAAAGGTATGAACATGAAATTAGTGTATTCTGTCACCAAGTGGTGGTAATGATTCACTATTTGCGAACTAGTGTTCCAGCTGCTGAATTGTCCCAACCTCATTCATTCAATAATGTACTTTTTCCCCAGTGATTTAAAATACCACTTTTACTATATACTAAATTCCTTTGTGCTTTTGAGCAGCAGTCTGTTTTCGTTATCCATCCATGTTGATATACAGAGATGGGAAGATTTTAAAAGATGTTTTGTTTCTTCTCTCCAGGATGTGGTGGCTGTAGCCCCACCTTTCCCTCCCGCTCCTGCTGACTGCTCTGGTTTGTTTTTTGTAATAAGAACCCCCCTTGACATGTGCACTGTTTTCACTTTCTCTCCTTCCATTCCCTCCAGAGCTCTATCAATCAGGCTTTTGTGCCCAACAGGTCACCAGAACTGTCCTAGTCAAGGTCGCCAGTGATGCGGGTTCTGGTTTGTCCAGGATGGTCCTGGTTCTTACCTGTTGACCTGGCATAATTATGAATTGTGTTCCCTTTCACTCTCAAAGGTGCTCTGGTTCGAATGACAAATTATCACCTTCCTACCAATAACAACGAATACGATACACTCTACCCTGATTTACCCAAGTGGTTAACATATTCCCACATTGCCTGTATTATCTGTGCTTCTTCTGTATCTCCTAAGGGCGGGTATAGTCTCTTACGTAGCCACAGCACAGCGATTACTTTCATAAATTTCCCCTGAAGCAATACTTTTACCTAATGTACTGTCCCTGTTACAGGTTTGTCTGTTGGCCTAATAATATCCCATATAGCATCCCTTTCCCCCCACCCCTGTAAGCCCCGCCCCTGTGCCAAGTATAGGATCTAATCTAGGGCCAGGCTGTGCATTTACTTGTCATGTCTCTGGCTTCCTTTAACCTAGAACATGTCTTTGTCTTATATAGCATTGACATTTTTGAAGAGTACAGTCTTCCCCTACCTTTTTATTCCAGAACATTCCACCTTTTCTGTGAATCACACTCTTTTAATCACAGAGCTCCACTGCCTCACTGGGTGCTGAAGAGAAATTTATGGCCACATTTCCTCCTTAATTTTCCCAGAGAACTGGGTCCCAGCCTCCTGGCAGGAATCTGGGCAGTGGGCGGAGGGGGCAGTGAGGGAAGGCTGGGTTCTCCTGACACATTGGCTGCGGGCCCCGACCCTTTCCCCATCTATGCCCCATTGCTCTGTTCTAGAAAGCCCTTGGCTTGGCCACTGGCTGACCCCAAGTCTTGGGCAGAAGGTTGGATGTGGTGGGTTCTGCGGGGTGGAGGGGAGCCTCCTCCATGTTATGGGACCAGAAAAGGAATCATGGTGCCTGCTTAGCTGGCCTCGCCCAGTCTGATCTCCCTTCCTCCCTCCCGCCTTTCCCCTGCCACCCAAGCCCCTCCGCTCACAATTGTCAGTTTTTCTCTCTTTCACCTAAAGTCATTCCAGGTGCCTCCAGGGACATGGTTACCACCTGTTGGGAAACATGGCTCTTTGGAGCTGCTGTTCCCTCTCTTCAAGGCCTCCATAAACTGCTGCTCTCCCAAGTCAGACTCAGAGGAATCTCGGACCAAACGGCAGGATGCTATTTTCGCAACTGAACAAGAACTCCTTCATTCTCACACCAGGGCCCCCAAATATCTGTGCCTCATTCAGGTCAGAGAAAGACCTCCTCCAGACAGCCTTCCCAGGGAGCCTGGGGGAGCTCTGATAAATGTAGCCTTTGACCATGAGCCCATGGTGCTGTACGTGGCCTCGCTGGAAGAAACCTTGGCAGGGGTCTCCCGCCGTGAACTGGTCCTGATGTGGCTCCCACTCAACTTTGCTTGTTAGGGGCAAGGCTTATGGGGCCTGCTTCTGCTTCTCCCTATCAGACTGTCCCAAGGGAGTCCCCACCTGTACTCCTGGGCTATCCCCCCTACCCACACTTGCCTCCCACTGATTCTTTTCTGGCTTGACCCCTGACCTCCTCGATGAGCACTTGTTGATTCCCAACTCAACTGAGCCCACGGGGACCTCTGGACATCCGACCAACTTGCTCACTTCTTTTCTAAATATTAATTTACAAGAAGTTGACACAGCTAAAACCACTTCAACCTGGCAGGGAGAGGCCCCAGCCCTGCCCTGGCAAGTCCTTGCTCACTGGAGCCCTGACTCAGCAGAAGGTTGCACCATGGGAGATCTGGGAAGGACTGAAAGAAGATGCCACGGTTCCCGGGAACATCCTCCCTTCTTCAGAATCCTAAGGCTCTTTGTCTTACACAGAGGCACGTGCTTTGGCTGTGCCTTTGTTCTACAGAACACTAGGCCTAGGGCTAAGGAAAACAGCACGTTTACACATCCAGAGGGTCTGTCCATCATGAACAAATGATTTACTGCTCACCATATGAAAACATGGACTTTCTCTTCTGAGAGTTTGAGAAAAATCAAAGGAAAAGTGAAATTAATGGATCAAAGAGAGCTTGGGCAACAAACTGAACAAAGACATTCGCTTTCCAAAAGCATGTTTAAACATTTTATCTAAAAAATCTTCCCAAAGTTTATAAATAGCACCTATCTATCAGATCCAGCTTCAACCTTGGAGAAGTACTTCCAGCTTTATGACTGAGTTTGTGGGCCTGTGGCCAAACGGGTTTGGAGGGGAAACATTTTTTTTTTTGCTTATTGTTGCTTCCTTCTGAGGCCACACTATTTATCTGGGTCATGGGGTTACTCAATCAATCAAATATTTATTGAATAACCAAACAACCATTGGAAAAATTCGATTTAGACCATATTGTATTTCCTATCTGCCTTACAGTCTCAAGGCGGTTGAGATCACTAATGCTTCTCTTTAGTTTTGGAGCTTAGAAAAGCATCCACTTGGTTAGAAAAGGAGGAATACATACAGAAGCAAATATGTTCCTATGACATTTGACAAATAAAGTATCCACACATTCAGTTGCCCCATTCCTGTATCTGTTTATGAATGTTTCTCTCCATTTTAGCTGTTTTCTCTGTACTATGTTGACTGTGCCAATGACATCCACTTGAAACTGGGAATTAAATTTTGGTCTCCTTAATTTACTGTAGGAACAGGTCCCTAGAGACTATAAGTCCAACATAAATAGTGTGTGTGTTGGGAGAAGAGGATATACACGCATATTTCTACTAAATGGGTGTGGAGAGAATCCCTAGGGCTATTTACCAATCTTTCTGCTTCTCCGCTTTCTGGGGACATGGAAAGATTTCACTTCTCTGCCCACTTGAAGTTAGGGTTGGCCATCTGAGGAGCCAATGAAATGTGATCAGAAATGAAAGGTCCCACTTTGGGGTGGATGCACCCTTTTCCATGTTCCTTTCCATCTTGCGTGGCAACCGGTCACGTTTCAGTTGGTAGAGATTCCACCAGCATGGGTCCAAGGGTGAGGACAATATAAAGAAGTATCCCCCCACTGACCTGAGATGGACATGTAGCAGGAGAGGAAAATAAGAATTTATTCTAGGCCACTGAAATATCAGGGTTGTTTCCATGTCGGGGAACAGAAGGTTTCCATGTGCCCCTGTGACAGGTCCCAGACTTTATGAGGACAGACACTTCTTTGGTCAGGACCTCGCCCTGTGTATATCTTCATCTAGCTATTGGTTCGTATCCTTTAATGTCCTTTTATAATAAATCAGTAATCTAGTGAGAAAATGGGTTTCCTGAGTTTTGTGAGCTGTCCTAGCAAATTAATGGAATCCAAGGAGGGGGTCATGGGAACCTCTGATTTGTAGCCAGTCCGTCAGAAGGCCAGGTGATAACCTGGATTTGGGGGTGGTATTTTGAGTTGGAGGGGGTAGCTGGGACCTCCTGTTTGTAGCCGGTACCTCAGAAGCATGGGTAACAGCCTACACTAGTGTCTGAAGTGGAGGGCAGTCTTGTGGAACCAAGCCCTTTCCCTGTGGAATCTGCTTCTATCTTTGAGTAGATAGTGTCAGAATTGAGTTGAATTCTCAGACACCCTGTTGTCATCTGAGAATTGCTTGTTGGTGTGGGGAAGCTTCCGCACACACAGGTCTGAATGCAGTTGAGAACCCTTTTACAATATTACAAGAAAGAGGCGCGCTCAAAAAGAAATGGGCTCATTTTCAAACAGGAAGGAACAAAATAAAGTTAAAGGATTTAAAAGGCTAAAAGAAGGCTCAGTCCTAAATAGCAAATGATAAAATGAAGAAAACTTAAAGCAGCAGAGGGACAAATTAAAATTCGACCTTATATCAAAGGACAAATTAAGGGTATGTATGATATCACACTCGTTGCTAAAACCTGTTAATGAACTAAGCCGTCTCTGAGTAAAATTCCCATTAACGGTGTGTCCAAAAAATCCTTTCGCTTGTACAAAATGGCTCAAGAAAAAGAGATGAAGCTTGCGTGTGACTCTCTGTGAGGTCTGATGGCTTCAGGGAATAGAAATTAAACCGATAAAAAGAGGCATAGGAGCAAGAAAGCAAAGAAATACAATAAATAAGAGACAGGTCTGAAAAGAAACTATAGCTATCGGCATATGGAGCTGACTGGAAGAAAATGAGACAGGCTGGGACCTGGGACCCTTTGCTGCAGTGCTGCAGTGCTTGCACCTGGACACAAAAGACAGAGAAACTATAAGCGACTAAAAATAACTAATTGCATGCCTGCGCAGTTGGGACAAATTCTGGACAATGAGATACAAAGAGACCAAAAAGCCCAACTGCCACTTCTGAAGAGCTAGGAGCAAAAGCAGGGGATGGGGAACAAAAGCAGGGTACCACCCCACCCATGCCTCCTGCACACCACCTAAGGGGTGAGCAAACCTACTAAGCTACCCCTGCAGCCCGACACCTGGACACAACCATACCCTCACCCCCATATAAGGAATCAGCTTGCCCCCCACCTCTGCAAGTGAGCTAGCTAGGGAACCTCTTGTTTGTCCTCACTCCCCGCTGCTGCAGCAGGGGCCCCAATAAAGCCTTGCCTGAATTTCTTGTCTGGTCTCTGATCAATTTCTATTGATTAAGGAGGCCAAGAACCCTGGTCGGTAACAAAAATATACAAGAAGCTATGTTTTTGACAAAAGAAGTATTAACCAGCCTGGACAAAAGAGATGGGGCTTATTTATGACCTACCTGACTTTGGGATTCTACTCATCTAAGAGCAGGAAGTGGGCTGAGAAAACCGCTCATCCCAAAGAGGAAATATTCTCATCGCCCACTTCACATGTGGCCACAGAGAATAATGAAAAAGAACTCGAAGAAATTGGAACCGGGCTTCAGGACGATGATTGGGTCAGAGCTTTTCCCAGGAAACAAGATCAGAACATAATCAAGGGACTTTCCCTGCCCCGGGGTAGGAGCCCTCAAAACGTCTGCTGTTGACAAGTATCTACCATGGTCTCTCATGCTCTCATTTCTGAATGGGGGTACTTACTGTAGTTACCCTGTCCTTGTTCTACCATGGAAGGGTGGTTGTGTGGAGGGCAGATTATGTGACTTTGTTGTTCACAGGTCCCTGAATCAGTAGGTGCTATATCCAGACCTGACGTAAAAATGGCTGTGCATCTCCCCAAATCCTGGGTTTAGAACTAAAAGCTGTATTGAGATGAAACTTGCTGGCATATATTCCAGCAAATACACTTGGAGGAGTGTATTTGGCATGCGGAAAGGAAAGTGAACTGAATATTCAGTAGCAAAAAGGTCAGACTCTAGTAGTCATTAGGGCTCTTCCCCAACAATTCCAGTTCTTCTCTTTCTAAGCATTAAAGGGATACAGCATCTTGCCACCTTGATGTTTAGCAGGCCATGTGAGTTGCCTTGGGCAATGAAACAGGAATGAAAGTGACTTGTACCACTTTCAGGCAGAAGGCTTAGATGCAGTACAGTTGACCCTTGAACAACACGAGTTTGAACTGTGTGGGTCCACTTCAAGGGGGATTTTTTTCAATAAGTACATACAGTACTACACCACCGCAGGTGCGCAACCATGGGTACCGAGGACCACCTGTGAGACTTGAACATCTACAGATTTTGCCACATGCAGGACTCCGGAACCAATCCCTCGCTGGATACCAAGGGACAACTGTACTTGATTTGCCATTTTCCCTTCCCCCTACCATGGCAATCAGCAATGTTCTAGAAAGTGGAGACTCTGGCAACCTAGGTCCCCGAGTAAGGACAATGCAGAGTAGAAAATCATGCTCAAAAAAAAAGACAAAAAAGGGAGTCCTGCTCACCCAAGATGGACAGGTAGCATCAATGAGAAATAAACTTTGCTGTTTTAAGCCTCTAGGATATTGGGGTTTTTTGTTTTTTGTTTTGTAAACTGCAGTACAAGCTGGCTAAGGCTGACTAATGTAGGTGAAAATGTTTAAATTGAATATTAAAATCTGAAAAGGTTTTCCTCATAGATAAAAGGCAGTGTCCCTTAACAGATAACCTTGCTTTTACTGAGCAGTTCTGCTAGTTGGTTCTCCTAAAATTCTGCTGAAATTTTAGTGAAACAAATGAGATATTGGGTTTGGTTTTTGTTTTTGTTTTTCGCGGTACGCGGGCCTCTCACTGTTGTGACCTCTCCCGTTGCAGAGCACAGGCTCCTGACGCGCAGGCTCAGTGGCCATGGCTCATGGGCCCAGCCGCTCCGCGGCATGTGGGATCTTCCCGGACCGGGGCACGAACACGCGTCCCCTGCATCGGCAGGCGGACTCTCAACCACTGCGCCACCAGGGAAGCCCCAAGATATTGTTTTTCTTTAATTCAAAAAATTTAAAATTTTTATACAGTTTTTAAAGGTGACTTTCCATTTATAGTTATTACAAAATGTTGGTTATATTCTCCATGTTGTATAATACATCCTTGAGCCTATCTTGCACCCAATAATCACCTCATTATGGGATACCAAAAATGTCCCATGCTCTCACTGTCTGGTAACATCTTTTTCGTACCTTCTTGACACTTGTATTACACCAAAATTCAACAATATATTCAATTTTATTTGTTAAAACTCACCTGTCCTAAGATAATACACAATATTTTTAAATAGATGAAAGAAGACAAACACATTTATTTTTATATATTTATAGGAAGAGGAGAGCTGTCCTGAAGTATTTGGTGGGAATTAAATTACTGCTGTTGAACACTACATCGGCAAGTTAATGGTACACGTTATCTACAGTGTGTATGATTTTGCAAAAGATAAGAAAACATTCTTCAAATCAATGCTGTATTCCTCTTCTGCAAAGTCCAAGGACATCATATTAATTAATCTTAATTCTGTGAAAGTTAATCTGTGAGAAGTCAAGATAATCGAGTTGAGGATTGTTGATTTCTGATGATCTAATTTGCTTCAGGGGATAGGGCTTCACAAAATGTAGAGAAGTAGAGAATTAACAGATTTCCTTCAAATCCCAGATGTGTAAAGCAAGCTTTTGGCAAGTGCTGAACTATAGTTAGTCCGTGATGGGATTCTTTGACAAATGCCTGAAATGTGTGCCTCTTCACTGTTTACTCTTCTGTTAATATTGTCCCTTCAGCTTGGAATGTTCTCTTTTTCTCCAACCGTCAAAATACCACTTGTATTTCCAGATCCAGCTACAATGCTAATCCTTCATGGAACATTTGATAGAAGCAATAATGATAATATAATAGATTATATTTTTAGTTAGAAGTAAGACAATAATATTTAGGTTCCCATGTGCCAGACACTGGGTTAATGCTTTGGGTGATTATCTCACTTAATTCTCATTGTACTCTTATGCCTTGGCACAGTTCTAATCTGCATTAGTCATTCATTGGCTCCGAATTCCATAATTACAGAAATGCTCCCTCTTGTCTTTGCAGCAGATCTACCTGGGTTTGATTCCTAACTCAAAAGCTCACTAGACTAGCTGTGTGATCTTGAACAAATCATTAAACTTTTCTAAACCTACGTGTACAAGGATTAATAGAACTAAAAAGTCATGACCATAGCTGTGGTCCTGGGATGGTCCTTCATCAACAACCCAGGACGCCCTGGGCCTCCCTTTTGTGTTAAAGCCCATGTCATCTTGGTTCTTGGCTTACTCTTTTATTTTGGTAGAACACATCCTCCAGATGCTTTTCTAGGAAGTAAACATGAGCCAGAAGGCTGTTTGTGAGACCTCACATGTCTGCAGTGTTACTGATTTGACTGCTTCTTCAAGGTGCCTGGAGCCTCCTCTTCCTGACCTCTGCCGGATTCATCTATGTTAATCGGCTTGTTTTTGGGTTTTCCCCTCTGCCAGCTTAGGTTCTGATGGTCTTTGGTTTGCCATGTCAGTTCCTATTTATCCCTGTGCTTTTCCACCTTCTGAGACTGTATAGCTGTCCTCTCTTCTCAGTCTCTGTTCTTGTGGGGTTATGCTTCTTTTAAAATCCCTTTATTGTAATGCAATTCTGTTGGAATTTTAGCAGGAACACAGATACCCACAATTATTCAATCCACTATATTTGATCAGAAGTAAGGACTTGTTATTGTAGCATGAAAGTTTAGAAGGACAACTAGAGTTCTAGAAGGTCATACCTCTTTTACAGAAAGGTTGGAATATAGAAAGAGGAGTTGGGGAATGGAGTGAATGATTCTCATTTGGAACAAATTGATATTGAAGTGCTTCAAGGACATTCAAATTGCGATTTCTTGGAGACCTTTGGATAGAAGAGCCTGGAGCTTAGGAGATAATTCTGGGTTAGATAAGGATACATGCAAGCTATCAGGGAGGAGACAGTGGATAAGTGTGTGAGGAGAGCAAAGGATGGAGGACAGAATATCAGTAAAATATCAGATAAAAGAGAGCATTTTGTAAGGACTAGATTATTACCCAGGAGTTTGTTTTGTTTTGCTAAATACCTTCCAGTTTCTGGGGTTACAAAATATATTTTAAAGCAAAGCTTCAAACTCCCCTCTTTATTTTTCAAATAGACTTTATTTTTTTGGAGCAATTTTGGGTTCACAGCACAACTGAGCGAAAAAGTACAGAGGGTTCTTCCCATAATCCCCTGCCTCCACATACACACTCCCCCTCCACTATCAGCTTCCCCCACTGGAGTGCAACAGGGATTATAATCAGTGGACTACACTGACACATCCTTATCATTCATTTCCAGCTAAAGTCCATTGTTTATTTTATTCAGTGCTCACTCTTGGTGTTGTACATTCTATGGGTTTTCACAAATATATAATGACATGTAGCTGCCATTATACTATTGGACAGAATAGTTTCACTGCCCTAAAATTCCTCTGTGTTCAGTTCCTTTTAGGGAGCTGGGCAACTTACCCTGATCTCCAGTACTGCTTTCTGAGTCTTAGTCTTCATGAAACCAGAACAGTGAGATAATGGAGCGTTGCTCCAAAAACTGTGGATTACCTTAAAAAGTCCAAGTGATTTATAGCACTTCACTAAAAACTCCCCTCCTCCTTAAACACCCACAGACTGCAGACAGGCTAGAACCAGCCACCTCCCCATAGACATGGGTCATCCTAGCTCATGATCCAATAAAAGCTGACAGGAAGCCAGACACTCTTGACTACAGTTCCCAGGCAAAGTCACACATACGCGTACTACATTCAAATGTAGCATATGAAACATCCTCTGGGCGGGGGGGGGGGGGGGAAGCTAATCACTTTAAGTGGGAGAATTTGCCCCTGTCACAACAATGATTCCATAAATCATTGCCCAGGATGTGGTCCCTTTGAAAGGAATTAGAGGATATAACTCTCAACTGATGATGAGAGTTTCTCTGGCGGGGGTTGAAAGAATTCTCAGGAAAGAGCTTTGAACCTGCACAGGTGTGTGGCAGCTATTTGATGACGAGCTCCGCGTTCTGTGCCATGAAACAAGACAGAGACAAGTTTGATCTGAAAACATTCAAGGGCAAGTGTCACCGATCGTTCGCCAGGATGATGAAAAGATCACTGTGGGGCCTTGTAGGCCGATTCTGAGTGAAATTACCCCAAATATATCCTATTGTTCTCGAGGACAATGGCTCTCCATCTTGGCTGCTCATTAGAATCACCTGGGGAACGTCTACAGCTAGTGATTCTCCGGGTGTCCTGGGTAGAGTTCTGATTTAATTGGACTGAGTGGCGCCTGGGCGTCTGTCTATCTGAGAGTTTCCTTCTGGTGATTCTACGTGCAGCCAAGGTTGAGACCTCGTGTATGAGTTAGCTTTGCCTGTGCTCCCAGTAGCTGAAGAAGGTCCATTCAGATGTCAGCATCCAATGGGCAAAGGGACCCAGTAAGTAACGAGGCCGCAGTTACACGATTTTTGTTGCAGGAGTGTTAAGCGAACATCCTCACATTACAGATAAGGAACCAAAGCTGAGGGAGGTGAGGGCCCTCACTCCGGGTCATGAAGCAATAACTGTCACAGCTCTAGAATCAAGTTCTCCTCGAGGGACCAGATTTTGTTCTTTTGCTTTTTTGTCACGTTGTGTTCTAGTCCACATTCCATAAATCAGCTCACCAGGCGTGTTTCAGAAAGCCCTCGTGTGTTAGCACTGAGAGGGGCCTCTGTCTACATTCTTGACTCTGTATTAGGGGTTTGTTTCATGCAGAGGTGGCTGGGGGTAGGCAGGGATGGAGGGAAGGATCAGAATGGGTGAAGACTGGATGCCCTGCCCCTGTTTCCATCAGAGCAACTCACAGTATATTTTGGTCTTCCAAAGAAAAAAAATTTTGAAGGCAAGTGTCCAACGCTAAGAAACAGAAAAGTAATATTAAAAGTAATAATTGAGTCCAACTAATCCTCCAGTGTTATAAAAGGGGAAACAAGGCCAAGAAGTTAAGACATTTCCAAGTCTCAAGCAGATGATGGCCCAGTCAAAAGTAGCCTCTCACTCTGTATCCTTATTTTCATAGTTATAACAACGGACCATGAAGTGACCAAACGTTTCAGAATGATCCTAAGTAACAGTGATATTGAGCATTACCGTATTATTTCTGATTTTAGTAAAAACACAGTGTTTGGGGCTTCCGTGGTGGCGCAGTGGTTGAGAATCTGCCTGCCAATGCAGGGGACACGGGTTCGAGCCCTGGTCTGGGAAGATCCCGCATGCCGCGGATCAGCTGGGCCCGTGAGCCACAAGTACTGAGCCTGCGCATCGGGAGCCTGTGCTCCGCAACGAGAGAGGCCGCGATAGTGAGAGGCCCGCGCACCGCGATGAAGAGTGGCCCCCACTCGCTGCAACTAGAGAAAGCCCTCGCACAGAAACGAAGACCCAACACAGCCAAATAAATTAATTAATTAAATAAATTTTAAAAAACCCACAGTGTTTGAGTGTGAAGCCTCATTGTAGTCTAGATGGATCTGTGTAGTGATGTGAAGAAAAAAATCTGTTACAAGAAAGTTCATTAGAGTTAATGAGACCATTATAAGCATCTGCAAAAATCACATGATTTCTCTCTTATTTCAGCTATAGGTGTGAAATATTAACAGACTTCCAAAAATCAAACCTCTTCGTATTTCCAGGTAAATACTTCTTGGTTGTGGTGGCTTACTCTTTTAATACATTCATTTTATTTTAACTTTTCATTTTGAAATAATTATAGAGTCACAGGAAGTTGCAAAGACAGTACAAAGTGGTCCCAAATTCCTTTCACCCAGTTTCCCTCAATGGTTACAGTTTATGTTAACTATAAAACAGTATCAAAATCAGAAAAATTGACCTTGTTACAATAGGCAATGTGTAGTTTTCTCTCTCTCTTTTGTTACTTTCATAGTATTGTTTTGGTGATTTTTTTATTGTGGTAAAATATAACCTAACAAAAAATTATCCTTTTAACTGTGTTTAATTGTACAGGTCAGTGGTGTTAAGTACCTTCATAATGTTGTATAACCATCACTACTATCCATTTCCCATACTTTTTCACCATCCCTAACAGAAGCTCTGTACCCATTAAAGAATAACTCCCATTTCTCCTTCCCTGCTGCCCCTGGTAACCATTGTTCTACTTTCTGCCTCAGTGAATTTGCCTATTCTACGTCTTTTAATGTGTTCTTGATTTCAATTTACAGTTTTGCATGAATGTCCCTATTTGTATAGTTTGATCATTTTGGTGCTTTACCAGCTACTCTGTGTAGCTGAGAGCGTCACAAATACACACACTGGGGAAAAGAAGATGTTGGTCAAAGCGCTACAGACTTCCAGGTTATAAGGATGAAAAACATCCTGGGAATCTAATGTACAGCATGGTGACTATAATTAACAATACCATATTATATACTTGAAAGTTGCCAAGAGAATAGATTTTAAATGCTCTCACCGCCACCACATCATGGTAATTATGTGAGGTGACGGATATGTTAATCTTATTGTGACAATCATTCCCAATAGAAAAGTGTATCAGATCACCAGGTTGCACACCTTAAACTTACACAATGTTATATTGTCAATTATATTTCAATAAAGCTGGGGACAAAAAGGTAGAAGCAGTTGAAGGCCCAAACCAAGCCACTGACTTTATTTCCTCCTCCCATGGAAGATACAGACCCCTCCCTTCTCAATCAGGAAGCCCAATTACATTGATCGATATTAGACCTTTTTGAAACAGGCAAAAGGAAGAAATGTCGCGTTCCCTTTTATAGACTTGGAATCAAATGTAAGACTGCTTAGCTTTACAGAGGAAGTGACTGTTCTCTTAGCCAGCCCTGGAAATGGTTTAAAGATGAGACTTCACATTAAATACAAACAAATAGTATATAATAAAGGATAGTTTATTTAATTGACTCTGTTATCTTTATCAGGAATCATTAGTGCCTTGATTGTTTGGTAGATTTCATAAAATAATCTATGCTTTTCTTTATTCTTTGCTTAGGCAATATTCTTTCTAGCCTTTTTATGACTCCTAATGAGGATAGTAAGTTATAACATGAGACTAGATTTTCCAAAATGTGTTCCAATAGATGTTGTGGGGAGGAAAAAAGAAATTTTCTGTGGCCAAATACATTTGGGACAAATTGGATTAAACTAATTTAAACGAGTTTTTTTGCTACACGATTTCTCAAACCTTTAATATGCCATGTGTGGTATGACTCTCCAGGCCATGTAGCATGTAGTGTTTCCAAAACTAATTTTTCTGTAGAATTCCTTTTTCAGGGCCAACTTATAAGCAAGGTGCCAACAGAACACACTTTAAGGAAATCAAAATTAAGAAGAAAAGAAGCAACAAAGGCATGTTATGTAATTTGTTGAACATCAGTGGGCTTGAGTAAGTTGACAGACTTCAGCTGTAACATATGTCAATCTGGTATATTAAGGAATGTGTTAGTTTTCAAATACAGTAGATGATTAGGGCATACTGCCAACAGAGAGTTGGCAGTACTGTCAATGATTAGTAATGAAGTAAAGAACGAGCCTGTGCATTCGTTATATGGATGCAAAACCATTTGGAGTTTTCTTAGGAGTATAATAAAGCTGCATTATTGCTTAGAACTTGTGAAAAGATTTAAAACAGAAGAAGTTGTCTTGGACCTCAGTAAAAGGACCCGAGGAGCGATATCACCAATAAGTGAAGTAAAAATTTTGTATTAAGAGAATAATTGTGCTGTCACCCAAAAAACAGTCCTTAAAGATATATATGTGTGTGTATGTATATATATCCACATACAGTTGACCCTTGAACAACACGGGTTTGAACTGCATGAGTCCACTTATACGCAGGGATTTTCCAATAGATGTGTACTACAGTACCACACTATGGCACAGTTAGTTGAATCTGCTGGTGCGGAACCACAGATACAGAGGGCCGACCATAAAGTTATATGCAGGTTGTCGATTGCATGAGGGTCGGCTCCCCTAATGTCTGTGTTGTTCAGGGGTCAAATGGATGTAGAGAAAGAGAGAGAGACTGATTTTTAAGGCACTGGCTCACGTAATGGTGGAGGCTGGCAAGTTCAAAATCTGCAGGACAGGCCAGCAGACCAGAGATCCAGGGAAGAGTTGATGTTGCAACTTGAGTCTGAAGGCAGAGTGTAAGCAGAATTTTCTCTTCCTGGGGGAGGTCAGTCTTTCTTCTCTTAAGGTCTTCAATGGATTGGATGAGGCCCACCTCATTGTGGAAGGTCATCTGCTTTACTCAAAGTCTGTTGATTCAAATTCTCATCTCATCTAAAAAATACTTTGACAACAATATCTAGACTAATGTTTGACCAAATATCAGGGTATTGTGACCTACCGAGTTGACACATAAAACTAACTAACCATGACAGTGACCTATGATATAAACTATCAAAATTATGTAAGCTTAAAATTATCTGTGTCAACTTCATGTTGGGTCCCTAAAATATCTTAAAACTTAATAAATCCATCAGCAAAAATATTCTGTGAATCAGCCAACTCTTCTCTTGAAGTCATTTAGACCAGGGGGTCACCAAAAATGGCCTGTGGCCTTGTTTTTGTATAGCCTGGGAACTAAGAATGGTTTTTGCATTTTTATTTTTTATTTTTTATTTATTTATTTATTTTTTTAAACATCTTTATTGGAGCATAATTGCTTTACAATGGTATGTTAGTTTCAGCTTCACAACAAAATGAATCAGTTATATATATACATATGTTCCCATATCTCTTCCTGCTTGCGTCACCCTCCCTCCCACCCTCCCTATCCCACCCCTCCATGGTTTTTGCATTTTTAAATCATTGGGGAAAAATCAAAAGTAGAATAATAGTTCATGGCTCATGAAAATGTCATGAATTTCAAATTTCAGTGTCCATCACTGAAGTCTTATTGGCACTCGGTTCCTTCACTTATGAATTGTCTATGGCTGTTTTGTACTATGCTGACAAAGTTAAGTAGTCGTAACAAAGACCATACGGCTCCCAAGGCCTAAAATATTTACCATGTGACCCTTTAAACAGAAAACCCTGTTAACCCCTGTTGTAAACAAACAACTAAGAGAAAGAAATTTTAATATGTTACTGGATTGAATTGGCATCCGATTACAGGCTGAAGAAGACATGTGGAAGATGAGTAGGTATAATGGGTTATTTGCAACAGCAAAGGATGATCTACCTTCTGTAGAATAGTTAAGCCCCACATAACGACTTTAATGATATGAATTCTATGTTTTTTCTTTGGGTAGAGCAGGAGGGACAGTTTCCCTCAGTTAGCAGCTGGTATATATCCTACATTTTCGTGATCCATTCATCTGTTGATGGACACTTAGGTTCTTTCCATACCTTGGCCTTTGTGAACACTGCTGCAATTTTCATGGGAGTGCAGATATCTCTTTGATATCCTATTTTCATTTCCTTTGGAAATATACCCAGCCTTCCTGGCCACCTGAGATAGCAGTTTCCTCACAAGTCAAGCAAAACCCTCTCTTGGGCAGGGTCTCCTAGACTCAGAGCCACAGGTCTATCAGATTTCCAGCCACCATAGTGGCTCTAATCACACTAACTTAATTCTTTCTGGAGTTGGGACACAAAGGTTGTTTGCCTTTCTGGGTCTCTTAAAAGTGCCAGGTAGAATGCATTTGTTAAAATGAATTCATATTTATTTTGCTTTGAGCAATTTGGGACCACTGAGATAATTTGGAGTTCTAAAGTTTAGAATCCCTTTCTACAAACTTTTAAGTATTTAGATACCCCAGAAAGAATGATTCCCTTGTCATATCTCTTAGAGCTAACAATGAAAAGTTTGAATGGGCCAGAGATGAATATTCAAATAAATAAGAGCATTTTTCGAATTCTAGCCTCTATTGGTTTCATATGGCAATAGCACCCATCTGATGTGGCCAACCCGGAGGGAGCTGAGTCACAGACGGGCTGCCTCACAAACAGATGACTAACACACCAGGCACTGGTACCCACAAAAGGGGGGTGGGTAGCGGAGTTGAGAGGGAGGAAAAGGGGGGGAGGGGCACTCAGAGCCCAAGCAGGCAACCTTAAGATTATTGCCAACTGACACATCTAGGAAGTCTTTTTGGATCGGCCTTTTTGCCACCATTTCACTGGACCTGGAAACCAGCACGATCCCAGGCTGTTTGTTCTACCTGAGTGTTAAATGGGGTCTCTGGCCACACTTGCATGTGATATCAGGAAATACTGACCAGGATTAAATTACAGGGCTCCTTTTTCTCTACTACAGAGAGTAGAGATTCAAGTTCAAGGTCTCGTTTATGACCTTTGATGAGTCCTTTAGTGGGTGGTCTCAGTTTTCTCATCTGTGAACTGGAAACAATAAGGAGATGGATGGCAGTCTTAGCATATTCAGCTCTTTGCATGACACCTTCAGAGACACCTGGACAAATTGAACTGTGCTGAGGAGAGTTGGCCAGGATGATGAGGGGGAGGGAAATCCATACATTTTTGAAGAAAACGGGCATGGGCAACCTGAATACAAAAACACTTCGGAGGGCAAGATAATTGTCTTTATTCTAAGAACTCTTACGTGGAAAAGATAGTAAGTTCAAAAACTTGGGCCAAGGTGGGCCAAAGGGTGGAAGTGACAAGATTCATATCAAGGAAGATTTTTTTCAGTAGTCAGAGGTATTTTTTAAATGGTGTGCTCTGCTTGTGTGATGGTGAATTTCTTTTTACTAGAGGAATCTAAATAGAGGATGAACAACCACTTATAAGTGCCTTTGGGCTTCAAATGGCAGAAGCAATTGGAACACAGTAAAGTTGTCTTCAACTTAGAAATTCTAATTCTCTATACCTGTCCTGATTATTTTATTAAAAAATGAACTAATGGATGAGAAAAAACATTGGAAAGACTTAGATTTATGGATGTCAGAGATGTCACAGATACAGTGATGACAATAGGAGTAGCAAGAGGGCCTTTCAAAGCTCGTGTTCCTATAATGGTGCCGGCATGCCGTCAAAGGTGAGTGGCTAAAAGTACACTCTGTTCAGTGAGAGGAAGAGAGCTGAAGCTTTTAACCACAAGAAGGAAATGGTTTCAACTTTTCCTTGATCTCCACCCATTTGTATTTGATGGATTTGTTGGATGAAGAAGTGGAAGGTTAAGATGGGATTAGGGGAAGGAAAGAACAACTAACATTCATTCAAATCAACGACTAGTGTTAGAGCTTCCCTATAAAGAGAGAGGAACTGTGGCTCTTGTCTTTGCCCTTTTGCCCCATGGTGAGCAGTCATGGGACTCACCAATATGTCCCACAGAGGGTGACAGTGAAGGGTGTCTGCATGATGGGGACGAAAGCTGCAGACCCACTCTGTCTGAGCAACTCACACTTAGAATTTCCTGCTCAGTGTCAATGAAATGGAGACCAAGACGTCATCCTACAGAAGGTTCAGTGCATGACAATGCTTAGACTATATTAACTCTTGGGTATGCAGCCTTACACATGTTAGTTTTCAAGTAAATGTCATGCATTTTATACACAGGGTATAAAATATTAGCACACACTTTAGTGCTGGAAATATTTTTTGTTTTATCAGATTTATTCACCGTTAAGTAAGCCATGTGTCACCAACCTTGTCCTGCAAACAGTTCCCATTTACCACAGAATGGTGAGTACACTCAGAATTACTCGGTGGGGGCATTCTTGAGGAAACTGACATCTCATTTATATTAAATCCAATGTTTCTTCTACTTTAATAGTTCAGACTGTCCCTCCTTAATGGTCAGCTGGATAACTGCACTTATTTGGATTACCTAGAAGAGTATATCTTTCTTGGCAAGGCACCCAGAGTTGGTGGTGGCCTCAATGAAATCTTCAACAGGTTTTTATTCTGATGATGATTAAGGGTGTGACCTAATGTTCTGTCTAACCACTTGAATATGAGGCCAAACTATTAAATATGATTTCCGAGAACTCCTTAGAGGCAACAACTTTAAACAGAGTAGGAAGGAAAGAAGCCCCAGAGATATATAAAGAACTCTGTTCTGCTCAGGAAATAATGACCATCAACTGCAGAAATCCAAGAAAAAGCCTCAAGACTGAACCAGAGATGAACAAAAAGAGTTGATAATAAGGCAAAGGAGTAAGCAGGCTTCATTAGTATTTTCCAAATGAGGCTATACATAGGCAGGAAGTGGTTTAAGACTGTTCAGGAACCCGAATCTATGAAAAATCAGAGTGAGGAAATAGGGAATATTCATTTAAAATAAAGTAAATCATGAAAAGGGAATTCTTTTCTTTATTCATAAATTTATTTATTTATGGCTGCATTGGGTCTTCGTTGCTGTGCACAGGCTTTCTCTAGTTGCAGCGAGCGGGGGCTACTCTTCTGCGGTGCGCAGGCTTCTCATTGCCATGGCTTCTCTTGTTGCAGAGCATGGGCTCCAGGGCACTTGGGCTTCAGCCGCTGTGGCTCGCAGGCTCTAGAGCGCAGGCTCAGTAGTTGTGGCACACGGGCTTAGTTGCTCTACGGCACGTGGCATCTTCCCGGACCAGGGCTCGAACCCGTGTCCCCTGTATTGGCAGGCAGATTCTCAACCACTGCGCCACCAGGGAAGCCCTGAAAAGGGAATTCTAATCCCTCTCTTCTGTGACCACTTGGAGTCCTCCTCCTTAAGAGTAGACATAAATACTACATTATCTAATAGAGTGTGTGAGGGATGGAGAGGCAGATGAGAACAGAAAATTACTGTAAAGTGCTTCCCGATGGCATAGAGATACACTTTATCACCCATCTGTGTGAGCCTGAGGCTAGTGAGGGCTGGGCGTACAGAGTTTACACCATCCCTAAAGCGGTCTGCCTGTGACATGGGACAGCCTTGGAAGCTTTTAGCTCCCAGTTGGTCTCCCAGTGGAAAATAGCTCCCCGAGGTCACCCAAGGAGGACTCTCCGGAAACTGCCTTAGTTCACAGGCTAAGTCCACTCCAGCTCCCCTCCCTTCAGGAGCAGCTCATCCTGTAGCTCACCCCCACTCCTCTTCCCCAGGAGGAAAAGAAATGCAAGCGCTCCAAGCTGAAGTTAGGACATGGTGAGTAATATAGAGATGGACTGGGAATGAGTGAAATCCCACAGAATTTTTCTCTGTCTCAAGACTTTTCTCCTCCCGTGAGCCGGCGAGGCAATTCTCTGATGTCATGACTGCAAACACCCAGCATTTGATACTCCAGAAGGGAAGCAATGGGGAAGGTGGAGCATGGAAATCAGGAGTCCAGCCAAAACATCCCAAAGTGAGAAAGACTCCCTGCCTGCCCTGAATCACTCTGAGGAGCAAGTGGTTATCAACACCTTGGGAAGCCCTAGCAGCTTCCATCCCAGAGGTCCTGGCAATAATCCCCTTGGTAAATCCAGGGCTAGTCAACAGTTCAGAGAGTGCTTGCTCCAAGTTGCTGGGCTAGGCCACGCAGAATACACAGCTATGAAAAACGACATCTCAAGGCTATAAGTGTTAAGTAAGAAGGATGATACAGGAGTCTGTGAGTTCTCAGAGCGGGAGAAAACCAATGACAAACTCTTGAGTATCTGTCCTTCCATTTCAGGCTAAGTGCGTGCTCCAGTGACCTCTAGCTTTGGCCTTGTCCCAAAGGCTTAAGGTAGGGACACAAGCCCAGTCTACATTATGGAAACCAGGATTGTGTTATGACAATGGCAGTGACTAACTAAAGGAGCGGGGAATCAGCCAAGTGAGCACATTCTATTTACTGATTCTTTTTTTTTTTTTTTTTGCGGCACGTGGGCCTCTCACTGCTGTGGCCTCTCCCGCTGCGGAGCACAGGCTCCGGACGCGCAGGCTCAGCGGCCATGGCTCACGGGCCCAGCCGCTCCGCGGCATGTGGGATCTTCCCGGACCGGGGCTCCAACCCGTGTCCCCTGCATCGGCAGGCGGACTCTCAACCACTGCGCCACCAGGGAAGCCCTATTTACTGATTCTTAAATGGGTCACCTACCTTTTTTTTTTTTTTCTATGAATCTATTAATGTTTTCAGGACCATAGAAGCAATTCAGCAATGGAAAAGACAACTGTAATTTATTACCTAACTCTCTGCCTAAGTTTTGGGCTAGGATGGGAGAAAAGAAAATATAGATTTTGGGGGGAACTTTATGATCTAATTTGGAACTTATGATCTAGTTTGGAACATCAGATGAACGTACAAAATGACTTGATTCTTGGGGAGTGAGGTGGGGATGTGTCAGTGTCAGAGGCTGAAGAAACGAGACGGGTTAGTGAGCCTGTAATGACACAGAGAAGAAGGGCTTGGGCTACACATACGAGGTTGGGTTGCATTTGGGGTCTGGGTGTCTGGCAAGGGCACAGGCAGAGAATTTTTGGATGTGGAGCACAGAGTGATCCACCTAACAAGTATAGAAGATTTGGTAGTGAGGAGTAATCAGAAAAAGAGACGGGAAGTACAGGAGTAAGGGCATGGTTTTGAAGTCAGATTTGAATCCCAGCTCTATTTCATTGTAACTGTGTGACCTTCAGCAAGTTAGTTAACCTACAAATCTCAGTTTCCTCATCTGTAAGATGGAGCTGTATACTTCATCAGGTTTTAAGGATTAAAAGAGACAACTCCATACCTGGACTTAGAAGGTTTAAACAAACACTAGCTCTTACACTTTTTTAGTCTCTATGAGCGTAGGGACTGTCATTGTTTTCTAACACAGCACATAGTAAACTGTCAATACATGGTTCTGAATAAATAAATGAGTGAATGAACAGAAGACATGAAAGAGCAAAGTAGCCTAAGTGAGCATACCCATAAGGTCACCAGGAGTACCAAATTTCTTTAAATCAATTGCCACATTTATTTAGATAGAATTTCCTCCTTTGGAGTATTTCCTCCTTGGGTCATGGGAAAAACAAACACACAAAACACAGAGAACCTGATATCTCATTGATGGCATTAAAAAGAGGATTATCCAGGGCTTCCCTGGTGGTGCAGTGGTTGAGAGTCCGCCTGCTGACGCAGGGGACACGGGTTCGTGTCCCGGTCCGGGAAGATCCCACATGCCACGGAGCGGCTGGGCCCGTGAGCCATGGCCGCTGAGCCTGCGCGTCCGGAGCCTGTGCTCCGCAACGGGAGAGGCCACAACAGTAAGAGGCCCGCGTACCACAAAAAAAAAAAAAAAAAAAAAAGAGGATTATCCAAAAGAATAATGCATGGTAACATTATCATGTTCAAATAAATCCAATTATTTATTTGTAAAAGTTCAATGAGTGTTCAGGTTTCTCTATAGCAAAGCAACAAATATCTCTGTCCATTATATAAAACCCTAGCTCATTTGTCCAGGTGCACAATAGAGAGAGCTAAGGCACAACTTGAAGAACAGTATTTCTTCAACTGATAAATGATGCGTATACAATTCCGATTAGCCACAATAGCCAAAAAAAAAAAAATTCTGATATTCAATTTAGCAGGTTAGTTTATCGTAATATAAATTAATTGGAATTTTAAATCTGACTCTGCATGCACCTGGAATATTGTATGTTGTGTCTGACTGAAAGAGATAAACGGATTTGGCTGGGAGGCCAAGAGAGGAAGGTTAATAACATCATCGTCACACTCATTGAGCGCTTGCTTCCGATGTGTGATATCTCATAATCCTCACAGTTCCAGGGATTAGGGCAGGTAACCTTGGAGGTCCATTTTGGAATTCTGTCTCCCGCAAGCCCTCAATATGATCCATGTGTCTTATTCATATCTCCCAATGTGCCTTCATATCTCCCAGCATCTTTCACAGAGAATCCTCTTCTAAGAGTAAGTTCACTTTGCTTGCATTGTTCAGACAACTGCTTAGCTCAGTTCTCTTCTTTATTTGGCCTGCACGCACATAGCTAAAGTCTTTTTAACTCAAGTGAATCTTTAAAATATGTCCCAGACCCAGTGTTAAGAGAATTGAAATCACAATAACATGGCAAATTCTTGCTATTTTACCTGATCTCATTGTTAATTACAAAATTATGCAGAATGAGTCTTCAAACTTACAATGATGTCAGCTTACATCCCGTCTACTGCTGTTCCATGGGCCCAAAACTCTTTCAATAGACACAAATTGGAATAGGAATTGGAAAAACTTTTGCCCTTTGTGTAGCCGGTTTTCCAGAGAAGTATTTTTCACTGACACGGTGGAAATCTAGACGGGCTTCTCCCTCAGGATCATCATAAGAGTGTGGAAATATCAATCAGCCCTAAATACAGTCCAAGATTTTATGTTTTCTGGTTTTTACAAACTGTCAGTTTTGATTCTCATTGAGCAACAAGCAGTTTCATTCTTTATTGGAATAAACAGGGCGAGTAACAATTCCTTCTTTCCAAGTGCTGGATCTTTCCATTCATTTAAACTAAAAAAATATTTCTGGTATGCCTATAAGAGGCAAGAATGTAGGATGAGGAGTATGCATTAGAAAGGATTTGCAATGCCTCCCTCAGGTCATTTCCCTGAGGTGATCAGACTATCTGTGTTTTGTTTTCTATTTAAATCTTTGCAAACACAAATTGGATACAAATTCTCTTGTGGTGGAACTGGAAGATACCTTAAGAAATGAATAAATTAAGAATTGACATTCCTGACTAAATCTTCATTTTAAAGCAAACAAACCTAGCATCATGTCTCTGAGCAAAGAGCTTACATATAATGAGCCTGGATACCACCCCCCACCCCCACCCCCGCCCCGCTCTGAAGCCTGAGGCTCTGCAATGGGCTCAAGGGACTGTGGGTAGAGGATGTTCTGTAGGTAGATGATGATGGTAGAGAATCAGTCGCTGACACTCAGGATGGGGGTGTGAGCACAGCTGAGGCCATAAGCTTAGGTTTTTTCCTCATCCGATTGAAGAGCACATCTCATTCCCTTCTGTCGAGAGCACCATGTTTTAAAGGCTCCATTTGAGGCTCCCTTGCTCTAAACTGGAGAACAATCACAAAGGAAGGGATTTTGTTTTTTCTCTTTTTACACTTCAGGAGACTTTCCTTCCAGCATATCCTAGAACCAATTATCCTAGAGCCTCTGAGTAGAAATAGATTTTTTCCACCATTTTTTCTGTACATGTTATGGAAATTCTTTAGCCTGATCACAGATCTTCGCATCCCAGCCAGTATATTCAATTGATGGGTTGGTGGTTTTAGAAATCAGTCCTGATCACCCATCATAATTCCCTGGGATTTCTTTCTCGTTTTATTCAGCGACTTAGTGAGATTACTGTGTGGAGTCCTCCTCTTCTCTATCTTAAAAAGAACAGTCTTCTTGTGGCATAATTTTCTTAAATCTGTTCAGTTTCCAGTGACAAATCCATGAATTTTTTTCTCCCTACTCCCTTATTGGTCTAAATCCATCTCTTGATGGGCCTCCAAGGAGAACAGAAGGATTCACTCCATTGGCTTTGAGTGTGTTTTGCTGCCTTGTGTAAAAATCTTTGCAGTCAAATTGCTTGAAGCATGAGTCAGATTGTATTATAAGAAACTCCCCAATACTGCCCAATTCCTTTGTTGTGACAAACAAACTATTACAAAGCTTAAAGAATGTTTTAGCTGAAAGGGGTCACAGACCCTATTGAGTCTAGCCTTCTCATTCTGCAGACAAGGGAACTGAGATTCAGACAGTTTTAATGAATGAGCCTAAAGGGAAATTGCATAGAGACTGAAGATCTTGTACCAGAGCTCCCCATGTTAAAGTACAGTTCAATCTCATCTGAGTTCCCCTGAAAAGAGTATAATCATGAATACAAGCTCTGTTTTGATGTTAATTTTAACCACATGTCCCAGAGTCAGGTTTAGCACTTAACTGGCTCTTGCCGACATTCCTGCTAAAGCATATAAACTGCCAGGATATTAAATTTTGCTTCATCTTTTGTCTGATAGAAATGGAATCTTTGAGTAAGGTGGTATTTGAAATTCCTCATTTATAGTTAGAATTCCACTATTCCCTGTTCATTTTTATGAAGTGTTAAGCTGGTCATGCGGCCATACCCAAAAAAAACAATGCCCAGGGTATTGCTTGTCCCATCAAGCTGCCTGTTAGTGTGTGTAAAGGGGAAATTTTAGCCTGACTTTGGAGTAGGCGCAGATGGGTTCAGAAAATCTACCTGTCAGGCCATTAACACATTTCTGGTTTTTCCCCCACTCATCAGTAACAATATATTTATGATGACCATAAGAATCAGAAGTTCCAGAGTTTGGGATCGTATTTAAGATCTTACTGTATTTTTATCACTGTCTGAATTATTATTAACCTAGCCTTTAAAAAAAAAACGACCAGTGGTTTCCGCCATTTGACTTAACCAAACTGAATCCTAATTTTCTCTAAAACAGTGGTTTTCAATTAAGGGTAATTTGGCTACCCCTAAGGACATTCAGAAAAGCCTGGAGATGTTTTTTTTTGTTTTGTTTTTTGTTTTTTTGCGGTACGCGGGCCTCTCACTGTTGTGGCCTCTCCTGCTGCGGAGCACAGGCACCGGACGCGCAGGCTCAGCGGCCATGGCTCACGGGCCCAGCCGCTCCGCGGCATGTGGGATCTTCCCGGACCGGGGCACGAATGGTTAGAGAAGTAATTACTAAATTAGAGAAGTAAATTAGTAATACTAAATTAGAGAAGTAATTTAGAAGTAATTTTTGCCGATGTTGAGAGTTTGGAAAGTAGCAAAAAGTGTAAAAATCACTTGAAATCCCACCCCATAACAATTGTCTCTGTTAACATTTTTCTATGCACGGGATTTGTTATATTTATTTGGTATCAAATTATATCTGAATTTTTCATCATTGCTTTTCTCACCAAAATATATGTTAACTATTTCCTGTGTCATTAAACATGCTCTGCAAACAAAATGTTAATAGTCAAAAATTGAAGCACAAGAAGCAAGAAAACTACAATCCTGCAGCCTGGGGAACAAAAACCACATTCACAGAAAGATAGACAAGATGAAAAGGCAGAGGGCTATGTATCAGATGAAGGAACAAGACAAAACCCCAGAAAAACAACTAAATGAAGTGGAGACAGGCAACCTTCCAGAAAAAGAATTCAGAATAATGATAGTGAAGATGATCCAGGACCTCAGAAAAAGAATGGAGGCAAAGGTCGAGAAGATGCAAGAAATGCTTAACAAAGACCTAGAAGAATTAAAGAACAAAACAAACAGAGATGAACAATACAATAAGTGAAATGAAAAATACACTAGAAGGAATCAATAGCAGAATAACAGAGGCAGAAGAATGGATAAGTGACCTGGAAGACAGAATGGTGGAATTCACGGCTGTGGAAAAGAATAAAGAAAAAAGAATGAAAACAAATGAAGACAGCCTAAGAGACCTCTGGGACAACATTAAATGCAACAACATTCATGTTATAGGGGTCCCAGAAGGAGAAGAGAGAGAGGAAGGACCCAAGAAAATATTTGAAGAGATTATAGTGGAAAACTTCCCTAACATGGGAAAGCAAATAGCCACCCAAGTCCAGGAAGGGCAGAGAGTCCCATACAGGATAAATCCAAGGAGAAAACACTGAGACACATAGTAATCAAATTGACAAAAATTAAAGACAAAGAAAAATTATTGAAAGCAGCAAGGGAAAAACAACAAATAACATACAAGGGAACTCACATAAGGTTAACAGCTGATTTCTCAGCAGAAACTCTAAAAGCGAGAAGGGAGTGGCATAATATACTTAAAGTGATGAAAGGGAAGAAGCTACAACCAAGATTACTCTACCCCACAAGGATCTCATTCAGATTCGATGGAGAAATCAAAAGCTTTACAGAGAAGCAAAAGCTAAGAGAATTCAGCACCACCAAACCAGCTCTACAACAAATGCTAAAGGAACTTCTCTAAGTGAGAAATGCAAGAGAAGAAAAGGACCTACAAAAACAAACCCAAAACAATTAAGAAAATGGTCATAGGAACATACGTATCAATAATTACCTTAAACGTGAATGGATTAAATGCTCCAACCAAAAGACAGAGGCTTGCTGAATGGATACAAGAACAAGACCCATCTATATGCTGTCTACAAGAGACCCACTTCAGACCTAGGGATACATACAAACTGAAAGTGAGGGGATGGAAAAAGATATTCCATGCAAATGAAAATCAAAAGATTTCATTTTGATTTCATTTTGATTACTCCAGCTGGAGTAGCAATACTCATATCAGATAAAATAAGACTTTAAAATAAAGAATGTGGGCTTCCCTGGTGGCGCAGTGGTTAAGAGTCCGCCTGCCGATGCAGGGGACACGGGTTCGTGCCCCAGTCCAGGAAGATCCCACATGCCAGGGAACGGCTGGGCCCATGAGCCATGGCCGCTGAGCCTGCGCGTCCGAAGCCTGTGCTCCACAACGGGAGAGGCCACAACAGTGTGAGGCCCGCGTACCGCAAAAAAAAAAAAAAAAAAAAAAAAGACTGTTACAAGAGATAAGGAAGGACACTATATAATGATCAAGGGATCAATCCAAGAAGAAGATATAACAATTATAAACACCCCAATACATAAGGCAACTGCTAACAGCTCTAAAAGAGGAAATCGACACAATAATAGTGGGGGACTTTAACACCTCATTTACACCAATGGACAGATCATCCAAACAGAAAATTAATAAGGAAACACAAGCTTTAAATGACACAATAGACCAGATAGATTTAACTGATATTTACAGGACATTCCATCCAAAAACAGCAGATTATACTTTCTTCTCAAATGTGCATGGAACATTCTCCAGGATAGATCACATCTTGGTCACAAATCAAGCCTCAGTAAATTTAAGAGAATTGAAATCATATCAAGCATCTTTTCTGACCACAATGCTATGAGATTAGAAATGAATTACAGGAAGAAAACGTAAAAAACATAAACACATGGAGGCTAAACACTACGTTACTAAATAACCAAGAGATCACTGAAGAAATCAAAGATGAAATCAAAAAATACCTAGAGACAAATGACAATGAAAACACAATGATCCAAAAGCTATGGGATGCAGCAAAAGCAGTTCTAAGAGGGAAGTTTATAGCTATACAAGCCTACCTCAAGAAACAATAAAAATCTCAAACAATCTAACCTTACACCTAAAGGAACTAGAGAAAGAAGAACAAACAAAACCCAAAGTTAGCAGAAGGAAAGAAATCATTAAGGTCAGAGCAGAAATAAATGAAATAGAAACAAAGAAAACAATAGCAAAGATCAATAAAACTAAAAGCTGGTTCTTTGAGAAGATAAACAAGATTGATAAACCATTAGCCAGACTCATCAAGGAAAAGAGGGAGAGGACTCAAATCAATAAAATTAGAAATGAAAAAGGAGAAGTTACAAGAGACACCGCAGAAATACAAAGCATCCTAAGAGACTACTACAAGCAACTCTATGCTAATAAAATGTACAACCTGGAAGAAATGGACAAATTCTTAGAAAGGTATAACCTTCCAAGACCGAACCAGGAAGAAATAGAAAATGTGAACAGACCAATCACAAGTAATGAAATTGAAACTGTGATTAAAAATCTTCCAACAAACCGAAGTCCAGGACCAGATGGCTTCACAGGTGAATTCTATCAAACATTTAGAGAAGAGCTAACACGCATCCTTCTCAAACTCTTCCAAAAAACTGCAGAGGAAGGAACACTCCCAAACTCATTCTATGAGACCACCATCACCCTGATACCAAAACCAGACAAAGATACTACAAAAAAGAACATTACAGACCAATATCACTGATGAATATAGATGCAAAAATCCTCAACAAAATACTAGCAAACAGAATCCAATGACACATTAAAAGGATCATACACCATGATCAAGTGGGATTTATGCAAGGATTGCAAGGAATGCAAGGATTCTTCAACATACACAAATCAAGCAATGTGATACACCATATGAACAAATTGAAGAATCAAAACCATATGATCATCTCAGTAGATGCAGAAAAAGCTTTTGACAAAATTCAACACCCATTTATGATAAAAAGTCTGCAGAAAGTGGGCATAGAGGGAACCCACCTCAATATAATAAAGGCCATATATGACAAACCCACAGCAAACATCATTCTCAATGGTGAAAAACTGAAAGCATTTCCTCTAAGATCAGGAACAAGACAAGGATGTCCACTCTCACCGCTATTATTCAACATAGTTTTGGAAGTCCTATCCACGGCAATCAGAGAAGAAAAAGAAATAAAAGGAATACAAATTGGAAAAGAAGAAGTAAAACTGTCACTGTTTGCAGATGACATGATACTATACATAGAGAATCCTACAGATGCCACCAGAAAACTATTAGAGCTAATCAATGAATTTGGTAAAGTAGCAGGATACAAAATTATTGCACAGAAATCTCTTGCATTCCTATACACTAATGATGAAAGATCTGAAAGAGAAATTAAGGAAACACTCCCATTTACCATTACAACAAAAAGAATAAAATACCTAGGAATAAACCTACCTAGGGAGACAAAAGACCTGTATGCAGAAAACTATAAGACACTGATGAAAGAAATTAAAGATGATACCAACAGATGGAGAGATATATCATGTTCTTGGATTGGAAGAATCAATATTGTGAAAATGACTATACTACCAAAACCAATCTACAGATTCAATGCAATCCCTATGAAACTACCAATGGCATTTTTTACAGAACTAGAACAGAAAATCTTAAAAGTTTTATGGAGACAAAGAAGACCCCGAATAGCCAAAGCGGTCTTGAGGGGAAAAAAAGGAGCTGGAGGAATCAGACTCCCTGGCTTCAGACTCTACTACAAAGCTACAGTAATCAAGACAATATGGTACTGGCACAAAAACAGAAATATAGATCAATGGAAGAGGATAGAAAGCCCAGAGATAAACCCACGCACATATGGTCACCTTATCTTTGATAAAGGAGGCAAGAATATACAGTGGAGAAAAGACAGCATCTTCAATAAGTGGTGCTGGGAAAACTGGACAGCTACATGTAAAAGAATGAAATTAGAACACTCCCTAACACCATACACAAAAATAAACTCAAAATGGATTAGAGAACTAAGTGTAAAACCAGGCACTATAAAACTCTTAGAGGAAAACATAAGGCAGAACATTCTTTGACATAAATTACAGCAAGATCTTTTTTGATGCATCTCCTAGAGTAATGGAAATAAAAACGAAAATAAACAAATGGGACCTAATGAAACTTAAAAGCTTTTGCACAGCAAAGGAAACCATAAACAACATGAAAAGACAACCCTCAGAATGGGAGAAAATATTTGCAAACAAATCAAGGGACAAAGGATTAATCTCCAAAATATATAAACAGTTCATGCAGCTCAATATTAAAAAAACAAACCCAATCCAAAAATGTGCAGAAGACCTAAATTGACATTTCTCCAAAGAAGATATACAGATGGCCAAGAGGCACATGAAAAGCTGCTCAACATCACTAATTATTAGAGAAATGCAAATCAAAACTACAATGAGGTATCACCTCACACTGGTTAGAATGGGCTCCATCAGAAAATCTACAAACAACAAATGCTGGAGAGGGTGTGGAGAAAAGGGAACCCTCTTGCAGTGTTGGTGGAATGTAAATTGATACAGCCACTATGGAGAACAGTATGGAGGTCCCTTAAAAACCTAAAAATAGAATTACCATATGACCCAGTAATCCCACTACTGGGCACATATCCAGAGAAAACCATAATTCAAAAAGACACATGCACCCCAGTGTTCATTGAAGCACTATTTACAATAGCCAGGTCATGGAAGCAACCTAAATGCCCATCGACAGACGAATGGATAAAGAAGATGTGGTGCATATATACAATGGAATATTACTCAGCCATAAAAAGGAACGAAATTGGGTCATTTGTAAAGACATGGATGGATCTAGAGACTGTCATACAGAGTGAAGTAAGTCAGAAAAAGAAAAACAAATATCACATATTAACACATATATATGGAACCTAGAAAATGGTACAGATGAACTGGTTTGCAGAGCAGAAATTGAGACACAGAAGTAGAGAAAAAACATATGGACACCAAGGGGGGAAAGCGGTGGGGTGTTGGGGGTGGTTGTGTGATGAACTGGGCAACTGGGATTGACATGTATACAGTGATGTGTATAAAATGGATGACTAATAAGAACCTGCTGTATAAAAAAAATAAATAAAATTAAATTAAAAAAAAATTCAAGCACATAGAGGTCCTCTATCCAATCACTTATTTAACTTACTTTTATCTTCATCTGTGGATACTCTTAAGATAGTGCTTTCTGCACTAGTTATAGAGCACATCTTTGAAAAACAAATACAAAAGGAGTGTATCCCTAACATTGTCAAATTCTGCTTTTATACAACTTTCACTAGTTGACATAGTGATTGAAACAACTCAACCATTTCTTGCAAGGATAACCAGGACAGGAGCCAAACTTCACCAGTGCCAAGAAAAGTGACAATAATTCTTTAAATGTTCATACCTGGCTTATTTATTCTCCTGGAACCAATAGTAACATATGCTTTCCTGCTGATACTGTCTAGTGATTTTCTTCTAAGGACTGACAGTATGATATGTATTCCATGTGGTGATTGTGTAACTAGACAAAGGCATATTAAGGCTTTAAATCACAGAATTTTGACAGTTTACAATTTGAATTACTTTTCATTAGAAGGACTTGTAGGGCTGCACGTGAAGTCCTGGGAGCCATGTGAGCCCTCTGGTTGACCACTTAGCAGTGGCAATACTTGCACATGGATGAGGCTTGAAGTGTTAGCAGATGCAAATGGTTTAAGGATTAAGTTGTTTTTGTTTTTGTTTTTGTTTTTTTTGCGATACGCGGGCCTCTCACTGTTGCGGCCTCTCCCGTTGCGGAGCACAGGCTCCGGACGCGCAGGCTCAGCGGCCATGGCTCACGGGCCCAGCCGATCCGCGGCATGTGGGATCTTCCCGGACCGGGGCACGAACCCGTGTCCCCTGCATCGGCAGGCGGACTCTCAACCACTGCGCCACCAGGGAAGCCCAAGGATTAAGTTTTAAATGTTTACCTCACTATCCTTTTATACACTACAAATCGACATCTAATGTTAAAAGAGATGTACAGACCAGGTGTGTTCGTTTTCTAGGGCTGCCTTAACAAAGTACCACAAACTGGGTGTCTTAAAACAACAGAAATTTATTGTCTCATAGTTCTGGGGGCCAGAAGTCCAAAATCAAATTGTCGGCAGGGCCGTGTTCACTGTGCAAACCGTAGGGAAGGATACTCCTTGCCTCTTCCGGCTTTTGGTGTTTTCCAGCAATCCTTGGCATTCCTTGGCTTGTACATCACTACAATTACCGCCTCTGTCATATGTCACACAGCCATCTTTTCTCGTATGGCTTTTCTCCTCTTTATAAGGACAGCAGTCATATAGGATTAAGGGCCCATCTTACTCCAGTATGACTTCATCTTAACTCATTAAATCTGCAATGACCCTATTTCCAAGTAAGGTCACATCAGAGGTACTGGGGTTAGGATTTCAACATTCTTTTTTTTTTGGCCACATGGCGTGGTATGTGGGATCTTAGTTCTGTGACCACAGATTGAACCCATGCTCCCTGCAGTGGAAGCGTGGAATCTTAACTACTGGACCGCCAGGGAAGTCCCCTCAACATATTTTTTGAAGGACACAGGAAAATGGAAAGTTAAAGCCCTGAGTAAGTGAAATACCCCCTATGAATATCTGTTCCTATTGCTTAGCTGGAAACAATGAATACATAATAAAAACATGTTTCTGGAATTGTGGGATGGATTTAATGATTAGAATAATGGATTTGTAGAGACATGGATGGATCTAGAGACTGTCATACAGAGTGAAGTAAGTCAAAAAGAGAAAAACAAATATCGTATATTAACACATATATGTGGAACCTAGAAAAGTGGTAGAGATGAACCGGTTTGCAGGCCAGAAATAGAGACACAGATGTAGAGAACAAATGTATGGACACCAAGGGGGGAAAGTGGCGGGGTGGTGGTGGTGGTGTGATGAATCGGGAGATTGGGATTGACATGTATACACTAATATGTATAAAATAGATAACTAATAAGAACCTGCTGTATACATTTTTTTTTGATTAAAAATAAAAAGAATAGTGGGAAGTTCCCCTTTGGGCACTTACCAACATATGTTCTGCTTAAATTCTGGACTTCAAGAGTATCATGAGCATTCTAGAAGCATAGCATTTCTACGTATAACGGTCATAATTTTAGCAAGGAAACCTCCTGAGTTAACTACTGTTTTCTGGGAATTTCCCAGATTTCTCTGGATTTCAACATGAGTGATATGACCCAGTAACATTACTGTGTGATATAGGAGGATATGGCTGGAAAGAACAAATTTTTCTAATTCCTCACATGGTCCGCAATTTGGCTAATTGAGCCCATCTCTGTTGCGGATGAGCCAAAGTAGAAGACAGTTCCCAGAATGAGCCTTGATTAGAAAAGCCTGCCCCAGTATATTCCAGCTACAGGCCAACTGGCAATGTCTTGAATCACTAAGGAGAGCACTGCAATGTGGTTTTCCTCATACTTGCTCTCCTCGTCATTCTTGATAAGTCATTATTGGCCACTAGGATCTTTCAGAAAGCACTTATATAAACCCCAAAACTCACTGGTTTATTCATTGTCATGTAATAAATCAATTAGGTACAGACATTGTCTGTAACCAACATGCCTTATTCAACCAACTGTGCTTATAGAATATCCGTAGCTGTATGAAGAATTTGTAGCATGTAAAACAAGCCTACTGGTGGAATGATTTATAGAATACTCCTAGAATAAGTTCAACTAAGATACTTACAAAGGTTAAGATAATTTTTCTTTACTTTAGAACTGATGAGGGATAGCAGAATGACATCTTGTATTGATTATATGCCACTTAGTAGAATTGAAAGCACTATCTAAATGTTACTCATTGCCCCTGTCCTTGGGGTAGGCACATCAATTTATAGGAGGGAAATCTGAGACAGAGATAACTAAGTGACTTTCTTCCGATCCTAAGTGTTAGATAAAATCAGTATGTTTATTTCTGATTTCGATAGTCACTAAGTGCATGCTCACAGGAACATGTACACAGTATGTGCACTGAGTACATTTTATATGCCCAGTACTCTCTCCTGTGTAGGACTTTCATGTATTATCTAACCTCCTTGTATCCTTTGTAATGAGAATTGCCATCATCTCTACTTTAAAGATGAGCAAGCTGGGGTCTAGACAGCTTAAGTAACTTGACTATGGCCCCAAGCTTGTAAGGTACAGTGTGGCTAGGAACCCATGGGGTACTTCCAAAACCTATCCTCTTCCTAAGACTGGTTTATTCCCATTCCTTTAAATAACATCCTTAAGTTGTCTCCTCTGCCTCTTTTGAAGACATCCTGTAGCTGTGTTTCCAGCTGATGCCCATTCCAGAATATATCATTGATTTAAGGATGAGCTTAGTCCTGTGAGCAGTAAAGTTTAGGATCCAAGATGCAAAAAGCAGTACCGCATCTGGTCAGAGCCATCATCCTTGTCATTGTCTATGTCAGACTGCCCGTCATGTCCCTGCTCAAGGTCAGCATGCACTGCCGTAGAGGCCCAGACAAGTGTGTGTGAGGGGCCGTCATTTCTTTGCCCCAGGAGGCCAAGGCTCTTCCAAATTGCACGCAGGTTGGAGGTGTCAGGAGTGGCAAGTGCCTCCCTTGCATTCCTTCCAACTCACGTGAGCTGTTATTCTTCCCGTGGAAAGCAACCACTGGATGGTTTAGTATGAGAATGAGGATTATGTGAGATTATAAATAACACTCCCTTCACCTCCCCACCCCCACCCCCCAGGAGCATATTCCAGGAAGACGTTTTGGGAGGCTAGAGGAAGATGAATAAGTAGAAACAAACTTGGCCATCTGTGACTGTGTCTAACACATGAGTTCTGAGGTTAGAGCACTGTGATTTCAATCTGCAACCCTGGGCTGCTGTGAGGACCACCACTTCTCTCTGACTTGTTCCTAAAATGTATGATTTATGTACAGAAACACTTCCCCCCAAAGCAAAATAAACCCAGACAAAATATAACCAAACAGCTGACTCTCATGATTGAATTATATGAGGCGTCAGAAAACTGTCTGGATGGCATTCCTTGATGGGGAACATAAGCGATGGGAAAGAATAGCTTACTAACTCCATCACTGTGCAATTTCTTTTACAAGTTTTTTCCTAATGTTTCATTGGGGGAAATGACAAAGCTGTTTCCATTCAGTCTCATCGGCTTGTTGGCCCTGGAGAATGGAGGAAGGCGCTGTTCCTTTTTGATACTCGTAAAATATCTGTCGTTATCATCCTTAAATGTGAGGCCATAGCCTCACAACTGCCTGCAAGGGGGCGGGTTCGGAGCGAAGCACAGAGACGCCTCCTTCCCCACCCCATCCCCACGGTGTCTGCCCTCCGTTGCCTCTGGCAGACCTCACCATGATTACAGTAACCTCCCAGCAGGGACCCGGCCACCTCCAACAATCACATCTCATTAAACAGTAACTTCCAACCTCCTCTCCCTCTCGGCCTCTGAGCTGAACTGTGCCAATAGGGAAAACTTCTGATGGAATTTTCATTCAATTTCCTTTCCCTCCTCCAGAGAGGGAAGGTCTGGTGACGTGGCTAAGCAGTGAAGAACTTCAAGAACTGTCATCTAAAGGGTCTAGAAACCCACAACCATCCGTTAATTAGACGAATAATAATTGACCAAGCCATGAGCATTAACCCAGATTCACAGAGAGGGAAATGGAATTCCAAGCCCGTGTCTCATCCTTAACACCAGCTGCAGAGAGCGCTTAGGACCCTCATCTCCAGATGCCTCTGCTTCAGCCCTCAGCCCACCCAGTGAGGCAGCTCAGCCCCTGCTGGGGTGGGTGTCAGTTTTCTGTCTACTTTCTATTTCTATTTCTCGGGCACCTACACATTCAGTCATTCCTCTGCTACTTGTGATTTTCCTCAGGAAAGCCAGCTACAGCTGGAAGTCCTCAGAAGCTGGGTTGATAGAAAAGAACCAGAAAATCAAATAACAGAGGGCCCAGCAAGGTTTCTGACCTACCCTGTAGACCCCAGCCCAGCTGAGGGGCAAGTGAATGTGGTCGGCGTGAGACAGGCTGACCTGGACACTGGACACCAGCTCTCAGGTTTGGAACCCAGAGCAGCTGATCTTCCTCACCGTGATGATGATGATGATAAAACTTTGCAAATGGCATCATAAGTGACATGTGAAACGAAGATACTCAAGTCCCTTCCTTCAACCATGGTGGAATCATTTAACAAATAGGAGATGTTCATCCCACGTGAAGAACCCGACGATGTGCGAAATAAATCTATTCTTTATTCAACAGTCATTTGTTAGGAATGTATTATGCACGAGGCCGAAGTGAAATATTCTGAGATTTACACATTTCCTTGTCTTAAATCCTAAACCAGGGCTCCAGGCTCTAGCCAAATCCTAAGTGGCCCTGAATTACTTTCTTGCCAATAATGTAGCAACATGTCCTCCTTTTGTTTGCACGTCCACCCCTCACCCCCCCCCCCCCCGCCCCCAACCCCGGGTGCCTGAGGTTTCTCTGACTGTGATAACAGTTGCAGGCATACACTTCCGTTTGCTTGCCAAGGTCCCTCCTGACTCCTTATGAGTTTTCAGGTGGCTGCCTGGAATTACGCACGGTCTGTGGCCATGGAGCTCAGCAGAGCCGTTGGCTCACACGGGGACCGCTCCTAGAACCTGAAATAAATCACCCAACTTGGCCAACTGCTCATAAATGGCAAGAACATGCCGCAGGACACCGTGCAGAATGAACTTCAGAGTCACTTCCTCTTTCTTTAAGGGACCCCCAGGCCTTGTTTGCAGGCAAAGCCCAAGCTGTCTGGCCTGATGACTCAGGCCATTAAGGGAGATCAGTCCAGTCCATGAAATAATGGTAACAGACCCAAATGAGGTTTCTGTGGGGAGGGCGGCCTGGATAGACGCCTCATGCAAAACGGCCTTTGTAGATAAGAGCCAGAGCCAGTCCTTAGTGGCTAAGCATGTGCTCTCCCAGACCAGACAGCCAGCGTCAGATTCCAGGTCCCACCACTTACTGATCCAGGGACCTTGGTGGCATGACTGGCCTTTCTATGCCTCAGTTTTCCTCATCTATAAAATGGGGCTAATCATATCTACCTGGCAGGCTTGCTGGGGAATGGATGACATCATCTCAGAAAATCACTTAGAACAGCTCTTGGGATATAATGAACAGTTGATAAAGGACTGTCAGGACTGTTATTGAAACAGGATGGGGCACAAGCTTAACGTCCAGGGGGACGCCGGGAGGCCCGTGTTCTCACCACGAGCACATGAATTTCACAGAGCCGTGAAGAATGTGCACATAATCCCCAGTCTGGCACTGACACCCCAGCCTGGCAATAGATAGTGATATCACAAACGGGGTTACGGCCCTTTCAGGGACATCCCCACCCCCTCCACGGCCATGGGGAAAAGGCCCATCTCGTGGGAAAATATAAGGTGATAATGCTCAGGGAAGGGGGTTTCGAATTGTGTTGGTCTCAGTTGGATCTCGGGGGAAAAAAATGTCTTCCTTGACACCCAGTTTTCTATACAAAAGTCCCCCCTCTCCCAGGAACGACAGCCTTTTTAGCGCTTAGGCTCAATCTTACTGTTTTCCTTCAATCCCCTAAACAGCTGCTCTAAGTTTTCTTAATCTTGACCTTAGATTTCAGGGAATTCAGGGTAGAAGAAAAGTAAAGCCGGCCTCAGAAGTAGTTACCGCTGGCTGCAAATGTCTTCATGTTGTGAAGGCAGCCTATCATTGAGCTGGGGCAACTTCCACACTGTTCAGAAATGTCCTGATTTCCAGAGACAAGGCCTAATAACTCCTGACTGGTAAAGTTTCCTAATCAATGACACAACTCAACCCGCTCTGCCTTATTAATTGTATGGAGGACAACGGTTTGGCCTGAAGAGCAAGAAAACAGTTTTTGTAGGAAGCGGCTGTTAAGTGGAGGTGACGGAAACCACTTGTCTTCTGACCCTTTCCTTTGAGACTTGATTGATTGTTGATGGTGTTTTTGCAAGAAGTGAGAAATAAATAAATAAATACAGAGGCGCGGAGCTGTTACCCGTGGTATGGGAGCTCCTGAAAGAGTCACGGGTGTTTTGTGCGTTGGGGTCAAACGCAGGAGTCCCCAATGACGGTGGTCTTTTTCAGAATGTTGGGCTTGGGTGCTGGGAGTAGGGAGGGGAAGCTATGCGGCTTGCTTGGCTTCCTGTGGCAATTCCACTAAGCTACATTGGGGTCCAAGTGGATGGCCACACTTCACAGATCACTCATCTGTAAAAGAGGGATCCTAGCTACAAGGATTGTGGGAAGGAAGCTGAGGAACGGTGGCCTCTGAGTCCTGTGTCCTTGCTTTGCTGTCCCCACTCCATGAAGGCTGCCCACCTCCTTTATCCACGAATTCATTCAGCGTCCATTCCTGCAAACATTTAAGCAACCAGTTCGACGCTGGAGTCTTCAAAGGAAGTGAAACCCTAGCAAACCTGCTCCCAGATCCTGCAGAAGGAAAGAAGCCCTGTTGACACTGTGATTTTAGCCCAGTGAGACTGGTCTGGGACTTCTGACCTCTAGAGCTACAAGATAATAAATTTCTGTTGTTGTAAGCCACTACACTGTGGTCAGTTCTCGTAACAGCCGCAGGAAACTCATACAAGGCGCTCTTTCCTTTCTGCTCTGATCGCCCCTCACCTCCTGCATGCAGCACCCAGCTTAGCTGTGGCTGGCTGTCTCGCTTGCCTCCGGGTCAGAGCTGGAACTCTCCGGGGACATTTGTTCTCTTATTTATTTTAGTTGCTAACACATCCAACATTGCCTGTTGTACAGCAAATACAGCAAAATCATTTGATTTTTTGTTTGTTTTTTAATGAATGAAGGTAGGGAATGTATTTCTCCCTTCTCTTACAGCAGGAGAAGAGCGGGCACAACCACGCCATGCCACGCCAACGCAAGCAACACATAAACATCAACATCGGAAAGAAAGGACCAGAGCAACCGCTGCGGCCAGCAGCAGGTGAGCTGAGGAAAGCATGCAGGAAGGGGCGAGAGTAGTCAGAACAGACGGCTGTCTGATATACTCGAGGGAGTCTGAAACCAGAACGTTTAAGGGCTGCTTTGGGTTTGGGAAGACTGAGAAGATAAACAGAATTCTAAGAAAAATATTTTCACAGTTCCTCTCGTCAGTGCAGGACAGCGGAGAGATAAGGTAACTGCTGAACTAAGATAGGAACACGAAGCCAGGAGGAGACAAAGAGTCTAAGAGGTGAGATCTGACCATGTTTAAAGGCGTAAAGGAGATTCTGCCAAGGGGATGGATGCCGTGACCAGGAAGAAGCGATGAGAAGATGGGAGCTGGACTCCAGGGCAGGCTTGGGGCAGAAGAGGATGAAGCAACAGGGAGTTGGAAACAGGAGATGAAAAATGAGAGTGAGAGGTGGATGAATATCTGTTTCGAGCAGTATTTCTCAACCTTGACACCGTGGACATCTCAAGCCAGACAATTCTTTGCTGTGGGATGTGGGGTGGAGGCTGCCCTGTGCACTGCAGAAGCGGCACCCCGGCCTGTGTACACTAGATGCCAGAGCGCCCAGCCCCCCAGCTGTGACACCTAAAATGTCTCCGATGTTGTCGAATTTCTGCTGGGTGACAGAATTGCCCCCCGGGTGAGAACCAATGATTTCACAGAAGAAAAAGGATTGGGGAGGTAACGTACTTTAAACTTGTGTACTTGGGGAAGGACACACTTTAAGGAAGGGCAGAGCAGCAGAAGGAAAGCAGAAGAGACCAGGGAGTCAAGCTGGGGGACAGAAAGTGAAAATTGGTGGGTGAAAGGACAGAATCTGACCAAAGGAGGAATTACAGCAAAATGATTGATGAAAGAGAAGAACGGACCAGATGGAAGCAGAAATCAGAAACAGGAGAGAAAAAGACCCGAAAGGAAAGCAGGGATGACTGGCCAAGAAGGAAGGACACAGCCTGAGAGGGAATGGACTTCAAAGCGGGTCACTCGAGGATTTAATGACGGGTTACTGACACGAGGGGTCTGGCCCATTAGTCTTGTTATCAGGACGTGAGGATTTGAGAGCCAAATACATGTCAGGCTACATACACATAACTTTCAGGCTCATTATAATTATCCCACAGATAAATGCTGGAACCGAAAGAAGACTTGACACGTCCAACTCCCTTTTTGATGAATTATCAAGGCAGTCATCAGCGATCAAACCAAAGAAACAACACTAAAAGGTACACCTCAGGTCTAAACATCACGGATCAGACAGAAGGAAGGTAAACAATTGCCCTGATACACCCCAAGCCAAACGGGACGCATGTGGATTAAACGAACCTAAACCAAGGCCGCTCGTTTTATCTGACATTCCTTTGGGATTCTGCATTGTTGGTAAAGATTAGGATGGAAGAATGCAAACCCATGCTGATCTGAAACATCCACAAGCCCACAACCTCTGAGGAGTGTGTGTGTGGAGGGGGAGGGGCGGTGAGAGGGAGGGAGGGTGAGAGAAAGAGAGAGGGATTCAAAACTCTTCCAGCTTTCTTGAGCAAACCTTGGTTTGCAACTGCTTACCCTCCACTATTCTTTCTAGATCTCAAAGAATCAGTTTCCAACCGGAAGGTGATTCCACGGGACTACGCTGTACTCTTGATATTTTCAAAGCATTTTGCCTAGGTATTTCTCCGTGGTGACTACAAAAATGCCCCCCCCGCTCCCCAACAACCCTGCATGCTTTCCTGATAGCCTAGTTCCGTGAGAGTTCTAGGTCTGATAAAGACCTGTCTCAGGTCCAGGGCTAGAATGGAAGGATGGTGTGCAAACGTGCCAGAGCTCCAAGGGTTTGGAAACTGGATCTCAATCTTCTCATGTCAGCATTCCCACGTAACTCAGCAGACTCTCTAGCTCCACGAGGACAGGTCCCGTGGATAAAGCTCAGCATTGCTGCAAAGAGAGAGGTCAGCTAATACACAAAGGTGAGGACTTATGGGGTCAGCTGGTTGGCACAGAGCTGCCGAGGAAGGACCGTGCCTGAGCAGGAACCGTGATAGTCTCAGGGTCACTGATTATCATGGTGGACCTTGGGCTTTCCCTGGTTCTCATTACATCCCTGGGCAACCATCCTGGATGTAGTCTGTCTCTTAGGAGAAAACTGCCCAGATTCTTACTTCTCCAAAGGGCAGTTTAGTGTAGTGTTAAGAGCATGGACCCTGGGGCTAAAAATGCCCCAATTCAAACCCAGCTCATTACTCATAACTCTGTACCTTAGGCAAGTGAATTAAAATCTCTACCTCAGTTTCCTCACCTGTAAAAAGCAGGTGATAATAGAATCAGTGACAGAGGATTATAATAAGGATTAGATGAGATAATACTTGTAGACTTTCTTTTTTTTTCTGTTTTTTTTTGGCCGTGCTGTGTGGCATGCGGGATCTTAGCTCCCAGACTAGGGATTGAACCTGTGCCCCCTGCAATGGAAGTGCAGAGTCCTAACCACTGGATAATACTTGTAAAGTGCTTTTAAAAATATCTGCATGGGGCTTCCCTGGTGGCGCAGTGGTTAAGAATCCGCCTGCCAATGCACGGGACACGGGTTCAAGCTCTGGTCCGAGAAGATCCCACATGCCGCGGAGCAACTAAGCCCGTGCACCACAACTACTGAGCCTGCGCTCTAGAGCCCGAGAGCCACACCTACTGAGCCTGCGCGCCTAGAGCCTGTGCTCTGCAACAAGAGAAGCCACCGCGATGAGAAGCCCACGCACCACAACGAAGAGTAGCCCCCACTCGCCGCAACTAGAGAAAGCCCGCACCCACCCAACGCAGCCAAAAATAAATAAATAAATAAATAAATAAATATATCCGCATGTACCAAGTGCTCAATAAGTATTTGTTGTTATTCTGTCTGCCAAATTCTTGGAAAATTATCATCATCCATTAAAAGCACTCAGGAATGTGGCTTTCTTGGTATTTTATCGTGAATAGGTCTCATTGCGGATAACAGATGTACTGCGTGTTCTGTCAGACTCTAACAACATTTACCCTGAGTGCTAAGATTTTTCTGCCTCATATGGACGGCCTCATTTTCTTTAAACAGAACTGCCCTACCGAAGACTGTGGCCTCCTTAGGCAGGGCCCATTACTCTGCTGCAAATTTTCCCAGCCTGACCCAGTTAGAAACGTTCAACAGAAAATAATGCAGTCACGCGGATGCATAGGTTTGAAGAGAGGTTCACACCACTCTAGAACTGACCACAGCTGGGTTTTAACTAGCCAGTTCCTTGAACACACTTAGATCATGATTTGGTTTAAAATATATAAAAGTCAGACAGGCACAATATTCAGAAGCACGACTATTCTCTAAGGCAAAGTATGTACATTCTAATTTCTAGCAACTGTTAATGGACTTGACTTACCCAGGGCCTTAGTCACCCCCTAACATTTAATTAAAGCACAATGGTAGGGACTTCCCTGGTGGCGCAGTGGTTAAGAATCTGCCTGCCAATTCAGGGGACATGGGTTCGATCCCTGGTTGGGGAAGATCCCACATGCCACGGAGCAACTAAGCCCGTGTGCCACAACTACTGAACCCGCATGCCACAACTACTGAAGCCCATGCTCCTAGAGCCTGTGCTCCGCAACAAGAGAAGCCACCGCAATGAGAAGCCTGCACGCCACAGTGAAGAGTCACCCCCGCTAGCAGCAACTAGAGAAAGCCCGTGTGCAGGAATGAAGATCCAATGCAGCCAAAAACTAAATAAAAATAATCTTAAAAAAAAAGCACAATGGTAGTGACAGCAATGTGAATGCTGCTACTTAGTTTAGCCTGTCCTGTGACAGGACGTCTCTATCCTTAGCCATCCGTTTCACAAGGTATCTTTTATGGAAAGTAAGTTAAATGTGACAGGGTGGATGGCCCACCATAACTGCACTCATTTTCAAAGATAAACAATTAAAATAATATTTGCTTTCATTTATTATCTCTGATGCAGCAGTCATGTTATAGATCTCATTTACTTTTTTCAATAATCCTGTGACTTGGAGATCGTTGTTTCTAATTACCTATGGATAAACTGAATCCCAGGAACTTGTTCAGGGTCAAAAAGGTTTTAGGTTTTGGAGCTGGATTTCAAATCTAGGTAGCTCTAATTTTTAAGTCTAATTCCTTTCTTTTCCCAGTGTTATTTCTCTAAGTCCATTTTTTAAAAGGAGGGAGGTAAAGTAAACCTCATATCCACAGGAAAAAATATTTTTAATAAGTAATAAGTAGGTACTTTTAATAAGTAAGTACCCATTCTCTGCTAGCATGGGCATTATATTTATTCCACCATAAAAGATACCTTGGCTCAAATAAGAAAACTTTTATTAAAGTCAACATTGTTATTACCTGTCAAATTGTCTTGATACCATATTACTGAGCTAAGTATCTCCAAGTTCTCAATAAATATTAAATAAAAACTCTTACTTCTATGGAGGTAAGGGGTATAAAGAGAGTAAGCTCTACAAAAATAAAGCAGAGAAGTTGTGGTATAGAAATGGCTGATACTCCAAGGAGTCAGCTCATAAATTCTGGGTTAATTCTAATGCCACGTCCTCTACCAGAGACCTCATAACATGGGGCTGGTGGCCATACCTCTAATGCCAGCCCCTCATCCTTCCTTTTCATGCTTGTGGGGACCACAAGAGATGGGGCCCTCCCAGCTGCACGTCCTGCCTTCCCCATTTGTCCCACAAGGAGCTGCAGAATTGAATGGAGCTAGAACGCTCTTCTAGAAACCCTGGGTTTGATCCCGCAGCTGTGACTAGTCAAGGAGACTGCCGACACCCATGGTCTCGACAAACTCCTTTTGGAACAAACCTCAGACAGGGACTCAGAGTGTGTGTGTGTGTGTGTATGTGTTAGAACTTTCAAGAACATGACACCCAAATCACATGAATAATTTTTCTTGATGTTTTTGAGACATTCAACCAACTAACAAGAAGTCTTTTTAAAAAAATTTTGCACATTTTTCTTTTAGCCGCCTATATACATATAAGGTTAACTAATCTTTTAACATTACCTTTATTTCAGAGTTTGGCAAAAATTGTGTGATTCTGTCACAGACAGGAATCAGATGTTTCTTCCTGTCTTGGGAGAAAATTCCAGAGATCCACAGCTTCAATACCCTTTCAGAATTTGTACAAGTTAAAATGAAGGTAGACTAAGTGCAAAGACAGTTGTATACACCCCAAAACCAGGGCTTTAAAACCCTTTTACTGTGTGAACATGTTTGAGTCTTCTTGCCTTGAGCATTTCCTCCCAATGGCTTGGAGACTGGAGCATTTTAACAGTCTTCAAGGTTTACCCCTAATTCCCTAAGCAGACCTGGCCATATGTCAATCAAAACTGAAACCGAAGGAAAGGTATCAGGGTAACCTGTTTATTCTAGGGATATACGGGATATGTGAATCACTCACAGTTCTGTAGGGGCTCTACCCATGCTTGTTGGGTCTTGTTTCTATGAAAATACCTTTAGATGACTGCTGCTATCTTCCAGGGAGACCAACAGGAAAAATCTGTGATGTTTTTGGAGAAATTTATAGGCTTTTTCTTCATGGCTACCTTGAGTCTTGTAACTGATCATGCAGTTATACTGAATCGATGCCTGAGAATCTGAGAAGTGATTTGTGATCTGCTTTAAACATAGCACAGGACTTATCCAATCTTGCAAACTAACTTCATTTCAGCTTAATTTTATTGCCCTATCCTGATTCTTCCTTTGCTTTTTTTTTTTTTTTTTTTTTTTCGGTACGCGGGCCTCTCACTGTTGTGGCCTCTCCTGCTGCGGAGCACAGGCTCAGGACGCGCAGGCTCAGCGGCCATGGCTCACGGGCTCAGCCGCTCCGCGGCATGTGGGATCCTCCCGGACCGGGGCACGAAGCCGTGTCCCCTGCCTCGGCAGGCGGACTCTCAACCACTGCGCCACCAGGGAAGCCCCTTCCTTTGCTTTAATTGCTTTATCTAATCCTGCTCCATGCCATATATAATACTATAAATAATGCATATACTATATAAAGAAATGTGTACACTGTAAAATAGTATGTATTTTTTTCAGCCACCATAAATCCCTTTCATAAGGAAAACTTTAAGCAAACAAATAATAGAGGAATGAACTGCGTCCCCACTTGGTGGTGTTTTGCCCTTTAATTTGTCTTTTTATTGATCGTTCTTTTCTAATACGATGTTGATCTTCTCTAAATAAGATGTTGGAGTTCCTCAAAAAGCAGTGGGGAAAATGGGTGAAGGTGGTCAAAAGGTACAAATTTCCAGTTCTAAAATAAATAAGTCCTGGTAATATAACGTCCAGCATGGTGACTATGGTTAATAATACTGCATTGTATATTTGAGAGTTAGGTCTAAGAGAGTAGATCTTAAATGTTCTCATCACAAGAAGAAAAAGTGGTAACTTTGTGTGGTGATGGATTAAGTGGACTTGCTGTGCTGATCATTTTGCTATAGATAACATATGGAATCATTATGTTGTACACCTGAAACTAATACTTTACGTGTCAATTTGCCTCAGTTAAAAAAATAAAAGCTAAAAATAAAAAAAAAAAGAGTGGTTCTTATCTCCAAGGGTACTCTCTGCCCGATGGCCTAGTTTTTTCACTTTGTTTGTGTATACCGGCCTCTATGTTCTCCAGCCCGTCAACCCCTCTTCTCCCCCCAGCCCCAGACAACTCAGCAGCCCTTAACAATACCTGGCCCACCAGGGAGTTGAACCTACAGCACAGTCTGCATTCAAAGCCCTTGGTACAGCCTCGAACCCCTAGGACATGGCAAATTGTATAACTATGCACGCTCTGCTTTGTCTCAGGGAAGCTGACAGGCCTATATGGAAAACGTCGCAGACAGTGCTATGCTGAAGAGAAATAATCATATGCTCCCCCGAGGAGTATTTAGGTCCGTATCATCAGTCTTTGTAACACGCCTATGAAAGAGGCAGGAGGTTTGTCCTCTCAGCCAGTGTTTCTTAAGTGACGGAATGGGGCAGATCGTTGGGGAGCTTATGCTTGGTTGGGGAGAGAGTTAGGGTCTCAGGAGAGACAACTGAAGACCCCAGAGGTCCCTGCCATACTCAGCTGCATTCCGACATCTCCCATGCAGGCTGCAGCCTGAGCCAGTGCAGGGTTCGTCTTTTACAGGAGTGTTTAACTTTTCAGGGGACTGGAATCCATACAGGCCATCCACGTCTCTTTCCGCTCGGCTGTGCTTTCCAGCCCAGCTCCCAAAGCCCCACAAGAAATGTCTTGTGCGGTCAGTAGCTGCCAGTGAGTTTAAATTCCAGGCCTCCAGGCAAAGGTTTTAAAAAAGGTCTCTGCTCCAGCTCACCTCTTCCAGAAATGCCCCCTGACCACCCAGCCTCGGGGTTTCCTCCCAGGCAAACCTGGCCTGTTTGCTGGACCCCAGCACCTCCTCTGACACCTCCTTCTCATCTGTGCTCAGTGGAGGGGCTGAAAATAAGGAGGCCTCAAAGTCAGCTCAGTCCCCAATCTTCCGGCACACAGCTGTGCATAACAGACATGATTTTGCTTTTATCATTTGCAGCCTGAGTTACTTTCTCCGTAAAGCTGCATGTCCCCATATGTGGCTTATTAACTATTTAAGGAAGCCGATAAGAAATCTCCTATACCATTCTCTCCTACTTGTAGAACTAAGACCCATAATACAACAGTAGAAAAGCAAAATTGAGTAAAGAGGAGAAAAAAAGATAGCCAGATATCGAAATAGAGCAATAGGGAAGAAAATAAAAATAGAACCTCCTAGGGACTTCGCCTTGTGTGTGGTCCAGTCAGGGGTTAGGCCTCCAAGCTTCCACTGCAGGGAGCATGGGTTCTATCCCTGGTCTTGGTACTAAGATTCCCACAAGCTGCATGACTTGGCCCAAAAAAGAAAAAACAAAGAAAGAAAAATGAAATAGAACCTTCTACAGAATGGCCTCTTCTCTGCAAGACGGAGATTTTTTTGGCACAATCTAAAGTGATACAATTTTTATAATCTCCACCATGGGTTTATTTTTCAAGTGCTTAGAGAGGTATCTCTTTAGGAACCCAAACAACTGTTGTGAAATAAACTATCTAGAAAGCAGAAAGCTGGAAAGTTAAAACTGAAAATCCTGTGCAATATCATCATTTAGGTTAAAAATGGTAACAGTTAATGTCTACTGAGCGCTCAATATACGCCAGGCACTGTGAAAACATCATATGCGTTACCTCATTTATTACTCTTAAACACTCAGGGAGTTTTCTCCATTTTACAGATGAGGAAACTGAGTTTCAGAAAGGTTAGGTAACTTGCACAAGGTCACGTAACTTATGCAAGGTCACAGACCAAGGAAGCCACACAGCCTGGGTTTGAATCCAGGTTTATTTGTTGTTTTTTTTCCTGACTGTATGATGGTCACTGGCAGGTTTGGCAGCTTCTGAAGTGTCTCCTGAACTACCACGTGAAAATTCACTCTCTTGTATGTAGCACCGTATTTCAATATCAAGTGTGTTTTATGCTCTGCCACGTCTAAGTTTTGTAGGAAAGAAACCCACCTCGCTGAAGTCGCACTCCTAGTTTCAAGGGATATGGTATCAAATAAAATCGTAAATGTGAAAAACCTTTGGAAAATACAAAAGCAATCTACAGAGAACTGAGGATACCATTGCTATTTTAAAATGTCAAGATGTATGTGATATGCACGGTGATTCTCAGTTGCCCAGAATATTTTGAATCAAAACACCTGCTCACCTAACCAATTAGCACACCGGTAACTTGTGAACAAGCTACCTTTTCACCTCCTCGGGCAACCTCCTGCTCTTGCAACTTATTTCTGGGCCACGACCACTTGCTTGCTCAGCGGGGCACGTTTATGTCACAAGCTTCTCTTTAACAGGCACAGAAACGCCTAACGTGCAACAAAGTGTGAAGATGCAGGCGTATATGTACGAGTTACAATTGGGTCACCACCAGGTGAGCTGATTTACCGTACCGCCCCGCAGCCCGGGTTTTCAGAATACCCGTTAACAACCCCGCGTTAACTAGCAGGGGGCAGGCGCTGATTAACGGCCCCCTTCCGTGTCTCACCTGATCTTCCAGGAGTTTCCAGCTCTCGCATGTGTGCATGGTTTTGAAGCAGCATTAAAGCTGCTCAGGGCAAGAGGATTTAAACCCCCTGGCCCCCAGAAAGAGCTCGTTGCTTGTTCGACCGGAGGACTAAGAAGCTTTAATGAAGACAGACCACGCTCTAGAAATGGTGAAACCATTTCAGGTTTCAGAGAAGGCAGTTTGGGAGAGCCGCTGGAGCCTTCACCTCCTCCTTCCTCCCTTATTCTACTAAGGAGAACCGAGGTAGCGGGAAAGGACAGTGTAGGCGCTCGAGGGGAGAAGCCAAAGATTAGCCTGACCCGCGTCCTTGGAAAGCAACCGACAACAGGAAGGAAGCTTATTAACCCCTCTGCTCCCCCTCCCTTTTCCCGGCGTGAGAATCGGCTCCTCCTCCCGGGCGTGCGACCCCGGGGTAAAATGCAAGCTGTCGCCTGCTTTCCGCACCCTGCGCGCGGCGCCCGGCAGAGGAAGAAGCAGGCGGCAAAGGCGTCGCCCCAAGCCGCGTGGAGCGAGTTCGTCTCTCCGGCGTGAACCTCCCGAGCGAGACGGCCTGGACCCCGCGACCGTCGCGCCAGCTAGGCACCGCAGGCGCCCCATTTCCCGGCCTCTCTTCGGAGCTGGCAGTCTGCACCCCAATCCCTAGCCTTAATCCCCCTCAACACCACGGCGCCACCAACCCCGGTGCCTCGCGCAGGTGGCGCAAACGCCCCCGCCCTCGGGCGCCCCCTGCCGGGGAGAGGGAAGGCGGCGGCGGACGCGGAGGAGCCGGGCGCAGAGCGGGGAGAGAGCTCCGGAGCCGGGAAGAAGCCGGGAGCTTCCCTGATGGTGCCGACGCCTCCGAGCCGGGGAGGAGCGGCGAGGGGGCAGCTGGGCAAGAGCCTGGGTCCGCTTCTGCTGCTCCTGGCGCTGGGACACACGTGGAGCTACCGAGAGGAGCCCGAGGACGGCGACAGGTAAGCGCTGCCGGTCCCTGCTTGGTGCGCCGCGGCTCTTGGGGTGCAGCCGGTGCCCCTTCCCCCCCACAGCGGTAAGCCTCACGCCCTCGCTTCCCCGGGCGCTCAATTGTTCTAGCTGACGGTAAACTCTGCTCCCGGGTGAGACCCTCCGCGCCCTTAGCCCTGGCTCCTCCATCTGTGGGTCGGGGCACCGAGATACCCGCGCGCCGCATTCCTGCCGCCCTCCACTGCCCCGCTTCTTCACCTTTTCTTTCCCTTGGGCCTGGGCTCCCTGCGTTGGACCCTCGCCGGGTCCACCCCTGACCCTGGAGTCCGCTCCGCGCCCGCGTTGGGGAACCAGCGCCTGGTCGCCGCGCGGGACGCGGATGCCCAACGCGCGCTATCCTCCGCTCTCCAGTGGAGAACCAACGAAGTTCCTCCAACTTTTTCCACAGAGAAATTTGCTCGGAAAACAAAATCGTCACGACCACATACCCGTGTCTGAAGCCTTCAGGCGAGCTCACGACGTGCTTCAGGTAAGTCTCGGGGTTCCACCGACTCCGTCCGTGCGCGCCCGGGCTGTTTGGGGAGGCGGCGCCGCGCAGGAGGGGCTTGGAGATCCGCTCGGGGACCGGGGCCACGGTGGTAGGTGCTGGGTGAGTGCCCCTCGGTGCAAACGCTTTCTTTTCTTTTGCGTGTGGTTTCTGCGCCGGAGCGATGATGAGCACCTGAGTGGCGGCGGCACCTAGAGTTCGTGCTCTTAGAACCTGAGGGGAGGTGGTTTACTGCTTCCTCGAATATTTGCGTGATGGTTGGAGAAAACGTTGAAAGTTTCGTAAAGAAAGCGGGTCGGATGGTGGGTGTAAACTGTGCGGCATAGCAAAGGTGAATGGCTGTTTTTGTTTTGAAAGCCTAAAGGCATACAACCAGGAGATCCTTGGTTCTTGGCTATCTTTTGATTTTCTGCCAGGACAGAGTGTAACAGTGTCACAGCCTCTGTGGGCAGGAGGATGGGGGAGGACTGCGGGCATGACTTGGGTTAAGTGAAAGCAAAAAGCGTCAAGATGGTTGAGCCACAAGAAGAGGATCAGTCTTCCTGAAAATTTAGCTCACAGAGCCTGGGTGCTTGTTAAAGCTAAGCATGAATAGGGCTAGGGATTCTATACTATGAAAAATGCTCCCAGGTGGTTCTGATTCTCAAGGTGAATCAGTGTTCCCTGCTTGCAATTTCTGGAGGTGAGGGTTGACTTCACCATAGGCTTCTGTGCCAGTGCCCTCCTTGGAAGGAGGCACCCACCATAAGCGCTTATGAGTTGCCTGCTTTTTAAAGGTTCTGTGGGAGGTACAGGGATCACACACTCCACCAGACTCCATCTCTGTCTCTGGGAATCGTGCACTGTTTGGGGTGCTAGGCTGACTATTGGGTAGTATAAGATAGCACAGCAATCCTCAAAAGTGAACTTGAAAGAGAAGGAAGTTGCACTAATGATGCGGTAGCAGGTGAATCCTTTGAGCTGTTTAAAAAAAAAAAAAAAAAAACCAAACCAAAAAAAGTGCTCAAAGGTTCAGGTGTAAGTGGTTATAGGGCTGGTCAGTTTAGGGGTACAAAGGCACCATCAGTTATATCACGTACCATGCTGCTTAAGTGAAGCAACAGTCAAGTCTTAGCCTTGGGAAGTGGGTGGTGACACTGAACGAGACGTGTGAGTTAGTGGGGAAGAGAGAGTATGGTTCAGTTGGCAGGTGAAGACTCGGAGAGGTTAACTGGGTAAGCAAGGTCACCCATCTGGAGACCTGACCTGGTGCTAGCCCTGTGTTTCATCCACACTATTTCTTAGGACACATTTTTTCCCCTGTCACCGCAGCATAAAACCTCTAATCTAACGTGGAACGTATCCCTGAGACGGTTTGCTCATTTATTTGGTCCCTGAAGGTCAGACTGCACATAAGTCAGTGACAGTTATAGAAGGCATGTCCGATTTTCAGAAACCACTGGTGCCTGATTAGTGTTCGAAGCTGACTTCATTCGTTCAGCTGTTACTTGTTACTTTTTATTTTTTAACAGAATTTAAAAACTGGTGTTTTTCTGCACTAAGCCTCTGTAGGAGACATTAGCAGTGTCTTGATATGTTTTCATTAACAGCTACTCAAAGAAACAGCTTAGAGAACTAACAAAAAGGATATCTTATTTGTAGGAGAAAAGAGCTTAGAGGAGTTGGGAGGATGTTTTCAGCTGAAGAAAATGGTAATGGTCCCTGTGAATGTTGTTTCTTTGGTTTTCCTTTAAGAGTTCTGTGTGTACTTCGTTGGTTTTATACAATTGCCATAGTTTAGTACCTTCCTAAAGACAGTTAGTTGGCAGTTCGTGCCCCCGTTTTAGCCCCAAGAATGGAGGAATGCTGTGTGCTCTTCGGTCTGTGAATTCTGATTGTCCTGGCCCTGGAGGCCCTTGCTGCTCCCGGTGTGGGTGGCACGGGCATCTTCTGGGAGCTTGTATTGTCTCAGGCCCCTGCCCAGAACTCCTGAATCAGAACTTGCATGTGAACGAGCTATGCATTAAGGCTTGAAGCGCTGCTATAGTAACCAGAGTCATGGTGCAGACCTGTTTGGACAGATCCTCTGGAGCTCAGAGGCCCCTGCAGATGAGTTAGCTCTTCCACCACAGTACCTTAAAATCAGACAAAGAACCAGCCTTCCAGGAAATCGGACTCGTGGACTGTTGGCTGACCCTTAATTAAAGTGAAAGTAACGTAGCAGAGCTACTACTGTTCTGGGAATGCTTTCTGACTGCCTAGAATCCCACTCTTAGCAGATGTCTCTGGTGAGTGGCTTTTTGCTGAAGAGAATGCATACCGGAAGTCACTCCTGAATTTAGAACGTGGTCTTTTAACACTGGCTTTTGAAAACCCATGGACATGGAGGTATAGTAGACGTAACATCTGATTTGCCATTATTCCTAAAAGTCATATGGAGACTGAGGTGATATGGAAAAGAGATGGGGTCGGAATACTCTGTCCTGGACCCCACCACGCTTGTACACTTCTGTTTTCCGTGGTGTTACGTAAGCAGCACCTTTCCACTTAAGCCTTATATTAAATGACAGTTGGAGGATTTACTGTGTATTCACCAGTGTCCTATGCACTTCACATACATACAGCTGTAATCCTCAAAGCCACTCTGTAGCATGTGTGTTGCCTCAGTTTTACCGAGAGAACCGAAGCTCGGATTAAGTCCACTTGCCCAGGGTCACAAAGTTAATACACGGGAGACTCGAGGTCAGACCCAGGTTTGTCTGACTTCAAAGTCTGGGCCCTTTCATCATCCCGGTGGTGTCTACAGATGTGGCTGAACTTTCCAAATCTGGCATCTAAGTAAGGAAGAAAACTATACATTAGAGGCTATAAACTCGAAAGAAGCAGATAACTCTAGCAGCCCCTGTGACCACAGTGGTTTTCTGAGTTACCACTGCTCTTGATCTGTCTCAAACAATTGAGCTTCCATTACCATGTTATACACGACGTTGGTTGCTACATGTATAGCTTTCCTTCCTTGTAGGATTTCATTGTGATCACAGGGTCCGTCTCTAGGGACTCTACCCCAGTGTGCATTGAGCCAAGTCCCCAAAGCTGATGAAACAGAGCGAACGCCTTTGGCAGCTTCATCGTAGAGGGCATGTTTGCTCAGCACTACGCTCTGACATGGAGCGTATCATTTTACCAGTAGTTAAGATTTCAGTGTGTGTGATTTATCTAGACTCTAAATTTATCCTAGCCAAAGCAAGCCCATAAAGTTATAATGGCATTTACCCCTCTTGTGGCTATTAAAAGTTCTTCCTACAAGTTAACTTTTTTCCTCCTTTCCCAGATGGTGTAGTTTTTGAACAAAAGGTCTGTGTTTACCTTTTCTTTATGGGGGTCTCATCAAGAAAATGATAGTCTTTTTAAAAATAAGAACAGGAGTGTAGGAAACATCAAGAAATCAACTTGTATTGAGTGAGCCTGTATCCAATAAACATGCTAATTAACTCTGGATCCATTAATCAGTTAAGGACTCGAGCCTCTATTATGAGCTTAACATGTTCCTAGAAAATGCTTGAGCGTAGTCCCTGGTCACGTTTTACAGACTTGAGTCTTAGACCGAGGCCTCTACGACTGTAACCAGTATACAATGTACATGATCGAGTTCAAAATTGTGTAGTTTATACTCTGATGGGGAAGAGATTAGAAGCAGCTAGGAATGGCTTTATGGGCGAGAGAAGACTTGATTGTCCTTCAACGTGGTTCTTTAACAGAATGGTCGGTGTTTGTTGCATTAGCTGTGATCTTCAGCTTTGTGGTTCACAGACCTACAAGTAGAGGCTCTCAGCTGTATTTGTCCTATCAGTGCTGTCTCATGAGGGTCATGTTCCCATGGGAAATAATGACATGGGGATGCAAGAACTCCCACTTAGGATTTGGTAGCACTGTTGCATTATCTCAATTAAAATGTGGAAGTTAACATATTTCTGCAAATATGTTTACTTGGAAATTAGAGAGCAAGAAGGTGGCTTAGTTGGGGCAGCGCCACCAGAGGGAAAGCCCCGGACTTTAGCTAAGTCTCCATTGGAGGAAGGGCTGGAGAATGTGCTATCTGGCAGGTTCCTAAGTCCCTACACAGGGCTTTGATGTCAAAACATCCATAGTAGAAACTCTCTTCCCCAGTTTGAATTCCAGCTCTACTGCTTCCGTGACCTTGAACGTTTCTCAATCTGTACTCTAGTGCTCTCCTTTAAGTAAATGAGGGTCACGTTAGTACTGCAGTGATAGGGTTATAGTGAAGATGTAAATGAGTTGATATACATAGGAAGCGCTCAGTGAATGCTGCCGCTCAGGCTCGCTGCTGTGTCTCCCCAAGTCTGGCGTGGTGAGTGCACAAGCTGGGCGCTCAGTAGGCATCTGCTGAGTTTTGAGCTTTGCAGTAGACATTTTTGAAAGAGCAAATTCAGACCCTAGCCAGAAACCCTGAGGGTGTTTATAGCAGTCACACGTCAGCTGTTTTTAGTTGCCTCTCCAATTGTAGGCTGGCCCAGAAATCTAGTGCCTTGGGAAAATTATCAATACATAAAGGATATCTTCTGCTTCCTGCCTCCTACCTGACTACACGATGTTCTCTATTCACGTAAGTATAAAAGTAGGCAGAAGGCACAGTTACCCCATTTTAGAGGCTCTTAGAGATATGCCCCTTGTCCAGGGTCATGAAGGGTTTTATTGGCAGAGACAAGACTAGCGATTAGGTCCTCAGCCCAGTTCTGGTCCCTCCCTTCTCCCTCCCCGTTCTGTGGCCAGCATAGCTTAGAACCTGCTCTGAATCACTGTTGGCTCATTCAGGGCTTGTGGGCCCCCTTTAAGAAAGCATTTGTACCTTCATGACTACTGTCCATATTCTAACCATAAGGAGGAAGTAGTCCAAATGTTAACAGAGCAGGGGACGCATGGGGGTGGCTTACGTGCAAAACTGCCTGAATCACAGATAAGTTGGAGGCAGCCTCATGTTTCCCTGTTAGACCCTATCTCCCACTGGATAGTTAGCTTGCTGAGTGCCTGGTTCCTCTGTCCTCTCATGACTGTAGCCTCAGAGGCTAGCCCTGTGCCTGGACAGGGTCCATACACATTGTCACATACACAGGACTCGGGGGATGAATGTTAATTTTACAAGTAAACAAGGAGATGTGACTGAAATCTTTCAGGTCTTCCAGAACTTCTGTTGCTATCCGAGTATGCCCGCTGCTTTCAGCTGAGTTTCTTTCTGCTGGAAAGCAGTTTGCTTACACCTGTGAGCTGCTGCCATTTGCATTAGTTCCCACCTTGACCGTTAAACTTTAATTGCTAATGTGTTACAGGTGCTGCTTCTGGCAGTTATATAGCTCATTCCATGGACTTGTTACTTTAAATAATACCTGAAGAGGATGTGGGCAGTCCTGCCCAGTGTGTTGATTGCCCTGTGGACGCTGGCTTTGAAGTAGTGGTGGATGCAGTTTTAAAGGGGATCTTGCTCCCTACCCACACCCTTTTCTTTAGCTTGAGCAGGTGTCAGGAGAGAGGGGAGGTGGAGGATGTTGGCCCAGGCAAGGTTCTCTCTCACTTTTCACTCATTCTCTAGGGAACAAGACAGAAGGGTAGGAAACAACTAACAATTGAACTGGCCACAATTGTGAACAGGACACAACTGGTGTCCTTTGAGACCGGGTCCAGTTGCTACACATTGTCCCCAAAGTTGTTGATGCTCTGACTTGCTACATTCACTTCCCTTCATCTTTTCTAAGTGAAGCTGTGGGGTGGATGCACCCGGAAAAAGCAAATACGCTCTTTTTTCTAGAATACCCTATTTTCTCAGATGGTAGTTTGCATTCCAATCGGTAGTTTAAGTTCAGTGGTTCAGCTTACGCAAACTCACTACCTTCCTGTGCAGTGGGATCCTGGCTGCTCTGCGTTAGAGGGTCTGCCTGATTCGGGGCATTGCTGACTATCCAGCGAACGAAGGTCTCCATCCTTTCTCAGCTTATTGCTTCTAATTTGGGGGGTGAAAAGGTAATCAGCTGTAACATCGGCAGCTTCTCTTCTGCCAAGCCAGGTTCTTTTCCATATAAAGTCATTTACCAATTTCAGAGTTTTACCAGCGATTGCGTTCCTTGTTCAGAGCTTGCTATGTGCCGAGCACATTCTAGGCACCCAGAATACATATGTGAATAAGTCAGGAGAAACCCCCAAACCTCTGCCCTCATGGAATGCATGGATTTTAATTCAATTTATCTTTTTTAGTAAAGGAATTTCGAGCCAAGGATGTCCTTGGGGACGTTTGTTAGATGATTATCTTTGGCACACATCCGATGTTACATTTGGGGGGCCTAAGAGCTTAATTTCCTGTGGCCCAGCTGTATCGTTTCAGCAAAAGAAACCCTACGGCTCCAGGCAGGGACACGAGAACCCGGGGACGGTGGTAACTAATGTGTTTTTCTTCTCCTAGCAGGAAGGGAACTAACACGTGCCACAAGTCCCTTCTAAGAATTATTGGAATGTGAAAGCATTCCAAAGAGAAGGCCAGTTCTCTGGCTGTGTGTCCTGTGAGACAGCCTCAGAATGGGCCAACTAGGAACAGATACCTCGTGTGGACCCGGTTTGCCTCAGCCTAGGTTGCCCCATGTTTGCCAACAGTACCTTTAAGCAGAGTGTTAAGAGAAGGCGTGCCCCTCCTACATTCCTCGACTCTAATAACCCATTACAGGTCTGTGTTCATAAATGCATCGGAACTGTATGGACAACTTGTTTACATCCTGAAGTACCTGTATAGGGGTCGGAGTGGTGTTAACCTCTACATGTTTAATCCCAGTCAAGCAAGGTACATCTTTCTAGCTCCAAGGTATGATTCATGTGAGTCAAAACTAGGTGTGAAAGCTTGGAAGAACAACTATATTGCCTCCTTGTTCGGTGTGTTAGGACGTGAACCAGGTTATCGTTCCGTGCCCTTCATGACTTTAGAAACTTGGACCACGTCTATTCTAGCCTTATCCATTCGCAACCTTTCCACCCCTTGGCCACTGCTCTGGGGTGTTCTCTGGTATTTGCCCGTGCTGGTGTGAGGCCCCCATCCTTAGTCCTCTGGGAAAAGTTGGAGCAGCTGTCGGTGGCTGCTGGTACAGAGAACCGGTGGGAAGCTGGGAGGGCCCTCTGCACTGGGATTTGGCTCGGAAAGTTTGGTATAAAGCAGGGATTGGCCTGCTGTAGTAGGGCAGGTGGCATGTCTTTATACAACCCATGATCTAAGAATGCTTTTTACCTTGTTTAAAGGGTTAAACTGTGCAACAGACCTTACTTGGCCCCCAAACCTCAGATATTTACTGTCTGGCCCTCTTCAGGGAAAGTTTGCCAACTTCTAAAGTGCTGTCTTAATGCAAATACATCCATATGTGACCTCATCCACAGGTCTGAGTCCTCAAGGGGGCAACCTTGAGGACCTTTAGGCTGCTGCCTCTTTGAGGCCTTTGCCTTTGTATTGCCTTATTGTATCTGGGTCTCTGGCCCGAGCATCTTTTCATTGTGACTTGATTTCCTGATCTCAAGGAATCAACTATAGTTATTGTTGAGCTGGGACTTTATTTCCAGTCATCTTCCCTTAAATGATTCTCTAAGTGAATGTAACTCGTCGGGATGTTTTTAAGAAGCTGATTTTACTGCAGCTAGTTAAGTGCTGACTTACTGCTGCTTTTCTCTGTGTTCCCAGACTGGCCTTCCTTGCCAGTTGAGTAATCCTTGGATTGCCTTGGCTAGTTGCCCACCATCCTTAATTCCATATGTCCTTAATTCTCAGCTTGTGTAGTGATTGTCACATGCTTTGACTCAAAGCCAGCTCTCCATAAACTTGTTAGTTCTGAATTTCTACAGTGGAAGGCCTCACATTCAAAAATCCAATGAGAGTATAGCTCTTATTTGAAGAACACACATCTAGAGAAAGTTATTTTCAATGAAGAGTGTCCTAAATCAGTGTTGCAACATTTCACTTTTCCTTTTACGGCTAAAAAGTGTCATAGGTTGGCTCAGTTGCACTGGGCCCAACATCAGTAATTAAACTTTTGAACTTAAACTCTGAACTGCCTTCTTAACAGTACCAGCTCTTTGATTCCATGAAGATCACGGAGACTCCTAGAGTGATGCCTTTCGACACTGAGGGTGGGGACAAAGTACGGAGAAGGAAAGAACTACTGAAATACTCTGAGGAGAGAGAGGCAGAGTCTAATGGTATTTTGGAGAAGGGAAAGGAGGAAAATGTTGGAATGCACCGCTTGACATATTAGGCAGATAAAGAAATGCCCTGGGGTATAGCAAAGAAGAAAATTATAGGTATAAACACTTGATAAGGAGTAGAGAGTATCCTATGGAGATGAGGGCGGGTGAGAAAAAGATGTGGATACCAGTCATGTAGGAGCCTCTGACCTTGGTAACAGCCACTTTAATGGACTCAGCTGAACGGAGGTTAAATGAAAGGCAAACTAAGCTTATAAAGGTCGACAGATTGACAAATGCAATTTTTGTAACGTCCTGTGTGTGTTCACTATTCCTTCAGAGGTCGGAGGCCGTCTAGAAGCCAGTGTGGAGACCAGGCTGTTAACTTCCCCTCCGGCTCTCCCCTCTCTTTGCTTCCACTTGGACTTGCTCTTGGTAACGTGTCCGTGTGTCACTCTGGAATCTTCCTATAGTGAAACGACTCACGGCTCTTGTGGTGAAAAATGACAGGTCAGAGTGGAGGCTGGCTTCCTGGGAGCCCAGCAAGACCACAAGACTGTTCATTGGAGGCAAGGTCATTGCCCGGAAGGTGCACTGGAATTTAGTTCTGGCAGATTCTGAAAGCTTAGAGGAACCTAGAATGTAACATCAGTGGGGTTTTATCTCTGAGAAAGTTTGGCTGAAGGATTTTAAGTCTGTAAAAATCGACTTCAATATTACGTCGGTTTTCTGGAAATCACTGCTGCCCATCAGCTGGGAGGGCATAGGGAAAGGTAAGTGTGAGGCTCTGCATAAAATCTACTTGGAGGTCACTTAATCGGGCTGCATTTTCTACCTGGAACACAGGTGAGAGGAGGGGAGGGAAAAGGGTGGGTCTGGGGGAACTTTGAACGCAAAAGCAGAGATCACGGAGAAACGCAGGCTCGTGTGATTTCCTCTGGTGGCCCTGTGTGAAGGCTCGTTCTCAGGAACTAGCTTGTCCTGTGAATGCTCAAGTCCCGGAGCAGGTGTGTGGTGGAGCCAGACAGGCTGACGCCAGAGCCTGTTGTTAACCACTAGGCTCCTCTGAAAAGCCTGACAACTGTGGTTACCTTGCCTGCTGCCATAAATTAAAGAGACGTTTAGACAAGGGAAGGAGGATGCTAGAAATAAGGATGTGTCAGTCCTGCTGGTAAAAAATAAGTTGGACAAGTTATCAAAAGTAGACACATGAACCAACAACCTGTCCTGCCCCATGTTTGCCGGGAACGCCTCGGCAAACTACCGTAGACTGGGAAGCTTAAACTCGAGACTTTCTTGCAGTTCTGGAGGCTAGAGGTCTGGGACCAGTGTGGTGGCAGGGTTGATCCCTTCTGAGTCCTCTCCTTGACTTGCAGGTGGCTGTCTTCTCTCTGTGTCTTCCCAGGGTCTTCCTTCTGTGCTTGTGTGTCCTAATCTCTTCCTCTTACAAGGATACTACTACATACGGCATTAGAGCCCATTCTCATAACTCATTTTAACTCTGGCCTATTTAAAGCTTTGATCTCTAAATAATCACATTCTCCGGTACTGGTTTTAGGACTTCAATGTGTAGGTTTTGGGAGGACACAATTCAGCCCATCGTATCCCCCCACCAAAAAAGCCCAGCACACGCTGGGGCCATGTGACAAAGGGGACGGTTTTCATACACACTGATTTCCATGGGCGTCACTGTGCACGTGGTGACACTGAGTTATCCAATGAAATTAAAGTATTGTTAATACCGCTGAAGAAGAAAAACATGAAACCATAATGTTGTTTGTAGTGATCCCTTCTGTGGTACCTCCTCCTCTAGCTAAATGATGTAGGGAGTTAGAACAGATCACAGCCTCCATCAAGACGTCACAGTTGCAAATGCTGAGGTCCCCCCACCCCAGACCTACTGAATTAGAATCTGCATTCTAACAAGCGTCCCTAGGTGTTTCCTACACACATTTAACTGGGAAGCGTTGTCCTGAACATCACTGTACCGTTCCGGGACTCCTTCCTCATGCGTGGCTCTTCTGTGCTTCCTACTTGCAAAACACTGCCTGTGGCTTTACAGCCTAGACTGCGCTTGGAATCACCTGGTGAGATTTATTTTCCTGCCTTTTTTTTTTTTTTTTGTCGGTACGTGGGCCTCTCACTGCTGTGGCCTCTCCCGTTGCGGAGCACAGGCTCCTGACGCGCAGGCTCAGCGGCCATGGCTTACGGGCCCAGCCGCTCCGCGGCATGTGGGATCCTCCCGGACCGGGGCACGAACCCGTGTCCCCTGCATCGGCAGGCGGACTCCCAACCACTGCGCCACCAGGGAAGCCCACCTGGTGAGCTTTAAAAAAAAAAAAAAATCCATTGTCCAGATTGGTACCCTAGACCAGTTTCATCAAACTCTGGAGGTGGGTGCCAGACACTGGGAATTTTTGAAGCTCCTTGCACGATTCCATTATGCAGCCAAGGTTGAAAGCCTTGGAGCAGAAAGCAAAAGGGGGTGAGCTGCCTGATTCCTTGCCAATGGAGAAATGGTCCCTGTTTCTTCCTTCTATGGCCATTAGGCCTGGGTCCTCATGTCTTGTGCAGTTACTGCAGGTCCACGCCCCTCGGCAGGGAAATTTACAGTTAGAGCTTGTGTTGGTGCCTGGTGTCTCCTGCTTCTTCTGTTGGGTCCTACTTTTTCCCTCCTGGCATCACCTTTCTCTTCTGAGTTGGATGGTTCGAGGGCAGTCAGGAGAGTGATGAAGTGGGCTGAGGTGGATCAACAAAGGTGGTCCATTCCTCATGAGTGTTGTGTTTCTTAAGCTGATCAGTCCTAAATCCCCTGGTGCAAATTCCATCACTTTTCATTTCCTCTTGCAGCCTCTCAGCTTGGTGTCTGGAGCTACTTGGTGACCTTTGTTGAATTTTTTAAAAAATGTTTTGTTGCTGCACTGCATGAATTTTCTCCCAAGATATAAACATGGCTCAGCATATTATAAATGAAAGCTCTTCAGTGTCAAGCTGTGTCTTTCTTCCCTTGCAAGCATCAAACACACAGTTTTTTCCACTTAGTGTGATAGGAAATCTATGTGCTGGCAGAGATTCTCTTCCCATTCTGTTTTTGTGTTCCTCTTCAACTCTTCAGGCCTCCCCTCTGATAACTGAAGAAACTTCTCAACCCCCACCAAACACAAGGCTTTTTCTGGGGTTGCGTTAACTTTGTGCAAAACGAAACAATGTGCTCTGTGGTTTGACTGCATAGGTGTCACCTAAGCCCTGTATATACCATATGGCCGCAAACCAGGCAGTCCCCAAGGAGGTCCATATGGAATGCATCGTTACACAGTAAGTCCCCTACCTATGAACGAGTTCCCTTCCGAGCGCACATAAGACCAGTTTGTCTGTAAGTCCAACAAAGTTACTCCACTAACACAATCGGCTATATAGTACTGTACTGTAATAGGTTTATAATACTTCTCACACAAATAATATATAAAAACAAACGAACAAAAAATATATATTTTTAATAGGAATAGAAAAGAATTTTATTTGAGCCTGAGGACTATAGCCCAAGAGATACAGATTTAAGAAGTACTTAAATGTGTTCCACCTGACTGCAAAATGGGGGAGGCTTATATAAGCAAAAATCACAGTCAGTCAGTCACATGAGTCGTGTATCAAGAATCATAATTGGAGCCGGCAAGAAGTCAGGATGCTTGACAAATAAGGATTGGTTGGGGTCTGAAGTGGTTGCACAGGTACAAGGGGAGACCTTGAGACTAGGCGGCTGCTAGCAGATATGAAGAACGACTGATGGGATCCTTGAGTCTGATACAGTTGAGAGAACTCAAGTTCTCAGTGATACAGGAACATGTCTGAAAGCACATCCACGATGGCCACCCAGCTCCATTTTGAATGCCTGAACCACAGTTATTCCCTTTTGATTTTTAAATGGTTAAATCAGATTTTAGTGGTTAAATCAGATGTACAATGCCTGTTTGACAGGCCAGAAGACAGGCTGTTGTAGTTAGCATAAAGGTCAAGCCAAACCATGTGTAAGCCAGAATGACTTCCCATATCTGTGACAATTACTTCCATCACTGGGTAAGATGGGAAGCCGTCGGAGGTTGGGAAGTAAGGGAGTGGCAGGATCTAATTTAACCTTAAAATAAAAGTCTCCCCAGCTACCGAGCAGAGACTCACTTGTGGGCCTTTCTCAGCCGTGGAAAAGAGGCTTTATTTTGAGGAATTGCGCAGGAAACCACATATCTGAAGTATGTCAGTCATAGTTTCCAGGGGACAAACACGCCTGGGTAAAAGTAATCAGTTAAGTAGCATTTATTTTGAGAGTTGATAGTAAAGAATTATTGAAGAAAAAGCAACAGTAGTTGCATTTTCAGGCTGGTTTTGTGAATGATGTAGCAAAATGTTTGTGAAAACTGAAGAAGCACTTGATACCATTCTCCTTGGATATACGTGTATTTCTAGCTCAGAGGAATTATATATAATTTTGACAAATTCATTCTCCTGAAGCTGTCAAAAAATTAGGTCTTATTTTAGTTCTCCCTAAAAGTACTAAAATTGGCAGGAATAAGTACTATCTTTAGAATATACAGGTTAACATATATCCTTATTCCTTTGAGATCTTTTTGACCCATTTTAGAAGCTCTGGTTCTTCATCTTTATCAAGGGCAGAACTACCCAATTTTTTTTTTTTTTTTTTTTTTTTTTGCGGTACGCGGGCCTCTCACTGTTGTGGCCTCTCCCGTTGCGGAGCACAGGCTCTGGACGCGCAGGCTCAGCGGCCATGGCTCACGGGCCCAGCCGCTCCGCAGCATGTGGGATCTTCCCTGACCGGGGCACGAACCCGTGTCCCCTGCATCGGCAGGCGGACTCTCAACCACTGCGCCACCAGGGAAGCCCCAGAACTACCCAGTTTTTAAAAATACGCTGGATTAGGAAAAAAAATACCAAGAGCAAAAACTTTGCTTGATGTAAGAGACACCAGTTAGGGGAGGGTATCTTCTTGCTTAGAGTCAGACAGCTCAAGTGTTCAAGTATTCATCGGCAAGCACTTTCTCTTAATTTTCCCCACACTAAAGAACATGGTCCACGTGGATAGCCATATGAAGATTAATAATCTCATACTATGTAGTATGAACTACTACACGAGGACTAAAACATTTTTAATCTTACAGTACCTTGCAAAGTACAGTACAACAGCTGGCATCCAGGGGCTGGCATCGAGTGAACAGGCAAGAAGAGTTACTGACTGGAGGAGGTGAGGGATGGTAGAGCTGAGGATCGTCAGCAAGGGGAGACAGGGCAAGCTGCAATTTCACGCCTGACGCTGATGGCACAGGTTCTGGTTCCTTGCTGGATTCAATTCTATCTACCCTCTTAAAAAACGATCCAGTGATGTCTGGGTAGTAGCTTTCCTCTTTTCTCATCATAGATGACATCCTGGGTTTGAAATAAAGATACTGTACTACTGTACTCTGTATAGTACTGTACAGTAAAGTACTCAAAAGCACAACCACTTGTGGAGGATGCACGCACGTGACAATGTACGCCAGACACGTGAACTAACTTACACGACTGGGCGTGGGAATGCGTGAAAGTTCGCAACTTGTATGTAGGGGACTTACTGTAATTGCCATTCTAGTCAAAAAGAAAGATGCGGTCATGCTGATTAAATCATAGAAATAGAAGTTACTATAAATTAAGGAAATATAATTGCATTTCCTGGGTAGATGTGCTTCTGAGGTTCTTAATGAGGGATTTCTTTGAATTGGAGGCTGGCAAGACGCGAAGTGGTTCCTAAGTGACCTGAGTTCTTAAACTTCCAGAGTCTGTGACAGCATGATGAGTGTGGCATTCTATTAGAAAGTATATAATAGGAACGGGTAGTTAAAACTTTAGGCGAAGATGTGAAAGGATGCTGACAATTTACTAGGCATGTCTGCCACCCCAACTATCTTCGAGTCCTTTCCCAGAGACCCCTAGTGTTTGGGAAACACATTTCCAGGTCATGGCTCACATGAAAATGATCATCTGTGGAGGGCACCTTGAGGTCAATGACAAAGGAAGCTTAAGGCTGGAGGCTCCGGTCCAGGAGGCTTCGGCAGTCCCGACTGCCGCTCTGGTGTGCCAGAGCAGGAGAGGTTGAGGTCGTGGCACACCTGGAGCCGTTTCTGGGCAGTCATTGCTGCTGGGGTCGGGGGGGGGGGTGGTGGTGTGCACCCATGGGGGTGCTCCAGTGTAGACAACCCCCTTGCAGCGTTTGGCCATCAAGCTGTTTATTCACGCTGTACCTCCAAATTTTGCCTCTCCAGTGACTCCTTTCTTGGCTGTTATTAAGTCCAATTTCTCCTGTCCATCCTTTAAAACATGACTTGCATCATCTTTAGGCTGTTTATTCATCCCTTAGCTCATACACAGCTTGACTCTGGGTGGTCCTGACACATTTGGTATGTGCTCATTCTATTTGATGCGATGGAAGCCTTAATTTGGGGAAGCCTACGGTGCTGCAGGGACCATAATTAACTCCTCTTGCCCTGAAGAGGGGAAGGTTTCATCCATACTTCTTAGGACTCTGCAGCTGAGAGGCTTGGCTCCCAAAGGAAAGTACCATCGTGAAGATGAGGGGAAAACACCTTCTTAGAGAAGCATGTAAGGGAAGAATCGTGCTTTCTAGTCGCTACAAAAGAGCGCAAGAAGGAGGTAATTGTCTCTTTTTAAAACTTTACCTTTTTGTATATGATAGCAGTACTTGCTCTTTACGTGTTTTACATCATGAATGACTGGGAACTGGAGATGCTCCATAATCTTGCCCCTCCAGGATAATGACAGCCAAGGACTGGAGTGTATTTTCCTGATCTTTTCTGTGCCTTTACTAACGGACATACTCGTAGTTATTACTTGCGGACATAACGTAGTTATTACTTACAGAAACAGGTTTGTTCTGCGGTCGCTTTTTTCACGTAACAATAGGTAAAGAACGCTTACCATTACGCGGAATGCTAATTCATTTTTACCACATAGTATTTTTATTGCATGGATGCATCCTAATTCATCTCTTCACTGGAGAGCTGCTTCTTAAGCAGTTAGCAGACGCTGAGGGTTTTGGTGGGTTCAGGCTTTACATTTAAGATGCAAACTTCAAATATATCAAGTTTTACCTAAACGAATCAGGAGGGAAGAATCTAGAGTCACCAGATAGCATTTTGGTCTGGAAGCTGCAGGACATGGCCTTTAGTGTACAGCTCTACCGCTGCCCTCCTAGGATTCCTGTAACCCTCTGGCTCTGGTCCTAGGTGTGGGATGGTGGGACTTTGACCAGGTTCCTTCTAGCCCTGGTGGTCTGTGACTGATCTCTCCCTTCCTCACGGAGAGCTAAGCCAAAGGAAGCCGGCTTCGTTTATAGCCCAGGGGATTTGCTTCACCTGGAGATACTGTGGGACAGTCTGGGTACTTATCTCTAATCAGCCTGAAAAGCAAGATAGCCATCCATCTGTGAGCTGTCATCTCTTAAATGCCTTTGGTAGTTTTTCTTAACCCAGTTACTTAGTTAAAGGGAAAAAAAGTCTTTTTACTCTCCAGGTATATACTGTTGAAAGTGAGGTCCTCTTTGCTGCAAACGCATGCTGGGTGAGCACAGGGGTCCATCTTTCTCGGCACAAGTGTTACGCTCTCTCCTTACGCCCGCCACCGCTGTTTGCTTTTCCTTCTGCTTTCTTTCCAGGTGTGCTGCCCCACAGAATAAGGAGGGTGGAGTATTAATTTCCTCTCCTAAGGCAGAGCCTTACTGCCATGGCGGACCTCCCCCTTTCTAGAAAGGAGAAATTGTTTAACTTGGGGAGACATGGTAATAAATATGGGAAGGAAGGGTGACCTCAGGTGACAAGGCTTTCTCGTAAAATCTCCTTCACATCTTTTATCCTAACGTACTGGGCTTAATATTTGTCTTAAAGTTCCACAGAAATTTTATTACAAACATGTTTCAACACATGTATATCCTTTGGAGTTTACTTTTCCAAGGGTCCTTGGAAAGACTTCATGTGCTAATTGGCCTCCTGCAGCCGAGTTGCCAGTATGATCATGCCGCTGCCCTCGTTCTGGCTCCATATTTGGCTGTCTGGCCAAGGGGAATAGATGATGAAACAAGGCTGTTAGCTACATAATTTAGATTAAGGGCTTTTTTGGGTGTGTTTGTTTCAGCCAGATTTACCCACATGAAAGGATGAGGCTTCTCTCGAATTACCCAGATAATGATCAGATTTTTAATACCCTTCTCCATGCTTAGGTGGTCCTAGTTTTTAACAAAATGGTATTACACTTGAGTTTTGAACTAAATCAACAGGCTCCTCGTTCATTTGAAGCTTCATTTTTTATTTTTCTGCTCACTTTCTCTTTTGCACCCTAGCTTGCCTTGTCCACATCTTTTTTTTTAACATCTTTATTGGAGTATAATTGCTTTACAGTGGTGTGTTAGTTTGTTTTATAACAAAATGAATCAGTTATACATATATCCCCATATCTCTTCCCTCTTGCGTCTCCCTCCCTCCCACCCTCCCTGTCCCACCCCTCTAGGTGGTCACAAAGCACCGAGCTGATCTCCCTGTGCTATGTGGCTGCTTCCCACTAGCTATATTTTACATTTGGTAGTGTATATATGTCCATATATATACTACCACTCTCACTTTGTCCACATCCTTTTGAAAGAGTTTTCGTTAGGGTGGGCTTGTAATTTGGATGGAAATAAATCTCTATGGCAGCCTTTGCTTTTCAGTGTACTTTACTTGCGTCGTAATCATAAAGAAAATGTGCAAACTTACCTTTTTTGGAAGATGAGGAAAAGCTGACCATATTTTCCTTCCATGTATTTAATTATGAAAACTTCAAATAACTCTACAAGAAAATTTCCATGTGCTCATCAGTAATTAAGATTTTGCACCATTTGCTTTATCTCTTTTATTTTCTAAAGTATATTAAACTCCAGACATGTCATTTTACCACAATATATTTTAGTATTCATCCCTAAGAGAGAGTTTTTTCACACTGCTAAAATGTCATCATACCCAAAAGTTTTAAACATCCCCCCACAATAAACTTTGGGTTTTGTGGAGTTCTCTCTCTTGAATTAAGTCATATGGGTGAGGGGGTACTTCTGTCACCACTAATGATTGATCTTACTTTTGAACAGGTGTGTGTATTTCTGAGAGTTTCTAGAATAGAAATCCCATACTGTACCTAGCATGCCACATTGTAGCACCATTTGTAGTAGGGTGGAACTCTGTATGAGGCCATGGCCCAGGGATAGTTAGTTTCACAAGTATTGTGACATTTTATTTTTATACTTATTGGTATTTATATTTTACTTACATTTAGGGTTTAGGGGCCTTTTAAACCCAAATGAACAGGCCTTTAAAATTTTTTTAAAAAAATTTATACAGTTTTTAAAGGTTACTTTCCATTTACAGTTACTACAAAATATTGGCTCTATTCCCCATATTGTATAATACATCCTGAGCCAATAGTTTGTACCTCCCCTGCCCCCCCACCGCCCCACACACTGGTACCCACTAGTTTGTTCTCTATATCTGTGAGTCGTCTTTTTTTGAACAGGCCTTGCTTCGTACTATTGGTGGCAAAACTGTATTCACTGACACTCAATACATTAGCTTCACTAATAACAAAAACAAAGCAACTTAGATTTTCTGAAATGAAAGGGAGCCATAATTGTTCTTTTGTCTTTATTCTGATGTCTATTCATGTACCTTTTCAATGTTTTGTTAAAAACATATTTAAGGGCTTCCCTGGTGGCGCAGTGGTTGAGAGTCCGCCTGCCGATGCAGGGGACACGGGTTCGTGTCCCGGTCTGGGAAGATCCCACATGCCGTGGAGCGGCTGGGCCCGTGGGCCATGGCTGCTGAGCCTGCACGTCTGGAGCCTGTGCTCCGCAATGGGAGAGGCCACAACAGTGAGAGGCCCGCATACCACAAAAAAAAAAAAAAAAAATTTAAAATCAACGGTATAATTTACTCTCTGCGTAGTTAACATCTTACAGACACGATAGTTTTAAATATTTAAATTACACCAAGGCTGGTAAGACAAACAGCGGGCCCTCAACCCCTCTCAGACCTTCTGGTTCCACAGAAACTGTTCCAGTTTTTCAACCTTATTCTTAATGTTTGCGTCCATACCGCTAAATAACTTGTATTACAGCATAATTTATTTTTATTTTCCGGTACTGTCTTTTGACTTCCCTCTATGAGAGGAGAGAGCTTGGCTGTCAGCCACCATCCACACTTATTTCCCCTCTTTGCATCGTCTCAGTATAGTTCTGGATAGATTGGTTTTCGTTGTCTACGTTATGACTGCAGAGATGTTATTGACATCTCATCCCTACTTGAACGCAATGACTCCTCTTTTTCCTACTGTATTTTGGCTTCCCTATAATTCATAATTGTCCTATCTTTTGCTTTTTAAAAGTATAGAAATACGAGTCCAACCTCCAAGCTGCCCTCATTTGTATAAAGTCCCTCTCAATTTAGTCAAACTTAATAGGTGTCCTATCGTTTCACCCATCTTGAAGAAGTTCCTCGCAAAACCTCGAGGTCTGCTGTGATCCAGACTTGTTTCTTTAAGCCTGTTGTGGCCTCAGGAGTTCCCTTACTGTCTGTGAGCCTGGGAAATCTCTCTCTGGTGTCCGGTTCCAGGCTTCCTGGATCCCATATTTTCCCCTTTCCTGATTTACTCCTTTAGGTGGAGCATATAGTCTAGCACTTCCCCGAGAAAAGGGTCTTGGGAAGGGTATTTTTTTGGGGGGTTGGCAATTCATGCATCCAGCCGACCTGGTCTCTGCCGGATGCCTTTATGACATTTCAAAGGTAACACGTCCAAACAGACTGATTTTGACTCCCTCCCCACTCCCGACACACAACCTGCTGCCCTCACTTATGGTGCTAATACCCCGTGAGTCACTCTAGACAGAAATGCAGAAGCAATTTTAGATCATCGCTTTTCACATCCTCTGCATCCAGTCTCTCATCACATATATTCGAATCTGGGCTCTGTCTCCTCTGCTACCATCACCTTTGGCCTGAACCACTGCAGCTCTTTGCTTCCTGTTCTGTCTCTTACAGTCTGTTCCCGTGCAGCAGAAAGTGAGATCCTGAACCTTAGATGCTGTCCAACCCAGGTTTAAAATCCTTCAGTGCCTTCTCATTACCCTCGAAACAAAATCTCTACTCCTCACCCAAGGCTGTTAAGACCCTGAGTGATCGGACCCCTGCTCGTCCCCCCTTGTCGTGTGTTATCCTTCCTCAGTTTAGCTCAGTCTCCTCCTGTCTTGGAATGACCGTCTTACTTGTCTCAGCTTGTTGCTCGTTCTGTTCTCTCTGCCTGGATAAAAGGTCTTCCCCTTGCTTTTTTAAAAACCACTAATCCCAGCTTCCAATAATTCAGAATTCAGTGTCACCACCTCTGTGAGGTGTTTCCCAAGCCCCCTACTGACAAGTACATCCCCCTGTCCTTATGGGTCTCCATTTCAGGTCCTTGTTTTACTCTGTTATAGCACTTAAAACCATTTGTAGTTTATTTTGTCTCCCCCGACTAGAGGAGGACAGGGGCCGTGCCTGTTTCAATTATTTTTGTATCCTGTGTGCCTAGGGCAGTGCTTGGTCCATTTTCCCTGCAGAATACATGTCTGTGATAAGAGTAAATGAATACATATGGTTTCTGTATAGTAAGATCATTCTCTGAAACAAAGCCATGTTTATTATGTGGATTTGAATTTATCCTTGGATCTATTCCAGATATGTAAGGCAGTTTACAATACATAAAACATGAAGAGATAGCATATATTAAAAGGACAAAAAAAGGCTGGAAACTTAAGAAATGGAGCCAGCTTTGAGGGTAAGAATGTGCTACGGGTGGGCCGTTGGGCTCTGAGCTTTTTAGCAGCCAGTGAGAAAAGATCGGTTATACGAGTCCATGTGGTAAAAAGCTGAACATTGCCTGGGAGAACTACAGCTGTTCTTTGTGTTAAGACCAAAGAGAAGTTTCACTCAGGCGTCACTGTGAAAATACATAACGTGATGAAAATCATCCCTATAATGGACACAGTAAGTTTCATAGGAACAGTCCTTACGATGACCTTCAAATGTAGACCGCCGCTGTCCTGTCAAGTACAGCTTGCTTAAGGCCCATGGATGGGGCCTGTATGATGCCGTCGAGGCTCTATGTGCCACACGATGACTGCCGTATGTGCTGTGTGATGGTTGCTGCTGTTAATTTGGTTTATGGCTCTGCCTGTTTCAGGAGATTACCTACGTGGTGGGTGGGGAATACACTTTTGGGCTTTTATTTGTAACTTCCTCTGTGTCCTAACCAAATACTGCTGGCCATTACCACGGCATTTTCTTTCGTACTTGATCCTGTTAAAATATCTTTAGAGATCCCACTTCTTTCCTTCCAGACTTTTCTGCCACCTTCTATCCAATCTCTAGGTCTGGTGATACACTTCCTCTAGCAGCATCTTCTAGCTTAAACAGTGTCTGTCTCCCAGATGGTACTCTGAGAACGTCCGAACCTCCTTTATCTTCATATTTGGTAACTGTCCCTTCACTGTGGATGGACCAGCTATCTCCTCTCTCCTGAACGCTGTGGGGCTTTCCCTTAAGAGCTTAGACATGTTCACAGTCACTGGGATTTTAAAGAGAGTGGAGATTAAAAGACTGAGGAAGTTCTTTTCCTTAGCTTTGTAAAGTCAGTCTTTGAATGTGGGAGCTGTCCACTTAGAGTGAGGCTGCACAGAGCAGATCTGTACTGCAAGGAACAGAAACGTTCAGGAGAATTTCATAACCCTGTGTGTGTGTGTGTGCATGTGTGCAGGTGCGGGTGTGTGGGTGGCAGGTGATGTTGCTGTACATTTTAGTTGATGTTGCTTGATTTTTTTCCTCTATAAACAGCCCACAGTGAAACCAGTCACTGGACATAGCAATCATAGAGGATGAGCCGAATTAAGAGATTTTACTTAGCACCACGGGTAGGATACAGTGCAGACATTCCTTCTGCGGGATCAGCTTCAACACCACACATTGGATACAGTGCAACACATTAGAGAATGCCCTTTGCGTCACAAAGCAATCACTGTCCGTAAGGAAGCTTTCCTTCAGGACCTAGACGTGCTCGTGGCAACAGCAGCTGTTGGGACGCTTGGTTTGGGCAGCTGACTGTCTGGCTTTGGGGGGTCTCTCCTTCAACGTTCTTCCTGACCTAAGTTGCATTTAACTTTGGGGGCTTTAATCCTCCCGTTTCCATTTGATGCTTTATGAAAAGCCATTGGCGATAAAGATGAGTTTAAGAAAGTACAAATGATAGTCTTGAAGATAGAAAAGGAAAGGCCTTTTGAACAAAATTTGGATATGATTAAATGCTGGATTTGCTCAGGGATGTTTAGGTTTTACAGCCACAAACCATTGTTACTAATTCCTACAGAAAATAACTTTTATTGTAAACCTGAAGCTTGAGATCCTAAAGCCATTTTCCCCCTGGGAGCAATTTTTTTTTTTTTTTTTTTTTGCGATATGCGGGCCTCTCACTGCTGTGGCCTCTCCCGTTGTGGAGCACAGGCTCCGGACGCGCAGGCTCAGCGGCCACGGCTCACGGGCCCAGCCGCTCCGCGGCATGTGGGATCTTCCCGGACCGGGGCACGAACCCGTGACCCCTGCATCGGCAGGCGGACTCTCAACCACTGCGCCACCAGGGAAGCCCGAGCAATTATTTTTATAATACAGTTGCTGATTATACAAGATTTCTTAGAAATGCAAATATTGTGTAATAGAAGAGATTGTATTGGTTTTCTGGACAGTGCCAAATATGCACTTAGAAACATAAATTTTGGTTGTGTTCAGAAATATGGACTTTGCTTGTAATAACCGTAAATATGTATTGAGCACGTACTGTGTCCCAGGCACTGTGTTAAAGCAGTATGTGATTTTCTTTACCCCCCTGGGCAATCTTCTGAGTAACTGCAGTTATCCTTTGAACAATGCAGAGGTTAGGGGCACTGACCCTCCACAGTCAAAAATCTGGTATAACTTGTAGTCGGGCCCTTCTGCACCCCTGGCTGTATTTACTGCTGAAAGATATTCGAGTGTAAGTGGACATGTGGAGTTCAAACCCCTGTTCAAGAGTCAACTGTTCTTGATCATTTTACAGTTGAGATAAATTAAAACTTATCCTGTCGAGCAACTTTCTCAACATCACTTGGCTTGTAAGTGGTGGAGCCATGGTGTAGCGTGTCCAATTTTTAGTTTATCCTTGATTCATTCCTTAATCAGCACTTTGTTTCTTCTAGTCATCTATTAATGCGTAACACACTACCCGAACTCTTCGTGGCCTGAAACAATGATCTTTTGGCTCGCGGTTCTGTGGGTTTGTAGTTTGGGCAGGACTCGCCAGGGATGGGTTGGCTCTGCTCCATGTGGTCCTGGCTGGGGGTTGGGGGGAGGACTCAGCAGGGGCTGGAGGAACCAAGATGGCGGGAGTCATGTCGTGGGAGGTGTGCTTCGTGCCAGCCGCCAGCCTCAGTGCCTCCGCTGTCCTCCAGGTCACCCCTCCCCACCTGCGCCCTCATCGTTCAATAGTCTGGGCGGGCTACTCATTCCAAGAGCACAGAGATGGAAGCGGTGCAAGGTGGAAGCTTCGAAGGCCTAAATTATTGAAGGCTGGAGCTTGTATTGGTCACTTTCACTGTATACTGTTGATCAAAGCAAGGGATAGAGGGCCAGCCCAGATTCAAGGGAGGTGGCCTGTGCAGCTGCACGGGAGGATTGTTGGAGGCTGTTTTTGTAGGTCTCAAAGCTGTAGATCTCTAAACACCGCCACCCCGTGGACCGTAATCCTTCTTCGCTTGATGTCTTTTTTTTTTCCTCTTGACTTCTAGTCTCATGGGGCTGGTATGATTCTCCAAACAGCTACTCCAGCCATTCTTTTGCTATGTCTTGTATTCCCTCTTGATTTCTGTGCATAATAGCAGTTTAGAGCTCTTGGCCCCAAGTTCTAGTCCAGTTATGCCTGCATTAATGCACTATTATCCAATGAATAAAGACAGTCCCCATGTCCACCACTAAAGGCCTTGCTACTTTCTTCTCTGTCCTTTTGAATGTTCAAGTTCCATTCTTCTCTTGCTTGAATTCGTTATCTCTAGTTATCTCCAAACCAGCATCCTGCCTCCCTTCTTGTTGCCGGTGGGGCCACCATCTTCCTGGCTCATTAAACCTACTTTTTTGGTGTGAGTTTTGATCTTCCTTCCATTCCCTCCATCCTTTCCTCTAATCCAACACCTAATAAGAGCCTTTGAACATGCCTTTTTTTTTTTTTTTTTTTTTTTTTTTTTGCGGTACGCAGGCCTCTCACTGTTGTGGCCTCTCCCGTTGTGGAGCACAGGCTCCGGACGCGCAGGCTCAGCGGCCATGGCTCACGGGCCCAGCCGCTCAGCGGCATGTGGGATCTTCCCGGATCGGGGCACGAACCCGTGTCCCCTGCATTGGCAGGCGGACACTCAACCATTGCGCCACCAGGGAAGCCCCTGAACATACCTTTTTTTCTTCCCTTCACCTCTCATGTTCAGGCTTGTATCACCTCATCCCTCACTTAACAGTGTGTTCAACGTAATCACCCTCCCCGCCTTATCTCTTCCTACTCCACTCCTCTTCCTGCAGCTGCTGGTCTTTGGAAATGCAGTTAACAAAACCTACGTTCTTGTCACTTACCTCCTCAAGGACCCACTCCTCCTTCTGGTCATTTCTTACTGTTGGGCGCTTGAACGGCTTTCTTAGTATGCAGGACCTGTCGGCAGGTTGCCTCCCCCAAACTCTGACGTTTAAGTGAGAATTCTCCCCTAGTGGTATTCAGCTACTCTCTGCAGAGCTCTGTGCGAGGCCAAATTGTAGCACAGCTTTGAATGTCAGTCTTTGGGTTTAGATTTTACTTGGAAAGCTTTCCAAAATGCTTTGTACAATGGAGTGATAAGATGGAACACTGCTTGGGAAGACTGATGTAGGCTGGTGGGGTGCCTGGTAGTGAATAGAATGTTTTGCTAAGGAAGAGACAGGCAGATCTACTTGGAAGTTGTGGCCCTGGGGAGGTGGTTACATAGTTGGGGTTGTATAGGCTGTAAGCCATCCCATTGCTGTGAACACACATGCATGACTTTAGGCAAGTCTGAATTATGAGGGAGGCTGATAACATCTCCAGCCTCATACATCTTCCCTTTGGGGATCATCCTTTCCATCCTAAGCCCACATTTCCTCATCTCAGACGTGGGTTGATATTTCACTTATTTTTTGCCCCACCTTAGAGGAAAGAATCTGTTACCGTTTATATATTGATTGAAAATTGCAGCGGATAGAATGCTTGTATCCTCCCCCAAATTCATGTATTGAAACCTAATTCCCAGTCTGATGGTATTTGGAGGTGTTGCCTTTGGGAGGTGATTAGGTCAGGAGGGTGGAGCCCTCAAGAGCGGGATTTGTGCCCTTATAAAAGAGGCCAGAGAGCCCTTTGTGCCATGTGAGGCTACAGCAAGAAGACAGCCATCTGTGAACCAGGAAGAGCTTTCACCAGACACTGAATCTGTTGTCACCCTGATTGTGGACTCTTCCCAGTCTCCAGAACTCTGAGAAGTGTATGTTGTTTAAGCCACCCAGTCTGTGGTATTGTTACAGGAGTCTGAACAGACTAAGAAAAACATTCTTACAAAAGTGTTCATTTCTTTAGTTGTGGGATGAAAAAATTGGAATGATACTGTAACCATAATAAACATAACACTTCTGGGTCTTGCCTTTAATTAAAAAAAAAAAACAAAAAACAGCATACTCTTCTCTTCTCCTGTCCTGCTTTCCTGCTGCCTGGAACACAGACATAGTATAGGAGCTAAAATAGAATTACATGTTGGGGGTGGAACAGCAAGATGCAGTAGCCCGTCAGCACATTGCCTGGGCTGTTCACGCACATTGTAGGAGCAAGAGAAATAAACATTTATCAAGTCAGTTATTTGACTCTGTAGCAGACAAATAGACATTCAAGCTAATGGAACATCTGTAATGACAGTGATCACAGCTCCCATTTGTTGAGCACCCAGTCTGTGCTGCACACTGTGGGTGCATTTTATACAGTGACCCCACAAGGTTGGTAATCTGTACATCTTTCACCTAAGGAAACAAGCTGGATGTGGCTAATAACCTTGACCATGGTCCTGTTCCTGGGAGGTGCCCCTGCAGCCTGGGCTCCATCTGGGTCTGCCTGACCCCAGGCTCAGGGGCTTCTCATTGTGCCACTGACACCCATGTCTGCCCAGAAGTTCATGGAGAGACCTGAGGAACCCCAAGTGATACCCAGGCTGCTCATTTCTAGTCCTTCATGATGTCTGGGGGCAAAGTCATCAGGGCATAATAGGTCTTTCTCCTGTCTGAGCCTTTGGGCACATGAAGCTCTGCTGGAGACCTGGGTCTGCAGGCAACTTTCCTGCAGCTGCAGGGACAGGCCTGGGCTGCTACCACTGTACACAGGTCCTGAGGGGGATGGTCCCAAATCTCCCCTCCCTCGCCTTAAATCCTGTCTCAGCTACGGGATTCTCCTTGTTACTGCACCCTCCAGCACTGTGGTCATGGCCAGGATATCTTTGCTGGTTCAGGGTTGGGACTTTCAGGGAGGGAGGAGCCGTTGGTCTCTCTAGGTTTCGTCAGGGACAGTGAGATGTCTGGTGAGGACAGGAGTAAATCGGCACAGGCGGTGTCAGCCTGGACAAGGGGACATGGGACGGATCCTTGTTACTCAGGAGTGTGTCCACTTGTAAACATCATCTGTGAGTGTGTGAGGGTGGAGCAGGTTAGAGGGGGAGCTGGCCAGTTCTGTATTGGAAATAGAAAAAAGTGCAACTAAAAAGGTAATACTTGATAAACCATTTACAAAAATATTACATGTACAGAACCACCACCCAGTGCAATAATTATGATATTTCAGTTTCAGTTTATAATACGCCTAGTAAGTTAGCTACACACACTGGAGGCCTTTGGCAACATGCAGAATCCATGCCTAGGGATTTATCTTAAGGAAAGTAAGGATGTGCAGAAAGATACAGCCAGCCGTAAGGCGGTTTAATCTGTTTTGTTTTTGTTTTTGGATTCCATATACAGGTAACTTGATGTTTGTCTTTCTATCTGACCGACAATATGATAATCTCTAGTTCTATCTGTGTTGCTGCAAATGGCTGTTCGGTTTGTTTTTTAATATAAAATTGAACGAACCTAAATATGCAACAGTGGGGTTGTTCTTTAGAGCATATCTATACAGTAGAATGCTGTTTAAATGAATATTTTCTGAAATAAAAGGATACTCATGCGAAAAGTCGCATATGAAGTGTATCCATTGCTGTAAATTGTGGGTCTGGATAATACTTGAATTTTTATCCAGTCTTAACTGTTTAAGTGACTGTGTAACTCATGGCCTGTCTGTTGGGTAGTGGGGCTATTTTTCATCCCAGTTTTTTTTGTGCAGGTTATTCTTTGTTCCTCCAGACCTACTCTCCACCCTTTTCCATCCTCCTTTGTATCCTGTGTTCCAGAGCGTGACTCTGTAGAATGAATCAAACGCCTTCTGGCTTTCTGCTGGGTTTAGCCAATAACCACCCAGCAGCAGGGCAGAGACTGGGAAGAGAGAGAGGTTGGCATATTTCTTCCCCAGCTCCCTTCTTCCGCTCCTGTGGGTTGCTGTTGGCTGAGTGTCTGTGAAAGGCCGCCACCCCTCCCAGAGCGTCAGCCTCCATCTCTGGATTCCTGCAACCGTCCCATCCTCTTGCCCATCAGGCCGATAGGGGTGGACAGCCTCCTGCTGCTTTTACCCCTCGATGCTTCACATCCTGGATTGGTTTCCCCAAACCCCGTGGACATCTTCATGAAGAGCTGTCACAGAACTTCCCTCCTGGATCCCAGAGGACTACATCGATAGTTTCTAAGGTCTGTAGTGAGCATACATAGGAAGTAGAAAAATGTGCCTTGGAGCTTTGTTGTAGCTTTTATGATAATAGCAAACTCTGTCCATGTTTGGACAGTTTCCACGAGCCCTGCATACTTCTCCTGAGTGAGCAGTTTCTGGCTGTATCCTCATGCAGAATTTGCTCCCTGCTTTCACAAAAATAGAGGGCGCTTTCCCAGCAGGCCGTTAAAATATTGATGCTTTTTCTCTCTAAAGGGGCTCATCTCGAAACCCTAATGCATACACTCTAACCCTTAACTGCCCCCGCAAAAGACTAATCTCCCACAGGGGAGTCTGCGTGGTTTGCTCCCCGCTCCTGTGGAATTACCGCCAGCTCTATTTACTAGTGTTTCCGTGTTCTGTATCCTTCACGTGTTGGTGAACTTGATGGATTAACCTCAGCCCCCAGTGTCCTGCTCAGTTAAAGCCACATTCCTCAGCGGATAGTAATAGCCACAAAGCAAACATGTTCACTAGACCCATTTGCCCTGTCTCCTGGTTAGCAATATGCTTTTCAACGAGAGACACTTACCCAGGAAGAACCTGGTCCAGAGTATGTAAATGAACTCCGTTTATATGAAATGTAACTATAAACACGGCTGCTCTTGAGCGTACCGCTCCTCGACATCCAGAGTTTAGCTTTTATTTTTGCCTTCAGAAGAAAATCACATTTTCCTGTTGTCTACATAGTGAAATGATACCCAGATATCTCCACAAGATTGACGTGTTTGCAGTTGGATCTATAAAATGAGCATCGCCACATAAATTAGTGGTTAAAATGTTGTGGTATACCCCAAATTTTGAAGAAGAATTTCATATTAGATTGCTTTACTGGGTGAGCTTAATTATCCAATACTTACTTGGAAAGAGACAAATTCCTGTGGATTCCTTCCTCCTGTGATTACATGCCATCTAGTCTGGTGTTTTAGTTGCTGTCAACCATGGGGATGTTTAATGTTAATACACTGAGCAGAAGTCAACACATTTTCTGAGCTGTAAGCAGTCAAATCAGGCTTAAAATGTTGATACAGGGAACATCCTCTGTAGCTAAGAAGATACAATTATTATCTTGTGAACAGAGATCTTTGCCTGTGTCCTTAGGAGTAGTCAGCTGCTGTCTGGGGGCGAGCACCCTTGTCGATGGTGGCACAGGCTCGGCCTTTGGGGTTTTCAGATGGTTGCACGTGCACTGAGGAGAATGCCAGCTGATGCATAGAACTGCTTTGGCCTTTGTGTGTGATGACTCCCATGCTGAAACCAAGCGGAGATCACGAGAAGATTACAGTGGAATCTTATTTGAAGTCGAGGCTGACTTTAGCTACTGGCCTCACAGATGAATGTGTTCCCTAACAGGAAGTGGACAGAAGGGTATTTAAGAATGCGGACCCTATTCCTCTTGTTATCGGTCTTTCGTTTCGCTTCTGCCTCAACTCACCCCTTAAATGTCGGTGTTTCTCAGATCACTAGAGCGTCAGGAGTTCGGAAGTGGGAGGAGGTACTCAGTGGAGGCAACCTAGTTCAAAGGCCGGGAGTGGAGGCGGATAGAGGATTTACGTTGAAGAAGCGTTTACGTGGTACACCTTCTTTTCATGTGGAGTCATGTGACCATTGGGCATGTCTTGGGCAGGGTGGGTTAATGCTCAGAGCCCTTACAGTGGGTCTCTTCTTTCAGTCTGTGCTCCCCACCTCCCCACCCAGTCACTACCCAGGGAGATCTCATCTGTTCCCATTTACTTCATCCTGAACTGCCCATTGCATGTGGACGGTTCTTTCCCTTTTCCAAAGCTCTGGTCACCCACTCCCTGGAGACGCTGCAGGCTCCACAAACACACTATATTCAAAGCAGAAGGCATTTCTCCTGCCTCTCGCCCCTCTACCTCTGGAGATCATGGTTTAGTGGCTTTACCACCAAACTGCAATCCTGGGAGTTACCCATTTCTTCCCTGCCCTTCAGAACTCTCCAGGTTCATTCAATTCATATTGAGGCCTGTCCCTTTTGCCTCGTGAGTCTCATGAGCTAGGTCTTTTCTGTCCATCCCCATGGCCATTCAGCTCATCATTTCTTGCCCTAAATGTCCTCTGGTCTCAAGTCTCTGAACTCTTCCTCCTGACTTTCTCCCGCATTGCCTGACATCCTCCTAAGAAGACCAGTCTGAAGGCATCCAGCTCTGCTTGGCTCGGCATTGCACAGACACCCTCTTAGCTTGGCCGACCATTGACACCAGTCCACAACTCCATCTCTTCCCCCTGCACCCTGCTCCCAAGTCCCAGCTTCTCTGAACTCTGCCATATCAGTGAAGACTTGGTCATCCACATCAGGACGCTTCTGAGAATAAGATGCTATCGATAATTACACAGACATAATAGGCAAATATGGAGACTGTCCCAGGCAAATGAGGACCACTCTTCCAGCAAATTCCCATCATCATCCTTAAAACTCAGCTCAGATTATTATCTGCTCTGTGCTTTCCATAGCCACTCCAGAGAAAAATACAAGTTTCTCCCTCTGTGCTTGGCATTGCTTTTTTCAGGCTGTTACTGAAGCATGTGTGTGCTCGTATCTCTCCCATATGAGGGTCTTAACCACCCTCCCCGCAATGATCATGGGCTCCATGACAGTGCAATATTTTATCCTTTTTTGTATCCCTAGCACCATGCCCGGTGTCAGGCACATGGGAACTACTCAGTACATTTTTGAAGTCATTCATTCATTTTCTAAACCTAAGCACCTTGAACTTGGAGCCGTTCTCTAGGTTTCATTCTGTTGTATACCTTTAATATACGTGACTTGATTTAATTACACGCAGGCTTGCCTTAGGGCTCTTGCATTTATGCTGCCTGTCAGCTCTCCCTTTCCTCCGCGTGGCCAGCTCCAACCTGCGCTTTGGTACTGAACTCAAATGGTATCCTCCTCTTGAACCTGCTGTCGCATTCTGACCCCCCCTGTACATTCCCAGATCTTCTATTATACATCACATTTTGTAATTTACATATTTGGGTGACTAATTCCTCCCCACCTCCACTAGACTATTAGTACAACGAGGAAGGAACCTGTCTATTCTGGTCACTTTCCTGCCACAGTGGCTGGCATCCAGGAAGCACTCAATATTTAGGGAAAGAATAGAGTTGATTCTCATTGGTTGTGGACTGCATATTTGCAAACTTTATCTGTAATCCCAAAATCAGTACTTGTGGGACTTTTGTGGTCATTCAGACACATGCAGAGGAGTGAAAAATTTGAGTGTCCTGATGTGCGTTTCCAGCTGAGGTTGAACAAGGTGATACTGTGCCTTTTTTCCCTGCTCGTACTGTAAACAAGAGTCCTTTTATAATGATGCTTAGTGGCAAGTTTTCCACACTTTTGTGTTTTTTGTTGGTGATTTTACTGCGTAAAATGCCCCTAAGCATCATGTAGAAGTGCTGTTTAGTATTCCTAAGCATAAAAAGGCTGGGATGTGCCTTCCAGGGAAAATAAGTGCGTTAGATAAGCTTTGTTCAGGCATGAGTTAGTGCTGTTGGTTGTGACATCAGTGTTAGTGAATCAATAATATTTATTAAACGTCTTCAAACAGAAACACACATAAAACAAGGTTATGTATTGGTTGGTTGATAAACATGTTGTGACCAGAAGCTTTCAGGAACCTCAACCTCCCTAGGAGCCGCGGCTCAGTATTTGCTAATTTCATGTTTGTTGCAGTTACAGTTGTGGCAGCTGTACTAAAACATAACTACCATGAATAATGAGGATTAATTGCACAGGACCCATTTCTTTTTTTTTTTTTTTTTTTTTTTGTGGTACGCGGGCCTCTCACTGTTGTGGCCTCTCCCGTTGCGGAGCACAGGCTCCGGACACGCAGGCTCAGCGGCCACGGCTCACGGGCCCAGCCGCTTCGCGGCATGTGGGATCTTCCTGGACCGGGGCACGAACCCGTGTCCCCTGCATCGGCAGGCGGACTCTCAACCACTGCGCCACCAGGGAAGCCCCAGGACCCATTTCTTTAACTGTGGAAATTAAAGCTCCAGGAATTTCAGTGTCTTATATCAAGGCAGACAGCTAGGGAGCACAAGCCTTGAAGCTTTCATTCATTTAACAAATGTTTATTGAGCCCCTACTCTGAGTCAGACCCTGCGTACATTCGACCCTCAGATCCTTAACCCCCAAACCGAATGGATGTGAACACAGAGTCCTGACTTCTTCAGTAAATCATTATAAACAAATAAGCTCAGTCACACACGTCACCAAACTCGTTTTGAGCTAGACCAAAAAAATTTACTGTGTTTTTTTTTTGGTCTCCAGTCTGCAGGTCCATAGAGACGCCTGTTAGATGGCTGAGATGTTTTTTAAGTTGCAAAATTTTCTAGATGAATTCCATAATGGGAGTATGTTAACTATATTGTTGGAACATCTCCAGGGAAAATAGTTTCGGTCAAGGCGGGGGGAAATACACATTAAAAAAAAAAAATTGCCAGTCCATGATCATCAAGTAGTCACAGGAGGAAACACTTTACGAAGATGTATTTATTTATACATTTCCCCTTAGTTCCAAAGTCTGCCAGGTATTGGGATGTCAGGGTAAAAAAAGGGCATTTGTATATCTGTGGTTGATTGACCTTTTGACCATGGAATTATGAAATTATTCCAATGAGAGAATAGTTCCTGCTGATTATTTCCATGAATTAATTTTTTAAGCATCTCAGGAGGAATTTTGGGATTACTTAATATCATCTTTGAAAGACAGATGGGGTTGGGTTTTCATTTATTGTAGAGGCAGAAAACAGGAACCATGTCTTTGACTTAGGTGGACGTGACTGTTTATAAATTTTCCCAACAAAGGAGGCAGTAAAGAACACATAGACAAGTCAAAGCTGAGAACTTGTGCAGTATTTATATAGTGTGTTTAAAATAATTTATATTCACCAAATGCTTAATCCTAGGCTCAAAAAGGCTTTGTCCTCTGCACAAACGTACCCAGAATATAACAAGGGGAATACTCTGAAAAGAGCAGCTAAAGTTGGTGTTTAGGAATCAGAACATAGTTGCTGAGAATGAAACATTACACTGTTTTCCTTAGTAAACAAGACTGATGCTCAGATAACCCCAAGAATCAGGGAAAGCAGTCCTTGCTGTTAAGGAGGATTCTGAGAGTTGATTATTCACTTTGAAAGTGAAGATGGTGGCTGTGTAGCGAGTGTCCTGCCTGGTCAGATAGGAGGCACATGTAGTCAACATTTGTCTTGGAGTCTCTCTTTTCCCCTCTCCCTTCTGCCTTTCAGAGCTGCTCAGTTCAGCCACCTTCTTGGGGTTCCCTGGCTGTTCAGTATCCCTCACTACACATCTGCCTCAAAGCTTCAACACCTTCCCTTTTATTCACCTACAGACCTGGCTGAGGTCTTGTCCCCTGCATGCTTTGCTGTGTAGCTTGGCTAAATCTGAACTGCTTTGTGTTGCAACACATGTATGTGATTGGTGGCTTTGGAAAGTAATTACGTTTCTATACAGGACTGCTAGAGATCATGGGGCCAAGGAAATGGAAGGCCCAAGATAGACACTCAGGCAATGAGGGCAAGGAGTTGGAGATATTGTGGGGGGCCCTGGCCTGTCCTTCCATTGCCCCAGGGAATTGTCAGTGAAGCCAGTAAACTGTGAGACCGTAGATTCATCTTCCCAGTTGTAATCGGTTTTTTCCCCTGCCTTGTAGGACCTCTGGGCTTAGCTAATGGCAGATTATAGTGGTGGCCTCTGGGTACATCTTCCCAGAGGTAGATGCTTTTGGCCCTCCCTACACTCGAACCAAAAGTTATGGTCACGTGAGTAGAAAGTAATACTTTCCATAGTGGAGGAGGAAGCCTGGGAAATTAGCATTTGGTATGTAAGAATCTTTGTTCATTAGACAAATAATAAGTCCTGTGTTTACAACTCCATCACTAAAAATGCTGACCTCTTAAAATATATTAGTTAGCCAAACAGTTGCCCACTAGATGCACATGTGAGTAATTAGGCCCAGATGCTGTTCCTGACCATCAAGAACTAAAAACTAATGACCTGGAATTCATGGCCTCAAAGCAGAGTCCTTAAAAATTCTCCCTTTGTTAAGACCAACGTAAAGCAGTGGCTCTCTGGAAGGTAAATTAACTTAACCTCCTTCCTTATGTCGCAAGCTAGCAATTACCGAATACCCAAGAACATTTAGTGTTCAAGTAGTTAGCTCCTCTCCTAAGATTTAATATAGCTTAAAATACCCCTTCACATGTTCTACAGTGACATGAGCCACAACTATGAATGTAGGGTTTTCAAAATTTTTCTCTGCTGTTTAAAAATAGTACAAAAGATAATTGGCTTTCTTTTTTCATTAAGTATGAGAATTTCAGTCATCTGTTGTGTCCTCTCCAAATCCTACCCCATCCTCTTGAAAGGAACACTCTTCTTTCTGATTCACTTGAAGTGGACCTGCTCGTTGACAATCTCATTGTAAAATTATAGTGTGCAAGTTCTGTTCCTTGGGAGTGGTCATCAGTCTTTTTGGAAGACTCCAGAGTGGAAATTATATTTTAAGACATCTCATTGTCCCTGTCTTTTCCTTCTACTCCCCCCCCCAACCACCATGTTCTGTAATCATGGGTGCCACGTTCAAAGTAGAGTCAGCATTTAAGCTGAATCACCAGACCAGAATGCTTACAGGTTTGTGAAAACATCCCAGACTTGTTATCATGCTTCATAAAAAAGTGAATGGGGTGGTTCTCTTTGCTTTCCAAGTGGTGTGTGTATTTCTGGCATGTTTAGATGGGGCTTAAAAGTCTGATGGCTGAGTGGCAGTCCTTTGGAGCCCAGGTACTGGGACCTCGTGTGGAGACGGGCTTTGGCCAACAGCCGTGACCTATGGGCTCTCTGCAGCCCCACCAGCCTTTTGTGGGATGTTTTGACGCAGAGGAATTATTTCTGCCTCAGGGGTTGGTAGAAGGCTCCTGCGCTGAATCTGGCGGCTGCCTGATAACGTTTTACTGTCACACAGCCCCTCCCGTTTCCTTCCGTGTTGTTTATAGCAGCTTTCCTGCTACCGTGGCAGAATTGAATAATTGCAACAGACTGTGTGGTCCATAAAGCCTAAAAACATGTACTGTCTGGCCCTTTACTGAAAACTTGCCAAGGAGATGCTAGATGCAATTTTTTTTTTTTTTAACGAATCTTTGAATCCTCTCTCCTCGTGGCACTCGCCTTTCTACTCAGTGGCTCGGCCCTCCTCTCCTTGACTTTCATCACGTTACTCCCCGTGGGTGACCAGTCTTGCAGAGCTATGCTTGGGGACTGGTTCTCCTGACCCGTGGTTGCAGACTTTGTTCTGGGATCTCTATGTTGAATGGGGCCCATCAGTGTTAGTCACAAACGTTATCTAAAAGTGTGAAGCTGAATTTGAGAACGAAAAGAGACTACCCCTTCATGGTCAGGCTCCCTCTCTGTTTAGATGACAGTGTCGAGACCCTCAGGGACTGAGGGACTGTCTGCGGTCACACGTGCGGGTAGTGGCCGTCAGGGTCTACGCCGGGTCTCCTGGCCTTTGTTTCAATTCTCTTGCCACAAACACCACACACACTTTGCTGCCACACAGGTGCACTTGCCCAGACAACATGTGCTGTGTAAGCTTTTGTTTCATGTGAACATTTTCTTCCTTCGTTTCTACTGTTTATGACTTTTTACTAGATTGGCCAGAGAAATGACTTGTGTTCAGAAGAAAAAGCACAAATCCTGTTAATGCTGAATATGCATCACATTTTCCTTCTTCATTGTTTATTCAGTCAGTACTCAGCCATCAAACAGAATAAAATGTGTGTTTAACTCTTCCTGTCTGTAATTCTAACCATTTTCTCCAGCCGAGTTTTAAACCATCGAATTATGCTGCTTTCTCTCTTCAATGTGCTATTTTAGCAATGTTAACGCTGCCTGGCTACATATATAACCTTCTAGAATCAGCAGTTTTATTAATCTTCCCTCTTGCACTGACATTTTTGCTTATCATGTATCTAAGTGTTTCCATTTTGTAAATAACATGGTGGTCTTCAAATAATCCATTTCTGATACGACTTTCTATTTCCTGCTCATCAGAGAGATCAATGTTAAACTGGATAGTAGCTAATACTATTTGATTTTGAATTATAATAAAGGATTAGCCCAGTGGAAAACAGTACTCTACCTACTTCCCAATTTTTCTTTCCACCCTTCACTGTCAGCATGGAATTTCTATCTTACAGAGCAGCATTGATGTTGAGGATGAATTTGGGGGCTTAGTGGGTGACCTGGGGCAATTTTCTTAACTTCTCTGAGCTTTTTTTTTTTTTTTCCTCTGAGCTTTTGATTCCTTATCTATAAAGTAGAACTAATGGTACTAATCTCATAAAATTGCAAGGGGAAACCTGGTAGAATGAGTGAAAAGCACATAGTACTGTGTTTAGTATGCTGTAAAGCCTCCAGGTAGAAGCCTGTAAGCTCTGATTTGTTAAATGGCTTTTCTACTTAAAGCCATGAACCCTCAAATACATTGGTTTTTTAAGCAGGTAGACTTAAAAAATGACTAGATTGAGTTTGCCCTTAATTGGGCGTGAAGAGTTTATCTTGCGCCTTTCTTGAAGGAGTGACCCTCAGCTGTGTTCGGGGTGTCTGTCAAAGGCCTACTTTGGCCTCCCCAGACCCCTGGGGAAAAGGAGGGATGTTTGCCAGCTCTGTGGGGTTGGGAGAAGAAGAATAGCGTAGTTCTTTGAGAGAGCTGGAGGGGGAAGGGTGTGGCATCATCGGGGATGTTTTGTCCAGGCTGATGCCACACATCTACGTGATTATTTTTTCGGAACATAGCAAGAAGGGGTGCTGGGAAGTGAAATGGTTAGAACAGTCCGATGCTGCTGCTTTTTCAGCATTTTATATAAACACACTTTTACAGTGGGGCTGGCGTCAAACTATACTGGAGCTGAAATTCCCTTCTGCAGCTGGAGAACTGGCTTTCTCACTTAGCTCTGAGTCCAGTTGGGATGTCAGTGGAAGCTTCTTTCTTCCTTTCCTCTTTACGCTACTGTCACAAAATGTTATTTGTACAGACTCAAGCTTTATTAGAGTATTATAGCATTTTATTCTGAGATATGGATTTAACACTTTAGAGAAAGTCAAAAGGGAGTCAGTTTGTTGTGTTACCTTTACTGCTCATAGAAACAAAGGATGTAGAAAGCCTAATGGTCCCATTATCCTTCGGGCTAAGGCTTGACCTCTGCCAATGTGACAGAAAGAGACCTGTAGCTGCTATGATTGGCAAAGAGATTCAGCTGGGCTTCTTGTAACTAACATCCCATCAGTGATGGAAAAGGGCTGAATTTTCCTTGATTCTTTGATTCCAAGGCTGAAGCTCCTGGGAAAGGTATATTATATAAATGATGACATTTCTTTTCACTTTGTTTCCCCAAACCTGAAACTTACATGCCGTGGTTTCTGAAGGCACACGGTGATGTCACTAGGCTCTGATCTGTAACTTGTGCACTTCCTTACCCCCCCGCCCCTTCCCTTTTCCCTGAGGGTCTTGCCTCGAAAACTGCCATACTTAGAGCTGTAGAAGGTTAATCCAGTCTCCGACAATCGCTTTCCATCTCAGCACAGGATCCTTGCTAAGTGCATGCTTGACCCTAGCGAACACATTTTTTCTCAGAAAAAAATCAACAGTGCAGAGAAATCTCGATTAGTTCTGTGAATGACTGTCAGCCTAATCACTTAAAGAACCTAATAAACTCAGTCTAAAAGGAAGAACCAGCATTTAGCACGCCCTCTTGGCAAAGCCTGTCCTGAAAAGGTGGTAGTGGTTTTTCCCTTAGCAGTGCCTGGTTTTGTTTCCTAGCAAGGCAGTCTGTGTACTCGTTTTGTTTCCTAGCAAGGCAGTCTGTGTACTCGTTTTGTTTCCTAGCAAGGCAGTCTGTGTACTCACTTTCAAACACCTGCGGCAAATCCTAGTGCCTGCACCTCCTCTCCCTAGATCTGCTTCATTGTGCAAAGGAAAATGATCTAATCAGCCCACATACTTCCCCCGGAACACACTGGAGTTGGTGGGATCCTGGGGCTTTTTCTCTCTCTAGCCTGGGCTTGGGGTTTCTGTTCACACCTTTGGTGAAAGGGAAGTGGGTAAGAAGTCATCACCAGCTGGGGGGAGATTAAGAAATCCTACCAATATCCAGGTTCATTAGCGGGCCATGGCCTAGGAACAGTCCGTTCTTAAAGTCTTGGAAAATTCACTGTGACCCCTTCTGTGCTATAGTTTTTCAAGCTACACTAAAGTCCCTTTCTTAAGGTTCTGTGGCTACTCCTCGTGCACGGGAAGAGAATCTTTGTTTCCTTCTAATTCATCTGTTACTGCTGTTTCCTGACCGCTGATGGTTAACCCTGTTTCCCGTTTGAGCCGCCTTCCCAGGTGCGGTTTGGCTGGGGGGCGGAGATGGATGTATGTTTTCAGATGGGAGCTGCAAGGCAGTAGGAGTGGAGGAACTGGGATTGAAGATGCTCAGTAGCTGAAAGCGGGGAGGTGGGCGTAAGATCCAAGCAGAGGGGGGTTAGTGGGAGGAGTGTGGGCCTGGCATGTTTGGGGAGCTTTCCCAGGACATTCGAAATGCTTGGCCATTCACATTCCAGCTGGGATAATAACTTCAGAGGAAATTGCACTTAGCGCACGTTTTCTCTGAAACCCTTATCCCTTGCGCTGAAAGGACTGGGCACCTTTTAATGTGTCTGAGGCTTTCTGAACCCATTCACATTAGGAAGTTTCCCAGGGAATGATAAAAGCTGATGGGAACAGAGGTTGGATGTCATTGGCATGCAGGCCCCTGGGGAGGCATGAGGCACTTGGGAAAGAGTCGGAGCCTGTTTCGAGTGGAGTGGCCCCTGCTCTGTGGGTAACTGGGCTTGGTCCTTCCCCATCCCGTTTAATATGCTTTCCAGGCAGAGGTGTGGGCCCTGGAAACTAGCCTCTACTGCTGTGCATTTTTAAAAAACAAAACAGGTCCTCTTAAATAATTCTATGGAAATGGTTTTTGGTTCTGTGGGCGGAAGCTGTTCTAGGTAGCTTCGTGGATTCTGCCGTGTTTCACATCACCTCTGTGGCCCTGAAGCTGGGCTAACATGCAGAGGAGGGAGAGGGGGCTCCGCAAGGTGGCTCCCCAGCTGGGACCATGGCTCTCACCCACCCCCAAACTAGTACCAACACAAGTGGACAGAGCCAACCAAGCCCCCTCCCTCCTTTCCCATGTATCCCTCAAAGCAACCTTGTCATAGTTCCTTCGTTCCACCGGGGACTCCGTGCCCTGAGCTCCTCGACGGTGGCCTTTTCTTAGTCACTCTTGGAGCTCCTGCACCTGGACTGGAGCTGCCCAGCCCCCCCTTGCATGCCGCACGCCGGCGTGCCACGTGGAAGGATGTTTGTTCCATTAAAATCCAGCAGTAGCTGAGGTGGTTGGAAGAGCATGTGCTTTGGAATCAGCAGGATGTGGGCTGCATCCACATCTGCCACTAGGCAGTCACAACGGCAGTGGGGCCCTTTCCTTAACCTCTCAGAGGCCCAGTTTCCCCATCTGTAAAGTGACTCTGCTGAGGATGAAATAAGCTAATGTGTGTAAAATGCCTGTCACGTGTTCGTAAAGTGCTCTGTTGTTAGGAAGAATTGGAAAAAGGTGGTCAAAGGCACAAACTTCCAGTTTTAAGAAAAACTAGTGCTAGGGGTGTAATGTACAGCATGACGACTATAGTTAATACTGCTGTGTGATACATCAGAAATTTAAGATAAACTAGGGCTAGGGGTGTAATGTACAGCATGACGACTATAGTTAATACTGCTGTGTGATACATCGGAAATTATACAGTTAAGAGAATAGATCTTAAGTTCTCATCCCAAGGAGAAATTTTTTTTATTGAAGCTGTATGAGATGATGGATGTTAAGTAGACCTATTGCGATCTTTTGACAACACATCAATCAAACCGTCATGCTGTACGCCTTAAACTTTTACAGTGAGGTATGTCAAGTATTTCTCAATAAGCTGGTTTTAAAAAATAACAAAAGTGCTCTAGTAAGTGTAGCCACCCTTTTGCAGAAAGCCTGAACTTAAAAAGGACTTTTTCCATTTGATAAATGAGGAGAGCTGGGTGTGGATTTGTCTCGCATTTCAGTGTGGAACATTGACTGCACCTGGGGCCGCTGCACACATGGAGGGAATTTTCTGGGCTTGTATAGCTGACTGAGGAAGTCCTAGTAGGGACTGGACGGGGCTGAGCCCAGAGGCACGACCGCCAGGTTCCACGGGGCACCGCACCAATCTCCTGGAGGCCATTCTTCTCCGGAAGATAAGGGGGAGCGATAGAAGTTTCCTGAAGTTTCTTGTGTCTTAATAACTAAACAGTAATCGTGTGCTGCACTTCATGGGCTGCTTCCTGTCCAGGCTTAGAAATACACACTGAGCTTTATAAAATAAAAAAAAAAACAACTGGCTTGATAGATCATTTTGGTTTTTTAAAATTTATCTTATTGAAGTATACTTGATGTACAATAATTAACTTACAGGTGTACAATATAGTGATTCACAGTTTTTTGTTTTTTTTGTTAAAGAAGATGTTGGGGGTAGGAGTTTATTATTTTTGCTGTGTTGGGTTTTCATTTCTGTGCGAGGGCTTTCTCTAGTTGTGGCAAGCGGGGGCCACTCTTCATCGCGGTGCACGGGCCTCTCACTATCGCGGCCTCTCTTGTTGCGGAGCACAGGCTCCAGATGCGCAGGCTCAGTAGTTGTGGCTCACGAGCCTAGTTGCTCCGTGGCATGTGGGATCCTCCCAGACCAGGGCTCGAACCTGTGTCCCCTGCATTAGCAGGCAGATTCTCAACCACTGTGCCACCAGAGAAGCCCTGATTCACAATTTTTAAAGGTTATACTCCATTCATAGTTATTATAAAGTATTGGCTATATTCCCCACGTTGTACAATATATCCTTGTAGCTTATTTTATACCTAATAGTTTGTACCTGTTAGCCCCCCACCTCTATATTGCTCCTCTCCCCTTCCCCCTTGGTAACCACTAGTTTGTTCTGTATATCTGTGAGTCTGCTTCTTTTTTGTTATATTCACTAGTTTGTTGCATTTTTTAGGTTCCGCATATAGGTGATACCATATAGTATTTGTCTTTCTCTGCCTTACTTCATTTAGCACAACGCCCTCCAAGTCTTGATAGATTACTTTGAATGGTCCACTTCTCAACCACTCTCCCTTCCCCTGTGTTTGAAATTCCCGCAGTTAATTTGTGTCGAGAGAGATCAGATGTACCAGCAATGCCAGCCATTAGTCTGAGATTCTCACAGCTCTAACCTGGGCGTCTCAGAGGAGCTGAACATGGTTGAAGAAGTAAAGGGAGATGAGAGGAAAGTAGACAGAGCCTGACTGTCAGGCCCTTTTCAAAGCCAGGTTCTGGGCTGTGCTGGAGGTTGCCCCATCGCGAGCTGAGTTGCTTCACAGGCGCCAAAAAGTTGTTCAGTTCCAGCTGCTGATACCTGGGTTGACAAACCATCAGCCAAGGGGTTCCAGAAACATCTGAGCTTGGGTCATCTCAAGGGTTCTGTGAAGCCAGCCACCTGTTCTCCAGTCATTTGTATCCCCAGGTCTTCAAGACGAGCAGCCAGTTCTGTGTGGCTCCGTTCTTCTCTTTTCTCCATCACTGGATTGAGGGGAGGGAGTGATGAGAGTGGTACCCACTGTTTCATACTCGCTGAGCAGGCTTCTAACTTGGTCTGTCTTGCGAGCTGTCCTCAGTCAGGGCCCACAGTTCCTAGTGTTGTATGGGGAGACCTGACATGAGTCACCCTGGGTTTTCACTGTCCTTCCTGCGTTCTTCCTGTTTGGCCTTATTTATCTTTGTTCGTCCTTGTCAGTTTGATGTAGGAATTTGCTCATACTTGCTTATATCTAGTAGCTCTGAGATGGTCTGGAGATGACTGTGTGCAAAATCTAAAATACTTCACAGCCTTTGGGAGTAACCCAGTAAATTCTTTAATTTTTATTCATGATTTCTCTCTCCCTGTCTCTCACATGCTCACAGTGAGAACACTTTTTAAAGAAATTTTTACTCACTTAAAACTCCTTAGGTTTTAAAAGCTTGTTTTATTTATTCAGAACCAAACTTATGTTCAGTTTGTTCCATGAAAACAATTGAAATGTGCACCAGGGAACAGAACATGTGAAAACTCTGTCCGTCCTTAAGTATCTAGTTGAAAATTGCATATTTTAATAAATCGGAGATCTCGTTCACAGGTGGAGGGGACAGGTCTGTAACCCGCGTGCGTTTATTTTTTGACTCTGGACTTCACTGTGCAAAGTGGCCAGAACCTTTCAAAGAGAAGAAATGAACAGACACGGGAGTTTGCTGCCAGCACAGTTGTTAGGAGTAAGTCCTGCAGACTAAGCTGGGTCATTACAAAATCTGATGGAAAAGAACATGTTCATTGTAGAAAATTTGGAAAATACAAAAACCTACCAAAGTATGAAAATAAGTCAACCATAGTTGCATTATTGATGTTTTGGTGATTAGCCTTCCAGTCTTAATGTATATATGTGTGAGTATACATTTCTCATTACTGCTCTCATATGTACATATTTTGAATCTTACATTTTTCCATATAGGGTGACTATTCATTCTCATGTCATTAATTATAGAGCCATTAAAATAATGGAATTATATTTGGGGATGACTTTTTAAAACATCTTTATAGGAGTGTAATTGCTTTACAATGGTGTGTTAGTTTCTGCTTTATAACAAAGTGAATCAGCTATACATATACATATATCCCCATATACCCTCCCTCTTGCGTCTCCCTCCCACTCTCCCTATCCCGCCCCTCTAGGTGGTCACAAAGCACCGAGCTGATCTCTCTGTGCTATGCGGCTGCTTCCCACTAGCTATCTGTTTTACATGTGGTAGTATATATAAATTCATGCCACTCTCTCACTTTGTCCCAGCTTACCCTTCCCCCTTCCCATGTCCTCAAGTCCATTCCCTGCATCTGTGTCTTTATCCCTGTCCTGCCCCTAGGTTCTTCAGAACCATTTTTTTTTAATTCCATATATATGTGTTAGCATATGGTATTTGTTTTTCTCTTTCTGACTAACTTCACTCTGTATGACAGACTCTGGGTCCATCCACCTGACTACAAATAACTGAATTTCATTTCTTTTTATGGCTGAGTAATATTCCACTGTATATATGTGCCACATCTTCTTTATCCATTCATCCGATGATGGACACTTAGGTTGTTTCCATCTCCGGGCTATTGTAAATAGAGGTGCAGTGAACATTGTGGTACATGACTCTTTTTGAATTATGGTTTTCTCAGGGTATATGCCCAGTAGTGGGATTGCTGGGTCGTATGGTAGTTCTATTTTTGTTTTTTTAAGGAACCTCCATAGTGTTCTCCATAGTGGCTGTATCAATTTACATTCCCACCAGCAGTGCAAGAGGGTTCCCTTTTCTCCACACCCTCTCCAGCATTTATTGTTGGTAGATTTTTTGATGATGGCCATTCTGACTGGTGTGAGATGATATCTCATTGTAGTTTTGATTTGCATTTGTCTAATGATTAATGATGTCGAGCATTCTTTCATGTATTTGTTGGCAGTCTGTATATCTTCTTTGGAGAAATGTCTATTTAGGTCTTCTGCCCATTTTTGGATTGGGTTGTTTGTTTTTTTAATATTGAGCTGCATGAGCTGCTTGTAAATTTTGGAGATTAATCCTTTGTCAGTTGCTTCATTTGCAAATATTTTCTCCCATTCTGAGGGTTGTCTTTTGGTCTTGTTTATGGTTTCCTTTGCTGTGCAAAAGCTTTTAAGTTTCATTAGGTCCCATTTGTTTATTTTCGTGTTAATTTCCATTTCTCCAGGAGGTGGGTCAGAAGGGATCTTGCTGTGTAGGGGATGACTTTCAATAGACTCCATTTTGTGACCATTGCAAGGCTGTAATTTTTTTGTTGCTGAATACATGGTGGATATTTTTAGGCAGAAATGAAACCAAATGTAAATAGGGATTAAAGAAGAGAGTCTGGGAAACTGTTACCAGGGTTTATTTTTATTATTTATTTTTTGAAGAGTCTAGCCTCAGCACCAATTTGTTGTTTCAGTTGCTATTTCTATTATTGGATAAAATCAACTCAGCAAATTTCTTTTGGAATTTATGCTCCCATCCGTAGACCACAGAACGATCAGAGCCTGTCACATTGTTTCACATTGTTTTTCGAAGGCTGGTGGTCCCCAGTGTGTGTTCCCGGGTTAACGTGGGCTCAGTGACTTTCTAGGGGGAAATGCTGCAGGGCCCTGGTCGTCGTCTTGAATTGTCCATGTTCATACAGTGCTGGTGGTTCCATGTGCAGTTTGGCTGATGGTTAAAGCGGATGGGTCAGCACCTAATCAGCAGAGACTCGCTGCACACCAGGCCCTCATCAGGAAGTAGTTTTGAAATCATTGCTACACAAGACCCATCAAAAACCTCTGCGGAGAGATTTTAGGGTGGGATGATTATGTCTTCAGGGCAGTTGTTCTAAACCACATTAGGTCACAGAGCTATTGAAGAGCTGGCCATATACTCATGCAATTCTGCATTAACTTCCCAGGGTTTCCAGCCCCCTAGAACCGAAGCTTACTGTCTTGACTTAGATGCTCTAAGCTCTCTCCCTGCATTGCACCCCCTCCCCCTCTTCAGCATTGTCTGAGCACTGGCCAGTGTTCCTCTAGGTGACCATGCAGGTTCTCCTCTTAGCAAGTTCTCGGCCACTCCTTGGCTGTGGTCACCTCTTCCTGCAGGCGGTCCTCTAGGGTGGGGTCCTTCTCAGGACAGTCGAGGCCTGCTCCTTTGCCTATGTCCAGATCTGGCCCACAGGAAACTCACACTTCCTCGGCACCAATAAATTCTGAGAATGATCATCCGTCTTGGTAGCCTTTTAGGCTTTTATGTTATTCCAGCATGAGTCCCTATGCCTTACAGACTCCAGTGGACAGTGGTTGCACTTAAGTTGTTCCCTGGAACCCCTCTCAGTTGGTTTGAGGCAAGAGGAGGGAGGGGGTGGACCCCATTTCTTTAAAGAAATTCTCGCTATCCCTCTTACACTGCTGTCTTTTGATACCCTTAAGGTAGGTGGTGGGCAAAACCTAAATGAATTGGTTTCAAAACCACTTATTTGGGGCTTCCCTGGCGGTCCAGTGGTTAAGACTCCTCGCTTCCACTTCAGGGGGCATGGGTTTGATCCCTGGTTGGGGAACTAAGATCCCACATGCTGCACAGCCAAAAAACAGACCAAAAACGCTTAGTAGGTGTCAGATAGGGTGTCTACAGCTTCCTTGGAATAAGGGGGGGAAGGGTCTTTGCGCAGATGATTTTGTCCTAGTTTATGGACAATCTGAAACAAAGTGTTTGATTTTAACATCTTAACCTGGCTTGCTCTTTCCATGGCCAAGAGTAGGGACCCCAGCGGGATGGGGGTCTAGGAGAAGGAAATGCCTTTGGATTGGGAAGAAGTACTATGGGTATGCTGAGGGCTTCTGCAGGAGTGATTCTGGAAGGAAATGGGTAGCTTTGAAACCTTGCTCTATTTTTCGCTCGCTGAGAAGCACGAGGACTAGTCCAGCATTGGCGTGACATTTTCCGTACGCTATCAAATACCACATGTGTGAAATATCCAGATATAAAATTCTGGTTCTCAGAAGCCATATGTGGATCTGTGACATTCCTAGGATTTCTAAACCAACAGATGACTTACATTGGGAACAAAAGTAGTGTTTTGTTAAAAAATTTTTCATTGTTTTTTTTTTACTGAAGTATTGTTGATTTGCCATCTTGTTTTAGTTTTAGGTGTACAGCATAATGATTGAGTATTTTTACAGATTAGGCTGCATTAAAAGTTCTTACAAGATAGTGGCTATGATGACCTGTGCTATGTCATATATCCCTATTGCTTATCATTTTTCATATGTAGTAGAAAAAGCAGACTTCAGAGCAATAATTTGAGATAATATCTATTTTTTCATTGATACCTTGTGGGACAAGCAGGAAAGTCTTTGGGCTTTAATTCATTGGTAAATGATACTCCTACTTAGGGATTGGCAAGGATATTCCTTTGTCGGGGGTGGGGGGTGAGGGGTGGATGAAGCATCTCTCTCCCCACTGCCAGCAGCCCCGCAAGCTTGGAGTTAGCAATAATATATGTGGAGGGAGGAAAAGAGGTACCAGGGAGACATCTGTACACAGAAACATTTTTCCCACACATTGTACCAATTAGAGAGTCATTTTTATTTAGTAAATTCTTTGTAATGGCAAATGGTCCTTGAAAGGATTAACCACATGGGCATTTAATTACATAATCAAATTGCTCTTTTCCTGGGTGTGGTGGTTCTAAAAAAAAAATAACTATGACTGGGAAAAATTGTGTTTTTTGGAGCATGCAGTTCTTGAGGACAGGTTAAAACGGCTTGCTAGGATGATTGGGTCTGGGAGGGGTACTTTATATAGCCAGAGATCATAGGAACAGCAGACTTGATACATTCAGTCAATAGACTGCTTAGATCAGAGGTCCCCAACCTTTTTGGCACCAGGGACTGGTTTCTTGGAAGACAATTTTTCCTCTGATGGGGGGGCGGGGATGGTTCAGGCGGTAAGGCAAGCGATGGGGAGTGGCAGATGAAGCTTTGCTCGCTCGCCCACTGCTCATTGGCTGTGCGGCCTGGTTCCTAACAGGCTTCGGACCAGTAGCAGTCCGAGGCTCGGGGGTTGGGGACCCCCCTGCCTTAGATGATCTAGATCAGTGTTCAAATTATGTTCCACAGAAGGCTCATCCCGTGGGATGTTTCATAGGGGGAGAGTAAGGGTCTATGGTCAAATATGTTTGCACGCACTCCTTGTATCCCTGATTTGGGCATTCGGTGTACACTTTAGCACATTAAGGGTTCTGAGAAGACTTGCTGTTTAGAAACTTGGTTAACTGGATTAAAGTGTTTCCCTGAGTAACTTGACCAGGGAACACCCTACACCCCAAGCATTAGGACTTGTGCATTGGGAACATTTGAGTGTCCCCCTCTTGGGAATGTTCTAAGCTTCCAGAGCAGCTGCTATGACTTGAGATGCTTTTCAGGATCCAGTTAAATTGCTTTGAAACCAGCAGAAAATTTGCTCTGATGGCCTCTGGTGTTTTGTTTTCTTTACCTCAAGGGTCAGTTTGAAATTAAAATCACGTATTTAAGTTAAGATCTGATGAAAATTCAAACAGGATAAATAATAATAGAGAGGGATAAATAACATGAAATAATTGGATATATAAAATGCACACCAGTATTTATTTGTGTATACACACACACACAGGCTTTGAATGCAGTCCTAAAAAGAGGGCTTTGATAATGATTCTATGCAAATAAATAACTCCATTAAAAGTAAACAAAAACAGTTGGTCTAAGTCTTCTATTTTGAATACATCCAGTTATTTTATAACTATGCTTTAAATTAACACATCTAGGTCAAGCCATGGCTGGTCCCTGGCTCCTATGTAAATGATTTTTTGGAGAAATATATTGGAGCTTAATAGCAAGTAAAAGACACTTGGGAGAAGACAAAAAGGAAAGCAATTGAAGGTAAATTTGCAGTCTGCACTGGTGCCACCCGAACACCCATTCATGAACTCACTAATTTTTAACAGGATGACCTTTTTTTCCTACATTTACCTTCAGTATTCCTCCTGTGACTTGCTTTATTCCTTCAACATTGTGTTTTAAAGAATCAATTTTTTTTCTATGCCATTGACTCATTTTCACTGCAGCATAGTCTCCCATTGTGTGAGAACATCACAGTTGATTCTACTGTTGATAGACGTATGGCTTGTTCCTAGGTTTTTGCTTTTACAACACTGCTGCTATAAATGTGCTTGGGAGTGTCTCCTGTTGTACACGTGTAAGTTTTTCTGGAGGGTGTCCCCAAGAGTGGACCTGCAGAGTCATGGGGAAGGGGGCTGGTGAGCTTGGCTAGAGAGTGCCTGTTTTCTCCAGTGGTGGTGTCCATTTATACTCCCACCAGTGATGGATGAGGGCTCTCATTGATTCACACCTTCCGGACAATAGGCGTTGTCTGACTTTGAAGTTTTTATCATGTGGATGTGAAATGGTATCTTTGTGGTTTTAATGGGCATTTCTAATTCCTAATGAGGTTGGGCATCTCTCCATGAGTTGTTAGGTCATACGTGTTTCCTCAGTGAAATGCCCTTTACCCATTTTGCTACCAAGGTGGCTTTTCCTTTACTAGTTGATTCTTCATGGATTTTGAATACTACTGCTTTGTCAGTTTATGTGCTACAGAAACTTTTTATGGTGTCTTTGGATGAAAAGATATTTGTAAATTTAATATAACTGAATTTATGAATCTTTTGATTCATAAATACTTTTTGTCTTAATATTCACCTGCATTGTCTCCTAATGTTTTATAGTTTTGCCTTCTCAAACCCACCTGGAATTGATTTTATGTACAGTGTAAGATAGAAATCCAACTGCATTTTCCCCTGATGGAAAACCAGTTGTGCAAGCCTCCCTTATTTAATACTTCATCTGATCTTCCATGCCATCAGTCATAAATCAGTTTTCAACATGTGCATGTGTCTGATTTTGGACTCTTGATTTTTTTGTTCTGTTCACCTGTTTCTCCACTCCAGTATCAAACTTTTGATTACTATAGGTTTATGTACCTTGATATCTGGTAGAAAATTATCCCTACCTTGTTTTTCAGAAGTGCTTTGGCTCTTCCCGGCTATTTGCATTTCCTTTAAAAAAAGAAAATTTTTTTTTCAGAATCAGCTTAGGTTCCACCAAAAGTAATTGAATGTAAAAATCAAAATTTTTAAAATTAGTTATTTGCAAATTGAGTCTTCATGTCCATGAACATAGTATATTTATCCACTCTTTTGTAAGTTCCTTAATACCTTTTGATGAAAATTTCTATAAAAAGCTTATGTCTTTTATTATATTCCAAAAATTTTTAATACTATAAATGGAATCCTTTTTAAATTTTATTTTCTCTTCCTTGACATTTGAGATTTATATATTTTGTATCTTGTAACAGTGATAATCTGTAGATTACTTTTTAAAATTAGAGTGATCATATCTACAAGTGACTTGTTTTCCTTTCCTTTCCAATGTATTTATATATTTTCATACATTTATATTTTTTACCTTATTGGTTCACTTAAAATCTCTAATATAGTGGTTCTTAAACTTCACTGTGCATCAGAATTCCTTGAAGGACTTCTTAAAACACAAATTTCTGGGCTTCACTGTCAGAGTTTGATTCAGTGGGTCTGGGGTGAGGCCAGAGTACGTGCATCTCTTAACAAGATCTCTGGAGATGCTGATGCTGGTCTGGGACTACATTTCAAGAACCATTGTTCTAGTACAATGTGCAGTATAATTGGAAGTTGATACCCTTATCCTGCTTCTGAACTTAAGAGGAATGCTTTAGACATTTCTCCATAAACTATATTGTTTGCAAGGAATGTGTGTGTTCTCTAGCAAGGTATAATTCTATTCCTTCTTTGCTAAGAGTGTTTTGAAATTATGAATTGATGTCGAATTTCATCACGTTTTCTTCATGCTTTTGAGAATTTTTTTTTTAAATTTATTTTATTTTTGGCTGTGTTGGGTCTTTGTTGCTGAGCACAGGCTTTCTTTAGTTGCGGCCAGCAGGGGCTACTCTTTGTTGTGGTGCGTGGGCTTTTCATTGTGGTGGCTTCTCTTGTTGTGGCACATGGGCTTCAGAAGTTGTGGCACGCAGACTCAGTAGTTGTGGCACACAGGCTTAGTTGCTCCGCAGCATGTGGGATCCTCCCAGACCAGGGCTCCAACCCATGTCCCCTGCATTGGCAGGCGGATTCTTAACCACTGTGCCACCAGGGAAGTCCGGGAGTTTTTTTTCTCTTTTATATTGTGAAGGTTGTGAGATAATCAACTTCCTAATTTTAAACAAACCCTATATTCCTAGGATAAACCCATCTTGTTCATGATGCCTTACATTTGTGGTACATTGCTAGATTCACTTTAATATTTTTGTATCGTGCTCTTAAGATTTCCCTGTAATTTTCTTTTCTCCTGGTGTCCTTGTTTGGTTTTATTATCCAGGTTATGCCAGCCTTATAATGTTAGTTGGAAATTGTTCCCTCTTTTCGTCTTATCTGGAAGAGTTCGTGTAAACTGGAATTATCTGTTCCTTGCATCTTTGGTCGAACTTGCCTGGAAAGCCATCTGGGCCTGTTTTTTATTTTGTGACCCATTTTAAGTTGGCGTTAACTTATTGAATGGTTATAGAAATATTCAGGTATTCTATTTCCTCTTGAATCACTTTTATTAAGTTGTATTTCTCTAGGAATTTGTTTCCATGAGTTGCTCAGTTTTAAAATTTATAGGCATGAAATTCATTATATTCTTATTTTTTAAATCTTTGCTGCATCTGAATTTATGCCCCATTTTTCATTCCCAGTATTTATTTTCTATCTTTTGTTTGCTCATTCTCTCTCCAAAGTTTGCCTAATTTCTTTCTAAAAACTGTGCTTAAAATTTTTTTCATTTCTTTTAATTTTTCCTCCCTTCTACTTCTTTGGTTTAATATCCAAAGTCTAATTTTGTGTTCTGCTTGTCCTGCTGCTTCTTGTTTTTCTTTTTTACTTTCTTTTGGATTGACTGAGATTAACACACCTCTCTCAGTAATTGATCAATTATCTTTTTTTCCTTCTACTAGTTCTATTCTGTGTTTTATTTTAGTGAAACATCTGCTAATTTTAATTTTGTTGGATTAAAAAATCATGCAGTGGGCTTCCCAGGTGGCGCAGTTGTTGAGAGTCCGCCTGCCGATGCAGGGGACACGGGTTCGTGCCCCGGTCCGGGAGGATCCCACATGCCGCAGAGCGGCTGGGCCCGTGAGCCATGGCCTCTGCGCCTGCGCGTCCGGAGCCTGTGCTCCACAACGGGAGAGGCCACAGCAGTGAGACGCCAGCATACAGCAAAAAAAAAAAAAAAAAATCATGCAGTCATTAAACATTAAAATGTGAGACTAATGTGAAAGAAGACATAGCCCTAAAGATAGAAATCCTAAACATGAAAAATTACGATTACTTCATATTGTTTGTAAGACAGACTTGATTTATAATTGCATCTATAAATTTCAGATATGCTGCTGGGATTTAACTTTGACTTTCACTTGCAGGTTACTCTTTACATGCCTCCATTCTTGATCATTTGAGAGTGCTACACATAATTACGTAGTTCTAGCATTTATTGAAAATTTTTTTCAGAAGACTCTGCATTGTAGAGTTTTACCCTGAGAAAAATGAACACAAACATTTGATCATTAGGAGACATCACACCAAAGATTAATGATATTTATTTGCACATTTAAGACCCTGTGTAGGTAATCAGTATCTTCACCCTCCTCTCAGATAACTTGAAGATCACCACTTAGAATGTAAATGCTATTCTTATTCCCTGACAAGACGAGTTAGACATTACTGTTAATTTTTGCAGTCAGTGTTTGTTTAGATATGTCCACATACACTCAGCATGGCTGCTCACAGTTCCTTCTTGTATCTCTGACCTTTTATGTGGGATGATAAAGGTGCATCTTTTGGAAATTCATTTAGTGAGGATCTGTTAGTGGTAAATATTGTTTTCTTTCTCTATAAATGTTGATACTTAATCATAGTTGATAGAAGCCTCTTATTTCTTGAAATATCAAGTGGTCTTATTTTCAGAGTGTGGTAAGTCTTCCTCTGTGTGGGTTCCTTTTGTGTTTTGTGATTTTTGACTGTGAGCTCTTGTCCCTTGGGTCTTCATCTGTGGGAATTCTTAAGGCCTGGGATCAAGTTGTTTTCCTTCAGAGAGAATTTGTGATCCCGTCTCCAGATACCTAGACCTGAGACCACTTCATAAGATATGTATTGTTGTGTGCTTTCCATGCAGACCTGTTTGAGGACAGGTCTCTGGTTAAAATTTACAGAGTTTTGTTTTTTCCTCCTCTCTACATAGTGCCAAGATCAAAATGAATCTGTTTATCCTAAATGGTTTTTACCTTAATGTCTATTTTGTCTGATTTTAATATTGCTTTTTTTCATCTTCTTCCACTCTGCTTCTCTTTTCTATGTCTTTATATTTTAAGTATGTGTTTTCTAAGCAGCACAAGCTAGAGTTTAGTTTTTAAAATCGAATCTTATTTTTTAAAAAATCTATTGGGACTTCTGCTGTGACAGATTATTTCTACCATGTCATTTTGTGCTGTATTTTTCCTTTGCTGCTGCTGCCTTTTTGTTTTCCTGTTTTCCTTTGGGTTTCTCAACTAAAAACATTTTCTTCCTCCTTTTTAGGAAGTTGAGCATTCCACTTCTTGTCATTAAGTGAGTTACTCTTAAATTTTTAATATGTGCACTGACCTTCAAGTCTATCTTTAACAAATACCTTTTTCTCCTAGATATTGGGGAAGCTCTTAGGGAAAAACCTGAGTGAACTTTTTGGTCAATGCCAATAATACAGTATTTTATTAGAATAATTTTGACCATACCTTCTGTAAGTTTTGATCAATATTCTAGATATTTAGTTGCTGATTTCTTTAGATTTCACCATGTTCATCCATTTTTTTTGCTTACTTTTCCGTATTGCATCTCGGACCTCCCTTTGGAGATAATTGCCCTTTCTAATGAAATATATCCTTTGGCAATTCCTTCGGTGATGGTGCTGTTCATACTTTCTCCTTTTTGGTTTGCTGAAAATCCTATTTTATTTCTTGAATGCCAGCTATATACACAATTCCAGACTGATAGTTATTTCCTAACAGCACTTGGAAGTTATTTCACTGTATTCTGGCTCCCGTTTATAGTTGCTAAAGTCTGATGTCAAATTGTCCCTGCTTTGAGGTAGTCTGTCTTTTCTGTCTGCCTATAAACTATCTCTGTTTTCTATATTTTTATAGTATTCTGTATCTAGCTGCCTCCCTCTCTTCTCTTTCTTCCTCCCTTCCCTAATTAGAATGAATTGTGCTTTCAGAATCTGAGCATTTTGTCTTTCATCAATTCTGGAGAATTCTCAGCTGTTATCTCTTCAAATGTTGACTTTTTCTGTTCTTTCTTTTGGATTTCTAATTAGATGTATGTTGGACCTTCTCATTCTCATAGACCTCCTGCCTCTTAACCTGTCTTCCATTTTAATTTGGTTTTATCATTTGAAGAGTCATATTGATACCAGTGGGTTTTCTAAATCTTCATTTGGTTTGTTTTGGTTTTGGGTTTTTTCTTTCCTGACTCTGGCTCAGGGAGTTTTGTTTCCTCAACATTTTGTAATTTTTTTTCCTTGTGAACTCATATTTAGCCATCATCAGCTGCAGGAATCCTGAAAGGCCTGGCCTTTTTGAAGGTTTGCTCCTCCCTTGAGACTTGGGTTGGGTTCTGCCAAGTACTCTGAAGTACCTTTTGAATTGGGGCCACTTCAGTTAGTCTTCAGCTTTGGGGATCCCATATCATGCAGTTAGGTTACATGTAAACCCTGAAGCTCTGAACACAGATCTGTGGTTACGGATTCACAGGGGGGAGGCCTTTTTGTTCTACTTGAGTTGAGGCCCAAAGAAGTTTCCTTGTGGCTTTCTTTTGCTGCTCAGCGGGTTTTCCCTAGCATATCCTTTGACTGAGAGTGTAATCTTTGAGGCCCCTGTTACCATTTTGCAACATGACAGTATAGTTGATCCTTGAACAAAGAATGGTGTGTGTGTATTAATCCAAGTATAACTAATGGTCAGCCCTCTGTATCTGCGGTTCCTCTGCATCTGTGGATTCAACCAGCCATGGACTGTGTAGTACTGTAGTATTTACATGTCTAAGTGGACCCATGCAGTTCAAACCCAAGTTGTTCAAGAGTGGACTGTATTTGACTTCAGTTTGAGCTTTAGCCTATAAAGTTCCAGATTTTACTTCACAGTTGGGTTCATTTCCCTAGTATGTTCAGGCTGTTGAGACCCGAATTACCGGGGAGTCCTTCATTTTTTGGTCATGCATTTACTACAAGTCCTCTGATTTTGCAGACACATCTGCCGGGCCTGTTATTTCCCACATTGACTGTCTCCTTTAAGGTCATGGATATTCATCTCACAACTTGATGAATGTTTTCCTATGGTTAAGTCAAGATATGACCCTTCCTTTTAGTGTTTGTGCAATTAAAAATTTTATTTTTGTTTGGGCCCCATATCAAGTGGAAGGAATGTTCATACCATAAAAGAAATCTAATGGTTCTCTACAAAATTTATGCATAAAATGATTTTTTTAATTAAGTTACATAAGAGTGTGTGTAATACAGGAAGAAACAGCTTGTCTTTGGGTAGGTTGGCTGCCCTTCATTCTCCTGGCTACTTAACCTCTTAACAATTTAGGCACTGCTCTCAGTGTTTTGCCTCAAGGGCTCTTGCTGGCTGAGTGTCCTTCAATAGCTGTATCAGGGATCCAGAGGAGACTGGAAACCCAGTTTAATGAAATGTACAGATGATGCTAAGGGCGAGAGAAGTGTTTCATTCTCATTGGGGACAGGAGCTCAACAGCAAGAGGAAAAATTAATGCTATAAGGAATAAATAACGGAACAAGAGAATACGCCTGAATTTGAACTAGAGAAAGTTAATGTAGCTTTGGAAAAAACGATCTGCAGTAATTCTCAGAGCTACGATCCTAGAGGGAAAATTGGATCATCGAGAGAAGAAATGTGAGAGCACAGGATGGGAAGTTAAGCTGTAGTTATTTTCAGCTAATCGGTCATTAGCCTAACAACAGGGGGCTGAGGAAGTTTTAGTCTTTTTAATAATAAAATAAATTGTTATCCTTGTATAACAACATAAATACTTGCAGAGTGCTTTACTGCTTTGAACTTGTTTACATCCATCATGGTAGGTTATTTGTTATACACTAGATTTTATAAGACATTGTCTCTGTGAGCTCCCAAAGCATGAATTAGAGGTGCACTTAGGGTAGAAGGAGGCTGTTTTGAATCATCCAATTACTGATTAAGTTATTTGAGCATAGAATGCTTAAAGCCAATTTCAAAAAAAATGTACAAAGCCAAGCCTCAAGAGTGAACGTCCAACTTCAACCTTGTGATCCTCTTCCTTGGTTCACGCTGTTCCCTTCTCGTTGGTAAAATCGTTACTAGCTGTGAAGTCACAGCCTGGAACCTCTGTCCACCAGGGCCCTTCCCTGACTCCCAGCCCTGAGTTATATCTCTTGTGACCCTGATGTGCTCCTGCAACCTTTGGGGGGCCTTTGTTGGCTGTCAGCAAGTAGCTTAGAATGGCTTTTCTAACACGAGTCTATGGAGATTCCTACTGTCCCTCTACGCACTGAATTTTGTGCCATAGGCTAGTTATTCTCTTACTGGACCTTAAAGAGGTTTGTAAGTTCTTGTGGATGTTCATGTCCGGTTCTGTTTGTATCCAAAGTACAAATGATGGCAATGCAGGGCTGAATACAGAGTAAGGAATTAAATGAGTAGTGGCTGACCCAGATTTTTGCTGTGTCACATTTCCTATTACCTTCTCACTCTATAAGATTCCCATCCAAACCACCAATACTTCATTTTAAGGGTCTTAATTTTAGTCTGTTTCCTTGTTAAACCCCATATTTCAGCCTCTCTGATGCAGGGGTGCCACCTAGTGGGAAAAGATGGCAACTGTAGGTTGTCTTGGTGCCATACTCTTTCTCCCAGGTTTTTTTTTTTTTTTTTTTTGCGATACGCGGGTCTCTCACTGTTGCGGCCTCTCCCGTTGCGGAGCACAGGCTCCGGACGCGCAGGCTCCGGACGCGCAGGCTCAGCGGCCATGGCTCACGGGCCCAGCCGCTCCGCGGCACAGGGGATCTTCCCAGACCCGGTCACGAACCCATGTCCCCTGCATCGGCAGGCGGACTCTCAACCACTGCGCCACCAGGGAAGCCCTCTCCCAGGTTCTTTAATTCAGCAGGCCAAGAAGGAGGCGCTTTGGGGTGAATTGCAGCAGTGGGGCTAGAGCCGATGCTCTTACACGTAGTACAGCAGGCTGAAGTCTGCGTGGTGTGATCTGAGGGTAGCTGATCTAGACACTGCTGCTCAGAGGTCCTTGTCCCAGTGGCCTTTCATGAATTCTGAGTGCCCAGGTCTTGTGCCCATCCCAGTTACATGAACTGAAAGAGGGAGACGGGATCATTCCCCACTGGGAAATGGAAATATGATTTCCAAAAGAGGAGGAGGTTTGGATGTTAGACTGGCAAAGAACAGATGTCCATGACCTTGGCCGTAGCACTTGTTGGCCCATTACAGGCAGCATGTCATTTGTTTTGATACCTGCCAGCGTTTGTGCATTGCTGGATATCTAATACATGCTTAATAATTACTGGCTAAGTGAGGAATAGGTGGGCAGGGAGGCCTGTGAGCACCACAGGCCACTGGATACCTGGCAGAAGGGTAGAAAATCAAGCATGTGTTGTGTGGATAAATTCCGAAACAATTGTATGGTGGTTTTAAAACGTAGCATCACGTTCTTTGAAATTCTTTTCACCGAGAAGTGGTGGTTATGTTCCCTCCCCTTGAATCTGGATGGCTTAGTGATTGTATCAGTCAATGGAGTAGAGCAGAAGCCCTGCTATGAGACTTCCAAGGCAAGGTCATAAAAGACCCACCCTTTATTCACTGGGACAACGGATCTTGGAGGCTAGATCCATCACATAAGTTGAATTTGAGCTCACCATGCTGGAGAGGCCGCATGTAGGTGCTCTGGTCAAAAGTCCCAGCTGAGCCCAGGCTTCTTGTGGTCCAGGCTAAACTACCAAACGTGAGAGTGAAGTTGGCACAGATCCTTGGCCCAGCCCATCCACCAGTTGAGTGACACCATAGGATCTCTGATGCCCCATGGAACAGAAGAGCCACCCAGCTGAGCCCTGCCAGAATTCCCGATTTAGCCAAGTATCAGATAATAAAAGGGTGGCTGCTTGAAGCCACTAAGTGTTGGGGTACCCTGTTACCCAGTGATACAAAACTGACACAGACTGACATCTCTTCAACAACCTTAAGGAGAAAGTCAATACCAAACACGTTTCATGTTACTTTGACTATGATCTTAACCCAAATATGCTATAAAAAGAGCTGTTTATGAAGAAAGATTAAAAGATTGTTTTTTCCTCAGATGTCTTTTAAACAATAAATTTGAATAAATGTCTTCCTCCTGCCAGCAGCTCGTTGGCAGGCTGCCTCTTTTTTGGGGGTGGGGGAGGCTAAGGCAGCAAGAGGCAGAGGCTCAAGTCTCGCTTTGCTGTCACAGCTTTGCTGCACGTGGCAGCTGGCTTACAGGTCCCCGGGGACCCTGAGAACGTCTGTTTCCTCGTGCAGATGGATCTTGGCAGGCAAGTGGAGCGAGTTCCACTGGCACTATTGCAAAATAGAAAGTAGGTTCCCTTTCTGGAATTTTGATTCGTTTTTCCCCCTTTTTCCCCCTGCAGACATACAGCCTGTCCTTTGCCCCCGAGCCCTGTTAATGACTGGGCAGGGGGAGAGGACGAGGGTGATGTTTGGGGGGGCCCAAGGACTTGGCCCTCATGCATCTTCTATAGGCCTGACCCCTTCTGCCTGCCTGCTGGGCTCTCCTGGCCTCCCCTCCCCTCCCCCTGCAGACACCTCCCCCACCCCTGCCAAGCTGTTCTGCACCACCAGGAGCATGTGCACATGTGTGTTTGAGAACCCACAGTTTCGTCCTCAGGAAGTAGTCTCAGCTCAGGCTCCCGGGACCACTCCCAGACACAGCACTGTTTTCCTGACTGCTCAGCTAACAAAGCAAAGTGACTTCATGTTGGAAAGTATGTCCTGAAGGGGACACAGCAACTCCCCCCTTTTGCTCCCTCCTCAATCAACCAACAGTCAGTCATGAAGCTCATACTCTGTGCCAGAGAGCGTTCTAGACTCTGGGAATGTATTCGTGAACAAAATGGCTTCCCTGGTGGTGCAGTGGTGAAGAATGTGCCTGCCAACACAGGGGACACGGGTTGGAGCCCTGGTCCAGGAAGATCCCACATGCTGCGGAGCAACTAAGCCTGCGCACCACAACTACTGAGCCTGCGCTCTAGAGCTCGTGAGCCACAACTACTGAGCCTGCGTGCCGCAACTACTGAAGCCTGCCCATCTAGGGCCTGTGCTCCACAACAAGAGAAGTCACTGCAATGAGAAGCCTGTGCACCGCAACGAAGAGTAGCCCCCACTCACCACAACTAGAGAAAGCCCACGTGCAGCAACAAAGACTCAATGCAGCCAAAAATAAATACATAAATTTACTAAAAAAAAAAAAGAAAAGAAAAAAGATGATGTTTGAGCAAAGACCAGAAAGACATTAGATGAACCAGTAACATGGTTATCTGGGGGAAGATTATTTTGGCAAGAAACTGTTGGTGAAAAGGCCTTAAATTGGTAGCAGGGAAGAGGCCTGAGCCACTGTTTGTAAGTAGGTAGGAATAGATGAGGTCAGAGGGCCATGTGGGCCACTGTACAGACCTCAGACTCTGAGAGACGTGGGTGAGTTTTGAACAGAAGTGATAGGAACTGACTGGTCTTGGATGGATCTGGCTGCGGTTTGAGAATAGACTGCAGGGGGGGGCCCAGGGTGTGCACAGGAGATCCTGTAGGAGGCTGTGGCAAAAAAAATATGGATGAGCGTGGGTGGTGATGGAGCCCACAGAGGTAGCAGTGGAGGAGGTGAGCAGTAGTGAGATTTTGAGTGTGTTTTGAAGGTACAACTAGCAGGATTTGCTTAATGGATTGCGATTTGGAGAGGAAACGGAAGGCAAGGATGGCTGGTCTGTAACCAGGAGGCTGGGGCAGCTGTGAAGGTCTGGGGAAGATGAGCAGTTTAGCTTGGGCACTGTTGCCTTGGGGAGGGAGGGCTACTGGACAGCCAGACAGAGATGTGAGTGGGCACTTGGACATGCAGGGCTGGTGGTCGGGGCGAGGGACCAGGCTTTTAACAAGGATGCCCTTCCCAAAAGGCTGCAGGTGTCGGGTTAGATTAGGGCTCAGAGCAGAGTGGGCACACGGCTTTGCCACTAGGTTTCAGAATATGCTCCAGCCATCAGGTCATATGAATGCCATCGCTGCCACAAAGTTGTGGACGTGGTGGTGATGAAATAAAAGATGTCTCAGGCATCATCCAGGATCGTCCATGGTGAATTGGCTGGCCTGGAGCCTGGGTAGACTATTGGTGTGATAAGATTAAGAGCTGTCTTCTCTGGTACTGTGTGTATCTAAGTTTGGAGAGACGGAAGACAGGTTTTTTTTCCCATCACTTCATGTCACTCGGGGATTGAGACTGGAAGAAATAATAATCGGGAAAAATACCATTTTTATCCTGAGAAGCCAATGAAAGAAAACACTTTTTTCTATCTTATTTCTTCTCTCCTTTTTATTTTATTTTAATTCATTTATTTTTGGCTGTGTTGGATCTTTGTTGCTGTGCACGGGCTTTCTCTGGTTGTGGTGAGCGGGGCTACTCTTCATTGTGGTGCGTGGGCTTCTCATTGCAGTGGCTTCTCTTGTTGCGGAGCATGGGCTCTAGGCACACGGGCTTCAGTAGTTGTAGCACAAGGGCTCAGTAGCTGTGTCTTGCGGGCTCTAGAGCGCAGGCTCAGTAGTTGTGGTGCGCAGGCTTAGTTGTTCTGCAGCATGTGGGATCCTCCTGGACCAGGAATCGAACCTGCATCCCCTGTATTGGCAGGCAGATTCTTAACCACTGTGGCACCAGGGAAGTCCCTCTTCTCTTCTTTTTAAATGAAGAATGGTGACTTCCACTTAGTTGATCCTTATATAATATTTACTAATAGAAAATATTATCTTGAAAGAAGGAAGTCCAAATCTGGCATTTTTTTGGAGGGGTTTGTGTTAGGTTTTTTTGGCTGCACTGTGTAGCATGTGCGATCTTACTTCCCTGACCAGGTGTCGATCTCTTGCCCCCTGCAGATGACATGGTACTATACATAGAGAATCCTAAAGATGCTACCAGAAAACTACTAGAGCTAATCAATGAATTTGGTAAAGTAGCAGCATACAAAATTAATGCATAGAAATCTCTTGCATTCCAGTACACTAATGATGAAAAATCTGAAAGTGAAATTAAGGAAACACTCTCATTTACCATTGCAACAAAAAGAATATGATATATCTAGGAATAAACCTACCTAAGGAGACAAAAGACCTGTATGTAGAAAACTATAAGACACTGATGAAGAAATTAAAGATGATACAAATAGATGGAGAGATATACCATGTTCTTGGATTGGAAGAATCAACATTGTGAAAATGACTACTACCCAAAGCAGTCTACAGATTCAATGCAATCCCTATCAAACTACCACTGGCATTTTTCACAGAACTAGAACAAAAAATTTCACAATTTGTATGGAAACACAGAAGATGCCGAATAGCCAAAGCAATCTTGAGAAAGAAAAATGGAGCTGGAGGAATCAGGCTTCTTGACTTCAGACTATACTACAAAGCTACAGTAATCAAGACAGTATGGTACTGGCACAAAAACAGAAACATAGATCAATGGAAACAGATAGAAAGCCCAGAGATAAACCCATGCACATATGTTCACCTTATCTTTGATAAAGGAGGCAGGAATATACAGTGGAGAAAAGACAGCCTCTTCAATAAGTGGTGCTGGGAAAACTGAACAGCTATGTGTAAAAGAATGAAATTAGAACACTCCCTAACACCATACACAAAAATAAACTCAAAATGGATTAGAGACCTAAATGTAAGGCCAAACACTATAAAGCTCTTAGAGGAAAACATAGGCAGAACCCTCTATGACATAAATCACAGCAAGATCCTTTTTGACCCACCTCCTAGAGTAATGGAAATAAAAACAAAAATAAACAAATGGGACCTAATGAAACTTAAAAGCTTTTGCACAGCAAAGGAAACCATAAACAAGACCAAAAGACAACCCTCAGAATGGGAGAAAATATTTGCAAATGAAGCAACTGACAAAGGATTAATATCCAAAATTTATAAGGAGCTCATGCAGCTCAATAACAAAAAATGAAACAACCCAATCCAAAAATGGGCAGAAGACCTAAATAGACATTTCTCCAAAGAAGATAGACAGAATGCCAACAAACACATGAAAGAATGCTCAACATCATTAATCATTAGAGAAATGCAAATCAAAACTACAATGAGATATCATCTCACACCAGTCAGAATGGCCATCATCAAAAAATCTACAGACAATAAATGCTGGAGAGGGTGTGGAGAAAAGGGAACCCTCTTGCACTGTTGGTGGGAATGTAAATTGATACAGCCACTATGGAGAACAGTATGGAGGTTCCTTAGAAAACTACAAATAGAACTACCATATGACCCAGCAATCCCACTACTGGGCATATACCCTGAGAAAACCATAATTCAAAAAGAGTCATGTACCACAATGTTCATTGCAGCTCTATTTACAATAGCCAGGACATGGAAACAACCGAAGTGTCCATCAACAGAAGGATGAATAAAGAAGATGTGGTACATATATACAATGGAATATCACTCAGCCATAAAAAGGAACGAAATTGAGTTATTTGTACTGAGGTGGATGGATCTAGAGACTGTCATACAGAGTGAAGTAAGTCAGAAAGAGAAAGACAGATACCGTATGCTAACACATATATATGGAATCTAAAAGAAAAAAAAATGATTGGAAGAACCTAGGGGCAAGACGGGGATAAAGATGCAGACCTACTAGAGAATGGACTTAAGGATATGGGGAGGGGGAAGGGTAAGCTGAGACAAAGTGAGACAGTGGCATGGACATATATACTCTACCAAACGTAAAGTAGATATCTAGTGGGAAGCAGCCACATGGCACAGGGAGATTAGCTCGGTGCTTTGTGACCACCTATAGGGGTGGGGTAGGGAGGGTGGGAGGGAGGGAGATGCAAGAGGGAAGAGATATGGGGACATATGTATATGTATAACTGATTCACTTTGTTATAAAGCAGAAACTAACACTGTTGTAAAGCAATTACACTCCAATAAAGATATTAAAAATAAATAAATAAATGATGGAATTGGTTTTGTGCTTCTCTGAAATGGAGAGTAATCAAAATAAAGTGATGAGAGTGATCTAGGAATGGAATGTACATGTGTTTCTAAGACCATGGACAAAGTTGGGAAGCATGGGGACAGGCAGAAGAGGGTAGGTTCAGGATAGCCCAGTGTAAACCCCAGCCCTTAATGCCTCCAGGCGTTAATTTTCCTATCTGTAGAATGGGGGCATTGACTGTACCAATCTCATAGGATTCTTTTGAGGGTTGATCCACGTGGAGGTGGTGCAGTGCCGCAAGTAAGAGCGTGGATTCTGGAGTGAGATGGCCCCGGGGGCCCATGCTGCCCCACCACCTACTCCCTGAGTGAGCTTGGACAAGGTGCTCAGCCTCTCTGTGCCTCAGTTTTCTTTTTAAAATGAGGATAATATCTACCTCATTATTGTTGAATAAGTAAAATGTAGAATCCTTAGAACAGTGCCTGACACAATAAATGCTATTGAAGTGTTTCCCATGTTAAGGTGTTTGAGTGCCAGGACCATAGTATAAGCCCAGCAAGTAAGTGTTAATTGTTCCTATCATAGTTATATTCTCCTCATCCTGTCCCCGAAAGTAGTGTCTCTGAGCCTTCTCTGCTCTTATCTAGGTCCTGAAAAAATGCTTTCATAAGGGCATTTTACTTTAAGAAAAGCTTGAATTTTCAAAATGGATGCATTGAGAAGTTGCCCAACTTACCGCAGGACTTACTGTGCGATTCTTTAAACTACTTAAACCACTTAAAGATGGAACTTTATTTACAGAATTACTTTCTCTATAGGCCATCTTTTCCGGAACTTATTGCATTAAAGTGAAAAAGATGCTGAGATTGGATAAACTAAACATCCTGTTCCTTTGTCCATTGCACGACTGTGGTGGTGTCCACTTCTGGGCTTTGGTACTTTGACACAACATCGTAGGCCCCTGTATTTCCTTATTAACTAAGTGGTGATGACTGATTTAAGAACTCTAGAATGTCAGTGTTGAAATGGTGCCTTAGAAATCCCCAAAGGCACCCCCTGCTGGTTCTGCATTTAAGAATGTTGGCTCAAACAGGAAGAAGGTGGGCTCCCTTTCCAGAACTTACTCCGTCTCCTTTACACACAAGGAAGCTGCAAGTCTCCAGAACTCCCTGTAGACACTAGTATCTGGCTACGATTAGATACCATTGTGTGGACCTAACCTTCTGTTTATAGCAGGGCATCTTTGCAGGTCCAAGCTCGTACTGCTCGCCACATGACAGGCCAGTAAATCAAGAGACAAGCTGTTGGGGCGAGGAATAGTGACTATTTGGAAAGTCCACAGACTGAGAAGATGGTGGACTAGTGTCCCAAAGAACCATCTTACCCCAGATAGAATGCAGGCTTCTTTTATACTAAAAGGGGAGGGGGTGTGCTTGGTTGGCGCAGACTTCTTGGAGTCAGCATCGTTTGTTCTTGCGGCTGTCCACCTAGGTCACGTCAGGATGTTCCTGTAAACCCTTCAACAAGACAAATGCTCTTCTCTGTCCTGCAACTTCTTATCGCTATATGAATGGAGAAGTGTTATACTTTTAAAGGTCAGAGCCTGGAGAATGGGCTCTCCTGTATGTTTCAGGCTCTAGGCAGCAATTCTCCTAGCAAAAGCAATAGAGTACAAAGGTTCAAGTAAAAGCAACAGATCCAATGTGGAATCAGATTTGTTCTTCCCTTTTACACTGTTTCTTTTATCCATGATAAGGTGTTTGGCTTGTGAATAATGCCAAGTTAAGTCATAAGAACTCAGGTGATTACAGGAATGACTGAGGGTTGGTGAACACAGATGAAATGCTGGGAAGTGATGTGGCCAACATCACCCCAGAGCTGGTGGCGAGTCTGTCTCTGAGCTTGTCTGAGGCTCCTTGTTTTTTGTTTTTTTTTTCCTATTTGGCATGTCTAAAAGCCTGTCAGATTTGAAACAGCTGTGGCTGTGTGCTTGTACTAAGGGGAAGCTGAGGACCCCTTGGTCTTCGGTCATCCTGTTTTATGGCCCCTGCCTCTGCAACAACATTGAAAAACTCGGTTGTGTCTTCTGTTTAAACATCAGGAAGCCTAACTCTGTTTTTTGTTCTCTTAGTCCCTGGAGTATATCGAGGTTGGAAACTTGTGTTCACTAGATGTTGGTAGGCCAACAATCACAAATTTTTAAAACTTTAGAAAACAAGTGAAATCTGCATGTCTCAGAAGTAATGCCTACATCCTTTCTCCACTGCTTCCTACCCCCACCCTCGCATCCCCTCGTTTCAGCTCTTCAGATGCTCTTGTATTTCCGGCTGAGTCCCAGATGTTCTATCATAGCCTTGGAATTTGAGGCTGCAATGTTAAGGTCTGGCCAATGAAAAGGAAATATCAATAATGTTCTCTTCCAGCCTTGCAGTGGAGAATAAGGGCAGCTAGAGTTGCAAAGCACTTCTTTACCAGAAGCTGAGAAGCGGGCAGGCAGCTACCCATCTTAAATTGCATTTCTTGTGACCTCAGCTGTGCCTTGGCCAGACCACCCTTCATTTTAGGCAGAAAGGTAATTCTGCTACTAAGGTCAGTTCATCATCCCTCCCCCGCCGTGCAGTCATTTGGAACAAGTCATTCCTAGTGGCCTTGTGGTTTGGGTCTTTATGCGCTAGGGAACATGTTTAATAAAAACCACACCATTCATTCTGACAGCCTTGGACCATCTCTCCCAAAGTGAGGAGCTGCTCATGACTGACTGACTTCTATTTTCAGCCTGTGTGTTTTTGATTGCAAAATCAGGCATTCCTTTGAATTCATGTGTGTCCTTAAAAACAAATCAGCCATGTTTTCAATAACACAAACTCTTCCCTTCTCTGTGGTTGCTGGTGGATGTATTTATCCTTCAGAGTGGAGAAACAGTAACAATGCGAAACAGTAATTAGTAAACAAAACGTCCCCGTCCCTGTCCACCCCCCCGCCCCCAGGATCCCACTGCTTGAAGCAAAGGTGTAGCCCGGAAGTGCTGCTCTACGGCCCTGGGCTCCTAGTAGGTACAGGATGAGTCTTCGGAGAGTGGAAGGTCCACCACCATTCCTGTTCTGCATGGATGTATGTGTTTCATGGGTGTGATCCTTCAGGGTAATGACCTCGGAAGACAGTGTCCTCATGCAGACTTTGCTCAGTAAGAAGCAGGGTGGCCCGAGCAGAGAGCGTGGTTGGTGGAAACTAGAAGACAACTGCTTAAATACTTGCTGTTTAAATACTTGCTCTTCCGTCTCGTAATTCTATGTCTCAGACGTGTACCTTGACCATGCCTCTTTCCTTTTGTAGAGTGGGAGACAGTGATCGTTCCCAGTTGATTGAAGAGTAGATAGAATTTTCAAAGGACGTAGCAGACGCACTCACCAAATGACAGCTGTTACCCCGCCGTGGAAGTGGTCATCAGCGCAGTCAGTGGGCCCATCTCATCCTGTAGTTTGCACTGCCTTTCAAATCCCAAACAATGTTAGGTTTCTCTATCGTTTTTTCCATCAGAGTTGGGCCTGGAGGATGTTTGACTTTTACCGGAAACCTAAACAAATTTGGAAGAGTTGCTACTTATGAGAAAATTTAAAAGAATATGTTGCAGACTGTGAAAGTAACTTCAATAAATGAGTTCCCCCGAAGTTCTGAGAAACAGTAGGATTGTTGAAATCTGCAGCTGCTTGGAATGGCCACTTTGAAGGTCAGACCACTCATTTAGGGAGATCAGACTAAAGGACCGCATACAGTATTTCATCGATACAGAACTTAAGCTGGGTGGCGTTGTGGGGGTCCCGTAAATGAAGGCTTTCTTGAACACTTCGACAGCAGGCAGGCAGCACCCTTGGAGATTGCCTCGCAAGAGAAATCAGCAAGGGAGCATCTGACCTGGCAAGGAGGTGGACACATACAGACAAGGTGGAAAGATGCTGAGAGAAGGCAGGCTTCGATTTATTCAGGGCGGGGGCTGGGAGTCTGAGAGGACACGGGCACGTGGATTTCTTCGCGTAGCGGTTGTGGGATGTCTGATAGGTTGGGGTGTCATTTAGATGGACTGTAAGTCACCGCCGGACTCCGTAACCATGGGTGACGTCTGTGAGCCGCCTGCTGCAGGTTCCCCATGTGGAGTTAAGCTCGCATTTCTGACGTGAAGGCAGAGAATGAAAGGGCAGGGGCTGTGCTTCTCCTCACCCCCAATGCAGGCTCTCCCTTTCTCTCATATGGGGGCTCGGGCCACACAAGTATAACAGAAGGGGAGGATTGGCTTTGGAGTCGGGAGATCTGAGTTCACGTGGCAGTGTGACTGGTAGGTTTCTCCCCTTTCAACCTCTTTTTGCTCATCTGTAGAATGGAAATGATCCCATATTTTTTTGGTGGGTTGGATTGGGGTTTGGTTACAACCTGTGTAATGGGGAGGGTATGCAGTAGATGCTTACAATGGCAGCAGTTGTTATTTAGGGTTATGTATCCACGGATCTGAGCCCTCCAGACGCGAGGGCCACAGGCCCAGCGACGTCAAGTCTATGAGCAGCCTCACTGGGTGGTTTTGAAGAGGAAACCCGTGACTCCAGCACTCCAGTTGAGGTTGTCAGGCAGTGCCGGGCATCTAGAGAGAAGACTGACCAGTCCAGCTTCGAGTCGGATGGGAATGAGGGGCTGATTCAACTTATGCTGATGGACTGTCCATCTCCACACCTTCAGGATCCCCTCCCCTCTTAAATGTGCTTGATCTGAGTGTGCGCGGGCTTTGTTTTGGGCTGTTTCCCAGCAGCCCCTGGCTTCCCAACACCATGGTGTGCTGTTCCAGAGTCCTGGGAAGCCCTTCTAAGAAAGGGGTGGTCTTTCAGGTCATTGTGTACGTGTTATTACGTTCTCCCAGCTTCTGAAGAGGACTCCGCTGGACTGCACAGCCTCCTCCTCGTACCCGCTCTGCCGCTGTGCGGTCTCCCTCCCCCACTGCCACCTTGCATCAAAGTTCATCTGCCCTGACAGGCCTGGCCAGGGCACGACCTTTACTCTGGAAACCCCTCCCACTCGCAACCCAGCTGAGATCCTGCCCAATACAGTATTAGGAATTGTACAGACGCAAACAGAAAAAGCCTCACTTTAAAGTCACGAGGGGCTCAGCTCTTTCTTTGGGTGCTCCCTACACTGCAGAGCGGGAACTGGAGCCCTGCAGGTTGTCCCTTTCCAGCCACTTTCCCTCTAAGCAGGTATATGCCCAGGAAGTCTTAGGAGAAGTGGATCTCTCCCCCTTATCCAGGGAATCTCTCCAGGACACTGGGAGAACGAATGGAGAAGCAGCAAGGCCAGAGGTGACAGGGGGACATTTAGGCCACCGAGGAATCCTGGCGTCGGGGTTCTCATGCTGTGGGGAGATGTGTGCCTGTCTGTCTCCCTGCACCTGTGTGTGTCCTCCTCCACCGGTCCCCCTGTCCCCATCTCCCTCCCTCTCCTGACTCCACTTACATGGATGAAGGCCAGAAGCCGTAGAAATGTTCGATGGGACAGTGAGTAAGTGCCCTTTCTTGTCCACCTCTCTGCCGTCAGTTTCCCACCCACGTGGCTGGCTTGTGTTCAGATAACCGGGGTCTCTTTTCTTCCCCAATGATGTGTGGACCACTAGGAGTTTGTGAAAACTCTTGTGTCAGAACTGATGTTAGGTATGAATTTAGCTGGAATAATTTGACCGCTTCCCCTTATCAAAATAAGGGAAGGTTTTAAAAAAAAACCAAAACTCTATGGGTTTAAAAACATACCTAAAATTTATTTGGGGAATTTCCTGGCGGTCCAGTGGTTAGGACTCGGTGCTTTCACTGCCGAGGGCCCGATTCGATCGCTGGTTGGGGAACTAAGATCCCACAAGCTGCATAGCGTGGCCAAAATTTTTTAAATAAATAAAATAAAATAAAATTTGTTTGGAGCAATAAACCAGTGAGATGAGGACGGAAAATTTCAAACAAGGAGAATTATGAGATGTGGCCAGTATGATCAAATAATAATAAATATAAAGATGAAATCATTTAAGTCTGTATTGCACCCTCCCCCAAATGTTAAATGGAATGGGATACGTCATAAAAAGAACTGTTACATCTGAGGCTTTAATATATAACCAAGCAGATAAGAATTAATACATAGTTTTAGAACAACGGGCTTGGAGTTTGGGAAAAACAAACTTAGTATCCCTCCTCTCACATGATAGTCTAACTAACTAGATACTGGGGAAAAAGTAAAATATTTTGAAATTTCATTTTAGGATTCAGGCAAATATGTAATGTATGATGGTGGCATCATTTCCAATGTGATTGTTTAAATCATTTATGCTTTTGAGGTAAACAGATACTTGGGGGCTGATACAGATTAAGATTTTCAGGGGATTTTCTATTTTTCTTCAATTCATATTTATTAGACAATTTCTAAGTGCTAAAAACTAGTATGAAACTCTTATGATTTGTAATTATGAATGTTCGACAATCCTAATAGAACATTAAAATCAAGTAACTATTTCACACAGTACCTGAGGTAGCACACGTTGGTTCTATTTCTCCATCAACCTCTCTAAAGTAAAATAGTTATATACAGTTTCTCAGGCTCAAATAAAGTAGTTAAAAAACTGTCACTTAAAAAAATATCTGGGTAGTTCACAAGCACATCGTAATATGAGCACTTTCTTTCATCGTAAGTGGAGACAAACACCTTTAAATGGCACTCAAGATTTAGTTCCAAAGGAGGGCTTTTCTTATGAGAACATCTTGGATGTAGATTTCTGAAGGTTATACAGTTAGACTTCTGGGAGTAAGAATTGGCTGCTCCAAATTTTACATCTTTAAACTGTACAGAAACCACCGCAGAGCTAATATAAAATATTATAGTTATGGGAACATTTAACTTTTATACACGATTAAGTACAGTTAGTTCAATTTGGCTATCTTAGATGACTCAGATTTTTACTTAACTCTTAGATAAATATTCCTCAGCCATAAAAAAGAATGAAATAATGCCATTTGCAGCAACATGGATGGACCTAGAGATGGTCATACTGAGTGAAGTAAGTCAGAGAAAGACAAATGTCATATATCGCTTATATGTGGAATCTAAAAAAAAAATGGTACAAATGAACTTACTTACAAAACAGAGTCACAGATGTAGAAAACAAACTTATGGTTACCAAGGGGGAAAGGGGGGAGGGATAAATTGGGAGATTGGGAGTGACATATACACACTACTACATATAAAATAGATAACTAATAAGGACCTACTGTATAGTACAGGGAACTCTACTCAGTACTCTGTAATGACCTATATGGGAAAAGAATCTAAAAAAGAGTGGAGGGCTTCCCTGGTGGCGCAGTGGTTGGGAGTCCATCTGCTGATGTGGGGGGCATGAGTTTGTAACCCGGTCCGGGAGGGTGCCGCAGGGCGGCTGGGCCCGTGAGCCGTGGCCGCTGGGCCTGCGCGTCCGGAGCCTGTGCTCCGTGGCGGGAGAGGCCACAACAGTGAGAGGCCCGCGTACGCAAAAAAAAAAAAAAGTGGATATCTGTATACGTGTAACAGATTCACTTTGTTGTACAGCAGAAACTAACACAACGTTGTAAATCAACTATACTCCAATAAAAATTAATTTAAAAAAGATAAATGGATCCTAGATCTACTGATACAAATCTTCGTTTGAAGTGAGTGTTATGCTCCATCAGTTAATTTATCGAGTGTCTGATGAACTAACGTTGTATAATTCACGTTATACAATGTGAAAGTTGCATACTGACTTGATTAGTTCAGGCACTGTGCCTTGTTTTTTTTTTGGTGGGGGTGGGGTGTGTGTGATGGATCAAATAGGAACATTTTTAGATGTGGAGACCCCGAGGTCAGCAGAGCTCAGGTCCAGCCTTAGTAATCCCCAAGTCAGAGAAGTATTGTCTCGAAAAATGTTTGTTAACACAATGCCTTCTGAGCTTAAAAGTGAAAAGCCCAATGGTACAATTCTCCAGGGAAAGGTCTGAGTCAGAGGCCAGCCAGGACAGCGGGGGCATTGCTTCCAACCCCCTGGGGAATATATCTGAAAAGTGCCCAAGCGATGTTTGTCTCCTGCTTTTATCCCACCTCCTGCCCTGTGATCTGCTCTTGCCGAAGGACAGGCAGTCACCCCTCTGATGGAAAATTGCTATTTCTCCATTTTAAATAAAATCCCTGTTCTCATGTTTCCTGTTCTTTTTCTCAGCCCCTGACCTTTGGGCTAAGGAGCATCTTTTCAGGTGATGCCTTGGCCGTAGTCTAGATTTGTGATAATGCAGTTGCCATTTCAAAGGTGCTTTTGCCGAACAAAGAATCTCAGACTAAAATCTGTAAGCCTTTCAAAATTCCCTTAGACACCAGAGGAGTTACTGAATGCCTAAAGTGTGCAGGAACGATGGGAAACGCAAACGAAACGTATGGTTCTATTTCTAAGGAGATTGCAGAATAATTTTCAACTCCCCAATCACATGAAGCCACAATCTAGTGATTATTATATTGAGCATCATTTCCGCTATCATTGTATTGAAAATTTCTGTGGTGCTGTGGTTCCTAACTTAACTGCTCATTAGAATCCCCTGGAAAGCATTTAGGAACACTGATGCTTGGGCTGCGCTCCCAAAGATCCTGCTGTAATTGGTCTGGGGTGAAACCTGCACAACTGGATTTGCGCAGGCAAGGTTGAGAATCAGTGGCTTCCCATCAACCCTGTGAAGCAGAGGTGACAGACAGTATTATTCTCACTTAGCAGAAGCGATGAACCATCTTACCCAACATTACCCAATTAGTCAGTGGCAGCGTTAGGATGAAAAACAAAAGGCTTCCATCCGAGTGGACTTTGAAATTAAATTTGACAATCCATTCATCACACTGTGGCCGTTGTGTGAAATTCTTTGGCTGTTACTTTAAGAATCAGTTTCTGGGAAACGTAATGCAACTTGTTTAATCCTGGAATCCCTCCAATCTTAATACTCTCTTGCCCATGCCCCGAGCTTCTGGTGCTGGTGGGAGACAGATGAAGGCAATGGGGTCCTTGGAAGAGCCTGGACTGAAGGAATGGGTTTGGCACCAAGTCTCTGAGGGAGTCTCACATCAGACAAGCTCCAGCCAGGTTGGCACTGCCTCCCCCTAGCCCAGGGGACCTGTTTCCTCCCTGGGGAGTCAGCATCCCAAAGGAGAACGGAAAGGGGCAGCTCTTCTGTTTGTCATGTTCTTAATACCTGGGCTTGAGACCAATCCAACTTTCCAAATATTTTAAATATTTATTTATATTTTTGGCTGCATCAGGTCTTAGTTGCGGCATGTGGGATCTTTCGTTGTAGCCTGCGGGCTTCTCTCTAGTTGTGGCGCTTGGGCTTAGTTGCCCCGAGGCATGTGGGATCTTAGTTCCCCGACCAGAGATGGAACACATGTCCCCTGCATTGGAAGGCAGATTCTTCACCACTGGACCACCAGGGAAGTCCCCAAATATTTTAGATAATGCCACTTAACCTGACACTGCTTACCGCAGAGTTTGTGTGAACTGTATTTGGGGTCTCCCATAAATCTTTTCACCATCGTTTTTCAGGGCCCCCTCTGGCTCACCTTTGTGTTTTCTTTTCCCATTTTGGCCAACTTTTCATTTAAAACAAGCATTCCCCATATCTGTCATCCCTTGATCTCCCTCCCTTCCTCTGCTCAGTGCCACACGCTCCCCTGCACAGAGCCCAAACACACCCTTGTTTGGCAAGGCTCCCCACATTCCACAGTTCTGGAGGGTCCTCGAGAGCGCATATCCCACTGACCCTCAGTCGTGTCCTCTGGTCAGGAGGGATGCTCTGGGTGTGTGCGAGCTGAAAGGCCAGGCCACCCGTTCATGTGATCTGTACCTTGTTGGAGCACAGCAGGGCTCAGTTCCTCCTCTTCTCCAAATATTGAGTGCCTACTGTGTGCACTGATCTAGCTGTGTCAGTGAACAAAAAGTTTCCGGGTGGGTCGCGCCTTCTAAGGTGCTGTCTGTGTGGTATGTGGGAGGATATTTATTTAGCACCTACCTTGTGCCAAGAATAACTTCAGATACTTTATGGAATAAGGCAGCGGGTTAAATAAATAACATGCCAAGTACTGTGTTGATAAAGGATAAAACAGCTCCTGGCCCTATGTTCACAACCTCTTTAGGAAAGAAACTGAAAATTAATTATAGCTTAGTACAGTCAAGATGTATAACATTCAGTGGAAACCCACGTAAGGTGAGAGGTGATCAACTTTTTTGTATGTGTGTGGTACGCGGGCCTCTCACTGTTGTGGCCTCTCCCGTTGCGGAGCACAGGCTCCGGACGCGCAGGCTCAGCGGCCATGGCTCACGGGCCCAGCCGCTCCGCGGCATGTGGGATCTTCCCAGACTGGGGCACGAACCCGTGTCCCCTGCATCAGCAGGTGGACTCCCAACCACTGTGCCACCAGGGAAGCCCCAACTCTTTTTTTTTTTCCCTAACAGCTGATCAGGAAAGGCTTGACCAGTGCAGATGCCATTGGGAATGACTTTGGAATGAGGAATGGCATCTGGGTGGACAGAGTAAAGGCAGTTCTGTTCAGGAGGAATTGGGTGGGCCAGAGTGCAGAGCATGGATGATCATGGCATCAGGGAACCAAGAGGAGCCGAGAATGGCATGAATTCCCTTCATTCTGCCAGGGAATGAAGCTGGCAGTAAAGCTTTGAACAGCCTTGTGAATCCTCAGGGAGGACCCTGTAGATAATAAGAAACTCTTCCAGGTTTTACAGCTCAGGGGGTGATACCATCAGAACTGTGTATTCCAAAGGTCACTTTGATGGAGTGGAGGAAATGTACAGGGCAGACTGGTTACGTTGCCGAGCTATGGGTGTCTTCTAATCAAGGCATGTTGAGGTTCTGGTCTTTGTCACAGGGCGAGTGGAAAAGAGTAAAGGAAACTGGACTCATGGTTGTCCAGCATTTGTACTTGGATGTGCTAAGTAAGAGACAAGCAAGGAGTCACAGAAGACATGGGTTTCTGGCTTGGGCATCTATATATGCCGTCAGCTAAGAATTGGGATGTGCTGGGGTTTGGGGTGGAGGTGTCTGGGAGCATAATGAGTTGTGATTGGCACGCATTTCTTTCTCACATTTGAACATTTGTCCTGAAGTCGATCCTGAGACATAATGTAGGTGGGATAATGTCACCCCATTTTATACCAAATTAATGGAAGCTGGGAGACCTGTGTCGTCAGCTTAACTTTAGAACTGTGACCACAGAGGTCAACGAAGCCTTGAGAGGGATGGGTTAAGAGTCAAAGAAATGCAACTCCAACCAGGCTTCTAGGAGGTTAGCTACAATCCCAGTGTTCAGACTCACCAGTATTGAGAAATTGCTGACCTCTCTACTAAGTGCTAGGGATGTGGGCTGAGAGTCTTTTTTTTTCTGAATTGCATAATATAACAATCATAACATAGGGTGTTGAAAAATTCGCCTCGGCTGTCTGCTGCTCCAGATCTACTCAATGTGCAAACTCAGCCAGATCAGAAAAAATCCCCTAAAATTAGGACGGCAACTTGGCAATTATTTGGGAAAGCATGGTTGTTTCCTTAGTGGATTAAGTGAAAATTAAGAAAAATGATAAAATAAATCAAGCACTTATTTTTTTGGTTAAAGACCAATCTGTGTACATCTGTTATTTTAAATATTAGTGATATTTAAAATTGTTCATGAGAGAAAACATCCTTGTGCTTAAATTTAAAATAGGTAATTGAGTAAGAGCTTTGGACTTCTATTTACAAGTATAGGAACATGAGAGACATTTAGAACCAATCATAGCAAAGGAAACTGAAGATGATTCAAAGAAATGGAAAGGTATCCCATGCTCTTGGATTGGAAGAATTAATAATACTAAAATGTCTATACTTCCCAAAGCAATCTACAGATTTAATGTGATCCCTATTAAAGTATTGATGACATTTTTCACAGAACTAGAGCAAATAATTCTAAAATTTATATAGAACCATAAAAGACCTAGAATTGCCAAAGCAGTCCTGAGGAAGTAGAACAAAGCTGAAGGCATAACCCTCCCAGACTTCCGACGATACTACAAAGCTACAGTAATCAAAACAGTGTGGTATTGGCACAAAAATAGATATATGGATCAGTGGAACCGAATAGAGAGCCCAGAAATAAAGCCACACACCTACAGTCAATTCATCTTCGACAAAGCAGGCAAGAATATACAATGGAGAAAAAAGTTCCTTCAAGTGGTGTTGGGAAAGCTGTATGTAAATCAGTGAAGTGAGAGCACACCTTCACACCATACAAAAAAATAAACTCAAAATGGTTTAAAGACTTAAATATAAGCTATGACTCCATAAAACTCCTAGAAGAGAACACAGGCAAAACATTCTCTGACATAAATTGTAGCAATATTTTCTTAGATCAGTCTCCCAAGACAATGGAAATAAAAGCAAAAATAAAGAAATAGGACTTAATCAAACTAATGAGCTTTTATACAGTAAAGAACACCATAAACAAAGGGAAAAGACAGCCTACTGACTGGGAGAAAATGTTGGCAAATGATGCGACTGACAAGGGATTAATTTCCAAAATATCCAAACAGCTCATGCAACTCGGTAACAAAAAACAACCCAGTCAAAAGGGCAGAAGACCTAAATAGACATTGCTCTGAAGAAGACATGCCGTTGGCCAACAGGCACATGAAAAGATGCTTAACATTGCTAATTATTAAAGAAATGCAAATCAGAACTACAGTGAGGTACCACCTCACACTGGTCAGAGTGGCCAACACTGAAAAGTCTACAAATAACAAATGCTGGAGAGGGTGTGGAGAAAAGGGAACCCTCCTACATTGATGATGGGAATGTAAACTGGTACAGCCACTATGGAAAGCAGTATGGAGGTTCCTCAAAAAACTACAAAGAGCGATGCCCTGTGATCCAGCAATCCCCCTCCTGAGCATATATTCAGAGAAAACTCTAATTCAAAAAGATATATGCACCCCAGTGTTCACAGCAGCACTATTCACAATAGCCAGGACATGGAAGCAACCTAAATGTTCATCAACAGATGAATGGATAAAGAAGATGTGGTGTATATATATATATATATATATATACACACACACACACACACACAATGGAATATTACTCAACCATAAAAAGAATGAAATAATGCCATTTGCAGCAACATGGATGGACCTCGAGATTATCTTACTAAGTGATGTAAGTCAGAAAGAGAAAGACAAATACCATATGATATCACATGTGGAATCTAAAATATGACACAAACGAACTTTATTTACAAAATAGAAACAGACTCAGACATAGAAAACAAACTTATGGTTACCAAAGGGGAAAGAGGGTGGGGGAGGGATAAATTAGGAGTTTGGGATTAGCAGATACAAGCTACTATATATAAAATAAACAACAAGGATCTACTGTATAGCACTGGGAACGGTGTTCGATATCCTGTAATAAACCATAATGGAAAAGAATCTGAAAAAGAATATATATATGTATTACTGAATCACTTTGCTATACACCAGAAACTAATAACATTGTAAATCAACTGTACTTCAATTAAAAAAAAACCCAATCATAGTGGTGTTTTAAAACTAAAATTCCAAGATTAAGTTTTTAGACATTGAAGTACTCTAAAAAAAAAAAAAACAAACATTGAAAACTTCCAAATGCAGTTTAAAACATTGAGTATAATTTGTGAAGCCCCCCTTAAAAACAGTTGCGAAAATGTGCTTACATAGATTTGTACACTGAACTCTTAGGGGATTTGGATTTGTCAATTTTAATACATTGAGTATTTTTTAAATTAATAACTCAAAAGTAACTTTTGAATGATTTTCTGTATATAGAAACCACTCAAGGGGGCAAAACACACATGGACATAAAATATACTGTTTGCATTTTGACACCGTTTATATGGTGATGAATGAGCCCTGTGCCTTCCAGCCACTGTGTGGCTGTGTGGTTATCCTCCTGCACAGGTGCACGCACACACACACACACACACAGATGCAGAGGTGCCTGCACACACCTCCTGTTTCCTCTGCAGTCTTGGCTCCTGAAGCACAGGTCTCTGCCCTTCCCCACTCCAGCACCCAATTCAAGCCCCGGATCAGGGAGCGTCCTTGAGGTCTGCCTTCTCTGAATTCCTTTAGGGTTTAAAGTCCATACTCTGCAATTTAGCACTTAACCATATGCCTTCTCGTCACAGTCTCTAATTCTTTGTGTATGTAAGTCTTAATTCCTGCTCTGGCTAGGAAGATATGTCTTTATTCCTCACATCTTAGTTCCAGCCAGCCATCTCATAGATATGCTTAAGGAAAAAGGAAAAGATGGCCCCTATTTTAAGCGTTGTCTGTGTCAGGTGGTTCCCATGCACAGCACGAACACAGGCTTTGGAATCCTGTGGGTCCCCTCCTGGCTCCGTTACTTTCTTAGCTGTGTGAACTTGGCTAGTTTATTCAGGCTGTCCAGGTCTCAGTTTATGCAGCTTTTTAGCCCAGCGCCTGGCAAATCATGAAGCCCCATAAATACTCATTGTTTTGGTAAAGCCAGCTGTCCAGAAAGCTTCCACCTTCCAGGGAAGAAGGGAATTGGCAGCAACTCCAGCTAGAGATGCTCCTCTCCTCTGAGCAGCCCAGAGGGAGGATGGGGCAGCTGGGGTGACACCTGTGCTCCTCTCTGATAGCCCTGGAGTTGCTGTTGCCTCTTCTGCTGCCCTGGAGAAGGTCGGAGGTTGGGATCCTCTCCGGAGCGCATGGTTCTAAGCTGCCATCACATCGCTGGCTGGAGGGAGGGCTAGGGAGCATGAAGGATAGGTACTTCTGCCAAAGGATTAAGATCTTATTTGACACTTTGCGATTCGTCCCAGTCACTTTTAACCCATTCAAAGGTGAGCAAAGACTTGTTGACTAAGAAACCATCCTTCAAGCCTGCCCTGCAGGCTTGCCGCTTTGCCTCTGAACTCCAGGAACTCTTAGCAGGGGCATCCGCTGACTCCAGAGTGTGAGCAGTCTTGTAGAGTCCCAGCAGCCTCGCATCCAAGCAGGGCTCAGAAGTGTGCAGACAGACTGAAGAGCTTCAAGCTAGCAGACCAGCTGGACCTCATCCTGCTCCTTGGACCTTCTTAGGTATCTGTTTCCGCAGTGATTATAGATCTCAGTCAGTATATACTTCAATCTGAACTTTGTATTTACGCCTCAGGCTCAGTTTCGAAGCCTTTAGTCCAGTATTAGAAATGCCATTTTTCTGCATTCAGTAAGCAGAGAAATGCTTTTTTACAAATCCTCTGCTTTGCCCATGTGTGGGCTTCTCCTGAAAAGGGTTTTCAACTGTGGTCTTTCTGTTTTCTGAAAAATCTGGGTTGCTGTGCTTTTGACTTATGAGCTGTGTTCAGATCAGAAAGAAAGGCTGCCTCCAAACAGGTGTCCTTGGGGTCCTTTGCTTTTGTTATCACTCTCTAACCCTGACCGGCATACTTGGCAGCCCTCAGCCGGAAGCAGGTGTAGATGCTGAGTGCGCCAGCTCGGTGAGACCTAAGAAATTACAGAGGATATGCACTGATGCCACGTGATGTCTGAGCACAGCTCACGACTACGTTGTTCTCACGCTGGCACAGCCAGGGCAGCTGGGAGGTCTGCCAGCTGATGTCTCAGTACCTGCCAGGTGCACTGACCTTCCAGTTCTTTGGAAGACAGCATGGTACTGCAGACAGTTTCTGTCTTCATTTTCTTTCTGCTAAAGCATGAGACCTACACAGTGAAAGCAGTTCAGAAAGCTGAGTGAACCTGATTCAAGGGCGTTGGCTTGGAGGCATCTTAAAATTAATTGTTCATAAAGGGGCATTTGGGGTTGTGCATGCCATTCTCCCGTTAGCAGCCCGTGAATCCCCAGGGGCTTTGGTAGAGAAGGGAGGCGCTGTGTGCTGAAGGGCACTCTGCTAGCTGGATCTGCAGAGAATAGACCTGGTCACCTTTGGTCTCTGTCTGAGGCTCGGCTCAGCTCACGTGTCCACCTAGGGGGTGGTAGGTTATTGTCTGAGTGAGCTTTGGAGCCCTCTCAGGAAATGGCTACAGGTGCCAACGCTTTTTTCCCGCTTCAAAGACAGGTCAGACAACTGCAGTTATATAAGGCCCGTAAAACAAAAGTCCTCTGTTTTTGTTTTTGTGGTACGTGGGCCTCTCACTGTTGTGGCCTCTCCCGTTGCAGAGCATAGGCTCCGGACGCGCAGGCTCAGCGGCCATGGCTCAGGGGCCCAGCCGCTCCGCGGCATGTGGGATCTTCCTGGACCGGGGCACGAACCCATGTCCCCTGCATCAGCAGGCAGACTCTCAACCACTGCGCCACCAGGGAAACCCAACAAAAGTCCTCTAAAAAGGAGCATTCCATCAGTCCCCTTAGAGCACCTTAGACCAGAATCTTTTATTGTTCTGAAGTTTTGTTTTACCACATACTGCTCGAGGATAAGATTTCTTTTGGCTGGAGTCTAGCAACCCTTTCTGTTCTGGTGGCATGTTGGTCTGTAACATGATTACAGGGTGGCTTTGGGGGAACAAAGGGAAGGGGTGAGGAGGAATAGAGCCTAGAAAATGTTAGATGGTCTCTGTAATAAGATCTTTGCTTAGGAATTACTTTTAAACAGTTTATTAAATAGTGTTTAATATGTACAAAAAGTATAAACACACAATAAATGTCATTGAATCCAACACCCTTGTATCCAACATTTCAGTAAAGTTAATACACCCCTTGGTCACCCCTTCCTGATTTTGGCCCTCTCTGTGCCAGCCAGATTTAGCTACTATTCTAAACTTAGTATTTGTTGTTCCCACATATTTCCTTATACTTTTATTGCTTTTATGTATGTATCCCCTAAGTGATGTATTTTTCATGTTTTTAAGCCTCACAAATGAAATATTTTGCTCTTGTATGAGTTTTCCCTCACTCAGTATTAGGTTTGTGTAATATTAGCTAGGTCTGGGTAACCCATCTTAACTTTTCTATGAAATCCCATTGCGTGAATATACCAAAGTCCAGAGTATTGATGGGTGTGGAAATGTTTCATTCATTGTTGTCTTGGTAGTAAATGGGAATCTTTCTCTTGTCCTCTCTTGTCCAGTCATGTTGAAATAACTGTCCCCTGTAACTGGATCATTGCCTGGTGTGGGTAGATTTTCTGGTGTAGCTTATGATTTGGAAAACTTACGCTTTGGTAATATTTGTTACTAGAAGAGAAGTAGAGCCTCGCAGAAAATGCCGATGCAAATTTACTCAAATAATCAAATCTGGTCACATGAAGACTAGATTGCAGGAGGGTAAAGCTGATATGAGGTAAAGATACTTTGAGTAAACTAGGCCAGAAAAGTCTAAAGTTCTTTTTTTTTTTTGTTTTTTTTGTTTTTTTTGTTTTTTTTGTTTTTTTTTTAAATCAGGCAAAAATTTCTACCTTTATGGAGCTTACATTCTAAGGGGGAAGGCAGACAATAAAAATAAATAAAGTTAAATTTATAGAATATTAAATAGCGGTAAGAACAAAGAAAGCACATGTGGGGGTGGGGTAAGAAGTATCAGAGTGGAAATAGGATTGAAAATTTAAATTTATTTATTTATTTTTGGCTGCATTGGGTCTTCACTGCTGTGCGCGGGTTTTCTCTAGTTGCGGTGAGCGGGGCCTACTCTTTGTTGTGGTGCGTGAGCTTCTCGTTGCAGTGGCTTCTCTTTGCAGAGCACAGGCTCTAGGCGAGCGGGCTTCCTTAGTTGTGGTATATGGACTCAGTAGTTGTGGCTCACGGGCTCTAGAGCACAGGCTCAGTAGTTGTGGCGCATGGGCTTAGTTGCTCCGCGGCATGTGAGATCTTCCCGGACCAGGGCTCGAACCCATGTCCCCTGCATTGGCAGGCGGATTCTTAACCACTGCGCCACCAGGGAAGTCCAGGATTGAAATTTTAGATTCCATGTCTGAGGGAAATCCTAGGGAAAGGTTACTTGTGCCTCTCTTATAGCATTTATCACTTTCTATTCTATATGTTTATTTTATTTATTTTATTGTGGCAAAATATACACAACATAACAATTTACCATTTTAATCATTTTAAAATATATAGTTTAGTGACAATAAGTACTTTCATATTGTTGTGCAACCATCACTACTGTTCATCTCCAGAACTTTTCATCATCCCAAACTGAAACTCTGTACCCATTAAACTATAACTCTCCATTCTGCCCTTGCCCCCCCGACTCCTCCCCCCATCCTCGTCCCTAGCAACCCTTTTACTTTCTGTCTATGAACTTGACTACCTTAGGTACCTCATATAAATGGAACCATACAGTATTTGTCCTTCTGTGTTTGGTCTGTGTTTGGTTTATTTCACTTAGGATAATTTCTTCAACCTTCTTCCATGTTGTATTATATATCAGAATTTCCTTCCTTTTTAAGTCTGAATAATATTCCATTATATGTATATAGCACACTTTGTTTATCCATTCATCTGCCCATGGACATTTGGGTTGTTTCCACTTTTGTCTGTTATGAATAATGCTGTGAACATGGGTGTACAAATATCTGTTCAAATCTCTACTTTGAGTCCTTTTGGGTATATAACCAGAAGTGGAATTACTGGATCAAATGGTAATTGTGTGTTTGATTTTTTGAAGAACTGCCATACTGTTTTTCATTGTGGCTGCACCATTTTACATTATTACCAGCAACGTACAAGGGTTCCAACTTCTCCACGTCCTTGCCAAAGCTTCTTTTAAATAATAGCCGTCATAATGGATTTGAACTGGTATCACATTGTGGTTTTGAGCTGCATTTCCTTAGTGATTAGTGATGCTGAGCATCTTTTCGTGTGCTTTTTGGCCATTTGTGTATCGTCTTTGGAGAAACAGCTGTTCAAGTCCTTTGCCCATTTTTGAATTGGGTTGTTTGTTTTTTTGTTGTTGAGTTCTGGGTGTTCTCTATATATTCTGGATGTTATTCCGTTATCAGATATATAATCCAGAAATATTTTCTCCTGTGAGTTGCCTTTTTTTTTTTGAATATTCATTTATTTTTAATGACTTATTAGAACAAATACCTATAGATATCATTATATATATGATATATAAATTAATTATACAATATATCATGTATTAATTATTAAAACATACTCTGGTAAATATTATATATTCAATATGAAACAGGAGGAAAGGGGGCAGGGCACAACCTTTAAAAGAATTACATAGCCCGAGGACACAACATAAACTGATTAGAACAAAATAGGTCCAAGATGGCGGACGAGTCTACTTCCACTAGACCTTGAGCCTCAGTATACACTCATTGTAACACATCAGCAAGCTAAGCGACACACCCACAGGTGCCACGACAGTTCCAAGGATGACCATAAAGGTCAAAAAGTGGGCGGTGGCTCAATTCCTAGAAATCCCCACCCCTTCCCCAAAATAGCTGGAATACTCCTCCCACTCATCAGCGTATGAAATTACTCACCCCTATAAAACTAACAACCCCATACCCTGGTGCTGCCCTCGCCTTCTTTTTTTTTTTTTTTATTTTTTTAAATTTTTTTAAATTTTTTTTTATAGGTATACCTGGATTTAATTCTCACTTCTACCGCTTGGTAGCTGGATAGCCTTAGGCAAGTTTCATACCTCCCTGAAATTCACTTAATTCAGTCTGTAAAATGGCATAATAACTTATTATAGCATCCTTTTAGGAATTTTAAATCAGTTCTTGAAATAAAAGTACACAATATATAGACAAGTATGGATTCCTCAATAGATGTTTGACCTTTCATTTCTCCAGTATCCCACCCGCATCAAATAAAGAAAAATACTTTTTAAAATTTATGAATATTTCATTGTTGTAAAGTTAAAGCCATAAAAATAATCAAATGGCCTACTATCATACCGTTAGAAGAAAAAAAAAAAGGTGTTCATGAGAGTTCCATATTAGAATACAAGTTTTCCTTAGGCACCTGTTTATGTATGCTATTCTGCTCTTTACAATAAATAATTAAATTTAAAAGACTTAATTCCTCACTTTTAAGACCTTATTAGTTTACAAATTACATATTGACCTATGCTAAATTTTATACCGACCCATGCTAATGAATTCAGTACAGAAAACAAAAAACACTGCACTCAAGCAAACTACATATATATATATATATATATATATAACTTATATGAGAGTTGCTACTCCAGCTTTCTTTTGGTTTCCATTTGCATGAAATACCTTTTTCCATCCCCTTACTTTCAGTCTGTATGTGTCTCTAGGTCTGAAGTGGGTCTCTTGTAGACAGCAAATATATGGGTCTTGTTTTTGTATCCATTCAGCCAATCTGTGTCTTTTGGTGGGAGCATTTAGTCCATTTACATTTAAGGTAATTTTCGATATGTGTGTTCCCATTCCCATTTTCTTAATTGTTTGGGGTTTGTTATTGTAGGTCTTTTCCTTCTTTTGTGTTTCTTGCCTAGAGAAGTTCCTTTAGCAGTTGTTGTAGAGCTGGTTTGGTGGTGCTGAACTCTCTCAGCTTTTGCTTGTCTGTAAAGGTTTTAATTTCTCCATCAAATCTGAATGAGATCCTTGCTGGGTAGAGTAATCTTGGTTGCAGGTTTTTCTCCTTCAACACTTTCAATATGTCCTGCCACTCCCTTCTGGCTTGCAGAGTTTCTGCTGAAAGATCAGCTGTTAACCTTATGGGGATTCCCTTGTGTGTTATTTGTTGTTTTTCCCTTGCTGCTTTTAATATGTTTTCTTTGTATTTAATTTTTGACAGTTTGATTAATATGTGTCTTGGCGTATTTCTCCTTGGATTTATCCTGTATGGGACTCTCTGTGCTTCCTGGACTTGATTAACTATTTCCTTTCCCATATTAGGGAAGTTTTCAACTAGAATCTCTTCAAATATTTTCTCAGTCCCTTTCTTTTTCTCTTCTTCTTCTGGAACCCCTATAATTCGAATGTTGGTGCGTTTAATGTTGTCCCAGAGGTCTCTGAGACTGTCCTCAGTTCTTTTCATTCTTTTTTCTTTATTCTGCTCTGCAGTAGTTATTTCCACTATTTTATCTTCCAGGTCACTTATCCGTTCTTCTGCCTCAGTTATTCTGCTATTGATCCCATCTAGAGTACTTTTAATTTCATTTATTGTGTTGTTCATCGTTGCCTGTTTCATCTTTAGTTCTTCTAGGTCCTTGTTAACTGATTCTTGCATTTTGTCCATTCTATTGTCCATTCTATCTCCAAGATTTCGGATCAACCTTACTATCATTATTCTGAATTCTTTTTCCGGTAGACTGCCTATTTCCTCTTCATTTGTTAGGTCTGGTGGGTTTTTATCTTGCTCCTTCATCTGCTGTGTGTTTTTCTGTCTTTTCATTTTGCTTATCTTACTGTGTTTGGGGTCTCCTTTTTTGCAGGCTGAAGGTTCGTAGTTCCTGTTGTTTTTTGTGTCTGTCCCCAGTGGCTAAGGTTGGTTCAGTGGGTTGTGTCGGCTTCCTGGTGGAGGGTACTAGTGCCTGTGTTCTGGTGGATGAGGCTGGATCTTGTCTTTCTGGTGGGCAGGTCCACGTCTGGTGGTGTGTTTTGGGGTGTCTGTAGACTTATTATGATTTTGGGCAGCCTCTCTGCTAATGGGTGGGGTTGTGTTCCTGTCTTGCTAGTTGTTTGGCGTAGGATGTCCAGCACTGTAGCTTGCTGGTCGTTGAGTGAAGCTGGGTGCTGGCGTTGAGATGGAGATCTCTCGGAGATTTTTGCTGTTTGATATTATGTGCAGCTGGGAGGCCTCTTGTGGACCAGTGTCCTGAAGTTGGCTCTCCCACCTCAGAGGCACAGCACTGACTCCTGGCTGCAGCACCAAGAGCCTTTCATCCACAGGGCTCCTTAATTTGGGATGCTTCGTTGACTATTCAGGTATTCCACAGATGCAGGGTATATCAAGTTGATTGTGGAGCTTTAATCCGCTGCTTCTGAGGCTGCTGGGAGAGATTTCCCTTTCTCTTCTTTGTTCTCACAGCTCCCAGGGGCTCAGCTTTGGATTTGGCCCCGCCTGTGCGTGTAGGTCGCCGGAGGGCGTCTGTTCTTTGCTCAGACAGGACGGGGTTAAAGGAGCCGCTGATTCGGAGGCTCTGGCTCACTCAGGCCGGGGGGTAGGGAGGGTCACGGAGTGTGGGGCGGGCCTGCAGCGGCAGAGGCCGGCGTGACGTTGCAGCCTGAGGCGCGCCGTGCGATCTCCCGGGCGAGTTGTCCCTGGATCCCGGGACCCTGGCAGTGGCGGGCTGCACAGGCTCCCCGGAAGGGCGTGTGGCTAGTGACCTGTGTTCGCACACAGGCCTCCTGGCGGCGGCAGCAGCGGCCTTAGCATCTCATGTCTGTCTCTGGGCTCCGCACTTTTAGCCGCGGCTCGCGCCCGTCCCTGGAGCTCTCTCAAGCAGCGTTCTTAATCCCCTCTCCTCGTGCACCAGGAAACAAAGAGGGACGTAAAAGTCTCTTGCCTCTTCGGCAGGTCCAGACTTTTCCCCCGGACTCTCTCCCGGCTAGCCGCGGTGCACTAACGCCCTGCAGGCTGTGTTCACGCCGCCAACCTCAGTCCTCTCCCGGCGCTCCGACAAAAGCCGGAGCCTCAGCTCCCAGTCCCACCCGCCCCGGCGGGCGAGCAGAAAAGCCTCTCGGCTGGTGAGTTCCGGTCGGCCCGATCCTCTGCGCTGGAATCTGTCCGCTTTGCCCTCCGCACCCCTGTTGCTGTGCTCTCCTCCGCGGCTCCCAAGCTCCCCCACTCCGCCTCCCGAAGTCTCCACCCGCGAAGGGGCTTCCTAGTGTGTGGACACTTTTCCTCCTTCACAGCTCTCTCCCGCTGGTGCAGGACCCGTCCCTATCCTTTTGTCTCTGTTTAGTTTTTTCTTTTGCCCTAACCAGGTACGTGGGGGGTTCCTTGCCTTTTGGGAGGTCTGAGGTCTTCTGCCAGCGTTCAGTAGGTGCTCCGTAGGAGTTGTTCCACGCGTAGATGTATTTCTGGTGTATCTGTCTAAAGTTCTTGACTCAACAGTGGCAGTAGGGATTGAGAGAAGTGTTGGGTTGGCCAAAAAGTTCATCTGGGTTTTTCCATAAGATGGTAACCCGAACGAACTTTCTGACCAACCCAATATAAAGATGTAAGAGGACAGAACCTATAGTAGTTGGTGGACCAGATGTGGAGGAGACAATGATTTCTGACTGGCTTTGGTCTGTAATGAATAATGGAACCATTCTCTAGCATATGAAACTCCTAAGGAGGGAACCACGTTAATGGCGATGAGGGTGGATGAAGGTTTGGACTTGTTGAATTTGAGAGACCTGTGATGTCAAATAAGCAACTGCGTATATGAGTCTGGGGAACAGGAGAGGGACGTAAGCTAGAGGTAGACTTCTGAGAGTCACTGGCATATGAATGTTGGGTGAAGCCACAGAAGTAGATGTGCCTCCAAGAAGGAATGTGTACGTGAGAAGGGAAAATGGCTGAAGGCAAAACCCATCAGAACACTAAGAGGAACCTGCAAAGCAGTGTGAAGGGTAGAGGCCTAAAAAAGAGGGAGACAAGTGCTTTCCTCAAGACAGAGGGAGAAGTTTCAAGAAGGAGGAATTGCTCAACAAACCGGAAGTGAGAAAAGCCAAGTTAGGCAAGAACTCAAGGCCATTGGATCTAGCATCAGAGGACATTGCTGACCTTCTGGAGAGCCATGTCAGTGGAAGGGTAGGGATAGGAACCAAGTTATGAGTCAGCAAAGGCTGGATAACGGGAGAAAGGAAACAACAGGTGTAGACTCGTGTTTCAGGAGATTAGGCCTGGCCTGAGCGAAACAGATGGCAGCAAGAGAGTAATAGGTCGAGGAAAGTTTTGTTTTGAACATAGGAGAAGCATAAACATGTTTATGTGCCGAAGGGGAAAGATCCAGTGTAGAAGGAAAACTTGATGATAAGCAAGAGAGGAAGTGATTGAATTGGTACATGGGAAGGAATGGAATCCAAAACAAAAGTGGGAGGGGTCAACTCTGGGGAAGAGAAACTGTTTCTTTCCCACTGCGGAGGAATAGCAGAAGGAACAGACTGTTGAGTATGTGGATAAATCTGTAACGTGAGAGGCCAGGAAGTTGAGGATGTTTCTGCCACTGTACCTCTTCAGATACCTTTCCTTTATCTGCCACCGATCTGGAGAAACTTCTAATTGTCTTACAAGCATCATTCAGCATCACCTCCTCAAGAGCTGCACTGTCCAATATGGTAGCCACAAGCCACCTGTGGCTATTTAAATTTCAGTTAATTAAAATTATGTACACTTAAGTTCTGTTCATAAATATACTAGCCACATTTCAAGGGTGTGGTAGTCACATGGTGCCCCCCATCTTGGATATCAGAGCTGAAGAGTATGTCCAACATCATAGAAAGTTCTGTTAGCCAGTCCTGTGGTAGAGGCCTCCCTGCAAACTCCCCCACTAAAACCTCAGCCTTCTGTCTGAATTCGACATCCTTCCTCTGAGTTCCTCTGTGAGGATACTACATGTTATTCACCTCAAGTGTCAGCTACTTGAAAGGCAGTTTTAAAAATATATAAACTTCATATCCCGGTAGCCAGATCAGATAGTGTCTGGTCACAGGGGATGCTGAATAATGGTTCATTTAAAACGCAAATGAATGAACAAACTGGAAAGTGAGGGAATGAATAGATGGTTGGGTGCATTGGCCTAAGTCTCTTTGGGCCTTAAGGCAGTGAAGCTTGGGGTTCTGTAGGGATCAGATAAGTGCTGAACCGTCCACAGCAAACACCTCATTTATATTAAAGCTCCATTTGAAATATTCACAGTTCAATCTTCAAAGTTTCCCCTCAGAAATCCTTACCTTTCTTGAGTAGTTGACAAATTTTAGCTTCAGACAAAGTACCTTTCCCAGATCATTCCACTGCTGATATAAAATTAAGATCAGATGTTATTCCTGTGCTTTCCCTGGAACGTATCTCTTAAGAAGGCAGTGGAGGCCCATGGGACCTTAGAAATGCAAAGATAGTCCTTGGTAGGGGTAACACTAAGTCATTTTGTCTCCCATGTAACACCTTGGCCTGTCAAATAGTCTCTAGCACAAGCAGGAAGGGCTCTGGGGGTGTGGAACACAAAGATCATTGTAGTGTTGACCTATAAGAAGTTAAAAAGAAAACAAAAAAATTCCTGGGAAAAGAGTTCTGTAAATAGCACAACAATAATACCAGCTAATGCTTATTAAGTACTTGTGAGTCAAACACTGTATGTACTGAGTAGCTTGTTAGACGTTTATTTTTAATCCTTAATATCAGCCCCTCACATCCATGCCTTTTTTTTTTAATCCCTATTTTGTATACATTAAACCAACAACCTAAGGCTTGAAGAGATTAGTAGCATTGTTAGTGTTACACAGTAAGTGGTTGGAATTTGAAAATGGGTAGATTCTAGAACCTGTGTTTACCCACTGTGCTGCATTAGCTCCCAGGCTCCGAGCTCTGGGATAAAATCTGATGCTCTCAAGGGCGGCTGAAGGGCACGGAAGCAGGGCATTGAAAGAAACAAGAGGAGAAGAATGAGTGTTGACATGCAACTACGCCATCTTCCTTTTGGCTTAGATTGGTCTGTAGGACTGGAGCAGTCCTGCCTCAGTTTTATTTTCACAGGGAGTCCCCAAGTAATAAATGTTGTGCCCCATAGTTCATTGTATGTCAGTTACTTGAAATTTGGAATGACTGTGTAAACTGAACGGTATTGTAAATGGTGGTAGGTCTCCATTGCAGTGCATCCACGTCCATGTAATAATCCATCCTTTAGTTGGTTCACAGATGATCAGATACTGGATGTTAAGAGGAGGATCTTCATGTCCTACATAAGCTTATGAACCATGGTCCACAGTACTGATTGGTACATGCTTACATAAATACCAGCCAAAACGATGCAAAATTAGAGGACTAAATCCTCAACTGAAAAAATACTGTACATTTCCAGGTGTACTGGACAGGATTTTTGGGTTAACCTTTGTGTTCAAGAGTTAAGTACCAGACTTCCCTGGTGGCACAGTGGTTAAGAATCCGCCTGCCAATGCAGGGAACACGGGTTTGAGCCCTGGTCCGGGAAGATCCCACATGCCACAGAGCAATTAAGCCCATGTGCCACAACTACTGAGCCTGCTCTCTAGAGCCCGCGAGCCACAACTGCTGAGTCCGCGAGCCTAGAGTCCATGCTCCGCAACAAGAGAAGCCACCGCAATGAGAAGCCCACGCACCACAACAAACAGTAGCCCCCGCTCGCCGCAACTAGAGAAAGCCCGCACGCAGCAACAAAGACCCAACGCAGCCAAAAATTAATTTATATTAAAAAAAAAAAAGAGTAAGTACCATTCTTTCCCTTCATCAGTCTGATGCAATGAGTGTGGTTATGGGTTTCCGTTTAGACTGTGGGTGTCCACTGAAAAAGGCTTTCCTGAGCAGCTGGTAAAATGTAAAGCGAGAGAACTAGCATCAATGTCTATAAACGTAAGGTTAACCCGTTTTGGTTAAGACAATAGTTATGCTCAAAAGTCAGATTTCTTGGATAAAAAGCTTTAACTGGGTTTTCTTTTCATTATGAAACAGCCAGAGTGACAAAAGATCCAAGATAAAATACAGCCCCCAGAGGTTATTCTTGGTGTGTTTCTTGACACCCGTCCATGGTTTATGTCACCCTGTGGCCCATCGAGATGCTTGACTTACAGACACTTAGCTGGCTCTAGGACGGGGCCCAAAGCTGGTAGAGGGTTTACATATGGATGTTATCTTTGAAAATGAAAGTTACGTTTACTACTTTATTTGAAGGCAACTTGTAATGGAATGTCATAACAGTCTTGTTAGGTTTGTAGATAATTAAAACAAAGTCTGATTAACAAAAACAGAAGAAAGGCACATAGGAAGTAAACGTTTCGTGGGTGCAGTTTGTGGTTGGCTGTGTGGTCACTTTCCTCATCATAGATGCCTTTGTGCTTTCCCTGAAAGGTCACTGTGTCCCTGAGTGACCTGCAGGAGAGCCTGCAGGAGACAGGCGAGTGTGACGGGCCCTCCGAGAGCGCTGCAGAGCATTCTCCAGAAACAGTTACTGAACAGTTAAGGATTGAGTTGTATTATCCATGCTTAGAAAACTGCTTGTCCAGCATTAACTCTGAGGTACATTGGAGTTTATCCCAAAGCCCAGTAGGAGCTGAGAGTATCCTGGTTGCTTGGGAGGGTAACTTGCTTCGGGCAGGAAGCTGTAGCTGGGAGATTCAGACACTGGTTCTTGAGAACCCCAGTTTCCTGGAGCCTGGCCTAGAAAGTTTTCAAGGGGAGCAGGTCACTTCTACCTTCACCTTTTCCCATAAAAACTACAAGGAGGAGGCCAGGTTGTCCCATAGCTGCCTCGCTGGGCAGTGGTCCAGTTAGTGCTAGGACAGTCGAGGCTTTCTCCGGCTTTTCCTCTCTGATCACAACCCAACTGCATCTGAACTCTCAGTTTGGGGGTGTCCTGCTCCATCACCCACCTAGGAACGTGTCACTGGGGTAAGCGAGAGAGGCAGAGTCCCTAAAAGCACGAGGCAGGGAGGGCCTGCATGGAGGCAGAAGAGGTCCCGCTTTCTTTAGGTCCCTAGTTTCCCAGCAAGGTCTTAGCCTGTGAGAGGTGATCAGGAGGTAGTTATTGGGTAGGTACCCACCGCCGCAGGTGAATGGGATGGTCAGGAATGAAGGGCTAGCACAGGGTGTGGTGCCACTGCCTCCCCTTGCCTGGCATCCACCTGGACCACTTTTGTCCTTCAGGGCTCAGTTGGAGCCATGCTTCTTCCATGAGAAGCCCTTCCCATCTTTCCCCAGCAATGAGGAGCTCCCTCCAGTCTGTGCTAGAGCCCCGTTCATGCCTTGGACCCACTTTACCCGCCTCCCACCCTTTCCTCTGTGTTTTTTTTTTTTTTTTTTAAGATTGCATATTTCCACATAGAGGCTGTATTGTCCGTAAAAAGTTTAGCTTTTACCTGTAATATGTTCCAGAAGATGTTTGCTCAAAAAGACCAAAGCTCATATCACTGCCAGACTCCTCCTCTTTCTCTGTTGCTCCATTTGCCTCACAGGGGGCCGGGCCTCTGCGGGGGCAGGTCCACCAGCTCCTACACTGCAGGGGACGCGGCCCAAGTGGATACTTAGTAATAGCTGACGAAGAGTGAATGGTAAGTTTTGAAAGACTTGGACTGTATCTTCCAAATACATTTAGTGCTAAGCTGACAAAAATCAGCAACACACAGTTGTATTTTGAAGGATCAGGAATCCTGGTCTAGCGGAGATCCAAACCATCATCATGAACCGTAGTGCAAATAGGCCCCGGGTGCAAATACCTACTGAAGCAATCCTAAACAGTGGAAACTGTTTCTTTAGGAAATCGCCCGTGTCTGTTTAATGAGCACTAAATTAACATTTAATTGACATTGTGTAATTGACACTTTTCTGCTGTGAAAGTAGATGAAGAGGAATTAACTCCTGAAAACAGGTGATTGTCACCAGGTGCTTAGAATGCGTGTTAGTTTAGATCGAGGGAGTAGTGAAATTGCTGATTTTTACATCTGTTCTGGTAGAGCGGTCTATGTATGGAGAAAGGGGTCAGTTTGAGACCCTCTTCTGCTTTTTTTTTAACTGGGCACCTGTTATTGCGTCTCCTCCATCCCCAAGTGTACGGAGAGCAGCTCCTGTCTGGCTGGGACCGTGGCTCTGTCCAGTAACCCTTTCGGCTTTGTAGTGCCCTGTAGCCCTGAACCTCTTCCTGGAGTGAAGAGGGGTCCTGTTTGGATAAGGTTTCCAGTCCCTTCTGCCTCTTTTCTCCCCTGTATCCTTCCTCATCGGCCTGCCTGAGATGGGATAAAGTACCAGAGAGAAACGGGAGAGACCTTTTCCTACTTTGACTTTTTAAAAAGTAATAGATAACAAGATCAGCGGTCATGGGTATTGAGTGCCAGGCTTTCCCCTTCATCTCTTTATAGCCCTACAAAGGGCTCCCTTTTTGGATGTAGAAACCGAGGCCTGGAGAGGATCAAGACCTTTCAGCCTGAGGAAGTCCGGGTAGAACTTTCGAGGTCCGCCCATCCCCTTTCTGATATATGAGCTGCGTTTTATCTCTTTTATCTGGTGATATATTTGCTCCGTCTCCAGTATTTTCACAAGGATAAGAGGTTCTTGTTCTCCTAAGATGAAATTGGCATGTTTCATAAAAGATAAGAGAGTTTTTTGGGATGGAAGAAAAAAACAACTTTGTAGTAGGAGATGGATGCTAATTTCATTTTGTGTTCTTGTTGAATTTAACAACAATGTAGGAACATAGAATTACTTAGTAGATAATTGTGTAATTACTTAAAGATGAGCAAAAACCTTGTTTTGAAGCAGGGAGATATGCTCCCTAGAGAAAGCCAAAGACTACATTTAAGTCAGATGTTTTATGGAGAGATGAGCCTTTATTATCTGCAAAGGTCAGATTCTGCCTCTTCACAAGGTAGGGGAGAAAGATTGTTTTAGAAATAATAAAAGCTTTATTCATAAAAACCATTTAGCCAGGACATCCCTGGTGGCGCAGTGGTTAAGAATCCGCCTGCCAATGCAGGGGATACGGGTTCGAGCCCTGGTCCTGGAAGGTTCCACATGCTGCGGAGCAGCTAAGCCCATGCGCCACAATTTCTGAGCCTGCGCTCTAGAGCCCGTGAGCCACACCTACTGAAGCCCGTGCCCCTAGAGCCCATGCTCCACAACAAGAGAAACCACCGCAATGAGAAGCCCGCGCACCGCAACAAAGAATAGCCCCCACTCACCGCAACTAGAGAAAAGCCCGTGCCCAGCAACGAAGACCCAACGCAGCCATAAATACTTATTTATCTATTTATTTATTTATTTTTTAAAAACCCATTTAGCCAAGGACCCGAAGGGCCTAGTTGACATGAGTTGATGAATCCTTGTAACACTGAGCTTCTCCGATTGCTTCAACTTCTGAAAGAAGAGCTTCCAGCCCCAGGAGCTACATTCTGTGCCTTGATGTTTGAGGCTGCAGGAGCCATGGCTGCTTTCCTCCCAGTGGTCGTTCCAGGACCTTCTGAGTGAGTGGTTAGCGTTTGGCTATGGTGCCCACAGACGTTGGATTTTGCCTAGGATAGTTTTAAACTAAGTATTTTGTCCTATTAGTCTTCGGTGCATAACAATAGCTAACAAATTGAGCATCCTGTGCTCCTGGGAGTATGTGAGTGCAATTTAAGCATCCTCTCCTCGAGTCCCCACAGCGACCCTCTCACTTCATGTTATGGTTCCAGACAGTAAGACATGGAGGTTTAGTGAGTTGTCCCAGGCCAGGGAGCCCATGCATGTGAAGCCAGGTTTTGATATCAAGTCTCATTTCAACCGTGAGCGCTTTACCCTTTGGCTGCACAATCTTTCGTTTTGTCAGACCAGATGCTTTGATTTGGAATTGGAAACTGACCGTCATCTATCACCCCCTCCATGGTCTTGGGGTCCTACTACTAGTGGGCAAGATAATTTATGTTCCCCAATTCTCAGGGCTGCTTTTACCCGTCTGTGGCCCTGTGGGTTTGCCTCTGTGCTCAGGCCTGTGGAATCCCCTTCCCCGTTCTGTTCTCACTTCCCCAAGTCCTACTCCTGCTTCAGGGTTTCCCGTAAAGTCTTTGCCTCATTATTCCAGCTTATTGTGATACCTCCTTCTTGATTTCTCCCAGCTCAGAACTTGGAGTTTTCCCTTTATACAGTGACTTGTTACACACACATCCTTTCTGTGTTGCATTTTCTGTTGTCACAGTGTGGTGTTTTCTTTGAGTTCTTTATGGATGGGAAGATTTAGCCATTCATTTGTCCATCCAGTGGTTTTATACTAAATTTTTACTCTGTGCAAATGAAATATAAGGGGAAGGCCAGGTCTCTGAATCTTTAATGTGCAATGTTTATAAATCTTGATGAAAGAAATAAAAGGGTCACGCGAAGATGATGATGCTTGTAACCTCATGGTCTTTCTCTTGACATGGTTATCAAAAGGCAAAAGCAGAATAAGGAAAGACAAATGGAAGGAAGTCATGAAAAATATTTAGCTCATTTTGCCACTCCAGCCTCTTTGCCCTCCTGTTGCCCTAAAGGATCCTGCTGTCAGGAACCTCTACTCTTAAGTTTTCACTAACTTTATGGGACCCGATCTGTCATGTGAGTCAAGGAAAGCGAGTAGAATTCACATTTGTAATAACAAATGGTCTCTCGTAAGCAGTGAGCACTCGCGTGAATTGTGGTTGATCCCTTTTCGCTATTTCTCATTCCAGTCTTGTCTTAGGTCTATATGAAAAATATTTCAAATTTGTGGATATTAACTTTCCTATGTAAGAAAGCTAATCAGATGTTGAATGTGCTAATTATTTAAAGATGGGAAAAGTGGAAAAGAAAAGGTCCTTTTGGAAAAATTGACAGAGGATGATGAAGGGGGTATGTGTGGAGGGGTGGGGAAAGGCACAGTTTCTTCTAAAAATCAAATATTTAATTAAAACATCTGGATTAACATACAGAGTGAAGTCAGAAAGAGAAGAATACTGTATGCTAACACATATATATGGAATCTAAAATTTTAAAAGTTGTGATGAACCTAGGGGCAGGACAGGAATAAAGATGCAGACGTAGAGAATGGACTTGAGGACACGGTAAGGGGGAAGGGGAAGCTGGGACAAAGTGAGAGAGTGGCATGGACACATATACACTACTGAATGTAAAACAGATAGCTAGTGGGAAGCAGCCGCATAGCACAGGGAGATCTTCTGGGCTACACATGTGTCCTCTTTTGCTCTTAGGTGGTAGGTAATGAATGTACAGTAATTAAAAGAAAACTGAGACATAGCTGATAAAGCAGGCTCCTGTTTAAAGCAGAACATGATTCACTTAAGGAAACAAAAATGCCTGACATTTCTTACCACATGGAAAAAATCAGAATGGTTAAGAGACAAGGGATTCACTGTAGAATAACCTGTCTCGTTGGGGAACACCATAGCTCTGTGGGATTAGCATGAAATTTTGCTCTTCAACAATGAAAAAGAAACGTTTACTCTCAGATGGTGGATGGAATAGGAATGAGCCAGGAGTGAGTGTCTTTTTTTTTTTAAACCAACAGCAGGTGTCCGGAGTTGTGATATTTTCATTTCATAAACTGAAGTGGCATCAACTCCAGTAAGAATTTGATTCCCACCAGCTACAGTTTTCATTTTCTAGAAATGCTTCATTCTGTTTGGAAGCTTTTCATGTCTCTGGACTCCAGCTGTACACCCAGACTATGTGTGTCGCCTACGTTAATTCTGCAGATAGGAATTATCAGCTCAGGGCTACAGATGGAAAGGTTAGGGCACAGAGGGAGTAACTTGCTTGGATTTCACAGTCAGGAAGGGAGGTAGCTGACATCTGAACCTATATCTAACTCCGAATTTTGAGCTCTTAGCCACCTCGCCATAAAGCATACTATCATAGCAATATACGTAATACTTTAGTAATGCCCATGGGTAGTACGTGACTTACCTGAGTAAACCATGTTTGACTATTTACTGCGCTGTAGTGTTGAGAATTAAGGAACAGCAACAGAGTAGTTTCCAATTTTAGTCTTTGTATAATTCAGTGCTGCTTCTGTTCTGTCCAAGTATGATAATTATATCAATATATTAGTTTTCGGGGCTTGCTGGATCCCAAACTGTACATGCAGATCTGATGTGATTTGCAAAATCTGAGAAATGCAAATTAAAATCACAGTGAGATACCACCAATAGCCAGAATGGCTATGATCAAAGAGAATGCAAATAACATGTTGGTGAGGGTGTGGAGAAAAGAGAGCCCTCCTACACTGTTGGTGGGAATGGAAATTGGTGCAGTCACTGCGGAAAACGTTATGGAGGTTCGTCAAGAAGCTTACAGTTAGAACTATCATATGATCCAGCAGGTCCATTCCTGGGTATATATCCAAAGAAAACAAGAACACTAATTCGAAAAGATACATGCACCCCAGTGATCATAGTAGCATAATTTACAGTAGCCAAGTTATGGAAGCAACTTACGTGTCCATCAACAGGTGAATAGTATTCCGGACATAAAAGAAATGGTGTTATATTCAACCATAAAAGAAGACTTGCCATTTGTGACAACATGGATGGACTTAAAGGGTATTATGCTTAGTGAAGTCAGAAGAGCCATCTGTAGGGTCTTCACTTAGTGAAATAGAAGAAATCTTCACTTATTGAAATTTAAACAGCTGTTTTGTCCTTGAGGAGGATAGAGGATCAGAGTTACCTTTGTTTGGGGCCCCAGGGCAGCAGGAACCATGAAGGGAGAGAGAATTTACTTTTCATGAAGTTGCCTTGGCTTGTTGGTCTCTGCTGAGGCAAACATTTCCTGTGTCTTCATTTAGATTTGCAGGATGCTGAGGGTAGAGGGAGACTGTGCAGTTCTGCCTGGGTTTATCAGGGGGCCATGGTTCTTGAATGTGCAAGGTGAGAATGAATGATACTGATCCTGGAATGAAAAGCCCCCCCACCTCCCCACCTTGGGAAATGGTGCCCATGCAGTTACCTGCTAAGTCGTTTTTGGGCTTTTTTCTACACCAGAGGCAACCACCACTGGCGATCAATTGAGTTAACAGCTCATGTACCAGACTTAATCAGTTACAGTTTGCACAACTGATAGAAGTTGGACAATGTGAACAGCCTTGATTAGGCCTGCCCCCATCCCAGCAAAGGTTTTAAGTGTTCAGATGTCAGCACAGATCAAGAATCTTGGGAATACTCAAGGCAGAACTGCCTGCAGCCAGGGTTATAAAGATCGTAAACGTGTCCGGCAAGTTCACAAAATTTGAGGCCTTGTCTTATGTAAGAACACTGGGGCATTTTTTTCTTTACCTTTCTTTGTTTTTTTCTTAGGAAAATGAGGTTAAATTTTCATTTTTTTCCCATTGTCTATGCTGTTGAGGGATAATGGCCATGCAGATAATCTAAAACAGCTGATAGAGCAAACAGAATTTATAGTTTGGTGCTGGAATGCACTACACAAGTTATTGTTGGCAACACTTCAAGCCTCCTATTCATGTTTTTCTTAAGCTAATCTGAAAATTGGAATGTGTTCTCTGATCACGCAGCTTCTAATGGAAGGAGCGTATTAGGGATTGCACCGAGTGGCAGAAAAGTGCTCGCTAAAGATTTAAGGGTGCCCACAGATAAGCATCACACAAACAGCTGAGAAATGGCCAGGAGTTGAGTCTTTTCTCAAAGCTTTTTATTTGAAAATGAGATACAGATCTAGAAGACCACTCAAAATAACTGTGCAGCTTAATGTAAGGCAGATACCTCTGTAGCCATCACGTAAGAAATTTCTTCGTCAGCCACCTAGAAGTCTCCCCATGTTACCATAAAAACATGAACCTTTCATCCTTCCAAAAATAACCACTCTCCTAGTACTTCCTTACATTTCTTCATATTTTTATCATCTGCATGTGAGTCCCTGAATCCTGGAATTTGCCCATTTTAAAATTCAAACTATCTTTTAAATCTTTAGGTTTCTGTCTATCCCTTTTTCTATCCCTTTTTCTTACAGTTTGTCTGTTGAGAATCTTGGGCCCTTTGGTCTGTAGAGTTGCCCACACTCTGGATTTTGCTGATTGCACTGATTTGCTTATTCTTACTGAGGTACTTTTTGAGTATGTGAAACATTAACATGGTTTCAGAAGGCAAAGCTACACAAAGTATAGTAAGACCCATCACTCCCCACCGCAGTGCAGTTACTCCATTTTCACCCAACAATCTTGTTAGTTTATCCTTAGTTTTTTGCAAAAACAAATAGACGCATTGCACATATATACAAAAATATATAGTTCCATCCTCTTCATTATAGCAAAGTTAGCGTACTGTATGTTTTTATACTTTGCTTGCTTTGCTTACCAGTGTATTGTAGGGGTCACTCCATGTTGGTTTATAAAGCTCTTCATTCCTTTCATTTTTCGTCAGCTGCAGAATATTCCATTGTGTTGGATATACCCTAGTCCATTCATCTTCAATTAGAATAAGGTTAATGATGTACTTACTCCATTATTTTATAATTACATGTAATCTTGCAATGAATATTCCTGTGCACATGTACTTTCATTTTGAGATACATATTCCCCAAAGTGAAATTGCTAAGGTCAAGAGGTAAAGGCACATGTAGGTTTTTATCCATCTGTTTTAGGTGTTGCCTAACTTTTCTCCATAAGGGATGTACGAGTCTGTATGCCCACCAGCAATGTCTGAGCATTCCTGCTTCCCTAAGCCTGGGCAACAGTGTTTTCGAGCTTTTTAATTTTTCCCAGTCTGATAGACAAAACATGCTGTCTCAGTGTAATTTTAAATTGCTTTTCTCTTACAAGTAAACTTGGACATCTTCATACATTTAAGGGGCATTTTTGCCTTATGAACAGTCTGTTTATGAATTTTGTCCATTCTTCTATCGGACATTGGCCCCCTCAATGTTTGAATATGTAATATATATCCAAACAATATATATAGTATATAGTTTGTATATATATAATATCAGCCTTTTATTTCTGGTATGTATTGCAGACATTTTCCCCCAGGTTGTCACTTGACTTTGCTTCTGATATTTTTCACTGTGCCAAGGTTTTTATTTTTATGAGGTCAAGTCTATTAATTTTTTAAGATTGCATCTGGAACCTGCTTACAATTAGAAGGCTGCTTTTTGCACCCAGGTTATAGAGGCATCCCCCCCATATTTTCTTCTAGTACTTTTGTGGTTTCAGTTTTTACATTTATGTCTCAGATCCACTTGAAGCTTATTCTTGTGTATGGAGTGAGGTCTGGATCTGATTTTCTTTTCTTTTTTTTTTTTTTTGCAAATGACTCTCCTGTTGTTCAAGTACAACTTATTAAAAAGTCCATCTTTTATCTCAGGGATTTGAGATACCACATTTAATATACTAAACTTCTAAAATAGTTGGGTCTGTTTCTGGATTTTCTATTCTAGTCCGTTGATCTGTCTGTCCTCTTGATATACAAGCACCAACTGCCCTGTTTTAATTCCGATAGCCTTTGTTGTATGTTCAGTATCTTCCAGTGCTATATCCCTCATCCCCTGCACCAGCTTTTTGTTATTCGTGTTTTCTTAGCTCTTCCTGCATGTTTGTTTTCCCTATGAACTTGTCTAGCTCCATAGAAAGCAAAGTTATTGGAGTTGGTAATTTTATTGGAATTAATAAATTAATTTAAAGAGAACTGACATCTTTATAATGTTGAGTTATCCTATCCAAGAATAAGAGATATCTATTTGTTCTAGATCACTTTTTGTCTTTCAAGAGTGTTTTTAAAGTAGTGTGCACGTAGGTTTTGCAAATCTAAGCATATTCGTAAGTAACTTGTATGTTGCTATTTGTGCTACCTTACTAAATTCTTTTACTGTGGAGGTATTTTTTCATTGTTTCTCTTAGTTTTTCTAGGTACACTCTCCTATCATATGCACATAGAGTTTTCGTTTCCAATTTTTATGCCTCTAATTGACTTCTCTTGCCTACGTTGGCTAATTAGAATAGTGTTAATGTTAAATGGTAGTGGAAATAGCATCTATATTTTGTTCCTGACTATAGTGGAAGTGCCTCTAATATTTCTCCATTAAGAAAGGTAAATAAGATGCTAACTTGAAGACTAAGGTATATGTCTGTCAATTCCTACATTCTTGCGCGTGCGTGTGTGTGTGTTTAAATCAAGAATGGATACTGAATTGTCAGACTTCTTACTAGCACTATGGAAATAGTATGGTTCTTCTTTCTAGATCTGTTAATACCATATATTTATGGATGCACTTCCTACTGTCGAACCTAACATGCATTCCTGGAGTACCTCCCAGTTGGGATTTCCTAAACACAGTTGGCCATGGTGCGTTATTAGATGCTGTTTGCTATATCCTTTTGGAAATTTATATCAATATTATTTTGTAACGTCGGTTGTAATACTTTTGGAGAGCTCTCTGTGATAGGCCATTTATTTAACATTGGCTCTGTGTAATCTTTAACAGTTTGGTAGAATACCTCAGTAAAACTGGTTTGTGGGGAATAACTTTCGATTAACATTTCTTAAATGAAATTGGTCTGCTTCTGCTTTCTATCCCTAGTGTGGTCTGTGTTGATGAACTGTATTCTCCTAAGAAGTAAGACATTTCAGATAGGTTTGTGAGTTGACAAAATGAGGGACTGACTACTACCTGTAGGGCTGAGATTGAGCACCGAGGGAAGAGACCCCACCCCTACTTCCAGGGCTCCCGCAGGGTGAGACCGAGACATTGCTGCAGAGGGCGTGGCTATGGCTCAGGGGCTGGTGGAGAAGCTGTTGAGATACTGTCAGTGGAATCTGTTAGAAAAGTGCTGGGCGGGGGGGGGACTTCCCTGGTGGCGCAGTGGTTAAGAATCCGCCTGCCAATGCACGGGGACACGGGTTCGAGCGCTGGTCCGGGAAGATCCCACATGCCGCGGAACAGCTAAGCCCGTGCACCACAACTACTGAGCCTGCACTCTAGAGCCCGCGAGCCACAACTGTTGAGCCTGCGCACCTAGAGCCCGTGCTCTGTAACAAGAGAAGCCACCGCAATGAGAAGCCCACGCACCGCAATGAAGAGTAGCCCCCGCTCGCTGCAACTAGAGAAAGCCCGCGCGCAGCAACAAAGACCCAACGCAGAAATAAAAAAATAAAATGAATTGCTGGGGAAGTCATCCATCAGGAAGCACCGTATGTGGAAAATCACTTCAAAGCCACCCAGGGAGGAAGTGGGGTGGTTCCTTGCCAGCCACGCTCTGCCTCTCTGAGCCTCTCCCTCTGCTGGAGGGAGTGCTGCAGGAGGCTGATGGATGCCGGACACTGCTGGTCCCTTAGCCCCTCGGGAGCTTGGAGCCGAGTGGCAGCTCGCTGCAGGAGCAGGTGCTAGAGAAGCTTCAAGCTGCCGCTTGCCAGCACCCACTGCTAGAGCTACCATGCACTGTTGTCTCCTGCAAGCACACTAGAACCAGAGGAATTATTCTTGCTATCTGGTGGAAAAAGTGCCTTAGGACAGTCCTGATGTAGGGCATGGATGTGAGAGTGTCTGGGCCACCCCTTGGCTGTTGGGGGCAGATCTTGCTGCTCTGTGGCTCTGCAGGTGCCCCTCCCTCTTTCCTTCCCCGCTACCAGGGCGCGTGGTGCTGAGTGGAAGAGCCTGTCTTCTTAAGCCAAGGGTCTCTCTTGCCTCAGTCTCTGCTGAGAGCCTCCAAACAGACCTTCAGGGTCTGTTTACACAGAACATATTTAAATTCCAGCCTTTTCTTATCAAGTATTTGGTACTAGTGGTTGTGATTACAATGAGACTGGTACCTGGTGGAGCCTCAGGCTTGAACAACACAAGCCCTGAGGTCTAACATTAGACCTAAGGTCCTATAATGAAAATCCAAAGGAGCCTGCAATGTATCTCGTTAAGATGCAGTTTTTCTGTTCTTCACAAGAATGTAAATTTAGCAGAAAGTATAGGAAAAAGCTAAAGGAAGGTGAGAAGGTATAGAAAGGTCTCATGGGGGAAGCTTTTTTTTAATTGAAGTATAGTTGATTTACAATGTTGTTAGTTTCTAGTGTACAGCAAAGTCATTCAGTTATACCTATATATATTCTTTCTTGTACTTTTTTTCCGTTGTAGGTTATTATAAGATATTGACTATACTTCCCTGTGGGAAGCTGCTTTTGACTTGGACCTTAAAGGATGGGTGGGATTTGGCCTGGCGGAGACAAGGGAAGAGAACTTTCCAGAAGAAAGGGAAGAGGGTCACAGCTTGAGGAACAGAGACAGGCCCGTTAAGTGGGTTCAGAGGTTTTGTGAGAGGAAGGGGAGCCCTGAGCCTGGAAGGTGTGTTAGGGGCCAGACAGTAACCTCTCATTTTCCTTACTGTCTCATTTCATCTTCTTGCTTATTTAGCCCATGTGACAAGGAGGGTTAATATTATTAGCATTAAGATGAGGATAGAAAACCCAAAACATTAAACGTAATACAGATGAGGTTTAAGACACAAGTGCAGTGGTCCTCGGTTGGTTGGTGCAGACTTATAACAATGTCTGGAGACACTTTGGGTCTTCGCAGTGGACGGTGGATGCTCCTGGACTCTAATGGGTAGAGGCCAGGAATGCTGCTGCACACCCTACAGTGTTCAGGACCGCCTCCCTCCCTACCCCTCAACAAAGAAGTAGCCGGCCCCAACTGTCAGTAGTACTGAGGCTGAGAATGCCCTCGTGGTTGGTTATTTGGAGGGGCCAGAAAACCCCCTTCGATTCCTCTTTTCCTTAGGTCACCCAAAATGATAGCAACCATGGGACATCTGTAAGCCCTAGGACGACACGCGTAGCCTCTGTTACCCAGTCTAGTCTGGCATTTCCAAGCTTAGATCCACAGGTTATCCTTGGGCATGGCTCTTACTCCTAGGATCCAGTCTCTGTTACTTTGGGACTTTTCGAGAAAGTCAAGGAGACATGAGTGGGAATGCCTTGAACATTTTCCACAAGAACTGGAAAGCCTGTCGGGTAAGTTGATATTTCTCCTGTCAACATATATTCTGCTTGGCCCCCTTTCAGGGTTAAGCAATATGAAAAGCCGTTGCTTCAGCTTCAGATGTGTTGGCAACTGTTGCTCAAATGAAGGGAAATAAATAAAACAAACCAAAGGAAATAGGGCAGAACTCTGGTGCCTGTTCTCATCCACCCCCAGGCAACTTTGAATGGAAAGTATGCACGGAAAGCATGCAGATGGAAAAGGCAGACGGAAAGCACTGTCAGGCCCGGAGCCTGGCCAGCACGTGGCAGACACTTGAGTGTTCTCTGGTCCCCAACTGATCACAGCAGGGACTAGAACTGGAAGCAAGTAAAAGAATCCAGTGGGAACATGACAGGCTGAGTCAGCGGGCCACCACCCCTGTCATGGCCCAGCCAGCAGCTGATACCTTACAAGTCATTATGTTTCAGGCCTCCATGGCCTAATATCACAGGTGAGAATGTTGACCTAAGTTAGTTCCAGGGTTTTTCGAACCCGAAGACTCCATAATTGACAACTGCCTTCACTCTCTTAGACTCTCTGTTTTCCGTAGAAAATAAATTCTATTCAGAAATAGAGCAGCTTCGGAAAGATTTTCTTAGGCTGTTCTGCTGTCTTCAGATTTCCAGAGGTGTCTTTCTCCTCTTCTTGTGCTCAGCGTCACCAGTTATTCTAGTAAAGACAGTGAAGACGAGTGCTGGTAGCTCAGCACACTCAAGGCATGTTCTCTTGTAACAGGGAAAGTCGGGTCAGCGTGTGCTGTAAAGTAGAAATCCCTGGACTGGGAAGAAAAGGCCGCTGTTCAGGGATAGTCCCAGGCGGGTCTCACTGATGGGGCGCTGATACAGCAGGAGCCCAAAACATTTCCTTTAGGCTTGCCCTGCTCCAGGGAATGCAGGGAATAATGAAGGTCCCTGGAATTCAGTATTTTGGGAGGGGGAGTCATTTGGTCAGGATATGGACAAATGTATTATGAATGGTGATTCAATGAAAGTTGTCCTCAGTTGGAACCACAGTAATGGTAGTTTTCAGTCTCTGCTGTGTGTTAAGAGCTTTTAAGGCATCCAGGAGACACCAAAGCATGGCCATTAGCATCTTGGAGAGGGGGATCCAGGAATCCACCTTTTTAAAAGATCCCCATGAGATCCCATTGTGCAGCTGAAGTTGGGAAAACTGTTCTTGGGAGATGTTTACCCAGTCCATGACCCAGATGCATTTGTGGAACTGTAAAATGCTGATTTCATCTCTGTGCTATAATTCCTTTTGCTTTTCTAGCGAATTTTAACAAATCCAGAGGCTAATAAATGCATTTGCCAAACATGCAGCTATAGCAGTTGTCAAAAGAGATGAATCACCTGTCAGGCTTTGGTCAAGGGGATTCTTTGTTTTGAGAGACGTGGAATAAGAGATTATATAATACTCTGAGAATCTAGTGATTAGACTTCAGTCAGCGAGGCTGAAATTAATCTGTCTTTAAGCTGGCAACATGACAAATATCTGTGTTTGTACTGTGACTTGCTTCATGTTTTTAGTAGTTAAGGCAAGTATCTTTTATTTAAACTACCTCAGCTCTGTAGAATTGTGACCGATTCACTTCAGTCAAATAAATCACATATTGACTTTTTTCCCTTGACATCTGTTCAAAATTAATTTGATACAGTAATACGACAACTCCTGTCTTTGTGGGTTTTCCCAATGAGATGCATGGTGTGTGTGCACGCACAGGCTTGTTATATTCTATATAAGTTATGCACTCATGTTTTCATAGGTAGAATTGATTCTTAAAAATCCACAAAGCTTATTAACCCTTCCTTCTTCATGTCAAACAAATTGGAGCATGGTTTCATCAAATGTGATCTATGATGCTTGGCGGAGACCTTGTGATATTAGCTTTAGAACTTGCAGAATAGCAGAAGTGCTGTCAGTCAAGAAAGCAGCTTAAGTTGGTCTGTTGTGTCTTTTCCAGGGGGCTTTCATTTTACTAAATTAATCTGCAAACCCCTATTGCAGTGCCAGACTTGGCTTTTGCTGGAGAGAGAACCAGCTCTGTTGCCCAGAGGCTTAAAGCAGCCTCCCAAATAGAGATGCTACCCCTGGGTCCCCATAAACTGTCCTCCCCCTAAGAGTGCACTGGCACGAGTGTGTAGTTAATGCTCATGCCTTTCTCTCTCAAACTCCATCCCTTTCCCATCTACGTCCGGATACACGATAGCCAAATGCTAATCAGAGACGCTTCTTCCCACAAGCCCAGGTGTGCACAGGGACCCTTCACAGGAAGGAACGAGGGTATTGGGTTTCTTTTATGCGAACCAGCTGGCCTTTATTTAGATGTACTACCAGGATTTCTCTTGGTCCTGTGCATAGAGGCACATCCGCGACTGGAGTCAAGTTCAGAGGGAAAAAGGGATCAGGGAGGAGTCAGAAAAAAGACCTCTTTCGGGTAGACAAACCCCATGTGCAGACTTGCTGGCATCCTCACTTTGAAAGGGGACAAACAGGCTGCAAGGGGCAATCTGGGTGAGATGCAGGAACTCTTTGCAAACAGATGCATTTCACCTCCTCCGTCCTTTTGAAGTGATTGTTCATTTGTTTGGCACAGAAACAGAAGCCTTGACAAGGCGCCTGTGGTGGGAGCAGCAGGTGGGAGGGGGGAGTAGATGGGGAATGATGGCGGAGGAGGGAGGGTGGGGAGTGAAAAACCACGTCCTGGCTCCACTCGCAGCTTGTCACTGCAGGGGAGATGGCAAAAGTGATTTAATCCCACATTGAATCAGAAACAAAATAAAGGCAGAGGGAAGTAGCTTTTAGTCTTAACTTATGCCTCTGTCTCCTTACAGCTTTGCTGTGTTTGTTTTTTGGCCTCAGTCATAAATATCAAGGTTTTTGACAAGCCTGAGACATCGCCCCCATTTAACACTGACATTTTTAAGTGAAGCTGCTCACCAAAAAGCCTATTTGCTGACCTGCTTTACACTTGACATTTCAGGGAAGAATTACTGTGGAGCCCAAGTGGGCGGAGAAAAAAAAAACTACTTGAAAAACGACGACCTGAATGGTACAGCCATTTGGGAAAATGGTTTGACATTTTCTTACAAAGTTAAACATACACTCATCATATGGCCCAGCAGTTCCACTCCTGAGTATTTACCCAAGTGAAATGAAAACGAATGTTCACACACAAATGTGTATGCAAGTAATTATAGTGGCTTCTATTGAAAAAAAAAAACTCCAAAAACTGGCAACGAGCCAGAGGTCCTTCATCTGGGGGATGCACAGGGCTGGGTGCATCCAAACCATGGAAATATTACCCAGGAACCAACAGGAACGAACCGCTGTTACACGTAAGGACTTGAATGGATCTCAGATGCATTATGCTACGTGGCAGAAGTCAAATGCATAAAGGCCACGACCTCTTGTATGATTCCATTTATGTGATATTCTTGAAGAGGAAGAATTATAGGAACAGAAAAAAAAAAGATTAAAGAGGAAAGAAAGAAGATCCCCTGGGGCTGAAGGGGAAGGTGGTAGCTAAAGGGGCATTTGGGGGAGAGTTTGGGGGAGGATGGACGTGTTCTATGTCTTAATGGCGATGGTAGTCACTGACTATACATTTGTCAAATCTTGGGGAGCTGTGCACTGAAAAAGGTGTAGTTTACCGACTGTGACATATGCCTTAATATATATGAAGAGAAAGCAAAGGGAGGGGTAGGGAGACAAAACCACCTGTGGGAGGTGGGGGGGGGTCACTCTTGCCCAGTGTTGCCAACCTGGGGCATCAGAATTGTGGCTGCCGAAGTGAGTTGGGGCCAGTCTTCCAGAAGATTATCTCTAACCACTTTAACTTAGGACTTTATGAATGACTCCCACGGCATGGGTTAACAGGGACTTGAGGGCACACGAATGAAATGGCAACTACGCAGTGAACTATGACTTCCCAAGGCAAGACTCTGCAAGGATTGTCTGGTCTCCATTCCCCTTCTCTTCACTCTCCAATTCTGTTGTCTTTTGTCTACACTGATCGTCTTAAGCTAGTCTGTATTAGATACTCATTCCTGGTATCAAGATCCTGATTAGAATTTGTTGAACATTCTCAGTCTCTGAGGTCACTTTTTTTTTTTTTAATTTTTATGGGAGTGTAGTTGATTTACAACATTGTTTCAGGTATACAGCGAAGTGAACCAGTTATACATATACATAGATCCACTCTTTTTTTTTTTAAGATTCTTTTCCCGTATAGGCCGTTACACAGTACTGAGTGGAGTTCCCTGTGCTATACAGCAGGTTCTTATTAGTTATCTAGTTTATATGTAGTAGTGTCTGTATGTCAGTCCCACTCCCTCAATTTATCCCTTACCACTCCCCCCCAACCCCCTGGTAATCATAAGTTTGTTTTCTACATCCGTGCTCTGAGGTCACTTTTATAAACATGTATAATCATTATTCCGATAGGTTTGTTGTCCCGAATGTATTCACTGAGATCCTGGCTGTTGGCTTTACGGATAACTTCAGAAGGGGCACACTCTTTTTTGACTCGTTCTGCCCTTAAACCTCTTGGACTGTGATGTGTGCAGTCTGCCCCTCTGTGTGTTTTGCGTGAATTTTGTGGTGAGTTTTGTGGCACCATGGGTTGGAGTGTGGACTAGTTTTCTACGGCTGCTGCAACAAAGTAATACAAACTGGGTGGCTCATAGAAGAGAGACTTACTGTTTCACAGTACTCAAAGCTAGAAGTCTGAGAGCAGGGTGTCAGCAGGGTGGGTTCTCTCTGAGAGCTGTGAAAGGAGAACTTGTTCCATGCCCTCTCTGCACCTCTGGTGGTTGCTGGCGGTCTTTGACGTTCCCTTGGCTTCTGCTGCATCTCCCCGATCTCTGCCTTCCTCTTCATGTGACGTTCCTGGTGTGCGTGTCTGTATCCAAATTGCCCTTCTTTGTAAGGACCCCAGTATATTGTGTTAGGGGTTCCCCTACTCTAGTATGACCTCATCTTAACTAATTACATCTCCAGATACTATTTGTAAATAGTTCTGAGGGTAGGGCTTCAGCATATGAATTTTGGGAGGGACACAGTACAACCTATAACACAGTGAATCGACTGCTGCTTTTTGGCTGGAAAGAGAGTCAACTACCTAGAGGTATAAGCTGAACGATTTCTCCTCACTTCCAATTGGGCAAACACATGGATGCCACAGGACCATGTACTAAAGTTAAACATCTTGCCAGGCTGCAATATAATCTATTTCATGAAAGCTACATCAAAGCAGACTTAAAAAACGAAAAATAGAACTACCATATGACCCAGCAATCCCACTGCTGGGCATAAACCCTGAGAAAACCGTAGTTCAAAAAGAGTCATGTGGGATTGGAACCAAAATGGCAGAGTAGAACGACATGCTCTCACTCGCTCTCGCGAGAACACCAGAATCACAACTAGCTGCTGGACAATCATCGACAGGAGGACACTGGAACTCATCAAAAAAGATACCCCACATCCAAAGATAAAGGAAAAGCCACAAGGAGACGGTAGGAGGGGTGCAATCACAGGAAAATCAAATCCCATAACTGCTGGGTGGGTGACACACAGACTGGAGAACACTTATACCACAGAAGTCCACCCACTGGAGTGAAGGTTCTGAGCCCCACATGAGGCTTCCCAACCTGGGGGTGCAGTGAGAGGAGGAAATCTTAGAGAATCAGACTTTGAAGACTAGTGGGATTTGATTGCAGGACTTTGACAGGACTGGGGGAAACAGAGACTCCACTTTTGGAGGGCACACACAAAGTGATGTGTGCATCAGGACCCAGGGGAAGGAGCAGTGACCCCAGGGGAGACTGAACCAGACCTACCTGCTAGTGTTGGAGGGTCTCCTGTAGAGGCAGAGGGTGGCTGTGGCTCACTGTGGGGACAAGGACACTGGCAGCAGAAGTTCTGGGAAGTACTCCTTGGTGTGAGCCCTCCCAGAGTCTGCCATTACCCCACCAAAGAGCCCAGGTAGGCTCCGGTGTTCGGTTGCCTCGGGCCAAACAACCACCAGGGAGGGAACCCAGCCCCAGCCATCAGCAGTCAAGCGGATTAAAGTTTTACTGAGCTCTGCCCACCAGAGCAACAGTCAGCTCTACCCACCACCAGTCCCTCCCATCAGGAAACTTGCACAAGCCTCTTAGCCTCATCCACCAGAGGGCAGACAGTAGAAGCAAGAAGAATTACAATCCTGCAGCCTGTGGAACAAAAACCACATTCACAGAAAGATAGACAAGGTGAAAAGGCAGAGGGCTATGTACCAGATAAAGGAACAAGACAAAACCCCAGAAAAACTAAATGAAACGGAGATAGGCAACCTTCCAGAAAAAGAATTCAGAATAATGATAGTGAAGATGATCCAGGACCTCAGAAAAAGAATGGAGGCAAAGGTCGAGAAGATGCAAGAAATGTTTAACAAAGACCTAGAAGAATGAAAGAACAAACAGAGATGAACAATACAATAACTGAAATGAAAACTACACCACAAGGAATCAATAGTAGAATAACTGAGTCAGAAGAACGAATAAGTGATGTGGAGTACAGAATGGTGGAATTCACTGCTGTGGAACAGAATAAAGAAAAAAGAATGAAAAGAAATGAAGACAGCCTAAGAGACCTCTGGGACAACATTAAATGCAACAGTATTCACATTATAGGAGTCCTGGAAGGAGAAGAGAGATAGAAAGGACCTGAGAAAATATTTGAAGAGGTATAGTCAAAAACTTCCCTAACACGGGAAAGGAAATAGCCAACCAAGTCCAGGAAGCACAGAGAGTACCATACAGGATAAACCCAAGGAGAAACACGCCGATACACATAGTAATCAAATTGGCAAAAATTAAAGACAAAGAAAAATTATTGAAAGCAGCAAGGGAAAAATGACAAATAACATACAAGGGAACTCCCATAAGGGTAACAGCTGATTTCTCAGCAGAAACTCTACAAGCCAGAAGGGAGTGGCATGATATACTGAAAGTGATGAAAGGGAAGAACCTACAACCAAGATTACCCGGCAAGGATCTCATTCAGACTTGATGGAGAAATCAAAAGCTTTACAGACAAGCAAAAGCTAAGAGAATTCAGCACCACCAAACCCGCTCTATAGCAACTGCTAAAGGAACTTCTCTAAGTGGGAAACACAAGAAAAGAAAAGGGCCTACAAAAACAAACCCAAAACAATTAAGAAAATGGTCATAGGAACATACATATCGATAATTACCTTAAATGTGAATGGATTAAATGCTCCAGCCAAAAGATACAGGCTCACTGAATGGATACAAAAACAAGCCCTATATATACGCTGTCTACAAGAGACCCACTTCAGACCTAGAGACACATACAGACTGAAAGTGAGGGGATGGAAAAAGATATTCCATGTATATGGAGATCTGAAGAAAGCTGGAGTAGCAATACTGATACCAGAAAAAAGACTTTAAAATAAAGAATGTTACAAGAAACAAGTGAAGGACACTACATAATGATCAAGCGATCAATCCAAGAAGAAGATATAACAATTATAAATATATATGCACCCAACATAGGAGTACCTCAATACATAAGGCAACTGCTAACAGCTATGAAAAAGGAAATAGTAACACAATAATAGTGGGGGATTTTAACACCTCTCTTACACCAATGGACAGATCATCCAAAATGAAAATAAATAAGGAAACAGAAGCTTTAAATGACACAATAGACCAGATAGATTTAATTGATATTTATAGGACATTCCATCCAAAAACAGCAGATTACATTTTCTTTTTAAGTGTGCACGGAACATTCTCCAGGATAAATCACATCTTGGGTCACAGATCAAGCCTCAGTAAATTTAAGAAAATTGAAATCATATCAAGCATCTTTTCTGACCACAATGCTATGAGATTAGAAATGAATTACAGGGAAAAAAACGTAAAAAACACAAACACACGGAGGCTAAACAATACGTTACTAAATAACCAAGAGATCACAGAAGAAATTGAAGGAAATAAAAAAATACCTAGAGACAAATGAGAACGCAATCCAAAACCTATGGGATGCAGCAAAAGCAGTTCTAAGAGGGAAGTTTGTAGCTATACAAGCCTACGTCAAGAAACAAGAAAAATATCAAGTAAACAATCTAACCTTACACCTGAAGGAAATAGAGAAAGAAAAACAAAACCCAAAGTTAGCAGAAGGAAAGAAATGATAAAGATCAGAGCAGAAATAAATGAAATCGAAACAAAGAAAACAATAGCAAAGATCAATAAAACTAAAAGCTGGTTCTTTGAGAAGATAAACAAAATTGATAAACCATTAGCCAGACTGATCAAGAAAAAGAGGGAGAGGACTCAAATCAATAAAATTAGAAATGAAAAAGGTGAAGTTACAACAGACACTGCAGAAACACAAAGCATCCTAAGAGACTACTACAAGCAACTCTATGCCAATAAAATGGACAACCAGGATGAAATGGACAAATTCTCAGAAAGGTAAAACCTTCCAAGACTGAACCAGGAAGAAATAGAAAATGTGAACAGACCAATCACAAGTAATGAAATTGAAACTGTGATTTAAAATCTTCCAACAAACAAAAGTCCAGGACCAGATGGCTTCACAGGTGAATTCTATCAAACATTTAGAGAAGAGCTAACACCCGTCCTTCTCAAAGTCTTCCCAAAAATTGCAGAGGGAGGAACACTCCCAAACTCATTCTATGAGGCCACCATCACCCTGATACCAAAACCAGACAAAGATACTACAAAAAAAGAAAATTACAGACCAATATCACTGATGAATATAGATGCAAAAATCCTCAATAAAATACTAGCAAACAGAATCCAACAACACATTAAAAGGACCATACACCATGGTCAAGTAGGATTTATCCCAGGGATGCAAGGATTCTTCAATATACGCAAATCAATCAATGTGATACACCATATTAACAAATTGAAGAATAAAAACCATATGATCATCTCAATAGATGCAGAAAAAGCTTTTGACAAAATTCAACACCCATTTATGATAAAAACTCTCCAGAAAGTGGGTATAGAGGGAACCGACCTCAACATAATAAAGGCCATATATGACAAACCCACAGCAAACTTCATTTTCCATGTTGAAAAACTGAAAGCATTTCCTCTAAGATCAGGAAAAAGACAAGGATGTCCACTCTCACCGCTATTATTCAACATAGTTTTGGAAGTCCTAGCCATGGAAATCAGAGAAGAAAAAGAAAAATTATACAAATTGGAAAAAATGTAAAACTGTCACTGTTTGCAGATGACATGATACTATACATAGAGAATCCTAAAGTTGCCACCAGAAAACTACTAGAGCTAATCAATGAATTTGGTAAAGTTGCAGGATACAAAATTAATATGCAGAAATCTCTTGCATTCCTATCCACTAATGATGAGAGATCTGAAAGAGAAGTTAAGGAAACACTCCCATTTACCATTGCAACAAAAAGAATAAAATACCTAGGAATAAACCTACCTAGGGAGACAAAAAACCTGTATGCAGAAAACTATAAGACACCGATGAAAGAAAGATGATACCAGCAGGTGGAGAGATACACCATATTCTTGGATTGGAAGAATCAATATTATGGAAATGACTCTACTACCCAAAGCAATCTACAGATTCAGTGCAATCCCTATCAAATTACCAATGGCATTTTTTACAGAACTAGATCAAAAAATCTTAAAATTTGTGTGGAGACACAAAAGACACCAAATAGCCAAAGCAGTCTTGAGGGAAAAAAACGGAGCTGAAGGAATCAGATTCCCTGACTTCAGACTATATTACAAAGCTACAGTAATCAAGACAATATGATACTGGCACAAAAACAGAAACATAGATCAATGGAACAAGATAGAAAGCCCAGAGATAAACCCATGCACCTACAGTCAACTAATCTATGACAAAGGAGGCAAGGATATACAATGGAGAAAAGACGGTCTCTTCAGTAAGTGGTGCTGGGAAAACTGAACAGCTACATGTAAAAGAATGAAATTAGAACACTCCTAATACCATACACAAAAATAAACTCAAAATGGATTTGAGACTTAAATATAAGAGTGGACACTGTAAAACTCGTAAGGGAAAACATAGGAAAACACTCTTTGACATAAATCACAGCAAGATCTCTTTTGATCCACCTCCTAGAGTAATGGAAATAAAAACAAAAATAAACAAATGGGACGTAATAAAACTTCAAAGGTTTTGCACAACAAAGGAAACCATAAACAGGATGAAAAGACAACCCTCAGAATGGGAGAAAATATTTGCAAATGAATCAACAAAGGATTAATCCCCAAAATATATAAACAGCTCATGCAGCTCAAAAGTAAAAAACCAAACAACCCAATCCAGAAATGGGCAGAAGACCTGAATAGACATTTCTCCAAAGAAGACATACAGCTGGCCAAGAGGCACATGAAAAGCAGCTTAACATCACTAATTATTAGAGAAATGCAAATCAAAACTACAATGAGGTATCACCTCACACCAGTTAGAATGGGCATCATCAGAAAATCTACAACAAGTGCTGGAGAGGGTGTGGAGAAAAGGGAACCCTCTTGCACTGTTGGTGGGAATGTAAAGTGATACAGCCACTATGGAGAACAGTATGGAGGTTCCTTAAAAAACTAAAAATGGAATTACCATATGGCCCAGCAATCCCACTACTATACCCAGAGAAAACCATAATTCAAAAAGACACATGCACCCCAATGTTCACTGCAGCACTATTTACAATAGCCACCTCATGGAAGCAGACTAAATGCCCAGCGACAGATGAATGGATAAAGAAGATGTGGTACATATATAAAATGGAATATTACTGAGCCAGGAAAAGGAACAAAATTGGGTTATTTGTAGAAATGTGGATGCATCTAGAGACTATCACACAGAGTGAAGTAAGTCAGAAAGAGAAAAATAAATATTGTATATTAACGCATATATGTTGAACCTAGAAAAATGGTACAGATGAACCAGTTTGCAGGGCAGAAATTGAGACACAGATATAGAGAACAAACGTATGGACACCAAGGGGGAAAGCAGCGGGTGTGTTTGTGTGTGTGTGTGTGATGAATTGGGCGATTGGGATTGATATGTATACACTGATGTGTATAAAGTTGATGACTAATAAAAACCTGCTTTATAAAAAAATAAAAAATTTTTTAAAAAGTCATGTACCACAATGTTTATTGTAGCACTATTTACAGTAACCAGGACATGGAAGCAACCTAAGTGTCCATGGACAGATGAATGGATAAAGAAGATGTGGCATATATATACAATGGAATGTTACTCAGCCATGAAAAGAAACAAAATTGAGTTATTTGTAGTGAGGTGGATGGAACTAGAGTCTGTCATACAGAGTGAAGTATGTCAGAAAGAGAAGAACAAATATCATATGCTAACACATATATATGGGATCTAAAAAAAAAAATGGTTCTGAAGAACCTAGGGGCAGGACAGGAATAAAGGCACAGACGTACAGAATAGATTTGAGGACACAGGGAGGGGGAAGGGTAAGCTGGGATGAAGTGAGAGAGTGGCATGGACATATATACACTACCAAATGTAAAATAGATAGCTAGTGGGAAGCAGCCACATAGCACAGGGAGATCAGCTCGGTGCTTTGTGATCACCTAGAGGGGTGGGATAGAGAAGGTGGGAGGGGAGGCACAAGAGGGAGGGAATGCACAAGAGGGAGGGAATATGGGGATATGTGTATGCATATAGCTGATTCACTTTGTTTTACAGCAGAAACTAACACAGCATTGTAAAGCAGTTATACTCAAAAATGTTAAAAATAAAATGTTACGAACAAAAAAATAAAAAGACCACAGGGTTTCCCTGGTGGCGCAGTGGTTGAGAGTCCGCCTGCCGATGCAGGGGACATGGGTTCATGCCCTGGTCTGGGAAGATCCCACATGCCGCGGAGCGGCTGGGCCCGTGAGCCATGGCCGCTGAGCCTGCGCGTCCGGAGCCTGTGCTCCGCAGCAGGAGAGGCCACAACAGTGAGAGGCCCTCGTACTGCAAAAAAAAAAAAAAAAAAAAAAAAAAAAGAGCACAGAAGTTTAAAGGTACATTTTCTTGGAATCTATGTGTAGAGCTAAACTGAAACACTGAGCAAGGAGGTTGCTGAAATTTGTGCATGGTTTTGATTCAATTTTTAACAAGACTTTTTTTTGGCAGTAGAATTCCTGTTATAGTGTTTTAAACCTAAATCCTCTTTCTCTAAGGTACAGCGTTAGCAGTTCATTGCCTTGTAAGTGACTTATTAAGGAAATGTTTTATTGTATGACTTTGAGCTTCAATTTTAGGTCATCAGTCAATTTCAATTAAAGTTCTAGAAGTGTTAAAGAATGCGGCCAAATCACCATACTATGAATTATTTGGAAGTATCACACCTGGAGTCAGTCTCAAAAACACTGTGGTCTAATCTAGATTCTCAGAAAATGCCATGTAATGTTACTATAATTAGATCCCATGGGCCACATTGGTGTGAACCAGCGATGACTCAGCTCTGAGGTAATTCAGGAGTTACTGGCACCTGTGTGGTCTTTTTAATGCTAGCTGCTGTTCCAGTTGGCCTAGTACAGATAGACTATGTCCCACCATGAAGCGGGGAGCTGTGAAGGAGCAGAAGAGCATTAGAATGGTATTTAATCTGAAGATTTAGACCGTTCGTTTAGCAAAAAAATATATTTAATTCCCATTGTGTGAAGACTTAAAAATTCAGGTAGTTCCTGTCCTCAGGATGCTCACAATGAATTGATGAACGAAAATAAATGAATCACGTTACATAGTAAATAATGGGAGTATAAATGAAGTTCTGTAGAATTTCAGATCTTTATGGCAGTTACTCTAATTTGTAGGAACCATAATACATCGATAACTTCATTTTCTATCTGGGAAGTTGTGGCACTTGGATTTATATTAACTCTAAGAAGTTTATTTATGTACGTGTGTATGGCTGCGTTAGGTCTTTGTTGCTGCGCGCGGGCTTTCTCTGGTTGTGGTGAGCGGGGGCTACTCTTCATTGTGGTGCACGGGCTTCTCATTGCGGTGGCTTCTCTCGTTGCGGAGCACAGGCTCTAGGCACGTGGGCTTCAGCAGTTGTGGCATGTGGGCTCCGTAGTTGTGGCTCACGGGCTCTAGAGCGCAGGCTCAGTAGTTGTGGTGCATGGGCTTAGTTGCTCTGCAGCATGTGGGATCCTCCTGGGCCAGGGCTTGAACCTGTGTCCCCTGCATTGGCAGACGGATTCTCTTTTTTTTTTTTTGGATTACCAACTGGTTTTATTTATTTATTTTTAACATCTTTATTGGAGTATAATTGCTTTACAATGGTGTGTTAGTTTTTGCTTTATAACAAAGTGTATCAGCTATACATATACATATATCCCCATATCTCCTCCCTCTTGTGTCTCCCTCCCACCCTCCCTATCCCATCCCTCTAGGTGGTCACAAAGCACCGAGCTGATCTCCCTGTGCTATGTGGCTGCTTCCCACTAGCTATCTATTTTACATTCGGTAGTGTATATATGTCCATGCCACTCTCTCTCTTCGTCCCAGCTTACCCTTCCCCCTCCCCGTGTCCTCACATCTATTCTCTATGTCTGCGTCTTTATTCCTGTACTGCCCCTACGTTCCTCATAACCATTTTTTTTAGGTTCCATACATATGTGTTAGCATATGGTGTTTGTTTTTCTCTTTCTGACTAACTTCTCTCTGTATGACAGACTCTAGTTCTATCCACTTCGCTACAAATAACTCAATTTCGTTTCTTTTTGTGGCTGAGTAATATTCTATTGTATATATGTGCCGCGTTTTCTTTATCCATTCATATCAATTTTGTTTATCTCCTCAAAGAACCAGCTTTTAGTATTATTGATCTTGACTATTGTTTCCTTCATTTCTGTTTCATTTATTTCTGATCTGATCTTTCTGATTTCTTTCTTTCTGCAAACTTTGGGGTTTTTTTATTTTTCTTTCTCTAATTGCTTTAGGTGTAAGGTTAGGTTGTTTATTTGAGATGTTTCTTGTTTCTTGAGGTAGGATTGTATTGCTATAAACTTCCCTCTTATAACTGCTTTTGCTGCATCCTATAGGTTTTGGGTCATCGTGTTTTCATTCTCATTTGTTTCTAGGTATTTTTTGACTTCCTCTTTGATTTCTTCAGTGATCTCTTGGTTATTAAGTAGTGTATTGTTTAGCCTCCATGGGCAGGCGGATTCTTAACCACTGTGCCACCAGCAAAGTCCCAAGAAGTTTCTTGATTCTTTTTTTTTTCTTTCTCTGCAGTTTTGACCAAATTACGTCAACTAAATGGAGAACAAAAGAGTAGCATAAATTTTATGAAGCGTATGGGTCCAAAGTTAAGGTTTGGGGGCTGTATTAGAGTTTCCTAGATAAACGGAACCAGTAGAATCTATGTCTAGAGGGGGAGAGATGTATAAGTAATTGACTCATGCCATTGTAGAGGCTGGAAAGGCTGGGACAGCAGGCAGGAGGTTCGGGAAAGAGCTGGTGGTGCAGTCTTGAGTCTGAAGGCTGGAAACTCAGGCAGGCTTTCTGGGTTTTACTTTCTGGAGGCAGGATCCCTCAGGAAACCTCCCTCTTTGCTCTTAAGGTCTTCGAATGACTGCGTGAGGCCTGCTCATATTAGGAAGGGTGATCTCTTTTACACAAAGTCTACTGATTTAAATGTTAAGCACATCTAAAACATAACTTTCCAGCTACATCTAGACTAGTGTTTGACCAAACAGCTGCTCACCATGGTCTGGCCAAGTTGACACATAACATTAACCATCTCAGGGCCACATGCATCTCTGTCGTCTTCAGTGTCTTTAAGACGTTGCATCATGAACGAAGCATGAATGTTCAGGGGTCAGAGTTCATTCTCTTAAACTGTCCTGGGTTTCAGCTTTAGCTTCCTGCTATCTGAGGGCTGTCCTGAGACCTCTGGGTCACCCTGCTTGTCTCTATTTGCTGAAGTTTGAAAGTAAATGAAGTTAAGCCAACCAAGCTTGCCCCAGCAATATAATTATCTTGACTGATTTACATATTTTGACACGTCTCATAGAGCAGATTTTTTTCCCCAAAATCATCAGTGTGATATAAAATCGTGACAAGGATGTGAAGTGGGAGGGAAGCTGTTATATAGTCACTTTTCTTCCTTGAAGTAATTCACTTGGAAACATTGTCAAAACAATCTGTGGCGAAGTCTGTGCAGTGCCATTTCACGTGGGTTTAATTATGTTGCCCCCAAAAAACCCGAACACACATATGATATTATTCTGGCATCTCAGAAAATCGACCTGTAATAACAGGAAATCCGGGACCTGTTTCATTTAGTCTCCCTATAACAACAATTGGTTCCAGCTTCACCAGGGCAAGGGAAAAAACGTAAAATTGGTGACAGCTACAATAATACTGCCTCAGCTAGATTAAACTCAATAGCAAAGCTGATCTGATGCCCTAAGACACTTTTTTAAACTCACTTTCACTCACTGTTACAGGCTTGCTTCATGGTTTCTTTCTTTTCATGCTCAGTAACTATGAAAGTGCTGATGAATGCCAGGGTGATGCCAGGTAATATGTTGTTGATTTTTGTTTTCCCCCAGAGACCACCTCTGCCAAAACAACCACTGCAAAGACCCATTTTGGTGTCATTCTTAGGTCATTCTGAAAAGGATGTACGTTGTCACTGGGTTTCTCCAGTGGCTAGAGTCTAGACTAGCCTAGACTCTAGGAGTGTAAAGATAGCTCTGACCAGGGTCCAGACAACATTTACTACTGGCCCAGAGAGCTGGGCCCCTCTCCCAGATTTTGATGAAGTAGGTCTGGGGTGGGACCTGAGAACTTGCGTTTCTGATAAAGTCCCAGGTCTGGTCCATACTTTGAGAATCACTCCTCTGTGTGTATCAGAGAGAAAATATATTAGGTTAAATCAACCTTGTTATAAGACCCGGGGGTTTCTACTGATGGTCCATTTTGTTTCATTCATCTATTTGTTTATTTTAGTGGAACTACTATATGGGTAGGTATAAAAAAAACACAACACTGTCATCAAAGAACTTAAAATCTTTTTTTTTTTAAGAAGAGCAAAAAGAAGCACGTAAGGAAAATTCACGTGATAATGCAAAGCAATACGCGATTTTGTGCCGAATGCTTCATCCTCTCCTGATGCCCTTAAGCAAGCCGACCTCTAAAAGGAAACAAGTTCATCCTGACTTGCTCCACTGTGGACCAAAAAAAGAGAAAAGAAGCACGTTCCACTTTGGGGGGTTGACAATTACCATAATCAGAAGTGGTGGGGTGATTTTCTGGCTTAGGCTCATGTATATTCCAACTCAGCAGTCAACTCACTCCTCTGATGGAGCATGAAATTGAAGCAATATGGCCTCCCAGCTGCAGGACCAGCTTTGTGGGATCTGGGCCCAGGGCACTGCTCAAGGACCACATGAATGACAGAGGCTCTGATGTCTCTAGATTTTCATCCTGGTTGGTGGGCAGTGGAGGGGGCCTCCGGCTCTCTTGGAGCCGGGGTGCTGGGATTCTACTCCGATTCCTTTGCCCAGCAGTAGTTCTGCCCTTTGTCCTTTCTGGAAACCTCACACACAGAGCACTTTTAATATTGCATTGATGAGCTTCCCTGGCCCCCTGGGAGGTCCTGGCCCCCCCAGCATCTCCCTGAGGGCAGCTTCCCTTTCATTTTCTGGGAGGTCACTGCCCTGGACTCTTCTCCCCTGGCTGTGATCTCGGGGATCCTGCCCTAGAGTCTTGCTCACAGCTGTTTGGGGCTTAAGTCAAATCCCAAAGAATACATGCAAAGCCACGCAGAAGCCAGGAATGGTACAGCCGGACACACCTCCCTTAAACACTATTGTACTCCCTTGATCAAAACCCTGCTGCTAACTATGTTCAGCTCTGGCTCAGAGGCCTGGCTTTCAAAGCCCCTCCTTACCAAACACAGCCTCTGTTTCCGAGGGTGGCTCTGCTTGGCCTCACTCACCGTCTTGTCCCTCCGTTGTGTGGGCTCGTGTCCCCCAGCACACTCCACTGTTCCTCTCCCTTGTGAGCAGCAGTGGGTGGCAGTGATGGTCAGTAGCGCACAGCTTCCTACTTAATTCCTCTCTCAGGCTCTCCCGGGAAGCTCCCTCCCCACAACCAGAATGCAGAAGTTACTACACTTGACCGTTCAGTGTCTCTTCATATTTTGAAGCCCCAGCCTTCAATGTGACTGTATTTGGAAAAAGGGCCTTGATGGGGGTGATTAAGTTTAAATAAGGTCATAAGGGTGGAGCCCTGATCCAATGAGATTAGTGTCCTTACTTAAAAGAAGAGACAAGAGCAGTCTCTCGCTGTCTCCCTCTCGCTGTCTCACTCACTTGCTCTCTCTATTGCTCTCGCTGGCTCTCTGTATCACTCTCTCTTACTCTGTATGTGCTCAGGCCCTGAGGAAAGGCCATGTGAGAACAGCGAGAAGGAAGCTGTCTGCAACTCAGTTCTCACCAGATGTGAGCCCCTGCTGGCACCTTGACATTGGACTTTCAGCCTCCAGAACTAAGAGAAAATAACTTTCTGTTGTTTAAGCCATGCAGCTTGTCTGAGCTGAGACAGGAGGGTTCGTTCAGGTTTGGGAAGTGCTGGAAGGACCCCTGCAGGGACCCATTTTTGCCCCAGAGGGATTTTCCTCACTGTGGTTCTTTCTTTGTGAGTTCAGGTTTCAAAAGTTAGAAAAAGAATAGCCATGGCAGCAATTTTTAAAAAGCCCTTATGAGTAAGCGGACACATTTAAAGTTCAAAACAAGTTAACAATTTTTTTAAATTGTACAATTCAAAAATAACATTGGGAAAGGGCTGTCTTAGATCAGTGCTCTGGTTGGTGCGTGAAATATGAGTCCATTGATAAAACCTGGAGTGAATCGGGTCTGCTTTACATCTGCACATTATTGACGCTGACTTTTATCCCCGTCGGAAGCAGCATGGTGTTTACTTGTTGTTGAGCAAAATCACGTTGTTGGCAAGTGTTGGCTACAGTCTCAGACCGTTCTAGGCAGAGCAGTAGGACATCAGCCCTGAGAATGGACACACTGAAGGGACATTAGTTACCAGTAGAGGCACTGGTCACCTCACCAGTAGAATCAATACATTATCATGGAATCCACTTGGTGGCAGCTGGGGATGGTCTAGGGTGGAGTCGAGAACAAAACATTATGGCCGTCAGTCCCTTGCTTCTCCACCACCTCCGCCTGTGTGTGTGTTTCCCCATTAGCTAACTGAAGAGTTGGTGTTCTCCATGGTTCACACAAGCAAGAAATGTGTCATGAAATAAGATAGTGAATGAAAGAGTGCCTAGTATTTTTCAATAAAGCCAGATGGAGACACCTTGGAAATGACCAATTCCTCTAGCCTCTTCACTTGACAAATGGAAAGGAAATAATCTGCAAAATGATTTGTGGTGGTGAATGTGGTAGCCTTAGGAAACTTGTCTTAAACTAAGTGGAGTTTTTTTCTTTTTATCTTAATTGTTCGTTTCACCCTGACTTTCATCTTTATTCTCAATGTCTTATGAGGCTTTACAGATTTTTTTGGTAGCGAGACATTCCAGGAAGCAGCAATTTTTTTTTTCTTGGAAAAAAAGGCGGAGGGCATGATATTTCTTAAGAAGCAAATGTTAGCCAACCACTCTGTCAGTGATGATATTTCTTAATAAGGGAATGGAGGGATTTTATTAATACGTTCAGATAAGATTAGCAGCATCAGCAAACAGGATCTTTGGCAACATACAGCAGAGCAGAACAGTTCTGTTCCTTTCTCAGGACAGTGAAGTACTTTTTTCCTATTTACTCTGTTATTGGGGCTTTTTCCAAACACGTGTGAAGAGCCTGTACTAAGGATTTAACTGGCTGTGTGTGTGTACATATACATATGTTTAAAGCTGTTTAGTGACATAGAACTTCTGTCCTCTTAGGTTACTTTTTTATGTCTCTGCTTAAATTTCACAGCATTTCTAAAGACAAGTGTAATTAGGTTACTAGTAAATGATACATGAGCCTTAAGCAAACCTGTTCAATATTAAAGTGACCTCACCTCTCCCCCTGGAAATTTCCCATCTATAAATGGTCACAAGAGGCAAGTGGCCTGTTAAAATAAAGAAGGCTGTGAAAAAGCTATGCCTCTGGAGCAGAGGTCAGAGGTCATGACTCACGGGTCCTAGGTGAGGGTGACTGACTGGGGCCAGGGGCTCTGGACAAGAGTCCCAGAGCAGCCGCCTGATAAAGCTCTGCCGTAGACTGTTTTACTCATTAGGTTGGATTTTGTGTTTGACTTTCTTGGGGGAGGAGAAAGTTTGAAAACCCGACAGTGTGTTCGAGAATTTAACAGGCTCTTCATCTGTGCTGTTTAAAAAAAAAAACCAAAAAGAACACAATCTGTTGACAGCCCGTGTTCCCCTCTTTTGTTCCCCCTTATATTTCTTTCCATTGATGGATTTGTTTGCGCACCCGTGCTTACCCAGCCTTCTGGAAGTCTCCACTTCAGCCAGTACGGGTTCTTCTCTCCAGAGCAGAACCCTCACTTCCTCCTCGTCTCTTGCGCAAATCAGCCCTTAGTCCCGTTCTCTGCCGCAGGCTCCGCAGACAGTGCCGTTTCTTCTCTAAACCCTGCGCTACCGCCGACTTGGGGGTTACGATCTCGAGCAACCTTGTACCGTTGGGGAACCGGAGCGCGTGTCTTACCCCGAAATTTTAAACCCCTTTCTTGGGAGGAACCGGGTTCTCATCATCTTTCATGTCCTTGGTAGCATAAGAATTCTGTGCACCCCGTAGGCATTCAACAGGGACTCGGTGACTAGATTGAGGCCCGGGGGACCTAGCTTCCAAGCGTCCCTTAACCTCGGCTCACTTACCCCAGTAGAGGCCTCACTCCGTGCATCCAGGGCCTCTCAAGGCTGTGTGCCTTGGAAGCCCATCCTTCAACCTCTCTGCATCCCAGGCTGGCGTGTGCAGCGCCGTGGGAGAGGGAAGAAGCGGGGCCAGCGGCTGCCCCGTGAGCTCTGGCGCCCCTTGGTTCAGCAGCAGCCTTGAGAGCAGGCAGAGCGGGGCGGCTGCCGCGCCTCCCCTTCCGCATCGTGCGCACATCGGCTCTGGGGCCCGGCGCACCTGGGGAGCTGGGAATGCTGAGAAGGGCAGTCCCATCTTAGTTGAGCCGATACAGCCTGAATGCAAGCATCTGCAAATGTATTAAGATCCCCATAGACAATGCAGACCATTTCATCTTTGTTTTAAACGTAAGCTCTTTATAAAGTGGACTTAAGCGTGGAGTACCTCTTTCCTTGGATACTGCCACTTCAGGGAAATAAACAAAACCCCCCAAAATCCCAGTGTGGCTTGGAGAAGTTACAAGCTATGATGATACGTTAATTCTCCAAATAATTATTAACTTCAGAACTGATTGGAGCATCCTAAAAAGGATTAGTTCTCTGAGCAGAAGTGTAATTAAATTCTGACGCACAAGGTCATTGCCCGGCCATCCACTTGTTCACACCACAGGGCCTCTGCCTTTAATGTTGCATAAACCTTTGTCTTCTGCAGCTGGGTCATATTCAGTAAGTAATTACAGCGCATCTGAGGAAGGTCACTCCCAGAGCTTCCATTAATCATCTCCAGGAAAGGAGGCTGGAGAGGCCAACGTTACCGCAGGTCACTTTCTCCTGTCACGATGATCCGAGGCCTCCTCACGCCCTGGGCTCCATCACAGCCCCCGCTTTAATCGCTCCTGGAAGTCAGAACACAGCTAGGCCTGAACACCCCAGGGACTTGTCCATCGCTGGGATTTGGCTCCGTTGAGATCTCGGGTGTGCTCTGAGGATAAGATGCCTTGTCTGTATTTCACGTGTTTCCCAAGAGAGCCCAGCCCAAGGCCATGGCAGCTAGGTCAGCTGAGACATCATTCAAGTCAGGAATCAGACAGGAGACCAGGTGTCAGAGGTAAGAGGGGTGGAGGTCCTGGGACAGGTGTAGCTCACCTGGGAACTTGCAGAGCTAAGGCCTGCAGACCGGGGTTCTGAGTGAACCCTGGAAATGATGAGATTCTGAATAACCTGAGATGCCTAGCAAGTGCCTTTCATGAGCCACGCTGCAGGCAGCAAAGCTTCCCTCTGGCACTGTCTGCAGTACCCCCAAGCTCCTGAGCTCTGGTTTTACTGCCAAGACGGGACGTCATTTATAACGGATGGAGTTGGTCTGTTTCTTCAGGATGTCCAAGCTGCGGCGGTACACCGACTTCCCTTCACACAATATAAGGAATGACTCTAGGTCAGTGGCATTCACACGTGGTAGAGCAACATTTTTTTTTTTTCAACTTTTGCACATTCTGAATGGAACCGAAGATTTCCACTGCAAGTTAGCTCTGTAGCTGTTTCTTTCTAAAGCAACTACATGGCGTGCTTGGGTTGCTGTCCTTTCTACTCTTTCTGAAATTGAAGACAAGTTGTGCCAGAGAGCTGGCACAGCAACCAGACCCTTGAATTATGACATTGGACCTGGGATTCTGGAGCAGAAACTTACTATCACCTTTTGGCAAACGTAACAGGAGACCACGAGGGCTGAGGGTGTAGGTTGTGCGGGTCTTTGTGCAGCTGTAAGTGACTGTAACATACCTGTTAAAACTTGTCCTCACATGCAGCTCACTCTCCCAAGAGCTAAGGATCCATTTGTTCTTTTAAACTTTTAGTCTTTTACCTTTGAGTGCAGGGCAATCAACAGATCTTCGTGTTGAAAGATTTTTTTAAAAAGAAAAAAAGTTTCAAATTTTGAAATGATTTATTACTAAATGTCCCATTGTTAGAGCAGAATGGGTAAAACTGGCCATATGTATATGTTAAATTATGAAGAGCACGCACACCTGTTTATTAAGTTGATGGGGAGAGAATAAAACGAAGGTCTGAGCCAGAGGAATCCAAGAAATTGTGTACTCCAACCGTCTTATTATATGAATGCCTTTAAACCAATGCCTGGATTAATTAAGGCCCATGCTGGTTACTGGCAGAGAAGTAGAATTTGAATTCTTTCTTGAAGACATTTCCACATAGTGACTGGGCCATGCCCTGATGAGCCCCCAGGAATCTTTCCCCATCATCTGCCTCCACAGACTGTCCTATCTAGCATGGACGAGGCTGGTCACCCGTGCTGGACCGTGGGACACCTTCTCATCACCTTGTCACACAAAATCGCTGATGTAACAGGGAAAGAGGAGATCCTAGTAGCTCGTGGATATCTGGCAGGTCTAACTGTTGAGTCCTCAAGAGTTGGCCGTTTCGGTCTCTCATTCTTCACGGAGTTCATCTCTTATCAGAAGTCCTCTGGCCTCCTTGCCTCTTGGACCAGTGACCCAAAGGAAAGTGAGAATGACATGAACACTGTCAATAACAAATAGCTGTTTGGGTTGCTCAGAGCACCTCTGTGAAGTCAAATGCTTTGTCTGTGATGGATATTCTGTTTTTAGGCCAGACAATCATTTAAAACAGACTGTATAACAAAGTCAACACACAGTGGAATAATTGAATGTGATGAACCGTACTTAGGTTGTAAAAATCGGACATAAGAGACAGAAGATGATGAGCCAGCTCCCCTCCTTAATTCCTTTACTTCTGGTCAAGCTTCCGATCTGGAAGGTACACTCTCATTTCACTGAACATTGATCAGTAACCAGAATTCTCTCCTAGATGCTCATTTTCCACAGCAGTAGCTTATCCGACGTCTGGAAGGGCACGGAAAGCTTCTCCGTCATGGGCCATGCTTTGCATGCTTTGTGTTTTATTTACTCTTCCAGGGCTTTGCTCCTTGGGCCTCCAGGTCACCACAGTAGTGACAGGGCCTGCAGTGTTGGAGTCTGTGGCTGAAAACAGTGGTGGCATTTCAGTATCACTTGTCAGAGTTTGGGGCTCAGAAGCAGAAGACAGCCTATGAGGCAGTGTCTGCTCACCTAAAAAGTATGCTTTTCCCAAATAAAAATGGTACCTGGGGCTGGTCTGGATTCTGCCCCAAACCTTCTCCCCTTTCCTTCGCCACTGGAGCAGGAAGGATTTTACTGGCTTGAGTTCATGATGCTGCTGACAAGGCACTGTTGGCATCTCTCAGCAGCTGTAACTCTGTGCCCACTTCTAAGGCGGGGCTGTCACTGCATCTGCGTTACACATGCCTGGCTTGTGTTACGGTTGTGTGTGACAGTCTCTCTGGTTGAGTGTGACTGTGAGGATATCTTGGGGCCTCAGTTTCCTCATCTGTCAAATGAGAGGGTCCCCCGTGCCTCTGAGGTTGTGATGTTACGTGTGCCTGTGCTCAGATGGGGTTGAGCTGCATCCGCTGAACTGTAGTGTACCTTTGCCCCTTCTCAAAGTAATGACATTAAATAAGCAGAGACTCTCCCCCAGTTTGTTTGGCTCCAGATGAGTAGAACAGGGACCGTTACAAAATTGTCTCATTAATTTGGCTGGGACTTTGCTGTCTTTTACTGATCCCAGGATTAGGTTGGTCACCCTTCTGATGATACACACACTGCAACCAGCTTTAGCTAGTGGGGATATCTCCCGGCACACACAGATCTCCCCCAACAGGCTGTATGAGTGTAGCTGTGTAATTAGTAGAGACTGTTTTTTCCATCTCCATCCTATCTCCCCAGTGTTACTATTTTATCTTTGTGTGGCTGGACACATAGGACAATTATATGATCAGAGGAAGACCAGCTTCAATTCAAGGGGGAAAACTGCGCCCGTAGCCAAGTCTAAACATGCATTTCAAGGACATAGATAAACAGCATTTCTTTTCCCCAAAATGATTGATTACATGGTTCTTTTATTAAAAAGGCAAGTGAAAATACTCCAACACGTTTTCCATAGGCTGCCACTTAGCATTTATTGTGATACGAAATGAATTTGATCAACTATTTTCCTTTTTGATTTAGACAACTTCCCAGAGTAATCTTTGCATACCTGTTAGAAAAATGACGTTGGAACTGTTGCCACCTCTGACGTACACTTCTTTCACATTATTAAGTGAACAAATGGGTACTTAGGATAGCTGAAGCAGAGGGAGCTGGAAGATGGCTTCCAGACACCACCAGAATCAAGATGCACGTCAGCAGGAGGAATGTCTTTGTTAAGACGTATAATCTTGCCAAAAACTGGATGAAGAGTGGAAAAGTTCTTTCGCATCCCAGATAGTCCATGAACTGACCTGCTGATGAAGCATTCTACACGTGTTACCTCAGTGATCACAATAAACACAAAAGCATAAATACCCTGGGGAAAACATGGCCGCAGGATTTTGTAGCTCTTTCCATCAAGAGCTGGAGTCCATTTCCCCGCCCTCGTGGCTTCCTCTGGCCAGTAGAATGTGACACAAGTGCTGACATGCCTAGACCACAAGAGGCCCGACAGCTTCTGCCTTCACCCTCTTGGAATGTTCCTGACCCTGTGAAGGAAGCCCAGTCTAGACAACTAAATGATGAGAGGCTCATGGAGAGGCCCAGATGACAGCCAGCATCCAGGCACCAGCCGTGTGAATGAGTACCTATTACACCCTCCAGCCCTAGACCAGCTGCCCAGATGACCAGGGCCGTGAGTGAGTCAAGGCAAGAATTGCCTAGCTCAAATGGAGAATAATGTCCAAATAAGTAACGGTGGGTTTCAGCCACTGAGTTTTGGGGTGATTTGTTACACAGCAATAGATAACTGATACATCCCCACAACCCAGGTGAAGAAACTGAGGATCAGGAAGGTTGAGTAACTTGCCCAAGGATTGTAGAGGCAATAAGTGGCAGAATCATGATCCGAACTAGATCGTTACAACTTCAGATTCTCATTGGCTCGTCCAAAAACGATCCCACTTCAGTTTAAAAAGTCCTGAAATGCTGGCAAGGTAAAGTTTTTTTTAAAGGACTAGTCTCTTATAAACAGATGATAAGGACAAGCTTTAAAACATAATTTTGTTTTGTTTTAGTCTTTATTTTTCTGTTTCTCTTCAATAGGAAGTGTTTCCCAAAACACCTCCAGAGACTGCTCTTTGGGAGCAGGATTCTTGAGCTAACAGGCTTTTTCAGCTGCTCATCTTCTAGCCTCATGGGGCTTGAGCAAGCATAACTCATCTGAGGTCGGGGCTTTCTAATTATAAGAACTTTCTAGTCCAATCTACTTAATGAAGGAAAATATTCACCAGGGAAGGCAGCCTGCTCTAGAAGGTGGTATTTGGAAGTTTGTGAAGTACAGTCACCCCTTGGTTATCCCCAGAGGATTGGTTCTAAGATCCAGGGATGCTCAGTTCGGCCCTCTGTATCTGCAGTTCTACATCCTCACCCTCAACCAATCAGTGATGTTGTAATACTGTAGTAGTTTTTAAATTTTTATTGGAGTATAGTTGCTTTATGATGTTGTTAGTTTCTACTGTACAGCAAAGCGAATCAGCTATATGTATACATATATCCCCTCTTTTTTGGATTTCCTTCTCATTTAGGTCATTGCAGAGCATCGAGGAGAGTTCCCTGTGCTATACAGTAGGTTCTCATTAGAATACTGTAGTATTTATTGAAAAAATCTGCCTGTGAGTGGACCCGCACAGTTCAAACCCAAGTTGTTCAAGGGTCAGCTGTATTTTGGGTGAGGGCCCTTCTGAGGAGCTAGGCCATTAATAAGGGTCAGGAAACCTTTTCCGTGAAGGACCAGATAGTATTTTAGGCTTTTCAGGCCAAATGGTCACTGTCACAACTACTCAGTTCTGCCACTGTAGCTTGTAATGAGCCATAGGCAATATGTAAACAAGTGAATGTAGCTGTGTTCCAATAAAACTTTATTTACAAAAACAGATGGCGGGCTGTATTTGGCCAGTGGTTCATAGTTTGCCAACTCCTAAGTTAGAGGAAGCCTGCCCACCAAGAGACCACCTGTCACTGTGCTGCTGGTCTAGGTGTCTGTAGGGTCTGAATGATCACATAGCTTCCAGGTAGCTGCTGTGTAGACAAACTAGGGGTAGGAGTCAGTACACCACATAGGATCAGACGGCAAGAGATGCTTTCTAAGGATTCATGGGAGCACCCCCTCCAGTAGTGCTATCATTCCAGTGGACTCCCAAGAAAGCCGGGTGGCAGGCACATGGGCATGGCAGCCAGCCAGCCACGTGGCACAGGGGAGCTTCCTCAGCTGTGTCCTTGGGCAAAGTTCTTTGAGTCTCCGCATGCTTATCTATATAAGGGGGAGGTTAGTGTGGAACAGACTCTGCAAAATGTGTGGGCTCTTTATGCCGCACTGGTGTGGTCTTCACCCTGTGCTCGTGGAGTGCCATCATTGCCCAATGCGGGGAGCACCTGTAGATGATGAAAGTGGTTACTGCCCGCGGGCTTGGCTGGGGGCGAGCTAACGGCCTGGCCGGGCCCCGTATCTCTGCAGCTCTGTTGACTGCTGACCTTGCTTGTTCGTCTGATAGTCTGAGTTTGGGCATCTCTCCCGTGGCATTCACTCAGTTGGTGATAGAGGCAGTGGGGCAGGTGAGAGTTCAGTGCCTGCTGTTCCCAAGGGCTTAAGCAGCTGAGTGAAAGGTTATGTTCCTGGGCCCAGGCATAGCAGATGGAGTTTATTTTTAAAATCAGCCTCAATCAGTGAGATCATATATTACATGCTTTTAATTCAGTTTGCTTTTAGGGACTCTTTTCTATCCCTCCATAGGGTGCCCATTAATATTGTTTGCTCCTTCTAACTGCAGTGTGTCTAATTCAGTAATTTTGCTGGAATTTGCTTGGAGATGGTGGAATAAGAATTGGAGTAGCTTAGCTAATTCATCACGGTGAATGTAGGTTTTATTTTCACCAACGTTACGTTTCTGTAATACTGCCATATTTTAATCAGATGTTGCCATTTTGAAGTGTGGATTATCTTATATTTTAAAAGCACACGTATAACAGTCTGATCTATATTTCCAAGAGAAATGAAGAGCCTCGCAGTGCAAAGTATCTTTCTTTTGGTTATACTCTTAGTTTTAAGGACTTTCTGCAAATCGTTTGTCGGTCCGTGATTTCATTTTCTACGGTAGCAGCTGATTTGCCCGATTTGGGGTTTATTAGGAGAGCTTCCTGGGTTTTTCCTTCCATAATTGTTCCCTGCCGGATCTGAAAGGAATCTTAGTGATTAGCCATACCCTGCAATCCCTACCCTTCCCGTTTTATAGACCAGAAAATCCAAGCCACCTTCCTAAGGTTTCCATTAGATGTTGTTATGGGCTGAATGTTTGGGTCCTCCCCAAATTTCATGTGTTGAAGTCCTAGCCTTCAATGTGACGGTATTTGGAGGTGGGGCCTTTGGGTAATTATTAGTTTGTGAGGATAGAGCTCTCATGAATGGGATTGATGTCTTTATAAGAAGAAAGGAGAGGACTTCCCTGGTGGCTCAGTGGTTAAGAATCTGCCCGCCAATGCAGGGGACACGGTTTCGAGCCCTGGCCCGGGAAGATCCCACATGCCGTGGAGCAACTAAGTCCGTGCGCCACAACTACTGAGCCTGTGCTCTAGAGCCCGCGAGCCACAACTGCTGAAGCCCCTGCACGTAGAGCCCGTGCTCTGCAACAAGAGAAGCCACTGCAATGAGAAGCCTGCGCACCGCAGCAAAGAGTAGCTCCCACTCGCCACAACTAGAGAAAGACCGCGCACAGCAACGAAGGCCCAACACAGCCAAATATAAAAACAAACAAGTAAATAAATAATTTTTTTTAAAAAAAAGGAGAGTTTGTTTCTCTCTGTCTCTCCCCTCCCCGCCACCATGTGAGAGCACAGCTAGAAGGTGGCCATCTGCCTGCACGCCAGGAGGTGGGCTCTCACCAGACACTGGATCTGCTGGTACCTCCATCTTGGACTTCCCAGCCTCCAGAACCATTGTGAAATTGTTGTTAAAGCCATCGAGTCTGTGGTAATTTATTATAGCAGCTTGAACTAAGACAGATGTAGTTCACTCTATTTGGATAATGGAAACCATAGCAATCTGAAAGTGTCCACGTAATTCTAGTTTCTCACCGGTGGAAATGCTCCTACTTGTACTCATAACAAAGACACCTTTCTTCTCAAAGAAAGAACAATGGGCTGAGAGTAAAGAGGAAGCTTAATGTCTTAGCCCAGGTGAACCACTAACCAGCCATATGGTCTGCACCCTAGTTGCCTTATTCATAAGACGAGACAACCACCTTGGATGAACTCGAGTCCTCTCTAGCACTCCTGAACATTTGACCATCAGATAGTTGGCATCATGTGATTGAACAGCTGCTAAGACATTTTCAGTTTAGTGTTAAGCGCTTAAAACCTCTTAATGGCTATTTCTTCATCTGTGGGGCGAATACAAGTGAAATGTGTTTAAGTCTTCGAAATCTTGGCTGAGATGCCCAATGCTTGTCTTTTGGTTGGGTTATCCTTCCCTGAAGGAGAAGGACCATTTCTGATTGCTACACACATAACAGCAGCAGCAGCCTAACCAGGGTCAGTCCTCCTGGTGACCCCAGCGCGCCGCTTCTGCTCGCATGTTTCTGGGCACTGCGCAAACAGCCTGTGCCGTCCGGGGCTCTGGAGACCCCTGGAGGGCCAGGGATCACTTTCTCAGTTTGGATGATATAGAGAATGTGGCCCAAGGTATTATCAGCACTTACTATTTCAAAATTGTCTTCAGCTGGAAGCAGATGATTTCCTGCGTTGAAATATTTATCAGGTGTGTGACCCGTGTCCCATTAGTACTTTAGTGAGTTGTGAGATGTTCTTCATCTGATGTCACCTTTTGTTTTTCATGCTAATTTAAGGGGCTCTATTCTGATGATGCCCTAATCAGACTCTTCAAAACCATCCTCCCCTCTGAGGCCCATCTTCTCCCTACTGTTGCGTCTGTACACTTCAGCTGAGAGTCTCCGCTGAGATCTTGAAAACCAAGCCCCTCATCTTATCCCCTCAGTCAGCTTACTTTCCCAGTTTTAATTTCTGCCCCGAGCTCTGCCACTGACTCAAAGGTAAGCTCTGAACTTTAGTTCTGTGACGGCTCTGCCTGGCCTGTACTTGCTTTCCTCCACCGCCATTTCCAGTCCAAGTCCCATCTTGTTTTCCTCCAGCATGTTTCGTCCTTTTCTCTTCCCCTCTCATTACCACATGCCTACAGTATAGTCATGGTTCTTGACTCCACTTCTTCAACCCTCTCCAGTCTTCCCGTTCAAAAAAATCTTCCTGGTTTTCTCGTTGCCAACTTAAATCAATCTAAAGCTCTCTACTTGGTTTCGAAAGTCCTGGATATTTTCACACTCGTGGTCCAGTATGGAAATGTGATTGGTTCTGGTCAGACTCCAAACTATTTCCCTTTACTCTTGCTTCTGTGGCTTCATTCATGGTTCTCCCTTCACTTGAAATACCCTCCAGTGTCCCCATACCCATCTGTCCACTCAAATTTCACTCTTTCCAGCCCCCCCGAACTTTTCTATCCTTTGAATGTCTTCTCGTTTGCCATATAGTACAAATCACACATTGCCTGGTCTTGTTAGCTCCTTATTTCACACGGATGAGCGTTCTCTCCTTTGCTAGGTTGTAATCCAGTAGCTGTCGCGGCCACACTACCACCATAAAACAACGGCAAACTCTCCCACGTGACGAGTAGCCAGTGCCCTACTGGTAGTGACCCTGGCAGCTTCAGCAGCCGAGCCTTGTGGCTGTTTCCTCACACAGGTTGTGGCCCACTTCTGTTCTTTCAGGATGATTCCTATCCCTAACTTGATCTGCAGAGCAGTTCTCCTTTCCTTGGCCTGAGGGTTATACTGATCTTGGTTACCAGGCACAGAGCCATAAATTTTCTGACGGTCAGAGGCGCCCAGGTTGCCTCTTTCTGTTATCTTTTGCATTGAGGCCAATACCCCAAGTTCCTTCTGTGTCTCATGCTTAGAGTACACCCTTGGCAAAAGGAGCCACCCACTAGGGTTAGAGAATGTGAGTGATGTTTTAATAATCCCAGGTGTTCATGCTGGGGATGAATGGAGAATTGAGATACAAACAGAACCATCCTATGTCCTTCCAAGGACAGTAGGATGAAGAGACAGGAAGGAAAAGGAGTGATCCATGGGAAAAGGAGAGTGAAGAGCCCATCCCCCAGCAAGAGGCAGCTAGCCGGGCACTTGTGTCTCAATCTTCCTCATGATTCTCTGAGCTCTATGTAGAGAATGACTAGCTTCCAGTTAAGACACTTGACACAGCCTAAGAGCTTTCCTGGAGGTGAAAGTGGACAGATGAATGAATTCATTGGCCCTCTTCCCTCCAGACAAGAAGAGCTGATGAAAAAATCTTGGCCATTCCGTGGCTTAACCAAATGTCCCCCAGCAGAGCCCCGTGGGAAGCGCTGTCATCTATCCCCATCTGGAGACTTAAAGTCCGCACATGGACCATCTCCCCTTGTGTGCGGCTGTCACTCTCCTGTGGACCTAGTTGACCTTTTGGACCCAAACATTTCCCAGGAAGGTGTTGGTAGGAGGACAGGGCTCCAAATGAGGAGGAAAAACGTAGGTTTAATATCAGGAAAAGCCCTGGACCATTGGAGGCATAAGCCTCCTGAGGGTGTGCTCTCAAATGAGAGCTTTAAATGAAGAGGTTTCCCTTAGTTTTCTAGAGTCCTCTGCAGACAGAGATGCTTCTTGAAGTGTAAGACTAGGGAGGGCAATGTAGTCTCCCCCTTTTAAAGTAAGCATGATTCTTTGCCCAGATCCACACTGGCCGCCCTTAAATAAATCACTGGATCTTCAAGGTGTTCCTGAGCACAGGTGCTGCTTCCCAAGGTTTCCTGTTAGACATCTCTCACCCACTTTCTCCTGAGGGAATTGAGGGAAAGAAGAAATTGCAGAGGGCTAGTGTCAAAATAGACAGATAATCCCCCCCCCCCAAAGTTAATTAACATTTTAGTGCCACAACTTTAGCATGAAGGGACTCCTGTAGCCAACTTTCAGGGATCAAAACTGCCCTGTTTCCTGCAGGCATGTAAGCTGTGGGCTAAACCAAACAGGTGATTTCTTATCACAGACAGAAACTCCTGAGGTTTCTATCTGCTGTTCCTTTCGGATATCTCAGAGGTCACAAGTAATGAGCTATTACCAAGTCCTTTTCATTCTGTTGTGGAAATTCCTCCCCCTCTCTTGCCTTTTTCATTCTTCTAACCACAGCCCCAGGGCTCCTATTTCAAACCCCACAGACTGCTCGCCTGGGCGTTGACAGTATTTTACTAACAGCTTTACCTGCCACCTTCCCCATTTTATTCCCCATTTTACTCCCAAGTTAATCTTCGTAAACCAGATCTCATTAGGCTACTCCCTACTAATTAAGTCCAAACGCCTCCATTTGGCACTGGGTGTGCCCTTGACCTGGCCCACAGTGACCTTTCCAGTGTTCAGAGTGCACATATGGCTGTGACACACATCCTAACCCAAGAGCCGCGTGCCTGTGATTCCCTCTGCCTGATGACTCGGCGTGTACCGCCTTCACGTCCAAGTTCCATCAGTTCTAGAGGCTCAGCCCACGTGGCACTGCCTCCAGGAACCTGGTTCTTTCTCACCCTCCCCGCTCTGTAGCCTCATCTCTCCTTTGACCACGACCATTTCCAACCTCAAGTGATGGTTGTTTGTTATCCCATCTCAGTGGCTAATAATCTCACTATGGCCAGAGACCATGTTCTAATGCTTTGTGAATCTGGCTACTCCAAAGCGTCTTACTCATATGAGCATCTAATTAATAATTGTTGATAGAATAGGTAAGTCCATGAATTTTTATTTTATTCAGTAAAATGTCTTAAGCGTGCATCAAAAACCCTTTGTTTTTGCATCTTATAGATACTCATATCTTTGTCTAGAACGGTCCATGAATGAATGAATTATTGGCGTAAGGCAGATAAAGCAGGAGTTCAAAATAACACTAGCATATAACAGCTTTTTTTCCCCTCAGTGAGTGTAAAGTAAATTCTTTCAAGACATTTTCTTAGCAGCAGAGGAAAAGAGCAAGCCCTAGAGACTGGATAAAATGAGATCACTGTGGATAACCCAAGATCCTGTTGATTTAGATAATAAATTGACTTAAAATTTCTGTATACATAAAACCTGGAAGATTAACAAATTTGACTAATCTTTTGTCATACAGAAGATTAACATGTTTAAAATGCTGACTGGGAAAAACATTTACAGAATATATAATGGAACAAAAGATTTAACATTCCTCAAATATAACAAGTTTCTACAAATCAATAAGAAATAAAAAACTGGATCAAGGATTTTGTTATCTATTGCTGTTGAACAAACTACACAAAATGTACTGGCCTGAGTGAACACTGAGTATTACAGGTCATGATTCTGTAGTCTGAGACTGGGCCCAGCTGAGTTTTTTTTCCCCCATGTGATGTCCACCGGAGCTGGAATGTCCAAGATGGCTTCTCACTAACGTGCCTGGGGCCTCAGCTGGGCTGACTGGAACAGGCAGGCATCTCTCTTTCTCTGAGGTCTTTCTTGCAAGGAAGCTGGACCTTTACATGGTGGCTTAGGGTTCTAAGAGTGAGCTTTCCAAATGGAGCAGCCTCACTGTGCAAGCACTTATCAAGCCTCTGTTTGTATCATGCTTGCTAATATCCCATTGGTCAGAGCAAGTCACATGGCTGAATCCCGCCGGTGTAGGGGCCGATCACAGAAGAGCATGAACGTGAGGTATGATCCATTGTAGGTCCCCAGTGTAACAGTCTGCTACAGGTAGGGCAGGCAAGTCCCTGAAGAAATAGGAATGACTAATAAACACTAAAAAGGCACATTTCTTTAGAGGTCAGGTAATACCAATAAAAATGATGAGACTGCTTTCATCTGGAAATTGATGAATATGCAGTATCTAGTTAATATCTAGTGTGGACAAGCTTATGGGAGAATCTCATTTCCCTGGGAGTATAAATTACTGTGGCCTTTTTAAAAGGTTATTTGGCAGTGCCTATCAAAATATAAAATGTGCATGACTCAGCAAATTCCACTTCTACATATAAAAATACTCGCACAGGTTACCCAGAATGTATTATATAGGGGTGTTTATGTATCATTATTTGTAATGGCAATAAAACCAGAACACAAAAGTCCACCACTAAGAGAATGGGTAAATTATGATAAATCTATTCAATGAATATTGAGCAGCCATATTAAAATTAGTTAAATCTGTATGTACTGATGTGGAATGATACCAGATATGTTGTTGAGTAGAAAAATATGCATTATGTCACCATTTTCATGAAAACCAAAATTTGGGGTTAAGTACACACTCTAGAATGAGAAGTGGAATTGGGAGTGCGTTTTTACTTTTTGGTGTTTTATGAGCTTCTGATTATTTGCAACTTTTTTATAATGAGTACGTATTCTCATGATGGGTAAAAAAAAGGAAAAAAATGGGGGGCTTCCCTGGTGGCGCAGTGGTTGAGAGTCCGCCTGCCGATGCAGGGGACACGGGTTCGTGCCCCGGTCCGGGAAGATCCCACATGCCACGGAGCAGCTGGGCCCGTGAGCCATGGCTGCTGAGCCTGCGCGTCCGGAGCCTGTGCTCTGCAACGGGAGAGACCACAACAGTGAGAGGCCCGCGTACCGCAAAAAAAAAAAAAAAAAAAAAAAAAGGAAAAAAATGGAGGCCACTTTAAAATACGTATGTAGGTACACATCACACACACATATAGATAGATATATATACACACAGAGAGAGGAAGAGACAGTGTAAGAGGAAGTAGGAGAAAGTTACTCGGATCCTGAAGATCTTCTGCCCGTGGAACCTCTCTTGACCTCTTGTTCTGTCGCCGGTGCCCTCCAGGCTTATCCTCTATTGTTCTGGAAAATAAAGGTCTGTGAGTCACTTGGAATTCATGTAATAAAAGGCATGTTTTCATGATTTAATTTTGAGCGTTGCACATTGATTCTATTAACATAAAGCTTTACAAAGATTTTTTTTTCCCGTGTCTGGAATGCATATTAGGAATGAAGACTTTTAGAAGATGTGACTCATTAGTATACCCGTTGTTCAGTTAGAGGTTCCATGTGGCATAACCTACAGTGTCCTCTGACACCAGCGTGCAGTGAGTACAAGCCAAACCAGGGGCTTCTCCTTGGAAAGGATAATGGAAAAATGGGCCCTTTGATATCCAAACTCACTCTGGTGTGGTAGTAAGCCGGACGGGCATCTGTCTGGTGCATTTCCTTCTGATACATAAACAGATCATTGTTCTGTTCTCATTGTTCCTGTTCTCTCCTCCTCTCCTTAGTAAGGAACCTTGAGAGCAATGTCATTAACTTCTCATTTTGTGCTGTAAGGCTCTTTAAGCCACACCAATGGAAAAAGACAGGACCTGGGAGAAAGGATTCTTTTCTCTTCTCGCTCAGAGCTTCTGCAAGGTCAGGCGTGCATGAGATGCAAGAGTTGAAGTCTCATTTAGTTGGAAAAGATGATTTGCAAGGTGGTGTCAAATCTTGCCATGTTTGTGAAGAAGCAGCAATGGTGTAGAAAGATGCTGATAGTTTTTATTTCATAATGGAGGGCTTAATTTCCTTAAAGTTTCTTTATTAATAAAAAGCAACTGGAAGCAATGTGGTTTTCACAGACAAACATGTTTAGAACTATTTCACCTTGGTTTGTAGTTACCTAGAAGGAATTAAGCTTTAAGGAGGACCAAAGGTAGCACAGAGAAATTCTGGTTTCTTGGAGTTAGGAAAAGTACTCACTATGTAGCTGATAAAATATATTAAAGTTCCTGTTATGCCTTGAAATCAGCCGTTTGTGTATTATCCTTATTCTCCTGGGTATTTTATACATTGTTTCAATCTTTGTGCTTTATGCAGTATAAACAGCAAAATTTAACCAGTGCTCAATATTTTCTTAGGAAAGTATTTTTATATACTGAAAAAAAAAGATATCCTGCTTCCAGAATACCTGTGTTCCAGCTTTTGTATTTTGTGGGAAAGATGCTGCTATTCATATAATACAGACCAAGAGTCCCAGAACTGTGAGAACTTGTCATTTCAGAGTCTCACATACTGGTTTCATAGATAGAATCCTTGTAATAGTTTGTCTTAGAAAACCTTAGCTGCCATCGTGTTTTCCTGTTTAGACAAGTTGCCTAACTTACCTGAAAAACATATCTGCATAATTAAACTATTTCCTTCTTACCCTAAAATATTAGCTATAGAAAAATTTATTTTAAGTCTTTTTCTGGCTGAAAGGAAAGAAAAATAAAACTACCTAACACTGTATCTTTCATTTAAAACTCTTTCCCTAAGTAGCGTTTAATGGCGGTTTGCGTAGGCCTGCCGCAGACTTCTAGAGTCTTTACCAGGATTTCTCCAGGTGTGGTCCAGCGTAGGGGTGTCACTTGTGCAGGATCCTAGTTTCCCCCGCCCCCATCAAGGACAGGGCCCTGGACTCTGCATTTTAAACTACTCCCAGGTCATTTTTAGTGTACAGGGCAGTATGAAACATTCAGGATTGAACTAGGAAAATCTAGGACTCCTTGAAGGAAGCCAAAATTCTGAGGAGAATTCTAGTTAATGCTTGCTGGCTTGTTCCTTAAAAAATATAAAAAACTATTTAGCAAGAGGGAAGAGATCACTTCTGGGTGGCCTGGGTTTGGCGAGATCTTGGAGAAATCGGTCTTCCTCCCTACTGGGGCTTGAGAGGTTAGCAGGGATGGGGACACCGACTGTGGCCAAGGGAAGGGGGACGTTGGCAGGTCAGCGCTTGGAGGAGGTTCAGTCCCCTGGGGCACTTCCACAGGGGCCCTGGGGGCACCAGGAGGAAAGGGAGCTGGAATTACTGCTGAGGGGGGAAAGGCATCCGTGGTCGGCGGTGCTTCCCCATGCTAAAGCGCTCTATCCCTGCCTGCCTTGGACTGTCTCGGCCAGACTCATTTTAGGAGGGCTACTAGTTTCCCAGCAATGTGACAGGAATGCTTTAAAATGGTGCTTACCTCTCCTAGTGTAGTTCATGTTTCAGAGGGGCACAAGAACATTAAGAATGACTTCCTTACCAATTGTATTAAAGGGATAATATCATTTCTCCTCATCCATTATGGTATTATTTTCATTTTTTTTCAGATTCTTTTCCCATATGTAGGTTATTACAGAATATTAAGTACAGCTCTCTGTGCTATACAGTAGGCCCTTGTTGATTAGCTATTTGATATATAGTAGTGTGTGTACGTTAATCCCAAACTCCTAATTTATCCCTCCTCCCCACGTTTCTCCTTTGGTAACCATAAGTTTGTTTTCAAAATGTGTGAGTCTGTTTCTGTTTTGTAAATAAGTTCATTTATATCATTTTAAAATTAGATTCCACAGATGAGTGATATCATGATATTTGTCTTTCTCTGATTTACTCCACTTAGTATGATATTCTCTAGGTCCATCCATGTGGCTGCAGATGGCATTGTTTAGCTCTTTTCTATGGCTGAGTAACGTTCCATTTTATATATGTACCACATCTTCTTTATCTATATGGTATTATTTTAAAACATCGATATATAATTTTTAAAAACTATTGTCTTCAGTTTTTGTAATTTCTTATCTCTGGGGCTTTAGGTTTGCACTGAGAACAGACTTCTGCCTTTGTATGAGAACTAATAATATATCATGTTATGTGGGCAACTTGTCCGTAGAAATTCTGGAATCTCATGTTTGGGAAGGTGCTTAGAGCTCCCACTAACCAAATAGCCCTTAAATTCTTTAAACTTTCTAGATGGGCATGTACCAATACAAGACATTATTCAGCAGTAGTGACCCAAACTGCACTGAGAAAGGGAAGTTCTTTAAGGGACAGCTCTAAATGGAAAGGAGATTTCTTAATTAAGCAGCTGTCTGTCTCTTGGCTCCAATGCTGACCTTGGTGAGAGCACCGGGAAGAAGTCTAATGTCTTCTCCGTCCCAGCCTGTCACCTGTTTGAACACAGGGAGGGTGTCATCCTATATCTTCTTCCTCTGAGCTCTTCTCCCTCAGCGTGTCCTCTCGTGGTCCAGTTGCCTGGCCCCTCACTCCTGCTGATCTCTGGATGGCTCGTTATCAGTGACCCTGAAACTTGGACACCTAGAACTGAATCCCATCCTTGAGGAAGTCTGGACAGCCACATTCATCAGGACTGTTATCCCTTTCTGGATACCACATTTCTGCTGAAGTATCCTTATCTTTTTTTTTCCTAGTTCTATTGAGATATCACTAAAATATATCATTGTGTAAGTTTAAGGTGTATAACATAACAATTTGGTTATGTTTTGTGAAATGATTATCACAATAAGTTAACATCCATCACCTCACGTAGTTAAAAATTTTTTTCCCCTTGTGATGAGAACTTTTGAGATCTACTCTCTTAGCCACTTGCAAATAACACGCTGAAGTTTGCTAACTACGGTCACCATGCGGTATATTACATCCCCAGGACTTATTCATAACTAGAAGTTTGTACTTCTTGACCACCTTCACCCAGTTCCTCCACATCCCATCAGGGTGCCATTAATCTGGCAACCATTAATCTGATCTGTTCCTATGAGTTTGGGTTTTTAGATTTCACATGTAAGTGAGATCATGCAGTATTTGTTTTTCTAGGCCTGAATTAACTTCACTTAGCATAATGCTCTTAGGATCCATCCATGTTGTCGCAAGTGGCAGGATTTCCTACTTTTTGATGGCTGAGTGGTATTTGCAGTAGGCTTATCTTGACTTACCTCTTACAGCAGCTGTACCATAGAGCAGTCCACACTTTGGGTTAGCTAAGAGCTTAAACTCTTGGGCAAGTTGAGTGCTGTTAAGCCCCTTCTTTCCCATTCTAACCTTCTGAAACTGGTTTTTAGAATCCAGTTAGTTACTTTGTTAGATGTGGCTAATTTTACAGCCTGTTGATCCTTGGACACCCTGCCTCAGCTCATGCATAATGGAGAGAATGTGAGACCTGTCACCAGAACACAGGATTAAGTCCCAGTTCTATCACTTGTCAGTGGAATACTGTTTGATCCATGTAAAATGAAGATGGTAATGATACCCACTCAACCAGGCTTTGTAAGGCCCAGATCATTTAGCAGGTGGTTACTGAGCTGCGAAGCATATAAAATGGATGTGAAAGTATATTTAGACAGTGAAATATTATGGAAAATTTTATAATCTGTGCATTTGCTATCCATATCCCATTTTCAGGTCACCTGTACATTTAAGCAAATTTTCATCAAAATTCTTGTCCAAGTCATTAAAAAGTACGTGGAACAATCCTAGGCCAAGAATGGATGCTAATTCATCGGTCCTCTTTGGACCAGTTGATTTAATGGTACCTTCCAAACACAGTAATACATTAACCCAGTTTGTCCCGAAGACCAAAAGAGACTGTTACATATCTTGTTTAAATCCAGATATGCTCACAACAGACTACATCCACTTCCTCTAGGCCTGCGACCTTCTTCAAAAAGAAATGAGGGCTCAGTATCAGTCATAGGACTGGATGAGGTTACCAAGAAGTGGTTGTAGAGAGAGGAGAGAAGAGAAAAGGAGGAACTAGAAGGGGATGGGAGGGGGAGAGAAGTGGTTCATGGCCTTAAAATCCTTAAAAACTCAGGGCTCTTCTTAACACAGACTACGTGGGATACATACAGGAGCACGTTGCTGGCAATGAACATGGAGCAGCTGGACTGTCAGATAAAACAGATACAGCAGAGGGGCGGAATCAAGATGGTGTATTAGGAGACGTCTATGCAGAAAACTATAAGACACTGATGAAAGTAATTAAAGATGATACAAACAGATGGAGAGGTATACTATGTTCTTGGATTGGAAGAATCAACATTGTAAAAATGACTATACTACCCAAAGCAATCTACAGATGCAACGCAAATCCCTATCAAACTACCAATGGCATTTTTCACAGAACTAGAACTAAAAATTTCACAATTTGTATGGAAACACAAAAGACTCTGAGTAGCCAAAGCAATCTTGAGAAAGAAAAACAGAGCTGGAGGAATCAGGCTTCCTGACTTCAGACTATACTACAAAGCTACAGTAATCAATACAGTATGGTACTGGCACAAAAACAGAAATATAGATCAATGGAACAGGATAGAAAGCATAGAGGTAAACCCGTGCACATATGGTCACCTTATCTTTGATAAAGGAGGTAAGAGTATACAATGGAGAAAAGACAGCCTCTTCAATAAGTGTTGAGGGAAAACTGGACAGCTACATATAAAAGAATGAAATTAGAACACTCCCTAACACCATACCCAAAAATAAACTCAAAATGGATTAAAGAGCTAAATGTAAGGCCAGACACCATAAAACTCTTAGAGGAAAACATGGGCAGAACACTATGATATACATCACAGCAGTATTTGTTTTGGCTCACCTTCTACAGAAATGGAAATAAAAACAAAAATAAACAAATGGGACCTAATGAAACTTAAAGGCTTTTGCACAGTATATGTATAGGTGATTCACTTTGTTATAAAGCAGAAACTAACACACCATTGTAAAGCAATTATACTGCAACAAAGTTTTTTTAAAAAAAAAAAGAGGGCTTCCCTGGTGGCTCAGTGGTTGAGAGTCCGCCTGCCGATGCGGAGACGCAGGTTCGTGCCCCGGTCCGCGAAGATCCCACATGCTGTGGAGCAGCTGGACCTGTGAGCCATGGCCGCTGAGCCTGTGCATCCAGAGCCTGTGCTCCGCAACGGGAGAGGCCACAACAGTGAAAGGCCTTCGTACCGCAAAAAAAAAAAAGCTTTTGCACAGCAAAGGAAACCATAAACAAGACCAAAAGACAATCCTCAGAATGGGAGAAACTATTCGCTAATGAAGCAACTGACAAAGGATTAATCTCCAAAATATACAAGCATCTCATGCAGCTCAATACCAAAAAAACAACCCAATCCAAGAATGGGCAGAAGACCTAAATAGACATTTCCCCAAAGAAGATACACAGATTGCCAACAAACACATGAAAAGATGCTCAACATCACTAATCATTAGAGAAATGCAAATCAAAACTACAATGAGGTATCACCTCACACCAGTCAGAAGGGCCATCATCAAAAAATCTACAAACAGTAAATGCTGGAGAGGGTGTGGAGAAGAGGGAACCCTCTTGCACTGTTGGTGGGAATGTAAATTGATACAGCCACTATGGAGAACCGTATGGAGGTTCCTCACAAAACTACAAATAGAACTACCATACGACCCAGCAATCCCACTACTGGGCATATACCCTGAGAAAACCATAATTCAAAAAGAGTCACATACCAGTGTTCATTGCAGCACTATTTACAATAGCCAGGACATGGAAGCAACCTAAGTGTCCATGGACAGATGAATGGATAAAGAAGATGTGGCAGATATATACAATGGAATATTTCTCAGCCATAAAAAGAAACGAAATTGAGTTATTTGTAGTGAGGTGGGTGGACCTAGAATCTGTCATACAGAGTGAAGTAAGTCAGAGGAAAGCAAATACTGTATGCTAACAGATATATATGGAATCTTAAAAAAAAAAAGATTCTTATAAACCTAGGGGCAGGACAGGAATAAAGACGCAGACATAAAGAATGGACTTGAGGACACGGGGAGGGGGAAGGGTTAGCTGGGATGAAGTGAGAGAGTAGCATTGACATGTGCACTACCAAATGTAAAATAGCTAGTGGGAAGCAGCTGCATACTGCAGAGAGATCAGCTCGGTGTTTTGCGACCACCTAGAGGGGTGGGATAAGGAGGATGGGAGGGAGACGCAAAAGGGATGGGATATGGGTATGTACATGTACATATCAATGATTCACTTTGTTATACAGCAGAAACTCACACAACACTGTAAAGCAATTATACTCCAGTAAAGATGTTAAAAAAAACAAAACAAAAAGAAATGAGGATTTTTGGAAATGCCTGATCTCAGTAAACCCACTTTGATCCCCAGTGACCTGTGCATCTCTCATTATTACAAAGTTCCATTTAAATTACTTATCTAGGATTTTGCCTTTTATTGTTGTAAAGCTCCCTTATACATAGTGATGACCTTGACTTTCTCCTCTTTGTCCTGATGTTTGGTTTCCTATCATGACTCTGCGTTTTTCTCTGACTTTGAAAGGGTGCTGAGCAGAATTGAACACATTCTCAAGATAATTGTACTTGATTTCTCAAGTTGAATAGTAGACCTTATACTAGTAAACAATGAAAAAAAGATGAATGGTTTTACAAAGTTACCCCATATAACCTCAGAAATGGGTCAGATATTAATCTCATTTTATAACGAGAAACAGCCTCAAAGACATTAAATGAACCACCCAAGGTTCTCATGTCAGAGGGATGAAGTAAAGATTCCAGTGTGATTCTTCGGACTCCAAATTCCGTCCTGCCTCTTGGGAAGGGACAGCTAGACTATATCAGTGATTTGTTATTTTTCTAAGAATTCTATCTACTTTATTGTAAAGCACTGACTGGACAGACACTGTCTGTTCCTTAGAGTTCCTGTCATTTTTTAGAACAGGAATATGCAAACCTTTTCTGTAAAGAGCCAGATACTAAATACTTTGGGCTTTATGGGTCCATATGGTCTCTGTCATAACTACTTAACTCTGCCCTTGCAGCATGAAAGTAGCCATAGACAATATGTAAATGAAGGGCCTGGCTGTGTTCCAATAAAACTTTATTTACAAAAACAGTTGGAGGGCCGTAGTTTGATGCCATTTTTAGAACTTGAATTCATTTAGAAAGGAATAAAACCTTGTGACATAGAAAGATTGGAGTCGTTTGTGGAAGTGATTATGCTGAGAAAATCAATGCTGGGGAAAGGACTGCTTTGGTACTGTAACCTTAACCACTACAGTTTGAAATTGTAAGAAGTCAAAAGGGACCCCTTGTCCCCAACCCCCCCCCAAAAAAGAATGACAACAATGCCTCCCTTCTCCCCATGACTGCCCACACTTAATACCAAGGTTGGCCACAGTCCAACTATAACATGGGCAAAACTGGTACTCACCTTCATTGGAACATATTTGACCCTGAATTCTTCCAATTTACTTATGAGGCTGAAATTGCACTGCCTTTCTGGGTCCTGTATATAATTCTCTCAGATAATGGATAAAAATTGAGCTGTTGGCCCCTTTGGGTGTTAGAACCGATATGAAGAACACAAAAACCCTGAACAAATCAATTAAAATGTTTAATTGTAATGTTTCACTGCCTTGCTTTGTGGAGGAAATGTTAAAAAGCGCTTAGAGTAAATTCATCAATTTCTCAAAGATAGTAGCAGTGGATTAAGTATACCCGAATCATTTACAAATGTGTCCGAATTTCCATTATTTTATTCATCATGGGAAATGAGGAGTTTATTTCAGAACTCAAGATTTTATGGGCTCTGGGAATTCCCTGGCGGTCCAGTGGTTAGAACTCCATGCTTTCACTGGCAAGGGCGTGGGTTTGGTGCGGGGGGGAAAGGTTTTATGGACTCAAGCTTATGCAGTCATCTTTAAAAGCAACCAAGTGTATTAAAGAGGGTTCTGAAGGTAGGGGATGAGGTATGACCCCCAGGGAAGATTTACCAAATAGAATCCTCCAAGGGGCACAAGGGCATGTAGAATTTGAAAAAGCTTGTTTACTAGTACAAAATAATTTTGTATTTCAAAAACAGTGTCTTTAGAACTAAAGCTTAACAGAAGGCTCAGTCTGGTATAACATGATTTAAAAGAAGCTGAAAATCATGATTATTTGACTGTTCATGTGGGTTTTAAAGCATATTCGACAATACAAACTTGGGGAGAACAAGAATTTCTCATTTTAGTTTCCAAACTGATAAATGGGAAGTGTAGAGGTTTTGAGGAACCAGAAGATACTGTCAGATTCATCCAGCCCTTGGAGAATCAGGGTGATGTTATTGCAAATCTCATCTGATTTTCTCATTAGTTGATAGATTTTGTGTTTGCTATCTATTGCTGCATACCAAAATTCCCCAAAAGTTAGCAGCTTAAAACAATACATGTTTATTATTTGTTTCTTTTGGTGAGTAGTTCAGGCTGGATCCTTTCAGAGTTTCTCACAGGCTATAATAAGATGTCAGCTGGATTGTGGTTTATTCAAAGTTCAACTGAGGGAGAATTTGTTTTCAAGGTCTCGTGGCTGTTTTGTCTCTCTCTCTTTTTTTTTTTTTTGCGGTATGTGGGCCTCTCACTGTTGTGGCCTCTCCCGTTGCGGAGCACAGGCTCCGGACATGCAGGCTCAGCGGCCATGGCTCACGGGCCCAACCGCTCTGCGGCATGTGGGATCTTCCCGGACCGGGGCATGAACCCGTGTCCCCTGCATCGGCAGGTGGACTTTCAACCACTGCGCCACCAGGGAAGCCGGTCTCTCTTTAAGCATTGATTTTTTTTTTTTTTTCAGTTTGTCATGTGTAGCACCCTTAGTCTAGTAGTTCCCGTATTTGAGCACACTTGTCCTTTCAAGAATAAGTGTTATAAGCCATGTAAGATATAAGATATATGTATATATCTTATATGTTATAAGATAGCCAAGAAAACATGTATGTTTTATAGAGAGAAGGTGGGAGTGGCAGCTTTGAGGTGTCCACTGACATACTTTTTTTTTTTAACATCTTTATTGGAGTATAATTGCTTTACAATGTTGTGTTAGTTTCTGCTGTATAACAAAGTGAATCAGCTATACGTATACATATATCCCCATATCCCTTCCCTCTTGCGCCTCCCTCCCACCCTCCCTATCCCACCCCTCTAGATGGTCACAAAGCACCGAGCTGATCTCCCTGTGCTATGCGGCTGCTTCCCACTAGCTAGCTATTTTACATTTGGTAGTGTATATATGTCCATACCACTCTCTCACTTCGTCCCCGCTTACCCTTCCCCCTCCCCATGTCCTCATGTCCATTCTTTATGTCTGCATCTTTATTCCTGTCCTGCCCCTAGGTTCATCAGAACCATTTTTTGTTTAGATTCCATATATATGTGTTAGCATACAGTATTTGTTTTTCTCTGTCTTACTTCACTCTGACTTGTTTTAAATTGTTCCTTTTGAAAGTATCTCGGTAATAGATACAAACATATTTACAATTATGTTTAATGGAGCTAGGTTCTGAGGAACAGTGGCTTCTTCGGAGACCTTTAGGGATGGAAATTAAGAGAAAACATCTGTGTGTGTATATTTTGAGAACTGAAGTTGGACATTTCTTTGCAGTTTGGGTAGCATCTGAAATTTACTGTGGAGTTTTTGAGAATGAACTCATCTGTTTCATGGCTTTTACTCTAGCTATCCTATAACATATGGAAACGTGCTCATTATTCCTGACATCCTTGGTATAGGAGACTCTAAATCTTTAGATGCATTAGCTATTGGACATGTTTAATGAAAAGCAGGATGTTCAATATCACCTTGTCTTGCCAATGTAGCTTATTTATAACCGTACTCATTTAGAATACTTGCTGCATTTCCTATGTTCCAGGCACTCATCAAGGTATTTTAAAATAACTCATTTAGTCCCCATAGTAGCCGCATGAAGTAAGCAGTTTTATTATCTCCATTTTACAGATGTGGGAAATGACATAGAAGAGGTTAAGTGACTTGCCCGTTGGCGCACAGCTAGGAAGGGGTGGAGCTGTGACTCGGATTCCATTAAAGTACTTCATGTAGTTCAACTTCGAGTTTGATGGATGACATGAAAAATGTATTAAGACTAGAAGGATTAACTAAGGTCCTTTTGAATAGACACATTGAATGCTGTGTACTTCATTTGCTTGCTAAACGAAGAAACTTGACAGCTGTATTCTGAGTTTATGTCACCTTGGTTTAACAGGCATCGTATCATCAAGACTGTAAATATAACACAGATCACTCCAGAATCTGAGTTTGAAATTTAGGGCCAAGATTAGAAAGTGGCAGTCTTGAACATGGACCAGAGCTAATAATATCAAATGGATGAGATTAACTGTTGAGAAACCCCAGCCTAAAAGATAGTTTTTAAGTCTTAGCTCCTGAGGTCAGAAGTATCCCAAATACACACAGGAGCTGTGCTCTAAGAATTGTTGTGCTTTTTCCAGTTTATAAACTAGCACAAACAAGAAAAACAAAAACTGTCCTTTTATTTCCTTGATTTAGTGTCAAGAAATGAGCATGCCTACCCAATACCATTGTGCTCCATGAGTTTGTGTCCATCATTCTTGTTTTGGTACCAAGTTGTGGTTCTCCCGGTACTTCGTTATTCTCACCTCTATTTTTCTCAGAAAGTTGGTGTTTCCTCAGCTCAAGACAACCTTCTCTTCCTTTGTACTCAGAATTCTCCCATACCAGATGAGAAAACCAAGGCTCACAAAGGTTAATAGGACCAAAGTCTCACTATTAGTAAGGGCTAGAGTTGATACGGTGTTCCTCTCTCTAGATTCAAAACACATTTTTTAAAACAAAATATTTTAGATCTTTGCAAATGTTAGAGAATATAACAAAAACACTGTATTTATCTGCAAAAGATAAAATGTTACAAACACAAAGCTTATACTGTTAATTTTTCAAGTATTTAGACTTTGACATAAATGGTATCATGAATATACCTATCCCTTCACAGCTCGCTTTTTATATTTTACATTATCAAAACGTGATATTTTTCTGTGTGAGTAAACCACAGTTTGTATATCCAGTCTCTTGTTGACAGACATTTGGATTATTTCCCAAGCTTTTAGCTATTAAAAACAATCCTGCAATAACTGTTTTCTCTCTTGTGTGTGAGCCCTTGTGCTCGTGTACTTGGATTTCTCAGTGTTCTAGTCCTCAGTGTACTTAGGACCGGAGCTACTGGGATAATATGCACATTTTCAACTTGACTGGGCATTGCCTGCTGCTCTCAAATGGTTATGCTAATTTTCACTTACAACAGCAGTGTAGGAGAGTTTCTGTTGCTCTCTATGCTTATCAACACTTTATTATATCAAGCTTTTGGGTTGCTGCCAGTCTGATAGGTCTAGTGAAATGAATTTGATTTTCTATAATTACTTCGAAGGATAAAGTTACTTTTTACAAAAGAGAGCTAGTTCTTACTCACTGTCATCTTGTCAAATCTCAACACAGTCTCCCCTCACCAACTTTGACAGTCTCAACATTTCTTACGTTTCCAGCATCACGATTCAATTATGCTGTTGATTTCATTTATTACTGAAGGCAAAGACTACAGCATTCTGAATTGCACGCCGTAAGATCAAATAAATGCTAGTACAGTTTTTCTACAGTCTTTCTATTACACGGACTTAAGAAATCATATGGAGAAACTGTAGTGTAGAAATTGTGCTGTGGAGAAATTATGGCATAACATTTCATTTACCTTTCAAAATTACGAATAATTTTTTTAGTTTGGGAATCAAAATGGATAAAATGGGACTTTCTGTCTTCTAAACCCTAGCAGTTACTATGGCTTCTTTTCTCCTCACTCACCAGTGAGTACTTGATTTTTATGTGCATGGTCAATTTGGTGACATTTGAGAAAACGTGCAGACTGAACTCCAGCTCTGGATCCTGGACCAGAAGTTCTGGGAGGCGTTCCTGAAGGAGTGCTGGGGTTTTTGGAACCAAAATGAATCTGGGTAGAGCCTCATTAATTAGAGCAATGGTTCTCAGATGTAGGTGAACATCAGAATCAGCTGGAGGGCTTGTTAAAATGCAGATCGGCTGGCCCCATTTCCAGAGTTCTTGATTCAGTGGGTCTGGGTTGGAGCCATAAAATTTACATTTCAAATATGTTTCTAGATGCTGCTAATGCTGGAGGCCACTAGAATGACCACTTGAAAGAAATTTGTCCCCAATAGGGAAGGTACTGGGCCAGGAGGGAGCTCTGAGACAGAGGGTCAAATCTAGATGTAGGATTATGTAATATGACTGTGCTGAGGTCTGGCTGGTAGGTATATGGATAATTTCTATTTTCTTCTTTGTGCTTTTCAGCACATCTCACTTATTTTAAGGCAAGACTGAGTAAGACTAAGTGAAGCCTCAGGGCGTCACAGGTTAAGAACCATCTGTTATTGAATCCCTGTTTTGGTTTGAATTTTTAAAATTCTAGCAGGGGTTTCAGGCCATGATACAAATGTTACAGGTGTGTTATTTTTAGGTCAGTAGACTTTGAGGAATATATGGCTGGGCAGAAACTGTTTCTAAGATGGTGATGGTCATGTGCTTATTTGGCATTAGCCAACATTTATAATCTCCATGTGCCAGGTTATGAAGGGTGAAACAGTTTTTAAAAGGAACACGGAGTGGTTATGATGAGTCTCCAAATCAGAGTTTTTCAGTTACTTGGGATCTCTCCGTGAAATGGTTCAGCCAGGGTTCATGGATGCACAGGGCATGTGACAGTAGAAACATCTGGTGATTGCCATTACAAAGTGCAGTTATGACTTAGGTAAATGGATAAACTTCCTTTTGCCGTACGTGTATATTATAGACACACACATATACAACCCATATATATGGACCACCTAATAACTTGGACATTACAACCAAGGTGATCTAATCTTTCTGTGATGGAAAAGCAAAATAGTTTTGTTTAAAAATATAATTGTGAGCCGACACATGGTATGTAGGATGAGTTTTAGAGTGCTGGTGAAGATCTGTGTTTTAACATGGATGAATTTTTATAGGTTTTTCTTGATAAACAATCTTTACACTGAATATATAACTTTCATGCTGGGTTTTTGTTTTTGTTTTTGTTTTTTTTGTTTTTTTTGCGGTACGTGGGCCTCTCACTGTTGTGGCCTCTCCCGTTGCGGAGCACAGGCTCCAGACGCGCAGGCTCAGCGGCCATGGCTCACGGGCCCAGCTGCTCTGCGGCATGTGGGATTTTCCCAGACCGGGGCACGAACCCGTGTCCCCTGCATCAGCAGGCGGACTCTCAACCACTGCGCCACCAGGGAAGCCCCATGCTGGTTTTTTATGTATTTTGTTTTTGTATGTATTTTATGTTTCACAATGTGCTTTGAATATGAATAAAATTAGAACCAAATTATTTTCTTTCCACATTGCTTACATTTCTTTAGGAGAGTTATGCATACTCAGTAAAGTTAGTATATTTATATACATGCATGTGTGAATATAAAAGTTGAGAAGTATGGACTAAAAGCAATATAATAGTGTTATTCTCTTTGTAATCTCTGTTTTTGTAAATAACTGGGCTTATATGGGAGCATTTATTTTAAAGTTCCTAACAGAGTTTGCTTTGACTTAAGTTTCAGTTTTTCTTTTCTGTTTCAAAAGACAGCTACAGATTCATGATCTGAAATAATGCGAAATCGTATGCATGTCCTTTTGCTATCACTAGCATTTCGTTTTAACCTAACAATTTTATGAGTCGATTTCTTTTGAACTTACTGTGCTCGGAATAAAATGTAATTTCTTGTTGTAATCTGCCTTCTGTTTTCTGTCTCTAAAGATTTTGTTTGAACATATATTAAGCACAGTGGAATGAAAACCAAGAATAGCTTGGGGAGAAAATAAAGAACTAGGCTCAAGGTTTCAAAATATTATGAAAGGGAAATAATCAAATGCAATACTTCCTTTTCTGTTGACCTCATTCTGGCCCTTCACCCTGCATCCTCACTGAAGTGTTCTGAAGCCTGCGGACACTGGTGACCTGCCAAACAGAAGGTTACACTTACCAGGCAGAGATGGTAGTCCTGTGCGCCATGGATGGGATTTGGTGAAAATGGACAAGGAAGGCCTCCATGTGCTTCAGAACAATTTTTTATTTTGTATACCTGTTCTTACAGGAGGAAAGTTTAATCTGAAATCTCTGCATTCTGAGTTCTCAAGTGACTTCACATGGGAGAAAGAACTTGAACTTTGGAATCAGACAGATACACACTCCCCTCCTATTCTAGGCTGTGTTATAATTCCAGTTAATTCACCAACTTCAGTGAGAATGGTTCAGTCTGTGGAGTGGGTATCATCGTAATGTCACAGTATTTTGAGGAGGACATGAGACAACATATGAGAAAATGTGAGGCACGTTATTGACAGAGAGTGAATGTTAGTTCCCACCTCTTCCTGCCCCATCTGGTCTTCAAAGCACAGCACCAGTGGCCTTCCCAGTTCTTAACCTTTGTAGGTTAAGCAGGCTGTTGGTTCAGGTCCACGTTGCTTGGCCCCATCATTAAAAGGAATGAATTTAATGTGCTGCAAACCGTGTTCCTTTTCTTTTTTTTTTTTTTCTTTTTTGGCCACTCCATGCGGCTTTCAGGGTCTTAGTTCCCCAACCAGGGATCAAACCCATACTCTTGTCAGTGAAAGCCTGGAGACCTAACCACTGGACTGCCAGGGATGTTCCTAAACTGTGTTTCTTGACACAAGTCCTGCCTTCTAGACATTCCCCACATAAAAAGTCAATAACAAAACTAAAAATAGAACTACCATACGACCCAGCAATCCCACTGCTGGCATATACCCTGAGAAAACCATAGTTCAAAAAGAGTCATGTACAACAGTGTTCATTGCAGCTCTATTTACAGTAGCCAGGACATGGAAGCAACCTAAGTGTCCATCGACAGATGAATGGATAAAGAAGATGTGGCACATGTATGCAATGGAATATTACTCAGCCATAAAAAGAAACAAAATTGAGTTATTTGTAGTGAAGTGGATGGACCTAGAGACTGTCATACAGAGTGAAGTAAGTGAGAAAGAAAAATAAATACCGTCAGCTAACACATATATATGGAATCTAAAAAAAAAAAAAGGTTCTGAAGAACCTAGGGGCAGGACAGGAATAAAGATGCAGTGTAGAGAATGGACTTGAGGACACGGGGAGGGGGAAGGGTAAGCTGTGATGAAGTGAAAGAGTAGCATGGACATATATACACTACCAAATGTAAAATAGATAGCTAGTGGGAAGCAGCCGCATAGCACAGGGAGGTCAGCTCAGTGCTTTGTGACCACCTAGAGGGGTGGGATAGGAAGGGTGGGAGGGAGACGCAAGAGGGAGGGGATATGGGGATGTATGTATAGCTGATTCACTTTGTTATAAAGCAGAAACTAACACACCATTGTAAAGCAATTATACTCCAATAAAGATGTTTAAAAAAAAAGGTCAACAACTTAAGAACATTAAATGAAGAGAGATATAGATGGTCATGTGTGTATTTATTCTATGTCCGGTAGGTGAAAATGACACAGAAGTAGGTTTTTTTGTTTTGTTTTTTTTGTTTTTTTTTTTGCGGCACGCGGGCCTCTCACTGTTGTGGCCTCTCCCATTGTGGAGCACAGGCTCCGGACGCACAGGCTCAGCGGCCATGGCTCACGGGCCCAGCCGCTCCACGGCATGTGGGATCCTCCCAGACTGGGGCTCGAACTTGTGTCCCCTGCATCGGCAGGAGGACTCCCAACCACTGCGCCACCAGGGAAGCCCCAGAAGTAGGTTTTTAAAGCAAACTCAACTGATGTGGCACATGCTCGTATGGGCGGCCTAAGTGAGAAGCAGTGGCACTTGCCCTGGGTCCCTTTCAGAGGCCATAGTGAGCTGGCCTGCCCAGTAATTGACAAGTCTCTGGTTTTCCCTCGAGTGCCCCTCCCCGCATCCTTAAAGTCCAGAGCTCATTCTCAGCACTCCCAGCATCGGGCACAGCACCTGTTACTTGGATGAATGAATCACCTGTATTTGAGTGAATAAATGACCTGTAGGTGCGCCCCAGCATACGTGTTATGTTCTGTGATGGTTCAATCATACTCTCAAAGAAGGGTCATGTTTCTTGAAACTGAGGACTGTGGAGCTCTTCAGAAGAGCAGTGCCCAGGGCCCTTGCCTCCTGTGTGTGTGTGTGTATGTGTGAAGTTTATGTTTGTTTACCTTTTTATTGCAGTATAGTTGATTTACAATATTGTGTTTCAGGTGTACAGCAAAGTGATTCAGTTATACACATATATATTTTCGGATTATTTTCCATTATAGGTTATTACAAGATATTGAATGTTGTTCCCTGTGTCATACAGTAAATCCTCTGTTGCTTATCTATTTCATGTGTAGTAGTTTCTAACTGTTAATCCCATATTCCTAACTTATCCCTCCCACCCCTCTCCTTTCCCCTTTGGTAACCGTAAGTTTGTTTTCTGTATCTATGAGCCTGTTTCTGTTTTGTATATAGATTCGTTTGTAGTATTATTTTTTTTCGTTTGTATTATTTTTTAGACTCCACATATAAGTGATATCGTATAATACTTTATCTTAGCATGATATTGTCTAGGTCCATCCATGTTGCTGCAAATGACAGCATTTCATTTTTTATGGCTAACATTCCACTGTGCATACACACACACACACACACACACACACACACACAGATATATACACTACATCTTAAACCAGTCATCTGTTGATGGGCATTTGGGTTGTTTCCATGTCTTGGCTATTGTAAATAGTGCTGCTTTGAACATTGGGGTGCATGTATCTTTTCAAATCAGTTTTCGTCTTTTCCGAATATATGCCTAAAAGTGGGATTGGTGGACCACATAGTAACTCTATTTTTAGTTTTTTAAGAAACCGCATACTGTTTTCCGTAGCGGCTGCACCACCCTTCTCTACTTTCTTCAGTTTTTCTTCAAATAGTTCACTGAAGTTTTTGTTGTTTGCTTTTCTACTAATCAGGACACAAGGACTCATAGTTCATCTCTGTGCTTTGTATGTGCTTTAAATGGCCAACACACCTGTGATGAACTGGAGGGCTATCCATTTGAAAGTAGTAACCAGCCAGGAGTAATAGTTAACGTTCCAGTAGTGTTGGCTACTGGCCAGGCATGCTTCTAAACACCTTACATTTTTAAGATTATGGACTTTTCTGAGATATTAAGGTTAACAGCAAAACCGTAGAAAGTGTAAGACAGAGTATCTTGCAATCCAGTATACTCTAGTTTTAAGGTGATATCACAATATCTTTGTAGGTGAACTCCCAACCATTAAAGTTAATTACTCATTTCTCCAAATGGATAGGTAGGCAGTCTATTGAATTGTGTTAACTTAAGTCACGTTGTAATCGTAGCGAGCCACCAAATTCTAAAATAATTAATACTACCGCATCACATGCCACTGACATGAATGCTACCGCATCACATGCCACTGACATGAATACTACCGCATCACATGCCACTGACATGAATGCTACCGCGTCACATGCCACTGACATGAATGCTACCGCGTCACATGCCACTGACATGAATGCTACCGCGTCACATGCCACTGACATGAATGCTACCGCGTCACATGCCACTGACATGAATGGTACCGCGTCACGTGCCACTGACATGAATACTAACGCATCACGTGCCACTGACATGAATGCTACCGCATCACGTGCCACTGACATGAATACTACCGCATCACATGCCACTGACATGAATGCTACCGCATCACATGCCACTGACATGAATGCTACCACATCACATGCCACTGACATGAATGCTACCGCGTCACATGCCACTGACATGAATGCTACCGCGTCACATGCCACTGACATGAATGCTACTGCATCACATGCCACTGACATTAATGCTACCGCATCACATGCCACTGACATTTTTTGAGTGCTTACCATGTGCCGGGCATCGTGATAAGTGTTCTACACGACTTGTCATTTGTACTCACAACAGCCCTGTGAGGTAAGTGCGAGTACATGAAATCCTAGATGTTAGAACTGTGGGTGAAGACGTGGTCATCTGACTGCACATTGCCTCAGTGAAGAATCAGGGGACAGGTGACCAGAGTGAGTTGTCTCCAGTCAGGAGGACAAACTGACAGAGTTGGGGCTGGAAGTCAGATAACCTAACTTGAATTTCAGTGCTTTCTCTTACACTACATTGTCCTTAAGATTATTTTTTGGGTTCTCTCTTTACTTTTTATGTATTTCTGGGACCATATGTAAGACAAAATGAGATTTTAATGATGAAAAAATTCAGTGTTTGTGTTAGCTACCAGGACCACCAGGACTACTACACACGCCTCCCCACCATCCAGTTTCCTCACTGCCGTACCCAAGGTCCTTCCGCCACGGTGCCCCCGCTCTCCTCTCCAGATGGATCCCTATACTTTTCCATATGCATCTTCTGCTCTCGCCAAGCCCCGGAGAAACTTCGTACAGTCTTGAACTTATCCCTTTGCTCTCACCCATTTTTCTTTTCTGAAATGTCATAGACATGGCTGGTAATCATTATTTAAGACCTAATTCTACTCCCATGTCTTCTGAGAAATCTTCCTTGGCCATTGCCCCCTGTTATATTACATTCTCAGGAAGCCTGCAACGTTCAAGTCTCTGCTGCACATTTGTGCTGGCCAGCTAGTAACTTGAATGGATCTTTTTTATTTTATGCCTGTGTGTCTTGGTCCCTGAATGAGTTGCTGTTTTCAGGCATCGTTTTTTTGTCTTACACACAGTCCCATAAACACACAGTAGGTACTTAATAATCGTTTTGTTCCTGAAGACAAAATATTTTTTGGCTTCTCTTATTTTTCTTTTATTCTCTCTAATAAGAAGCCTGATTTGATAGCTCATGAAGAGTCTTGGACAGGAGAAGGAAAAGATCACATGTGGTTGAAAGTAAATGTGGTTTTTATTTTTATCTTGAATGTGTCTCTTCTTGTCTTTCGCTCTGGCAGGAGCAGTGATGACACAGGATTTCCAGTGTCTGGGTCATTCTTTTTTAATGTTGGGAGTTTTTTTGTTCAATAATTGCATGGCCAGATCACTGATTTGAGGGATATCAAATCATTCAGCTCACCCTGTGATCCTTTATTCTGTTGGAAGAACACTGAGTACTCGGATGTATTTAACAAGACAGTCCTCTCTAGAGGATGTTCTCACTGGGATTTTGGTGTTTTACTTAAATAATTTTGAACCCATCGATTCATGGCCATTACTTAGACAGCTGACACAGTCAGAATGGAAGAGTATGCACATTCTAATAAAGCATCAGATTAAAATATTTGTTTTCTTAAACACAATATTTTAGATAACTCAAGTAATTGGATCTAGTGCTAGCTGGATCATAACTTGGAAAGTTGTATCTACAATAACAATAAAAACAATACACAGTGCTATTGATTAACAAGGCAGTGGAGAAGAAAACTATTTGAGAACAATGGGAAAGTGGTGCTTTATGGAAATTGTTCTCTGTGTGTGTTTATCACTCTGTCCATCCTTTGTTCCTTTGTTTTGTGTGGTAAACCATAGCTTAAGCCAGATTTTCCAGAGAATTCCAGAAGCCGTGTCACTTTTATAAGTACCAGCTAATAAAAAAAAGACAGGAGAGAAATTGAAAATTAGTATCATAAAATGGGATGTCCAGAAAAAAGGATGTCCAGCCTCTTATTCAAGGTAAACCCTGACCTTGACCCCATTCCCTCCTACTTCCTCAAAGACCTTGCTCTGTTGGTCATCTTAACTCAGTTATTTTCTGACTACTTCTCCCTTAAAAAAATACTCCAACACTCCTGCTGGCTCTTGGCAGTCTCTCTCCCCTCATTTAGCATCCAGATTTCTTGAAAGAATCGTCCAGGTTTACTCTCTCCATGGCTTCATTTTCCTCTTTTCTCCCCAGTGCCATAGTGATCAGGTTTTTGCCTCACTGCTCTTCTGAAATTGTTCTTCTTGAGGTCAACAAAAGATCCTCTTACCACATGCGGCGTTTATTTTTCAACTCTTATTGAGTCCCTTGTTTCTCGTTGAGGCTGTCTCCCCTCAGTTTTCTTGAGCATACTCGCGCTGGTTCCCGTCTCTTTGACCTTCTCTGCACAGCACACTCACTGCTGTTCTCCAAGGCTCCATCCTCAGCTCACAGCTCCTCTCTCGCTGCTCCCTGGGGACACGTCTCTTAAGATTGCACCATTCACTTCCCCTCTGTGGCTGATGACTCCAAATTTCCCCTCCATTTCAAGCTCATTGATGGCTGAGCTCATCTACTTGATATTCCAGAAGAACTTAAGATTCCGGATTTTGCCCCCAACCACCACTTGCTCATTCTTTGGTTCCAACGTTAGCAACACTGCCCACTCACAGCTTTGGTAGAAACATAGAAGTTGCCCCTGATTCTTCCTCGTCTCCCATATCCAATCCATCAACACGCCTCTGGGTTAAATTTCTAAGTAATTATTTCTTGAATCCATCCCCGATGATGTTTATCCCTTGCCTTCTCTCGACCTTGGTAACGGCCTCTCCTCCTACCCGGTTCCTCTGACTTCAGTCTTATTCCCATAAGATTCTACTACTACTTTCTTTCTAGAAAGTTCCATCTGTTGGTACCAAGCTAGACTGACCATGTGTACCAGTTGGATAGCTATAATCCTTGGAGTGTAAACCTATTGAAGCCTTGGTTATTTTTTCTGCTTAGGGAGGGTTAAATCAGAGGGGAGGCCCTTGCTGACTTGTAAAACTCAGCCCAGACCTAGTAGCTGTATACCCAGCAGGAACCTGACATCTCAGAAACCAAATGATGGACTTGAACTAATTGAATCTGCTTAATTGGGTAACAAGGTGATGGGGCCAGAGACATTTCGCGGTTTGGGTTTTTTTGGTTGGGTGGGTTATTTTGGTTCTTTGGGGGGGGCATATTTTTGGTGATATAGATGATTTTAAGGAAGGTTTAATAACCCAACACCAACTTAGTGCATAGCACTAAGTTGCACATTTAATGCATCTAAATGTGAAAGAGGAAAGTTGATTTTTGGTTCCTGGACTCAAAAAATAGTCCAGATGGAGGCTGGAGCTGAGGAACCTGCTGCCGCTTAAGTCCTGAAAGGCACATTCTTGGTCCAGGGGCTGAGTTTGGCTTTGCCCCTTGCCCTTATGGCTAACTCATAAAGCAGATGCTAAAGCTGGCTTTAGATCATCTCCCAAACAGATTTCCTTTTCTAAACAGCTTAGCTTGACAAGGAGAGCATCCTGAGTCCTAAAAGGGGCATTTAGTGGATGTGAGCCAACAGCACAGGCCCCGTGGGGGACACAGTGCAGGGAGGCACACACATTCTCTGTGAGGAAACAAGCTAGAGACCCAGCCAGGATTCGGGGATTTGAGCCTTGGGTCGCTGTATCCTGTGCTCTCTAACCTACACAGCAGACGTTTTGCTCAGCCAGTAGCCTGGCTTCCTTTACGGAAAGTATCGATATCCTAGGACCAGGTTTCTTGTGGCTTTGTAGGAATGAAGTTTGAAGGCCCTTTGTAATCAGCAATAAAATGACTCCCTGTAAGGACTTGTTTTAGTTAAGGAGGTGGCCGGTTGTTACCTTACTCCTGGGTGGAGAACTCGTCAGTCACAGAAATGTTTCTCTCAATCAAGCACATAGACGGGCAGATATCTTAGGATCACATCACTGATGCCAAAGGCTGTCCCGTGTAAATGGGTGTCGTGTGCAGCGCACAGAGCCCGGGGGGGAGACCCAGGATTTATCATTGTCTTCAGAATAAAGTTTAATAAGTACATGTGAAATCACCTTAATAGTTATTATGGCTTATAGTTTATAACAAGAGTAATAGAATGTTGATATTTATTGAGCATATGCTGTGAGCCAGGCATTTGAACTTCACTGCCCTTGAGGTATAGATGTTCAAGTTCCCATTATACAGTTAAAGACATTGAGACACAGAGAGGTTAAGTAACTTGTCTAAGACCACCCAGCTGGTAAATAACAAACCCAGAATGACTGACTTCTGGGTCTGGGCACTTTATCGGTACACACGCTGCCTCTCTACCGAAGTGCCTGCCCACCGAGATTACCTGCCCGAGCCGTCTCCCTAAGCTGGGAGTGGAATGTATCTGAATTCCCACCACTATTCCTGCAGCAAGATGAACATGTGCGTCTTCAACTGACAGACAGTTTTTTAAACTTGGTACTCAATGCTGATGAGGGTGAGAGAGGATGGATGTTTTTACATCATGCCGACAGGAGTGTTGGAACTTTCTGGACAGTGATTTGGCAATCAAGAACCTTTCAGTCCTGTTCAGAAACATATGATAAGGAAATAACCAGGGTTCATGTAAAAGGTGTCTATTAAAGGATTATTTGTCTTAGCATAGAACTTTAGACCATACAAATATACAATAAAAGGAGAAAAGTTAAACATGGTGTAGCCCTCTGATAGAATAATGTAACCAAAGTCATGTGTTCACAAAATGTTTCATTGCAGAAGATAGGAGATTTTCACATTAAAGCCAGGAATAAAATAGTATGAAGAGTTCAGTCCTAATTTTGTGTAATATGTGTATATGCATTCTACAATAAAATGTAAACAGTATTTACAAGAAGTGGGATTATGAAACATTTGTCATTTTTTCACACTTTACGTTTTTCCAAATGTGTATAATCAGATAGTGTTTTAGTATTTAGTATTGAGGAAAAAATAAGCATGACTTAAGGAACATTTTCTTGAGAGAAAAATTTAAGTCCAATGAATTTATTACTCTTTTAAAAGTAAAACTTCTCATACATTTTTCATTCTGCAAAGCCTACAGATTTCCAGTAGCACTTTCTCCGCATTAAAAAACAAAAACAAAACTAGGTCAAGTGGCATGATGGCTCGGTTTGTGAGAAGAGGCCAGTGATGATGTCTGGTTTCTTTTTACACCACCTGTGCCTAGAGTGAGGTAAACACAGAAGAAGGAAATCCTTGACAGGCAGCACACTCAGAGACTGTAGGGTGAAAAGTAGGAACAGACTCTTCAGAACAGCCCTTGAATCTACTGATTATAAGGGCCATGTGCTGTTCCCAAAAATCCTCTTGAAATTCCCTGTTGACCCCTCGTATTTTTGGGAAATGCTTCTCAAAAAATGTGATTTTTTTTCCCCATGGGAAGGACACGTTCTAGCCAGACTCATCTGTAGTCCTCGTAACTCATGCATATTTTTCTGCATCGTCACCGCAACCAAGAACCGGGGAAGTCTATATTGTGTTGAAATCATGAAATAGATCCAAAATCACAGTTGTGATGCATATCAAAGTCAGAATTGGGGGATTTTTAGGCGCGTAATGCTCTTCAGAATTTGGCTCTTAATTTTCAGCTTAGCAAACATTCTTGTTTGCTTAAAATAGTCATCTCAGCTCTTATGGAGCAATATTTGAATGTGAGTGTAACACGTGGGATTAGAGGATGTTGGTAGGGAAGGTTAAATATTCCACTCTGGACTATAAAATCTGCACTCTGGCTGAGGGATGAAGACAGATGGATTGAGTAACAGGAGAAGTGCAGCATTAGGAGAATATCGTTCCAGAAAAATAGCTCTCTGGTCCTTTTGTGACTGAAAATCAGCAACAATCTATTAGTTTACAAAAATCGTGATTTCAACAAAACACCCAACCGTGTGCACTGCTATAATTGTGAGAAGCATTGTACCAAAGTGGATTCATTTACATTTGTTTGGAATCTGTCGACAAAGATCGTAAGGCTTTTTTTTTTTTTTAACATCTTCATTGGAGTATAATTGCTTTATAATGGTGTGTTAGTTTCTGCTTTATAATAAAGTGAATCAGTTATACATATGCATATGTCCCAATATCTTTTCCCTCTTGCATCTCCGTCCCTCCCACCCTCCCTATCCCACCCCTCTAGGTGGTCACAAACCACCGAGCTCATCTCCCTGTGCTATGTGGCTGCTTCCCACTAGCTATCTACCTTACGTTTGGTAGTGTATATATGTCCATGCCTTTCTCTCGGTTTGTCACAGCTTCCCCTTCCCCCTCCCCATATCCTCAGGTCCATTCTCTAGTAGGTCTGTGTCTTTATTCCCGTCTTACCCCTAGGTTCTTCATGACATTTTTTTTTCTTAGATTCCATATATATGTGTTAGCATACGGTATTTGTCTTTCTGACTTACTTCACTCTGTATGACAGACTCTAGGTCTATCCACCTCATTACACCTAAGTGTCCATCATCGGATGAATGGATAAAGAAGATGTGGCACATATATACAATGGAATATTAGCCATAAAAAGAAACGAAATTGAGCTATTTGATCGTAAGGCTTTGAATGAACATTTTTCAGAGAAGGAAGTGATGGTAAATACGATGCTCATTTTGGTAATGAGCCAAATTTAGCTCAACTCAAAGTCATTATAGAAATTGCCTCCATAGGGCAGCATCAACCAGAATCACATCCGGAAACAGGAATCCAAATATTCTGAATCCAAGGGGTCAACCTTGTTTCCTTCTGTGGGTTTTGTCAGCTAGCTGCTCTGTGTGTGTGTGTGTGTGTGTGTGTGTGTGTGTAAAATTGTAACATGTTGCCCCTCCCTGTGTGGATATTCTGACATTTACCTGAGAAGTCCCTATTTCAAGAAGTTCTGGGAATTCCCTGGTTTAGGGAATTAGGATTCCGAGCTTCCACTGCAGGGGGCACAGGTTCGATTCCTGGTCTGGGAACTAAGATCCCGCATGCCACGGCCAAAAAAAAAAAAAAAAGTTCCTTGGAGAAAGTTTGAACATACTTTCTCACTAGAAAACTGGCTTTGAATTGTTGTTAAGTCAAGCAGGTAAACATAGCCTGTGCTGAATTCCACTTCATCCAAAACTCCTCTTGTTGACGGACCAAAATTACATTTGACACCTTAATTTCGATAATGGCAAGAATCCTACATAACAGGGACGTGTTTCCTTTGGAAGAGATGAGCTCTTTCCAGTAGAAGCCGTTTCTTCTGGATATTTAGTAAAAGCCATTAATTTTATGTAAAAGTTGATCAGATTCAGGTGTTACTTTTAAACTGAAGTGTGGAGAATAAGCTGTTTTTCTAATTTTAAAAAAATTGTTATGATTTCAAAACCTTGAAAATACCCCAGAACTTGGACCAAGTAATTGAGTTTAAGCAAATCTTAAAGATGAGGCCAAAGATTATGAAAAGGTCTGTTAAATATAGCACAGAAGGTAGTAAAATTGGATCTAAAAATAGCAAAACTTTGTGGCCATCAGACATTAAAGATTTTGAGGTAAAATGTTCATGCTGTGAATGAAGTGAAAAGCAGCCTACACAGTAGTATATCAGTATGATCTCAACTGCTTTTAGAAACTCGAATGCATGTAAGAGAGTGGAAGGATAATTGCCAGAAGCTTAGTATTCTGTGTGTGGAATTATGGGTGATTATTTCAGCCAGCATAGTATGAGAAAGCTTATTTCTTCAGATTCTCACTTACTCTGGCTATTATCATTTGAAAAAAATGCCTTTCACCCTTGCGGTTCTGTATGTGTAAGATTTAACAGCATTCTCCCACACTGGGCTGTAAACTTTGAGGACAGGCTCAGCATCTTTTCTGCCAGCACCTCCCATGGTGCCTGTCACAGAGTAGATGTTCACTAAATTACTTGGATGGATGGATTAAACATACAGATATACATGTGTGTACGTATCACTTTGAATTTGCATTTTAATTAGCTTTATAACTTCGTGTTAGGTTATTGATAAACTCCCAAAACTTCAGAGTACTGACTCCATAACACTGAGAGTCATCCCATCTCAGTCCCAAATCCTGCATGTTGCGAAGTGGTGATGGTGTATCACTGTCATCACTGCTTTTTCTGAGATAAAACCAGATGTAGGTATACAGTACTGGGTGTGTTTCCTTTTGTCCCCTCTCTCCCTGCCACACCATTCTAACAGTCTTTAACCAGAAGAGAACTGATTTATTTGATTTGAAACAAAGACTCTGGGAAGCCCTACATTTTCTAGCTCATCCGGAATCGCCAGCAGAGTCAATCTTGCACCCAGAGGACTCATTCTCATATTTAGTATAAGATTAGCCTGCAGCCACAACCTGGTATCTGTTTTTTCTCCTCCTCTGCCTTTTATTTCATTCTTCTTAGCGTGTTCCCTTCCAAGGAAGCCTGGGGACCTCAGAGCTGGCGTTGACCCAAAGCGAGACTCTTGGTGGAAGGGCTGTAGAGCTGGACAGGGTCCGAGACCCAGGGGGAAGCCTCTCTCAAGGTGCGGGCGGGAAGAGCAGCCTGCCTGATCCGAGTCTGCGCGTCCACCACTGGCCTGCTCTGACTGCTCTTTTCTAGCAGCGGAGGTGTACTTGGTAGTGGGTTCTAGTTTGGTCCCCCCAGAAGCTGATCCTGCAACCAGGATTTAAGCACGTGTAGTATTTCTGGGAGCTGATCCCAGGGAACACTTGGGAGGAAGTGAGACGGGGTAGGGAAGGTGGCTGACAGAGGGTGTGCTTGAAGCAAGTTACCACCGTGGGGGGCTGGAGCTCATCCTGCTGGGAACTCTGGGAACAGTACAAAATTAGAGCCGGGGGCCAGGAGCTGCCAGCCATTGGTTGAGGGCTGCTCCCAGGGAGGTGTTAATTCCCTGGCACGTCCGCACTTTGGGTGGCCCTGCCAGCAGGCCTGTAGTCTCCAGGAGCCAGAGAAAGGCCCTCAGGTAAAGTGATACAGGTGCCGGCTGCTGCACGTTGGCCTCGAAAACTTTGGGTGGGACCCCAATAGTATCTGCTTCAGCACGTTTCCCTGTAACTTAATGGCCACACCATCCACGTGCCACCGATACTCCGTTCTACGCTGTTTGAGGGGAAGTGACCCACTAATCTGCCACTAGGCAAGCTTAACATATGGGCCTTAAACTACGTGAAGTATAAACTAAAGATAAGAGAGTGATGGGCAAACAGGGAAGACCCATAAGCAAACACATGACTGAGAATTATCTGTAGTTATCTTATGAATGGTTTATTTTTTGAATTATGACCGTTTAACAGAATGTGCTTAAGTGTTAACAGGACACTCTGCCTACTACTGGGTGGAAACCAAAGAAGAGGATAAACACACAGGGGCAGAGGGACTCCCAGTGGGAATCCGGGCAGCAACTCAGAGTTGAGCTTTGGTTTCCTAATCTGTGAATTTGCAGGGATCGGGCTAGCTGGCCACTAGGTACTCTCAGGGTGCCTCCCCAGCCCCCCTCTCCGAATCTTAATATGCTAATAATTCATGGACTTCTTGTCTTCCTCCTAGCCTGTGTGACATATAAACATATTCACTCAAATACATAAGCCATGAAAAGAAAGGAACTTCAGAAGATTCTCACCAGAGAGATGGTGATGGTTCTGAAGAAAGAACATTTTTAAAGATAGCTCTGATGTTTTGAAATCTGATTTTCCAAGAAAGTAACTACCCATGTCAAGGAAGGGATAGGTATTGAAAACTCTAAGTTCTTGACACAGATGTGTGTGTCTACACACATATATACACACATGTTTGTGTTTGCATGTGTGAGCGATTAGAACAGTGACTGGAACACAGTATTAAATGTGTTTGATGTTACTATATTATTGCATACTGACTCCCATCCAAGATCTGAGAAGCCCCCTAGAGGGGAAGCCTGAAGAATTGGTGTTTTTTGTTTTTTTTTTTTTAGAGCTACCTTGAGTGTATCTTCAGAAAAATGTTGAACCACCCCCGGGGTCCCAGTAATCTTTCGATCCTACTGTTTTATGCCCAAACCCACAGAGCATCATCTCCTCCTTTCTCAGATGCTGATCACAGGCCAGGCAATAGCGGTGCGAGTTTCCTCCACCCCAACTTCGCAGAGAAGTGCCCTACTGGGTTCAGAACCACGGACAGTGTCGTGGGACGTGGCATTCCCCCACCACCCAACAGTCATGGACGTGCTGAGCTGTGACGCATCCATTTTAATCTTTGAAACTCCCTCATCCCTTTGACTATATGTGTTGTGTGGTCAAGAAAGTGTTATCTTTTCCAAACTCTGTGGCTATGGCTCTAACCCACTGCCTGCTCAGTTGCTCATGGCTTAGTAGAAAAACCAAGTGCCCAGAGAGCCCATTTCTTTGTTTGCTTGCTGTTAGGAGCATCTAGTTTTGTTTTGTTTTGTTTTGCGGTACGCGGGCCTCTCACTGCTGTGGCCTCTCCCGTTGCGGAGCACAGGCTCCGGACGCGCAGGCTCAGCGGCCATGGCTCACGGGCCCAGCCGCTCCGCGGCATGTGGGATCTTCCCGGACCGGGGCACGAACCCGTGTCCCCTGCATCGGCAGGCGGACTCTCAACCGCTGCGCCACCAGGGAAGCCCAGGAGCATCTAGTTTTAAGTGCAAATTACAAAGGACTCTAGGGATAAAAAACACAACTTATCAGATGGTCTCACCTAATCAGTGCACACACACTTAATCTTAAAATGAGGCTTCCACGTGATGGGGGCTCCGGGGTCCAATTGATACTTAATGGATCAAAAATAAGATAATGGTGTGCATTATAGGGGAACCAGTAAGCTTTGGTTTAAGGTGTATGTAGGTCATGTAGTGCCTCCATGGCACTAGATTCTTTACATATGAATAAATTTTTTTTTTACCTGAAGCAAAGCAAAAATAGCCCTCATTGTGAACGCACACTAAAAACGGCTGAAAATTCCTCCTACCCCAACAAAGGGAACCTTGCCCCCAAGGGAGCCAAATTGAATATTCCAAGAATGCCACATGCCCAGGATTCCCTACCATTAGTCAACAACAGTGTAAAAGAACAACTTGTTTGAGGGAACTTGTGTTTGCAGTGATACAGTTCAGTTGGATGCCCTGCTCTCTCAGCATCCTCTGCTCAAAAGGGCTCTAGCGGTCTCATCTATTCCCCTTCTTGCAAAAATGAGGAACTAGAAGCATAGATGTTACGTGACTCGTGTAGTTCAAGAACCCCATCTCCAATGACCTGTCCCACCTGCCAGGGGAACAATGTGCACCCTTGACTTAGACACTTGTGATTGTGTAAAGTACGGATAAAAATACCAGGCAGAAAAGTGGTATTCAAGTGATCTGGCTGGCAGCGGGAAACTTCATCAGTATCTGGTTTATTTCAGGGTGACCTGAATATGAGATATTGATAGGAAAGATGGTCACGAGGTGCTAAGGAAAACCCAAGTGAAATAGTTGAGTTTGGACAGAGACTCTGTCCTGGCACACAGTGACGTGGACAGCCATCGTGGACGCTCCAGTACGTGCGCAGCATTTGCTGTGATGCTCTGGCAGCCGCTTTGCAGGTTATCATACACCTTTACCACGTTACACTATGACCCTGCGCGCAGGGACTGAGGGACTGAGGAGTCTCAGGGACCACATCACAATGTGGAGGCCAATTAAATAGAAATTTGGTTAGCAAGCCAGGAAGGTCTGTGGTAATGAGCCACATCATCTCCTAAAAAGAAAAACAGACCCTGAAGATGAGTCATAACAGAGGGTAAACAAAGATAAACCCTGGTGACCCTCCCCCCACCAACTTTCCTTTTTAGCACAGATCATTTTACCCCCTATCAGTGGAATGTTAATGACTTACAGCCATCCACGAGGTACCGTTGCAACAACAAACATTGACCTCCGCTATCGGCTACTTGACATGCTCGCTGGCCCTTCTCATTTTCACAGGCTCTTTCTTATCCCTCAGCTTTAATGAAGAGTTGGAGATATTTGCATTCCTAGCCAGAGAGAGAAAGTAGAGGTCTTTCTGAAGAGGAAAATCTTTGTCCTTGGTCCCTTTCCTTGGCACCCTAGCGGCTTTGGATAAGGGCAGTTGTGCTCTGCAACGTTAATTAGAAGATAAAAACACAAATGTGTCTTGAGCACCAAGATAAGGCAAGCAGCATACCTAAGCGTGACTTGCGTTATCCCCTCAACCTCCCCTCAGAACCTATAAAGTAGATCCTCCTATTGTGCCCATTTTGCAGGTGAGAAAACTGAGGCTCAGAGAGATTAGCTTGTCCAAGACACAGCAGAGACAGGATTTGCATTTGGGCAGCCTGGTACCTCAGCCTCTCTTTCCTCCTGCCTCCCTCCAAAGATGATTTTACGAGGACTGGAGGAAAGCGACGTAGAGCCAACACAAGCTTTAAGGGGATGGTGGTTTTGCCAAAGCATCCTTTTTCTTACTATTAATTTTCATCGAAGATGAATGAATTTTCAAAAATCACCTTGGCCTTCTAACCTGAAATTTTATCCAAGATAGGCTTGTAGGAGGATCTGTGTTGACAATCCAAATGAACTGCTCAGAGATGGAATCCGAACACCATGAGTTGCTGCTCTCAGAAACTCAGAGCAGAGTAGCCCAGAGAAGATCTAAGGTGAATCTTAATCGCCCGATTTTGGAAATGAGACCATTTATGGGCAAATTGCAGCTCAAGGCCCTTCTTGGGAGAAGCAACCCCTCTTGTTTGCAGAGAAAGTATTTAGTACCACCCCTGGCATGTAGTAGGCGCTTAATAAGTAGTTACTGTTTTCATTACTAAGCTCTATTATAGTGATTCTTGAACAGTTGGTCTTTAAATAAAACATAGCTCTTACTTGCGTAACTACAGCACCGGCTCGAAAACTTGAGAACCTAATTCGTGGCTCGTCATGGCCAATAGGTGGGTTGTGACCACCGCACATTTTCTACTGGGGGCTTCATTCTAGGTCTGCTTTTTCTTGCCCTCTCACTTTTTACCCTTGTTCATGTATCACTTTACACTACTTTATATCATCTTTGGAGAAAGCTAGAATGCGCACAAATTTTAAAGGTAAAATAAATATCAGAACTTCCTGCTTCTTGACTTTGCAAACATAAAAGTAAAACCATATGGATGAGAACCCGGTCCCTGGTTATTATAATTCCTGGCGTCCTCCGTAGTACTACTGAGCTCGAATCGGGAGGGTCAGAAATTGGAATTAGAGATTTATCGACGACCACTGAAAAATCTAAGGAACTATGGCCAAAACAGCTTAAAGTGTACCTCCTAAAATGGATGACTTTTCCCTTGCGTTTTGATGATTGAAACCAAAAGGCTTATCTGTGTCATGGCAATAGTGCTCCGGGGTAAGGATTAAGTGTGTGTGCTTTAAAGTCAGCAGATGTCACTTAAATTAGGGCTGCAGCCTTTTTATTTTATTTTTGAGAAAAAGAAGAAAACATGCCTGAATTCCCCCAAGGGACGTCTGTATTCCACAGCAAACAAAGCTCCGGCCAGAAGCTACTCCTACACGCACAGGGCTTCAACCTCAGGGTCTGAGCCAGCTGCAAATGTTACCCGTACTTTTCCAAGTCAGACGAGCCCATGAGGTTGCTGGTCTTGGGAAAACCAAGTGCCAGACGAAAGCAGCGAGGACCTTGCTCTCCGCTCCACTCACTGGGAGGGCCGTGTGTTGATGGAGGAGCCAAGTAAGAGGAGCTCCCAAGAGTCCAGACAAGGTAATCAGCACTTATTAAGTGCCACTGTGTACTGCGCTGCCTAGCAGCAGTCTGCTAGAGGCTGTAGAAGATGCAGGAGTGGTCCCCTCCCTTGGAGAGCTTCCTGATCTTCCGAATTTGGGAGAGGTGAGCGGTATGGTGTGTGTGGAAGTTCTTGGAAAAGGATAACAAAGCCGTGGCCCCTACCAGGTGGTGGTCACACCGCTTTTCTTGTTATGATTACGGGGGTCCCCAAACTCCAAGCTGCTGCTGTCCGATGGACATCAGCAGGGCCGTTCAAGCCCCTTGTCCCCCAGCTGCCAGTCCATGGTGGCCCAGGCACAGCGTACAGCCTGCCCCAAAGCAGAAAGGGGTCTGCCCTCCACCTGTTTCCTAGGAAACAGTGTGGACCACAGAAGGAACAGTCAGACTTGGGTCTGAATTTCTGCTCTAAGTCTGTTTCCTTACCTCTCATTCGGGCTCAGTTGGAGATGAGGCTGTCACCTGAATGGCGCCTGGCCCCTCCCCTCTCAAAGTGTAGCGTTTGCCGATTTGCAGGGCAACCAGGGGTATCTTCTGTGCCCCCTCCAGATTCACAGGCTTTCTTCGGCCACCAGAAGCTCCCGGGAGCTCCACACTCATCCACTCAGAAGCCCACCCTTCCCATGTCCTTGACAGAGCTTAGAGCTGCCCGCCTGTCCTGCCACTTCCACACCTGGCAGGTGTCAGGAAGTCTTGGCTGACGTCTTGGCACCTGGCAGTCTCAGAGAATTCACCGAGAAAAAAGACTACAGCTGAGATTCAGCCTTTCCTGGAAAGCCGGACAGGAAAGGCATTTCCCTCCTTCTGGACTGAACTGCTTCCCCTCAGACTCCCCCTGGTACCTGCACCCACGCTGCTTTTCAGTTCTCTTAAACTGAGAAACCTTGCCCCTTGCTTCAAGAAAACTACACATTCTCTGAAGAAGGAACTCCCTTTTTTTTTTTTTTTTTTTTTTTTAACCCCCTGAATCTTCTGTTACAGAGGGACTTGGTAGAGCCCTGTTGTCTGCCCTGCCCGGTCCGGGTGGAGGGTGGGACCCAGGGAGGAGGCCAGGAAGAAGTGAGAGCCGGTCTTTCACACACACACATCCATCCCTCCCCCGCCCCGCATGAAGGCCGGGGACCTGCTCTTCCTACCAGGGGCCTGTGCCCTAACACATCCCTCAGTGATACTGATTTTCCCTCTCATTGGCAACCCAGCCTGATCTCATCCAGCAGACGGCATGCTGTTCCTACCAGCCGGACTCTGGGAAGGTCCACGGGAAAGGGGGTCTCCACTGCGGGCGGCGGAGTCCCGCGCTCTCTTCTGCGGCTCCCTGGGGGCCGCCACAATCAGGCGAAGATGCCCAGTTCTGCACACCTGCTTGGCCTGGTTTACAGGGGATCGTGAGGTGCCCGGCACGTTCTCAGTTCCATCTCCTGATGGCTGAGTTTGGGGATAGAGTTCCCAGCTTCTCCAACCATAGCCCTTCTGGTTGCCAGAAGCCAAAAATCTACCTCAGATGAAAATGAGCATTAATTGTAAGGCTACAGAGGAACCACCAAACCCAAGGACAGAAAGTGAAGTATGCCCGAGCCTCACGTGATCAGGAGTTGGAAAGTCAAAGGCCAAAGTTACTTTTCTCTCTCTCCTTAAGCGCCTATTCGCTCTTGGTACAACTACTCTGAGTTTCCTCATTCTGCCTCTTCATTTGACCATCTTCCTGCGGTTAGTCAACACATAGCACCTTGCCCAACCCCGCAGAAAAGGCTGCCCCAGCTTTAGGGCTGATTGATGTTTGGCTCTGCTCTGTTGCCCACAGCTGACTGATGACATCGATCTCTGTCCATTAAAACTCCAGCGCAAATTTGATTGGCTTAGCCCAGCTTATGGGTGGCCCCTTCAAGACTGGTGCTCACCCATGGTGGGAGGGAGCAGTTCTGAACGATGATGCACTGGGGACCCTCGTTCCAGAGCTGTGAGATGGCCAAGTTCTCTATACTAGAATGCGATAACATTTGATATTTGGTTGATGATTAAATGTCATCACTTCTAAAATAGCTATTTTGTGTGTGTGTGTGTGTGTGTGTGTGTGTTTTTAACATCTCCGAAATTGGGATGTGTTTTTCATTCACAGTTAGGATATTTTTGTCAGTGCCTACAGGTGCACAGACAGCAAAGATGCCAGCCTCAAAATGTGCGTCAAGGGTTTTAGCTGCTGGGGAAAAACTCCTAGAGACACAGTAAAGCGTTATTCGACTTAAACAGTTGACTTTTAACTCCATGGACATATATACACTGCCAAACGTAAAATAGATAGCTGGTGGGAAGCAGCCGCATAGCACAGGGAGATCAGCTCGGTGGTTTGTGACCACCTAGAGGGGTGGGATAGGGAGGGTGGGAGGGACGGAGACGCAAGAGGGAAGAGATATTGGGACATATGTATATGTATAACTGATTCACTTTGTTATAAAGCAGAAACTAACACACCATTGTAAAGCAATTACACTCTAATAAAGATGTTAAAAAAAAAAAAGTGGTAGGGCAGTGGTGAATCCAATGTCTTTGGCATCATTCCCAGAGCAAAAGTCAAAAATAGGCTCTAGGTACTCAGGGCCAGCTTTGAGGCTAGTACTAATGATTGTAACTTTTATAGATTCTTCTTTAAAATGCGGCATCACCAATGCTCCCAATGGCTCAATGTCATTAGATCGGAGGTTGGAAGTCTCCAACTAAAATGCTTCTATAATGGACCGTGTTTTGTGGTAAAGCACAGGAATTGACTCTCAGAAGAGTGATTCCCAAGGGTCAGACTCCATATGAGAAGACATTTTAAGAACATTTTAACCAATCTCTTGTTTTCCGTTACGTGTATCCACACATGTCACTATATGACAATTTGTGTCTATTTAGGATTAAAAGAGGTATTTTTGTAAGTGGAAAAGAATTTCAGTGATAAAGCATTGTCCGTTTGACAAATTATTTGTTACATAAAATAATGGTGCTTCTTACAATTAACAGTGTCTCAGATTCAGTGAAATATAGTATTGCCATCAACAGTAGAGGCTGCAGGGTTCGAAACAGCAGAAGCTTAGGGGTAGGGATCTGGTTTTGCGGGGAGGAATGATGGGGACTTGTCTTGAAGCTGAATTTGCATAGTAAGCATGTCTGTGTATAAAATGTATGTGACCTGTCCATAGATACAGCAGCATTCCTGCGGAATTGTTTTACTCGCACTTGACACAGATGGCTGAAATTCTGGCATTCTGATGTCTAAGGAAGAGGAAGAATACCAGGAGTGATGGGGCGTGGTTATGAAATGAAGAAGGTGGCGGAAACAGGCCCATGTAGCTGCAGTGCAGGGGGCCGGGGGGACCCTCATTCAGAGAGGGATCCAGGGACTTGAGCACATTGACCGGCCGCAGCGGGGAGCTTGAACGCTGTTCTGTGTGCAGTGGGATGTCCCTGGGGGAGTCTGAGCAGAGGAACAATTGGCTTTTTTTTTTTTTAAAGATCATCTTGTTTACTAGGAAAACATGTCACAAAAGTAGTAAGGGAAAAAAAGGTGAGAGATCAGAGGTTGATAAGGGTTTGGAACTAAAGACAAGGGGAGGGTTGGAGGAGAGATGAAGAAATATAATTAAATCCTAATAAACATATCACCATATTCCCTCCCTTAGAACACACACGACAAAATATGGCAAATGGTCCCAGCATTCGCTGTCATTCCCACAGTAGGGAAAATTGATGGTCCTGCAGAAGCATTGATGGTCTAGCTCTGCAGCACAAGAGCCACTGCTCCGTAAGAACCTCTGTCTTTCATGGTCAGATAAGAGGATGTTTCCAGACTGGGCTTCCGGTGTTGGAAGCCTTTGGACTCGTGGTGACCATAGCGACCATGGCTCACAGTTCACAACTTGAACTCCCAGCATCCCTGTGGCCTGGTGTCCAGGTTCATGGATTTTTCTATCGGCTTCCAATTCTGCTGGCAGCGAAATTTGAACAGTCACTCTCTTCCCCAGCCTTCCCCTTAAAAATCGCCATTCCATCACTGTTTGTCTGTTTTCTATGACGACTCATACTTGCTTTATGAGATAGGTATTTTTTGGTATTTCCAAATATTACCTCAAAGAGTTTGCCCAGGGGCTGATTGATTTCTCTTTATCAATTGTCAAAAGTTACACGTTTGAGGGATGACATATGGAGGAAACTTGTCATCAGGTTGGAGATTTGAAGCCTCCAACTAAGATGCTTTTGTAACACATCCTAATTTTGCTTCCTCAGAATTGTCGTTATCCTAAAGATAAGTTAATAATTAATTCCAAAGCCATGCTTAACTAGAAAACATACTGTGCTGTAAGATATAAAGTATATAATTTTTAAAATATTAGTCATACACTTTATAGTAAGAAAACAAAAAAGTTGCTTTAGAAGCTGCCTTAACTACACTAAACTAAAGGCAAACCATGACAAATTTCACTTAATAAAGAAAATGTTTATGTTCATGTCAGCAACCGCAAACAGGAATGGAATGCAATTTGCAACTTAACAAATCGTTCCATCACTTTGAAAGCATGTTGGGTCATTTAAACAATTATTCCGTTTCTCACCCAGCTCATTAATAATGACATTCAATAAATCAGCCCTATCTAAAATACTTTCAGAGCAAATAAACCATCTGGATTTCAGGAAGGTCAGTAGAAAGCACACATGAAATAATTGTTTGCTAATCCCCTCCTGTATGATTCTGGCTTGTTTCCATGAGGCACTGAAGTTCCCCTTTGGTGTGGCATGCTCTGCAAACTTAAGAGATGTGTTAGATTCCAAATGTGTCCAACAATCTCATGGTTTTAGTGTGTGCCCGTGAGGGGTTCTGGTTAAGGACCAAATTCTTTGTTGCTTTTCCTTTTCTGTCCCCTTGTATTAATTACATTCAAAATGAAAATGTTGGCATTTTCTTAGTATTTATAATGCATCAGTGAATGCACAACAGTAAGGATAAAACTTGAATTGCCAGAATTTTCCTTTACGCATTCAACAGTAGCCAGTACTTTATAGATAGAAAGTATCCTGAAAAGTTTTGATCAAACTAGACCACTGTCCATTACAGCTACCGCAATGTATGCATATAATTTTTTACTCGTGTTTGCATCTTCACATGGATGACCTTTCAGTTAGCCTGATTTTGACGGTTAAGCTGCTAAGAGGTAGCTATCCACGTTGATATATTTGATGGAAATAATATGACAGCCACTACCCACTGTGGCCAGTTTCTCAGTCTGCTTATTGAGGATACAGGACAATTTGGGATCCACAGAAGCACTGATTTCTGGGTTTGGTTGTTTGGAATAACCATGGCCTAGAAGCTTATTTCTGCTGGTTCCCAGATCCAGCATGGCTGAGCAGAAATGTTGGAGTTAAGAAGACAAGGGGAATGGAAACGGGGACCTTGTGATGTAATCCAGCAACCAGATGTCCGTTATCTGGCTGCATGAGACTAATAACTAATTTCACGTGTTGGCCTTGAGTATAAGTTATGTGACTTTGCTGTTCATTGTTTATATTATTAAGAACCTAACGTAATGCCTGCAGTGTGCTGTTTTACACAAATTAGGAATTCTTGCCTTTATAATAACACCGAGGCACGTTTCAAATTGCCGTTTTACAAATGAGAAAACTGAAGCTCAGAGAGGAGGTCGGTAACTTGCAAGGTCACACCGATGGCCTGTGGATGGGCTGAAATTCTAACTCTGGTCTGACTCCAAAGCCCAGACTCTTGATCTGTGCTATAATATCTTCCTTAGCCCAGAGAAACATGAACTGCCATAACACATAGCTTGTAGGTTGATCTGGAAAAGAAGGATGTAGGTAGGGAAAGACGTAAAGCGTTCTGATTAGGTACATATTTACTACTGATCACAAAGGAAATGCTGGCTGTGTGTATTGTTGTAAGATTTTTGAGAAATGCTTTCGGTTCTGTTGGATTCGTGGTAGACCCCGGTCCACACAGTATAGGTAACTGGTCTCATCGGGTGATAAAGGGACAGGCATGAGCACAGCGCGGGGATAGGACAGGAGAGGCAGTAGCCTGGCCATACCGAGGCTCTTCTTGACCGATCATGGGAAGTGAGGTTGGAAAAGTAGAATGGAGTTGGAATGTGAAGCTTGTCAGAAGCCAGGGAGAGGGTTATGGGTCTGACAGGGGAGGACATGATGCAGAAAGGGTCACTGGAGAATTTAAACATAGGTTCGGTATGAGAAGGACGGTAATATTGCCTTGGCCGTGATGAAATTGGAAGGCCTGGGAACCCGGAGCTGGGAAAGCCAGCTCAGAGCTTGTTTGCCGTTATCCGGATGTAGACAGTGGCTCAGATGCAAGCAGTGGGAGTTGTTGAAACGGGGGAAAAGGGGTGAGTGGAAGCCCAGTATCCTTATGAAAACTGACAGGACCTTGATGTCTGGGGAAAGGGGATGAACGGGAGAGTTTAAGGTGAGATGGTTTAGAGAAATGAGACGAGGGATTTCATAGACAGTGTTGGTTTTGGAAAGAGGATGATATGGTTGACTTTTTTCCAAACGTGTTGACTTTGAACAGTTCGTGAGAGATCTTGTGAAGTTTTCCCAGGGTCATTGGAAACGGACTTGAGCTGGAGTGAGAGATTGGGCGGATGCAGGGGTCATCAGTTATGGTGAAGGCTGTGTGTAGAGCCGGAAGAAAATAACAAAGGGGCCAAAACAGAGCTTGAGCTGGAGAAACCTTGGCTCAAGAGTGTTGAAGGAGAAGAGAACCCGGTGCAGGAGAGAGACCGACATCTTCTTTTCTGGGGACAGTAATAGTCACTTTACAGGAAGGAAAGATTTAACTTGACACTTTTCAGCTTTGTCATCCCAGAAATGATCCCTGCGAGATTTCATCTCGTGCTGGTAGCTTTCATCCACCCCTCCAAATGCGCTTTCCACGCTCGTACCTCCTGCTCTCTGCCTGTGTCAGCAGGGCTACCACATCCTCTGGCTTCCTGTTGGGTGTAACCAGTGGGGAGCCCCAGGTGGAGACTGGAGGGAGGAAGGAAAGAGATTGAGGTCGGGACATAGATTCCTCTGGCTCTCTTCTTGCAGGGTTGCCTCTGATTGGCTCTATCCCTTGATGGAAGGTCACTGCTCCACTTAAACTGACCTCAACGAATTTTCTCCCACTGGGCTCAGTTACTCTCCTTCCTTTCATCCTTTTAGGGAACGGGGTGGTATATTAGTTTCCTGCAGCTGCCGTAAGGAAATTAGCACAAGCTAGGTGGCTTTAAACAACAGAAATTTACTCTCTTACAGTTCAGAAGTGTGAAATCCAGGTGTTGTCAGGGTTGGTTCCTCCTGAAGGTTCTGAAAGAGAATATCCCATGCTTTTCTCGTAGCTTCTGGTAGCTGCTAGCGATCCTTGGTATTCCTTGGCTTGTAAACACATCACTCCAATCGCTGCCTCCATCTTAAATGGTCACCTTCTCTGCGTCTCTATGTGAACTTTTCTGCTCTTCTGGCTCTTACAAGGACGCTGCCATTGGATTGAGGTCCTGACCTAATCTAGTATGATTTCATCTCCATCCTTTGCACATTTCCAAATAAGGTCATGCGCTAGGTGGACACAAATGTATGGGGGTGGGGAAGACAGACGGTATTTAATCCACTACAGGTGGCAACAGCTCCTCTGTGGTCAGCCCCAAGTTCCTTACTTGCCCTGTGGTTCCCTTGCACCCTCTCACATATTTATACTTTAGTCCCTTTGTAAACAGCCCTTCCCTGGATTAACCTAATGTTAATGTGACTTCTGTTTCCCGTTGGGACTCTGAGTGATAAACATCTCCTTGGCAAATTTCTTCCCTCTGGTAAAAACCTGTATCAGAACTAACTCCTCTTAGCTCCCCTTTTGGACTCAGCTGTCAGGCAAATTAGCCCTAAACGTAGTACTCAACCGTCGAAGCTCTCTTGAGCCTAAATGCTCTGCATCTGTCTTTTCTCTTGAATGACTGTTATTTTGTTCTCATTCTAATATGTCTTTATAAATTATTTTAAAAGATAAGAAGTTGTGTAATTTAGTAAGAAAAATGCTGGTTCTCCATGACTCTGTCTCTTGCCAAATTACTTACAGTTTGAAGCTCATCCTCGGAGGAATCAGATTTGAGCATCTTATGTTTCACATTTCGGGGGAACGTATATTTGGCTAATCTAAAGCATTATGTCTGGGATGCACACTGGTTGATGGTGTCTGAAAGGAATGTTTAAGTAGTTTTACTTGCGTGTGTAATTCTGAGTTTGTGTGGAATTGGGAGAACCCGACTTTATCATGATGAACATTTCACAGTATAGTTAACAAAACCTACAGCATCCGTTACCCTTGCACTGCTGGGCCATCTCTTGGTTGCATGTTTAGTTTGAAGATGTCATCATGTGGTGGTCCTTTGGAAAACGTAGAGGATCATAACATCCAAATCATTATTTTCAACTCTTAACAGTTTGAATGTGGCCCAAAGTTCTATTCTTTTGCATTTCACCTTCCACACCTCTAGGGAACTTTCAACTAGGACTAAGATATCTGGCATGATAAAAAGAAACAAAATTGAGTTATTTGTACTGAGGTGGATGGACCTAGAGTCTGTCATACAGAGTGAAGTCAGTCAGAAAGAGAAAAAGAAATACCGTATACTAACACATATATATGGAATCTAAAAAAGAAAAAAAGAGTTCTGAAGAACCTAGGGGCAGGACAGGAATAAAGACGCAGCCATAGAGAATGGACTTGAGGACACGGGGAGGGGGAAGGGTAAGCTGGGACGAAGTGAGAGAGTGGCATGGACATATATACACTACCAAATGTAAAACAGATAGCTAGTGGGAAGCAGCCGCCTAGCACAGGGAGATCAGCTGGGTGCTTTGTGACCACCTAGAGGGGCAGGATAGGGAGGGTGGGAGGGAGACACAAGAGGGAGGAGATATGGGGATATATGTATACGTATAGCTGATTCACTTTGTCATACAGCAGAAACTAACACCATTGTAAAGCAATTTACTACAATAAAGATGTTAAAAAAAAAAAAAAAAACTATCTGGCACGTTTTCATAGTCTTTTAGAGCTGGAAGGAAGCATAGAGGCCATGTAACCCAACTAGTCTAACTCCCTCATTTTGCAGTGAGTAAACCAAGGGCCAGAGAGGGGAATCCATCACCTAGAGCCCCATGAAGTATTCATGGTACAGCAGGGGTGACGTTCCCATGGCAGTGTCCTTTCCACTGTGATTTGCTACACATGACCTTGAACAGGGTCTGAGGGGCACAGAGAGCAAGTGTTATGGGAGTTTGGCGGGGGCGGGGGAAGTCATGTCCTGCTTGGCTCAGAGCCAGGGCCACAACAAAGAGGAGGGAGGAAATGGAGATAAATCTTGAAGCCTGGGCAGAGGTTAGCTAAGTTCCCGCTCACACTGGGGGAAGGCAGGAAGAGAGTGCCGGTTCTATTGGGATGACCAAAAAGTTTCTTTGGTTAATGAGTACGTTCAGTAAAGTTCTTGGTGAAAATGAAAACTATGTCTTATTTTTACTTAAGGCCGAACAAATTTTTTGGCCAACCCACAAAAGGCAGTTACCGTTTGAGTGTATTTGCCCTGGAGCCTACCTAGTCCTGAAACACAAGGCGTAAAATGCAACTGTCTTAATACATCTAAGGCACACCTAATATAATATGCTGGTCAGCTTAATCCAGGCACCAGCTCTTTATTTAAACAAGGAATTAAACCAGAATCTCCAATCAAGAAAACTGCATTTAGGCTAGGAAAGGAAAAGGTAGACGTTCTAGGATCAGATACTACTGCTAATAGCTAACTGTTAGTGAAGAAAATACTTTTGAGTGGAAGAAAGCTAGACTAAAATGGCAAGGAAACATGTTTTAAGCTAGAATTTAATTTTTAAATGAATTTCCTGTGGTTATTCCAGAGATAAGTAAAATCTGTAAAACTCAAGGAATTGTTAAGAATGATTGTACTGAGACCCCATGCATATACGGTCAGTTGTCAAAAATTCAATGATCTTTGCTGATTTATTTTCCCCAGCTTTGAGGTTCTGTTCGTTCAATCAGTGAGTCAGCTAGGTAACGTCCATTGGCACTCGCCCTCTGCCAGGTCTGGGGGAAATCACAAGCATGAACAAGACAAGCTTCTTGCTTTCTAGGAGCTCAGTCTGGGTGGAGAGACAAACATGTAAATAAGTGAGATCGGAAGGAAGAGACAGGATGTTTTACACAAGGGATCTTCTGAGATGGACATTAGAGGAGACTAGGTCACGGGGGGGGGGGGGATGATAGCGACGAAAGAGGTGGAGTGGGACCACCTGTGCTTTGCAAAGGACTGGACTTGAGACGATATCACATAGGGTGATAGGTATATTTTTAAATATTTGCACTTGACGGGATGAGGGAAAGAGTGGAGGCGGGAAGATGAATTTAAAAGGCCATATAAAAATGGTAAGGGTGAGAGAGTTTAAGGTCTGAACTAAGGTTGTCAGGATCAGAGATAAGAGAGGTGAATTCCAGAAATATCTTCAAGTGTCTGTCCTGGGTCTAGGGAGGTCGTATAACAGCATGATTAGGAACCCTGGCTTTTAAGTCGGGCAGATCTGGGTACAGATTCCAGCCCTGTCACTTACGGGTCACGTGGCCTGGTAAATTGCTTCATCTCTCTGGACCTTTGCCTGGTAAGGGTAGCGCCTCTCCACGGTGCAGTAGTACAGAGCATTCAGCACATAATATGTCCTCAAACAGTAGCTGTTGTTACTGTCGCTGCTCTTAATACCCAGGTGCCCTGACTTCCAGCTGGTTTATTGTTAACAAATCACTCTTTTGCTACAGCTGACGCTGATGGCAAGTGAAGGGGTACTTGATTTCCATAGGAGTCATTCCCATTGCTCACTCTCCGCCATCAGCTGTACCCGTGGCACAGCAGTCTGGGTCATATGTGCATCACAGGCCGGTCCTTCCAGGGAGGAGGCACAGACCCATCCCCAAGAAGAGCACCTGTCTTGCTGACAGCGAAACAGAAGGCTGTCCTCACTTCTGAGACACGGCCTTTTCCCCGCTTACATTTGTAGATCGCTGTTGGTTCTGTGTTCCTTTTTGACGGGATTTATTATTCATTGGTGACATAGAATGTTATGCATCCTTTGATGGGGAAGACAGCGCAAAACTGGAAGGGATTCAGCGGTCCGCCTCCTTGCCAGTGAGTTATGACTGTTTGATTTAAGCAACCTAGCAACAGGATCACACCAGCCACGAAGCCCGGCATCCTTGCAGCTCAGCTCTGGCACGCCTTTCATTTCTGAAATGGAATTTATGGCCTCCTAAATAGTGTGCCGTTGTTTTTCCTTTTCTCTCTTTCTTCGCCCCCACCCCCCCCCCCCCGCCCCGACCCTCCGTCAAGGAAACTGGATCCACAAAACCAAGTCATGTAAGCTTGAAAATTCCAAGGGGTCAGAGCTGGGATCGAGTTCATCAGGCGGGTGTTTACAGCTGCCCTCTGGCTCACCTTTGTTTAGATAAATAATTGAAAGTGTGCCATTTACAAGCTTGGGCCTCAGAGGCGCACAAAGGAATCTGGCTGAAGCCTCCTTAATTGAAAGCAGGAGATAACCAACAACACAGCCTGTTCCTCTCTTGGGAAGTTAGCTCGCTGGGGGTGGGGGGGATTTATCTTCTTTGGAATTTGTGTTCTCGGGTTGCCCAGATCTGGATGACACACACATGACTCTTACCTCACACAAAAAAAGGAAAACATGCTCCATATCCCACCCCGGGTTTGTATGGATTTTCAAGTGAAGATGCAGTCACTCAGCAGATGTTCGACGAGCACTGACTACTTGCAAGGCCTGGGCTCGGTGTTAAGGGTCTTGCCCCGAGGAGCTTCTGCCTGCATGGAAAGAAAGGACAGATTCAGATTTCAAGGCATTAGAGCCCTGGTTCTCAATCCTGGCTGATTTTTTAAAATGCTGATTCCCTGGTTCCAGCTCCAGAGATTCCGATTTAATCATTTAGAGGTTGAGCCTGGGCATAAGCATGTCTTCATCCTTTTTTTTTTTTTTTTTTGCATTCAGATCTTTTGAATTGAGCGAGCGTTCTGAGCCTCACACTCTGGGGACTGAGGTCCTGGCTCTAACCTTTCTTCACGGTATGACCTTGGGCCAGATTCTTGAGCTCTGGCACTCAGTTTCTCCACTGTGAGAGGGGGTAATCACACATTGTCCTGTTGCTCCTCGTGAGGATTTGATGAAACTCCACAGGATGTGGCAGTTTCTCAGCTTGTGACTCACTCTGGGAACCAGCCACAGCAAATACCCTCCTGCAGCTCTGCCATCCCGGGGCGGAGCCCCCCCACCCCCACCCCGCGGCAGTGGGAGCACAGCCTTTGAGGAAGGGCGGGCAGGGCCGACCCTGCCCCACTTCCAGGTTTTATCAGACGGTGGGTCCAGGCAGAGCCTCCTCCCTAGGAAGATGGGATGGGGACTTAGGGCATCTTGGCAGTTTGTGGATGGAGCCGGCTATCGTCCCTGGTCCCACACCTGCTGGGAGGCTCCACCCAGGAGGATCCTCAGGAGATCATGGCCGACTAGAGTCGTGGTCTGTTTTAGCAGAAAGGAGCCAACAAGCCAAAGGGGAATCCCCTACCCAGGACCTGCCTGACCTCCTTCGGAAGGTCCCCACTGCCGTCGGAGCTGCCTTCTCTGCGACCGGAAATACGGAAGGGGGCGGGGGCGGGGTATCACAATGGCCGTCTTCCAGAGCGAGTCACGAGGTGAGAAACTGACACTTCGGGTGGTCTCCCGGGACCTATGGGAGAGGGTTGTGCTCTGGGTCCAGCTGGTCAGCATCTGTCCCATCAGCACAATTGTGGAGTAGAGCTGGGCTCAGGTTGGCACTGAGGGGCATCCTTAGACCTGAGGGGGGTCTAGGTGGTCCTCAGGATAGTTTTTCTGCCTTCTCCAGGGAGTTCTCTCTTGATTCAGGGCAGCCCCTGCTGGAGGGCTAAGCCCTATGTTGTAGAACTGGGGCGCCTAGAAGTGGACCCTAATTCCATAACATACACCCCCCGATAGCCTTCTGCACAGCAGTCCAAAACCCCCAGGATGCCAGAAAGATGCTGGCCAAGCGGAAAGTGCCCAGAGCAGCAGTGGTGGCTCCTTGGGAAGGCCCTTCTGGTCTACGCCTGCACTCCCACCACCATCACCCCATCTTGCCACCGCACGTAAACACCCCAGTCCCCCGAGAGATCTCCAGATCTCCCCAGTGTTGAAGTGGTACCTCAGGTCCAGCGTGAGAAGACAGTTGCGTACCTAGTGTCATTCATTAAATATCGGAACACATTCTCCACTCCTTCCCTTATCACAGAAGCATCACTCCCATCACGGTGCCTGGGATTCTTCACTTTATCATAGTGCCTGAAATTGCATCAGAGTTACTCCTCTGAGTTCAACGCCATCCTTTTTACAGTCAGTGCCCTAAACTAGTGGTATCTTCCTTGGGTGCCCAGTTCTTCTCATGGCCTCTTGTCTGCTGTCCCCTAGAGTTAAGTGAAATGAATCCTCTGGCCCTAGACATCCTGGCAGGGCTTGGGCTGTGTGAGGACGCAACACTAAAGCTGCCATGGCAGGTTTTCAAGGCTACATGTATCGCTTAATCACAGAGCACTATTTGCTCTTTATCTTAAATGCCGTACTTCGGATAGGAAAGAAAAACTGTGCTCTCCAACTTCTGAGGGCTCCTTGCTCTGAGATTACATCAGGAGACCAGATTAGAAAGCGTTTCAAAGATCTGGAGGAGGGAGTCAGTTAATGATACAGCAGCAAAGAGGGGTCAGCTGCGTGAAACAGCGATGCATCTGAGTGTGTCTTATCACTTCTCTCTAATGGAGCCCACAGAAGGGTTTCTTTTGTGTGGAATAAAGAGCCAGACCCCAGGGAAAGCCAAACAGAAGACAGAGAGCATGGGGCATTGCCAGTGAATTATGCGCTCACATGGCCAGAGGCACTAGAACTTCCGTGTTATTTAAAGAAAAAACGTTTATGAAACACGCTTTCTCGCTCCTCTTTGCTCTGCCTGGTACAGCTGGTTTCCCGTTATTTAAACCTAACCTACAACTCCTTCTCAAGGTTGCCAGTAAATAATTCACTAATGCCGGAAACACCTGGAGGTTCAACTGTTATTGACAGAATCCAGTGCTCATGTGTGATAAGGGCTGTGTCTGCAGGTTAATGAAGACGTTTATGTTTGTCACCATCCAGGGAGTGACTTCTGTCCGTGAAACAGAAATTTGTTCTTTGGAAAAAACACAGCCATTGTGGACACCCTACCTGGAATTAAGCCCCAAATCAAAAGCCTTTTATACTATGACTTCCAAAAACTGGATCTTTGCTGTGTTACCAGGACAACTGGGAAAGAACAAGATCTTGGTTACAGAGAACTGAAATGCCACTTGATCTCGGGGATGAAAGGAGTTGTGGTTAGGATGCCAGGGGTCAGGATGGAGGAGATGTCCGAAAATGGGCTGGCCCTGGGGTGGGAGCCCACGGTTCAGGTGTCCCTTTCCAATCTTCTCCACCTAGAGGGGCAAGAGCATTGCCTCTTGGTGCGAAGTAGGACCATCCAGGCCACCCGGTCAGAAGCAAGCGCGGACAAAGTGGTTTTCCCTAGAAAGGGGCTGTGGACAGCAGTGACTGTCCTCTCTGGCTCGAGGGTACCGGGGTAATTCGAGGGTTTAGCTAAGGCATTGCCGTCTACTGCCGTGTAACAAAAATCTCTGTGCTGCGTTCCTAAAGCCAAGATAACCCACACCGCTGCGTGCTTTTCTGGATGCCCCGTCTCTGCCCTGGGTGGCCTTCCATTCTCTTCCCTGTCAAGATACAACTTAATCATCCTGTAAGATCCAAGTCCAACTCCACAAACAATTCCCAGACCACCCCAGGCTGCGCCGGCCCTGTCCTTTGGTAATTTGGGGCAGACTTGAGGGCCTTTTGACATCTTAAGCATTTCATTATTTTCAAAGACCATGTTGTGGTTAAACATCTCTTATGTTCTGTGTCTTTACACAAGTGATTATACAAGTGATTGTGTAAGCTCTTTTTATCTTATGATTCTTTCTACTTCCCAGGGTCAACATTCAATTATTAGTTGATTCAGTGTAAACTTACACACTGTTTAATCTTCAGGCTTTCCCATATTTCACAGGGCTTCATCAAAACATATAAATATTCATTTACTATATACTTTAAGTCCATACGTTGAAGGAAGACAGAAGAGAGTAACGACAGCAATAACCACTACTACTGTTACTGCTGCTCTCATTATCATTGTCCCTTTCTTGGCCATTTCCTATATAAGAGGAACTATACCAAGTGCTTTATCCATCTAATTTAATGTTCAAAATAACCCTAACAACGTATATATTGATACTGCATTTTTCGGAAGAAGAAACTGAAGTGTAAGTTTATAACTTGTATTTATGAAACGAGGAAGTGGTGGAATCAGGTTTCAAACCCAGTTCTGCCTGACTTCAAAACAGCTGTCCAGGACTTCCCTGGTGGCACAGTGGTTAAGAATCTACCTGCCAGTGCAGGAGACACAGGTTCGATCCCTGGTCTGGGAAGATCCCACATGCCACGGAGCAACTAAGACCATGCACCACAACTACTGAGCCTGTGCTCTAGAGCCCATGAGCTACAACTACTGAGCCCACGTGCTCTAGGGCCCATATGCCACGACTACTGAGCCCACGTGCTGTAACTGCTGAAGCCCACAGGCCTAGAGCCCCTGCTCCTCAACGAGAGAAGCCACCGCAATGAGAGTCCAGCGCACCGCAACCAAGAGTAGCCCCCGCTCGCCACAACTAGGGAAAGCCCGTGTGCAGCAACGGAGACCCAAGCAGCCAAAAAAAAGAGTTGTCCATACTATGATACCATTCAGTGTCTCCAGGTTTTTGTATTTGTTAATAGTTTTGTTACATTCAGGCCTCCTAAATGCCGAGGCCTATGTTGCCACTAAGAAAGGGTCGAGAATGAACGTCCTGGGACACCTCAGTCTGGACAGGGTGGCCGAGTTGCCATGCATCCCCTGAATTCTGGTTCCAGCAGCATCACTGAACAGTCTTGGACAACTTGCCTAGACTATCTGAATCTCCCAGGTCTTGATCACAAACAGCAGAGCACATATTATTTACTCCAGATAAACTTGAATATTTTTGGCCCCTGGAGGTAACTGATTTGTCGTTATTTCATGCAAGAAACATTACTGGAGTTACACACTCCTTACTCTCTGCCCATTACTCCTGCCAAAGCCTCATTCCTTCTGTACCTTGTAATACAGAAAAGGAGGAAGGAAGGAAGGATGAGAGCCCACAGGAGGCCAGGAAAGATAAAAAGAAAGGGAAGATAAAGCCATAACCCATAACTTATAAATAGTGTCCCAAGGAAAGAGTTCTGGCCAAGTTCAGTTCAGCCAATATGTGTTGAATATGTGGTCTTTCAGACATTGGACTAAGTGCTCAAGGAAACTAAGACTCGATTCCTGCCTTGGAGGAGTTCGTGATCACTTAGAGGAGACAGACTGAGTATGATGATAGAGACGTACATGTCCTCCCGTGACCCGAAGGTATTCTCTGTAGAGCTACCTGTATCATAGAGCCAAAAACTATACCTTGTTGTCACAGATCATACTTATTTCTCTAAGGCACTACCTCTTAAAATTTGCAAACAAGGAAAGGAATCATAATAAATGACAGACTCCAGAATAGACTCGATACAGGGGTGTGGGCAGCTCTCCCTTCTAATTAAGTGATGCTTCCGCCGTCAAGGAGTTTAAGTTGTTTTAAAGATGGAAATACCTTCCACCAGGAACATCCATTCCTGCACCTTAGAAATCGTCATCGAATTGAGCTGTGTGTTGACCCACACGTGTTATACTTCTGCGAGCCATCACTCGAATGTCTAGAGGTCATTACTGAGCTGTAGGTCCCAGCAGAGCCAGGGCTGCCATACTGCTTCCCATGGTTCTTGGGCTGTCCTGCAAAACCTACCACACATACCACATCTGAGAGTCCACCGGAAGTTCTCGTTACTTTCCCATGAGTTTGCAAAACACTTCAAGATGTCTGCTCACTCATAACGAACATCCGGAATGATCAGGGACTGATTTCTTAAAACAAGTTCTTGTAATTCATGGTAGTGTTTTGTTTTTTTTTCTGGGGGTGTGTGGGGGGGTGGGATTAAGGGTATGCAGTTTTTGAACCATATTTCTTTGATGAAAAAATACTCATAAATGGAATATTTCATACTACCATTAATAGTTTTGCATAAAATGGATAATTTCTTAGAGACGGAATTTTTTTTAATCAACCTCAATGGAGCATATAAGTTACATTTGATAAAATGCACCAATTTTAAGTGGACCGTTCTATGAGTTTTGACAAAGTATACACCCATGTGACCACAATGAAGGTACAGACATTTTCATCACTGTAAAATCCAGGGAAGACATTAAAGATCACCCTAGTCCAAAGCCCTTTGTTTCCCGGAGCGGGAAGCAGAGACCCAGAGTGAGACAGTGATTTGCTTGAGCGCTTATGTCTAGTTTGTCAGCTTCCTTGATAGCGTTTCTCTCGCCAGTCCTTCTCTTTGTCTCTCTGGCTTCCTTTCTCGATCCAGTTCTTCCGGGAGGAGGTCTCCCCAGATCATGTCCTTGGCACACGCCTTCCCCGCGCATTTTTTTTGTTGTTGTTTTTTGTTTTCTTTTGCGGTACGCGGGCCTCTCACTGTTATGGCCTCTCCCCTTGCGGAGCACCGGCTCCGGACGCGCAGGCTCAGCGGCCATGGCTCACGGGCCCAGCCGCTCCGCGGCATGTGGGATCCTCCCGGACCGGGGCACGAACCCGTGTCCCCTGCATCGGCAGGCGGACTCTCAACCACTGCGCCACCAGGGAAGCCCCCCGCGCGCTTTAATCCAATAATCTTCTTCACCTGTCCCTCTGAAGACCGTCTCTAGCACACCTCCTCCCTCACCATGCGCTTGAGCTGTGTAAGGCCTCAGACATCCTAAACAATTATGTCCACAATGAATGTCATTAATACCTTCTAGTCTTCCCCAAATTCGTGCTATAGAAACTTCTGTATTTAGCTCTTTTCCGATTTAACCTGCCTTGGTTAATGGTGACCTCATCCTCCAGACAGCTATACTACAATCAGTCTCTAGTCTTGGATGTCTCTGTTTTCCTTCTTCCCCACATCCAGTGTGTTAGGAAATCCTATAGATACTCCTGCAACGTTTCTTTAAAATCTGTTCTCATTTTGCAATTCGCACTGCCCTGTTTTAGCCCTTCTGAATCTATTGCCTGAAATATTTCAGTAGCCTTTTTAACGCCTTTCTGTGCCTGCATCCTTTTCTTTCCAATGTCTCCACTGGGCCTAGACTGTGGCTCTCTGACCTACTATTACATAAGGTTGAGACTCGGGAGGCACAGCCTAAAGGCTGTCTGAGGATATCCTGAGCCAAGGACAGGACGTTTTTTCCCAGAGGGAAGCTGAGATTGCAAGACAGAGGAGCTGGATTGGGGACCAAGCTGGAGAAGCACGACTGGTAGGTAGTGAGCGTGGGAGCCCCTTCATATGGGGCCTGCTACATCCTCTGGGACAGGAGCCACTCCAGTGGGCCACACACTTCTGCAGCCCCTGAAACGGACTTCATACTCTTGCCTCTGTACCGAGAGAATACATTTTACTCGTGTTACGGTGCTTTGAATGCTCTGTCCTGTGTTATGCGGATTTGTGTGTATATGTATATATATTTCTCCCACGTTCGTTATCTTCAAGGACCACATTTAAATCTTAATCATCTCCACATCTTCTGTAACACCCAGGTCAGGGAAGAGGTGGCCTCTGGAGGCCTGCAGTCTGGGTTCATGTCCAGCTCAGCTACTAATTTGAACAAGTCACTTAAATATTCTGGGCTTTCCCATCTGTTAAAAAAAAAAAAAAGAAAAAGGTGGTTATGAGAATTAAATAATCTATGGAGAATGCTTGGCTTGGTGTGTAATAAGCTCTCAATTAAGTGGTGGTTGAATTAAGTCAAACTTAATGTTTCCAGTTCTGAATTAATCTGAATTGAAATTTGTAATGGGACATTGGATCATTATTTATGTAGTTGGTATCTTAAATAGAAGATCCCTGCTCTCATCTGTAAATGGTCTGCAGGTAGCAATCCGACTCTTGGTGTTGTGTGAATTTCTCCCTCCAGTGACTTACACCTGAAGTCATGTCAGTTGTATTTTGTTTTCCATAAGGAATTTATGTGTGTGAGCTATGGGATATGTCAGGTCATATGGTTAATCGGGTCCCTTCTGTCTTTCAAAGACATTACAAGTAAGATCTCTAAGAGTTCCTCATTTAATTCCCAAGTGACTGACCCCAGGCAGAAGTGTGAATCAGCAACTTGTGTTTACGTGTTCCTGTACCGAGCTCTCTCTGGAAATGCCTCATTTACATGGTGAAGTGCAGGAAAGGGGGCCAAGCAGCGCCGGTGAACTCTGCCCAGGTGAACTCTACCCACTGTGTGGAAAGAAGGATCGTAGCCCTGTGAAAGCAGAGAGTTCTTTAGCTTTGGGTAATTTACAAGGAAGGTTCAGACATTTACATTTCAAGGGTCAGCATTTCATAAGGCTCAAGGGCTCCATGCACAGTTGCTGAGCAGAATAAAAGGCTGTGTCTTCTCTAAGCGCAATTTGGGTTACTAACTTTGCATTTCAGTAGGCTTTCTCCCCTGACTTTATTTCCTTCAGTCATTTTAGTTTTTTGGGGGGGTGAAGGTGGGTGGGAGCAGGAACGAGGCTCCTATAACTGAAACCAACAATAATAGCTTAAACAAGATGGAAGTTTGTTTCTCTTGCACGAGGCTGTTCAGGCGTCCTTAGCTCATATGGTGGCTGGGCGGCATCACGCGCTTACCTCCGTGCATGTGATGCCCCCATTGCTGACGTGTTGATCTCATTGTCCGAGACGGCACGCCGCCGCCAGTCGTGCGTGGGTCATTCGCACTCGTGGGAAGGTGAAGGGGGAGGGTCGCACCCCTTCCGCTTGAGGGTGACACCTGAGCGGGCATCAAGGCTACTCCCATCCCCCCGGCCAGGCTTATTCACAGGGCTGTACGTGGTGGATGAGCGGCTGGGAAATGGCTCCTTCATTCTGGGTGGTCATGTGCCCAGCTATAATTTGGGGTTTTGTAACAAAAGAAGAAGAAGAAGAGCCAGTAGAGGAGGGGGAACAGCTAGCTATCTCTGCCTCAGTCATGACTTTCTGAAAATGCAGCTGTTGTGGTTAATTTGAGGCTTTTCCTAGGGAAAAAAATAGAAGGCAATATATACTTTTAGGCCAACCCTGCCTGCCCACCACCCCCAGGCGCGAGGTAAGCCGCAGGATTCTGTGGGCCCGTGTTAGCCTTGTGGTGCACCCACCGAGGAGATGAGCCCATGTAAGGGTAGGGGGTGGTCTGTGTGAGCTGCCGGTCCAAGCCTTTGCTTATGAGTATAAATACACTTGACCCCTAGACAACGCGGGGATCAGGGGCTCCAACCCTCACACGGTCGAAAAACCCCCTGTAACTTATAGTTGGTTCCTCTGTATCCGAGAATTCAACCAGCAGCAGATCATGGAATACTGTAGTATTATTTACTGTTGGAAAACATCCTCGTATAGGCGGACCCACATTGTTCCAGGGTCAGACGTAGATGTCTGAAAGTCAGTAGAAAATTGACAACTTTTAAAGAGAAGAGCCCGTGGGCCTGCAGAGTATATTATCCCCAGTGAAACACAGGTAATTGTGGGGTGTTTTTTTGGGTTGTTTTTTTTTTGTTTTTTGGCCACGCGCCATGTGGGATCTTAGTTCCCCGACCAGGAATCGAACCCGTGTTCCCTAGTGGAAGTGCAGAGTCTTAACCACTGGACCACCAGGGAAGTCCCGAAACAGAATTAATTTAGAAACTGGAAAGAATTTTTAAAGAAATTCTCATTAGTGCCCTCGAAGAAATTCTAGAGAAGGATCGCATCTTAAATAAAACAAGCCCTGTGGACCAAAGAACATTTGGAAAGAAGGAGGCAATGTTTAGAAACAGGCTTATGGGTTATTTGCCTTTGAGCTCTGGCTCCGTCCAGGATGCTATTCTATCCCACGCTGGCAGTGAGAAGTTAACTTTTTCCTCTGAATTTTAAAATATAACGTCTTCTCTTTACGAAAGTAACACCTGATGACTATACAAAACTTAGAAAATACAGGCATGCAAAATGAAGGCAGTTTCGCTGCCTGGAAGTTTGCAGTTTAGGTGTCAGAGAGGTGAGAGTTGAGATCCTGAGGCTGGGTCCACCTTTGAAGAAGAGAAAAGAGTGTGTTGTATTCATTCGGGAATATAACCAATATTTTGTAACAACTCTAAATGTAATATAATCTATAAAAATATTGAATCACTGTGTTCTACATCTGAAACTGATATAACATTGTAAATCAACTATACTTCAATAAATAAAGAAGTTAGTAAATAACCAAAGCGACAGGAGTGAGGAAACAAAACTGCAGAGAAAGTCCAGAGTGGGAGGAGAAGGAAGGAGGAACAGTCAGGAAACTTCGGGACTGCATTGGAAACCACCGCAGATGACTTGTATTGCTTCATTTATCATGAATATTTTAGTGCCTGCAGATAGGATTTTCTTGATGAATGCTACCCTAGAATATTGCTAATAACATTGAGGTGTTTCTAGAATACTTAGAGAGTTAAGAATAGAATAAAAATAAATCAACAACTAGGGCTTTGGGTCCTACAGTGTCAGTGCATACGATGAACCACGTTGCTGCAAGGAATAATCTCCACTTTCCAGGCTGTGTCCATGGACAGTGACCCACGGAGTAGGACACGACTCACAGCTATCAGCGCCTCAGAAAATTAGCAACCGTGGGAACAAATGTGAGCAGAGCTGCACTGGTTTAAATGTGTCCCACAAGCGGGGGAAATGGTTCCATTAAAATCCTCCCTAAGGCAAGCCTATTACACCAGTTATTTGAGGTGCAAAAAGAATGAACATCCTATTAAATAGCACACTAAATCCCTAAGGCAGTTTCTTAATAAATACTGTATATTGATTCCAGGTGACTTGGTCAAAAGCAGTTGGGTTGAAACCTAGTTGGTCCAGTTTGTCCAAAATATAACTGCTCAGTTTCTGGGTAAAGCGAGTCATGCTGGGTGCCTATCTGCTCAAACACATTCCCGAACGTGACTCCTTACCCAACTTTCAAAATCACAAGCTTCTGAAACTGTTGTAAAGCCTGGCGTTAGAAATGTACCAGACCACCCTGAAAATCTCTAAAGACCCCTTTATTATTTTATTTTCTCTTACTACATACAAAATCAGTACCTGGTCGTTACAGAAAAATCCGGAAACACACAAAAACGAATATGAGGAACCCTCTTGTAGCTCACCCGCATGAAAAGAACCACGAATACACAGTGTCTTCATTTTCACTGTAAAAATTTCACCACCTGTGTATATATAAGCATATACATAGATACAAGTTTGTTTTATTTCGTTTTTCACAAAGGTAATACCAAACTACCTTTTCTCATTTTTTATAATTTTTTATTATGTTTCAGAAATGATCAACTTATCACCTGATTAGGGAAAAGGCAGTCAGCGAACAAGGTGATAACGAGGGTTGATGAGGTAGAAAACTCATTTGGGGAGGCAAGGAAGGAGGAAAAAATGTGTGAGAAGGGAGCTGGGGTGTCTAGTGTTGGCATCGTTGCAAAGAGGAAGTTAATCAATCCCAAGTTCTTATCTCTTTAACGTCAGCCCTGTACTCCAGTCAGCCCTTGGCTGAAGTCCTTGACCCTGGGGTCTGAGGAACACTGATGTACCAGGGAGATAGGGAGACGCTGGCAGGCATATCACGTGAAGGTGCCTGCACGTGTTCTCAGCCTGCAGCCGGGGCTTTTGTCCACACGTCCCGCCTCTGCAGGGCTCCAGGGTCCTTGAAGGTGGCCAACACAGTGAGGACACAGCAGGAAAACCACATTTCCTTCTACATTTTCCAATGGACTTAACATATGCCAGCACGGTCCTAAGCTGCATCTTATTAACTCATGAAATCCTCTCACCAAGCCAATGAGGTGAGTACTATTACTTTCCCATTTTACACAGAAGGAAATCAAGTTAGAGGGATTTTACATCGCTTGTCTAAGGCCCCACAGCTGGAAAGCAGTGGTGCGTGGATTCAGACCCAGGTGGTACATCCCCAAGGAGCAGGGTCCTAACTACCAGCTCTTCTGCTTTTTGGGTAGGTGCGCGATGAATGTTTGTTGAATGAATAAATTATCACTTGCAGCCTTGGAGGATAAATACCTTTTGGTTATAACTTTAACTCCATCTGAGAATAACCTTTTCACACGCGCTTAGAGAAATTAATTTTTCTGTAATTCACACAATTAAAACCCACATGAAACCATGACCAGGGTGTTCATGGTTAAAGGGATCACTTCAACAGTGTTCCTTCCTCACTTGATCATTTTGTGTATATGTGGTAAAATATACATAATATAAAATTTACCATTTTAGCCATTTTTAGATGTGTAGTTCAGTGGCATTAAGTACATTCACATTGTTGTGCAAGCATTACCACCATCCACCTCCAGAACTTCTTCATCTTCCCAAACTGACATTTTCGACCCATTTGTAGCCTGTGTCGAAATTTCCTTCCTTTTTAAAGATGAATAATATTTTGTTGTGTATATATACCACATCTTGTTTATCCAGTCATCTGTCGATGGGCATTTGGATTGTTTATACCTTTGGCTATTGTGAAAGATGCTGCTATGATCAAATATCTACTTGAGTGTGCTTTCAGTTCTTTTGGGTACATACCCAGAAGTGGAATTGCCGGATCATGTGGTAACTCTGTTTTGTTTTGTTTTTTTTTGCGGAACCACTAACTGTTTTCCTCATTTGATTTTGACCACCAGTAATTGTGCATAGAAGAGCAGATTATACCTAAAATACTCCATAGGAGTCTTTTAATATCGTCACTGAGATTTGGCGGTAACAAGCTTATATGTAGATGAATAAATAGGTTTGTTTGGGTTGGCTTGTTAGTTTGCTGATGCCATAGTAAACATGATATTATTCCATTTGCCTGGGAGGAGCATTTTCTGGTTAAAAGGCTGGAACCAAGCATGTCTAGCTGGGAGGTGAGTCATTTCGTTGGGCTCTGTTCTCAGGTCATCTGGTGTGAAAGGAATTCTAGTAGCTCCTACAAAGTTGTGCAAAGCTCGATAAAAGTTTCCACAAAGGAAGAAAGTTCAAAGGAAGAGAGGAAAGCTTCCTCACTCTAAGGAGCTTGACCAAAAGATCCAGGACCACTATTAGATGCTCAAGCCTTTAATATTAACCCCAAGGGATCCGTGGTCTGTGTTCTTCCTGGCAGAAGTTTCTCACGGGCCCCCAGCTCGGGCATACCACAGTGCGGTTGGGCTGGTAAGAATAAACGATGTAAGTTGGCTGTACGCTTCCTCTGTCTCATCTGTCTTCATTTAGGACTGACTAGTTGAGGATGTGAGGAACCCACCATCTGTCTGCCTTTAGAAGCCATCACCAGGAGGGCTTCACTATCTTGGAATGAAATATTAAATTGGAAGGTTCTTTATTTTTTTAATCTTTATTTTATATGGACTAGAGTTGCTTTACAGTGTTGTGTTAGTTTCAGGTGTACAGCAAAGTGATTCAGTTATACATATTCATGTATCTATTCTTTTTCAACTTCTTTTCCCCTTTAGGTTATTACAGAATATTGAACAGAGTTCCCTGTACTATATAGTAGGTCCTTGTTGGTTATCTATTTTAAATACAGTAGTGAGTATATGTCAATCCCAAACTCCCAGTTTATCCCTCCCTCCACCACCTTCTTTCCCCTTTGGTAACCATAAGTTTGTTCTCTGTGTCTGTGAGTCTGTTTCTGTTTTGTAAATAAGTTCATTTGTATCATTTTTTTAGATTCCACATATAAGCTGTATCATACTGATATTCGTCTTTGTCTGACTTACTTCCCTCACTATGATAATCCATGTTGCTGAAAATGGCATTATTTCATTCTTTTTAATGGCTGAGTAACATTCTCTTGTATTTATGTACCGCATCTTTATTCATCTGTCAATGGACATTTAAGTTGCTTCCATGCCTTGGCTATTGTAAGTATTGCTGCAGTGAACACTGGGGTGCATGTATCTGAAAGGGTTCTTTAAAAAACATTTGGGAACTCTGTGTGCCTGGGCAGAATTATCTACTCGTGGGTGGGTTAGGTGCTACTTGGTATCCTAGTCTGGAGCCTCTTGGGTACAGTTTTCCAAAAGAATATACCTTCTGCCTCTTGCCCAGTAGGCAAAGGGTATCAGGCTAACTTCTTCGGTTTGAGGTGGGAACAGGATGTCTAATTTCTCATGAGACTTTCAGGTCAGCTTGCTTTCTTCTGGCCTCCACTTTCCTCAGTATCTGGCATCTCCAGTTTCGACGGCTTACCTAGGTTCTGCAGGGTAGGTTGGCTGGTCTCTCCGTGATCACCTCTTCTAGAAGCCCTCAGGTTTGAAGTTATCCCACTTTGCAAAATCACTTCCCATCCTTCTGTCCGCAGGCTATGTTCATATTCAGCTAACCCTTGAACAACATGAGCTTGAAGTGTACAGGTCCACTTAATACACAGATTTTTTTCTTTTTCTTTTCTTTTTTTTTTTTGTGGTACGCGGGCCTCTCACTGCTGTGGCCTCTCCCGTCGCGGAGCACAGGCTCCGGACGCACAGGCTCAGCGGCCATGGCTCACGGGCCCAGCCGCTCCGCGGTATGTAGGATCTTCCCGGACCGGGGCACGAACCCGTGTCCCCTGCATCGGCAGGCGGACTCTCAACCACTGCGCCACCAGGGAAGCCCACAGATTCTTTCAATAAATATTCAATGCAGAGTCGGCTCTCCACATCTATGGACAGATATGGAGCACCAACTGTGTTCATTGTACTCTGCCATTTTATATAAGGGGCTGCAGCATCCGTGGATTTTGGTATATCGGGGCCCCTGAAACCAAGCCCCTGCAGTTACCGAGGGACAACCGTGTTATGGTCCAGAGTTAGAAAGGTCTCCTAAATCCATGGGATATGAGTTTGCATTTTATTTCTTGTTCCCCTTGTTATTTGGAGTTAACTGGTGAAAGAAGACGATGACAAAAATGTTACTTTTCTATAATCTTGAAATCAGCAGTTTCTCTCCCTCCCCCCCCTTCCCCTTCTCTCTTGTTTTTGGAAGAAGCGATGGCATCCGCCGTTGACTAAGAAATGGAAGAAAGAGATGAGTCATGAGAGGAAAGCATCTGGGAAGAGTTGCTTTTGCTGTTTTCTTGCTGTGTTCATAAAGCTGCGACTTAGAACACCATTCTGATCCCAAACCAGACCCGTTCTAGGCACCTTTATTTTATTATCTATAATCCTTGTTAATCCTATAAAGCAAATTTTATTGTTCATGTTTTATTCGTGAAGAATCTGGAGCTCGGCAAGTTTAAGAAATGAGCCCAAGGTCACATCCCGAGCTCTTTTAAAATTTTTTTAATTTTTAAAAAAATTTTTATTTTCTTTATTTTTTGGCTGTGTTGGGTCTTCGTTGCTGCCCACGGGCTTTCTCTAGTTGCGGTGAGCGGGCCTACTCTTTGTTGTGGTGCGCAGGCTTCTCATTGCGGTGGTTTCTCTTGTTGTGGAGCACGGGCTCTAGGCGCGCAGGCTTCAGTAGTTGTGGCCCACAGGCTTAGTTGCTCCACGGCAAGTGGGATCTTCCCGGACCCGTGTCCCCTGCATTGGCAGGCAGATTCTTGTCCGCTGCGCCACCAGGGAAGCCCACATCCCGAGCTCTTCAGAGGTCAGAGGCAGAATTGTAAGCCAGGTCTGCTTAACTCCAAAGCCTTTGCTCCATCTAGCTTGGCACCAAATTCTCTAAAAAGTGTAGTTCTTTCTCTCATGTTTTAAAAAGCCTGGTATATTTGGTGCATGTCTAGGCAGCTGTGCAAAGGAAACCTCAAGTAAATCTTAGGAAAATTTACTGTTGCCTTGGAGCAAGTGTTGAAATACGTCTTGCCTACTAGCTCACTTGACCTTTTGAGGTCCCTTCTTCTGGCCCTCTAATTCTGTAGGCAGTGGTGTTGTTGTTTTTTTAATTCTTTTCGAGAATCTGGTAACTCACAGCAGACAGTTGGATGATGAGATCTCTGTTATCTTCATTTTCCCGATTTAGTTTTTCCTTCCAAAAGCTTTCACACACACTTGGCTGGTGAGATATATTTCTGGCTGCATAGTTTTTATTTATGATTTTTTAATGTGTGTTAATACTCAGGGGCACCCAGGGGAAACATCCACAGACTTTCCTGATTACCAGATGTCACCCTTTCTATGTAACAACCATCTAATCGCCACTTCCCCTTGCCAAGAAATGAGAAAAGCATTTGCATTTGGAAAAACCACGTTGTGACAACGTGAAGCGTATTAAGGACTGCCTCCCCGGATTCCACATGAGCTTTTCCTGTCTTAGTTTGTTTTCTAAAAGATGATAACCGCACAGCCATGCTCGCAGTTAGATCTAAAAAGTGTCTGTGCTTGCATAATGAGGAGATTTCAGTTTGGCTGGCTCAGCTTCATTATACGTGAATTATGTTGTAAGTAATCTCTGAAACAGTATAACATGTATGGCCAGTGTTTATTTGTGATGCTTTGGACTATTTCATTGTTTATGTGGTGATTTATGATCGATGGGTGTTTAATATGCAAAGTAATGCCGTGTTCCCGGGAGGGTACAGTGGAGCCTCCGACCTCCTCCTCTTGAGCAGAGAGAGAGTGTTAGTTATGCAGTTAAGAAAAAACAGCCAAGGGGGGGGGGGGCTTCCCTGGTGGCGTAGTGGTTGAGAGCCCGCCTGCCTTTGCAGGGGACACAGGTTCGTGCCCCGGTCCGGGAAGATCCCACATGCCGCGGAGCGGCTGGGCCCGTGAGCCATGGCCGCTGAGCCTGCGCGTCCGGAGCCTGTGCTCCCCAACGGGAGAAGCCACAACAGTGAGAGGCCCGCGTACCGCAAAAAAAAAAAAAAAAAAAAAAAAAAAAAAAAAACCATCAAAAAACAGCCAAGGGGAAGTTAGTTCTTCGCTGAGCAGATATTTAAATGAAGCATGTCCATCCTGAAGCTCAGATTTTCTGACAGAGCTCCATAGCCTCTTGAAAGCATATCAAATCACTGTGTTATTTAATTCCATAAAAAGGAAATGACAGGTGACTTTTGGCTCCACTGTGTGCATGGTCCCAAGCCCTTGAAATGCTCAGGAAGGTTAGAGTGCCCAAGTTTAATGTCTTAGATGTAGAAAAACAGATTATAAGGATTTCATCCATTTGCATGAACTTTAAAATGCCATAGAACATCTCAGAGGCAGTACCTTAGATGTGCCACTTAGGTAGAAACAAACAAATAGAACCATATGTTTAAACGTGGTGTTATACTTGGTGTATCAAAAGCACATGTTTTGCCCCTCCATCCAACTTTCTCATGAATCACTCGAGTTTCGAATCATCTAGCACACTGCTTCCTCCTATAGTTTTCTGTAGGACAGCCTTAAGTAATACAGTAAGTAATATCCGTGAAATTTTAATGAATGCTCTGTTAAGCCAGTTTTCTTTTTGGTTGTTAGGAACTTGGACTTTCTTTTTTTTTAATTAATTAATTTTATTTATTTTATGGCTGTATTAGTTCTTTGTTGCTGCACTCGGACTTTCTCTAGATGCGGCACGTAGGGGCTACTCTTCATTGCGGTTCACAGGCTTCTCATTGTGGTGGCTTCTCTAGTTGAGGAGCACGGGCTCTAGGCACCCAGGCTTCAGTAGTTGTGGCACGCAGACTCAGTAGTCGTGGCTTGTGGACTCTAGAGCGCAGGCTTAGTAGTTGTGGCCCACGGGCTTAGTTGCTCTGTGGCGTGTGGGATCTTCCCGGACCAGGGCTCGAACCCGTGTCCCCTGCATTGACAGGCAGATTCTTAACCACTGCACCACCAGGGAAGTCTAGAACTTGGACTTTCTTAAACCATGGAAAACTAGGCAGAGTTTATTTCATAGAATGTAATGGTAGGTCTTCTACCACTGTTACAAATAATAATCATCATAAATTTATACCCCACGGGCTTTTCCTGTCATGTAAAATTACAATGTGGTTGCAGATACTGGGGAATTAGGTCTAACTGGAAGACTCTGGACGTTGCCCCAGATCGCTCATACCAGTAAATTACACACACATAAGTATTTCCTTTTAACATAAAATATGTCAATGAGAGATTATAAAATAATATATACTGAGTGGACAAGTACAGGCAGGCAAATGTATCCTTTGTTGAGGGTGGGGTTGAGCTTAGCTATTTCACTCAAGTCTGCTTTGGGAGCATCCCAAATGCCATTGTTTTTATAATGGAAACCCACTTATTTTGCTTTGGAAGTAGGATTATCTGCTGCATCTGGGCTGCAAGTGAGATGTTACAGGAAGGAATGAGGTAATACTGCTAAACCCACTTAGGTATCAGAATGTTCTCGTACTAGATGTGATGTTTATAAATTGTATAAAGTAATAAAAATTTTAAAGCTTGGGGAAGAGATTGCTTAAGTTTCTCCTATGAGTGGTCATTCACTTAGCAGACCAGTTCACAAAAATTGATTTGACCAGTAAGATTACACTGACTTGCAAAAGTAGAAAATAATGCTGTTATTAGAGACAGAAGGTCTTGTCTAGTCCGGTCGAAGGTTCTAGCCATTTGATGAAAGTGGAAACTTACTTTAAGACACAGATAATGCCTGATTTTCCACATCAGTGGTTTGTGCCCCTGATTCGTATATACAGATGACATGTTAACACAGGTGGCATGATAGGTTGCAGGTGATATGCAGTTCCTAGCTGGTAGATCCTATTAAACTTAATCCCTTTCTGTTCCACCTGGAAAGCATATCCAAATGCAAATGAGTCAGAATGACATTGCGATGAGAATAACCTTGAATCTGATTTCTCTTAGGGTTACAAAGAGGAGTATTTTTAATGGTAGTTTAACCATTATAGTCAACTCAAAATATCTTGGTAAGTTCTTGAGATTTGCAGATTCCCAGGGCCCTGGTTAATTCTTGCTCTCTGATTTAACATACACTGATGTTGGAAGTGGTAAAGGGAAGCTTACTTAGAAACCAGCTGGGAGAGAAGGGAAGGGAAAAGTGATGGAGACTGGAGAGATGGAGAGCTGAGATTTCCTACTTTTTCATTCATTACAAGTATATCTTCCTTTATATCATTGAACATAGTTATATGTTTGCGTCTGATAATTCCAACCTCTGGGTTATCTTAGAGTTCACACCATTGATTGTCTCTTCCCTTGAGAATAGGTCACATTTATATACGTTGTGTTGTAGAGACCCTGCATCCTGATATATTCGTCCAAAGAGTATTGATATTTTCCTTTTAGCAGACAGTTAACTTGATTAGACAAAAAGTGAAAACTGGCCTGTAGAAGTGGCAGCTCAAGTCTTCATTCAGCCCCTTTTGTCTTTAGCTGAGATGTTTTGCATCTGCTTCTCACACACATGGGTTAGGGGTTACCAGAGACTTGGACAGAGTTTCTACACAAAATTCCGGGCTCTCCTTCTCTAGCACTATCCTTTCCAGGATTCCTTCTCAGTTTCTCATGACTCTGGATCCCAAGGCTTTGTCCTCTGTTTGACCAGGCCAAAAAATACTGCAGGTTTTCTCTCAGACTTTTAACTTCCACATGGCAACTGTGATCTGCAGACAGGATAAAGCCCTAAAAAGCAGGAAGATTACCCTCTGTCAGTCCCTTGTTGAAAATTTCAGCTCTCCTCCTAAATCTGTCTGCTTTAACTCTCCAGAATCATCAGGTAGTTGTTTGCTTCTGTTTTGTCCAGAGTTTATTGTTGTTATCTGCAGAGGGGGCAGGTCTCTTAGGAGGTCACAGCTCCATACCAGAGATATGATCCCTACAGTGGGGATTTGCATTTGGAACTGATGGTGCCATTTCTTGGGCAGAGATGTAAGTCTTGGATGTTTATGTTAAAATTTGCCTGTTAGCCGTTCTTAAAATTCAGATACTTTAGGTATCTTTAGGTACCTTATGTGGTACAGGTGTTTTCAAAAAAAAAAAAAGAGGGGGGAGTCAGAATGCTTGGGTTCCAGTCCCAGGCTTGATAATAATTAGTTACCTAATTATTATATGGTAATTATCAATCATTATGTTATAATTAGCCTAATGTTACTATAATTAGCTCATAATTAGCAAGTCATGTGAATCCTTGACCTGTAGGATGATAAGCCACTAATCATCTAATATAAATATCTTGAAGTCTCAGGGTTAATTCACTTCATAGGATTCAAAGGATTAATGTCCTGTATTAGGTGGGGAAAAGGTGTGGGTCATATGGTAGTGATAATATTTTTTCTTTTTATCTCAGATTCCCTCTACCCTGACTTTCCTTTATGCCTCAGTTCTTCCTGGGCACAAGTTATTTCGTTCAAACTCGCTAATTGTAAAGAATTTTATTTTTAACATATCACATTTTGTTTGTCTCTTAGGCGGAAGTGCTGCAAAGGGTATAAATTTGTCCTTGGACAATGCATCCCAGAAGGTATGTAATATAATGGATTATATCTTCTCACCTTGTTTATGACTAATAACCAGAGGTCTGTAAAGTTCAGATGTACATGGAACGTATGTATGTTATCGGTGCATGCATGTGTAATTTCTCTCTTTTTTTGGCTTTAAATTCTTCTAATGCCAATTTGGTTATACATGTCAGGCTCTATCTAAATCATTACATAGCATTTACATGTATATTGAGTAATTCCTGTATCTCTGGTTTTGTGTTGTAGAGGCTATAATTCCCTAGTCAGTATTTCATGCACAGTTAGAACACAGCCATCTTCCCCAACCTCTCTACCTGCTTTTCATCTGCTAAACGTGAAGCCCCTTGATCATCAGCAAACACTGCTCAGCCCAGCACTGAAGAGACAGAGTGTTGTAAGACGTGGGCCCAGCCCTCAAGCTGGGAGACAGCATGTGGATGGCATGGAATCAGAGAGACCTGGATTATAATCATACTTCCATGTTGCTGTAATCCATTTGCACTGCTGTGACAAAAATACGTTAGACTGTATGGAGGCTGGGAAGTCCAAGAGCGAGGCACTGGAAAGTCCAATGTCTGGTGAGCGCTTCCTGGTTCATAGACAGCCATCTTCTTGCTGTGTCTTCACATGGTGGAAAGGGCAAGGGAGCTCTCTGGAGTCTCTTTTATAAGGGCACTAATTCCATTTATGAGGGCTTCACCCTCGTGATCTAATAATCTCCCAAAGGCCCCCACCTAATACCATCACACTGGGGGTTAGGGTTTCAAAATATGAATTTCAGGAGGACACAAACATTCAGTCCATAACACACATCCTGCTAGCTATGACCTTGGGCACGTGACTTTCTAAACCTTAGTTTTTGCAGAAAGTGTTAGTACTTGACTCATGTGGTGGCTTTAAGAGGATTACCGCATGTAAAGTACTTGCAACAGAGGCTGGCTCTTATTAAGTGCTTGATAACTCGTGGTTCCTCTTATTACTAACAACTACAATATGCATAGTAGAGACATGCATATTGCAGAAGGGGCACATAGTCCCAGAGACCGGGGCGGTCAGAGGTGGTCTCGAGAAGGTGAGGAGTTTGGAGCTAGGTTATGAGGAAGGCTGCCCAGGACTTAGACAAGAAGGAGGAGGAGAACTGTAAAAGATTCCAGGCAGAGCACTGATACAGAAAACACTAAGAACTGTTGGAAGAGCATGACATTAGTGTGCCCAGGGCTGGGCTGGGGACAGGTGAGTAGGTAATGTGAAATAGTTTCCTTCACTGTTGGCCAAGCATCCAGGTCTCTCTCGTGGACTTGGAGCCCAGCCAAGCTAATTATGTTGCATTATCTCATAGGGAGCAGTTTCTTTATCAGTTAGAGATAAATGAATCCTTCTTACTTATTGCTCTCTTTTGCAGAAGAGTTCATTAAACCATAGCTGTCAACTCTGAGAAAGCTGCTTTAGGAAGGCTGGTTAGGAAATCTCTTCACATACGTTGGTTTATATTGGTCTCTCCAAGACGGAATTTCTCACTGCCAGCTAGTTCTGTTAGAGCTCGGTGGGAAAAAAAAACCACAGAGGTCAAAATAATTGCATTCTTTTATAAGCCAGCTTTTCTCAGCCACCAGCTGAGTCCTTTATATTTCAATTTTGCAGATACAGAAAGATAATGAAGTTTAGGCCCATCAATTTAAGATCCCAGTTAAAGACCTTGCCCAACCTGATTAAAAACACATTACATGGATACCACATGCTTAGAATTTCTTTAAATGATAGGTGTTGTGCTTTCAAACATCTAAGCCTAAAACCAGTCTCCCTCACCCTACAGTAAGATGTTATCAGCACCTAAGATTAATGTAACTTAGAACTGAATATTTCCAGGAAAAGTGGTCCCAAGTGCTGAAAGTTGCTTTGCCGTAATTAACTCTGTTCTATCGCTTTTCACTAGAACACTTTTTACAGTTGATTTGTTTTCCTCTGTGGGAATAAGTCAGTGTGTTTGTGTGTGTTTGTGTTTATGACTAAAGGTATCTTTCATCATAAAAGTTTCTGTTACCCAAGGATGCAAAGTGTAGGATTTCAGAAAAGGTGGTGTATTGGTCACGATTCTCCAGAGAAACAGAGATTTATTTTAAGGAACTAGCTCCCGAGATTGTAGAGGCGGGCACGTCCAAAATCTGCAGGGTAGGCCAGCAGGCTGCAGACCTCAGGAAGAGTTACAGTTTGAGTCTGAAGGGCCATCTGCTGGCAGAATTCCCTCTTTATCAATGGAGGGCCATCATTTTTCTATTTAGACCTTCAGCTGATTGGAGAAGACCAGCCCACGGTGTGGAGGGCAATCTGCTTTACTCAATGTCTACTGATTTAAATGTTAATCTCATTTAAAAAAAAAAAAACAAATCTCTGCAGAAAATTCTAGAAAAATGGCCAGATACTTGGGTACTGTGGCCTAGCCAAGTTAACCCTTAAAATTAGCCATTACAGATAATAGGAAGAGACTAGAATTTCTAAACAAATATGCTAGCGAGTAGAAGCTGCAATTTAAAAGTGTTGTCGCCTCATTTGTTTAAGTGTCAGCAACTTGTGGCCTGTGAGCCAAATCTGGCCCACCACCTGGTTTGTAAATAAAGCTTTATTGAAGCACAGACATACCCATTCACTTCAATATTGCCTATGGCGACTTTTGCCCTGCAACAGCAGACTTGAGTAGCTTCAACAAAGCCCTGCAAAGCCAAAAAGTATTATCTAGCCCCCGTTACAGGAAAAGTTTGCCAACCCCTGCCATAAGTGTTATCTACATTGCCCAGGGGGTAGGGTAATCAGATTTGTTCTAGTTCAGCAACTACTAATTGTACTTAAACTGTAGGAAGAGAATAGTGCTGGTTGCCCCAGGGGACACAGTTCCTTTCAGCTATCCAAACAATCATTAGAACTAATAGTAAAAGAAGCTAAAATGCAGGTCAGGCTTTGACTAGGTGTCAGGCACTGTGCTTAATGTATCATACAATTTAATCTTCCTAAAAGCACCGTGAAGCTGATCTTGTGGTTCTCCCTATTTTACAGGTAAGGAAGTTGAGTCTTAAAGACCTCAGGATCACAGAGAGAGTGGCAGAGTGGGGAGGGTTGGCTCCGGACCCTGTGCTCTTCATCATACCACTTCATGCCTCCTAGAATAGAGCCTGGCACAGAGTAGGCATTCAGCAAATATGGCAGAGCAGGATCGAGTCCTGTGGGGATTGGTGGGATGCAGAAACTAAACTCTGTTGAGGACTTCAAGGAAGTCTTCTTAAAGCAGTGACGTTTGCATTGAGACTTGAGAAACTAGATAGGGTATCAACGGTAATAAAATGCTGAGAGTAAGAGTGGAGGAGTTGATTGGACATTATAAAGGGTGAAAACAGAATAAACAAAAACGTAACAGTAAGCCACGGATGTGATAAGGGATGATGGGGAAAAGAGTGTATTCCTTATCAAATTGTAAGGAATTCATAAATGAGTCTTAAGGTTGGAAGCGTAGTCTCAGGGATAGAACACCAGACCTCAAATGCAAGAGTGAGCCATTTATATTTAATGTTGATGAGCATAGAATTTACAGGCTTTGTGAGCAAGGTGGTGACACTCACAGAGGTATACTTTCAGAATATTACTGGCCTGACGGTGTTACATAGAGTGGACTTAGGAGGGAAGAATCTTGAGATGAGGATTTACAAGGGAGGTTCTGAAGATCTGAGTTAGAATGGTGCCAAGAGAAATAGGACAGGTGAAAACAGAGAAACTGTAGAGGGAAAAGGTACAGAGCAGGAAGCTGGTGGTCTCTGGAAAACCATCAAAAATGGAAAGTTGGGGCTTCCCTGGTGGCGCAGTGGTTGAGAGTCCACCTGCCAATGCAGGGGACACGGGTTCGTGCCCCGGTCCGGGAGGATCCCGCATGCCGCTGAGTGGCTGGGCCCGTGAGCCATGGCCACTGAGCCTGCGCGTCCGGAGCCTATGCTCTGCAATGGGAGAGGCCGCAACAGTGAGAGGCCTGCGTAAGGCAAAAAAAAAAAAAAAAAAAAAAAAAAAGTCCTAAAGAAACTGACATTGAAATGCACCAGGCAAATCACTTAAATGAAGCCCAGGCTATTTACAGTAGCCAGGACAGGGAAGCAACCTAAGTGTCCATCGACAGATGAATGGATAAAGAAGATGTGGCACATATATACAATGGAATATTACTCAGCCATGAAAAGAAATGAAATTGAGTTATTTGTAGTGAGGTGGATGGACCTAGAGCCTCTGTCATACGGAGTGAAGTAAGTCAGAAAGAGAAAAACAAATACCGTATGCTAACACATATATATGGAATCAAACAAAAAATGGGTTCTGATGAACCTAGGGGCAGGACAGGAATAAAGACTCAGATGTAGAGAATGGACTTGAGGACACAGGGAGGGGGAAGGGGAGGCTGGGATGAAGTGAGAGAGTAGCATGGACATATATACACTACCAAATGCAAAATAGATAGCTAGTGGGAAGCAGCCACATAGCACAGGGAGATCAGCTTGGTGCTTTGTGACCACTTAGAGGGGTGGGATAGGGAGGGTGGGAGGGAGACGCAAGAGGGAGGAGATATGGGGATATATGTATATGTATAGCTGATTCACTTTGTTATACAGCAACAACTAACACAGCAATGTAAAGCAATTATACTCCAGTAAAGATGCTAAAAAAAAAAAATTAAGCCCAGTGTTTATAAAGTCTACCACATGCAAAGAGCTTCTATTTAGCTGATTTTATAGGCTTCTCTTCAATATTTAGCTAATTTTATAGCTTTGCTTCTATGTAGCTATAATTTTTTTATATTTTAGCTATTGTATTTAACCATGAATCAGTTACAGCAGACGTCCAAACAGGAAAAGGATCACCAGTCATTAGAGGGAAACCTACAAAAGAAACATACAGGAAAAAAAGAAAAAGAGTCTTAGAGAAAACACCACACAGAAAGGAGAAAGCTTCAAAGTAACTACCATTTATGCGTCAGTGAGTTACAAAAATGGTATAGCATCCATGGGACCAGAACATGGTGTTATTAAAAAAGATCATTCAAAGAAGAAATAAAGAATCCTTGGAAATTAAAAGCGTGATAAAATGAGAACAGGAAAATGGTTGGGAGATGAGATTGTGAAAATCTCTCAGGACCTGGAGCAAAAGATCAAAGAAATAAAAAATAGTAGAAGAAAAGTATGAGAATATTATTAGAGGACCAGTCCAGGGGATGCGACATCCAAATAAGAGTTCCACACAGAACAGAGGAAGAAGAAGAGAGTAAATCATTAAAGATATAATTCAAGAAAATTCTCTAGAATTGAAGGATATGACTTTCTAGATTAAAAGAGCCTACCAAAAATTGAAGGGGTCCCACATGAAGACGTCATTGTGAAATGTTAGTACCTTGGGGCAAAAAGAAAATACTAACATTTTTCAAAGAGGGAAAAATGAGATTTGAAAGATCAAGAATTAGAATCTTATAGGACTTATCCATAGCAGGACTGAAAGCTAGAAGACAGGGGAGCAGTTCCTTCAGAATTCTGAGGTAGCTTTCCAAACCTAGAATTATATACCCTAACTAGCCATAAGGGTTGATAAAAGACATTTTCAGGCACACATGACTTCAAAATTTTAAATCCTGTAAGACCTTTCTCAGTCTGTCTCCTCTTCCACCTTGCTCACTCTCCCAGCCCTGTTCTCAGTACTTAACAAGCCAGCAGCCAACAAGGCAGAAATGTGGTTTCCAGGGTACCAGTCACAAAGTAGCTCATGGACGTGGAAGTTTGAAGCTAAGAGAGAAAGTTCACAACTACCCCCCCCAAATATACAAAATAATAATTATTTTTCATTGAAGTATAGTTGATATTCAGTATTGTTAGCTTCAGCTATACAGCAAAGTGATTCAGTTGTACATATATTTTTTTCAGATTCTTTTACATTATAGCTTATTACAAGATATTGAATATAGTTCCCTCTGCTATACAGTAAATCCTTGTTGTTTATCTCTTTTATATGTAGTAGTGTGTATCTGTTGATCCCAAACTACTCATTTATCCCTCCCCCACTCTTTCCCCTTTGGTAACCATAAGTTTGTTTCCTATGTCTGTGAGTCTGTTTCTGTCTTGTAAATAAACTGATTTGTATTATATTTTAGATTCCAGATGTAAGTGATTATATTTGTCTTTCTCTGACTTATCTCACTTAGTGTTACATGCTCTAGGTCCACCCATGTTGCTGGAAATGGCATTATTTCACTCCTTTTTGGGGCTGAGTACTATTCCGTTGTATATATGTACCACATCTTCTTTATCCATTCATCTGTTGGTGGACATTTAGGCTGCTTTGCATGTCTTGGGTATTGTAAATAGTGTTGCAATGGACATTGGGTGCATGTGGTACTAGGTAATTATTTTAATTCCAGGGAATACAAAAGGGTCTTCAAGAAAGGATAGGGAGTTAGAGTATACTTCCAGGCTTAGCAAAAAATAGCTTTTATATTGTCATTATGCTGCCAACACTGAAGACTTATAAAACCAAAATTTCAGTGTAACGACAGGGGCAAAATGCAGGAGTAGGAAGCATGGACGTGGTTGAGGAAACCGTGATAAAGCTGAACGTGTCTCGTCCATGACTGGAAATCCATAGAGAGTATTCAGCACACAGAGGAGGAGGAAGCAATGCAAGCTGGCTGTTTAGAGATGCAGAGGGAAATCATAAAAGAATCAGCCGCAGGAGCTGGAAGTGGTACCTCAAGGCAGCTGGAAGGAGGAGGAAATCAGGGCCGCTGTTTTTCAAAACAGGTCTTTTTCTTTCTCTCTCTCTTTTTTTTTTTAGCATTTTGCTATCTTTTTTTAAATTAATTTTTATTAGAGTATAGTTGCTCTACAATGTTGTGTTCGTTTCTCCTGCACAGCAAAATGAATCAGCTATATATACACACACATATCCCCTCTTTTTTGGATTTCCTTCCCATTTAGGTCACCACAGTGCATTAAGTAGAGTTCCCTGTGCTACACAGTATGTTCTCATTACTTATCTATTTTATACATAGTGTCCATAGTGTATATATGTCAATCCCAATCTCCCAGTTCCTCCCAGCCCCTTCCCCCCCTTTCCCCACCTTGGTGTCCCTACATTTGTTTGTTCTCTACATCTCTGTCTCTATTTCTGCTTTGCGATTAAGATCATGGAGACCATTTTACTAGATTCCACATATATGTCAGAAAGAGAAAAACAAATATCGTATATTAACACACATATGTCAACACAGGTCTTAGCATAACAGTCAACACGGGACTCCTAACTCTGCCCCTTTCCTCCCCTCCCTCCCTGGCAGCTGCTGGATGATGGGTACAGCTGGCCGAGCAGGGCAGCCCACGGCCAATCACGGCTGAGACCTTGCTCTTGAGCGAAAAGAGCACAGAACATGGGCTGCCTAGAGGTGACGCTTCAGTGAAGAAAACGCATTTGACCAGGGACACATGCAGGAAGCGCAGGCCTGGAATCACATCTGTGGGGAGGAGTATTTAGCAAGGGCCGCCTTCCAGGTCGTCCTGAGATTGGCGTGATCCTTGTCTCGCTGACCCCACCCACATCGGGGGCTGACAGCCCACCCATTCCACTTTCACATGTGGCAGAGCAAAGCCAGGCTCACTCTGTTTCCAGCGATAGTTTATCTCTCAGCACCTGGGGGAGACAGTGCAGTGATTAATGAGATGCAGGGTCTAGTCTGGAAGTAAATGTTCAGCCTGAACCTCCTGACTTACAGCCAAAGTCCCTTCAGAGGCTCGTTAAATATTAGTTTGTTTGTAAGGACTGAGAAAAGAGGAGATGCCCTGGTTCTCGACGAATAGAGCGTCCACCCCAATTTGCACAGACTTAGGGCTGGCACGAGATCTCTGGCCATTCTGCCTTACCCAGACGCTGCTCACCATGCAGAATCGACCCTCCCCCACCCCATCTGCATGCCTACAGCACAGAGACATCAGTCAGCCTCCCTCAGGCTCCTCCCAGCCTGCCTGACTTCCAGCACCGCCCCGCCCCTCACGTTAGGACGCCAGTGCCCATAGCCAGGGCTGGCTGTTCAGTATTCAGCTGGAAGGAATTCCTTGTCTCTCCAGCAGTTGGTGAAAAAGAGGAAACAGGCCCCCAGGTAATTCAGCAGAGCCTGGCCACCTAAAGCTTCTTTGCTCTCTGGATGAATGACGAAAATCAACTACTGAACTGCACGCTATAAAAGGGTAAATTTTGTGCTATGTGGATTATATTTTAATAAAGGTGTTCTATTTAAAATGAAAAAAGGAAAGGCAGCAAAAGAGAAATACAGTGACTCTTGATCATGGGGGAAATCCTCAAGTAGATCAATTTTTAGAAAGAATAAACATGAAAGTTAATATCTGTAAATTGACCCTCCTGAATTTATATGTCCAAGTACCCACAGGACAATCTCCTTTTACCGCAGGGATTGCATACTTTGGTTTGAAGATCTTTGCGCTAGATGAATTTATTTGAGGTTACTTTTACATGGTAAGCACATTCTTCTTACATAGATTGTGCCAATCAATACACCATTAAAGTTTGTAGTGATGCTCTTATAGAAAGAAAAAAATAAGGATGGTGAGGTGACCCAGGGAGTATCACAAGTGATATTTCCATTTAACCATTGAGATTCTGAGCACTCAGTTACCCATTGCAGCCCTCCTGCAAGATGCCCCGTGGCCTGAAGAGTTAACTCCCTCTACACATAGCTGGTCACACCACCGTTCCCCTTGAGCGGAGTGCAGCCTAGACAGTCTGTTCCCAACCAGGGCTGGGTGGGCCCCGCCTCCGTCTAGTGAATGACTGTGGTGGTTTTGAGTTCACACTTTTCTTTTTCAGATTATGATGTATGTGCTGAGGCTCCCTGTGAACAGCAGTGCACAGATAACTTCGGCCGAGTGCTGTGTACTTGTTACCCAGGATACCGATATGACCGGGAGAGGCACCGGAGGCGGGAGAAGCCGTACTGTCTGGGTGCGTTGGTGATGCGCGTTATTTCTTGGGTCCTGAGGATGTGCTAGATTCTGATGATTCTTTGGAACGTTCTTCATCAGCGGGGACCAGCTCTCAGGAGCCCCTTGGATGCCTCCCCTTACATCCTGATACTTGTTGGATGGAGTTGGGTTGGTACTATTCTAGGGGTCACTACCTTTCACCATGATTATTAAAACAAACGATGACCAAGGGAATTCTTCAGGGAGTGGGTACCAGTCAGATCCTAATTGGCAGTGAGATATAAGAGCAGGAGAAGGGGAATATTACCAAGTGAGAACTAGAATAAGGTGAAACAGAATGTAAGGGGGCAGAAATGTGAAAATGCAGGAAGAACGAAACAAGAATAAGCCTCCTCTCAGAAGATGACCTGGAAGAGAGACTGGGAAAGAGGAGGTGTCTGTATGGCAGACAGGCTGGAAATGACTCAGAGGGAGCTGAAGCCAGCCCCCGGGGCACAGCTGAGCAAAGCCAGCATCATCCATCGCCACCAGCTTGCTCCCTCCCCCCTCACTCACTAGGCTTCCCAGCCCTGCACTCCTTGGGTGTCTGAGGCAGGTTTATGGTCGTTGGACCCTGGAACTGCTTGTATCAAAGTGTGGTCAGTGCATGTCTAAACTGTCTCAGAAACATCTGGGCTTATGGCTTAAAACAAAAGGTTCCTGGCCTCCCCTCGAGACTCTGAGGGTGGATGCAGAAATCTGCATATGCACAGATGCATGTGCAGTTTGAGGATGAGCTCAAAGATGAACTTAGGAGACTGCAGAGGCATCTGGATAGAAAATAAAGCAGCTGTGATGAGCAGCCCCCTTCTCCATCCCAGGGGGGCTCTGGAGAGCACCACTTAAGAGAAGTTCTAGGTTTCTCCCCAGTGGCCCCTGGCATGGCGCCCCCCACTGAACAGGAATGGAATTGAGACCACCAAGCAAACGGAGCGGGACCCATGGGCTCTCCTGCAGAGAGCACCGTAAACCCGTGTGTACCACGATCCGAGGTCCCAGGTGCCAGGGCTCTGATTTCAGTTGCGGTAGCTCTGGTACCCATTTCTTTTCTTTGGGGGGCTTGGGGACCAGCAACACTAGCAGTCTGTTAAGAGTCCCACCTGTTTCTCTCTCCTTTCAACCTTGTCCTTCCCCCTGTGGACAGTAGAGGCAGCCTTGCCCTTAGGTTGGAGGCAGGGGCGCGTGGACAGACGTGGTCAGCCTGGGGAATTGCAGAGGAGGCGGCAGCTGTGACATCTTAGCTTACGGGTGACGTAGTATGAACTGCCAGGGAACATCCAGATGACCACATGCCCCTCGTGGGCACACAGGCCTGCCAGGGGTGGGTCCCAGGCAGCTCGTCCAGGGAGTGGCTGGGACGTTGTCGGCATCCTGGAGCGCGAGGTTGGGCTCCGTCCGCTGGCCACATGTGCACAGTCTGGGGCTGTGTGTCCTGGCCGCCACCCAGTATCTTCAGCCAGTGAGCAGGAAATGGGTTTGGGCCTCCTTCTCTTCCCCTGCTGGGAAATGGCTTTGTTTCCACCTGTTCAGTAGGGGGGCAAGTCTGTGATGTGCGCAGTTCACGTGGACTTTCTCTGGTTACTTGTTTGATGGTGTCGTGGCTCATTTCCACCACTCAGGAGGGGTCTGTTTGGGTCATGGATGGGGCTGAAATTTCCTGGGGAAAACGTTCTCCGTTAGACCCATTATGACTATTTTCTTTTATCAGAAGTGCCTTTTCCCAGGTATCATCACGTTTCCTAACTGAGAAGGAGCCGTTCCTAGTGGCCTTGGGTCACCACCATGCTGTTAGGAACCACTGGTTGTAAAGGGAACATAAAAACCCTCGGCACACTAGGGTCTTTGCAGGAAATCATTTCTACGATAGTCGTTTTCCAAAATGTGTTGCCATCTGTTATCTCATTTCCTCTTCCAGGGAGCCCTGCAGAAGTATTTAGGGCAGGCTTCACTGCCATGTTCTATAGTGAGAACTTCGGAGGCTAGCAGTACCTGCACCAAGCCACGAGAATTGGTGGCGGCAAAGCCACAACCAGGAACCCCATCACTGATCAGTTTGTAACCATGGTGACACTGCCTGAAGTGCTCTTGTCACGAATGGCCCACATCTTTAGCTTCCTGCTTTGTTCCAGGCTTCAGTGACAGAGGTCTGGCAGAGTGTCCTTTGCAGACATTAACAGAAGGGCCAAGCCTAAGGTCGCCTGTTGTGTTGGAAGTGATCTCTCTGAAACTGTCTTAGCGTTCTCTGCGTTTGGTTCAAACCCAGATATCGACGAGTGCGCCACCAGCAGCGAGACGCTGTGCGCGCACATCTGCGTCAACACCTTGGGCAGCTACCGCTGTGAGTGCCGGGAGGGCTACGTCCAGGAGGATGATGGGAGGACGTGCACCAAGGGAGACAAATACCCCAACGACACTGGTGAGTAGGGCAAGTAAAATTATCCCCCTAATTGGAGGGAGGGAGGGGAGGGATGGGCAGGCAGGCACTTGGAAACCCAGTAGGCTTCCTCAGGAAGCAATGGGCAGGAAGGGGCATTTGTATGAATGGTAGGTGGGATCTGGGTAAGAGAAAGGTAGAAGGTCAAACCCCTAGAGAACTAGTGAAAGAGCTGCCTGCTAGCAGCAAGGCGTGCGGCTGGTTTTGTGCTGGGAGCTCTGCACCAAGCACGGAGGTGTGGTGTGCTCATGGACAGATCGGTGGAACTTAGTTACGAACTGAGATCAAACAAGGAGGAGCAGAGATGAGGCCAGAAACACTGGGTTCTCTCAAGGAAAAAAAAAGGGGGGGCTGAATAGCAACATGAAACACTTCTGTGTAACGCAGCAATCCATTTCAGCGCTACTGAAAGTATAGTCTGTGGCCCCGTGCCTGCCTGTGAGCTGTTATTTGGTTCATGTTCAGGTTAAAAAAAAAACAGAAGTTGAGAGTGTTGAGAAGCACTTTGCAGTCGTTCATTTTTATTGTATTTAGCAAGCCCAGTCCACCCTGACGTGGAGGACTTTTAGAAGCTGGCCTTTCTTTGCAGAGTTTGAGAAGCTGCTTTATATTATTTTGACCAGATTCCACCAAGATGTCTGATCACTTAGGGATGTGATCAGCTGGAATGTTGGGTCATTGCCTTATTTAAGTGTGGAGGGGAGGGAGGGAGGAAGGAAAGGGCATTCCTGAATCTCCAAACCTTGTAGGCCAGGAAGCTGCCGAGCTCAGAGTTCAGCTCTGACTCCTCGGGAGGGGAAAGTGGCAGGAACACTGTCGTCTGCTGGGAGAGGTTAGCTGGGCCTGGGCCATCTCTGGGTGGTGAGGGGCTCCCAGGGCAAATCATCTCTACCAAGAAATGCAGGGGAATGGAAGGACCAGAAGTGCTGGGCGCTCAAGAGGTCGCGGTTCTCCCGTGTAACCTGAGATTCACAAAAGGGTGGAAGGCCGTTGCCATCAGCTGAGGACAGCAAGCAGCTGGGGACCAGCTGTCTCACATGGAAAAACTACAAAGCAAATCCTGAAGAGCAAGCGGGTTGAGTCATGAGGAAGCCACCATGCATTAGAAGTAACGCGAAAGGTCTGCTTGCAGTCAGCTCCGGCTTGGGCAGCTTGGGGTCATTGGAATGACTCAGAGAGCTTAGTGTGACACTCTTTAAAGCCTGAAGCATGTGGGACCTGGGCGCCCAGAGGTGCTTAAAAGCAGGGGTAATCAGTCTTTGGGGCATTTTTCAGACATTTTCAAAACATTTTTTCAGACCACTTTTTAATTATTACTCAGAATTAAAATCACTTCACTTTTGTCCCATGGTGGAGAAGGTTTGGGGGAGGGGGATGTGTAACTTACCTCTTAGATTATGTCCTTCGTGGAAAGGAAGAATCTCACTGAAAAATGAGGTGCAGATTTTTAGCCGCTGATATATTAGTGATGGGCTGACTTGAGAGTTAGCAAGGAGAAAGCAGCTTTCTAATTTTTCATTTTGGAATTGGATTTCCAGCTGTACTCCAAGCCAGGGAGCCCGTGGGCTTGGGCCGAGGGGTCCTCAACCTCGTAACCCTGTTGTGTCTTTGCCTTATATTTCTATTCAGGTGAAATCCCGTTTACCTGGGCGTGAAGGGCAGCCTTGAGCAACCCAATCTAGAGGAAACCACAGAGGTGGCAGCAACAACTGCTGAGTATCAGGATGGGGTTAGACGGTAGGGATCTCTAAATTGTAGGAAGCGGGCCACCTGTGAGCACTTCCCACCTGGTGGGGTAGAGTGGTCTGCTCAGAGACCCAACCTTAACTAGCAGAGACCACAGGAGTCAGATGGAATTTCCAGAGCCTAGGGGAAGATTTTATACACTGAATCTACTTGTTCTTTGGTCTCAGGTGGCCTCTACCTCTTGCACTAATTCCTAGTGTTCCCAGCCTCATCCCTCTGAAGTCACCCTGCTTACTGTGTGGTACCCCAGGAATGGGTCTGAGCCAGAGGCAGTGACAAGGTAGGGCCTTGGTGGGACATGCTCCTCACCCCCTGCCTCGCTCTTGGGCAGTGTGGACCCAGAAAGGAGCCCAGCCCAAGGGCCAGGGCATGGGAAGGTCCCACTGAAGCTTTGATATTAGCAGTCTCTTGTGCTGAGTCGGTCCTGGGACCACACTCCTCTGTTTCCTTTCCTGAGAGATGAATTGTACTTCTTTAAAAAATGTCCAAACACACAAAATTTTCAGTATAAGAGGTCAAGAATTTAAGTGATAACCATTTTGACTTTTAAGGCTAAGAATTCAGTAAAAAAATCTGAGCATACTTAATTATTAATTGGTTTTGTACCTTCTGTACTATTACTGTCATTTAAAGACATATTTTATCAACCATTTATTACAGCATTTCCCCATGTTGTCATCTATAGGACTTTGGGGTCCTGGGAGGTGTTAATTAGCCTTTCTTTGTTTGAAAGGTTCTGTGTTCAGGTGTTCGGGGGAGAATGCATTAGAGCACCAGCTTCTGCAGGGATTCATACTGTGAGTGCGTTGAAAGCTCTGAGGTTGCCATTAAAAGATGTTCATTTTGATGAAACCTGCACTTCCCAAAATTATTTTCTGAAGAAACACTTATAAGCATCTCACAGATGATGGTGTCCTGAAAAAAAAAAAAAAAAAAAAACAGTTTGGAAAGTTCTAACTTATTAGCATCAAAGAGCTGAGCCCTGGGGCCCAAAGTCGGTAAGTCATCTGGTCGCCTTTCAGGCGAGGATGTTGTCATCGCCAGAGGAAGGAGCCAAAGCCAGAGGCGGGGAGCTGTTGGCTGTCGGCTACAGAGCATCTAATGAGTGAAAACAGGCCATTCTGCCCTCCGGAGAGAGAGTTTGTTCCTGCTTACAGTGATTTAAATGGGCAATGTCCTTCTGTTTAATCAGTAAGAACGTCTAGTGGTTATAAGGCTGGGCTTTCTTGTAACACCACAACTCACTTAGTTTGGGATTTTTTTGGGGTGGGGGTGGGGGGGTGCCGTGCTGCGAGGCATGCGGGACCTTAGTTCCCCCCACTGGGGATGGAACCCACGGCCCCTGCAGTGGAAGCGTGGAGTCTTCACCACTGGACCGCCAGGGAAGTCCCCACATAGTTTTAAAAACTGAAACAGTCCCACTGTTTCTATTGTATCCCAAGTGCCGCGCCCGCAGCAGCAGCATTCTAGAATTTCTCAGTATTTAATTTTCAGTGACTGGTCTCTCCTGAATTCACCACACAGGCACAGAGGACTCACGTTTGGTTTTAGTGTTTTATTAAGAAAAACATTCCAACACCGGTAACCAAGGGCGTCGGGGGGTTAGGGACTGAGGGGAGTAATTCGTACCCATAATTAAAATTATGGGAAAGGACAGGCACGTTCTATGCCTTGAACGTTAGAATCAGTACTTAAGTGATGGGCCCCTGAGAAGATGGGGGGCTGGTTTTGATGATTCGGGCAACAAAAGCAAGCATCCTGGATTCATCTCTGCAGCAGCTGTGATGCAACGGAAAGTTCCTTGGCTTGGAAGGTAGGAGAGCTGGTAACCAGAGAGCCGCTTCAGCGTCTACCAGCTGGGTGTCGTTGGGCAGCTCTCCGGATCTAAGTTTCCTCCTCTGTAGACACACAGGTGTTGGATTAGGTGAGCTCTAAAGACCCTTTTACCATCACAGATCTTTTTCACAATTTGGTGTGATTTAGCATCAGCAAAAGTGGTCGAAGCCCTACCAGCCCCGTGAGTCCCCGTGCAGTTTTCATTTCTTTGTCCTTTATCTAGGCGAGTGTCAGGACTTGAAGGCATGCCCAGCTCAGCACCTTCTAAACTGAGAACTTTCCCTACAGTATCTAAAAGATGAATAATTAACATCCAGATATTCAGCTCAACAGTAAGGAGAGTTAGGGGGCTGGAGCAGCCCTGCATCTGGAACATCAGAGGCAGCCACGCAGTTTCATCCGTTTTAGATTAATTAATAAGCCCAATATTTCATCACAGTCATTTTTTTCAAGAAGAGATAATGGTGATGGAGTACAAGCACACGTGATTTAAATCCCCCTCCCCTCCCCTTTTTTTTTTTTTTTTTTTTTTTAAACTTTGCATTGACTGGTGTCTAACCTTCCAGTCAGGAATTTTAAATCGAACACAATGTCAGCTCATTCAGGAAGTGAGTGGACAGCAGCAGGGCTGGCCTCAGAACGGCCTCTGCCCGTGGAAAGGTGGTCATGTGCCCACGGGTGTGGGGACACAAGCCGTCTGGCTAGTGGCGGGAAGGGCACTCTCCATCACTTCCATTTTTTTTTGTCTTTGCAAATATATGTCTGGAGCCAGTGTAGGCACCCCAGGGCGTCTGTAGCACTGACGCAGAGACAAATTAAGGATATGTTGGCTCCGTAGTAATTAGCTTTCTGGTCTCTGTTTTTCAACTTTTGTTTCTTTTCTGATAAAGTGACCTTGACCCCCAACATCAGTTATTTCAGGGACGGCCAGGTGTTTCATGTAACTTTCAAGCTCCACTAATCCATAGGTCAGCCGTTGTCAACCTGGGGAGCTTCAAAAAGGCTGACAGCGTTCCCTTGTTGTGACCCCCAGATGGGTGGCATGCGGCATGGTTGGCAAGAATTTTAAACCCTCACCCCCGCCACTGTCCCTAGTGGTGGTAATGTGCCACCAGGGCTGAGCACTACCGCCAGGGCACAGATGTGCACGATCAACTTTTAAAACCAAATGTGCTTGGTGACTGCCCATATGAAATACGTCGAGAACATTCTTTAGTTTTCCTAAGTTGGTTAAATATTACTAAGATGGCATCTCAGGAATTCTGTTTCTAACGCTTACGAGGTATAGCCTGCTCAACGTCAGTAAAAATTAGAGCTACGCGACCCCCTGTGGCTAGTCAATAATATTGCACCTCTAAAATCTGAACGAGTTGGAGCAGAATGTTAAGCGATGCCTCACTTAACATGGTCATGGTCATACTCAGAGACACCACATCATGAGTGGAGAGGACAGAGAACATGCCAAGTCAGAGATGTCTACCCAGATTTCTAAACGAATTATTCATGTAGCCTATTCAAGATTGTTTTAGCTCCACGTTTGATGTTACTGTATCCTGTACCACAGCAGGCTAGATGAACCCCAATTCAGAATAGACGGCATGTGCCAGGTCTGCACACACAATTATTTGTCTTCAAACTCTCTGGAAGTTCTTTCCAGAGGATGGTGCAGAGAGCCCTCCCCCCATCTGTAATTTTGTAGGGAACTTAATAAGCAGTGATACCAACCATGACGATGATATTAACATTTATGGGGCACCTGCCGCCTGCCAGGCGCTGCTCTGCGAACTTCCAGGGGTTATTTCCTTCATGCCTCACAGCAACCACAGGTGACGGGGTCATTGTCGTTCTACCGTTCAAGGAACGGGCAGTCACAGAAGCTGTGACTTCCAACCTGCAAGGCACGAAGTGGCAGCCTCAGGGTTCGAATCCTGATCACCTGACTCCACCGGAGCCTGTGGTCCTTACTCTTCCTCTGTGTGCACGGGAGCTTCCAAAGGCTTTTGGACAAAGTTACCCTTGTTCTCTGTGTTTTGATAATTCTGCAAAGGGACAGGAAACAGGCCAGGGATTTTCAGGTGAGAGGTTGCTCAACAGAGCTGCTTCCCTGGAGCGGTGTTTGTCGAACTTGCACGTGCTTCAGAGTCACTTGGAGACTTTGATAGAACGATGCACCAGGCCCCCCTCCTGAGATTTTGGATTTCTGAGAATGGATACCCAGAGGCTGGCGCTGCCGCTGCTCGTCCAGTGACCACATGGAGAATTACTGCCCTGGAGCCCACCTGGCAGACAGCTCTCCAGTGTCCTGAGCAGAACCCCCAATAGCGGGCTCACTGCGCCCCAACAGTGCCAGATGCGGACCCTGTAAGTGCTCGTCCGCTGCACGCGGCATTCCGGGAAACCTAAAGCAAATGACTGTCCTCCTCTGCCTCTCACTTTCCTTGTCTGTAAAGGAGGCTGAACTAAAGATGTATCAATTCTAACATTCCATGATCTAAATGAAACAGAGTCTAGAACCTGGTAAAGAGGTTATTATCCTGAAAATATCAGGTTGCCCTATTCATCCCAACACATGGTAAGTTGAGCTGCGCATACAAAAGTACAAATGGACAGATGGGCTTTTAACTCTCGTTCACGCTGGCCTGGCTCTGCCAGCAGGGCTGGTTCCTTAAAAGGAAGGCCCGTCTCAAATCACTGAACAGGTATCCTCGTTCATTTTACATTCTCCATGCCTCCCATGGGGCCTGGTGAATAGCAGATGCTCCATGATGGCTAAGAGGGAGGGAGGGATGGATAGATGAATGGCTGGATGGGGAGATGGGATGGTTGTGATTGGTAGGCGGGTTATGAGATGGGATTGCACATACTGGCCAGTAGATGGCATGGAATGAAAGAATGCTAGGTTGGGAGAGACGGATGTCACCCAGCTGTCCTTAAACCTAACAAACCTAGAGCTGGGGTTATCTACATATGCAGGAGTCCACCGTTGTCTATCATCAGTACAACCAAAGTTGGGTAAAGCTTCAGTCCTTTACCACCAAGTGTATTCTTGCATGGAAGTTCCCTTGTGTCACTATTATGTTGGAGACCAATCTAAATAACTCTTGTTCTCCTCAGATGTGTTCAAGCTCCCTAGGCAAGTGGGGTTGTAAATGGTACATTAAATGGGGATAAAGAGCCTAAAGGAAATTGCCTGATTTGTAGAAAAGATATTGGGCTCAGGTTCAGGAAACCTCAATTCTAAACCCACAGCAGTTAATAACTTCCGGACGTCACGGAACCTCAGTTTTCCCTCATTCTGTTGTTTGTGTTAATCCCAGAATCCTTGAAGAATCCTTTTATCAGGCAAAGAGAATTCAAAGGGCTTGGTGGGCCTGAAGACTGCCAGGCACCCTCTCCCATTTACTAGAACCCAACCTTGTGCCAAGGATTTCACAGGCATCACCCCCATATAATCATCGCAATAGCCCTGTGTCTTAGGTTTTACTGTTCCAGTGTTATGGTTGAGGAAATTGGGTCTTATAGAGGTTAGATAACTTGCCTGAGGTCTCTGAGCTAGTTAGTGACAGCTGGGATACGCACCCCTCGCACTGTGACCCTGGAGGCCATGCCCTTAAATTGCATTTCACCGTCTCCAAGCGAAGACCTTTCTCATAACCCAGCTCGTTGTGACACAGCTACGGTGTGAATGGAAACAATCCCCCATGGCTTCTGGTTGAGCGTGGTGGAAGGTGGGCAGAGGCCGGGGAGGCGGGGAAGCTCCTGGTGGGACAGAATTAGCCTAGAAGATGGGGATCAACAAGGCACCCCTGTTAGGTTATACACACACATGGAAGGATTTAAAAAGAGGCAGCCTCTTTCCCGGAGGTTCAAGTGCTTTTCCCAATCACACGCTGACAACCTAAGCTACAGTCTGTATATTCGGGAATCGCAGTGTTGCTTATGGCAACGCAACCAGACAGAGCACTGCTTCGCCCACCTCAGCCTGCTGGCTTGAGAAGCGTGTTCCTAGCGTGTGCGCACACCAGGCCTCAGGCCTCCCACCGGCTGCGGGGAGGGCTAGGGCCAGTGGGCCCCCTACCACCACCCCGTGCTGCAGGGAAGGAGTCTGAGATCTCGACTGCCAGGTTGCCCCTGGGTGCCCTCACCTCCCAAAGAGCAGAAATACCGGTCACCGTGTAGACCACCAGGCCGGCACAGACCCCCTTGGAGAGGCACTGGGGCTGCATGAGGAGGGATCACCTGAGCGTGAGGCTCTCCCGATGCCCACTTCCTCCTCCCATGTACCCGTGCCCTAGGCCTGCTGTAACCACCGTGCCACCATCTGGGTGGCTTAAAGGACAGAGGTGTGAGGTTACGTGTCTGAGATCAAGGTGTCAGCGGGGTTGCCGCCTTCCGAGGACTGTGAAGGAGAACGTTCCAGGCCTCTCCTCCAGCGCCTGCTGTTTCGCCAACAATTCTTTGTCATTCCTTTGCTCCTGCTGCCTCACCCTGACCTCTACCTGCATCTTCACATGGTTTCTCCCTGCTGTGTCCAGATTTCTCTTTTTTATAAGAACATCAGTCATATTGGATTACGGGCCCACCCTACAGCAGTATGACTTCAACTTAACTAATTACATCTGCAGGACCCCTATTTCCAAATGAGGCCACATTCTGAGGTACTGAAGGGTTAGGACTTCATCACGTGCACTTGGTTGGGGAGCAGGGGGGACACAGTTCACCCTGTAATGTTCCATTTCGCTAACTGAGCATCCCCTGTGTGAGGTACCAAGAAGCAGCTCCAGTTCCTGGGCAGCCCCCCCTGTGGCACATGCACGAGAAGCTCCTCTCTAGGGAAGCCCGGGATCCCCACCATCTGAGTAGGCTGCGTGGTAAAAGCTGCCTGACTTCAGAGGACAGGGCTGTCTCTGTGTATGGGGAGGGGGGTCTCAGGCAACCCGTGAATTGGGTCTTGGTAGCTCAGAGGAATCCACAAGTGGAGACGGCAGAGAAGGCTTCCCAGAAGAGAGGACGGGAAGAAGAAAAGCACGTGGGCCCTGGAACTTACCTGGCGGTCCAGTGGGTTCGACCCCTGGTCGGCAAGCTAAAGTCCCCCATGCCGTGCAGCGCGGTCCAAAAAAAAAACACGTGGGCCCAGAAGCAGAAGAAATGACCTGGAGAGACATGTCACTTGACTGTCCCTAGCTACTTTCCAGATCCTAGTGTTATACGTGTCACACCAACAGGACACCTGGCCCAACACCAAAGGGCTTCAAAGGTAGGAGAGTTGACACTTGCCTGGGTGTCAGACTGTCCTGCCGCCACCCTGACCAAAACTGTCAACTTCCCCCGTCACTTCCTCTGGGCCCATATCGCACAGCTACTGTCTTTTACAAAGGCCTATGGGAGTCTGCACCTGCCCTTCTGTAGCAAATGACCTCAGGTGTCTAGTGTCCCCAGCACAGTCTTGTGTGGCCTGTTCAGGTGCCAGTAGGATGAGGGCTATGTGGATACTGGGTCGTGTCACCATTTAAGTCACCTATTCCTTAGAGAAATATGATTTTACGCAAAGCCCACGGAGCTCCTGATGCGCCACAAGGTTGCACTGGGACCCTGCCCTGTGCCTGTCCCATTATGGCCCTGGATGGGCATGTCCAAGGTGCCTGGAGCATGTTCCATCTGGCTTTACATCTCCTCGGAGGTCAGTGCCCAGCCCTGGTCTGTGACCCTGCCTGGCCTGGCCGTGCTCCCTTTGAACAGCTGGATTATCAGAGGTGATAAAAACCAGCTTCATGAGCCCTGCACCCGAGTCCCATTGCCTGGGCTTGGGGGATAATTTACGGCGTGTGAACGTTGGCCCTTGGAGGGGAGTGTAAGTCATGTCAGGTTGATAGAGCCTGCCTCATGGGAAAAGGGCCACTGTTGACTTTTTCACAATGAAAGAGGAAGGTGCTAGGATGCCTAAGTGGAAACAGCTGAGCCCAGAGTGTAGCGGGGGAGCCCCTCCCCGTGTCCCCGCTGCCCCGGGCATGCTGTCAGCGACCCAAGAACTGTAAAATCGCCAGCCCACATCCCTCGCACGTTTCAGCATCAACCAGTCCGCCTGGAACTGCCCTTCTTGACACGGTCTCCCTGGGTCTGGATGTCCCCCAGCCTCCCAGGCAGACCCCAGCCCATCTTCTCTCTCAGGGCATGATGAGAAGGTGGAGAACGCGGTGAGAGCCGGCACCTGCTGTGCCACGTGCAAGGAGTTTCACCAGATGAAGCAGACGGTGCTGCAGCTGAAGCAGAAGGTACGTGCCGGGCGTGTTAGAAACGGTCGTGTAAGATGAAAGGAAGGCCTGGTGGAGGCAAAGGGGAGGAACATCTGAAAACAATAAGAAAGTGTCATCCACAGCCTCACTGGGTATTCTCTGAGCTTGCTGCCAACTAGGTTTGGCCTGGGACGCTTCGCCCACCCACCTTTGGAGCTCATTATCTATAGCTCAACAGAACAATGAAGGCAGGGGATTGACCAGGTGACTAGTAAAATAGACCACTAGGTAAGGGGCACGTGGTGAAGCAGAGGGTGAGGAACGACTAGTGTGACTTTTTGGGAAATGAACATCCAGACACGTGGCCCTTACACAGTTCTAAATAGAATACGGTAAAATCATTTACCGACGTTTTATCAACAGAGAACATCTTCTCTATAAACGTTCATCACTGGCGATGCATTTCTGTAGCAGCTTTATTTTTCACATTTAAAAATTACGACCTGTGCTTTCTGGGCTCCACACACCTCAGAAAGCAGCTGCTCAGATACCCGGTGTCACCAAGGGTGAGGACTGACTCTCTTTGTCAGGCTCCCACGCGTGCCTGACAGCATCATATTTCTGGTAACATTGCTGTGCCGTGAGTAATGCCCCTGGGATGCGCCTAGGGCCCTGAAAGCTTAAGCAACTGTCCGGTGCCCGGGTCAATGGTGTTTATCATACCTGAGGTCAGTGAATTCACCAGTCTGTCGGCAACTCAGAAACTGCTCTTACGCTTGTAAAACGTAAACTTGCTGGTTTGTTTGTTTAATTGCTTCCCCTCAAGGCTCTTAGTACATCAAAGACGTGTATCTAATCTGTTTAACTTTGACATCTAGTTATTGTAAAGGGCAGCAGGGTAAGATTAGACAGTACTGCTTTTCACGTGTTCAACAAACATGCAGGCAGCCCCTAATGAGATCCACAGCTTCCAGTGGAACAGGCAGGTCAGTAGGCTGAGAAGATAAATGGCTCTGCGGGCCTTTGGTACGTTGGTGGTGAAGATCTAGCAGCTTTAGCAGAGGCATATATGTGTATGATGTACAGATTCCAAATAGCTTGTGATCCAATAGAGAGACCAGGCAGAAAACCTTGCAAGTATATCATATAAATTCAGAGTTATCAGTAATACATCCCACACAGATATCCTCACGTTGGACTTGGATTGATATTAGTATTTACTGAGCGAGTCTGAAAAAGCGTTCGTGGAAGAAGTTTGCATTTCGTGGGCCAGAGGATTCGGGCCTGGGCGAGGCAGCTGATGAATGTCTCAAGGCCTAAGGCTACCCTCTGTTTTCTTCTCTGAGAGTCAGTAATCCAAGAGCTATGGGGAAGCTCCTTCCAGCCTGAATGTTCTTTAGGGTCAGTGACGCTAAGTCTCACTAGTTGAGAAATTCAGTTGCTAATTCAACATCTGGCTTTCCCTTAACCTCCCCGCAGTGTTTTACAATCCATGAAAGAAGAAATGTTACGAAGAAGTTGAAAATTTTATGTTACCCTTAAAGCCCTTGCGGCAGAGCTACACACAGATCCAATAATACTTGTTAGTACTCCAGTAACTGTCCTGCAGTGGGGTTGGCCTGGAATTGATCCACCTTAGACCGATTTCTCCTACAAGTGCATTGTGTCAAGTCTGAGCTAAAGCTGGCATTGAAGGAACGTCACAAGAAACAACGCATTTTTAAAGGCGCCTAGTAGAACATGTCACATTCTGCAGTTGATAAAGCCGTTTTATATCCAGGACCCCATTTAATTCTCACCGTGATGCCGATATTGGCAGAGAGGAGCGGTGTTAGCCCAAGACGCAGGCCAGACCCTAAACCCCAGGTCTCCTCACTGCTGCTCCTGTGCTGGTGTGGGGCTTGTCCGTTGATTTTTAACTTCCTCTCACTACTGCTGATGCCATCTGTTCTGTTCAAAAAAGAACATGGGACAGCTGCCCAAATAAACATTGGCTCAGAAGTAGATTACCGGGTGTCCTGGACCGTGGCCAGCCCCATAGTATAAAATGGTATGCAGACATGTTGAACAACACCATGAGTGTACAGTCAGCAAAATCCCAACCGTGTGAAACTCTACAGGGCCAATGCCCTGTGTTCTTCAGTGGATAGATTCTAAGAAAAGTGGAGCAGCGACCTGCAGGTTAAAAGCAGCTTAAAAGACGTATTGTTTTTTCAAGTGGGCAAGACTAGACCATAGTGTCTGGGCCTGCACAGTTGGGTTTGATAAATTATTTTTTTAAAACACAGGAAGTGATTAAAGTCAGAATAGTAGTTACTTTGCGGGGAGGGAGGGAGAAGGCTGTGATTGGGTCAAAGCATGTAGACAAAGTTCTGATTTTTTTTTTTGGCTGCACTGCATGTGGGATCTTAGTTCCCCCACCAGGGATCGAACCTACGCCCCCTGCAGTGGAAGCGCAGAGTCTTAACCACTGGACCACCAGGGAAGTCCCTGACAAATTTCTGATTTTTGACTTAGGTGTTCAATAAAAGGGTGTTTGCCTTATAATAATTTGCTAAGATAGAGATTTGTTTTGTGGGGTTTCCAGATTCTGTGCCTTTATTTTCCAGTGAAAAAGTTTTTTTGAAATGATGTGCAGATCCCAGTGCCTTCACCTCTACAATTTCTTCTGTGTTTTGGGAAGGAAAAAAACAAACAGGTGATTTAGCTAAAAAGAGAGTTTGGGGTATAGATAAAATACCCGTCATTTGACTTGCAGAGAGGGGTCTCTGTCCCATCAGAACACTGAAGAAAAATCTGAGCTAAAGAGCCAGGTTTTTTTTTTTTAAATGAATTTATTTATTTATTTTTAAAATTTATTTTCCGTTGCATTGGGTCTTCGTTGCTGTGCGCGGGCTTTCTCTAGTTGCGGCGAGCGGGGGCTACTCTTCGTTGTCGTGCGCGGGCTTCTCATTGCAGTGGCTTCTCTTGGTGCAGAGCACGGGCTATAGGCACACGGGCTTCAGTAGTTGTGGCACACGGGCTCCCGTAGTTGTGGCTCGCGAGCTCTAGAGTACAGGCTCTGTAGTTATGGCGCACGGGCTTAGTTGCTCCACAGCATTTGGGATCTTCCAGGACCAGGGATCGAACCCATGTCCCCCTGAATTGGCAGGCGGATTCTTAACCACTGCGCCACCAGAGAAGTCCCAAGGAGCCAGTTTTTAATTAATTTATATATTTTTTTATTTTTTACTGGTATGAAGAAATTTTTTTTTCAGGTATGACTTTTTTATTGAAATATAGTTGATTTACAGTGTTATATTGGTTTCAGGTGTTCAACCTAGTGATTCAATATTTTTATAGTTTATACTGCATTTTAAATTATTATGAAATATTGGCTGTATTCCCTGTGCTGTGCAATATATTTCCTTGCAGCTTACTTATTTTATACATAGTAGTTTGTACGTCTTAATCCCCTACCCCGATTCTGTCCCTCCCCCCTTCCCTTTCCCCAGTGTTAACCGCTAGTTTGTTCTCCGTATCTGGGAGTTTGTCTCCATTTTATTATATTCATTCATTTGTTTTACATTTTAGATTTCACATACAAATGATAACACATTTGTCTTTTTCTGACTTACTTTACTTAGCATAATGCCTTCCAAGTCCATCCATGTTGTTGCAAATGGCAAAATTTCATTCTTTTTTATATATCCAAAGAAAACAAAAATGCTAATGCAAAAAGATGCATGCACCCCAGTGTTCATAGCAGCATTATTTACAGTAGCCAATGGAAGCAACCTAAGTGTCCATCAACAGACGAATGTGTAAGGAAGATGTGGTGTATATATATACACAATGGAAGGAGCAAGTTTTTAACAGGTCCCTGTGTTCCTGCAGCAGGGGTGATCTGAGTTGAGAGCAGCGCTGCTGCGGAGCAGTTGAGGAAGTGAGAGTGTTTGTTGAGCACCCGCTCTGGCCTGTGATGGGCTGGGAGATGACGAATGACGAGAATGGACAGAATAAAGGCCTGCCTTGAATAAGCTTCCTGTCTTAGCTGGGAAACCAAGCCCACAGTGGAGTTAACACAATGGCCGAGTGGAGTGGGGCAGGCAGCGGAGGCTTCAGAAGTTAGAGGTCAATGCGATTTCAGAAGTGTGAGCAGATGTGCAACCTGACGGCTGCGTTTGTTCGCTTCAGTGCTGCCTTTAGTGCTGGGCAAATAGATGGCTTCTCAGTGGTTCATGGTTTCCTCTGCTACCTTGATCTAGTTGCTCTGTAAAATGGGTCTTCTCAGGATGGCTGGGAAGACTATTCTATATGAAAGTAACTGTAGATTGCTTTGCCAAGTATCATGAGTAATATTAAGAGAGGCAGCTGGGTGTTGTGGTGAGGACCACAGATTCCAGAACCAGACTGGCTAAGTTTAAGTCCTAGCCCCACTACTTCCTGGCTGTGTGACCCTGGGTAAGTTACTTAACCTCTCTGTGCCTCAGTTCTAGAGAAAGTGGATAACAGTGATACATACTACGTAGGGTTTTCATGATGATCAAATGAGTTAATATTTGTAAAGGACTTAGAACAGTCCCTGCCACCTAGAAAGAGCTCTGTAAATGTGTACCGAATAAATAATAAACATGAATTATATGTCCTAATAAAGTGCTTTACAGGCAGCATCTGATTCGTCCCAACAGCCCCGTGAGGTAGGTATTTTTATTACGAAGGCTAATACGAGATAATGATATTCATAATTCCATTGACTGGAATCGAGGAGAAATGCAGACTCTTCATGCAGACTTCTTCCCAAACATCTGCACCCCTCAAGCCTGTCATCTGCTGTGTTTGGGTAGACGGTCAAGCCAGGATTTCTGGAGGGCCGCCTCTAAAACGCCAGTGCCTTTACATTCCTCTCATCCTGCTGACACACAGAGGAACTGGCCGGAAGCGGGATGTAATCACCCAGCAGGAGGTCAGCCAGGAAGCTGAGGTCGGCGTTTACCGGGTCACTCCTGACTTTTACAAGGGAGCGAAGAGAGCTGGAGAGGGCCCAGGGTGGGTGGGGACTAATCTCTGAAGTCCCTCCACGTGCCGGTCTCATCCTCCCAGCTTGCTTACGGAATTTTACATCCAAAGACTTGTTCGTCTGGCCCAAACCTCTCGTTTTATAAGCATGAAGGTGAGAACCTGGAAGGGTGAAGGGACTTACCCAAAGTCATCCCGCTATTTAGAAACAGAGCCAGGAGCATCCCCTCAACCCCTGACCCCGTCCCACCCCGAAGAGCATTTGCACTGTGTCCGCGGTCCTGGCTGCTGGCGGTTACTAGTCTGGGCGCTGGGCCAGGCACGTTCAGGACATCGTCACTTTCATCCTCCCAGCAGCCCTTCTTAGGTGGATATTACAATCCTCATTATATGGTTGAGATAATCAGTTCTATAGATCCCACAGGTAGAACATGGCAGGGCTGAGATTTAAACATAGATCTGCCTAATGCCAAAACCCACAGATAAAATTCACAATTTAGTTTTTCTCTTGGAAGCAGATAATAAAATTGAACTAGCCTTCAAGGGCCAGTGTTGACCCTCTGTCCTCTAGTTAGAGCAGTTTCGCTTCTAAATTCTCCTCACTCAGGGATTCACCCCCGTTCCACCCCAGGACCCAGGCATTGCAGTCACAGATTGGAGTGGCCTCTCGCTGTGACACAGTGATGCCAGCACCATTGTAAATAAACCCTTGGGACGTAGCTGGGTCCTGGCAGTGACATTGAACCATGAACCCTGACCTGAAATTGTGCAAAGCTGGCTTTCAGATTGCGCAAGGTTGTAATTCTTATCGTTTTCCCTACTGAATTCTAAACGATGATCATAGGGGAATTGAGTGTGTTTCCTTGCATCTTTCGGGGAACACTGGGTCTTCTCAAAGCGCAGAAGAAGACTGTTTATCTGGAACACACTGGATGGTCAGGAATCTTCTAGCTCATGGACCTGCAAGGCTGTCCTTACCCAAGGATTTTCATACTAGCTAAGGGGCTCCAAAAGCACTGAGGGACCCTTCGGAAGAGAGCGTCGGTGCTTCTTTGAGCTTCCTGCCCTCTGAGCATCCTTGCACCGTGAACTGAATGGATTTCAGTAAGAACTCCGAGAAAAGGAAAAAAAAACTGTGGAGGAATTTCCAGGCAGAGGAGCATCCTAGGCTCAAATAGGCCACCTAGGGCAGCTGAAGCAGGAAAGAGGCCTTGACCCAGGAGAGCCTGACGTGTGCTCTGCAGGCGAGCGAGGGGGGTGGACAGGAGGAGCAGGGCAACACCTCAGGCCTCGTGGCCCCGCCCCTTCTGTATGCCAGGCTGCAGGGATACCGCCAGAACCCTCTCGTGGTTTCCCACGGTTTCACCTTTTAGAAACATTGCAAGCACTTCATTAAGGGGCTAATGGGCTGCAGGACTTGGACAGTCACCTTGCAGAGAGCTGGAAGAATTTGTTCTCCGTCAGATGTAGCAGGTACAAGTCGTTTGCCAACATACAGACCACGTATTATTGTGATGTTCGCTTTTCGTTCATACTGGATTTCTTCTGTTAGCAAGAACATCTGTCTCTGTAACTAAGAAAAATCATCGCTTCTACATCTGGCTCAAGATGGCCCCAAACCCAGCAGCCACCCAGCAGGAGAAGGCGATCTTGGGGCAGGGATGTCCTCTAGAGTCATGTTTCAAAATAGTCATGCTAATCATTCCCAAACCTCCATGCTCAGAAACAGACACCAGTGCAGAAGGCCGAGGACTTTATGAAGCCAGAGAAGGTCATCTGGACAGCAGAACTTTCCCAAGCCTCCCAGTGCCATTCACACACTGGTCTCTTAGCTGCAGTTCAGTAGGTAGATTTTGTAGTTTCCCCATAAATTCCTCGGGCCTAGGCTTGGGGGGGTTCAAGATCTCATGATCATCTTTTACTCCACCTTCCTGCTCTGTTACTATCAACCCAGGTGCCCTGAGACCCCAGGGGTTATTCATGTGGCATGGTTGAACTCAACTGGGACTGTCTAGTCTCCCTGGGGCAGGAGGAAATCCGTGGGGAAGAAAAGGAGAGGTGAGAAATGCTGACTTGCCCGTGAAGTAGGAAAGTAAAGAAAACTCCAGGGTTTTTCTTTCTTTTTTTAATTTTTCACTTCATTTTTATTTATTTTTGGCTGCATTGGGTCCTCGCTGCTGCGCGTGGACGTTCTCTAGTTGCAGCGAGCGGGGTTCTACTCTTCGTTGCGGTGCACAGGCTTCTCATTGCGGTGGCTTCTCTTGTTGCGGAGCACAGGCTCTAGGCACATGGGCTTCAGCAGTTGCAGCATGCAGGCTCAGTAGTTGTGGCGTGTGGGCTCAGTAGTTGTGGCACACAGGCTTAGTTACTCTGCGGCATGTGGGATCTTCCCGGACCAGGGATCAAACCCGTGTCCCCTGCATTGATTGGCAGGCGGATTCTTAAACACTGCACCACCAGGGAAGTCCCCAACTCCATGGTTTTTCAAATCAACATTCAATTCTATATTTCTTATCACCAAAAGCTGTAGTAATTTGGAGTTGACATAAGCCTCAGAGGGAGAACTTGCACAATTTCTAATTTAGCACTCTGTGCTGATGCTGAACCCACAGAGCACAACTCTGTCACAGTGGCAGTTGGCCACCTCTGATCACTAACAGGTGGTAGGAAACTCTGTCCGCAGCTCAGATCCGAAGATGGGTGTAGAGCCTCGGAGCGCTCCACGGGCAAGGATGAGATATCCACGGACCTTCTCGTAACTTGCATTGCCCTCTGGCCAGAGGGTCCCCAAGCAGGGCCTCGTCCAGGAGGACGTGGGTGACAAATGCAGCTTGTTTCAGAAAATCGCAGTGATACTTGGTTTCTGTGGGACTCCAGGATCCCGAGTGAAACCTCTGGGGGTAGCTCTGAGCCTCAAAAACGCAGTCTCCACTGATTTTACACCCCTGAATCAGCTTCCTGGAAGGAAGAGACTAGAACGACCATTTATCAAGCACTTAGTACATTTCAGGTCCTGTGCTGGGCACCTGATACACACTACCTGTGTAATCCTCACGTCTTAATGGTGGGCGTTATCAGTGAGGAAATGGACATTAAGAGCGTGCAGTTCTTACCAAGGGTCTCACTGATTCCTGACCTCAAGGAATGCAAAGGTCATTCACGTGTGTGGTCCCTCTGGCTTCCCCTAGAATGAGCTCCTGAAATCAGAGAGAGAGAGAGAGGCAGGGAGCCATGATGCCTTTTATGACTTTATCTCAGAAATTACACACCGTCACTTTCGTCATTTTCTATTCATTAGAAGCAAGTCCCCAAGCACAACCCACACTCAGAGGGCAGAAAATTAGCCTCCACCTTTTAAAGGGAGGAGTGTCCAAAAATCTGTGGACATATTTTAAAACCATCACAGCCACTGTTTCCCAAACACCTGAGCGTACGCGTGACCTGTAAGTCATATTTTCCATCCTGGCTCTCAAGGCGGAGATCTGTTAGAGCCGGGACCATGTCTTGTTCACTGTTGTCGCCTTAGAACGAAGCACAGGGCCTGGCACGTAGTAGTTTCTCAAATGTTTGAGACATGAGTTCTTAATAAAAGTCTGAAACAGGTGGATTGTATTAATTATGAAGATGATGAGTCTAATGATATCTAGGCAGGCTGGAACTGATCCAGGTTCACCCACTAAGCAGCCAGGGGAGTGCTCTTGTACAAGTTGTTTTGACTAGAAGGCCTCCGGGTTTATAAGAAGGATCTCTACCGTCCATCTGCACGCTGACTGGCTCGGATAAAGGCGTATGCACAAGGAAAGGCTCTGTGGCCTCTGCAGACCACACAAGCGCAGGGCATTCCCTGGCAGCGGTGGGGCCGTCGGTGCTTCCTGACCCAGGTTCCTCTTCTCTTTGCAGATTGCCCTGCTACCCAACAGCGCTGCGGACCTGGGCAAGTACATCACTGGTGACAAGGTGCTGGCCTCAAATGCCTACATTCCAGGACCTCCTGGCCTGCCTGGGGGCCAGGGCCCCCCCGGTGAGTATAAAGAAGGGCATAAAAGCACAGAGTGAAAGCAAATAGCATAAAAGGGCGATAGGCTCACCAGCCAGGGCCTGCCGAGAGCTCACGTTTAGTTGGGGGGGGCGGTGCGACAGAGTTTTTTAGCTCCCATGGATGGGAGCAGAAGCCGGGGTCCAGGGAGTTCCATGCTCGTGTGCCAAGAGGGCCTCGGGGAATTGGGTCAAGCCTGAGAAACCCTTCTAACCGATAGTAATCAGGGAGAAAAAAGTCATTGTCCTGGGTGTGGACAAGATTCATAAAGATCATCTTAAGTTACGGAGAAACAAAATGAAAACTATTTTTAACACTAACATATATGAACGTAGGATGGCGTAATGAACTCCTGTGGGCTCATCGCCTGGTGCTAACACCTTATGGCCAGCCTCACTGCCACTCTTCCCCAATCCTGTCTCCTCCTTCCCCTGTTATTTGTGAACACACTTACATTGATATTTATTTTGATATTTATCTCTCTGTTTTCCTTTAAAAGTCAGTCTCACTGAGATACAATTCTATACAATAAACTGTACACACTTAAGATACAGTTGGACGAGTTTTGACAGATGCATACACCCTATATCAAGCACTTCCTAACCACCACCCTATATCTGGTCGACGTCAAGGTGTAGAACATTTCCACCATCCCAGAAAGTTCCCTTGTGCCCTTGGCAATCTACATCCTCAGCTCTAGGCAGTCACTGACCTGCTTTGTATTGCTGCAGTTCTGTCCGTTCTACAACTTCATAGAAAGGAATCTATTCCTTCTGTCTGGCTTCCTCCGCGTACTGTTTTGGAGATTCACCCTTGTTACTCTGAAGAAAATCCCAAATTTCCTATCATTCCGTCAGGCAATACGCAATGAGAACTTTAAAAAATAACAACAGGGTGTTTTCTGTTTTATTAGGAGTCCCTCCATAGATACATCAATACTTTTTATATTAGTGTTAACAAATGACTCTAAGACATGGATGTCTTATCCCTCATGTTCATCGCCTAGCAGTGTGCTAGGTGTTGTGAATGACCTCCTGACATTCTAACGAGGATGACAAGACACATAAAGTGAAAGCAAATAGAATAAAACAGTACCTGCCTGCCCCCAAGTAAAGTATGCAGGTACTTCCTGCTGTGGAAGCTTAAGGAAGAGAGAGATCACTGTAGCCTGCAGTGGTCAGGGGACTTGGGTTTGAGTTGGACCTGGAAGAACACGAGAGGTAGGATTGGTCCAAGCACAGAGGACACGGGCAGATTTTAGGCTGGAAGGTCAGCAAAAGCAAAGGCTCAGAATGCTTCCCAAACTATATGTTTTCTTCTCCACTTATATATTCATCTCCTGGTTTCCATCAAAACCCAGGTGGCCTGGGTCTCAGTCTGTACAGAGACCAAGAACTGGTCCAGGACTTTGGTTTCTCCTCTCGTTCACTCTTTTGGCCTCTGGGTCATGGTTGAGTTTTCTCCAGCAGATGCCACACACAGGCAGCCTCTTGCTGCTTCTAAGTAGACTTAGGTCTCTCCTTACAAACTGATTGTTTGCAGTGTTCTCCATCCTTCTCTAAGAGAATGTTCTCGCTCTGCTTCCCTGGAGGAAGTTCATCCCCCCAGGCCAGCCTACCTGTCCCTTCAACAAGGACAAAGTAGGAACAGGGGAGCCATTGGCTTCTTTCTTCTTCTTTTTTTTCTTTTAACATCTTTATTGGAGTATAATTGCTTTACAATGGTGTGTTAGTTTCGGCTTTATAACAAAGTGCATCAGCTATACATATACATATATCCCCATATCTACTCTCTCTTGCGTCTCCTTCCCACCCTCCCTATCCCACCCCTCTAGGTGGTCACAAAGCACCCAGCTGATCTCCCTGTGCTATGCGGCTGCTTCCTACTAGCGATCTATTTTACATTTGGTAGTGTATATAAGTCCCTGCCACTCTCTCACTTAACGAATGACTTGCTAGCTTTCCTTTCCAGTTCTGCCGTCTGGTTTCTAGCATGGTTTGAGCTGTCCAGGGTCCTTGCTGGAGCAGGGAGTGATTGAGGACTGGCTTTGGCAGTGGGCTATGCCCTTGCTTTCTCCTCCAATCCTTATTCCTTCTCTCTCCTTACTTCTAGCCTCATTGTTTGTGATGCCCTCAGTTGAGATGTGTTAGGGCAACTAGAGAGATAATAAGATTTCTCTTACCCTTAACTAAAATTCCAGTCCTGGAGTCTGTGATAAATCACAGCCTGGGCCACCACTACAGGAAGCTCTACTAGGCTGGAACCCTTTGGCTTTGGTGTTGAGGGAGTGGCTGCTGTTCTGTGCTTCCCACTCTTCCTTTATAAGGTGCTGACGTTTGTACATCAAAGCCCCACACTTTAAAGGCACTTGACATAGCGATCTCTGAAGTTCATTGACTGTGTAAATGAAGGTGCGATATTACCTCTGGCCTGTCCTTGTGCTATCAGAGGTAAAATATTTATATTTTATATAATATAATATATTGTATTATATATAAAAATATATATTATATTGTATATTATTATATATTATATAATATAATATATTTATTATATATTATATAAAATATTATATTTCATATAATATAATATATAATAAAAATATTATATTTATATTCAGAGTTATAAGAGGGATCTGGTTCCCTTCCCAGATGAACTCTTTCAGGATGTACCTGGAACCAGCATTGAGAATAGGGGGTGAGAGACATACTTGGATCGAACATTGACTGCGTTTTATGTTGGCTCAATTATTTTGTGGGCTAGAAAAGACGTCCCCAGACATGATAAGTTTGAAGTCTTTGTTTTGTTTTGTTTTCTGGTGCCTGAAAGCCATTCCATCCTATCACTGTGCTCTGCCGATTGTAGGAGCCGCGTACAATCAAGAAGTAATTACTGTGTGCGTTTGAAAGAGAGGAATCATTATAGCACTAAGGAATACATCGCTGAGGAATAATTATAGCTCAGCAATCAGCCCAGCCTCTTCATTGCAGTCGTTTGACATGACACGTTTACTAAGCAGCCTTCTCTGTACCTGGGCCTCTCTGAGCGTGTGCTGACGATTAAGATATAACCCATGCCCTCATAAAGTTGACAGGCTAAAATGGGTTAAAACACAAGATCCTTCCCCATGCGAAAGAATGAAGTTAGACTCTTGCTTTACACCATATACAAAATGGATTAAAGACCTAAATGTAAGACCTGAAACTGTAAAACTCCTAGGAGAAAACATAGGCAAAAATTTTCATGACATTAGATTTGGTAGTGATTTCTTGGATAGGACGCCAAAAGCACAGATGACAAAAGCAAAAAGAGACCTGAAATTCCCTCATCTGTTCAGGCAAACTGTCTATTCCTCTAGCACCTTTAGCATACGCTGTGATTTTAAAGTCCCTGAATGGTAACCTTAACATCTGGGTCGCCTCTAAGTCTGATTCTGTTGATTGCTCTGTCTCTTGAATGGGGGCTGTTTAATCGGGGAGGGGGCTGGTTTTTGTTTGGTTTTTGGTTTTTTATAATGTGCCTCAAAATTTTCGACTGAATGCCAGATACCATTCGGAGAGGACCAGTAGAGACTGGGGGACAAAATAATTACTCCTGGAGATGGGTATCCAGGCTGCTGGCAAGAAGAATTGGGTCAGTCTAATGAATAACTGAGCCAGGTTTGGGTGTGTTCTCACTGTCTTTACCTCTAGTGTTCCACAGTCTTCAAGTTTTCAAATTCCTCCGATGGCAGGATACTGTTACTCTATGGTTAGTGGGGGCCTAGGGTGCTGGTGGGTGTTTCTCAGTGGTTCTCAGCTTTCAGCAGCCCCTGCAGAGCTGTGCCACTCTGAGCTCCTCTCTCCACATTCTTGCTGTTCTCCAGTGGGAGACTGCTGTGACTTACTACCACGAGGTGGGGCTGTGGAGCTCAAGGATTTTTCAGTTCTCCTGGTCCAGCTGCAGCACGAAGCATGAGCTGGGCATCCAGGCTTTAGGGTAAGGTCTTCTCCCAACCTGTGGCAGTCCAACTCTGGCTTGTATCTGTGGCAGATCTTGAGCCGGAGAGTTTGCTGCCCCTCCTCTTATAGTAATAGCCATCCCCCTGGGTCCTGCAGGAGATTTGCTGCCCCACGTCAGTGGCTTGAGGCTTTTGCCCCAAACGGTTGAAAGTAGGAAGGTTACACAGTAAGACTTGCTCAGAAATAATATTCATATAGAGGTGTGAAGAACAGGTGAGGGGTGAACAAGACTGATGGGAAACAGAGGGACTCGCTCTGAGGCGAGAGTTGAAGCAAATGAAAGGAAGGGCTACAATGAAGAGTAGGCCATGCTCACCGCAACTTGGGGAAGCTGGCGTGCAGCAACAAAGACCGACGCGGCCAAAAATAAAAAATGAATAATTTTTTTTTTTTTTTTTTTAAAAAGGAGGGCTTCCCTGGTGGCGCAGTGGTTGAGAGTCCGCCTGCCAATGCAGGGGACACGGGTTCAAGCCCTGGTCTGGGAGGATCCCACATGCCGCAGAGCGGCTGGGCCTGTGAGCCATGGCTGCTGAGCCTGTGCGTCTGGAGCCTGTGCTCCGCAGCAAGAGAGGCCGTGACAGTGAGAGGCCCGCGCACCGCGATGAAGAGTGGCCCCCGCTTGCCACAACTGGAGAAAGCCCTTGCACAGAAACGAAGACCCAACACAGCAAAAATAAATATATAAATTTATATTTTAAAAAATCATTGATTCTAGAAAATGTTTTTTTTAAAAAGAAAAAAGGAAGGGCTAACATAGATTTTATTTTAGTGCCTCAATGTGTGAGGTGCTACACCGAGTGGTGTGTACGTGTATCTAAAGTCTCATTTAATGCTCAGAACTGCTCTGTAAGGTAGAGTTTTATTAGCCCTGCTTTACAGATGAGGAACTAAGGTTCAAAGAGATCAAGCAGCTTGTCCAAGATTTAAAGGCAGGTCCCCCTGCTGCTGAAACCTGGACACTCACACTCCCCAGCTGCATTAACCACCGCCCTGCCGTGATGGGGGGTGCAGAGGAGCAGATCGTTGTGAGCCGTTAAAGAAGTGAAATGCACAGAACTGGTCACTGATTGGATAAGGAGCTTGTGGAAACAGGGAAATCTGTAGGAAGACTCTCAGGTTTCTGGCTTGAGTGGCTGGGGGACTGGAGGTCCGTGAAAAGAATGGGGAAGTCTGAGTCACTTCGCTGTACACCTGAAACTAACACAACATTGTAAACCAACTGTATTTCAATAAACATTTTTTAAAAGAATAGGGAGGTCAATTTCTGGCCGTGTTAAGTTCAGACTGCCTATGGGACATCTCAGTGGAGAGGTCAGAAGGCAAAGGTCAGAGAGGGAAGAGAAGTGGCTGAATGGGGCTCCTGGACTCTCTTGTCAGTCAGCCTTGCCCTCCTCGCGGGCTGTGGACTAATGAGGTGTTCTTTGATTGCAGGCTCACCAGGACCAAAGGGGAGCCCAGGCTTCCCGGGTATTCCAGGCCCCCCCGGGCAGCCCGGCCCGCGGGGCTCCATGGGACCCATGGGACCGTCTCCTGATCTGTCCCACATTAAGCAAGGCCGGAGGGGCCCCGTGGTCAGTATTTCATCAGAGCTCCCATGTGTAGTTGGGGAAGGCGTGTTCCTTCTGTTAAACTAGGTCCCTTTGTCTTGTAGGGCCCACCAGGTGCCCCAGGAAGAGATGGTTCTAAGGTAAGTCTTCTGAGGGGTCCTTACAAGCCTTAGGTTTCTCAGTTTCCACCTACTGAGCAGGCATCACGTAAAACTCAAGCACAGTTTGTTGTCCCCATTTTGCATGTGGCGAAGTTGAGACACAGATACACCTTTTGTCCCCAAAGCTGGGAGGAGAATCTAAAAAGCCATTTTCTTAAAATACGGAACAACCGTAATAACAAAAACAACCGCCAAAACCGCTTCTAAGAAAAATCACCCTATAAATGTTAAACAAGCCTCCTTGCTGTCATGGTAGCGTGGGTTTTTCTCGTTAGCCAGTGTTACATGTGGGGCTGTTTTGTGTGTGTTCCCATTTCTTTGTGGTGTTTAAGTCAAGAACAGGAGAAGTCCCATTCTGTGCAAGTGGGTGGTTCCACTCTGAGGGCTGCCTGCCACTTGCCTCATACAGAAGTCAGTGTGAGTTACTTTGGAGGCTTCTAAGTTATTCCACACACTGCCTGGAAATAGCAGCTTTCCTGCTGTCAGATCTGGTTGGAAAATGTATGGCCTCGGGGGAAATCAAAATGAGAGGCACTTGACTCAAAGCAGCTCGGTTCAAACCAGCGATCCCACGTGTGGAGCTTCAAGCTTAACGTTTGTTTCCCGTAGGAGGTATTTTCTGTTTTGTGCAGGCAGATGGTAGTGGTGGGGTACCTAAATAGAGACTGGGGTGGTGGCATCCGTGTTGTCCAGAAAGCTAACCCTGACCCTTCTGTTCTTAGGGGGAAAGAGGAGCACCTGGCCCCAGAGGGTCTCCAGTAAGTAGCACCACCTGTCCTGCTTCCCCAGTGCAGTGTGCTCAGGGCTGCAGCTCTGATGAGCCTGTAAGTTGGTCTTATGAGCAACAGCCAGCCCCTTCCAGCTGTCGCTCAACTTGCCCACAGAGAACTCCGTGGTTAGAAGAAGAATCACAGAAGCCTTTAGCAGCTGGTTGGGGTTTACTTTTGAAAATTCATTTCCTATTGTTGTTTCTATTATCATAGCTAATCTCTACTTGGAATGTCTTCTCTTAAGATTCAAAACCCCAGTATGTCGTGAGTCTGTTTCCAGGTATGTCTTACAACATCTGAAGGAGCTAAAGAAGAAATCTACGGGGTTAAGTCATAACTCTGAACGTTTAAGAATTTAGCCACCACTAGAACCCTAGCAGGTTGGATGACCATCCCCTCCAGGAAGCTCAGACGTGCTCAGCTACTCAGGACCATTGAGACAAAATTAGCTGGATTGGATGTATAGTGTCTGGGAGATTAAAAGTGAAAATTAATCGTATCCAAAAGCACAGATGATTCAAGCAACCCCATTGCTTGTGAAGAAGTCAGTGTCACTTCTGAAGAAAGACAAAGATCCTTGACCTTAGAGGTAGGAGGTCTGAGATGCCATCTCCACTCTTCCACCTGTTAGCTCTCTGATCACGGCCATGTCACTTAGCATCCACCTCTGGGTGTCCATCCCCTAATCTGTGCAGTGCAGGTGGCATCTGAACTGCCACACCTCAGGTGATCATCCACTGATGTCAGAATGCTCTCCGTACAGCACTGAGTGCTTTGCAGAGTTACGTAAGCTGCTGTCCTGCTGCTTGCTAAGGTGGTGGCTTCAAAGCAGGGGTTGCAGAGGCTGATAAAGGTTGAAGTCCAGGGCTTCCCTGGTGGCGCAGTGGTTGAGAGTCCGCCTGCCGATGCAGGGGACACGGGTTCGTGCCCCGGTCCGGGAAGATCCCACATGCCGCGGAGCGGCTGGGCCCGTGAGCCATGGCCGCTGAGGCTGTGCGTCCGGAGCCTGTGCTCCACAACGGGAGAGGCCACAACAGTGAGAGGCCCGCGTACCGCCAAAAAAAAAAAAAAAGATTGAAGCCCAGAACACTCATGTTCACACATTATTTTCCCATGTTCCACACAGCACTTCATAGAAATCAAGGCTTAGTAAATAGTTTATAATGACAAAAGGTGTTCAGTCAGTAGAAGAATTAGGAAGCCTTTGTTTGGACCTTTCCTGGTCAATGAGGAATGGACGCCTTTACCATATACTGAACTTCGTTTAAATTACAGTTATAGGGCTTCCCTGGTGGCGCAGTGGTTAAGAATCCGCCTGCCAATGCAGGGGACACGGGTTCGAGCCCTGGGCCAGGAAGATCCCATATGGCACGGAGCAACTAAGCCCGGGTGCCACAACTACTGAGCCTGCACTCTAAAGCCCGTGAGCCACAACTGCTGAGCCCACGTGCCACAACTACTAAAGCCCACGCACCTAGAGCCCATGCTCCGCAACAAGAGAAGCCACCGCAATGAGAAGCCCACATACCGCAACGAAGTGTAGCCCCCGCTCGCCACAACTACAGAAAAGCGCACACGTGGCAACAAAGACCCAACACAGCCAAAAATAAAAATAAATTTATTTTTTAAAAAAATTGCAGTTATAGTCAACCATCCTTATAGACATTTTAATAATTTCATTTTTAAAAAGATAACATTTAAAAATGTGTTATGCTACATGCCCTGTACATGCATTAACTCATTAAACCCTCACTTATGAAACCCTACAGAGTTAGGACTATTATTATCCCCGTTTTATGGATGGGAAACAGAAACCCAAATCAATTAAGTAACTTGCCCAGGGCAACACGGCTAGTAAGTGGCAGAGCTGAGGTTCAAACGCAACAGAACCCCAGCCTCTTAACCACTACTCTCTGCCTTCGTAAGTGTCTTCCAGGGTTCTTTGGAAAGTAACCTAGGAGGGTTATTCTCATATTCTGTCATTTTACTGGATTTGATAGAGCCTAGAGCTACGAGAGGTCAGCGTGTCACCATAGCTCATCCGGGAGCTGAAGGAATAGAAGGCAGAATCCCCCAGGCTGTTGTAGTCCTTATGTTTCGTCCCTTTGCGACACAGAGTTGACTTAAGTAGTTGCCAGCCAGCAGCAGGACAGCAGACCCCGGAGCCCACGGAAGCCATCAGTCGGCCAGGGGTTGGGTGTGTGGTGGTCTAGCTTTGACACCTCTCTCCTGCGCAGGGACCCCCTGGTTCTTTCGACTTCCTGTTGCTCATGCTGGCGGACATCCGCAATGACATCACCGAGCTGCAGGAAAAGGTGTTCGGGCACCGGACTGACTCTTCAGCAGAGGAGTTCCCGTTACCTCAGGAATTATCCAGCTCTCCAGAGACCATGGACTTCGGCTCTGGAGATGACAACCCCAAAAGAACTGAGACAAGAGACTTGGGAACCCACAGAGACTTCTATCCTTAGCACACGCCGACATCTTCACGCCAAAGGAAGAGCAGTGTTCGCCTGCAGTGAAATCATCCAGAGAACAGAACAGAACACCACTGGAGACCTAGAAAAGATACGTTCTTTTTTTCTTTTTTTTAAACTCTTTTCCTTTCTTCTCCGTACTTCTCTTATCCCAAACACTATTTTCAGGCTAGACATACTAAAGACAAGAGGGAGGAAATGATTGATTTACTTGCTTCCCCTGGAGAATCTGCATGGAACTTTCCTTTGACTTCCTTATTTCCCAGGGACTTCTGATTTCTGAATCAGGTACTCTCACAGTGTCTTAAAATTTGGCAGACTATCAAAAAGTGGGGAATGGCAAGGCGGTTCTAAGAAAATGTGAGTTTACTTATTAAAAATAATAGATACGTGTCCAAAATAGACTATTACACCTCAGTGTCAAAGTTAAATCAAATTAAATGAATTAAATCAAATTAAGTCAAATTAAATCAAAATTTTCAGTGAAAAGGGAGAGATGACAATGTATATTTATCTTGGTGGATAATTCTTTTTCCTTGTCAATCTAACAGATTTAAAATATTCTGTCCTCTTATCCAACCTTGTTTCCTAACTTTGATTAAGGAAAGGAGAGAAGGAGTGGAGATTAGAAAAGATGGAGAAAAATTACAGTCCCGTATTGACTGTCCTATAAGCTGCCACATACTGACACTCAAGATGTGACAGTTAAGGGTTCCTACCACGCTTACCTATAACTATCCTATTGGAAGAAGAAAATTACTGTCGCTGTAGGAATAAATTCCATTGTCAAGACAAAAAGTAAGTGAATGCAGTGCCCTGGTTCACATTAGAACAGCGGGCTCCCGGTTGGCCAGGACGTTTTAAAGCTATCTGATCGATTGAGTGAGCTTGCTTAGTAAACCACAGATTATTTGTTAAAGGTAACTGACCCTCAGGGAGAGGTGCCGAATTCCCTGGCTGTGACCGGGTGCCCGCCAGGTGCCATTAGGCTGTGATCCAGGTTGAATCGGTGTACGGTGGTGCTCAGGCTGGAAGAGGCTGCCTGCTCGGGTTGTTGGCCATGGGGCAGAAGAACCTTGGGCAGGGGACCTGCTGCGTCACAGAGGCAGGTAAATGTGCTGTCTGTGGGAATTAGAAGCCCTTGTCAGGGGCCAGCCAAGCTTGCCAGCGTGTTGAGACTAACACATGATTGAAAGATCTCTTGGATGAGGGAGGGGCAAAACAACAGTTTTCCTCGTTTGCTAAAAACTTCCTCCCGGTTTTTCCTTAATTTTCCATAATTTAGTCCTAGTTGCAGTTCTTGCGGGTCTTCTTGATTTCCTTTCCTCGGCAAACACAGGAAGCAGCTGGCAAAGTATATTCCCAAACCTCCCCTGGAGTCAGTGTTCGCTCTTACACTTCTGGGTCCCAGAAGGACACACATTCCGGAAAAGGCTTTTTTCTCTGGAACCACAGGAGCACGAGTGCTCAAGGGAGGGGCAGGAACATCTGCCACTTTGTAATATTGTTGGGGAACCTCTTGGTTTTAATGGGCAGCTTACAGGCTCCTTCAGGTTCACTTTGTGGCTTTGTCGTTTGACACCCAGAATGACGTTTCATCGACCTGTTCAGGAGACCTTTGTACTTGTATTAAGCTTCACAAAGGACCACTGTTACAACTTCTCTTTGCTCATGTTCCCATTTCCCACCCTGCAGTGTCCCCATGACTTTCTGGGCGGTTTGTGTTTAATTTTCTTTTTCCATCTCCTTTTAGCCTACATCATTTCACTCTCCTGGGAGAGCTTGTTTAAAGACAACCACCATGGGTGTTTATATTGCCACTTTTCAATCTTTCTTCAGAACGATAGGAAGGGCTTGTGTTTGCAAATCTCAAGTGACACCAGCCTTCCTTCTCTCGTCCCCATCCTGTTAGAGACACAGGGCTCCAGTCAGCCAGCCAGTGGCTGAGTTTTTCACCAACACTTGACTCCGCTGTTTCTTACTCACGCAAAGTCCCCGGTGACTGTCCACCAAAGTGTTACAGCTGAAAGCGAACGCATCCTCAGTGCTCCTTTTCTAGGATCTTTCCTGCCCCCCTTCAGCCTCTCCAGAATCTAATCTTCACAGCAGAAGCACTCGCCAGCCACGGGTTCGCAGAGATGAACTGAGCAGCTGTTGATTCCCATCTGGTATATATATTTAACGTTTGCCTGCTTGTGGGACGCGGTATTTAAAGTGTGTGGATGGATGAATGCTAAAAAAAAAAAAAAAAAAAAAAAAAATGCACAGGCTCTATGAGAAATGATGAGGTTCATCTTTGATTTTTTTTAATGAAGAATTTAATTACCTTTTTAACCATGAACTGTATGTAGAAATAGAATTCTCTTCTCTGTTGTTGAGTACTCATAAAATGCAACGAAATTGCGTGTTTAGCCGGAGGCTAGGGTAATATATTAACAATGAATGGAAGGTGGTAATATCTGGGATTTGTGAGACGATTCTGGATAAGATTTTCTAACAAAACACACAGTAACCTGTATTTTGTCATCTCAATCTGCTGGATCAGGTCAACTTATACAATAATTATTTATCCTCAGAGTTTCAAAACTTGGACTGCTACCATAGGACTAAATATGTACTCTGTATGCCCAAATTATATTTTTCAAAGATAAGACATAAGGCATTGTTATTCCTAATGTGTCTTTTAGCTATGGGTGAAAAACCAAAGCTTCACTGTCTAAACAGGACTTCCGCTTAGAACCTAATGGAAAAGGCTTTTGGGGGTAGCGGGCATAAAATTTGCTACTTTTGGTAATCCACTTCATGTGTCATGGGGAAGAAAGGTCTTTGTACACTCCTCAATTCTTTCCCAGAAATGCTGACTTCAATTTTTTGCACCCTGATAACTAGAACTTAGAATAGGACTTCATAGATTGCTTCTGTTTCGGAAAGCGATGGGCATAAAACTCTCCAGTTCAAAATAGCGCAAGGAGGGGATACATTTTAGTGTAAGAAAATCCTCCTCCCTTTCCAATTCCACAGGGAGAAATTATAAGCTTTATGATGCCAACGCCTATGGGGATACACAGGGAATGCTGTCTTGTCTCTCCTTCTGTATTAATTCTAACACCTGCCACAGAATGAATTGGTCAACTAAAGTCATTTCTACCGTATAAACTCAGGCAGGTGTGTTCCTAGCCAAACAGGTAAATAACAAATGCACATTGGCATCCAGGGGTCGGGGCTTTGTTACTCCACCAGATGCCAGGTGAAGGGCCCCCTGGTTCTGGCCATGCTCCCTTTCTAGGGTTCATACTACTGTCGGCCTCGTGAGGCCTGCTGCCAGGCGTGCAGGGGGAGGATCTTCTTCGTGACTAGGCACCAGGCATCTCCTTGGGGTGATAGCAAATCCCTCCTCATACTTCGAGTGTCCCTCGCCCTCTCCCCACTCCAGCCTGTCACAGAGCAGCAGTATCACCTTAACATCTTTCAGATAACCTTTCCTGAAAAGGAAATTCATTTGCAGGAATCCAGGCCAAACAACTAGAAGAACAGAGCCATCTATAGTTATTAATAGGGGCTTCCCTGGTGGCACAGTGGTTGAGAGTCCGCCTGCCGATGCAGGGGACACGGGTTCGTGCCCCGGTCCGGGAAGATCCCACATGCCGTGGAGCGGCTGGGCCCGTGAGCCATGGCCGCCGAGCCTGCGCGTCCGGAGCCTGTGCTCCGCGACGGGAAAGGCCACAAGAGTGAGAGGCCCGCGTACCGCAAAAAAAAAAAAAAAAAAAAAAAAGCATAAAGTTATTAATAATGAGTTCAGGAAATAGATGAAATTTGTCCTGGCACCATCAGCATGTATGTTTCACAACAAATCAAAAAATAATTTTCCATTTGAAGAAAAAACACAAACATGGCCGTAATTGTTAACACATAAAACCTTGGACTTCACGTGCTCCTGCAACAAATATTACTGCTTTAGGGATATCACAGAAAGAAGACCCTTTTACACATCCCCCAGGGGCCTCAGCGTTCTTTATGAGATCCCCAAAGCAAGCACCCTGGGGAATTCCATGTGTGTCGTGACTCTGTTTTTATTTCCAGTGGCTAGTCATATCCTTCAGTAGCTATGTTCGTTATTTATAACAGGTCCATATAACAGTTGAGCTAGTATTCAGTTATGGATGTGATGCTATGACATACTTTTGACAAGATTATATATGTCCAATAACAAAGTTATTTTTCTTATGTGGTTGTACTGTGCTTTATCCTGCTGCTCAGTCCTGAAGAAGTAGTCTGTTTATCAGATGGATACGAGGTGATGGAGAGACATGTTTCCCTGAGGAGCCAGAATCTGCCTTCCGGGTGGGCCACCTCCTGGGGGAGTGTGGTCCCAACATTTGAGTCTGAGTCAAGGTCTGAGGGCCCAGCTTCCACTGAAGCTGAGTCTCAGAGGCCCACGTCCCCAGATGGGGAGGGATCCTCTGGGACCCCCGTGGTGGGGTTTTCAAACCAGAAACTCTCTGGGGATTATTGGAGGTGCCTTAGCGGGAGGCTTGTGAGCGTTCCACACCTGCCGCAACTCCCACTGCCCCGTGAACAACTCAGCCTTCAGTTGGATTTGGATTGGGATTCCACGTAAGTTTTCCTTTGGAAGGAAAAAAAAGTTGACTACCTAAAAAAGAGGTTACAGTAGAGTTGGGGGAGAGAAAGAAAGCCCCGTGAGCTGGTTCCCTTCACATAAGTTCCCTTATGTGAAGATTAAGAGGAGGGGAATTTTCATCAGTTGGGCCACACGGGAGATGGAGTTATGTAGTGAAAAGGGAGGTTACTTCTAAGAGATGTACAGCACTCTTCAGCAGGGTGACTTTAGCATCCCAATCTATTAATCTGTGTTTGCACATCTCACTTCCCTCTAGCAAATAGTTATCGAATGCTTGCTGTCAGCTGCACACCGCGCTTTGCGCAGCGACACAGGGAAGCAAAAAGTCATAATCCCCATCCTCCTGGGGATTTTTGGCAAAACAGACACGGATCCTTCCAGGCAAAATAAATTAATTCCGTAAATATGCAATTACAAACTGTGATCAGTGCTATGAATGAAAAGTATCGCAGGAGCCAGTACCAGCTCGTGCCAGTAGGAACCGCCCTTCAGTCCCGTGCCCTTCTTCCCAAAATCACACACACACAGCACCCAAGAGCATTAACACCAGAGCCCCACGAGAGCTCTAGCCCTGGCAGAGAAAAGCTTTCATCCTCTGGATGAAACAGCAGCCGGTGGAAATCTACAAGACCCCTTCATATATGATACTTCCAGGCTTTTTAATTGAAAAAGGAGCTTACTGAACCAAAAGCTGGGTGATTGCCTCTGGATGTCCCATTTGTGCAGTTGGCTGGTAACCTCATGTGCTCTGGTCTTGATTCCCAGCACAGTTTGAGGCTTGTTTCCTCCCAACCAGGACACTGAAGTTTTGAAAAAACTGGCTGTGCTTTTGGACCACCCCCAGCTCCTGTGCAGACTCTCACCACCTGCTCACATCTAGATGCAAGGTTACCCGGTGGCCAAGTGGGAACCTGCACTCAGCTGCTGGGGGCTCCACACAAAAAAGGTGACTCAGTGAGGGGCTCTGGGGACAGCTGCAGGTGAGTTGCAGGGTTCTGGGGAACTGATAGAGATGTGAGGAAGAGGGGTGTGTCCATTTCCTGGGGCTGCTGGAGCAAAGTACCACAACTGGGGACTTAAACAACAGAAATATGTTTTCTTGCAGTTCCGGAAGCTGGAAGTCCAGTGGGTGTCAGCAGGGTGGGCAACCTACTGGAGGCCCTGAGGGAAAGCCATCCCATGCCTCTCTCCGAGAGTTTCTGGTGGTTGCTGGCAATCCTGGATGCTACGTGCCTCTGACGTCACACGCCATTCTCCCTCTGTGTCTCTGTGTCCCTGTGCCTTCCCATGGCATCCTCCTTTCCGTGTGTTCTGTGTCTCTGTTTTCTCTTCTTATAAAGACACTACTTACTGGATGAGGACCTACCCTAATCCATTATGACCTCATCTCAATTTAATTATATCTGCAAAGACCCTATTTCCACAAAGATCACACTGAGAGGTACTAGGTAGACATGAATTTTGGGAGGACACTATTCAACCCAGTACAAGAAGAAAATGTTCTCCCCAGTCATTGACTCTTGTCACCTGGCTTATTTCCTTTAATAGCATTTTTTCCAATCTGAAATTCTTACTGGCTCCCTTCATTCAAGACAAGTTTATTGAGCACCAAGGATAGAGCAGTGATAGCACAAAGTCTCTGCTGTCATGGAGTGTGTCTCTTGGTCCAGGAAGACAAACAGATCTATGTTTTAGGGTTCTCCAGAGAAACAGAACCAATAGGATATATATATATGTGGGTGGATGGATGGATGGATATAGATGCGTGTGTATGTATGTACACAAACAGAAAGACTTAAGGAATTGGCTCATGTGATTGTAGAGGCTGTCAAGCCTTAAAACTGCAGGGTAGGCTAGCATCCTGGAGCCCCAGAGAAGAGCTGATGTTGCAGTTTGACTCCAAAGGCAGACTCCTGGCAGAATTCCCCCTTCAGGGTCAGTGTTTTTCTATTAAGGCCTTTGACTGATTGGATGAGGCCCACTCACATTACAGAGGGCAATCTGCTTTATGCAAAGTCTACTGATATAAATGCTAATCTCATCTAAAAAAAATGCCTTCACAGAAACATCTAGAATCACGTTTGCTCACATATCTGGATACTGATACCAAATACTGGGCCTAGCCAAGTTGACACATAAGCCATTATAAGCCATTATAATATGTATCAGTATTAAAAAGAACTATGGGGGGAAATTAAGGGTAGAGGAATAGAGTGCTGGAGGGTGTCTATTTTAGGTGGGATCTTCTGGAAAGACCTCACCGACAAAGGGGTTGTGAGCAGAGACCTGAATGAAGGGAGAGGTGAGCCATGTGGAGATCCTGGGGGAGAAGGATCCACACAAGACCCTGAGGAGGACCTGCTTGGGGTGCTCGAAAAGTAGCAAGGGGTCAATGTGGCTGGAAGTGAATGAGCAAGGCGGGGGGAGGAGTGGTAGGAAACGCCTTGGAGAGGCAGCCGGAGCCCAAGTAGAGCCTTAGGACTTTGCATTCCCTTCTGGGCCCGTGGAGGGTCTTTGAAGGGGCGAGGGCGGAAGCAGGGGAACCCATTGGGAGACTATTGAAGCAAGTTCCTTGTTTTTTGACTGTCTCCCTCTGTGAGAACTTGCTGCTTGTCTGGTGTCTGCTTCCTTTGCTAGACTAGAAACTCAGCGGGCAGGAACTTTCTACTTCTGTCTGCTGTATTCCCAGCATCTGCCCCTGTGCCCAGTATACAGCAACATTTTATAGCATATTTGATAGAATTACACATTTAGCCTTCCCCAAACCCTATTAGGTAGGTACTTTTATTAGCCTTAATATAGAGAGGGGTAAAATAGCTTGCCCAGGGTCACACAGCTAAAGCAGTTGTAACAGAGCTGTATTTCAAAACACATTAATTCACCGTCTGATTAATCCTGTAGGATACATGTAACTCGGCCCCCCAGCCCACGTTCTCCTCCGACATTGGAATCAAACACGACGTCACAGAATGGGCTTCCATGGTGCAGGAGACCAGCATCACCGTTTGCTTCCACCATGCAATTTCCTGATCTATAAAGAATTAACCTTTCTGACCTTCTGATATGAGGTGACTGGCAAATGTACACAGACTATTAACATATATTCTCAAGGTAATGAAGAAAGAATTACAAAACAATTATAGTGACTATTATGTAGTGTTGGATATGGCCCAAAGATAACTGGGAGTCAAGACTCAAAAAGAAATACAATAGATTAAATAACACATTATCTAATAGAAGGAAACATGCTATTTTTCAGGAAAGATTTTTTTTTCTAGAAGGAATATATCAAATGAGTCTTTATCACTGACCTACATACAAAACCATTTCTTTATAAAGCTTCATGGTGAAAGTGAGGGAACCTAAGAAAGCATGTTTCCGTTCAGCTGTCAGAGGGGTTAATTTCATGTTGCAGGTATATGTCTGATGGGTGAACTTAAGGAAAGGGTAGAGCTTAGACTGCCTTGAGGAGTAACCAACCAGATCATAAGATCAGCAGCTTTCATGGGACTTCCCTGGTGGCTCAGTGGTTAAGAATCCGCCTGCCAATGCAGGGGGCACGGGTTCGAGCCCTGGTCCAGGTAGGTCCCACATGCCACGGAGCAACTAAGCCGTGTGCCACAACTACTGAACCTGTGCTCTAGAGCCCACATGCCACAACTACTGAGGCTGCGCTCTAGAGCACGTGCTCTGCAACAAGAGAAGCCACTGCAGTGAGAAGCCCGCGCACCACAACGAAGAGTAGACCCTGTTCACCACAACTAGAGAAAGTCTGCAGGCAGCAACAAAGACCCAACACAGCCAAAAATAAATTTTAAAAAATTAAATAAAAGATCAGCAGCTTTCAAATGTTTTGACATTGACCCACTGGAAAAATACACACTGACCCAACACTTACAATAATTGAAACAAATTTCACAAGGTTTACCCCTACTACATATGATGCACTCATATGTTCCATCATTGCATTTTTTTAAAAATCCTGGTCGCAAGCACTGAATTGATTTCATGACTTACTAACGAGCGGCAGCCCACAGTTTGAAAACCACTTGCTTAGACCACGTGCGTCTCAAACTTTATTGTGCGTATGGATCAGTGGGGGGACTTTACAAAAGTGCAGATTCTGATCCAGTGGTTATGGCGAAGGTGGGGTCTGAGATTTGCATTCTCACAAGTTCCCAGGTGATGTCACCCCTGCAGCTCCGTGAACCACACTGTGAGTGGCAAAGACCCATCTGCAGCACAGGAGTATCTGCTCTGAGCTTTAGATGGGAGCAGGAGAGAATCCGATTAATTTAGGACTCTGACAAAGAGTCAGGAATGCACATATGGCTATTATATCTCAATAATGGAATCCCTTGTGCCTGCTACTGTGTTAAAGAAAACATGGCTTCCCTGGGAAATGGCATCCTGAGATACCGTCAAATAAAACTTACGTCACCATTAACGTTTTATGAGTAATCAAGTTGAAAGCCAGCTGAAGGGGAAAGAAAATGTCTGGAGGGGAGACGGAGACCCTGGTGGGGAAACAGGAGGGTGGCAAACACAAGCTTTGTGCAGGTTGCTGTTATCTGGGAGGCTGGTTCCCAGAGATGGGAGGACAGAAATGAAGTCCGCGCAGCCGGTCGACTCAGCTGAGCTGGATTCGCCTCCTGTTCCCACGCGGTGTGGTGTCTTCACCAGCATTCCCAGGCAAGTCAGGGACTCCAGATTCTCGTCCGTTTCTGGCAAGGTGACAACTTATGTTTTGAATTCTAACTTCTTCAGTCTCTTTTCTGTGGCTTTTTATCCCCTTCTGTCTCTAACCTCACTGCCAACCGCACTGGGAGTGGAAGCTGGGTGGGGAAATGATTAAGCCAGAAGGAAAGTTGTATCTATGGAGTCATGTTTTGTTTTATAAATAGTTTTTATGATATATAAGGATGGCACTGTTTCCAAAGTCAAGTGTTGTTGGTGTATCTATGGAGTCGTGTTTTGTTTTATAAATAGTTTTTATGATATATAAGGATGGAACTGTTTCCAAAGTCAAGCTTCATTGGTTTTGTTTGGTTTTTTAACTGTAACCCATGGGTGTTCTTGGCGCTCTCTGCTTCGTCTGCCCCAGCTCCCCCAGAAACACAGTAATTAACGTGGATCTGCCCTGAGTCAGCTCGGAGACAGCTGTTGACCTTGTTACCCCCAGAATTCTGGAGATAATGCACAGCGTCTTGCTAGTCTGCCATCACGCCATGTAATTGAAAGACCACGTCACGTAGAATACGCCTCCCCTGTACCAACAGGATCATTTATTTACAATTCAGTAAAAGCCTCAGCCCAAACCAGCAAAACCATCTATATGATTGTGGAGAGCCATAGGTGGGTAATTTGCCTTCTGACAAAAATCTGGAGAGGAGAAAGGTGCCACAAATTGAATTAGGTTCCGATTGTTCAGAAAGGAAATAACAGCTGGAAAACATTTCAAACAGAGATCCCTTCGAAGAGCCTTCCAGGGACAGCCGCCAAGTACATTTTTCTTTCCAGGCTTATTCTGTGTGCTGTTGGCTGCTGCGGTCCATGCCACCAGCCAGATTGACACACGCTTTATATATAAATATCCACACCGTGTGCGATGAGAGCCTTTGGATTGACAGGATTTGATTTGTTCCAAATAAGTGCAAGTGGCCCCAGGGAATTGGCTTTCCCAGCTAGAGGGGCATCCTTCTGCCAAGGATCACATCCACGGTCAGCGTAAGAGAGCACCTTCTCTGAGCAAGGCTCTGTTGAGTTACCAACGCTCACTTTGTTGCACCTGCGTCTTCCTCTGCTTGGTTCTCTGATTACTGGACTTGGAGTTCCACTTGGTGGCCTGTCCATGGTCAGACGGGACTGAAGGGCTGCAGCTATGCTCCTTCCCGACACCCACTTTGCAGAGAGGTACATGGGCATCCCTCCCTCGGGCAGTTCAGTCTCACTCTTGTCTTTTACTTGATTCCCAAAGTCTCCAGTGAGACCAGAGAATCTGGTTACTATTCTCAGGGGAGAGTTGCCCTGGGTTGCCTCAGGGCTAAGGGGTGAAGGTGGATCCTGGATGCATGGTGGGGACCTCAGAGGAGTGAAGGACCACCCTCTAGGGGAATGGGGAAGCTGCAACCGACAACCCCATATACCAAGCCTCCCCACTCCCCCCCGCCCCCGTCCCTGCCCCCTGCCATGAGTCTGCCTCGAGTCTGAAATTCTCACCACTAACTTCCCTTCTTAGGGACCGTCCACTCAAGTTACCGCTTTCAAGAGCTGTTTTATCCATAAACCAGCAGGTACATGGAAAAGTTAGTTACCTGACTCTATATTAAGACCCAAACAGAAAACAATTTTGACGGAATTTGTGATATGTAATGAGGAGGGAGAGACAGAACCAATCTCAGAGCTAAACTCCAGTATGGCTGGTTCCAGGGCAAGAGGGAGGATTACAAGAGAATCCAAGACAGCAAGCCATGAGCTTTGTTATCTCAAACGCACCTCTTCCAGCTCAATGAATGTTCTCTCCACTTAGGCATCATTGTGAATTGGGAGGCTTCTGAGTCACTTCCGTTGCTAGCTGGGTGACCCCCGTGTCACAGTAGGGGAACAGGAAGGAGTGAGTTCAGCCTCACTCGCAACAATTCGGATCAGGGCTGTATCCGGGTCAGAGTCGTGCCGGGGGCTTCTCCACCTCCCACTCTTTGCTGTCTTGAAAGACCGGGTCCTTGCTTTCTCCCAGGCACTATTAGTAGGCAGTCATGCCAATCTGTTTCCTACCCTTCATCATAAACTTCTTGAGGACAGGAATTGACCATCTTCATAGCTTCCAGGGAACCTAGAACCGTGTTTGACGCACACACATTAAGAGTTCAGAAAATGTTAGGTAGCAACTAGTTGTTAAGGATACAGTCACGAGTGGCCCCCAGTTACTTCCATGCATTCAACTACTCAACAAATAACGCATCGACTGCGCTCTGTGTGCCATGCACCGTGGTGAGCACTGGATATATAATCGATATCAAGACCAGCTCTGGTCCCCTGTCTTTATGGGGTGGTGTAGTCTAGTGAATGAAATCACCGGCCTGTGTGGATACACACTGAAGCCCCGTCACCTTTTTAATTTTTGTACAAAATTTTCCCAAGGATCTTTACAATTCGAAACTGGATTCTTCATTCTAGACACCACCACCTGCTCTCGCCCATTTTATAGAAGAGCCACCACACTGGCCAACAGGACAAGGCCTGTCACATGCTTTTCCTGCTGCTTCCTCTTCCACACTAAGTGTGTGTTTACAGATGGGTTTAACAAGCTGCAAAGCCTGCTCAGGACGTGGAATTTTCCTTTCGAACCAAGATTGTGCTTTGACCCAAAGCTGAGGTCAAAATGCACTAAGAACCCTCACATTCAAAGTGAGCATCTTCTAACAGGCAGTAGCCGCCTCCCCACAGGGCTGGCAGCTCCTGTGCAGGACGATGCCTCTCCCTCTGCCTCCCACACAGCCCCAACTGTGGGAGAAGAGGGCTGGAGAGAGGGAAGTGTAGACAGACTTGCAGAGAATGCGGTGTTCTTGTTGCCGAGTTAATTCCCTGCCCGTGGGGGCCAAGAGGGGAGTTTCCCATCCCTACTGTCAAGTGAAAGGGAGTTCCAAGAGGCTCACCCCTAACAATGTAGGTGCTTCTAAAATGTACGAGGGCAGCTGTTCTCTGGCTGGACGTGTGTGGAGCTGCAGAGCTCACGGGCCTGCGCTGTTCCTGCCACTCAAGGCCCAGCACAAGCATTCATGGGAGGATGCTCTAGGAGGCTAGCGGTAGGGTTTGCTTTCCTTTTCCATGTACACCTCCAACCACCATGGAGAAGAAGAGAGGGGTGCGTGGCATGGGTGCCTTGAAGAGAGGAGACGTATTTATACATAGAGATGCCTCACCTGCTGGTGGGAGGAGCCTCTCCCACAGAGCTTGAAGGCACCCTGGTTTCTTGTTCCTGGGAAGAAGACGGGGATGCTCCAGCTACCCTCTGCTTGCATGTGAAGGAGCTCAGAGGGGAGAAGACATGTGGGAGCCCAGTAGCAGGGTCCCCTCCCCACTCTGACATGTGACAGTGACCAAAGCCAGCCCTCCCACCTCCTGCCTGGCTCCAAGCCTCCAGGAGCTTGAATTAGTGGAGACAGGGTGTAGAGGAACCTCAGAACCAAATCCCTGCTCCCCTCCGAGATGCCGGGCCCACAGCCCCGGCCTCCACTGGAGTTGGGGAGGAGGGAAGAGCCAAGCTTTAAGTCAAGTTCAAGTTTAAAGTGTTTTAAATGAACAGGGCTTGGTCTTAAACCCTAAAACTGATGAGAAAGTTAGAATTTGGTCAAGATTTCGTGAAAAGAGCCACAACCAAAAAAAAGGCGGGGGGGCGCAGAGGGGATTCAACAAAAGTTAAAAAAACACTTTCTATCCCTAATAAATTTAGACATTTCAACAAACCAGTTACAGATGAGTGCATTTTTTTAATTAGTACTTTCAAGTTCACTTTATAGCTACTTCCTTGGGGTGCTACTTCAGTTATTGTAATTAGGCATGGAGATTACCTGTTTTTATCTTTTAGGTATGCATGGGTCCAATCACCGTCCAAAGTAAGTGCCGGAGAAACTGTAGATCTGAAAAGGTAGACATGTTCCTTCATCTTCGTGAGATGCAGCATCCTATCGCCATTAGCACCGTCCATCAGAACTCTGGGCTCTGTTTGCTGAAGAGAGATGTCTTTGCTATAACCATTCTGGTATTTCACAACTAACGTTGCCCGAGGAATGCATGTGAGGAAATCCAGACATAGGCAGGGATTTCTTTCGAATGCCAGGGGAAGTGAAAACTGGAAGATGTGCGTGGCAAACCCAATGTTGAGGTCATTAGGTTTCAAAACGGGAGGGAGAAACACATGCACGTGTGGATTTGCCTGCAAAGATTCTCAATTCTTGGACCTTGGGCCCATAGTTGAGATTATGCTGTTGGCGTCAGGGATGTCCAAATATCTCCGTAATTATTCTTGACTGAGTTGACTCACTTTGGGGGAAGGTGGATGGCGGGGTGGGAAAGAGAAAAGAATTATTTTCTGGCTAGGTTTATCCAGTTCTCCTTTGTGAATTTGTGGAGGTCAGTCAGTGACACCATTAAAATATTTAATGTATGTTTCATGATTTTTAAAATCTTTTTAAAAAAATTACTTAAAATATTATGATGTCTGTTATATGATAGCTGTAAATAATCCCATGGGGTGGAGAGACTATAGATAAAAGAAGCTTGTCCATGGGTTGATAATTGTGAAAGCTGAGTGGTGGGTACATAGGTGTTCATTATAATATTCCCTCTACTTTTGTATGTTTGAAAATAAAAAATGTCTGTAATAAAACGTCTTTCAAAATTGCATGAAGATTTAATAGCTTAAAAAAAATCATTTGCTGGTTATCCAATGGAAGCATTACCTAGCCTAAGGCAGAGAGCACAGTCCAGTGCCCACCTGAGCTGCAGGTGCCTGTCACTTGAGGAGAAGCTCTGAGCCTCCTTTCCGGAAGAGTCCCCACTTTACAGAATTGGCTCTGTCCTGGAGAAATCAGAGCCCTACACTTGGTGTGAAAAGAAATCCCATCTCTCTGTTTTTTATTCTTTGTTTTTCTTCCTTACATAATGAGCCCAATATCTATGGAAGAAGCGGAGGTGTACACCCTTCACTGCCACTTCTGGGCAATGTTTTTCCTCTAAAAATTTCCAGTGGACTCATCTATTTATTTGGGGATTTGTCACAGTCATTTCTTGACCATCCCCATGGCCAGAGGCAAAAACTCTAGGACTAGGTTTGGTCCCTAATGGAAAGAATTTTTCAAGCCTCAATAAAGCTCAAAAGTGTTTACAGGGAATTTGCCTCAGGCTCCTTTCCACACCACCGGGCCCCACAAATTTGTCCCAGTTTCTCTCCACTACCTTTGGCCCTGGACAAAAGGGACAAGGGTAGAGTGGGACTCTGGGTCTCATGGGAAGAGATTCCAAAGATTTTCCTTTTTTTTCCTGTCTAATTGGTCAATTTAGTAAATTCTAATTCTAAATGAATTGGAAACTTTGATTTTCTGTAAACAAATACAGCACCTGCCATGGTGGACTCTGCTGTTGATGGTTACCCAGCAATTCTTCCTCTTTCTCGTAACAAAATCTGTCTTTCCTTTGGAGAACCCATTGATATGGCTGGGGTATGGCTGACCCCACTTTCACCACAGAGGTGGACACACATATAATCCCTGCTACCAGGCAGTGCCTAGAAGGCAGTAGGGGAATAGTGATTAATTGGATGGATGGATGAGACTTTCGGTTGTTAGTGACTGATTCATTAGTAAATATGTTTCCCAGCAGTTCTCAAACCTTTTTAAATCTCAGCACCATTTTATATTTTTAAATACTACTGAGGACCCCAAAGAGCTACCATTTATGGCAACAAGTTATCTTCTCTGCCATATGGAGAAAGCCCACCTGAGAATGAAGCCAACATAGAGGAATGCAGAGCTGAGAGAGAGAGAGAGAAAAAAAAAAACCCAAACAACATGATTTGAAGACCTGGAAAATGCCCAAAGAAAGACCTACCCCAGCATTATTCAGTTAAGTGAGCCAGTAATTTCCCTTGTCGCCTGAAATACTTTACACTGTATTTCTGTTGGAGGTGTTGGTTGCTGCAGGATGACTTAGGCTGGATAGTCCCGATTCCCTACTGTGCACATCCTCCCAGGTCTGAGTGATCATTAAACAGTGGGTCCATATGGTCGTGACGACAGTTAAGCAGTATCTAGAACCTCTCACATGAGCTAACTGCCATCAGAAATTTGAGAGATTTGTGAGACGTAATATTTATGAGACCTAATGGTCCAGGGAAACGGCTTTAGTAGTGGTTAGTATATACCCCAGCAGCATTTTAAGGATGGACAGCCTCGGGGACAGTGTGATGATGCTAATCTACGTGAAAGTCCAGAAGGCCTCAACATTAAGAGTTGTTTGGGGACTTAAAGCACAAACATGGGAGCTTTTGAGCAGATCTGCCCCAATTTCCTAGAATACACTTGATGGTGTTTGGAACCCATGCCAAACTCATGATCACATCTATGACCCAGCAGAGACTGCTTTGCTTCCATGCTGACAGAAAGAACCATAACAGTGTGCCCTTTTCCAGGGAATCAGAAAATGACTCTTGCAGCCTCAGAGAAGTCTCCAAAGTGAGTTGCGTGGAATAATGTAATGAATTAATGAGCCAATTTTGAACTTCCTCACCACCCCAAAAGACCCACATGATTCCTTTGGTTGGTAAATCTAATAAGAAGTGAGAAAGACAGAGAGGTAAGTCTGTCAGCAGAACTGGCCCAAAAAACTCAGGTAAGAGACTCTGGGATATACCTGGGAAGCCAGAAGCGATATAGGTGTGACGTACAGCCCTTAAAATTGGACCTGTGAGGCAGAGACTACTAATTGTCCTTCACCTTCTCCCTTTGTAATAAAACTCCTGGTTTTTAGCTGGGGCTTGTGACCATCCAAAATCAAGACTGCCTTTCCCAGCCTCCCTGGCAACTAGAGATGTCATGTGACAAGGTACCAGTCAATGAATATAAGCAAACTTTTATGTTTAATTTCCGGAAGGTGTCCTTAGAGGAAGGAGACAGTCTCTTTTCCTCCTTCCTGCTGGCTGGGGTTTAGATGTAATGTTGAGGAGTTAGGCAGCATTTTATACTGTGAATTGGACCATGAAGGAGGGTAAAGCAGGAAGAAAATGGAGCCAGGGTCCCTGATGATCATGGAACCATTACACTAGTCCTTGGCAGCCCACCTCTGGCCTTGTGTGCAAGGGAAACGTGAACTGCCATCTCTTTTAACCACTGGAATTACTGATACTTGTTAGTTTTTCGTAATGTGCAGTCAAACAATCTGATATGATTAAAAAAAAAAAAACCTCAACAGACAAATTCTCTGCCAGTGAAAATTAGCAAAACCTCAAACCCAATTAGAAGACCATCCAAAACTTCCTCAGGTCAGCGATGGACAACAGTCATCCAGCATCTCACCTTTTGCCCCAGGGTTAGTGAGATGGGTTCTGAAAAGGGGACTGGAGCTACCTTACTTTCTCTGGCTGTGGCATTGAGCAGCTTTGAGTGGCTGCTTGCTGTCACACTTGCTTTTCTTCCCATTCAAAAGCTCTAATCTTAGAAGGAAGGTGGTTAAATTCTACAACTTACGTGTTTGCACGCTTGCTCTTTGGGAATCTGCTTTCCCCAGTCCCAGCGTTGGTAAGAGACTCCAATACTTGTCAGCACCTACAGGGGCAACTGAGAGGGACTGCATAGGCACCTAGTAAGAGAAGGAAAGGAGGAAAGGGAGATGTTAGCCCAGTGGCTCTCAAACTTGAGTGGGAATCAGAATCAGCTGGAGGGCTTGTTAAAACAGATTGCTTCGCCCCACACCCAAAGCTTGTGATTCAGTAGGTCTGGGGTAGGACCAGAATATTTGCATTTCTAACAAGTTCCATGAGTCACGTTTTCAGAACCCCTGCTGTCGACTAGAGATAGAAATAATACATGGGTGTCTCCTTTCCATATTAGTCTTCTCTTTGACCAGAGGAAGTGTAACCAGACCAAAATAATTAACGTGTGTCAAGGTACTTTACCCCAAAGCAGAAGTGAAGAAGAGAGAGCTGAATGAAAAGAGAAAGAATCCTTCAGAATGCATCCCATTTTTAAAAGCAGTGAGAGTGGGAGGAAAATGGTCCTTTCGAGGAAGCTCTGCAGAGGCCTGTCCCCAGGGACAAAGGGAGTCCTGGTGAAAGCGAGGCAGTGGGGTTGGGAGGCAAGGTTTGGGGAAAGAAGCTAAGGTTTAGCTATGCTATTGTGAAAGAGGTGGGTGGGAAAGAACAAATCAATTTTTTTTTTAAAGTATAGAGTTATTGTGAAACTATGTCCTGGCAGGAGCAAACACAAATCTACTCTTGAATATATACCACTTGGAAAATTAGCACATGCGTCAAGCCTTTATAAGCACCAAACTACTTAAGTAAAGTTTATTGTTGTAGTCAGATCTGATGTGTGGGTACATATAGTCTTCATTCTGTAGCCCTGCAGTTTGCTGGTGGGATAAAAACTTATTGGAGGGAATCCCAGGGAATGCGGTGGTTAAGAATCCGCCTGCCAATGCAGGGGACACAGGTTCGAGCCCTGGTCCAGGAAGATCCCACATGCGACGGAGCAGCTAAGCCCATGCGCCACAGCTACTGAGCCTGCGCTCTAGAGCCCGCGAGCCACAACTACTGAGCCCACTCATCTACAGCCCGTGCTCCACAACAAGAGAAGCCACCGCAATGAGAAGCCCACACACCGCAACGAAGAGTAGCCCCCGCTCGCCGCAACCACAGAAAGCCCGCGTGAAGCAACAAAGACCCAACGCAGCCAAAATTAATTAATTAATTAATTTTTAAAAAGTTATTGGAGGATGACTTCGAACTTTTAAAAAATGTGTCAGAGCAAAGAGAACTAATTTAGATAGTTCCAAATTTATATCAGCATCTTACCAGTTCAGGCAGGAGGGACAGCACTGCTAAATATTTTCTTTTTCTAAACATAGAATTCCTGCCAGGATTACATTTTGTTTATTTTCATGTCTTTCCTATCTTGTGCCATTTTAGGATGAGGAGTATTTGGGAGATATATTCAAAAATGTTGATTACGTTAAACCAATCATTTGAAATTTTTACTTCTTTCCAAGGGGAAGTCATGTAGAACTTCTGCATTCATCTTCCACCAAAAGGAGCTCCCATTTCCAGGAGTATTTTGGAGTAGATATTCTGACAAAACACTCCTTTTGTGAACCTTAACATGATGGATAAAAATGTTAAAACATGTTTTTAAATGCCTGGTTGACCTGGTGGGAAACTAAGAGAATTATTTGGAGGTCAAAAATGACAGATCCAGGGCTTCCCTGGTGGCGCAGTGGTTGAGAGTCTGCCTGCCGATAAAGGGGATACGGGTTCGTGCCCCGGTCCGGGAAGATCCCACAGGCCGTGGAGCAGCTAGGCCCGTGAGCCATGGCCACTGAGTCTGCGTGTCTGGAGCCTGTGCTCCGTAACGGGAGAGGCCACAACAGTGAGAGGCCCGCGTACCACAAAATAAAAAAATAAAAAAATCTTCTGACAGACAAAAGTCCAGGACCAGATGGCTTCAAGGTGAATTCTATCAAACATTTAGAGAAGAGCTAACACCCATCCTTCTCAAACTCTTCCAAAAAATTGCAGAGGAAGGAACACTCCCAAACTCATTCTATGAGGCCACCATCACCCTGATACCAAAACCAGAAAAAAATACTACAAAAAAATAAAATTACAGACCAATGTCACTAATAAATATAGATGCAAAAATCCTCAACAAAATACTAGCAAACAGAATCCAGCAACACATTAAAAGGATCATACACCATGATCAAGTGGGATTTATCCCAGGGATGCCAGGATTCTTCAATATACACAAGTCAATCAATGTGATACACCATATTAACAAATTGAAGAATAAAAACCATATGATCATCTCAATAGATGCAGAAAAAGCTTTTGACAAAATTCAACACCTATTTATGATAAAAACTCTCCAGAAAGTGGGCATAGAGGGAACCTACCTCAACATAATAAAGGCCATATATGACAAACCCACAGCAAACTTCATTTTCAATGTTGAAAAACTGAAAGCATTTTCTCTAAGATCAGGAACAAGACAAGGATGTCCACTCTCACCACTATTATTCAACATAGTTTTGGAAGTCCTAGCCATGGAAATCAGAGAAGAAAAAGAAATAAAAATTATACAAATTGGAAAAAATGTAAAACTGTCACTGTTTGCAGATGACATGATACTATACATAGAGAATCCTAAAGTTGCCACCAGAAAACTACTAGAGCTAATCAATGAATTTGGTAAAGTTGTAGGATACAAAATTAATGTGCAGAAATCTTTTGCATTCCTATCCACTAATGATGAGAGATCTGAAAGAGAAGTTAAGGAAACACTCCCATTTACCATTGCAACAAAAAGAATAAAATACCTAGGAATAAACCTACCTAGGGAGACAAACGACCTGTATGCAGAAAATTATAAGACACCGATGAAAGAAAGATGATACCAACAGGTGGAGAGATACACCATATTCTTGGAATGGAAGAATCAATATTGTGAAAATGACTATACTACCCAAAGCAATCTACAGATTCAATGCAATCCCTATCAAATTACCAATGGCATTTTTTACAGAACTAGAACAAAAAATCTTAAAATTTGTATGGAGACACAAAAGACCCCAAATAGCCAAAGCAGTCCTGAGGGAAAAAAACGGAGCTGGAGGAATCAGACTCCCTGACTTCAGACGATACCTCAAAGCTACAGTAATCAAGACAATATGGTACTGGCACAAAAACAGAAACATAGATCAGTGGAACAAGATAGAAAGCCCAGAGGTAAACCCACGCACCTATGGTCAACTAATCTATGACAAAGGAGGCAAGGATATAGAATGGAGGAAAGACAGTCTCTTCAATAAGTGGTGCTGGGAAAACTGGACAGCTACATGTAAAAGAATGAAATTAGAACACTCCCTAACACCATACACAAAACACAAAAATAAACTCAAAATGGATTAGAGACCTAAATGTAAGACCAGACACCATAAAACTCTTAGAGGAAAACATAGGAAGAACACTCTTTGACATACATCACAGCAAGATCTTTTTTGATCCACCTCCTAGAGTAATGGAAATAAAAACAAAAATAAACAAATGGAACCTAATGAAACTTCAAAGCTTTTGCACAACAAAGGAAACCATAAACAAGATGAAAAGACAACCCTCAGAATGGGAGAAAATATTTGCAAATGAAGCAACTGACAAAAGATTAATCTCCAAAATATATAAACAGCTCATATAGCTCAATATTAAAGAAACAAACAACCCAATCAAAAATGGACAGAAGACCTAAATAGACATTTCTCCAAAGAAGACATACAGATGGCCAAGAGGCACATGAAAAGCTGCTCAACATCACTAATCATTAGAGAAATGCAAATCAAAACTACAATGAGGTATCACCTCACACCAGTTAGAATGGGCTTCATCAGAAAATCTACAAACAACAAACGCTGGAGAGGGTGTGGAGAAAAGGGAATCCTCTTGCACTGTTGGTGGGAATGTAAACTGATACAGCCACTATGGAGAACAGTATGGAGGTTCCTTAAAAAACTAAAAATAGAATTACCATATGATCCAGCAATCCCACTACTGGGCATATACCCCGAGAAAACCACAATTCAAAAAGACACATGCACCCAATGTTCATTGCAGCACTATTTACAATAGCCAGGTCATGGAAGCACCTAAATGCCCATTGACAGATGAATGGATAAAGAAGATGTGGTGCATATATACAATGGAATATTACTCAGCCATAAAAAGGAACGAAATTGGGTCATTTGTTGAGACGTGGATGGGTCTAGAGACTGTCATACAGAGTGAAGTAAGTCAGAAAGAGAAAAACAAATACCGTATATTAACGCACATATGTGGAACCTAGAAACATGGTACAGATGAACCGGTTTGCAGGGCAGAAGTTGAGACACAGATGTAGAGAACAAACATATGGACACCAAGGGGGGAAAGTGGTGGGGGAGGGGTGGTGGTGGGATGAACTGGGTGATTGGGATTGACATGTATACACTGATGTGCATAAAACTGATGACTAATAAGAACCTGCTGTGTAAAAAAAAAGAAAGAAAAAACTTAAAAATAAAAAAAAGACAAATCAAAGAAAAAAGCAAGAAATGTAAAAGTGAAACTTTAAATCCTATTTCATCACAAAGGCCCCTTTATCATTTCCCATCCATGAGCTCTGTAAATGGTTTAAAACAGTGGTTCTCAAGTGTCACCTGAGGATCCCTGGAGTCCCAAGACCTAACCGTTCAAAGGGGTCCAAGAGGCCAAAACTATTTTCACAGTAACAGTAAACGTTATTTCCATTCTCATTCTGTTTTAAGTGTACAGTGGAGTTTTCCAGAGACAAGATATGTGATAACATCATAGCTCTAATGGCTAATAGAATGTATGATTGTGTGTGCTTGTATTTTAAATTTTTCAATTTTATTTTCCAATACAGTAAACATCAGTAGATACAATCTACTTAAACAAAAGTTCCTTGGAATTCTCAATAGTTTTTAAAAGTGTAAAAGGATCCTATATCTGGATCATAAAAAAATAACTAATAAATAAATAGATAAATAAAAGGATCTTAAAGCCAAAAAACAGAAAAAGGTCTCGACAGATGCACACTATTTACTTCTGGGAAGTGTACTTGGAAAGTGTGGAGGGGAGTCATATGACTTTACCTGTAATTGTTTTCATTTGTATATGGATAACATATACATGAAATAATGTGAAATTTATCTTTTTAATTGAAAGCAAATGCAAAATATGAACACGCATTGTTTTACAAAAAGCTAAATTACAGATTTATTCCCTGCAACGAAACAATTTGCAGTGGAATCTATTTCAGTCGTGAGCATCCTTTCCAAAGTGTTCAGTTGACCAAGATTCTATCTACACACATCTTTTCTCATCTCTCTGTGCTGTGTAAAACAAAGTATATCCACTCATTAGAAAATGGTAAGAGTGGTGGTAAATCCAGAATTAATATAGTAGTGGTCCTTATTTATGGGTGTGATATTGTTGTGTTTCTATTTGCCCACCTTCAACTCTATATTTATGAGGGCCAAGCTTCAGAACCAGGCAGAATTCTGCCATTTAGTGATTTGGGGACCTCAAATAAGTTACCTAATGTCTCTAAGTTTCAGGTTCCACATTTCTAAGAATCAGGAGAACACGTACTTCAAAGGCTTGTGTACTAAATAAGACAAGTGAAATTATTTAACAGACTGCCCAATGGATGGTTCTAGGTACTTTTGCCAAAAACATCTTTGCCACAAGCATTTCACCACATAACCAATTGGCCATAAGGCAATTTGCCATAAAAGATAACATAATGAAATAAACAATGAGGACCTACTGCATAGCAAAGGGAACTATATCTTATAATACCTATAATGGGAAATAATCTGAAAAAGAATATATATACTGATATATACATACATATGTAACTGAATCATTTTGCTGTACACCAGAAACTAACATTGTAAATCGACTATACTTCAATTTTAAAAAGATAAAATAATGAAAAATAAAAGAGGAACATTAAAAAGAACATAATGAAACATGAGAAATGAATGACGAAATTAAAAAGACTGTTGAGAAATACAAAGTATTTGAGTACATTTGAAATGGGTGTAAATTCATGACGATACAAATAACTGATTTTATTTTGGGGGTTGTACCTAGGCACTTGTCTTCCAAGTCTTTTTTTATTATTACTGTCACTATTATTGTTATTTTGCTTGTTGATTCGTCTCCTTGTTTGGCATCATACTTTTTTTTTTTTTTTTTTTGATGGTGCCTTGCGGTTTGCAGGCCCTGGCAGTGAAAGCGTCCCAACCCCTGGACCGCCAGGGAACTCCCAGCATCACACTTTTTATTTTTCACTAAAATTTCTTCCTTCATTAAGAGAGGTATCAGCCAAAAGAAAAAAAATTTTTTTTTTTAATTTTTTAAAATGGACCTCCCTGGCGGTCCAGTGGTTAAGATTCTGTGCTTCCACTGCAGGGGGCACAGGTTCAATCCCTGGGCAGGGAGCTAAGTACCCGCATGCCGTTTGGTACGGCCAAAAAAAAATTTTTAATAAAAAAATTAATTAAAAAAAAAAGAGAGAGGTATCAGTTTCCGAACACTAGGCTGCGTGTTGGTACCTGAGCCTTGTGCTACGCTGAGAGGCTCTACATCATGGATTGTTTCTTGGCACGTTGTCACATGCCCCTTGATAGATGTTCCAAAGTTCTACTGGAACTTTGTGGGTTCAACTCTGTGCCTTCAAGGCCCTTGGCCTCTTTCTCCTCCAGTGTAGTGTGTTTCACAATAAGACAGCAACTCTTGGGGCAAATCATCATCATCTGTCAGCTCCAGGAAGACATCAATAACGTCAATAACTAGAAGAAAAGCTAACACATTTCAACTAGTTGAAAACTGTCAAACCAAACCGTCCACCAGTTATTCTACCTTTCATGGCAAAATTGCCTTACAGCCAATACCTTATGCAACAAAAATGTTTGCAGCCAAAGTGCCTGCAGCCAAGATGTCTATGGCAAAGAAGCTTCCGGTGAAAATACCAGCCACCCTGACCGACAACATTAGCTCCCCCTACTTTCGTCAGTGGAAGGCCTTGAAAAGTCAAGCACGTCACTTAACAGTTGTGTGAACTTGAGCAAAGTAATTCAACCCCTCTGAGTTGCTGTTTCCTCACCTGTGAAATGGATATAACGATGTTTTCCTTGTATGGGTTTCTCTGACTCACACACGTGATGACCAACTCATTTATGTGGACCATCACAGTTACCACGTCCGGCTTTGTTTCCCTTCCTTATTTCTCCCCCTTCCCTTCCAAGTGTCTTCTGCATTTCCTAGTTGACTCGGCAGATGGAGCAATTGAATCGCACGGTGAGCCTCCCGGCAGCTAGCCTGAGTCACATCCCCACCAAGCAGCTGCCTCTGTGCTGCTTTCATTGGGGACAAAGCTACATCCCCTCTTGAATGTTTGTCAGACCAAGGCAGTGGTCCTGGCAGGAGGCGGCAACAGCAGCATTGAAATACAGTCTGAGATTTCACTTAAACACCGAGCCTCCGGACGCCCCCGTAGATACAGTCTGTCGTTGTTCATGCCTGTGGCAGTTAGACCAAATATCTATTGCTTTTCCACAGGCTCTTGGGCATGCTTCAGACGTGCTTATTCAGGGCCCAACTTCTTATCAATTAACATTCTGTCTGTAAGGAAAACTTTGTTAATTACCTGGGTTTAATGAAGTTTTGTTTTTTTGTTTTGGGGGATTTTTTTGCTTTCGGAATCAAGGAGAATATGTTCCCTCTCCATTTTTCGGCCTGCTTTGGTGAAGGGAAGTTGATATTCTAGGCTGGATTCAAGACTGGAAGAGGATATTCAGAGGTAGCTTCCTAGATAGGGCCACCTTTCCTATGCCAGTCCTCAGAATTTTATGAGTTTAAATCCAGCACCTAACTTTCCAGGATCCAACAAGCATCGCCTGGTTAGTCCTGCTCCAAGAAGCTGGGTAAGCCCTGGACCAACATAAAGAGTGGAGGGTTGAGGTCGGGGCACCTGCGTTACAGCTGCAGGAGGGCCAGCACCTGAGCAGTCACTAGAGTGTGCCAGGGCAGAGCCCATAGCCGTGATAGCCCAGAGGACAAGCCATTTCCATATGATTCCACCACAGCAAAATTTCTGGGAGCTGCAAGTTCAATTTGAATAGCGCTTCTCCACACTATCAGAACCAATGCCCCCCTCTTTTAACAAATAGTGTGTAAATCTCCCCTATAGTATCCTAAAATCAAATGTACAGAATACAACTTATCTACACGATAATATTTTAATCACTCTAATGTCCTAACAGTAATATGAAGCATAAATATAAGCAAAATCATTATAATAAATTAATATGTATTAAATATGTGAATGATACAGTTCCAGCTAGAAGACAGAAGGAGGTAGTTCGAGGCTTGTGCCTGTGCATATACTCACCCAAATTTGACAGCTACAGAGTAAATGTTTGTGACTCAAAATACCATTAGCTGCATTACATTGGTGAATAACTCTCAGTAAAATTCCAACCAAATGTAAGTATAATATTTCCGTAATTTAGATAGAATTATTACAGATTAAAGTCATCAAAGACAAATTGGGTTCATATGTAAAACAGAGTTAGGTTCTGGGCTCTTCATTAGTTGTGACAACAACCCCTCCTACACACACACACACACACACACACACACACACACACACACACACACACACACACACACACACACACACACACACACACACACACACACACACACACACACACACCACTCGTAATTTGCTAAACAACACACACACACACACACACACACACACACACACACACACACACACACACCACTCGTAATTTGCTAAACAACTCCTAGGAGGCAGTTTTGCCACTGTGAAGCCCAGGAGTGCCCCCAAAGCTTGCGAGTGCCCTTAGCTGCCTTCCAGAACTCCTAGAAAGCATCAGGTTCTCCAGGTAATTACCTAACACCTCTCCCAACTGCAAAAGCCATCCCTTTTGCACACCTGGTCCCAGATTTGATTACAGCACAGAGTAGAGACCTATCATGGGTGGCTCTGGGCTAGATTCCTGTGTGATGACACAGCTGTTATCTCCAATCTTGGGTGGAGCAGCCCTGCAGCCCAGCACAATCAGCCTGGGAATTGTAGGCAAAAAAAGGACACCTGCTTCATTCCCCTGGGCCACCTTCTGCCCTACCCCACCTTTCCAGGCTACTGAGGAAAGGCCTGAAAGCTAGACCCACAGCAGATCCCCACAGAACAGGGCTGGTCACGCCCTGCGTCAGCCTCTGGGGTTGTCTGACAATCTGGGATGTCGAGGAGCTCCTGGCTTGGGCTCTAGTTAATTGAATGGTCTGGTTACTAGACAGTTAATTCACAATCCTATGTGCTCCGATCCTTGTAAAACTTTTCTAAAATTCATGAATTCACCCTTCACCAAAATAATGATGGTTTAGTTAGTAGGCAAGATTCCTTTTTCTTTTCTCTTTTTTCCACTTTCCCATAATGGGGTTATACGTCTATATTAATAGAAATGCATTTAGTAAACACACAAGTCCGGTTTTCTCGCTTAATCAATAGTACGTACTAGAGAAGTGAGCTTTTGTTTTAATTAAGAATACTTCAAGTTTCAGGCTTTCAGTTCTCACCACTGAAGGTACCTATGTAGATTGTGTTTAATGTGGATTATGATTTCAGGAAATCTGAAAGCTTAATTGATTTTTGGTTTCAGTTATTATGTATTTTTCTACTGCAATCATTTTTTTCCTACAATAAATGCAGTTATGTGCTGTGTCAGTTGGGGTTCTTCTGAGAAGCAGATGCAAAGATGGAATTCGATGGGCATGGATTCTATTAGAGGAAAGGCTGTGAGAGGAAGTGGGGAAGGAGCCAGGACTGACTGAGAGCTGTCAGGTCATGTAGCAAGTGTAATCCCAAGTACCTGTTGGCATAATAATGTAGCTGATTAAATATTGACTAAATCTACAAACAAATGAGTACATGAAAAAAGAAAACAAATGTGACTACTTTAAGAGACTTGGTAAAACAAATAGTTGCTAAAACATTTTTGATCAAATCAGATATGAGTAAGATTGCTATGAATGTTTAGGGGAAATTGATTAATAGTTATGGGTAGTATAATTCTACTCTTTTATTGTTTGCAATGTCTGCATTTTAAAGAAACCAAAACTGGCAGTCATCATCAATACATTAAGGATGTGACTTGTGCAAAACAAGTGATAAAGAGCTCTCATCCGTGGAGGCTTTGCAAAGAAAGGACAGTCAGTTTACATCACAAGACTGGTGTGAATATCCCTGTCTATGCTTTAAGTAAGTGAAAATGTTACTTTTTTAGAAGTCTATGATTTGATGGACTTTCTCAATTAACCAACCAACTACTCGTGACAATGAGAGGCTTCTACATTTGTTAAACACAGTCCAACTGCATTTACCACAAATTTTTACATGTGGGATAATAATGAAAAAAAGATGTTCCTAGGATGGAAAGAGTATGTGAAGGTCAACTTAGGGTCGTGGCTAGGTCCTTTCATCCCATAAATATTAAGAATGGTTTTAGAACCTTGCCAAATCATAGATGGCCTACTTTGATTTCATGTCTATATTTTGCAAAGCTGTACATATATATATATACATATACATATATGGCATAAATTTCTGGACCCCAAGAGATCAATCAAAGGGTTTCTCTACAGTCTCGTATACTCTCTGCCCAAGATATGCTAGGGAGTATTCAGCTATCACCTACATTCATCTCAACTCTCTCTGCAGGAAGCATCAGTTTTAAATTTTGATCTGTCCAGGCCTTAGTGCAACCCCATTTTGTGTGGTTAATTCATTCATGCAAAACTGTCTGCAAACCCTTCACCAGCCCCCATCGCGCCCCCAGCATTGTTATGAGGAAAGCACAGACTTAAGCTCCACGACCTCTCCCTGCCACTCACAGATGGTGTGATCTGGGCAGGCCCTTTGCCTCCCTGAAGCTCCAGTTCCTCAACTATAGATACAGGTCCTAATGTCTACTTTGAGGTCATGTCATGGGACCCACAGAAATGGGTCGTTAAGGCTCCTGGCTTAATACTTACCTGGCATGGGAGACACCATGATCACAAAGCTCCTGGCTTACACGGAACACCAGGAGTGGACACCCCCTCCCAGCTAGTTGCATCCTCACAGCACTGCCAAGTTCTGTTCTAGAAGAACTTGGGTCATTGTCCCCTTTGTACACCTCTGTTCTCAACACCCATCATGCAAATACCGTATTTAATCAACTCTTTAAATGAACATCATCTCCCACTTTAACATCTACAGAATTGGATGTGTCTTAACACATCAAAGGCGTTTTATAATTGCTGTCAACCAGGTGACAGTCTTCACGTATTTGCCATCACCTGTGCGTCTGCCAACGTATCGCTGTTCATATCATCATCACTTCCGTTGAGTTATATGCATCCTTGGGACTCGCGTGCCCTTTAAGGTGGCTTCCAAAAAATTCCATTCTGATCCAACACTGAAACAAAAAATTATTGTGTCCAGAAAAAGGCACAGAACTAGAATAGCTGGGTGTGGATTTGCTATTAGTAAAGCAACTATTCTTTGATAGCAATATGACCACAATTCTATATTTTCCCGTTAATCACTGTCAAAGATTTAAGAATCATGGATACCCATGAGCAAACGAAACTGGGTCACTTTTTGTTTACTGAGATACATGCAAAAGGGTGGTTTACCAGGCTCCAAGAAATGCAACAGAAGGCAGAAGAAAGGGCCAAATCCCTCAGAATGGATGAAAGAAATGTCAAAGCGATTAGAGGCCAGTGACAATCAAATAGTGCCTTGCAAAGGACTATTGTTAGGATGGTGTCAGGGTTTAATGGGTGGTGGTTTTTCTTTTTTAGTGGTACTTAAGTTAATGGTAGATTTTATAACCCATGGCCTCTTAGAATGGATAAGGTGTGGTACCTTCCCTTTCTTAAAGAAAATAAGTGAAATCAGCATAATGTGAATGTCGTCTCTGTTCTGAAGTCACACGGATATCCAAGGATCACAGGAGAGGCAGCTTGTAGACCACGCTGCCCCAGAAGGAGTGGGCGGTGGCTGAGGACCCTCTGCCTGCCTTCCTTCTGGCTTTGCCTTTCATGATTCCTCTTCCTTGCGAGGCCCAGCTGCTCTGCTTAAGACACTCTTTTGTCCTTGTGATAACTCACCCCACCTTTTTCACTTTGTTCTTTGATTGGGTTCTGCCCGTTACAGTCATAACAGTCTTGCTAAGGCATGACGGCTGCATGCATATCCTCACCCATCAGTCGACTCCTCCAGTCCAGACTTAGTCTCTTTCTCAAGGTGTGATGATGAGTTTTACCGATTCACCCACACCCTCTTGTCCAGGCTTCTAGGAGCCCAAGCCATGCATGTCATGCATGCATGTGGGGAGGGAACAAGAATCCTCTGAGTGAGAAATCCGAGTGCACACTCCACGGCAACCACTCGGACCCTCTCCATCCACTGGCCCGTGGTTTGGGGTGAGACACTTATATTTAGTATTTAACTATCCATTGAATATGAGGCCAGGACAATACATTATCTGAAGTGACTGAGTGTGGGAAGACTTCTTAAACATTCCGATTATTAGATAAATGTCATACACACCACAAACAAAAGAAAACGACAGAGAACTTTACAGAACACTATTCTGAGCACAGTGTAACACGGCAGAACGTTATGAATCTTTGTTCTAAAAATCAGTTGTCTTCACCCAATGAACTTCAGTTCAACTCCAGGTTTAATAAAGAGGCCGGATTAATTGAATGCCAAATAAACCAACAATTCATAACTGGGTTTTGGAAGAAATTTCTGAGACGTCAGTTGTGTTTTCCACGTGTGCCTTTCGACAGTTTCAAGACTTCTGTCTCGTCTAAAAATGATGTGAGGCTCAAAACCATTTCCTCTACTCTGCTCTCCACGCAGCCAAGCCAGCTGAGGACATTCCCTTCTTCTCAGAAGCACGTTACCATCCTCGGGTGTGTAGGCTGGACGCAGGTGAACCCTGGACGTCAGATGATTCTCTCCACCCGCCAAGTTCAAGCCAAGCTCTGACTGCCAGAGGCACCGAGTTTTGCCCCATTGGCCACTGCCGTTCCAAGGGCAGGGGAGCAAGACGGTGGGAACAGCAGAGGGCTCTTTGCCCAATCACAGCTCCCTGGAGGTTTTCAAGGAAGACCTTGGGGAAATCGGGCTGGACCTTCAGAGGAGTCTACGGGGGGATGCTGAGAAAGCTAAGTATTGTGGTGAAGTCGGAGACTGGGATTTCTGACCCTTTTGGGAGGAAGAGGACGTGGCTGAGTGTGGCACTGGGGCACATTAATGCCCACATGCAGAGTGGATGTTTGAGAATTAAACCATCCATAAAGCAAGGCATTATACATGGGCTGTGAGGGTGACAAACATTTACTTTGGGCCACAGAGGTCTGGATTTGCTGAGCGTCACGGGTGAGTGAATGACGGGGGTTGGAGTAACCAAGGAGGTTACCAGGGGAGCCCCAGCGCTCTGGAGTGTTTTCAAGTCAATAAAACCTACCCAAGTGCAAGCCGATGGCTGAATAGGCCAATATAAAAAACCACAAAGAGACTCCAGCCTAATTCTCTTAATAAAGTTATGTGGGCAGGGGCCGGGGGTTCTTATTAGAAAGTTGCATAGTACTTTCTCAGGAAATTATGAATTCCACTTTGGAACCAAACAAAACTGTTTGAACATACCGCTTTCTGAAGCTAGAATAACAGGCTATCAGTGCTGGGTTTGCTAACCCCCCGAGCTAAGCCACCTACAGTCTTGCGGAAGAGAGAAATCGCCCCTGTGGTCTTGTTGCCCCGGCTCACCCCTTAAGGACCTCCTTTTTTCTCTTTCCTTTTTCCTCCTTTTATGTACATTTAGTTCCCACAGGCTCCCTTTATCAATATTTCAATTGGTTGCTGCTGACCTCTACTTGAATCCAAATGTTTGCCCTATTCAGTGTGAACTGTGCATTCAGCAAATGCTCGATTATGTCTGTGCTCTTTTGAGCAAACTGAATGGGCTACTTGACTAGGTAATGCCGATATAGCCTGGTCATTAGGAATGTTTGTTAGAATTGACCAGATGCAACGAGGAAGGGAGGGAGGGGAGAGGAGAAGGGGTCCGTGCTCAGTGTTCCTTCCAGTGCAGCCGCGGTGAAGAAAATGACATTGTTTGCTTTTCAGGGCATAATTACAGCTTGTCTCCATGTTCTTCCAAACCGGCCCTTAATCTAGTATGAATCAAATGAGCCAGTTTCAAGCAAAGGAGATGGATACCCCTGAAGGCCCACAGTTTTATTTAGTCATTGGAAAATTATCCTCTGTAAGGCGTTTGTTTAAGGGTGGCATTTGTTTATGGGTGGCTAGCATTTTTGTTTTCATTGTTTAGATAAGGACAGGAGAAATGCAATAAGGCTGTATGCACCCCTTGCCATCAATTACTCTCACTCTCTACACTGCCATACAGCCATGGCATTGTTCTCCATATACAAACTGACCTTTTATGAAAATCAAATGTTACAGGACTGCACAGCTTATAACTCTAATATGCTAAACTGTAATCCATACGATTATGTACTGACCTGCAACATGCCCAGTACTGAGTTATGCTGTGGAAACACTTTGTGTGCAGTAAAATCACGGAGTTAGCATTCCTGGCCCTGACACAAGGGAGGAAACCAGCATAGGTACAGGAGGATTTGGCCAAAAACAAGAGTGGCTTTGAAATGGACATGAATTTGGTGAGTGCCCCAGAGCAGGACGTGGTAATAAGAATGTACCTGTGTGTTTACACTTGCCCTTAAGAAGTTCATAAGTTGTTGGAGAAGATAGACATGTAAACAACATAGAAAAGTAGGCATGAGAATACTTGGGACAGGATACAAAGTGAGGTCATTATAGACCAAAACAAAATATGAATAAAATGGCTCCTACCCACTGTGAGCTTACAGTCTCTTAGAGGCGATCATTCACAAACATAAACAAATAGGATACAAGGCAGGTCATGTTTAAAGGAACAACATGGCGACAGGTATTCAGAGATGGAAGAGGCCACATCCACGTGCACTGGGTATGTCTAACCTATGGTTTTTATAAAATTTTTAAAAAGATTTATTCACTTATTTATTTATTTTGGCTGCGCTGGGTCTTAGTTGCAGTACAAGGGATCTTTGTTGCGGCACGCGGGATCTTTTAGTTGCGGCAAGCATGTGGGACCCAGTTCCCTGACCAGGGATGGATCCCAGGCCCCCTGCACTGGGACTGTGGAGTTTCACCCACTGCACCACCAGGGAAGTCCCTAACCTATGTTTTTTAAAGTCTTGTTTGAAACTCCTGACTCTGATGTACCCACAAGCTCACACCACCTGTATTTTAAATTTGTCTAAAGAATTTACCGAAGTGTTTAAGCACCTCCTACATAGCTCTTTGATTGCAAGTAGATTTGCTGCCTGACTTCTGTTTCTGTTACACCTATTGCAAAGGCCCGTTGTATAACAGAGGAGAGGGAAGGATGAAAATGAGTATCTATTAAGCAGTTACTATGTCCCAGCCATTGAACTAGACTCTTTCAACTCTGTTTCTCAACTTATCTGTGGAGAAGAGTTTCACTTACTCCTTGGTTCCTAGTTCCATCAATGGTTATAAATATATAGTTTCTCCTATAATTTTTTGAAGTGTACATATATTATCTTCATTTTAAGAATGAAAGATGAAAATGACTTCCTGTTTGTGAGAAGGTCACCTTGACACCTGATGATTCTCGATAGTCAAGAACAGCACAGAGTAAAGACAAAACAGTGAAGGAGCCTGTACATATGACATTTGATTGGGGGGGCGGGGAAGGGGGCAGTGTCAGAGAAGTGCCTCAGAAATATATTTTCTTCCTAATAAATATCTAGCAATGATCAAACTTATGGCTTGAAGATCTTTAGAAGAAAAGGATTGTATAAATGAAAACTAAATATTGCTCTGCTAAGAGCATATTAACATAATTTATATGATAAATTACTATTACTAATGATCATGATGACATAGCAGTAAAGCCCGTTACTTATAACGAGGTTAAATAATCAATTCTAAAACTGTTTGTATTGCAGTCTCTCAGTTTTCCAGAGCTGCCATAACAAAGTACTACAAAATGGATGGCTTACAAAGAAGAACCTTATTAGCTCACAGCTCTGGAGGCCAGAAGTCCAAAACAGAGGTGCTGGCAGGGGCGCTCCTTCTGAAGGCTATGGGGAAGGATCTGTCCCAGGCCTCCTTCCTGGCTTCCATTTGTTTGCCAGCAAGCTTTGATGCTTAGAGCTGCCTCACTCTAATCCTCCATGTTCACGTGGCATCCTCCCTGTGTCTTCACACCATCTTCCCTGTGTGTGTGTCTGTCTCTGTGTCCAATTGTCCTTTTTGTTTTTGTTTTTCGCGGTACGCGGGCCTCTCACTGCTGCGGCCTCTCCCGTTGTGGAGCACAGGCCCCGGACGCGCAGGCTCAGCGGCCATGGCTCACGAGCCCAGCCGCTCCGCGGCATGTGGGATCTTCCCGGACCAGGGCACGAACCCGCGTCCCCTGCATTGGCAGGCGGACTCTCAACCACTGCGCCACCAGGGAAGCCCCAATTGTCCTTCTTTATAAGGACACCAGTCATATTGGATTAACGTCCACTGTATTCCAGTATGACCTCATCCTGACTAATTACATCTGCAATGACCCCATTTCCAGATAAGGTCACATTCCCAGATACTGAGGGTAAGGACCTCAGCATATCTGTTTGGGGGAAATGTAAGCCAGTCCATTACAGTGTCTATTTTCCAGTGACCTTCAAGCTATTTGGAATCGTATGTAGAATGCATTCCTAATACAATATGTTTCTAATTCTAGAACTAGATCACACTGTGTAATCATTTATTGATATTAGTGATGTGACAACAGAAGGTCCTAAATTAAGAGGAAGTGCATTAAAAGATTCTTCACAAATCCTTCCCTTTTAGTATCAAAAGCCCAAGGTCAAGTCTAAAAACTGCACTATTGGAGTGAGGGAAGGTGGGCAGGGCTCCAGGATGTGCCCGTTACAGATCATACTACATTTAATGAGGTGTGTTGTCCACATCACTGTATCTGACACGTCAGGATGAGAGAAAGCCTCACAATCCAAGTCAGCTGAGGTCTAACCTTTTTCAATATCGCACACAAACACACATGTACATGCTGCAACCGTAAACAGGGAAGGAGAAGCCACTCTGCTGATTTAAATAAAAGAATTTGGTCGTTAACATGAACGAAAGTTCCCCTGAGAAGTTAGTATAAAGATCTGGTGTTCGGGGCTTCCCTGGTGGCGCAGTAGTTGAGAGTCCGCCTGCCGATGCAGGGGACGCGGGCTCGTGCCCCGGTCCGGGAAGATCCCACATGCCGCGGAGCGGCTGGGCCCGTGAGCCATGGCCGCTGAACCTGCGTGTCCGAACCCTGTGCTCCGCAACGGGAGAGGCCACAGCAGTGAGAGGCCCGCGTACCGCAAAAAAAAAAAAAAAAAACAAGATCCTGGTGTTCGTTCCCCAGCTATTCCAAAACCTGAGTGTTTCATGTTTACAAATCACGAAAATAGGGTCTTGATCAAGAGCATACAGTGGCCATTTCAACAATGACCAGGCCCAGTGAATTATAACTGAAGGCCAGAAAAATATCGGTCCTCACATACGCAAATTATGTGCAAATTATCCTGATAGAGTTACATAGACCTGATGTAGAAAATAAAAATTTTCCCCATTCTTGGTATTTTCTACAAGGTCAGAACTACTTGTATTTGCTGTTTGTTGTCCAAATATTTTATAATCTCAAGTGTTCAGAAACGCATAAAGTATTATAATGGCATGCTTAATATCTGGTGGTTTTAAAACAGTTGTCACTTAAAATATCTTATAAGCCATAACTATTAAATATATGAATTAATGCAGAACTACATGAATTGATGCATCTTGGGACTTTTCTAAGGTATGGAAGGCATTTAGCTTGGGTCAATAAATAGTTACTATTAATACCATTTTTTTCCTTATGAAGGGGCCCAGAATAAGCCACTATGGCATAAAAATTATTTTGAGCTGAAAGCATTCAAGTTCCTGAAACCCCTTATCTACCTAAAAGCACTCAATTGTCATAAATTCTCTTCCCTGGAGCAACTCTACTCTCTTCTTGGAGAGGAGGAGTTAGCGCCACACCCAAACAGGCATTGCCACAAAACTATCGTATCTCCCATCTATTCTCCCATGAGCCCATTTATCTTTCTAAAAAGTAATTTGCTTTTCTTAAGTGCCCTTTCTCCCTCTCCCTCCACCCTATTCTAAGAAGTCATTTGTTTTCCCAGAAGTGCCCTCCCCATCCCCTATTAAAATGGTACATAAGCCCCCAATTCCTCCTTGAGTCACATTTTTCTGTGAATAGAAATCTGACTTTTCTCTTGTTAATCTAGCAGTTGTCAGATTTACTTGCAGGCCTCGAGTACAGAATCTAAGAGGGCAGAGGAAAAGTTTTTCCTCCCCAACGCTTACTCTCTGAAACTTGCAAGCCACTTGTATTAATGTCTACTCTTTTCATGTGTTTCCTTATCTTCACAAACGGGTTTTACTATCCTCCTTGAACAAACGAATTAACTCAGATTGAGAAAACAGAAGTAACCTGTTCACGATGGAGGTGAGATTTTTTTTTTTTTTTTTTTTTTTTTTTGCGGTATGCAGGCCTCTCACTGTTGCGGCCTCTCGCATTGCGGAGCACAGGCTCCGGACGTGCAGGCTCAGCGGCCATGGCTCACGGGCCCAGCCGCTCCGCGGCATGTGGGATCTTCCCAGACCGGGGCACAAACCCGTGTGCCCTGCATCGGCAGGCGGACTCTCAACCACTGCGCCACCAGGGAAGCCCGGAGGTGAGATTTTTAAAGCAGATCTGACCCTAAGTCCCACACTTACTGCTGAGCCTCTATATTGTTTTTTTGTTTTTTGTTTTAACATCTTTATTGGGGTATAATTGCTTTACAATGGTGTGTTAGTTTCTGCTTTATAACAAAGTGAATCAGTCATACATAAACATATGTTCCCATATGTCTTCCCTCTTGCGTCTCCCTCCCTCCTCTATATTGTTTTGATGGCTGTGTCACATAATTTCGGGTTTTGAAAGAAAAAGCTACATGGTCTTACTTGGGCCTCTCTCTCTGTCTCTCTGTCTCTGTCTCTGTCTCTGTCTCTGTCTCTGTTTCTCTCTCTCTCTCTCTCTCTCTCTCTCTCTCTCTCTCTCTCTCTCGTTGCTTGTGCTTCATAATTGAACACCACTTTGCATCCAGAAAGACCCTCTCCGTCCATTTGTGATTCACTGACATGCAATGAACCATGTGTTTCTGTGATTGATACTATATATATATTCCACCTAGGATGGTATAGCCTAGTTAGGTAAACCGTCTTCTTTATATACACATTGAGATTGAGCCAATGTAAACATACTTGATGCTCTGGATGTTACAAAAAAGTAGCTCTATCCTCAAAATCGAGTACTGCGTGTTACCCCAGGCTTGAGCTGTAGTGGCTTTGGGTCCTGCACTTGCCACGAACCACGATTTTTTAGTAAATCCCTCAGACCCCCCGAACCCCTGCTTTTTCACCAGGCACTTAATATCTAAGTCTTGCTTCACAGGATCCTTGCATCAAATAAGAAAACATCTGGGAATGAGTTTTTTTAAGGGGTAAATCCCCAAAGTGCTGTAACTTTTAAAAAATCATTATGAAACATGTTATCAGAGCTCATGTACCTGGTGCTGCCCTAGCCGAGGTGTTAGGTCAGCAACCCGCTTGCTCAGTCCGTGCACTTAAGGGTTTATTTTCGCCTAGAAACAGGGACATGCACGGCGCCTTCAAAACTCACGTTAGAAAGCATGGATAATAAATTATTAGGAGAACAAAGGCTGAGCTCATCAAAAAGCTATTGCTCTGTGGGTAAATACAACCCCACTGTGTATTAAACAAAAATTAAACCCCATTTTCTTTTTCATAGTTAAGTTGCCATCAATTCAAATAGTGAGAACAAGGCACTGGACACAGTTAATAGTCTGCAGACCGGCCAGGCCCGGCTTTGAAAGCATTTAAGCTTCCCTGAAGTGCTGCTTGTACCCAATTATAACTTACTACTTACCATCTTCATAATTTAAATCTGTCCGCCCCTTAGGGGGGAAAATTTTTTGCTAATCAAAGCCATGAATGCACCTTTTTCCTTTTGACAGCATTAAATTAAAGCTAAATGGTTGGTTTTGAATGAGTTACTGTGAAGAATAAAGGCATTAATGAGGTAATTTCATTATGGAGACTCATCCAGGCCTATGTGAATACAAGGGAAGTAAGTAGAGGGGAAAGCTGAAAGCTGCAGAGGAAATTAGGGTTCCTTCCACCCTAATTAATGTTTGGAGGCATTTAGTACAGGCACCAAATTAACTGCTCCAAAGAACTCTCTTGAAAAAAAAAAATACATTGTTGCCCTCCCGTATAATTAGAAGACAGTACAAGGCGAACACTCAGTGAGTATAAAGCCAGCCTTTAACTGATGCTGTGGTCACAGAGAACTGGCCATTAAGGATGCTGAAGTTTAAGGAAGCAGTAGGTAGACAATATAGGATTGTTTAGGTCCTTGGGTTCTGTGAGCTGTAAACAGGTAGCCTCTGAATGAGGAATTATGAGACTCCTGGGAGGCCTGTCTTCCCAGCAAAACAGTCTTAAATGCATCCAAAGGGAAGAAAGAAAGGTGAATGGGCCCAGCGCAGTTAGCAAAGAGAATGCCCGATGCTTGTCTTAAGTGATTACATGAGGTTGTGCGGGCCTCTCTCATTGAGTTATCTTTACACGGCTTTTGTCTCCTCTAATTGGAGCTGATGAGGTGCTAATTGGAGGCCTTTTTAAAAAGCCCACTACTTTAATCATTGGAAAATCTGGGGAGACCAAGGGAGTGGAGTTAATGAGACAAAAAAAAAAGAAAGAAAACTTATAAAGTGTAGCTTGACAAAAAATAAAGCTGTCATTTGTGTGGATCTAGGAGGGTGAAAGGGAAAGGTTTGATGGGAAAGAAAGGGGAGCACTCGAGAAATTTCATGTAAAAATCTTTCCAAAGCATCTTCACAGGTTAGCTAGAAGGGGAATAATCTGGTTAGACTGGCTGTTCCTGCCCCTTTAATTCCCATCGTGGACCTGAATTCAGGCTAAAACCTTTACGTTCCAACTCTGAGTCCCTTTCAAAATTGTAGAGAGAAATTTGTATGGAGACAGGCCTGCGTCATGCTGACCTTTGTCCCTCCTCTCAAAGCGAAAGTTTTTCTTGAGCCTATTGGACGAGACTTGCCATTTCTTCTGGCTGCGGAGAGGACCCTTCCTTTCAGAACTTCCTCTACATCACAGGCATAGAGTGAAACGTGGTTATGAAAATATCTTTAAGGAATATGACTTGGGGAAATGAAGGCAGAATTAACTTACCCACCGTACCTCTAAGAGTTGGGTGTGTTCTGATTTTTAAAAATTTTTTTTGGCATTTCCTTTATGCTTTCCAAATCTTTAGAATGAGGCTTCATCATTTTTATCGTAAGAAAAATAGCACTTTAATATCTTCATTCAAGGTAACGTTGTCTAATTTTTGTAAGTAGCAAAGAAATCAGAATGGAGTGTGTGGCAGGGAGGAGGGAAGACGCTGTGGAAGCGTGTTCTTCCAGAAGCACCTTCCTGAGGGTGCCACACCTGGCTAGCCTGCTCTTGCTGTGTCACAGGACCTCACGGAAAGTAAAGATGCCATGGAGACTCAGAGATAAGTATCAAGCACGTGGGTTACACAGGCTCCCATTCAACTCTCCCTTCCGACTGCTTGGAGGACTTATAAAGTACGCCAAGGGATTTAGCACTTTATATGTTATCTCATATTGTTGTCAAATATTTCTTGAAGGTTTATTTCCTGACACATTATAACTGACTTTAGGGCAGGGACCCTGCAGGATGTCTTCCATTCCCACCTAAGTATTCAAGTGCTTAAGTGACCTTTTCAAAACATGCGGCCTTAATGTAAAATCCAACCACACTAGAGCTTATCAACCAACAACATACAAAACTGACATGCCTCGGGTCGGCCTGTAAACACATGCGCAGAACCTTGTGGGATTGCACTCTATCTTTGTGAAATGAGTTGTTCCACGTCAAGTGCTTGGAATAGGGGCTGGCACTGCAGTTGGGAGTCAGTCATTTAAGGCTGACACAAGGAGACTGAGAATGAGAGAGGAAAACCTGGCAAGCAGAGTCCCAAAAGGCAAAAATGATGTGCAAGGAAAGAGATGCAGCATTTGGTTTGAAAGCTAAGGAAGCGTTTGGTGTAGGGGGAGATGTTTCGAATGAACATCATTTATGGCATTATTGGGCTGAGAGGGCAGCCTGCCAGCACCTTGGCTCTGGTTCGGTGAGACAGCACTCCTCACATGCAGAATCTGAGGATCACAGCACTAAAAGGATCCCTACAGGTGCCACTGTTCTGCAGATGAAGACGTGATGTGCTCACAATCACCCGGGCCACCATGAGTGGAACCAGACTCCAGATCTTCGACCTTCCAGCTCAGTGCTTTCTTTTCCCCAAAAAACACGCAGCCCCACAGCACCAGGAGCCGGCCAGCCACCTCCTCCGAAGCTCCTCCTTTGTATACACATACGTGCATTTACACACATATACGGACACCTAGACCTACACGTCAGCCCTAATTTGGGGACAAATCTTTCTTTCATTTTACATGGACAATTCGTACATCAAGAGGAAAGTCTCTGTGTGTCCGGTTGGCTCTCCATCAAATTGATTTATTTGGTCACTCAGGTACCCATGCATTCGGCATCCAGCAAATACTGGGATGCCTGCAAGGTGCCAAAGCCCCAGCTGAGTGCTGGGGCTAGGAAGGGAAGCAAAATCTGACACAGCCCGCCCCCATGGAGCTTGTTGTCCACTGCAGGAGGCAGGCATTACACAAAGATTTGCACAAGTAGTGCTTTGATTCCCGGTGCTGTGATAAATGCTGTGGAAGAAAAGCACCGTGTGTGATGCCCTAGTAGGTGGATGTTGTAGGAGATGTTTACCAAGGTCTCCAGGTGACGCTGAGGCAGGTGCTTCGAAAACCCTGAGCTACAGACAGCAGAACCTCCCCAACAGCTGCTATCAAAGCATCTTCTAATGAGTTAACGAGCAACCTGAGGATGGAGGGTGACTGGGCTGGGGGAGGGAGGGCGTGCAGCAATCTGCAGAGCCTCGGCAGATGCTTCAGCAGGAGGCTGGACAAGCTATTGGCCAGGTGGCTGCAGTTTCTGAAAGAGCAAGCGGGAGGGTCAATCAATGCAGCCTCTGCCAATTCAGGGACCATATTCTTTTTTTTTAATTTTTGAATTTTATTTTATTTATTTTTTTATACAGCAGGTTCTTATTAGTTATCTATTTTATACATATCAGTGTATACATGTCAATCCCAATCTCCCAATTCATCCCACCACCACCACCCACCCCTGCCACTTTCCCCCTTCGGTGTCCACACGTTTGTTCTCTACATCTGTGAGGGACCATATTTTTTAATAATAATTTTAAAAACCAGAACATGTGATCTAACAATTTTTTTTGTTTTACAAATAAATTTGGTAAAATAACTTTCCCAGACAGAAATTAAATTGAACTCTGTAATACAATTACTCAATTGACTTCATTGGATAAACATCTTTATAGGAATTCAGGGGCACATGAGATCCAGGAATTAAGATCTCAGCATTTTAGATTGAGAGGGACATTTAAAGATTATAGAGGCACCCTCCCCCCACAATGTGATAAGGAAGGAATGATCCTAAAAGATAAGTGACTTCCTTATATGTCACCCCAATGGCAAGATTAGAGAACAGCGCTCCTGGTTTACAGCTCAGTGCTCTTAAGAACAGCCCACCACCTGCCTGGCCCATGCATTGGTTCGCTGCAAACTCAAAATACACCCAGTTAAATACATGAAAAGCCCCTGTACATCACTACTAATAAAAGAAATGCAAATTAAGATTCCATGATTTGAAAAGTTCAGAAAGCAAGAAAGCTATCAAAGATTATTGGGACTGTATCAACAGGACTCAGGAGGCACCGGAATGATTTGAGCATCATTAAGGGTAATAACTGAAGTGGATGAAAACACATCAAATATGTTAAAAAATAAAATAAAATGAAACACATCAAATATGTTAAAAAGCCACGAGTTCGGGCCTCCCTGGTGGCGCAGTGGTTGAGAGTCCGCCTGCCGATGCAGGGGACACGGGTTTGTGCCCCAGTCCGGGAGGATCCCACATGCCGCGGAGCGGCTGGGCCCGTGAGCCGTGGCCGCTGAGTCTGCGCGTCCGGAGCCTGTGCTCCGCAACGGGAGAGGCCACAATAGTGAGAGGCCCACGTACCAAAAAAAAAAAAAAAAAAAAGAAAGAAAATTATAACCGTCTTCGTAGGTTTTTCTTAGAGTCTTTTAAAAACACAAATATGATGACAGCAGTGCTTCTCAAAGTTTCACACACCCATTCATCCCTTGGATCTTGTTAAAATACAGATTCTGTTTCCGTCGGTCACACTCCAGTTATTCCGCGCTTCCTTTCCCGCGGCAGGGACGTTGTGCTTTCTGTCCCCTCTGCCTGGGACACTCTGCCCCTGATCCTCACTTGGCTGCCTCTCTACCCCTCAGGCCTCCAATCAGATGTGTCCCCCATAGAGAGGCCCTCCCAGAGCCCTCTACCTAAAGCACCGGGTCTCCCTGTCCACCCAGCCCCACCAATCATACTCTCAACCCCATTTCTGTTTGTTTTGTTATTGTTGTTCCTTGTTTTTGCAGCATTTATCGATATCACAATTTGAAATTTTCTTTTTTTTTTTGCGGTACGCGGGCCTCTCACTGTTGTGGCCTCTCCCGTTGCGGAGCACAGGCTCCGGATGCGCAGGCTCAGCGGCCATGGCTCACGGGCCCAGCCGCTCCGCGGCATGTGGGATCTTCCCAGACAGGGGCACGAACCCGTGTTCCCTGCATTGGCAGGCGAACTCTCAACCACTGCACCACCAGGGAAGCCCTGAAATTTTCTTTTTAAAAATTTCTTGGTAGTTTTATTGTCTCTTTCCCCAGATTAGAGTGTAAAACTCTACAAGACCAAGGCCTCCTCTGTCTGGTTCACTGCTCTCTCCCTCATACTTAGAGCTGTGCTCACACATATAAATGCACAATGAATGCTTACTGAATGAATGAATGGGTTGGTTACAGTTTCAGGCCTTTCTTGCACATCTTCCTGGTTTTCAGTTGTGGCTGTGCACATCTGAAATTTAACCCAGAGCAGGTTATAAATTATTACCTTAATGACAGGCCTGGAGCATCTTTCTGCATATTTCCAGATCATTTAAACAGACAAATAGCTTCAGTTTACCTCTACAGTCATCCCTGGGTATCTGAGGGGGGTTGGTTCCAGGAACCTCACAGACACCAAGATCCAAGGATGCTCAAGTCCCTTATCTAAAATGGCACAGTGTTTGCTTATAACCTATACACATCCTCCCGTATACTTTAAATCACCTCTAGATACTTATAACACCCAATACAATGTAAATGCGATGTAAATAGTTGCCAGCAAACAGCAGATTCAAATTTTGCTTTTTGTAATGTTCTGGAATTTTTTTCGCCGAACATTTTTTTTTTTTTTTTTTGCGGTACGCGGGCTTCTCACCGTTGCGGCCCCTCCCGTTGCGGAGCACAGGCTCCGGACGCGCAGGCTCAGCGGCCATGGCTCACGGGCCCAGCCGCTCCGCGGCATGTGGGATCTTCCCGGACCGGGGCACGAACCCGTGTCCCCTGCATCAGCAGGCGGACTCTCAACCACTGCGCCACCAGGGAAGCCCCTCGCCGAACATTTTTGATCTGCAGTTGATTGAATCGAAGGATGCAGAACTCACAGATGCGGAGGGCCGACTGTACATCCCAACAGGCGTGTTCATTGTCTCTGCTCTCAATCTACCTCCCTTCCCACCCCAGTGCTTTTATATCTGTTTACAAATACTCAGAGAAAGGAAAACAAGATGCCCCCTTACCTCTGCCCGTTCCATTTCCCTCTGTAAACTCACGTGGCTGCGTGAACATAGCTGAGTCATCTCTTTCCAGTCTGAGCTTCCTGTGCTCCATCTAATAAAGCAGCACATTTTCCCCACTCGAGTGCCTTCACTGTACAAGGAAGTGTTTTCAATTTCCCTCGGTAGAGCTGACATCTCATTTTCTCGTTTTTGCCTTTGGGCCTGAAGACTCCGAATTTCTTTGGCCCTTCTTTGGCGCCCTGCTTCTCCCTCAGTGATCTTACTTGGGTCTCACCTCCCCAGAGCATTCTGAGCTTTAGTCTGTCAGATACGTTTCCTTCTTCTTCTTTTTTTTTTTTTTTTGGCAACACCACCCAGCTTGTGGGATCTTAGCTCCCCAACCAGGGCTTGAACTGGGCCCCAGCAGTGAAAGTGCCAAGTTCTAACCACTGGACCACCAGGGGATTCCCATAGGTGTCCTTTGGTCTTTCTCATTTTTTGTCAAAATTGGTCCTTCATTCTTTTATCATTAAAACAGTTTCCTAAATAAACATCCAATCTTCATAAATCCCATCAGCCTTTACATCTGTTTCATGGAATCCTAAGACTAGTTCCCTATGACTGTGAAACCTGTCCTTTTCCAATTTAGTGCCACATTTAAAGGGAATTCTCTTTCCATTTCCTGTCATCTACACCTGGTCGGTTTGGGCTCGCTTTCCTCTCTCACACACTCAAATCTGTCCTGATGGAAGAATTAGCTCAGAAGGATGTATACCTCGGCAGACCCTGAGAACACATCGTGCTGGTCTTATATTCCTGGCAAGGAGGCTAGAGTAAATCTTCACCAAAATATCTTCCTTGCTCCTTACTCTTTTCTACCTTAACCCAGAAATTCACTACTTTCTGCTTTTCTTCTTTTTCTTGACTTGGTGATTATGAGCTAAAAGTTTTCACTGCCAGTATGTCCTCAAAACTTTTCTTCACGGTGTTGTCATCAACCATGCCATCGGCCTTGGTGATAAATCATCTTTCGTGTCACTAGCTCTCTTTCTTGTTACGGAACATCCAAGAACATACGGCACCAGAGGTACGTCCAGCTGCGTTTACATCCCTCAGAGTTCACGACACATTTCTGCTCGCTTACCTGCCTCCTTCACTCCCTTCACTGTGAGGTCCTTCTGTCAGACACCACATTTTATTCATCTCTGTATTGCCGGCATTTAGCATGGTGCCCACCTCACCCTTGAGTCTCAGTACATGTTTCTAGAATACTGAATAAATATACCATGACTTACAAGCCATGAGACACAAAATCAGGGCAGGTGAAACTGTTAATAAGCCTTGAAACAGAATATACAGTTGAGTGTGAAATGTGGTTCAGTGAACGTTTAGAGGGGAGAAGTAAATAAGGGCTCAAGAGTTGTAGAAAGCTTTATGGAGAATGTAAGACACAAACTTGGCCATTGGGAAAAACAAAAAGAGAGGAGCCGTAAGAAATCAGCAAGGGCACTTCAATTTTCCACTCTGTCCCTCTGAGTTTTCCGAGTGGGGCTGTCTTTGTTTTTCTGCTCATCTTATCCCAGCCTCTCTCATTAGGTCGGCTGCATGCTTCCCTTCCACCTTTACCAACCTGGCCTAAAAATCCTCTTAGGGTGCTCATCTGTGCAACCTCATCTTATTTTTTAGCCCAGCGTGAGATATCAAAGACTCTGATGGACAATTCCACTTTTGTCTCTTCTTCCAAAGGTCCCTTGGGCCACTCTCCCAGCCTGGTCTGGTTACTGAGGCTGCCCCTCTGGAGAAATGAGGCTGTGGGGTAATTAGGTCATAGAAAGCACTGAAACCAGAGGATTCAGCTGGAGATGAGGCTAAAATTCATAAATAAAGATTGGCATAGCTTGAATTCAAGATAAGCTAATTTTAGATCCCTAGGCTTGGTCTAGCAGAACAGTGACAATTATATCCTTTCTTGAAATGTTTTGCCTCTGCTGGCTTTTGAAGCATTTATTTTCTACCACTGAATCATTCAATAGCAATATAATTGTTATTTCCATTTCCCTGGTTCGACCGGGTCTGAGAGCCAGTTACCATTCCCAGTTCATTAACCGACTGGCCTTCGAATTAACAGCCCCTCCATCGGGGGGTTGCCTTGGAGACAAAGCTTCCTGTGGGTAATCCAAGATTATCTAGCTCTTTATCCTGCATGTGACCCTTAATTACTTGCTAAATTAGAATGGTTTTTCTGAAAATCACAAGCGGAGGTTAATATGTTCTTCCAGAGCTGGTCAAGCTAAGATGACACTGAATTCACAGGGAATTCAAGTTACATGATCCCTGAAGGCGTCTCTTTGAGGAAGAAGATGAACTCTCCCACTGGGAGGCACTGCCCCCCCATAAAGCCCCTGTCACTCACTGTTCCTCTGCCTGCTTTTCGAGTTGCAGTTTAATCTCCTCCGGACAATTCGCTATGTCAATATTGAGCAGATTCATTCTGGCGCAGGAGCCCGCACCCATTTGTCTTTGATAACTCATGTTTTCAACTTAAGGACATATTTTTATCATAATTGCAGATTTTTGCGCTATGCATTTACACAATTACAAGGCTTCATGGACCAGTTATGGACAAACAAGAGAATGGAAGAAACTATTTTTAAAAAAACAAAGTAAACACTTTGGGGGAAAACGTTGGGGCCCTGTAGTATTTTCCTTAACATTATACAGGCCCCAAAGCAAGATTAGTGGAAAGGAGGGACTCTTAGAATGCACCTAATGGGATGCCTCTTGAGATGGCTTTGGAAATAAGGAAAATACGAGTAAGTGCAGGTATTGAATGAGATTTGTCATGAAAGCGTACATTTAGCATTACTAGGTTTTTATTCATTTAGACTATAATGAAATTATCGAGTGTAGTTCCAGAAGATTAAAAAAACTGTCTTAAAATCTTAAATATTATTAACAGTCCTCAACATTAAAGTATCAAACTCAAAATAGTACAGAGCCTGGAATCTCACAGGCATCCATCCAAAAAGTGTTTAGGAAGTTGAACCGAATCGAATTAGAAATAAGCATCATTGGTGATTCGGCACCTCAAATAATTCATTCAGGTTCCTGAAGGAGTTGTCTGCAAACTGCTAAAATCCTAGTCTCTCAGAATGCTTGACTGATTACATATACAGCTTTGTGTGTTCATGGTTATATTCCTCAGCTGTGTACCGCCTTTAACCATATTTAAGCATCTATTGTGTACAAGGCATCACGCAGCCCTCATTCTGTTCAACTGTAGTAGTCAGAATAGGAATTATTAGAAAGGTTATTGAGAATCATTTAATTACATTTGTTCATAGCTTAATCATGGTATGTGGGAAAAACCAGGAAATTGACTTTGACTGTGGCACCTTCAATAAGCCATCAGAGTGATTTGCTTTTAGAGAGGTTTGGTAAATCTTGGAGTGGTTACCCATGGAAACTGAGATTTTCTTTGACACTGTTTTAAAGTAGTTTTGTTCAAGACTTATGGTTGCCAAGGGGGAGGGGAGAGTGGGGATATGGGATGGATTAGGAGTTTGGGATTAGCAGATGCAAACTATTATAGAGAATGGATAAACAAGGTCCTACTGTATAGCACAGGGAACTATATCCAATATCCTGGGATCAACCACAATGGAAAAGAATATGAAAAAGAATATATATACTTGTATATATACTTGTATACTTGTTGATTAGAAACTGATTATTTAAACGATAGTGTAATCTTGAACTGAAAAACTCTTTGTTCTTATAATCATGTTATCACATCCTCCTAACTTAGATCACTCTTTCATTTTGCATCCTTAGTAATCTATATACTCTATAAGACATTATCGTGTTGTTGCTTAAAGAGTGGAGACATTGTTGGTTGCCTTCCAGTCTTTCATTTCAACTTTCTTCCTTCTGAACTGAGCTCCTGGCTTTCGTTAGATATTCACCCCCTCACACATATAGCTCATGTGGCTTGGGAGCCGACCCCATCTTCAGCTCCTAGGATAGACCATGATTTGTCTAGGCCAGTGATTGTCAACACGTAGTCCCCAGACAAACATCATTAGCATCACCTGGAACTTGTTAGCAATGCAAATTCCTACATCCTATCCTCAGCCTACTATGTTATCTAGAAAGGCTGGGCGTGGGGCTCCCCAGGTGATTCTGGATCCCACTAAAGTTTGAGAACCATGGTTCTTAACCACACCTCCTAATCCCATGCTCTTTACCAGTAACTGAGTCAGTGCATGGTCTTCCCCTGTCTACTGTTAATGTTCCAAAGATGGACATGTAACCTAAGTGGACCTCGTCAAATGAAGGGTGGAAATTTTATTCCGAGGTTGGAAGAGAGATTTTCTATCTCTCGTGGAACATGAGGAAGGAACCACCATCTTAGAACTTGGAGAGAAACCTGAGGACAAAGTCAGTGCAAGGTAGGGCCACAGACATTTCCAAGATGCACAGCAGAGATGGCTTATACCTTCCTGCACCCAGCCCTACCTACTTCTAACTTACAGTTCTGTCCAATGCCAGGTTTCCCTATTGTTTCAAATTGAGTTTTTTCATTCTTGCAGCTGAAAGCATCCCATTTATTAATTTTTTTTTTTTGGCTGAGTTGGGTCTTCGTTGCAGTGCGTGGGCTTCTCTTGCTGCAGAGCACAGGCTCTAGGCCTGTGGGCTTCAGTAGTTGTGGCTCGCGGGCTCTAGAGCGCAGGCTCAGTAGTTGTGGCACACGGGCTTAGTTGCTCTGCGGCATGTGGGATCTTCCCAGACCACGGCTCGAACCCGTGTCTCCTGCATTGGCAGGCTGATTCTTAACCACTGTGCCACCAGGGAAGCCTCTATTAACATTTTATAACAATTTTTTAAGCTTAAGTCTGAAATCTCCCAGGAAGTTGTATTCCTACTACCTTGCCTCTAGTATAGCAGAGCACTCAATATTTTTTTTTATTATACCAGCAAAGCAAGTTTATTTGGGAGCAGAAAACAACTGCAATTCAAGACACGCAACTATAGTAAACCACATGCAAGTCCAGCAAAGAAGGAGAAGAAACGTTTTGTTGAGGAGAAGGGAAAGTCGGGAGGCGCTGTTATAAACAAAAAGTCCACTAGAGCAGGGGTCCGCAACCCCCGGGCCATGGACTGGTACTGGTCCATGGCCTGATAGGAACCAGGCCGCACAGCAGGAGGTGAGCGGCGGGCGAGTGAGCCATTCATCCCCATCACCCTCACCACTGCCTGAGCTCCGCCCCCTGTTGGATCAACATCCTCATTAGATTCTCATAGGAGCACAAACCTGTGAACTGCGCATGCGAGGGATCTAGGCTGCGTGCTCCTTAGGAGAATCTAATGCCTGACGATCTGAGGCGGCGATGCTAGCGCTGGGGAACGGCTGCTGATACAGATTATCATTAGCAGAGAGGTTTGACGGCACAGAGACCATAATAAATCAATTGTTCGCAGGCTCTTATCAAAACCCTATCAGTGAGTGGCAAGTGACAATTAAGCTGCATCTGGTGGCAGGCTTTAAGTCAGAATTCGACACTTATTTTAGTCCACGCATGGCCCGCCCATTATTTTATTTACCACTTCCATCTGCGCCTCTTTCCTGCACTGCGCACTTGTCTCAGTCACAGTTTTGGTAAGGCCACAAGCTAACCCTAGCCAAAACGGGTAAAAAACCAAATGTTGCTGGAGAGCTTCTTTGAAAAGGGGGACGACCCAATGATGAGAGAGCAGGAGACTCTGAGGCTGCCAACGAAAAGAAAGCTGCATTTAAAAGAAAATACCAAGAGTCCTACTTAAATTACAGGTTCATTGCAACAGGTGATTCACATTCTCCAAACCCGCTTTGTACAACATGTGGCAACCAGCTATCCAACGAAACCATGAAACCTTCAAAACTGCTCATCTATCTCAGCTTTCAAAAGAGTTTGAGCATTACTTCCCAACCACTAAAGAGCCCCCGAACTGGGAAGGAATGGATCTGTGACCCATTTGTGAATAAACCTGGTGAATCGACTCTGTCCGTGCTAGAAGAGGATCAACTGCTTGAGATCGCAAATGACGGTGGCCTTAAGAGTATGTTTGAGACAACTTCAAATCTCCGCACGTTCTGGATTAAAGTCACGGCGGAATATCCTGAGATTGCCACAAAAGCACTGAAAAGCCTGCTTCCATTTCCATCATCCTATCTTTGTGAAGCAGGGTTTTCTGCAGTGACGGCAACTAAAACGAGATTACAGAGTAGATGGACATAAGCAACACACTTCAGTGTCACTGTCTCCCATCACCCCCCAAAGGGGAACATATAGTTGCAGGAAGACAAGCTCAGGGCTCCCACTGATTCTGCATTATGGTGAGTTGTATAATTACTTCATTATATATTACAGTGTAATAATAATAGAAATAAAGTGCACAATAAATGTAATGCTCTTGAATCATCCCGAAACCACCCCCCACCACCACGCCCGGTCCGTGGAAAAATTGTCTTCCACGAAACCGGTCCCTGGTGCCAGAAAGTTTGGGGACCGCTGCACTAGAGGAAACTGGGAGTTCGAAGTATAGTGGCTTTCTTTTTTTTTTAACATCTTTATTGGAGTATAATTGCCCCACAATGCTGTGCCAGTCTCCGCTGCACAACAAAGTGAATCAGCCACGGGTATACATATATCCCCAGATCCCCTCCCTCTCGCACCTCCCTCCCACTCTCTCTATCCCACCCCTCTAGGAGGTCACAAAGCACCAAGCTGATCTCCCTGTGCTATGCGGCTGCTTCCCACTAGCTATCTATTTTACATTTGGTAGTGTATATATGTCCATGCCACTGTCTCACTTTGTCCCAGCTTACCCTTCCCCCTCCCCGTGTCCTCAAGTCCATTCTCTATGTCTGCATCTTTATTCCTGTCCTGCCCCAAGATTCATCAGAACATTTTTTTTTTAGATTCCATATATATGGGAGCACTCAATTATATTTGATGAGTAAATAGGAGTAAACGCATGCATGCATGAATGGGTAATCGCATTCAAGAAGCAAGCAGACAATGCCATTTTCAAATACAATTGATTCGACGTCATTATGAGGTTCCACGAATGCAAGCAAAGAACTGACACGTAACCGTAGTTTTAACACCATTTTTGCTGCAGTTAAGTGGAATCCTTTCCAGCTAGCTTAAGCAAAAATAAGGATTATCATATCGAATTCTAAAGCTACTGAAGTGTCTCATGGACTATAGATTTCATCCCCGACTCTTTGCTAACAAGAATATGTGCCTTTGGTGAGGGGAGTGTCTGGAAGTTCCCATTTCTCTATATACTAGCCAGTATTTGATATTATCATACTTCTAAATTTTTACTAGTCTGATAACTAGGAAATGGTACCCCATTGTTTTAATTTCAATTTCTCTGATTTAATTCACATTACTTGGGCTAAATCTTAACATTTATTTCTTGGCAATTCAGATTTCCTCTTGGGGGAATGGCCTATTGTAATCTCCTTTTTTTTTTTCTTTTTTAATTGGGATGTATGTTTTTTCTTATAGATTTCAAGGAGTTCTTCTTCTGTTCTAGATACTGATCCCTTGCCAGATTTATGCATAGAAATTATATTCTTCCTGTATGTGACATTTTCTTCCACTTTGTTTAGTGTGCCTTTTGTTGAATAAAAGTTTTTGTGAATTTTCAGTAGGTGAGTATATCCATATTTCTTCCTTATGGGTTGAGCTTTTGTGTTTGTTTGAAAGAAATATTTTCCTATACTGAAGTCATAAATATATTCACTTATATTTTCCTCTAAAAGATTTATAATTTTGCTTTTTCACGTGTAGATTTTTAATTCACCTGGAATTTAATTTTGTATAAAGTGGGAAGTTTGAAATAATATGGCTTTACTATATGCGTGCTGTTCTGGAGAGAGGAGAGAAAAAAAACCCCTAATTCTGACCTAAATTGCTTAAAGCATTTTTTTGGTCTGGTGGGAGATTTGCATTGCTGGAGATTTGCTATTAACAAATTATTCTCTTTCCAGCATCATCTTGCCATGGGTGCCACAACTTTGAAAGAATTAAATAAAAAATCCTTTACTTATTGAGCTAGCCAGTAGCTGACAAATTTTTGTTATTGCCTCACATGTCACTGAGATTTCTTTCAGTTTCCATATTGAATACGCTCCAGCATTCCAAATGTGTGCAAAAGACTTTATCTCCAGAGAATGGAGAAATAAACTCCTAAAAGCTCTGGTTCTTCTTTAATATATAGTGGAGGGTTGCGATTATTCCCTATCTATGTTAATGTCCCCTTTCTTTACATCGAACTTTGACTCCCAATTTAAGTGTTTTGCTTAACCTCCCTTTACTGGTCTTTGTCATTTTGCATTGGGAAATCAGTATCTACAAATATTTATTCTGTGGTCAAAAATGGTTCAGGCTATCACAGTTCAGATAAGAACGTTTTCCTCCCCTCTCCAAACATTTCTTTCTCTCTCCTTTTGCTTTCTGTTCTCCTGCCAACTATTTCTTTCCTTTTTTCCCCTTCTTAACTTTACCTTGAATTTGTCAAAGGAATGAAAGATAATGTTTTGTCCCAGTGGAAGTATAAAGGGTCATATTATGACTGACCTTTTCATATATGAAGAAAAGTTAAACAGTTCTGTTTTATGGTGAACAACATATCTTCTTTCAAGTGTCAGGCCTAATTTTACATTTACCAAGATGGAATTTACATTTTACCAAAATCTCACATTTTGGTGAAATTCCAAATTTAAAATTATATATTAAAGGTTGGAATGGAGTCAATTAGTCTATTTAAACATCACAGGACCAAGAAAAGTATCTTCACATACACCGACTGCTTAAGACAAATATTATTTGATAGCTTATGGATACCTAAGCCACACATGACATATTAATACATAGACAACCGATGTCGACACATACTGTGCCAAATATAGCATCATTCTCCCTTCTCTGTCCTAACCTAAACTGCATCCAAGGCAATTCTTACCTATATTTTATTCATTGACTAAAAGGTAACCATGAAGAAATTAAATTGCAAATTTAAATGTAATTGGCAAATTCTTTAGCACTAACTACTATAGCATTTGTAATACAATTAAAATAGACCAAATTAGTCATATTAGCTCTGCTCTTTCCAAATCCGTGGCATGACTCTGAGGCTATTCATAAACTATCTGCTACTTACCTAAAAACTGTCGGGCAGTTTACATTACTATGAAGTCACGAGTTCCTCAGTGTTCACTGTTCAAATCTGACTGCAACTTGGGTGTGTTTTCTTACCTTGAGGAGAAAACAAGAGATGGGAAGAAGGGATGGACTGTGTTTCTTGATGAATGCAACCGTGATGTGACTGATTTAATGGGGCTGAGTTAGGCTTCTCTTTGCTATCAGTGGAAAAGGGAAAAGATGTCAGCAGAATAGTTCACGTTTATTGAGACCTTACTGGGTTCCAGGCAGTGAATTCTTTCTAAAATGGAAAATTTTAAATGACATAGGTACTGTTATTAATCTCCCTTATCTAGATGTGGAAACCAAGCTTTAGAGAGGCTAAACACCTTGCCCAAGACCACACGCTGGGAAAACCAGGGGTCACCCCCCAGTCAGTTGACTCCAAAGCCTTTGTGCTTCATCACTGGTTTATAACTGGCGAAAACTTGGAGAAGAGCTTTTAAGATGTCCAACATGTTATTTTAGGGAAGGCAGTCAAGTACGTTAGAGGACTGTTTCTTATACATGAAACAGTAGCAGCAGAGTAAATGAAAACATTGGGTTAATTTCCTCTTAAATGCGTGAATGTATATTTACCACCCAGAACAGTGCCTGGTACATAGTAGCACTCAGTGCATGTGAGCTATGGTACCAGTTAGGATTGCAGGTAACAAAACCTGGAAACAATGGCTTAAATGAGTGAAAGTCTTATCTCAGAAGATAGAAGTCTGGAGATAGGCAGAACTCCCCTGCCAGAGGGGCTCAAGAAAATTGCTAAAGGTGGGGTTCCTCTGGCTTCCTGGGCCATCATTCTTAATGGTCACAAGATGGCTGCTGCCCTCCGTCATTGCATACACATTTCAGGCAGAAGGAAGGACAAACAGGGAAAAGAAAAGCCTTCATCTCATGAGGTTTTATCTTTTTACTTGGTAAGTGACTCCTTCCTCAAATATTTCTACCTACCTCTCATTAGATGCCCAGCAGGCTGGAGAAACAAGTATTTCAATACGCTGTTGTATAAAATAAGCTACAAGGATATACTGCACAACACAGAGAATATAGCCAATATTTTATAATAACTGTAAATGAAGTATAACCTTTAAAAATTGTGAATACTATACAGTATTGTACACCTGTAACTTATGTAATACTGTATATCAACTATACTTCAGTAAGAACATTTTTTAAATAAAATAAATAAGCTAATATGTGCAGAGCACTTAGTGCAGTTTCTGGCAGATAGTAAGCATTCATTAAGTATTTGCCATAAAGATAAACGTTAACATTTCTGTAACATTTATTGATTTTTCACTCTATGCAAGGCATAGAGTTAGTTCCCACAGAGATGAAAGAACTGGAGGTAAACTGATTAAATCCTATGAATTGAAAACCCTGAAGAGACTGGAGCAATGACCCACAAGTACTATACAGACACTAAATGTTTGTTCCTGCTGTTGCTGAGGTGGCAATGAGGAGTGTACTTTCATTTAGTTACATCTGGAGACTGAAGAATGGGGAGCCATAAATCCATATTCAACTTAAAGGTTTGATTTGAGATTTAATAGTAATGGCCCATGAATCTGGAGGTAAGTTGGGAGGCCAATGAAAAATAAGTTAAAATAATGTGGGCACACAGCTCCTAGGGCTAATGTGGTACTCACAGCCCACATTAAGAGCTAATGAGGAGAGGGGTCAAGATGGAGGAATAAGAGGACGGGCAGTTCACCTCTCCCCACAAGTACATCAAGAATACATCTACAGAGACTTCCCTGGTGGCGCAGTGGTTGAGAGTCCGCCTGCCGATGCAGGGGACACGGGTTCGTACCCCGGTCCGGGAAGATCCCATATGCCGCGGAGTGGCTGGGCCCGTGGGCCATGGTCGCTGAGCCTGCGCGTCCGGAGCCTGTGCTCCGCAACGGGAGAGGCCACAACAGTGAAAGGCCCACGTACCGCAAAAAAAAAAAAAAGAATACATCTACAGGGACTTCCCTGGTGGTCCAGTGGTTAGGACTCCAAGCTTCCACTGCAGGGGTTGTGGGTTCGTTCCCTGGTTAGGGAACTAAGATCCCACATGCTGCACACGGCTCGGCCCAAAAAAAAAAAGGAAGAAAAAAGAAATCTACAAATGGAACAATTCCCACAGAGCATCTGCTGAACTGTAGAAGAGCTAATGAAATAAGCTATTTAAATCATACTGCTTATTCTCAGATTTGAAAAAAAAATTCAGTAAGACATTTATGAAAAACAAAACTCTGGATGATCATTAATATTTTGACAATATTTTTTCTAGGTAAGGCAAAGGAGATTCCCTTTTAAAATGCAGAACTTATTTGTTGAATCAAAGACCAATACTATCTCAAATGTCCAGGTTCTATTTCTCCCTCCCTTCACAGCACATTATTCCTCTTATCAAAACTAAACTCAGTTTCATTTGAATGCCTTATTGCTATGGTTTCAAAATTTGGAAAGCTCTTGGGATTAGATTTTGAGAACGGTAAATGTTGAGTGATAAACTCACACCTGATTCAACACCAACAAAAAGATCTTAGGTTTCTCCGGGCCTGTGGATTGCTGGTTCCCAGTCTGAAATGCCCTAACACAGGTTGGTGGAGCTCAGGGGCTAGGACCATTAGTATTCGTGATTATGCCTTGTTTCTGGAAAGACATGATTCTGCAAAGTCCACCTAATGAAAACCAGCTACTGAACAATGGGTATCACATCAAAAGGAATGCCTTTCTTCTACCTAATACTGAAAAGGTTTATTATAGTCAGGGAGGATTGATGTGGTGGGTCCACAGGTGTCAGGGCTCGAGAATTCTTTTTTTTTTTAAATAGTTAAAGTATTTTATTTTATTTTTTTAACCTCTTTATTGGAGTATAATTGCTTTACAATGGTGTGTTAGTTTCTGCTGTATAACAAAGTGAATCAGCTATACATATACATATGTCCCCATATCTCCTCCCTCTTGCGTCTCCCTCCCACCCTCCCTATCCCACCCCTCTAGGTGGTCACAAAGCACTGAGCTGATCTCCCTGTGCTATGCGGCTGCTTCCCACGAGCTATCTATTTTACATTTGGTAGTATATATAAGTCCATGCCACTCTCCAATTCGTCCCAGCTTACCCTTCCCCCTCCCCGTGTCCTCAAGTCCATTCTCTACGTCTGCGTCTTTATTCTTGTCCTGCCCCTAGGTTCCTCAGAACCTTTTTTTTTTCTTTTTTTTAGATTCCATATATGTGTTAGCATATGGTATTTGTTTTTCTCTTTCTGACTTACTTCACTCTGTATGACAGTCTCTAGGTCCATCCACCTCAGTACAAATAACTCGATTTCATTTCTTTCTATGGCTGAATAATATTCCATTGTATATATGTGCAACATTTTCTTTATCCATTCATCTGTCGATGGACACTTAGGTGGCTTCCATGTCAGGGCTCGAGAATTCTAAATTATGTTAAGAGGCAGGAGGAAGCTCCTGGCCTTCGGGTCTGCTCCTCCAACACTCCACGTCAGGTGCGAAGGGTAGGTTGCAGTCCCTTTCCCGCCCTGGGAGAGGATAGGAGGAGCGGGCGGACCTTGCCGCCCCAGGCCCCGCCCACAGATGCTCTGGGTCCAGCAGCCTCCTGGACAGCGGAGCCTGGGGGCGGAGCTCACCCTTGCCCTCGGGGTCCCCCGGGCTCCGCCAATCATGGAGCGCCCTGTTGGCCGGCGGCAGCGCCCGCCCCCACCTCCTTCCGCCGGCCTCCCGTTTCCCAGAATCCAAGATGGCGGGATCCAGGCAAAGGGGTTCCCGGGCCGGAGCTCGGCCGCTGTTCTGCGCTTTGCTGCTGTCGCTCTGTCGTTTCGTCGGGGGCGACGGCGTGGGAGGCCACCCGGCAGCTGCCGGCGCCACGGGCACCCCAGGCGCGCAGCCACATCGGCGTTTCGAGTACAAATACAGCTTCAAGGGACCGCACCTGGTGCAGAGCGACGGAACCGTGCCCTTCTGGGCCCACGCGGGGAGTAAGCCAGGGCAGAGGTCGGGGGGCCCGGGTCCCCTCCCCCCCTTGAGCCTCCTCCTCTTCACCTTCTCCCCGCTGCACCCCGTATGCGCGGTGGAGGGGACCTTTCTCAGCAGCCTCGCCTGCACGCCGGCTCTGGTCCGCAAGGTTCCCTCCGCCAGCCCCCCAGTCTTTCCCACATTCTCTCCACCCGACCTTCCTCCTCCCGTCTTTGATGTTGTCTGTTCTTTCCGTTTGGGTTAGAGGTTTTTCGTTAGTTCCCGCACTTCCAGGTACTAACTTGAGCTCGCTTCTGGGCATCACGTCTCACCCCAACGCCACGTCTCCTCCGAACCTGAGACCTGGTCTGGCAGCCCTCCACCTTCTTTCCCGCTCCCCCTCGGCCCTCCCCTGCGTTTTCTCCTCCGGTGTTAGCAGTGGGTAATGCTCCAGTTTGTACCCGATGCCCCCTGACGGCTTTAGAGGTGGCATGTGTTGGCTTTAGAATAATCTTTAAGTCTTTATGTCAGAGGACATTCTTCTCACCCTCTTGGAACTGTACGTTAAGTTTGCCTTTCTCAGTGACTTGGTGTGGTCTTTGATCTTTTCTCTTGTATTAACACAGTAGGTAATTTAATAGTCACACTCGTTGCTTTATTTAGTAGAAGAAGGGAGGGGGGTTATTGACTGAGAACTTGAGGCTAAGAATAGCATTATATATACAGCTGTTTTGGGGTTTTTGTGGGGGGGAATTGAAATAACCTGTGCGCCATGTGTTACTGATTTTATGTGTTTGGCACTGTTAAGCACTGTTAGTGGTTGAGAGAGCCTTGCTAGGTATTTACATATGTGAAAGAAAACGTATCTACTTTAGTGCTGATGTGTCACCTCTGACTAAGGAATCAGCCGTAGCACTTGGCATGCTGCAAACCCTGTTCAGTGACCATCAGATGCAACCTTTGAAACAAGTGGCAAATGCCTTTATCTGGGGCTAGAAGCACTGGCAGTTTGAATTCCATCTTTATGGGTTATTAAGCAATCATTTATGTAAGGCTTGTATACATCGTTTTAGATTGTCGAGTGCTTGAAACAAAATGTTCCATTTCTAGAAAGTAGTTGCTGACTAGGAAGCACACTTTTAGGAAGTGCTATTTCACTGAAATTAATGTATAATTAAAAGGCATAAATTTCAATTTGACTTAATGACCAAGTCATTAAGTAGATGACTTAATGTAGTAGAGTGAGTGCATTTTGCTACTAGAAGTAGAGTGCATTTTGTTACTCAGCGGACATTTATTATGTGATCACTCATCAAGGGTATGTAGCTGGGCAACTGTTATCAAGGTAGCATTGTTTTAATACACAAAGACGATGCAGGTGTACCAGACACAGGTTTGGGGGATTTTTCTTTCTTTTCTTGGAATGATGATGAATTTTTCAGTAGTGGTGGTAAATGTGTTGACATTTTTTCGCTTCTGCCATTCTCCATTGCCGGCTTGCTGTTCTTTTTCTCACGCTCACACCACATACATCAGCCAATTAGGAATGTTAATCAGCTACTTAAATTAGTCACATTGACTTTCTTTTCAGAACCTATAACCAACTAAGCTTTTCTGCTGCAGAAATGTCAGATAATGTACCTGGGTGAATGAAAGTTGTATGGCTAGATTGAATTTGAAATAAAGAGATTAGAATTTTAGCTAGTGACTTTTCTGTCTGTTGACTCTGGGAATCACTGCTTATGGGTATCCCTTGCTTTCATTATCACTGTAATTGTTACAGTCTCACAGCTTTCTTAACTCCACTGATCATTTTTTCGCCTTTCATTTTGCCCTGAGATCCATTATTTAAAACAATTTTTTTTTAATAGAGAAATTTTTAAGATTTAGTTTAAACGTGTCCCCTTACATCATCCCCAAATTAAGACCAAATCTATGGTGTTTCTTTTTCTTAACTCTCATGTTCTTTTGCACTGTCAGTACACATCCTTGGGTCCATAAGGGCAAAAATGATAACAGCAATTTGTAAGCCTTTATAGCTCTCAGAGCTCTTTCACCTTCTTCGTGCTCTGATTAGATCTTTGGTAGGCAAGGCAGGTGTTATCTGTTTTATAGGTGAAAAAAACTGATGTTCAGAAAGGTTAAGGTTCTTGGAAGAGGTTACATAGATAGTGTCAGTAGAATAGTACTCAAATCCAGGTCTTCTGATTTCTATATCCAGTGCTTTTCCTGTGATGACTGCCCCAAACCTTTAAGTGTTTGAAAGTCATGGTGACAAATAGTGGCTGAACTTACTAAAATATCTCAACTTGTCTTTTAGTCAATTTTTCCTACCTGTAAAGAAACAATACAGTTATGTCCCAGTGTGGATGTCAGAATGTCAGAACTGGTTAATATCTGAAAAGGTGTGCCAGAATTGTTCAAATATAGACCTCATAGGTGCTTTAATAATTATCTAGTCCAATAATAGGAACAGCTAACATTTATTGAAATATTTATATGCACTTATATACCTATGAGGTTGTTAGAGAAATGGAGTAACTTGCCTACGATCTAACAGCTAGTAAGTGAATGGAGATGTAGGCCATCATTTTGGGGATCACTGTTCTCTCTGAGAATCTCCTGATGCTGAAGAACTGATTATTGACTTGAAATTCAGTTGATTGACCCTCTCCCTAGAAGAATGTATATATGCTCAAAATTTTGCATATAACTTTTAGGGTGTATATAAGTGATTGAGCCCAGCCCCTTCATTTTACAGGTGAACATATGGTGAGCCCGAGAGAGTAAGAGAATTATTTGCTCAAAGTCACACAGCTGAACTGAGACTAGGAATAAGTCTCTTGATTCCTAGTGGTATGTTCTTTTCACACTGTTTGAGATTTCTAACATTTGTAAACTGGTAAAAAAATATATATATATACAGTTTTAAAAAAGAAAATATGCAGATTTTTCAGGTGTTTGAAAAAGAGTATCATGAGAATTAAATAGTTGATTTGCCTTTCAAGCTGTAGTTTCCTCCCTGCTGCCCCTTGAATTTTTAGTGTTTGGTTGCAGCTTTAATTTTTTTTGCAGAGATATTGCACTCTTCCAAAGATAGGAGGCGGGTATCAAAACCCACTAAAATTTAAAAGCTGAAACTGTCAACATGAAATTTTTTCCTAACAAAGTTACCATACAGGTAACTGAGTTAAACTTAGGTCTCAGTAGGTATATGTAACAGTTTGGTGGTGATTCATTGAGTTTTATCTAATTATAACAAAACTTTTCTTCCCTGATTTCTATTCTAGATGCTATTCCAAGTTCAGATCAAATTCGAATAGCACCATCTTTAAAAAGCCAAAGAGGATCGGTATGGACAAAGACAAAAGCAGCCTTTGAGAACTGGGAAGTTGAGGTGACATTTCGAGTGACTGGAAGAGGTCGGATTGGAGCTGATGGCCTGGTACGGTAATTTCTTTAACTTGGAAAATTTGTATAAATGCATATACCACTAGTCTCTAAATGTCCTGTGTTATGTATTTACAGGCAATTTGGTATACAGAAAATCAAGGCTTGGAGGGTCCTGTGTTTGGATCAGCTGATATGTGGAATGGTGTTGGAATATTTTTTGATTCTTTTGACAATGATGGAAAGGTATATTTGTTTTCAGGACTGTTACCCATTTTAATATATTTGCTAACAAAGTTAGGCTGTGAACAATATAGCTTATTTAACACTTTTGTCAGTTTAATAGTAGAGGACTCCCCAAAATGTATTTTAAGTGTGATGATTAGTCTTTATATAGCTGGGAATTTATAAATCTAAAGCTAGGGTTCATGATTTGTCATCTACCAAGTTGAGGTAACAGTGGAACCTCAGGTCTGAGAACTTTTCAGTACCCACCTCCCCATCACCCTGTTTATGCTTAATAATTTTTTTTTTTTTTTGCGGTACGCGGGCCTCTCACTGTTGTGGCCTCTCCCGTTGCGGAGCACAGGCTCTGGATGCGCGGGCTCAGCGGCCATGGCTCACGGGCCCAGCCGCTCCGCAGCGTGTGGGATCTTCCCAGACCGGGGCACGAACCCGTGTCCCCTGCATCGGCAGGCGGACTCTCAACCACTGTGCCACCAGGGAAGCCCCTGTGCTTAATAATTTTGATGGATCAGCATGAGTCATTTAGATGTAGGTGGTTAGTGTTTAGAAGATTATTACTGTTTGTTTTCATGAAAATGTGTGCATAACTACTACTAGCTCACATGTTGATATGTTTTCATATATGTTAATCACACTTTTTGATCAGCCGATTTCTCTAAAACAGTTAAGAGCAAAATGTACTTATGAATTGGAAACATTAACTTGTGCTTTAGCAGCCCGAAAACTGATGATCATTGTTTCATTTAGTAGTTTGTCCACTGATTATCCGAGGTCATGATTAGCAATTTAAAGGAGAGCTTTAACATTGAGCTTCTTGAATGCTGAGGCCATGTTAGTCCTCCTGTTACTGAGCTCCCATAGGTCCCATACCAGTCCCATGCTCACAGTGTCCTAGGATTTTAGAGGTGTAAGAGAACTTATAGCACACCCAGAATGATCTATACTTCTTTGGTCTAAGGACTTTAAAACAAATACATTCTCTTTATTTATAGAAAAATAATCCTGCAATAGTGATTATAGGCAACAATGGACAAATCCAATATGACCATCAAAAGTAAGTGTATATTTTTTACATTATTCCTGATTTCAGCTTCTTTTTAGAAACCTTATAAAATATATTGTTTCAAATCTGAACATTTTCCAGATGAAGTAAGATTATTCTTTTCCTTGAGATGTTTTTTGTAACTTAGTGGAAAGGTCTTATCTTAATTTGGTTTTGTTTTAAAGTTCTTTCTGCGGACCACCTAGATTTCAAACATAAAAATGTGTTGTAGTTAACCTGAAATTAAATAGTACCTTTAAAGGTTGATAAAACATTCCTGGCTCTCAGTGATAACAATAGTCATGTTTTTTCATCTTTATTAAGAGGGATCTTTAAAAAATAAGGTTCAGAGCCTTAACCAACCTAATGACTAAGCAGTGCGTGCCATGTCATTCAGCCTTTGTATTGCTGTATTGAAAAGATTCTCAGTGGGCTACAAAACTTCGAGTGTTCAGTATATTTATAATGTGTATGAATCAGGTATGTACATTTTTAATTTTCACATGTTTGTTGGGGGGATTACCTTTTAGCCAGTCAGTGAACTGTAAGAAAAATTACTTTCCTACCTTAGTGATTTGTAACTCTGGTAGTTCATCATGACCACCCATTGAAATATATAAACAAGAGGTCCAAGCCTCCCCCTTGTGATGCTGCTTTAGCTGATTGAGGGTGGGATCTAGGAATCTGCGTTGTTGAAAGCACCGTATGTGACTCTGACCCTGCCCTAGTCTTGTGGAGAGGAAGAGTATCCCTTCCCCTTGCCGGCAGGCAGCCGTGGTAACATTGGCTCCTTTTGTTATCCAGAGTCCTTGGTGTTTTCTGCATAAATAACTTCAAATATCCCAAGCTTTGTCATAACTTGATTTTGTTTTGACCTTTCTGGACATTAATCATTTTAAATAGTGAGTTTTTAACATATCGAGAAGCTTTAAGTTTCTTGTTTGTCTTCCTTTCCCTCACACTATAGTGATGGTGCTAATCAAGCTTTAGCAAGTTGCCAAAGGGACTTTCGTAATAAACCCTATCCTGTCCGGGCAAAGATTACGTATTACCAGAAAACATTGACAGTAAGTAACATGCATTTAGAGATAATCAAATGAACAATATTCTGGTATGACTTCTCATTCTGAATCTTTGATAGAAATTCAATGCATTTGAAATTTGGATATTGTTCGCATACTCATCAGTGTTACTCTGAGAGAGCAGAAGTGGCTTCAAAGCTCGGTGTAAGTGGTCATGTGTTGTCAAATTTGCCAGTAGGTTTGTGTTTAGTCGGTGAATGTTTAGGCATTCTACTGTGTGCCACACAAATATGAATAAGACAAAGGTCATTTTCTCCAAAGAGCTTGTCTAATGGAGGTGACGTTATGTAACATTATGCTTATGTAATGTTAGTATGCTATGTGGTAAATTTAAGGGATCAGGAGGTTAGAATCCTGTAACTCTGCCAGGCTGGAGCGGTGAAAGTCAGGAACAGTTTCTCAGAGTTGAGCTGCACCTTGAAGGAGAAGTAGAAGTTTCCTAGATGGAGTGCATATTCCAGGCAGAGAAAACAGGCATCGGGACTGTTGAAAGATTTGGGAAAGGCAAATAGTTGGTATGGCTGGAGGATAGAGGAGATTCGGAGAGTGAGGTTGAAAGGTTGGCAGTAACAAGTCTCGCAGCCCTCTGTGTAGTTTATCCCGTAAGGAACAATTCACAGAGTTTTAAGCAGGAATGTGAAATGATCAGGTTTACAGTTGAGGAAGATGACTTAGGCAGCAGTGTTTTTATAGTGGTGTTTGTGAAAGGAGCAAAAAATAGGATGATTTTAGCCTCCTTGCTGTAAATGAGCCACGACCTGTACTTGATACTCTACATGCAGTTTCTCACGTTTTCTTTTTTCTTCCAGTTTTATTGAGATATAATTGACGTACAGCACTGTAGAAGTTTAAGGTATACAGCATAACGATTTGACTTACATACATCATGAAATGATGACCACAACAAGTTTAATGAACAGCCATCATCTCATATAGAGAATTAAATAGAAAAAAAATTTTATATTAGATTAGAATTTTTTATTAGATCATATTTCGTGCATGATTTCCAAACTGAAATAAAACTGCACATGTAAAATAAAATTTAAAAAATAAAATAGTAATGTCAAACATTTTTTTCCTTCTGATAAGAACTCTTAGGATTTACTCTTTTAACCATTTTCATATGTAAGACGGCAGTGTTGATTATACTTACCATGTTGTACATTACATCCCTAGTACTTATTTATCTTATAACTGGAAGTTTATCCCTTTTGACTGTCTTCATCCAATTCCCCCACCCCCATCCCCTACTGCTGGTATCCACAAATCTAGTGCTATATGTTTGTTTGTTTGTTTTTCAAGTAAAATTGACCTATAACACTATGTTCGTTCCTGGTATACAATGTAGTGATTCAGTATTTCTGTACATTTCAAAATGACCACCGTGATAAGTCCAGTTATCTGTCACCATACAAAGATATTTCATAATTATTGACTGATTTCCCTACACTGTACATTTCATACCTGTGACTCATTTATTTTGCAACTGGAAGGTTGTACCTCTTACTCTCTCTCTCACCTATTTCTCTCCTCCCTGCCAATTCCCTCCCCTCTGGCAACCACCTGTTTGTGCTCTGTGTCTATGACTCTTTTTTGTTCTGTTTGTTCATTTGTTTTTTAGATTCCACATATAAGTGAAATCATACAGTACTTGTCTTTCTCTGTCTGACTTACTTCACTTAGCATAACACCCTCTAGGTCCATCCACGTTGTTGCAAATGGCAAGATTTCAATCTTTTTATGGCTGAGGAATATTCTGTTGTATATATGTACTACATCTTTATCCATTCATCTGTTGGTGGGCACTTAGGTTGCTTCCATATGTTGGCTGTTGTAAATAATGCTGCAGTGAACGTAGGGGTGCCTGTATTTTTTCTCATTAGTGTTTTCATTATCTTTGGATAAGTTCCCTGGAGTGGAGTTGCTAGATCCTATGGTAGTTCTGTTTTAAATTTTTTGAGAAATAATCTCCATGCTGCCTTCCATAGTGGTTGTACCAATTTACATTTCTGCCAACAGTGCACAGGGGTTCCCTTTTCTCCACACCCTCACCAGCATCTGTTATTTGTTGTCTTTTAGATAGTAGCCATTCTGAACAGATGTGAGGTGATGCCTCATTGTGGTTTTGACCTGCACTTCCCTGATGATTAGTGATGTGGAGCGTCTTTTCATGTACCTGTTGACTATCTGTATGTCCTTGGACAAGTGTCTATTCAGATCCTCTGCCCGTTTTTTAATCTCGTTGTTTGCTTTTCTGATGTTGACTTGTATGAGTTCTTTGTATATTTTGGATATTAACCCCTTGTCAGATATATCGTTTGCAAATATTTCTCATTTATTCCAACAGCCCTATGGGGAAGGCATCCCCATTTTATAAATGGGGAAATTGAATATGGGAGAGTTTAAGTAACTTGGACAGTGTCTTACCACATAAGTAACAGAACTGTGATTTGAACCCAGCACTATTTTAGCGGCAAGACTCCACTTGTGGTCTGAATGAGGGTAGAGGAAAGAAGAGATGATTAGGAGGTGGAGACTACAGAACTTAGTACTAGTTGGCTTGGGGCTGGGAGAGTGAATATAGTTGTGGAGTCAAAGATAGTTCCTGAATTTCTGGCCAGTGTTCAACTAAATGGTACCATTAACTAGCCAAAAAGCAGCACGTTTCTTTGTGTTTGAGGGAGGAGTGGGAAGGCAGACAGTTGGTAAGGAGTTTAGTTGTAGACAAATTGAGTTTGGGTTAATATTTAGGTTAGGTAGATATACCCAGCAGGCAGTTATAATAACTAAGGTCACTAATACCATGTGAACATTGCATTTTTAACAATGCCATCAGTACCTGGTTATATAATGCTTATAAGTAAAGAATATCTTGTATACATTTTTCTTTTCCCTAAATCATGAGCCAGCCTTGCACTCCTTTGTATAAACTCTGAAAAAGACAGTTATTTGGAAAACTTTGTATTGGCTTAGTCTTAAATTCCAAACTAATTTAGAGACCTCAGAATAGAGGCACTGTCCAGTCTATTATGACTAACTTGGATTTGAGTTCCGCTGGAATTATTATCCATCCTGTACAGTTTCATCAGGGGCATCAGTAGGTCATGCTTACCTTCATGTGGCAGAACCCAGATACCAACCATGGCGAGTACAGACACACACCTGAGTACACAGATCACAGGGAGGCTGCCTAGACGACCCCACGCAGTGAGGCCGTCAGCCCTACCAGCAGTTCACAAAACAGTAATCCTGCAGGACCCCAAAAAAAGTTCCGTGGTCAGATAAGATTGGGAGGTCTGTGCACAAGCACGTTAAAGACGCTGGGAAGTCCCGAAATAAAGAACCTTTATTAAACCCCTCATTCTTTAGGCTTACTGGGCCATGGAATTCTCTTTTCACTTCGTATCTGTGAATGTCTATAGAGCCAGTGTTCTGAAGAATACATTTTAGAGAGACTTGGCAGGACATCTGGTTGTGACTTAACGGTCCTAGCCTTCGTGTGCTTGCTCCGTCTGCTGCCCCTTCCTGTAATACTCTCCCCTTTCCTCTCTACCTGGCAGAGTTGTGCTCATTCTGGAACGTACTAGTTCAGGATCCCTTTCCATCAGATTTCCCAAACATCAGCTCGTAAGGATCTGTCTCTCTCAAACTCTAAGTGTTTTTTTTTCCTCTGGTGCTTATTTGCCCTTTAAAATATGTTGTCTTGACTTGCTAGTTAATTATGATTTGTATGTCTTTTCTCATCAGTATGGTTGTACACATCTCAGTGCAGGCACTATATCCTACATTCCTCATACTCCCTAATATTGTGCCCGTGTTTAGTACTCAAGAAATGTTTATTAAATATACTTACATCTTTAGCTCCCAGTTGTTTGAGCTTTGGAGGGAAAAACAAAGCAAGGGGAAAAAGAAATGCTGTTAGTGGAGGAAATATGTCAAAACAAGATATTATACACTTTTTTTTTTTTGGCCACGCCATGTGGCACGTAGGATCTTAGTTCCCCCGACCAGGGATCAAACCCACGCCCTCAGCAGTGGAAGCGTGGGGTCCTGACCACTGGGCCAGGGAATTCCAAAACAAGATTTTAAATACTGCAAGCATGGTGTTTAACAACGGGTCGAAACTGTAAGATGAATAAGGGGTGTTATCTGTAATCTCAAAGAAGCGTTACTGGTATTAATCAGTGGATATATTGTACCTGTACAGTCACAGCCCTAAGGTTCCTCCAGACTCATCATGCAGTGAATATATTGTACCTTTTTTTGTTTGTTTAAAGAATTGGAACTGGATAGTAAATACTTCTGATGGATTTTCAATTTCTTAGGGCTCAAGGAAAAAATATTGAAGAGTTGAAAGTTCTTAGTATTAATTTTAGAATATGATTAACTTAACACTTCTTTTTTTATCTCTCGAAGGCAAATGTCTTACTGATCGGCGATTTGAAAGACTGTAGGAGAATCAGTTGTACATGCTATAAACTCAAGTAGGAACATTACTGAATAGAGGAAACAGAAATATTAATATTGGTCAATAAATGGCAGGTGATTTTTAAAAAATTGGTAGGAGTTCCCGTGTTGCCATCCTACGTTATATAGAGATTAACCCTTCATATTGCCCTGTCCCTTACTCTTTTGCTAAAAATTTGGATCAAGTACTGTCACATTTTACCTGTACGCCTTTATCTTAAGTGTCACTAACGAAACTTTGCATCTGGAGGTAATGACAGAAGTGCCCTTACTCTGGTGCCGTGTACCTGCTCCCTTTGCTTCCACTCTATCTCGGTGGCTCTTCTTTAGGGTGGGGCTAGTGGTTGGGTTGCTAGAAGTGAAAGGTATTAAAGAGGCCAGACCACTGCTTGACTGGGCTCATGAGAAGAATATTCATGTGCCAGGTGGATTCCTGTGCTTGCTCAGATTTCCAAAGTTCGTTTAAGACATGTAGGGTCATTATTTCAAAAATACATTCTGCAGCGTAGAAGCTTATGTGTCTTTCTGTTTTTTTCATTTTCTGCCTTTTCTTGTCTATATGACTTGTCACTTTTGCTGACTCTCTGCTAACTTAGTACAGTCCAGTTACCCCCCTGTTTTTTTTGTTTTTTTGGGGGGGGGGCAGTATGTGGGCCTCTCACCGTTGTGGCCTCTCCCGTTGCGGAGCACAGGCTCTGGACGCGCAGGCTCAGCGGCCATGGCTCACGGGCCCAGCCGCTCCGCGGCATGTGGGATTTTCCCAGACTGGGGCACGAACCCGTGTCCCCTGCATTGGCAGGTGGACTCTCAACCACGGCGCCACCAGGGAAGCCCACCCCCCTAACTTAATGAAGTGGAATTCACTACTTGCTGAGGCAATCTGTTTAATTCTCAACCTCTATAGTAAAAATTGTCAATTTAACTTATTCGTTGTAGCTCTGTCACTGGAGTTTCAGACCAAGCCTGATCCCTCTTCGGTAGGAACCATTTAGAGAAAGTAATCATGGTTGGTTCCTTAAGTCTTCTCTAGAGAAGGTGAACCACATTCTATTTTAGAAAGATTTTCATGGAAAGTTATCAGATTTTTATTTTTAAGCCTTTGACACACAGTAGGGCAAAAACCGTTTCCTGAAGTGAATTATCTCATTGTATAATGATCCCAAATAAGTGAGTTTATTTAATGGACAAGGGATTACAGCTTTTAAATTTTTTTTATTTTCATTTTTTCTTCCAACTTTATTGAGATGTAATTGACATACAACACTGTAAGTTTAAGGTGTACAGCATAATGATTTGAAGCTGATAGCTTTTTGGTGGTTATTAGACCAAATATAAAGATCAAATAGTCATAAACTGACTGCTTGAGATTCGTTTTACAAGATCTTTGTAAAAGCTATAGCTACAGTTTGTCTTTCTAGGTAATGATCAATAATGGCTTCACACCAGACAAAAATGATTATGAATTTTGCACCAAAGTGGAAAATATGATTATCCCTGCACAGGGGCATTTTGGAATATCTGCTGCAACTGGAGGTCTTGCAGGTAAAATCTTGGTATCTTTTAATATTGAAAGGTTGTGAATTGAATTTTATTGGGAATAATGTATTTTGGACATGGGTAGTGTTGTTTGCTTTTAACCTTTTAAGACTGGTTGTAACCTTCCATGATCTGGGATGCCAGTCTTTTGGGTCTCTTGGGACTGCTGATCTGCTACTTCCTGTAGGTTTACAGTTGGCTGGGGCTATGAGCAATTATGTAAATTAGACTGTCAGTTTGGATGTGATATTTTATAGTGAAGGAGACATTTAAAAGGTTAACTGCCAAGTGCTTTAGGATCCTGAGAGCTGTCACAGCACATTTAAATGAGGAAATATTATTGGGGGCTAAACTTTAAAGAAGACGTACTTACCCTTTTTTTTCCATGAGTGGTGATAAATGAACTTATCATTGGATGTTAACACCATCTTGTGTTCATACTGTATAATATTTTTATTATTTTCAAATATGTGAATTTTTCCTTACAATAGAACAAGGAAGGAAGGAGAAACGATAGACCATATTTAACCGATTTTTAGGTGACTTGGCCAAATCTTGGATTAAAGGGCTTTCTAAAGATCACATGGCCAATAAATCAGACCCAGGCAGGACTTGGTTTAGATTTCTGGCTCCTGGGTCTAGGGCTCTATTAACACTGAATGACTTCTCCTAATGTTACCTAACCTACACTATGGTATTACAATTTTCTCTTTAATCTGGCTGTATATCTAGATCTCCATAAAAGTAGCAGAAAGCAAAGAGATTGCTGCAGTGGAAATTCATCTCTCTTGCTTTGTGGATGAGACACTAGCCAGGATGAGTATTGTAATTCGATGTTATGAGGTTTGATCTGTTAGCTGTTTTTAGCTTAAACAGCTTGAAATGAATTTGATTTTTTTTTTTTTTTTTGCGGTACGCGGGCCTCTCACTGTCTGTTGTGGCCTCTCCCATTACGGAGCACAGGCTCCGGACACGCAGGCTCAGCGGCCATGGCTCACGGGCCCAGCTGCTCCACGGCATGTGGGATCTTCCCGGACAGGGGCACGAACCCGCGTCCCCTGCATCGGCAGGCGGACTCTCAACCACTGCGCCACCAGCGAAGCCCCTAATTTGATTTTTTAATACGATTTTAGGTGAAATAAAATCTGTATGAGGGAAACAAATATAAATAATATATAGAAAAGTAATCATATTCTAATCGAGATGCTTTGGGAGTAACAGGAGATGCTATTAGTAATGCCAGGGGAACACAGATAAATCAGGACTGTCCCAGTAATCCAGGACAGAGCAGTGTCATGGTTAAAACAGGAAAGTAAGGCTGGGACTGATAAGCACTATAAGAAAGGTTCAGAGACAGGTAGGAACAGGAAATACCTGAAGAACAGGATTATGTCTCACTTGACTGGGACGCAGCACATGAAGGAGATTTGTGGAAAAATAAAGGAGGATCTTGCTGCCAGAATTAGGAGTTTGGACTTGTTTTGACCCTTCATTTGTTTGTTCATTCCCTTATCAGGCATTTATTAAACATCCATCATGTGTTAAGCACAGCTAAATGTTCTGGTTTAGGATTTTAAAAAGTGAATTCTAACCTAGTTCTAACATAAGTCAGATGAATTTTTGTCTCTAAGCTCACAGAGCACCGTTGCCTTTACCAAATTAGAGCAAATTTTTGTTGTTTCCCTTACTGATTATTATTTTAAAGCAACAGATGTCTATAAAGTAAATTCACAACCATAAAAATAATCTATTACAGAACTTTTTCAGATTTTTTCTTTTTACTTTGTAGATGACCATGATGTCCTTTCTTTTCTGACTTTCCAGTTGACTGAGCCTGGGAAAGAGCCGGTAAGTATACTCATTTTTTTCCAAAAGTTTATCTGTAGTTTAGTGGTACTGCCTCGTAGCTGAAAACTTGAGAAGACTGACTTAGGTGTGGATCTTGTTTCTGCCAGATATTGCCATTATGACCTGGTACAAGTTACTTAACCTCTGTAACGCTCCATTTCTTCACTGGTAAAACTGAGATGTTTGTACTGGCCACCTTAACGTTGTAAACATTAAAGACAGTGCCCTCTGGCAAGCACTCAATAAATGGTAGTGGCTATTTTTATTTTTTGTTGTAATATTAGTAGCAAGAGTAAATTAACCTTTCAACTAGTGGTAGAGTAGTTAAAATGAGAAAAAGAACATATATTGAGGTTTATTATTTTCTTTTTAATTTTTTTAATGATCTATTCTTAAACTCCAAAAAAGCCTACACCAGATAAAGAAATTTCTGAGAAAGAAAAAGAAAAGTACCAGGAGGAATTTGAGCACTTTCAACAAGAATTGGATAAAAAAAAGGAGGAATTCCAGAAGGACCACCCTGACCTTCAAGGGCAGCCTGGTGAGTTGGAGCAGAGCTGTCCTCCGCTGCAGCAGTAGCTGTGGCACTTCATTCATTCTATCTTTGCTCTGTGACCTGGCACATTCCAAGTAATTTCAAGGAATAATTTTTAAGCAAATCTTCAGTCTTTAAAGGGCTCGGGATTGATGTTTTTACCGGGAAGAGTATCGCTTAGTGAAGTGTGCAGTCGGGATGATGTGGACAGTGAACCGTTGGAGTGTAAGCTCTGTGAGCGCAGGGGTCTTTGTTTGCTGTGTCTACTTCTGTGTCCCCTAAGCCTAGGAAAACAACAGCGGTGCTGACGTAGTAGTTGAGACTCAGTAAATGTTTGTTGAATGAAATCGTCCAAGGTTTATTTCTTTCCTTTTAGTGACACACAATTACCTTAGTAATATAGAGCTAACACTTGAAAACTATCAAGACTTGCAAGAGTAATGTGAAGTAATTACCGACTCCTCTTACTACTCAACAGAATTCTGGACATTAAAGGTTGAAAAATTTTTAAATATTAGTCTAAGCTAATGTAATTAAGAACTTACATGGGCTACATGTCAAAAACAAAACAAGATAAGGCCAAATAGAGGGACTATATATAATCTGCTAACTTTTATGATCTCGGTTCCCTATGAGCACAAATGATCAAGGCTATATCTAATAAAGCCTGGGCTAGCTTTTGAACTAAGTAGTGTGTTAATATAAATGATTAACAGTGTGATTCAGATTTAATGAAGATAACAATGAAAGGTAAGTTTTATATTTTCCTTGGATTTGTTTTAAACATCACATATGATTTGTGAATATATCCTGAAGCTTATTGTAGTAAGTGTTTGAATGAAACGATCTGATTTAAGCATGGTCAGGAATAAAAGGAAAATCAGCTGTTCTCAACTCCATTTCTTAATCTTTTTTGTAAGTAAAATGCATAAATTTTAAGAGAATAGTTTGATGAATTTTGACAAATGTGTATACCCTTTTAACCATCAGATCAGTATATAGAATATTTTTATCACCCCAGAAAGTTCCCTTACCTCTTTCAAGCCCTTCCAGAGGCAACAAATTACATTAGTTCTGCCTGCCCCTGTAAATAGAATCACACAGTCTATTTAAAAAGACAAAATAATTTTTAGGTGAAAAAATTCAGACCTAATTTATAATAAGTATTCAACCACCAGAGATGGTAAAAACAGTAATATAATCACGATTGAATTAATTACATGCATGTTTAACACTGTGGGAAGATCATAACACTGTGTTGATGATGATCTTATTCTAGTATATGTTAGTGCTTTGGTCACTTACAGTAATTTGAAAACTATGTGTAGGTGATTCTAATAATTTTGATTTGTAATTTCCATTTCAGCAGATGAATTATTTGAGAGTGTAGGAGATCGTGAGCTGAGACAAATCTTTGAAGGACAGAATCGTATTCATCTTGAAATCAAGCAGCTGAACCGACAGTTAGATATGATTCTTGATGAACAGAGAAGGTATGTCTCTTCCTTGACGGAGGAGATCTCTAAAAGAGGAGCAGGAATCCCAGGGCAGCATGGACAGGTGAGCTTTGAAAATATGCAGATATGCCTTAGTTATTAGCCTTTGGTGGCGGAGAGGTAGAAAAGAAAAGCTGTATGTTCTGTAGAATGGGGATTATTGAGCTGGGTGGTCATCTTGGTCATCTTTTGTTTTTTTCTCCAGACCACTCAACAAGAACTGGATACTGTTGTGAACACTCAGCATGAGATTCTGAGACAAGTAAATGAAATGAAGTAAGTATACAACAGTAATGTCGGAGTATTGCGTGATACCTTTATCCTAAATTCATGACTTCTCTAGATATGCAAGCACATTATTGTTGTAAGACTGCAGCATGAGTAAGAATCACGTTCTAGATTATTTTCTAAATAGGGGAATGTAAAGTATACGGGGACTTTTGATATTTAGAAAACCTGTCTACATTTTTTTATTTGTTCCGAGCTAGAAAAGAAAAAGATGCTTTAGCATCTTTAAAAAAAAAAAAAAAAAAGGTTTTGTCACAGTTGTTTGACTGTGTTTAACATCGTAAATATTTATGATGTTAAATGAATAGTTAAACTGTTTTAGAAACAGACCAGATCAATATAACATTTAAAAAAATATTTTGATCTAATTTTAGACTTTAGACATAGCAAGAAAAAATAAGGACATATCCCTCATATATCCCATGTATCCCTCACTTATCTTCCCCCCGATGGTAACATCTTACATAACCACAGTACAATTGTCAGAATGGAGAAATTAACATTGGTACAGTACTATTAACTAAACTAATGATCTTACTCAAATTTCACCAGTTTTCTACCAGTGCCTTTTTCATTCTAAGATCCTATCCAGTATTGCACGTTGCATTTAGTTATCTCTCTTGACTTCTGCAGTCTGAAATAGTTCATATTTCCTTGTCTTTCATAACCATGGCAATTTTCAAGAACATTGATTAATTCATTGGACCAATTTGGTTCCTCAGTTTGGGTTTGTCTGGTATTTACTCATGATTGGATGGAGGTTCTGCATTTTTGACAAGAATACAACAGTGCATCATGTTCATGATGTTGGTATGTCTTATAACTGATGATGTTGGCTGTGATCACTTGGATATTGTTGTTTCTTCCCGGTTTCTCTACTTTAAAGTTACTATCCTTCCCTTGGTGGTTAATAAATATTTGGGGAAAGATACTTTGAGTCTTTGTAAATATCCTGTTTCACTTTAACCTTTGGCTCACTAATTTTAGCATCCATTGATGTTTTATCTGAAACAAGAATGTGGTGTTTACCAAATGTTGGTTTTTCTATTTCCATAATTCCTTCTGTATCTACTTACTGGCATTCTATAAGGACCACTCCTCCTTCTCCCCCATTTATTTATTTAATCTACTTATATCAGTGTGGACTCATGCATTATTTATTCTGTGGGTTATAATCCTGTACTATCATTATTTATTTTGTTCAAATTGTTCCAGCTCTGGTCGTTAGGAACTCCTTCAGGTTGGCTTCTGTGTTCTTTCAACAAACCTCCATCTTTTTAAAATATTTCTTTACTTTCTGATACTGTAATATGTTTCAAGCTCATCTTGTATTTTCTGTGCCCCAGCTCTAGAATCAACCACTTCTCAGTGAGCCCTGGTTCCTTTTATTGGAGAGAAGTATTTAGAAACCAAGGTCTGGGCACTAGGTATACTCATTACTACTGGGGTGCCATTGCTTCTAGGCCCTCTCAGTGGGCAGGTCTAGGGAATATGTGAATGTATACTAATCACACATATACACATATTTTTGTATCCCTTACTCTACATTTGTATACCACGAGATTATACAGATACTTTGGATTTTGGTTGGACTGGACTGAACTGAAAACTGAAGGGCTGATTTTAGCCTTCCTCCTTTCCCTATTTGAAAGTTGTTTCTCCAATAGGGAGAAACCTGGTTCTTATCTATAATGTATTTACTTATTGGTATAGTTTTAGTGTGTGCATAAAGTATACATAAAGTGGTGTCAAATTATTAAGCCATATCCCTAATGAGAAACACATATAGTGATGGATTTATGATTTATGTAAAGCTCCTTTTGCCTCTAGCCCTACAGTATCTAGTCCAGACACTATTTTCCAGGTAGTTAGTTTAGTTCTCTTCTTCCCCACTCTCTTCAGTATGGTTATGATATTCATTTATAATACAGTTAGGTTTTTTGTTAGTGTTTGCATTTCTCCTACATCCTGGTTGATTTTAATTGTTTATATTTTGGGTAGATGAAGGGTATGTGAATGCTATGGTTCTAGGAGCCAGAATATATTCATTGAGGTATCACTTCCTCTTCATCACTGCTGCCCCACTTCCATTCTCTCCTTCTTTCTAGCTCTTTCCCATCCACCCCCTGTTGGTAACTCATCCCATTAATTTCTGGTTTGTTCTTCCTCTTTCTTCTCCACATGTGTATTTTCTTAGATCTCCTTCTTTCTGATGTAAATGTAGCATGCTTTAGATGCTGTTTTGTGCTTGTTTTACTTAAGAGTAATATTAGAACATCTTAAGATTCAGTTAGTGGTTAGCAAAGCCTAGACATCCAGTTGTATTATCCATGCAAACACTTACTTAGGGTAGTTAGCAATCCATGTAAATTCCCCCTTATTAATGAAGGACAAATGTCATGCATGCAATAAGCTAATGTAAAAGCTGAACTCAAATTTCTGAACTTGTCCTCTAAAGCTTTTTCTTCTGAATAAGCTTCAGAAAAAAATGCAAAGAGATAGGAAATATTTGCCTTTCATAGAAAGGGTGGTTTGTGTCTTCATGGATTTTCACGCTCTTAGGGGATCATAGAATTTTTTTTAGCAGAAGCATGTAGTTCAGTTGTCTGCAGTTTACAGAAAGAGGGGAAAAGGCTCTGAATGATAAAAGATCATGATATGAAAACAGTCAGAACTAGTACTCATTATCTCTACTCTCAGGTGCTATTTTTAGCATACCATAAGTCCTTGCCAATTTTTATTTAATTATAGAAAATTTTAAACGTACAAAAAAGTTGAGGCTAATATAAGGGCCTTCTCTCAGATCCCCATCACCCAGTCCAGCAGTTACTAATAACCAGATTTTGTCAGCCTGAGCCCTTCATTATAAAGTGTCTCCATCAGCCTGAGTTTTAGCCAGTGGTGGCCGCAGCCTAAATCCATCATTTCATTAGAGGTTGAAGAAGGATGACACTCTGATTCTAAGATTCCCTCTCCATGTAAAAAGAATTTCTCTGATTACTTACTTGTTATCCTGAAATAGTTCAGGAAAGGCAGGATAAATACTTGATTCTTTTTAATCATTTTTTTAGAATAACGAGTTGGTCCCCTGGCAGTGACCAAGGTTAAATGATGAGATAGTGAGAGGTGATGTTTGTTTGATTGTTTTTCAACTCGTGGAGTTTAACATGTTTTGCTGTTTTACATTAGTCTTTATAATTGGCATTCAGATTGTTTCGTCTTTGGGCGCTAGCTGTCCCTACAGGTTAGCTTCTGCATCCTTTTGATGCAACCCCAGTAGTCTTTGGTAGCTTTCAGGTGTAAGACTTTCCAGGTTTCTCTTGTACGTTTCTGTCCCACACGTGTCAAAGGCATTTTTCTTTGGAGCCCTGGTCTTTTAGTGAGAAGTGGTATTTAGAGACAGTGTCGTGCTTAATGCTACTAGATTGTCGTTGCTTCTGGGCCTTTTCAGTGGACACAGTTACTAATGTTCTTTGAACTTTGCTATTTGTATGTGTTGGCTGTGTTATTAATTGGTTGTAATTTTTTTAATAAGTTCTTTTTGGTGAGCAGGCAGCATTTAGCATTTCATATTTACCTTTACCAGATTTTTTTAGTACCTATTGCATTCTGGGTACTGTGCTAGGCATTTTCACATGAATATTTTCACATATTCTTCTGGGATCTTGCTCCTAATTATCATCTTCTGTACCTTCAGCCTGTCCCTGTAATATAATATTTAAGCTATTCAGTGATCTTTATTCATTCTGTATCTTCACTACTCTCATTCAAGATCTTCACCACTCTCTTCAAGCCCCATAACTCAGCCTGCCATTGACATTCTCCCTGGGAGATGACATTGTCTCCTCCTTCACCTCCTCTTTTGTGCTGCACCCTCCCTCCCCACACTTGTCTCCATCTGCACAGCTGTTGTCCAGGCTAGTCCTTAGCCCTGGATCCCGTTCTTTCTACTTCTCTGACCCTTGCTCTTTAATGATCCTGTCTCTGTCTTCTACCTTTAACTTACACCTCATACAAAAGGGCTTGCTCTTCCATTATTGAAAACTAATCAAAACAAAACCTTTAATTGACACTTTCTATTATTTTTACTATTGCTTCTCTTTTTCCTTCCTTTTTAGTGAGTTTCTAAAAAAGTAGACCAAACTGCCTGTCTTCATTTCCAAACCACTGTAATTTGTCCTGAAAGCACCGAACTGTTCTTTCTGCGGTCAGTGGTGCCCTGTAATGAGTACCTTTCAGTCCTCATCCTGCTGGACTTTCTGTAGAAATTGACACCTTTCCCACCCCCTCTATCTTGAGACTTTTTTTTCCCAAGGCTTCTAGCATACCACTTACTCTTGATGTTCTTGGCCTCTGCTGCTCCTTAGTTTTCTTCATTTGTTGGTCATCCTTCTATTATTCCTTAAAAGGTATTTTTTCTCTGGTGTTCTATCCAGCCCTCTTCACTTGACCTATTCCCTAAGCTACATATGCCCTCCGTCCGTCACAATCCCATCCTCACAGAACCCTCCTTTATCCTTTAACACTCAGCAGTGGGTGCCCAGCTAAGTTAAATGCATCTTTCTTCATAGAACTCTAGATGTGCCTCTGTCACATTGCTCACCTGCTAGCCTGTTAGTCTCAGCAGGGCAGGAATTATATTTTTCTTGCACAGTTTATATCCCTAAAAATTGCCTGGCTCGTAACATGTAGCAAATAAACATTAGCAGAATCAACAGGCAAATGAATGAATGATGACTCAGTCTTTGTGTGTTAAAAAGACATTTATGTATATGTAAGCAAGTTCATGCTCTGCGAAGCAATATTTTAAAATGCAGATATGTGAGAAGGTTGTATATTCTGGGATGCTTTATTCTTGGTGAGTATTTTAGAGATAGTAGAATATAATTCTTAATTTGGGTTTAAGTGGAAAAGCTTAGACTCTCATGAATTTCCTTGAGCATGTATGCCATTCAAAGAAGTTTTAATCAACAGATGTCATTTATTCAGAAAGCACTTGAGATATTTTGTAGCAAATTTTTAACTCTTCATTGCTTGTGTAACTCAAGTAGAATTTTTGAAGATTTTTTATTATACTTAACATTCAGCCTGACCTACTAAGTAATTTTAATATTTGAGTTCCTTTTTTTTGTTGTTTTCTTCTAGCAAAGCTTTTATTGATAAATTTATTTATTTGTTTTTGCCTGTGTTGGGTCTTCGTTGCTGTGCATGGACTTTCTCTAGCTGCAGGGAGTGGGGGCTACTCTTTGTTGCGATGTGCGGGCTTGTCATTGCGATGGCTTTTCTTGTTGCGGAGCACAGGCTGTAGGCGTGCGGGCTTCAGTAGTTGTGGCGCATGGGCTCAGTAGTTGTGGCTCGCAGGCTCTAGTGCGCAGGCTCAGTAGTTGTGGTGCACGGGCTTAGTTACTCCGCGGCATGTGGGATCTTCCCAGACCAGGGCTTGAACCCATGTCCCCTGCATTGACAGGCGGATTCTTAACCACTGACCCACCAGGGAAGTCCAACTTTTATTGATACTTTTTAAACCAAATTTTACTTCAAGGAAATAAGGTAGATAACTTATTTATTCATTAATCCAAATTGCACTGTAACTGTTGAAGGCTGTCAGAACATCAGAGACATTACTGTTCTCGCGTAGTTTATGCTCTATGAGGGAGAAAACCCATATACAGTATTCCGTTCATATCCATGTGATTGGTTCCAGGGCCCTGCAGATACCAAAATCCAGGGGTACTCAATTCCCTTATATAAAATGGTATAGTATTTGCTTATAACCTCCTGTGTACTTTAAACCATCTCTTGCTTGCCTATAATACCTCATATAACATATTGCTATGTAAATAGCTGTAAGTACAATGTAAATAGTTGTCTGTGTGGCAAATTCAAGTTTTGCTTTTGAGAAGTTTCTGGAATTTTTTTTTCTGAATATTTTTGATCTATGGTTGGTTGAATCTGTGGATGTGGAAACCACAGAAAAGGAGGGCTGACTGTATACAGATACAAAGGAGAGAAGTATGTGTGATGTTTAGGGAATGGTTGCATTTGACAAGGAAGCCTCACGGAGAGGAAAGTATGGAGGAAAGGCAGTTTGAACTGGCCCTTCCATTTTAGACCCTCCCTCTTAGAGGGAAAGGCCAGGACTAGAAGAAGCATCCCAGACACAGAGGCTTTATGTGAAGGATATTCTCAGGGAACATCAGGACCAAGACAGGTGAAAGGGAGTAGTAATACTTTCAGGTAAACTGAAATTCAGATATGTTTCTTTCTTTCTTAATAAATAGCCCTGTTACATTTCTGCCATTATTTAAAAAAAAAAAATTGTAGTCTCTTACACCATCATGCTTACAGACTCATATCCAAAGGGCATACTCAGTGGTAGAGCTCCTTATCTTACATCTGAATAGTGGAATCATATCTAACATGGGGATTATATTCTGAAGTCAGAGTGTAAGGTAAAATGTATAAAGTCAGAATTACCCTTCAAAAAAGATACCATGGTGGAGATTACCACACCATTGCTCAGTATGCCAAACAACCAGTTTTTCCTTCATATCTGAAACAGATAGATGTTCTTTAGTTGGCTTCTGGTTGAAGCACTAGGTTTGTATATAGGGGACATCTGATAGAACTGTAAAGAGAAATTGAATTATTGATACATTTGTCTTATGAGTCCCTGAGACCGCCTCTAGATTCTGTGGTCTTCTAGAAGTGCTTACTGAACTCAGAAAAGCTGCTGTACTCAGTCATGGTTTATTGCAATGAAAGGATATATAATAAAATCAGCAAAGAAAGAAGGTGCATACAGTGGCGTTAAGGAGAAACCAGGCACAAACTTTCAGTTGTCCCCTCCCAGTGGAGTCACATGGACAGTGTTTATTCCTCTCAGCAGTGATGCGTGACAACATGTGCAAAGTGTTGCCAACCAAGGAAGTTCACCCAAGCCTTGGTTTCGGGGTTTTTTTTATTAGGGGTCAGTCACATAGGCATGGAGCACCCACATGACTGACCTTAACTGCTCAATCTTCAGTCCCCCTAGAGGTCAGACTGGTACTGCAGCCTAAGGCCCCAGGCAAACAAACATAAATCATATTGTTGGCCTGGCCCAAGGCCCCAGGTAGACAAAGACACTCTTAACAGGCAGGATATTCCAGGGGCATAGAGATTATCTCCCAGGGGCTAGTCATGGGCCGGGTCTGAAAACCTTTGGAATGTGCGGGGTTTGGGCAGCCCAGGCCTGATGGGTTAATCCTTTACTGCACAACATTAAACACTTAGAAAGATTTAAGCTCATTAAGAGTATCATCCATTATGTTATTCAAGCCATTTATAATATTGTTTTTAACACAGATTATTTAGTATTATTCTCTGTGGTTAGACAACCTTTAGTAAAAGATAAAGGCATAATCTAGTTTTTATAAACTATTTTCTAATCTTGAAGACAGTTTTTTAAAATACTTATTTTGTTTCTGGGGTTTTTTTCTTTGTTTTTTTTTTAATCTGATGCATTGGGTTTAGAAATATATCTAACCATTTGGAATCTCTGACTGTAAAAATCATCTTTCTAGTGATTCCATTGTAAAAGGATTTCCTATTTCAGGAATTCCGTGAGTGAAACTGTCAGACTGGTCAGTGGCATACAGCATCCTGGATCTGCAGGGGGCGTTTATGAGACAACCCAGCACTTCAATGACATCAAAGAGCACCTCCACATAGTGAAGCGGGACATAGATAACTTAGTGCAGCGAAATATGGTAAGCTCTTTTTTCTTCTAGTTTATGATTATCACAGTCTTCTTTTGGAAAGGAAAACCACATGTTCCACTGAAAATATTTTAACTTTTAAATTAATGCCAGTGCTCCTTCTTAATATTCAAGGAAGAATTACTCTATATGATTCAAATGTCTACGTGTTCCATATCATGCTTCCGTAGCCTATTGAATAGAATTTTTTTAAAAATAAATTGCTATTCCAGTTAGCAGAGTCATCACAATCTCAGACTTTTTTTGTTCTAGGTTCTTTTCTATAAGTTCTCTTTTAAAAACATGTCTCTTGTTATCAGTAGTGATACCTTTAAACGGCTCTGAACAAGGTAAATGTCTCTCGACACACCCATTTGTTAGACAGACGGGCACCAGGTAATTCATATTTCTCTGTCTAGGCTGTTCAGGAAGTGCAGATCTAAAACTGGCTGACTGATAGCAGCTTTCTTTAGGCAAGATTTTTGTTTGTTTCCAGCTACTTTCCTGTATTACTTGGTTCATTTTTTTAAGTTTTATTTTATTTACTTTATTAGGTCTTTTTTGGAGTGTAAGTCCCATCTACATTTTTGGAGATAGGCAATAAATATTAAAAATAGGTAGCATATTTTTGAAGTTTAACATGCATAGGAGATATTATTTAGAAGACAGATCTCTGGAACTTTTAAGTTTTTTCCTAACTTATTTACTGGCTTTGAAAACCCTTATAAAATTCACAAATGTTTGTAGCATTTGCCTCTTCCCTTCCAGTTTTTCAAATATAGCTTAATAGTTTTCTTATTGACCATTTTACCTCCCATCCAAAGCATTGTCATCTATTCCCTTAGTTCTGTTTGAGTTTATTTCCCCCCAACTCTTGCCTTTGTTGCAACGGCCAAGTTGATGCTGTGGGTAGTGTATATCAATACATAGTGAAGACCTTTGTCCCATAGGTGTGAGCATATTGAGAACAACTAACCGTAGAAGCCATTCTGTCTGGATACCTTGATGAAATCTTTGTCCCTGGTATTTAATTACTTGCTTATAATAAAATGAATAATCATGGAAATAGGAAAAGAAACATTTTCCAAAATACTAATTAGTGATGTTGAATGTTAGGAGATTGGGGTGGATGAGAGCTGAGAAAAGGCCATTATCTCTGTCAGGTAGTTCATTGGTAGGGCAACTGTGTAATTGTCCGAAATAGAACACTTTTGAGAGTGAGGATGCTGCTATTAATAATTGCTCTAGTACAGCAAGTATAAACTGGGAGTGTCGAGGGAATTGGTGATCTGTGACCTTCAAGGACACTAAAATCATTGTCACTGTGATGAAGGTAGAAGCCAGACAGCAATGAGTTAGTGACAGGACAGTGAAAGAGTGGAGGCCTTCCCACATTGCCTGCTCTTTCAAAAAGTTTGGTGGTGACAGTTAAGAGGGTGGAAGGCAATTATGAGATGAATTAATGAAAATACTTGAGTTTATACAGTAAACCATGAGTTTTATAAAGATTTCACATTTATTTCCTTTTCTAAAATACTGATTTGACTAATTGTAATAGAAAGTTCTTTGCCTTATAGCCAGCAAATGAAAGACTGAAATGTCCAGAACTACCGCCATTTCCATCGTGTCTGTCTACGGTGCACTTTGTTATATTTGTAGTGGTACAAACGGTGTTATTCATTGGTTATATCATGTATAGGTAAGTCTCTAAAATTTGACCCAACATTTTTCTGTATTTATTTAACTTGAGATAATTCAATAAAGTTATCAAGGTCCATAATAGAACTTTCAATACCTATAAAATTAGGTTCATACAAAGCAAATATTATGTCTAGTCTATTTCAGTTCACATGGGAATACATGTGTAGGACATATGTTTATCTTCATGTATTTCATACTTCAAAAGGCATTTTTAATTTTATGCAATCCTGTTTCATTCCAATGTATATAGAACTTCTTTTTTTTGTTTTGTTTTGTTCTCTTTTTCCGTAGGACTCAGCAAGAAGCAGCTGCCAAAAAATTCTTCTGACACGATTTTCACACGTGTGCGTCATGTATGATTCTTCTGACATACATGTGTGCATCATGTATGTATATACAAAATGCCTTTTTGAGGGAATTGAAGTATTTAAATTGCTTCGTAGTCTAAATTATTAAATTTTGTATAAAATAACTGTTTAAACATTGACTTGAATAAAGACAACCATATGTAAATTTGTGCATAGTACATAAATCTATTTAAATTTCAGTGAATTTCCGGCCAGTAGAATACAGCCACTGAACAGAATATTGGTAAATCAGAGGGTAAATAACAGAAAGGGGGCACCCCCGTATATGAAAGTTACCCCTAAGTCTCTGATGTTGGAAGTTTCTATCTTTAGCATAAGCACCCTTGCCCTCTTGCCCCCCGCCAAAATAAGAGGTCTGAGAGCTACCCATCGTGTTTATTCTGTAACCAAAGCCTTTTTTTTAGAGGCCAGGATTTCCTGCTCGAAGACTCAGTCCTGCAGTCCTTGAGCCTAATACAGCTCCCTTTGAAAGCAAAGAATGTTTTGTCTGAGGGCGTTAGGATCTGGATAATAGGCTTCAGAATGTTTATTGAAGTATTTTTTCCCTTCTGATTATCAATGATATATTTCACTTTTAAAGGAAGTTGGAGGGGAGAATTAAGAGCTGCTTTTTGCCTGCAAACCCGTTTAGGTGACAGCATTCCTCTGACAATGGTTTTTATGGGTATTTTACCTAGTGATGTGTCCATTTCGTGATTGCTCATATTCTTGAATGTCTATGTTCCAACAGTGTCAGTTCAATATTAGGAAAATTACTCTGCGTTTATATCTCTAAATTCAACTCAGATTGCATGTCCTGAGTATATTTTAAGGTCATTAAAAACTACCACTGCATTCTGACTTACATCACTCCATGCAACCTGGCGATTGTGATGCTGCATATTTGTGGAAATCAAGAAGGCAGTAGTAGAAGCAGTGTTAAAGTTTTTGAAGGCAAAATTTGAAAAATAGTGTTAGTACTTCTGATTTCTTTCTTTTAATGCCAGAACTAAGGATATGGTGAAGCACTTGTTAGTAAGTTAACTTTGAAACATCAGGCTGGAAGGGGTTGTTGTACATAGTTCTAGGTATAGTAGAAACAATCTGTAAATGACATTTTGTTTTCACGACTGATGTAGACTTCAAAATATTCTTTTACTTTACCTCTCTAGCTAGCTAAAACGATACCTTTCATTTGTCACAGAATCGAAAATAGTACCGTTTTGTAAACAGCACTATCTGATTCTTCACAGCCTTCATAAATTTGCTCTTAGTTGTCATTTACAGACTGGACTAACTGCTGAAAACCCATACAAAGGCTCTAAAGAGCTCTGCATTATAGCAGTACCTAACTAGCACTACATATGCAAACGGTCCTAGCACGGCTTTCTTACAGTAGCCTTTATCCCGGAACGCTGAAGGGGAACATTCTAACGATCACTCTCATACCAACAGCCACTCCAACACAGAACTGCTTTGCTAGCATTTTTCCTTGTAGTGTTAGCATTTTGAAATTCATATTTCAGAGACATGATCATCACAGAATTTACTCTTATTCCATGAAAAAAAATTAATACCTTCAGAAGAATGTTTCAGTTGTAGACTATGAGACTTGGAAATCCTCTTGAGATAAAAGGTTGCGAAATACCCAGTATTATAAAATCCATGGTCACGTGTGCCTGAACTTAAAGAAATGTTAGACCTATGCAGTATACGAGCATGAACCTTCTTTTCTTTCGTACTGATTTAATTTGCTGAAAATCACTCAGTAAATCGGTTCATACAAGTTACCATATTATTGGAAATTTGGTTTATTTTCCTCAAAATCGTCAACTTTAAGTAGCTCATTTCTGTAGAAAAATGTTTTCTCTGTGGAAAAATCAGTCACTGCCAGGATTCTTTCATTTCTGTACTATTTTATATAATTGAATTTAACTTCTCTCACACCAGCAAGTATTTTACAAGTGCCTTGGATTAAAACAAAATTGATTTTACAATTTTAGTGTAAGTCTTTGTGCTTATGCCACTTTAAAAAAGAAATGCAATTATATTCAATATAATGGTTAATACTCTTATTTAATGTAACTCTTCGTGTTGTAATTGTTTGAATGTTTTATTCAGCTTGAAACTCTATGAGGCCACAATATTTTGTTATGTATTAAAGGGATAATAGTGTTTCTCAGAGTGTGGTCTGTGGTCCATTTGGATCCTGGAGTGCTTGTTAAGAATACCGATTCCAGGCTCAGCTCCAAACCACCTGAAGCAGAACTCAAGGGTGGGGGCTTCAGAATATCAGTATTCAGCAGGCACCTCAGGTGATTCTGAGCACACTGCTGTTGAGAAGCGCTAAGATGGGGGGTGAACAGGAGTCTCTTGTTAACTTCAAAGCTGAGCTGAGAGCCGATGTAACGTTTTCATTGTCAATGACATTAGCAAATGTGCACTGATTCTCTTATACTTACAATTTTTTACTTAATGTTCTTTTTACTAAAACTCCTGGTTTATTACAATTACAAACTAAACCCAGATTGCTGCTTGTAGCTCTTGGTACTTTGGTTGACAGCTCTTAAACGTACAAAAGCATCTTCAGATCATGGTCAAGCCATAAAAACCCCCATCTTCAAGATGGCCTGCTAAAGCTTTTTGCTTTGCTGATTGTGATTTTTGTGACATTTTATCTCAGACAGTTGTACTTTTTGATAACTTGGGGAAAACAAAGATTACTTGAATAAGAGATTGCCTGACCCGCTGCGTTGCAGAGATACAATCCTTGTAAAGAACATGAGTGACAGTTGTGAATATTAAGATGTGATTATCTTTTCCTGTCCATGTGCTTATCGCAGGGAGATAGTGAACAAATGGTTATATTGGGGATTTTTTAATTTATAAGATCTAATGTAAAATCACCACTTGCAACTTTTTAGATCTGTATGTTGCCTGTTTAATATATTTCTTTTAAAGTTTAAAAGGGTTTTCTATCCACTGTTGATTTCAATTGGATAACATTTTGTCAAGTGTTTTTTTCTGATTGTTAATTTGATGCTAGCTGGAATTCAAGAAATGACATTGACCTTATTCAAATAAAGAAATATTTTAGTAAATTTACTTTTTTCCTTCATTGGTCTCGGGTAATAAGTAGTTATTTATTTCCCAAGTAGGCCCCGATTTGTGATAGTATTTCATGTGTCACGTGCTTTGCGTTCTGCCCTAGGTGGCCTACCACCTGCAGAGTCAATACATGGAAGCATAAGAAGAGAATAAGAAATGGTAATGGATCAATGCTTACCCTTGCTGGTAATGAAAAACACAAAATAAGTAACGTATTTGATGTTTTCATCTTTAATAACCAAATACCGGTAATAGTGTGGCTAAGTTGGAACTTTTAGTCATTACTAATGGCAGTTTTATAAAAATCTTTTCCTCTCTTTGGCAAGCACCATTCAACCAAGTAATTCCAATTCTGAGAGTCCATGTGGTATAAAAAGGAAAGAGTAGAGCTTTAGCGTCAAACAAATCCGAGTTTAAATCTTGACTTTGCCACTTACTAAAGATGACCTTCAGTTTCCTCATAATACTTCTGTCTCAGGGTTGGTAGCTTTGTAAAGATGGTCTTTATAAAGTGGTTTCAGAATATGGAAACTAACGTAATGGACCCTTGTGCTATAAGCCCACAGAAAATACTGAGTAATGTAAAATTAAAGAATTAAATTAGATAGGTTTGAAAGAAATCAGAGGAAACTTAAAGCCTGATCAGTGAGCCTTCTGTTGGGGGGAGGGGCAGTGCTGGAAACTAGACACTGGTTGGGGCACTGGGGACATGGCCATAGTAAAGATTTGGGATTTTGTTCAAGTACGATGAGAAGCCTTTGGAGGAGGGGTAACACCTAGTCCTGTTTCACCTGGAGTATTTATTTTCCCTTTCTGGAGGATTCCACACACAGCAAATAGTTGCTGAATGTCCAAGTGGAAAGCCCATTATAATAAACTGAGGAATAAAAAGTTTTTAAAGATGTGATCCCACTTCCAATGGAATCATCTTTTGGGAAGACAATGGAAGATTTGATTTCATAAAGCACCACCAGGGAGTATTCATTTGTCACACTGATGTAGTTACCACGTAAGAGTTTCTGTGATGCTTGACACCCACCCCTTCCCAGCCTACCCCCATCCCACACACACAGACAGACAGAAGAGGACTGGACAGGGAGAGGCTGCTTCACCAACTGGCTTTGGAGTTTAGAATTGAGACCCTCACCATTCATAATATTTCCTAATTCCTAATAAAATGGAATTTTAATAATTTTATAATCTAATAATTTAATAACTTAGAATAACTTATAAAATGGATTTTTATTTTAAATAATAATTTAGAGATCATGGTTTGAATGTATTAAGTCCCAGGCAACACATCTTAAAGTGGAAGTGGAGCTAAGTATGAATGTACATTCTCAATCAGAGAACACCGAGAAAAGTTTCTATTTCACCCTAAATCTTTGTTAATCTTTCAAATTGAGACCATTTTAGCAACAATTTTAAATTGGTTAGTAAGATGAAAAGCAGATCTTAAAATACATTTAAAAAAGCATTTTAGGCAAAAATCCAGTTTGTATAGTTCTGTACAATCTGAGGGATAGTCATCTATTTCCTGAAAGGGCTCATGCCTACAGATAAAATAATAAGCATAGGTTACTAATAGGCTGTATCTTTCCCCTCTGCCCCACCTGCTCTTGGAGTGCTTTAATTAGAAAGATACTAACATAGATTAAAGTCTTAGCCATGCTCAAATTCCTCCCTTGACCTGGAGAAAACCACAGCCACTGAGAATCTGTGTTACAAAACATTGTCAAAAGTTTTCTCCAAGTAACACCAGTGAGCTTAAATAGAGCACCCAGGAAGTGACTGCGTGTAAGAGGAAAAGGTGACCTCGATACACACTGATGATTTGACTCGTGTTCTTACCTTCTGGATCAGAGCAGTTAAAGTATCCAGCGCGTCATTTCCATGCAGAAGTGTAACGATGCAGGAGCAGGCTAGGGTAATCCAGATGTAAGCGGAGGACCCTCTTGCCTCTTGCCTCAGTTGGGTATTTATGTACAGGACACAGTAACCGCTGAAACAGTATAGAATTCAAGCAAATCCTTGCATAGTACTTAGAGTCCAATGAGATAAAATGATGGATCAAAGGATTATTTTTGCTTAATGAAGCATTTCGGGTTTTGAGTCTCATTGGACTCAGTTTTCAACAGGATGTTGTCCTCAAGGGCTGGAATTTGGAAATTCCACTACAGCCATATAATCGGTCTGCTCTGATTAATTTAATTGAACCAACTCTTGATGAAGCCCTGCTGGCTTATAATTTAGAAATGGGTAGGGAGAGGGATGGATAATGTGAAGGGTTTTTTCCCCTCTGAAATTAGCTTAGTGTATTAGTTCAGAAAGTAGTCGGTTGCGTCTGATCGTACGCTTTGGTAATCTGAACCATCTGCCTCTCTATACTAAGGAGTTCACCTCTTTAATCCAGCTTACAGCGCACAAACCACTCTTCTGTATCATTATGCCCTTGAATAGATGAGCCTGTGCGAAGTCCTCTGCTTTTAAATGTGTTGCTGTCGTTGAAGATATTTAGAGGTTTTGTGGGGGTTTTATTTCCTTCAGGTTTTGTGTGAGTTCTTGGTATTCTTTTTCTGGGGCAGAAACAATGGCTTTCTTTATGAAAACTATGATAAGTAGTCAGGTAAAGAATTTAGGACTTGGTGGCAGGTCTGAAGAAAAAAAAGAAGAAGGAGGTACATCTGATCCTGCTGCAGCTCAGGGGATGACTAGAGAGGAATATGAGGAATACCAAAAGCAAGTGATCGAGGAGAAGTGAGTACATGCAACTTCCTTTCCTTTTAAAAGCACAAAGAAATTCATTCTGGCCAGACTGTCTTCAGCTCCCCAGTTTCTACCTCTTTGCTCCCCAGTTTCTACCTCTTTGCTCTTTCCTCGTGCTGTTTGCGTCAGCAGTTACTATGTCCTACTTGTATGAAGGGAAATGAAAAATACGAAATAAATCTGCATGTTGTCCTGAAAGCCACTGAACACTTTCTGATCCAGACACATTTTAATTGACCTCAATTGTTCAAATGAAAAACTGTGCCTAGATAACTTTACAGTCGTCAGGAAATTCACCCTCCTAGCAAGTAGAAAGCTTTCAAATTGTGAAAAATTCAGACTTTGCACTTGGAAGAGGGCCTTAAAGAACATAGAGTACAGTGTTCTTGATCTTACATGTGCAGGAAAAAAAGCCTAGAAAATACGACATGACAATTATGTCATAAAACTTGGATTCTCAAAGACTGAATAAATGTGTGGACTGCCTATTATGAAAAACTTAAAGATGGAGAAGAGTACAACAGTATAATGAATGCTCATATATACCTATGGCATAAAGCTAACAGTTGACATTTTGCCATATTTGCTTATAGATGATCATCTGGTTAGATCATAGATAGATACATGGAAACGTAGATAGATACAGAGAACCATTTTTAAAGTAAATTACAGACATCACGATACTTTACCCCTAGATACTTTGGCTATATACCTCCAAAAAATAAGGACATTCTTCTGGCTATATAAAATGTAATAAAAATAAAACAGTAACATTTCAGTTGGGTATTATGGAATGTGAATATCACCAATTTTTCACTGCTGAAGACTGATCTTTAAATAAGTGTAATATAGATGTAATTTTTTAAAGTTTAAGGTAGAATTAATTTGAGTCTTAATAAATCAACTGAGTATTGAAGCATCAATCTTGAAGTTCAATGTACATTGTATGTTACAAAAGTATTTCTTTTTGCCACCGTGGCTATTTTGCTAATGGTCAATTACATAATAGTTGCCTGGGTCCTAGATGATTAGAGGTGAAAGGGTTAATGACCTGGAGGAAACTAAGAAAGCATAAAAGCCTGCATTTAATGGAAACCTTGTCTATTGTATTTTTTCCTGAAAGAAATTGTGACTTAAACAACTACCTAGAATGTATTATGCTTGGCTCTGTGGTAAATTTAAGATCAGTTTTTTTTAAAAAATGCAACTGCAAAAATAATGTTTGTGCTAAAATAATACTTAGGCAAAAAAAGGCATCATTCCTTGGCATGTTTTAAAAAAAAAAAGAACACATGTATAATGAAACAGAAGCAGAATAGCACCAAATGTTCTCAGCTCAAGGGGCCCAATAAAAAGAAAATAGAAATATAGACTATATACCTGATATTAAAATATCACTCAGTATGTCCCAGCAATAAATCTGGTCACAGATATGGCATCTGTTTGATTAACTAATGACCTTGTTTTACTTAATTTTATATCTGGACAGATGAAAGACTGAGATAGTCGAATGGGATGGTCAGTCAGTGGATTGGGTTGTTTACCAGCTACTCAGGGGTGTGTGTGTGTGTGTGTGTGTGTGTGTGTGTGTGTGTGTGTGTTACACATTTATGTGATCAACCAGTTTAAGCAATAGTAGCAGGACGATGAGGCTGGCCTGCTTTCCCATGGCAAGAGGCATGACTTCCTGTCCATTGCTTGAGTTTTCAAGAGCTTCATCACCTAGAATAGAATACAACATAAAGAAGTAGGCCTCAGGGAACTATACTCAATATTTTGTAATAACCTATAAGGGGAAAGAATCTGAAAAAGAATATATGTATACATATAAAACTGAATAACTGCTGTACACCTGAAACTAACACAACCTTGTAAATCAATTATACTTCAATAAAAAAATAAAATGTATAAATGAGAGCAACTATTACAGTGAAAAAAAAGATGATTCCAAAACTTGGAGTCAAGAAATAGAAACCAGTTTAGCCACCTGAAAATGAAAACAGGGAATTTATTTTAAGGCAAATCATGCTTCATGCAAAGATGCTTCACCAAACCCATAACAGAAATCCCCCCAGGCCTCATACGGGCCTGAAGCAGGACCAGAGCATTGCTGGGAAGCCACGAGCCCTCGTTTTCAATCTCTTGCCGTGGCTTCCACCTCAGTACGGCTGCTTTGTTCTTTTGGGGCAGTCAGCCCTCTACTTGGTCCTCTACCCAAACCACGTGACCAGTGAAAAATGGCAGCCGACATCCCCCGAATTCACCCATTACAGCTCGAGCCACACTACTGGTCTGTTTCTCAGTCCCAAACCCGAATTCCCAGAGAAGAAAGTCCATTTATCCAGCTTGGTCCAATCCTGTACAGCCAGAGGGCGGGGCCAGGTACATAAATATAGCCTCCAGTAATGCACTTCTTTGGGCAGCTGGGAGAAGAGGTGGTGAATGTGAGCTTCACAGACGTCCCCGAAGGTGTCCACGTCTCTCTGGATCATCTTGAGCAAGGGAGCCCACTTCAAACCAGCACCATCACAAGTCCAATTAGGCCACCCGCAGGGCATTATGGAAATCCATACCCTACCTTGTTTGAGGATGCCTCCCTCCAAACAGGGAAGGGAACACTGAACCTAAGTTGGGGCTTAGAAGGTGACCTTGTTTATTTTATTTTATGTTTTTAAATTTTTACTGGAGTCTGGTTGATTGAGAGTGTTGTGAAGGTGACCCTGTTCAGCTTGTGTAAGAATCGCCGAGGGAGTTTGTTAAAAGTGTTGCTTCTCAATTGTGGGGCTACGATGGAAGCAGGGAGATCATTTAAACGGCCAGGGCCTCTCCAATCAAGTGACCCGGCATAGTATTTATGATAGAGAAAAGTGGACAGGCCATCTTCACCGTTTCCTTGCCGGGCAGTAGAGGCCCAGGGAGATTGCTGAATTCAAGAGTAGCTGATTTAAACAGTGCTTGAGCAAAATTAATCTTCCAGCCAGTGACATGCTGGAGCTGACCTACAGCAGCGTGCACTGACTCACGAAAGCTGACTGTGTTCATCTCTCCCCAGTTCCTCATTCAGCGACATCAAGTTGATAGTTTGAAATCCGCCTGGGTGGGAGTATTTACACCATGGAAATTGGCAAGTTCTACAAACAGCTTCTTTCCCCAAAGAGCTGGTTGTGATACGTTTGCCAGCACACCACTGCTTCCAGCTCTTTTGATAGAATACTTTAGTCAACAGACTGCTATTTAAAGAATCACTGCACAAGATACGGTATGGAGTAATGGAACATTCGTGAAGCTGCTATAGTTAAAATGAAAGGCATGGTTATGAGAGATACTGGGAAGAAAAAGTCTGCAAGACTTGGTGGTTTATAAATGGCAACAATGGGAAGAGAGGAGCAGATGTGTTTTCTCCCCTGGACGAAGGCATCGTTTCCAGAACACATCTCTCTTTGGTAAGATTACAGAGAGAACATTTCACAATTGGATTCCCTGCCGTATGTTTAAATGTCCCTGCTTCAGCTGTCAAGGATTTCAAGTGCTTTTTAAAAGTTCCACATTATTGTAGCTCAGAGTTCTGAATTCTATCACAATTTATTGGTGAAATTAAATGAACAGAATAATAACTGAATCTCAGACTCTCAGTCACTGAGTGTAACTGTCTTGTGGAAACACAGCTCTGCAGAGATCTGAAGGAGAACATCCTTTAAAACTCAAAACTGCGGACTTCCCTGGTGGTCCAGTGGTTAAGACTCCACGCTTCCACTGCAGGGGGCGTGGGTTCGATCCCTGGTCAGGGAACTAAGGTCCCGCATGCCGCATGATGTGGCCAAAAAAAATTAAAAACTCAAAAATGTCTTCCACTTTGGGAATGTTGCAGAATCAAGGCAGCATGGGTGGAGACGGACCCAGACCTTAAGTAGATATATGGAAAGTTCACATAAGGGTTTAATAAAGGGCATCAGGAAAGGAAGTAGAAGGAGATGCTAGGGGTTTGCTCCAAACATTTTTTTCCATAAAAATAAGTGTTCTGTAGAATTTAAAACTTATGTCCCAGGTACAAACTATTATGTATAAAATAAGCTACAAGGACATATTGTAACACAACACAGGGAACATGGCCAATATGTTATAATAATTATAAATGGAGTATAACCTTTAAAAATTGTGTGATAAAAGGGGGAGGGGGAAATTCCCTGGCAGTCCAGTGGTTAGGACTCTGTGCTTCCACTGCAGGGGGCATGGGTTCAATCCCTTGTCAGGGAACTCAGATTCCACATGCCACATGGTACGGCCAAAAAAATAAAAATTGTGAATCACGATATTGTACACCTGTAACACAATATTGTACAGCAACTATATTTCAATTTTTTTAATTTAAAAAATAAGTAAAACTTATGTCCCAAGAATAACACTCAACATCCTTTGTCATCAGCTCATACACCTAGCATTTCAGAAGAACTAAATGTGTTAACCCCTAATAAATATAATAAGAAACAAAATGATTTTTAAAATGTAGCTTCTCTCCACAATGCAGTCGGACTGGGAAGCTGCATTCTTTTTTTTTTTTTCAGTTTTGTAAATAAAGTTTTATTGGAACACTGTCATGCGCATTCCTTTACATGTCATCTTATGGCTGCTTTTGTGCTACAAGGGCACGATTGAATATTTAAAACAGAGACACAGAGCCCACAAAAAATCTACAATATTTACTCTTCGGCCCTTTACAGAAAACATTTGCTGACCCCTGATCTAGAATAACCCAGGTCTGATTTTTGCCTACTCTTTTTTTTTTTTTTAACATCGTTATTGGGGTATAATTGCTTTACAATGGTGTGTTAGTTTCTGCTTTATAACAAAATGAATCAGTTATACATATACATATGTTCCCATATGTCTTCCTTCTTGCATCTCCCTCCCTCCCACCCTCCCTGTCCCACCCCTCCAGGCTGTCACAAAGCACCGAGCCAATATCCCTGTGCCATGCTAGCTATCCCACTAGCTATCTACCTTACGTTTGTTAGTGTGTATATGTCCAGAAGCTGCATTCTTAATGAGCGCTCCGGGTGACTCTGACGCTTGTGGTCTCAGGTTGTACTTAGAGAAACATAGTGAGGTCGGGTCTACATCAGGAGTAATCACCCTGCCCCTCTCCCGGGGTGCATCAGAAAGAGATTCCCAGAACTGAGCTGTCTTTGGGATTTAGGGTCTGTACTGAGTTATGACAGTGGAACGACAGACAGAGAGGCAGAAATTTGGGGATGTAGGAAAAACTCCCCTATTTCCCATTTGTCTGCCGGCAGTGGGAACTAAGAAGGTGTGTCCCAGTGTCTGGCTCCCCTGAACAGGGGCTGGAATGGCCTTAGCTCTCTTCGTCCTTTGATCCTTTATTCTATTCTTTTACTTTTAGGATGGAAAGAGATGCTGCATTTACACAAAAAAAGGCAGAGAGGGCGTGCCTCAGAGTCCACCTCAGAGAAAAGTACAGACTCCCAAAGGTGAGACACTCAACACGGTAGACATCCAGTCATTTTTTAAGTAATAAGAAATGGAAAGTGTTTGATTATCAGCAAAGGGTCACACTCATGGGTGTATATATATATATATATATATATATATATATATACACACACACACACAGAGATGTACATATATATAATACATAAATATATTTATATGCCTTAATCGTAATTGAGGTATCTGATATAGTGAAAATAGCATTGAACTTGTTCATAAAAACTAGATTCCAGTCTTTTAACCTCTGAACTTGCATTTCCTCTCAACAAAATGGAGTAATACCTGTTTATGTAAATTTATCTAAAGACTATAGAACATCTATACATAGATGCACAATGGGGATAATCATCACAGCTGACATTTCTTGAGCTCCTTCCTAAGTGCCAGGCACTGTTCTAAGTGCTTGGCACATATCAATTCATTTAATCCTCAGGACAGTCTTGTAAGGTAGGTTTCTTAGAGGAAACAGAGGAAGAAAGAGAGTAACTACCCTCTGGCCAAGGGCCATGCTGCCAGGCAAAACAGAGCCCACGGTCTTAACTTCTATGACATTCTTCCTCCACGTCAGAGGAACAATCTCTTCCTTCCTTTTGGAGATGATGTGGTGGTGATAGTCATCACCGAGCACCATCTTATCCATCCTGGCTGAGAGGACAAACTCCTGTGGGCTTTGGTCAAGTAGCTGGTCTCCAAAAGTCATGGGTCTGACTCGTAAACTAAAAACTGCTTGCAAGCACTTCCCTGGTGGTGCAGTGGTTAAGAATCCGCCTGCCAATTCAGGGGACACGGGTTCAAGCCCTGGTCCGGGAAGATCCCACATTCCGCGGAGCAACTAAGCCCGTGCGCCACAACTACTGAGCCTGCGCTCTAGAGCCCGTGAGCCACAACTACTGAGCCCACGTGCCACAGCTACTGGAAGCCCATGTGCCTAGAGCCTGTGCTCTGCAACAAGAGAAGCCACCGCAATGAGAAGCCCGCGCACCGCAACTAGAGAAAGCCCGTGCGTAGCAACGAAGACCCAACGCAGCCATAAATTAATTAATTAATTAAATTTAAACAAAAAAAACTGCTTGCAGTGCCCTCTACTGCACAACTGTTTTAACTTTGCTGCCTGGGAGGTGGGAACAGGATATGTTGACATGACCTGGCACAGGGCTCGGATGCACTGCTCCAGGGCTTGTATCCAGGGGTGACCAAGGGCCTGGTTCCCTGCTCCCGACTCGCTTCTCATTTCCCCTACCTGGGGATCGCCCAGCTCCTCTAAATGACTCCACCTCCACCTTCTGGGTTGGCTGTCCAACTCCCCGTCCCTGAGAGAACATCTTCCACCTGGAGAAGCCAAAGAGATCCTTCCAAAGCACATGGTCTTCTCGCAGGGATGAGAGCCAGCGGGCTGGGCGGTTTAGAAAGTGCAGCTAAACCAGTTGCTTCAGTGGGTCCCCTGCAGATCCCTGGGAAAACTGACTTCAGAAGCTGCAAGCTGTAAACAAAGGGAGCGAGCCCATTGCCCAAGCAAGGTCACTGCTGAAGCCACTGAAGAGGTATGGAGCCCCGCGCCCGGGAGACATTGATCCTAAGACGGACGTGCTCACTGAGGGGGGAAAACTCACAATAAAATTTAAACTCATGTTCATTTGCAACCAATGAATTTCGAAAAGAGTGCCTTGCTTTTTGCCCACCTTATTCCAGGTTAGTACTTTTTCCCACCGGGACTGCATTTTGGGAGTGTGGAGCACTTCTAACACGGTCCCTCCGCTCCTGTTGCCTGAATTTTCTGAAGCTCCCTGGGATGGTTGGGCTGTGTTTAGCAATGTGGCAGCAGATTCACGCCACTCAACTGAAGCCCCGCCCTCCCGCCTCCCGCCTCCCGCCTCCCGCCTCCCGCCTCCCGCCTCCCGCCTCCGGTGCATCTGATGAAAGCACCACACATCTTGTTTGGAAGGAAGCAGAAATAAAGTGCACTTGCGTGCTTGCACACACACCCCCACACACCATCAACTGGCTGTGTCTCTTCCAGAAAGGTGGGGCTTTTTTGTGTTTTTAAAATTTTATTTACTTTTGGCTGCGTTGGGTCTTCGTTGCTGCACGTGGGCTTTCTCTGGTTGCGGCGAGCAGGAGCTCTGCTTCCTTGAGGTGCATGGGCTTCTCATTGCGGTGGCTTCTCTTGTTGCGGATCCCAGCCTGTAGGCGCGCGGGCTTCAGGAGTTGTGGCTCATGGGCTCTAGAGCGTAGGCTCAGTAGTTGTGGCGCATGGGCTTAGTTGCTCCGCGGCACGTGGGATCTTTCAGACCAGGGCTGGAACCCGTGTTCCCTGCATTGAAAGGCGGATTCTTAACCATTGCGCCACCAGGGAAGTCCCAAAGGTGGGGCTTTTTAAGAATACATATATATCTGTTGTTGAGGATATATTTTTGACGACTGTTCTGTTGTTTGGTGAAGATATAAGGAGAACTGGCTTTCAATTCTGGCTCTGACATCTGCAATCTCAGATGGTTTTTTAACATATCTGAGCCTCCATTTCCTCATCTATAAAATGGGGGCAGTGATACCTGCCTCCTGAGGTCTTTGTCTGAGAAATAAGGTGTGCCTGACAAGGCGAGTGCCTGATGAGTGGAAAGAGCTCCATGGGTGATCACTCTAATTGCTGTTATTATCTCTATGCACAAAAGTTTTATTTCTTGATAATAACAACCAGGGGTCTTGGAGGCCTGGGGTGGGCACACTGATGTTTGTAAACAAGGCAAGAATTGGAGGTCCCTGAACCACAAGCATCAGAGCTTTGTTGGTGAGTCCACGGTCCTGCTCACCTCAGTTCTCAGGGGTGGACACCTTTGGGCTTTGTAAAATGAGTTTGATGCTCTTCAGAGAAAAAATAATTCCCAAATCTCTGAGCCAAGCTGTCCTTTGAAACAAGAGCCTTTCCAACAGAAACTATGGGAAGAGGGGAGAATTATAGCCACATAACGTACAGATTCATACACTCCCTGGAGCGATAGTGACTCTATCTGCATAGGCTACTGCTCCCTAAAGCCAGCTAGAGGAGGGGGACCCCAAAGAAATCTATACATTGTTAACGATGGAGCCCAGTGTCTTTCGTTGCATGGGTTACTGCTGCCCATGTACCCATTTTTCTACAGCTGTTTCAAATGCACAATGCATGAGAGCCCACCTGATGTTTTCATAGACCCTGAAGGAGACCTTTGAGTTCATCTAAGAATCTAATGCCGCAGCCTCACTTTAGACCTGAGGAAACTGCAGGCAATGGGGGAGGGGGTAGGGGTGCTGTGGCTAAGGGACTTCGCAAAACCCCACAGCTGTGGAGTGACAGACCAGGATTGGAACTTGGGCCTCTCAACCACACAAAGGAGCATCTTAACACACAAAGGGATTTGGATGTAGGTCCTTCTGGCCCCAAGGTCTCTGCTATTTCTACTCTTAATATTTGAGGTGTCCCAAAAGTTTTAGAGTGGTTTGGAGTTCCATGTGGTTTAAAATTATCCTGAGACTTCGGGGGAAACCGGCACTGCTCACTATTTCAGCAAAGTGTCGCAGAATCCATCCCCCGGAGGACCAGGTGCATCACTTTTCCTGCCCCTGTGTCAGCTGATGGCTTGGCCGGAGACCTGGGAGTTGCTGACGCAGTTCCAACACAATTCAAGTAAACAGTGATAGTGTGACTTGAAAGCATTCCACGTGTCATCCTTCACCGCAGAGTTTACTTTCTGGTGGAGGCCTCCCTAGGGCGACATGGCTGGATTTCGTAAAAATGGATGCTATACATAATGTAGCAAGACTTTGCTTATGGTGTGAAAAACCCCAACAGTACAACTGCCTGCTTTTTTGTAAGCACATGGATATTCTATCTAATCCAATGTGTACTATTCATAACAATGGTAATTAATAGGAAGAATGCCATAAAACGTCACCTGGATCATATTCTGCCTTGTCCAGTTCTCACCAGATGTGGCCGACACCCCAACCTCAATGCAGGCCTTGGGCTTGGAGTGCAGACCTGCCCCACTTCCCTTGCCTTGAGTGGCTGTCACAAGTTACATGCTCTCCTCCCACCCCTCTGAGGCACAGGGTACAGGGGGCCTTCAACAGCACCCATGGCCGGAAAGGGGCAAGGAGGGACAGACACTTTTCCCAGGCCAAGATCAGCCCAAGGGTGGCTGCTTCCTGTCTGTGCAGACAGGTCACTCCTGTCCAAGCCAGATTCTGGCTTTGGTGTGGTACTCGTGGTAGGAGCCACTGCCCGCACAGGGACAGGAATCTGGGTCCTTCCAGCTCCCTGGTGTCCCCAGACGCAGCCACAGGGAAATGCACCCGGGCTGCCCCAGAAGAACCACCCCTCAGATGTTCTCAGTTCTTCTCCGGGGACTGTGTGCTGTAGCAAGGGCCGTGGTGGTGCTGAGGAACAGAAATAAATTTCTGGACATGACTTTTTTTGTTAAGCCCATTCTTTTGATATTAAGGACCAGATTGTGCATTTTGTTCTAAAGCGGTCGCTGCACTAGCGAGCCTGGAAAGGCCTGGTGGGCTCTGCTATGAGCACCTGTCACGAAGCAGGAGGTGGCAGCACACTTGAGGGACAGTGGCGGGTACAGCCTGGGAGGGCAGTGTGTGAGCAGCGGGATCCTCCCCTGGCACGCTGGGAAACAGCTAGAAAACCAAGCGTTGTAGCTGTCTCCGCAGCAGCCAGGATGGTGAGAGATTTTAAAACGACTGACTGTAATTGAGGAAGCATTGAAGGAATTGGAATATTCAGCCTTGAGAGGAGATGACTTTGGGGAAATGACGACCATGGGGGATAGTCATTTCCCAGGCCCAGAATGTCATGCTTTGGTTCTAATATTTGCATCAAGCCAGCTTCTCTAGAGGGGCCCATACTGCTGGCTGGTATGGAACTGGCTGTAACTCTTAGGTCTTTCTTTAATTATTCAGAGGAACCCTTCATAGTGGAACCTTTAGAAAGCCTTCTGAAAAGCATGATGGGAATATAAGTGGTAGGTTTTCATCTCCTAGTTGTTCCAATAAGGAGCAAAGAGGCCCAGGAAGGCCAGGCAGTGCCCATGGGCATCACTGTGATTGGGAAAGGCCAAGGCCATGGCAATGTGTACAGTGAATTGGAGGGAGAGGGATGAGGGGCTGGCTGGTCAGTACTAGACCCTTATGGCAGCCTGGACAGGGCTGAGGGTGGCCTGGGCCAGCGAGGAGGTGGGGAGACAGATTCCCAGGTCATTCCTTGTGTCCCCTTCATGGGGCTTGCCATCTTGATTACTGCACGTATCGGATTATTCATCTGATTACCACGATTAAAAGCTGGTCATCATGGTACATATAGACAATGAATTGTTATCCAGCCATGAAACAGAAGGAAATCCTGCCGTTTGTGACAACACACATGGACCTTGGTGACATGATGCTAAGTGAAATAAGTCGGACAGAGGAAGCTCCGAGGAGATCTCACTTATACGGAGAACCTAAGAAGTCCAAGCTCATAGATACAGAGAACAGGTTCGTGGTTGCCAGAAGCAAGGTGGGGGGGGCGTGGAAAAAACTGGGTGAAGAGGGTCAAAAATACAAGCTTCCGGTTAGGAGGTAAATAAGTCCTGGGGATGTAACGTATAACATGGTGACTGTTTAAAGAAAACAAAAAAGGGACTTCGCTGGTGGCGCAGTGGTTAAGAATCCGCCTGCCAGTGCAGGGGACACGGGTTCGAGCCCTGGCCCAGGAGGATCCCACGTGCTGCAGAGCAACTAAGCCCATGTGTCGCAACTACTGAGACTGCTCTCTAGAGCCCACGAGCCACAACTACTGAGCCCGTGAGCCACAACTACTGAAGCCCGAGCGCCTAGAGCCCGTGCTCCGCAACAAGAGAAGCCACCACAATGAGAAGCCCGCGCACCGCAACAAAGAGTAGCCCCCGCTCGCCGCAACTAGAGAAAGCCCGTGCATAGCGACCAAGACCCAACGCGGCCAAAAAAAATTAATTAATTTGATTTTATTTTTTTTAAAAAGGTCATCAAAAGACATGAGGAGGACAGACATGGTATCGTCATTAGCAACGACCATGACCTCAGGATAGGCGGGCACATGGGAGCAGCACACACTCCGCCCCTTCTTCTGGCCTCTCTAAACTCTTCCCAGGGCAGGTGTGGATTCCTACACTGCCGCGCCGCTTTGGCTGCTTGGTCCCAGGGTCTGAGCTTCATTTTTCTCTCTCTTTTTTTTTTTTTTTTTTTTTTTTTGCGGTACGCGGGCCTCTCACTGTTGTGGTCTCTCCCGTTGCGGAGCACAGGCTCCGGACGCGCAGACTCAGCGGCCATGGCTCACGGGCCCAGCCGCTCCGCGGCATGTGGGATCCTCCCGCACCGGGGCACGAACCCGTGTCCCCTGCATCGGCAGGCGGACTCTCAACCACTGCACCACCAGGGAAGCCCTGCATTTCTCTTTTTATTAAACATTTTTGATATACAGAAAAGCACATATCATGGGTGTACACTCAATGCATCATCATGAAACTCATGCAGATCAAGGGACTTGCCCAAGGACTCAAAGTTCCCCTGAGCCTCTTTGGTCTTTTCCCAGTACTTCTTCATGCTCCATTCTTCCCCCACCCGCTCCAAACCGTGTGTCTCCACCCAGGATGGCAGACTTGAGAACTGAACACAACCGTCTAACAAAGAAAATGGTGCTGGGTGGAAAGCAAGGCTCACCAGGACCTTATTGGGCTCCTGATAACAACCTTCCCTCCCCTCGTGGTTTGCAGAATCCTCAGCCCTGGTGCCGTCTTATAAAATCCATGTTGGGTAAACAGCCGAACTAATACTATTAACAGCCCACAGGCGGTTGGACACATTCACCAGGTCCTCCAGCTAACGAGGGGGGACCCCTGGGGGCCTCATTCACAGTTCCTCACGGTCACTCGCAGCGGTTACATAACCGGCAGGAGCGGATTCTGGGCCCGTCCCCTCACCCAGGCCCAACGGAGAGCGGATTTGAGGAAGATGTCTTCCCAGGAGCCGTCAGGTCTAATGAGGATAACTGTGTCACATTTTGGAATTAGAACTGTATTTTCTAAAGAAATTATTTGGCTGGTGTTTCCTGTGAAAAAGAGTTTCAGTCGATTGCCGACGGGGCAAAGGAAATGTGGCCTCTGAAAGGAGGAGTGTAGCCCTGGTGTCCGGCAAACAGCACAGGCCTTCTCTCCAGGTTTATTGTTCACCGTCAAGGTCACCCCCGCTGGTCGTACCCTTGTCTTTTGATGGCCACTTTTCACTCATCACATAAGGAGTCAAATAAATGCAAGCATCAAATCACAGTAATCAGACGTGTTTGTGGGAAAGTATATCCGTCATGAGGACGTTCACGTCCACCCTTATGTTGGTTTCCTCTGGTTTTCAAATTCCAGGTAATCAGGGGACTTCAACTGCCTAAAGTAACCCATGATGCTCATGTTAGATTTGGGTCTCATTCCACTAATGATCGTCTGTCCTGTGTCTTCAGCGTTTCCTCCCTATGGGCCTCTCCTTTATAAAATAGGTCAAGTCTCTCCCAACTAAAGCAAACAGCACTTTGAACGTGGCTTTCTGGGCATCTTCCTAAATTACTTGTTCCCACTGCTCTGCCGAAGGCTGCCTCCTGCCGACGCTCGGCGGTCGGTCTCAACGCGGTAGACGGTTCCTCTCTTTCCTTTGGGGACCTCCTCCTGGAGCAGCTCTTCCTGGGGCAGAAATTTCTTTGCCTCCTTTAGCTCATTGCTTCCTCCTTGGAGCCCTTTCTCTCCTCAGCTTCTGGATACGATCCTTCTCATTCTCCTTCTCCTGAAACTGTTCCTTCTCTGTCTCTTTCAAGGGTTACCCTTCCCCTGACTGCCCCCAAATTTCTGAATATCCCAGGGTGTTTCCTCCATTGCCCTTTGTCCCACTCAAGCCATCACATTCTCCCTGAAAGGCTGCGTCTTCTATTGCTTTCAGCTGCCACTTAGGTGTGTGTTGATGACTCCATTCTATCCCGCCTTCCTAGACCTTCTCCCTAAATTTCACCGCTGCGTCCACCTCTGCTAGGGCACCTCTTAGCTCGGATCCAGGACAGACACCGATCCTCCCCCAGCCCTGCGCCTCCTGCAGGCTCCACCTCCACCGAGGGCTCCCCCCCAGCACTCCCCCTGGAGTCACCCTTGCCTCGTCCCTCCTCCTCCAGCCCCACATACAGCAAAGCACCAGGTCACCGTCATTTCACCTCATAAGTCATTCTCAGCTCATCCCCAAGTGCAGGGCTCGTCACTTCTCAGCAATTTTACTACAATACGTCAAGGAGATCGTTGACTTTCTCTTGCTTCCCTCAGAACTGCAGAGTGAGGTTTCCAAAATGCAAACTGATTCTGTTCCTCCCGTTATATATTAATTAATTTATTTTTTATTTTATTTATTTATTTATTTTTGGCTGCGTTGGGCCTTCGTTGCTGCGCGCGGGCTTTCTCTAGTTACAGCGATTGGGGCTACTCTTCATTGTGGTGCGCGGGCTTCTCATTGCGGTGGCTTCTCTTGTTGCAGAGCACAGGCTCTAGGCACGCAGGCTTCAGTAGTTGTGGCACGCGGGCTCAGTAGTTGTGGCTCACGGGCTCTAGAGCGCAGGCTCAGTAGCTGTGGTGCACAGGCTTAGTTGCTCCGCGGCATGTGGGATCTTCCCAGACCAGGGCTCGAACCCGTATCCCCTGCATTGGCAGGTGGATTCTTAACCACTGTGCCACCAGGGAAGTCCCCTCCTCCCCTGTTTTTATTAAAAAAAAAAAAAAAACAACGAAGGTTTACCATGACTTTTCAGAATAAAGTCCAACCCCCTTGGCCTGTACACCATGATGTGGCTCCTAACTTTCCAGCCTCACTTCTTGCTACCCCTTGCCTGGACTGTACTACTCTCCTGCTTCGCGTCCCCTACACCCTGCTCCCTGTGACCTCTTTCCTTCCTGTAAGACGTTGGTCTAGTGCCACTTCTTCCAGAAACTTCCATGACCTCCCTCCCCTCCCCTTCCTCCATGCTCGCGTAATACCTGAGTGCAAGTCTCTTATGCCACATTTCCAGCCTGAATACTCTCACCTGCTGGATTGTGTGCTTCTTAACAAAGGAGCTGAGGTTTTGTCTCTGTCATCAGGGCCCTGCATGGTGTCTGACATGCAGAAGCTGCACACACACACACACACGCACGCACACACACACACCATGCACACATACATATGCACATACTACACACACACACACACACACATGCACGCACACACACACACCACGCACACATACATATGCACATACTACACACAAACACATAGACCCACACACACACACACACACACACAAAAGGTTTGCTGAATGATCGATGTCATAGGGAAAAAAGGAAAACAGAAACACACCCAAAGAACAAAGTATCAAAAACAGCAGAAGGAATCTATCAGCCATAAGAGTTACATTCAAATCAATTTTCATGAAAAGAACAAGACTGGATTCGACATTATGATTTTGTATAAAATACAGAATTACTTTATATAATAATTAAGATGTCATATTTTTTTGCCAATAGAGGCAGTAATACATTTTAAATAAAGCCACACGATTTTTGTCTGAAAACAAAGGTGCCCCTCTTTCTAGCCAATTCAAAATGTATATGTAAGTCAAGCCAAATTAATAAGAGAAAACAGTTCCACAATGAACCCTAATCCTATTAACAGAATTGTCAGTCTAGGTTAGTCATTGAAAAATAATGTCATGCTCCCTGCTGAGCTATACGATTTAGTTACACCTGGTGTTTGTCTGCTGTATTAAGGGCATCGTTCACTTTGAACAAAGATGAAGATAGAAGAAAATCTATCAGTAGAGTTTCTTTAAACGTAGTGCATTGAAAGCTCCATTAGAACTGAATTTGCAAGTTGCCTCTAACAAACAGATCGGATTCTGTGAAGCTTTCTTTGCCCGCCTTCTTCAGATCAGGAGCTCTCAGGGCTGCCTGGCCGGGTCCCAGACACTGAAACCTCCTGCTTCTGAGCAGCTGTTTCTGGTGGCAGCACAGGGAGGCCATCAGAGGCCCATTAGGGGCTGTTCCTTCCCGCTCCTCCCTTTGCTGCCCTAGTTCAGTTGCTCCTTTTACTCACGCCCTTGAAAGAGCCGTGGATTGAAGGTCCTGGGGGGAAGCTGGGAAGGGAAGAAAGTCATCGGATCTGGATGTGTCGCTTAGCCGCACTTCCTCACTTAATCCTCACAGCCACCCTGGAAGGTAGGTAGATATCATCTCCCCTTCATAGATAAGAAGAGTGGCTCAGAGAGGGAATGGGACTTCCCAAGGTCACACAGCTGGTAAATGGCAAGATTCAACTCCAAGCCAATCCGACCCACTGGCCACATTTTCCTGCGAGACCTGGCAGCAGGGCTGGTTTCTTGTCCCCTAACAAGCAGAATGACATTTATGCAAGTATCTTCACCTCCCAGGACCTCGGTTTCCTTATCTGTAAAGGAGAGGCTTAGACAAGCGGCCTCTAAGAGCTTCTTGAGTCCCTCTGGAACGTCTGCGTAAAGGAAAGAAGTTTAAGATGTACACAGTGGGGACATTTCATCCCACAAGAGGCCCTGTGTGTGCACCCTCTCAATCAAACATTAAAAACTGACGGCTGGGGGCTTCCCTGATGGCGCAGTGGTTAAGATTCCGTGCTCCCAGTGCAGGGGGCCCGGGGTTTGATCCCTGGCCAGGGAACTAGATCCCACATGCATGCCGCGACTAAGAGTTCTCATGCCGCAACTAAGGAGCCCACCTGCGGCAGCTAAGACCTAGCACAACAAAATTAATTTTTTAAAAAACTGAAAACTGTATTCGAGGAGTCAAATCCACAGCCTCTGTCCCATTCTGGGTGTGCTGAGGGCTCTTTAAGTAGCTAAAGAGGGAAAGACGGTGTGGTATAGCAGAAGTTGCAGCTAGCAAGCCCGGGACAAGGTCTCAACACCAACTCATGCGTTAGAATCACCCGGGGAAGCTTTTTAAAAACTCTATTGCCTGGGTCTCTGCCACAGATCCCTAGAGCCAAATATGGGGGTGGGGCCTGACCATCGTGGTTTTCGACACTTTACAAAGGATTCAGAGGTACAGAGAGGGTCGAGAACCACTGTCCCCAGGGAGAAAACATAAACTCAGTTCTTCAGCAGCATCTGATCAGAGCAAGGATGAGGATTTCTGCTGAAGCCTAGCCCCCAAGGGCCTCACACCCACCTCCCTCCTGGTCCAGCCCGAATTCCTCCTTACTTTCGGCAAAGCAGGCCATGCCCCCTTTTCCTCTCTATAGAGGCGTTTCTTGACTGGCTGTATCCTTTGATCTACACCCCACCCTCCCAATGTCTTGTAAGCTCCAGCAGGATGGGAGCCAGGGGATGCTGTCCCCTTGCCTAGGGGCCAGCGTGGCTGCCTCACTCATCACCAGGACAGTGAGGGGCGGTTTGTGAAAACAGGTAACTGCTGACATTGGAGATCCTCAGAAATAGGTAAAACATCAAATATTAGATCCACTCGTCCACGGGAAAGAAATCCATTAATCCAGCGGTTTGGTGTCCTGTGGACCAAAAATAAGGAAACAAAGCAAAATCAAAGCTACCTTGTATCAAACAGACTGGTGTGTGCTTGTACACCAAGCTTGACTGACTGGACTCTTAAGTGGTAAATACTCAGCCTTTTGATCATATAACCTTGTAAGATAGTTTATCATCATATCTCCAGTTTGGTACAAGATGAAGGCCAGTTTATCAAGATGAGGATGTAGGAAGTCTGAATCCAGCGTCGTGCTTACCCTTCAGAGAAAGGTCAGAAATCAGTCACAGGGAATAGCAATGCAGGCTACGGGGCTATTTAAATAATGGGGCATTCAGCACTGGCAATTAAGATTATAAATCTGGTTAAAAAGCAAGAGATTAAAACTGATTCTGGTCAGCCAGCATAAAAATAATTAGCTCTTAACTGCATTAAACAATAGAGCAAGTTGATAAGCTTTCTAGAAAAGAGACTTCTGAAACAGAACCCCGAAGAATGAAGTATAGCCTATAGTTCCTCTTTCTATGCTGGTTCACTTCACTTTTTCCCTCACTCACTCACTCATTCATTCATTCATTTATTCACCTACACCACGGTTCTCCGCGCCAAACTTCCCCTCCCTCCCTGGAGCTGATTTGTATTGGCTGTAACTGCGTTTGTGCTCGTGGGCTGTGATGAGGCATTGCTGCCTTTTCCTGATGCGTGAACTCTGTCAAAATATTCCTAGCGTTCCCAACCTGGAGCAGCAGAAAGTCAGGAGAAGACTTTCCTTGTGTGGATGGTAGACAAGGTCCTATCGGCAGGGTGGTTTGTCACGCAAGGGAGAGACAAGGCCCAGGGTCCACGGTGTAAATCCCATAGACAGGCCTGAATTGCTTGCTCTGTCCCGATTTGTTCCTTAAGGGCTGGTAGTCTTCCACCCTCTCTTTCACTGTGCACGCCTTTTTTCTCCCAGGGATCCTTTCGGCAGGGATCTTGACGCCGTGCTGCGCTTTTTCCTCTAAAATACTGTTGGTCCAGAGCGGAGACGCTTACAAGGCCGTTTCACAATATGTCTCGTTCAATCTGCTCAGTAATCCTCTGAGGGTCCCACCTGGTGGGCATCAAATTGTAAGGTGACTTGCCCAAGGTCACGCAGTGGGTGAAGGACAGACCCGGTCTCCCGGCTCTAAATCCCACAGCCTTCCCGCTGTCATAGCCACCTCTGCAGGATCGGGGTCGGGGTTGGCTGCAGCTTTTTGAAAATGAGAGGGACCCTAACCCTTGGCCTGTCCTAGGTCTACAGCTGACCCACAGTGCTAATGAGTCCGGGAGTTCAGGGTTGGTTCCAGAGGACTTCATTTTGTCCTCTAGACCTGCCTGGTTGTCTTACGCTTAGTTACGATGTGCCCAGGGCACAGGCTGCAGCCCAAGAAAATTGATTCCAGGACTAGAATCATCACTTGCAGCAATGGTGCTCTGATGCACAGTCAGTAGCGTTGTCCTTCTAGAAGGATGGTGGTCACAGGACTCTCTGACCACAGCCATTGACCACACCCAGTGCCGCCCTGAGACCGGACAAACAGCACCACCTGCCCCCGGCCCTGTGCTTTAGAAGACCCTCCTCTGTTCCTCCACCGGCCACACCTTCACAAGGGGTGAGAAGTCTGCGGCCAAAGGGACAGGCCTGCCCACACCCCTCTTGTAGACCACACTCTGGCTGCCCAATGCCCTGAACTCCCTGCCTAAATGCATTCTGGGGCCTGCCCAGGCCTCTGCACCAGGTCTGTCCTCTCGAGGGTACACTGAGCTGCTGGCCTGAGTACCACTGGGCCTGAAAAGTAGGGTGGCAGTCTGCATACTGGAAACCATACACACAAGCTTCCCATGGAAGGATGGAACCAGGGACTGGGGAAAAAAGAGGTACAGGTCTAAGCCAGGGACCTCTATCAGTATTTATCCTCTGTGTCCCACAAACATTAGGGTGAGCCTGACAAGGGGTAAGGGGAGCTGGACCCTCTGGGCAGGTTTCTCCCAAAATTGAGGGCCTCGTGCTAAAAGGGAAATGAATAGGCCCAGTTTGCTAGGAACGCTGAGCCTCTGGAATGAAGGTAGGGAGGGTTCATTCCCAGGCCAGAGGTAAGGGGCCAAGAGAGCGAGGCCTTCTGATGGGGCTGAGCACCACGTGCAGAGTCAAGACTATCCAGTGCAAATCCCCCTCCCCCTCCCTCTGAAGGTCATTACATTCAGGAGTATCTACCTTTAATTATATGTAATTATATATATGCTTAATATTTTCCAGATAATTCAGTTATCATTTAATTACTCTTCTGTAACTCTTAGGCAAATAACATAACCCCAATTTATAAATAAGGAAATAAAGCTCAGAGAGGTAGTGTTAGGTGCCCAAGGTCACACAGCCTGTAAGCGGTGGCAGTAACCTTCATGCTCAGGTAATCTGATTCTCAAACCAACACTTGACCTCTAGGCTGCACTGCCTCCGGCGGAGCGTAAACATAAACAAGTCAGTAGCTATGAAACAGAGCTCTTGACAGTAGAGAGGGCCTGCACATTCAAGTGTTGTTAAGGCTGCTATAGTCCCTGACAACGGGCTCACCGAGTCATTCAATAAACATCTATTGTCCGTGGCGACACGCCAGACACTCCGCTGTGTTCTGAGACTTACTGATGAGTAAGTTACAGCCCCCTGTCTTCACGGGATGTGGAGCGGGGCTTCTTAAACTTTAGCAAGCACCAGAATCACCAGGAGGGCTTGCTAAATCACAGATGGCTCGGCCCACGCCCCCAGCTTCGGAATCAGCAGGTCTGGGTGAGAATGTGCTTTTCTAACAAGATTCCAGGAGATGCTGCTGTGGCTGGCCCCGGGACCCCACTTTGAGAACCACTTGGCTAGAAGTTGTGCCAACCCAGATCCCCTCTGTGAGTTGGGAGGCAAAGTGGAACCCCACTACCCTCCCTTCCCTGGGCCAGTGGAAGGAGGTAAAAATAAACCGGAACTGGTCCAAAGCGGCAGAGGCAGAACACTGAGCTGCCTGGTGAAGAGGGTGCTGGGGAGCACCGGCCCGGGAGCCCTCCTGAGTGCCTCGGGTCTCTTTGGGCACCAGCTGGCTGGCTCGCTGGCCCTTTGGCCCCTCTAGCTGCCTGTCCCTCCAGGCCCCCAGCAGCTACTCTGTCCATGTGCAGAGATCTTATTACGAACCAGAGGGGCGGGGGTACCAGAATTCCCAGCAATGCCTTTGCAAATCGTGTATGTGTGGGCAGGGGTCCCGCAGTTACGAGAACTGAGAATCACCAGGAGGCCCTGCTTTCCCTCCCGTCCCTGTAAAAATGCCCTGAGGACCATCCTCAAAGGGATGCCTCAAAGGGCAACCTCGAGGGTAGGTAACTAAAAAATAAACAGAAATGGAGGATTGGCTGGGAGCCCCTGGGGATTAACTAATTAATCCCCACACCAGTTTGACGAGGAACTAATTAATCCGTTAAGCGCCTTGAGGGGAAGAGGCCTGGCCAAGTGCACAGAGAAGCTTCTCTCACCTGGGGAGTCACCACTGAGAGTCGCCATTCCCAGGGGTCTCCAGGGAGGGCCTGGTGAAGACCACGCCGCCCAGAGGCATCCTCGTCTTCTCAGCATCAGAAGTCGGCCTCCCGAGGTGGGGAAAGAAAGCAAGGGAGTAAATACGAAGAGGGAACTCTGTGGAGGGCAGGGCAGGTAATCTAGAAGTTTCGCGTTGGAAGGTGAGCCGCTGAGCTCCATGACCGTGTGTGGACAACACAAAAAAAGAGCTCAGAGCTGCTGAACAGGATCGGCAGAGACACCACGTCAGATCCTTCCAGACAAAACTGAGACTTCTCTCTTGGGCTGGCTAACTGCCTCTGTGAAGCTAGCTCCACTGTGTTTGCAAAAGGAAAATGACTGAGCAGGGGCCAGCGATGGGGGAACCTGTCCATCACGGCTGAGCTGAGGCATCCGCCCTGGTGCCTCACATCCTCATCTGTCGATGGTGCCCTGGGGCTGCCAACATGATGGTATACCCTGCCCAGAGGGGGTTTTTACAACCTCATCCTGAGCGAAGTTCACATTGTTTTTGCCTAAACTGAAGTTTTCTGGGGGGAAAATATCAAAAGTCCTTTGCTGCATTTTGTAACAAATTATGTCAACTTTTAATGTTTAGAATAAATCTTTTTGAGTTAAAAAAAAAAAAGTCGGCCTCTCAACCTGTTTCTGGAGCCAGGCTTGCTGTCACTTTACCCAGAGAACCAAATAAAAGGAGCTCTGGGGAAAGGCTGTGGTCTCCAGCCTCTCGAAGGCCATCGGAGAAGTCTGGAGCTACAGAGCGTCAGAAGTGGGGACTTGGCGGGTGCCCAGATCTTTCTCCAATCAAATCAATGCAGTCTGCTTAAGACTGAGATGATCATTTTGCCTTTGTGTGGTTTTTCATGCCCTTTGGTAACAAATTCCAGGCTGGTCACCACATCCTTGAGGTGGGCCCTACAGTCTGCTTAGATCTTTCCCACCACTTAGACCACAAGATCACTTAGATCTTTCCCATCATTCGCTTTTCTGGTGCTCTTTTTAAACTTCTGTGTCCCCAAAGCCCAGTTTCCCTCACGTCACAACCTCAGAAATTTATATCTGAGACCTCTCAGAAAATTATATCCAAGGGCAGCCATCTGAGAAAGGAAACCCTTGCCTTTCCCAGAGAAACTTTCTCTCTAGATTCTTCTCTGTTACAAAACAAAGGGCTCTGCAGCCTAAGGGTAAAGGGATTTCCGAGGCCAGGCGGCAGAACTAAGAGCTCGTGGGACAGCCACAACTAGGACCACAAAAGGAAATTGTAAGGCATCGGCGACACGCAAGGCTAGACGGTGCTGGACGATTCACTTAACAAGCAGTGCGCCAGACTCGCTTCAAGGTGATAAGGATGTAAAGTTGAGTTTGAGGCGATTCTGTGTCTAGTAGAAGGGAGGGAAGGGGCGATGGTTAAACAGACGTTGCCCCTGAAGAGAGATGGCTGGATCGAGGGAGCACTGTCTGGCCCTGTGAACCCAAACCCCACCCTCCAGAGTGGGATCCCTGAGTCACAACAGCCTGGGGCTGATAGACAACAAAGCTTGCAGAGCTGCCCTGAGGCGGAGTTGGTTAAACTTTTTGGGCATCAGCACGATAGGAGAGGGATTCTTCAAATGCAGATCGCTGGACCCCCACCCCGGAGTTTCTGATTCAGTAGGCCTAGGGCGGAGGCGGAGAATTTGTCTTTCTAACATGCCCGGTCCAGGGACCACACTTTGAAAACCACTGTGCTAGAAGGTTCCAATCGACCCAACTGCAGTGAAAGGTGGGGGGGGGGGGTGTCTCAACCGGCATGTCTGGCCTCCATAACTGGTACCAGGCCCAGGCTCTGCTGCGAGGTGGCCAAATGTTCCATTCCCTCCATCCATCCGCAACAGACCTCTATCTCCCTGCTGCTTTCAGGATTTGTGTGTTTGTTTTAGAATGGCTTCTCCATCTCCGTGTTTGTTTTGCCGCACAGAGTGAAATGGACGAGAACCAAATCCAGATGGCTGGAGATGATGTGGATTTGCCCGAAGATCTCCGGAAAATGGTAGATGAGGATGAAGAAGAGGAAGAAGATAAGGATTCTATTCTCGGGCAGTTACAGAATCTCCAGAACATGGACTTGGATTCCATCAAAGAAAAAGCCCAGGCCACCTTCACGGAGATCAGGCAGACAGCGGAGCAGAAGTGTTCTGTGATGTGAGGGGCAGGGCAGGCATGGAGGAGGCGGCCAGGTGAGGGTGGAGGTGACCCCTCCCCCGTGGAGCATTTCAAACCGCATAGGTTTTAACGCAGTGAACAGTTAGGAAAACCATATGAAAAGCTCTCTACAGACACATAGCTTGGTTGTTCTAAATGTTCCCGGTAGAACGATTAGCTAGCACCTTCCAGCAGGAATCATACTGTCCTTTTAGTTATAAGTGTGGTCAAGCATGACCTTTCAGCTGTGAATGTTGCAGAACACACCTCTGCTTAAAGATCTTCAGGACAGCCAGGAAGAAACAAAAGCGAGTGGCATTTCACCCATGACTTCCTTCTCAGAGGGCAAGGTCTCACCCTGTCCAACAATTAGCAGGACTCCAGGTCCCTTCAGAGAAAGATGTGGAAGGTCAGGGCGCCCACTGGAGAGTCCAGGCTGCAGGCTCAAGGGCTGTCAAAGATCACACCACCTCTCACTCCAGGCTCCTTGATGTCGTTGATGCTTCTTGTCAAGTTTTGCGTGAAGCCAAGGAGCAGGGATGGGGTAGAAGATGAGAAGGAGGCAGAGACTAGACTTCGCCAGCATCTGCCTTGGAGACCATCATTCCAGAAGCATGTGAAGAATGGATGTGGGTGGAGGTGGGAAGTTGGGGGGAAGGGGAGGTGGAAGCTAGAGGCAGGGGGGCAACTGGAAAGGCTACCGCTGTTTCTGTATTCAGTGTCATCTCCTCTTGAACTTGGTGATAGCATGGGGACCAAAAGGGTGGACAAATAGCGTTGAGATGTTACACCCATCTCTGTGTGTGTGTCTCTTTATCTCTCTCCTCCCCTTTTCTCTCTCATCCTCTTCTCCTCTTCTTGCTCCTCTCTCTACCTCTCCTCCTTCTTTTTCTTTCCTGTCCCTCCCCATCCCACCCCTTCAGACTGGATTCCAATAAACCATGCTATTTTCATTCTGTGCCGCAGTCTTCCAGGCTACAGTCAACCCTCCGTCTCCACAGATGTGGAACCCGTGGATGCGGAACCCAGGGATATGGAAGCCGACTGTACCATGCCATTTTATATAAGGGACTTAGCATCCCTGGATTTTGTATACACGGCAGGTCCTGGAACCAATCCCTGGCAGATACCCAGGCACGACCGTATACATAGATTTCTTTTGCCTAATGTTTGCTCTCTTTCAAAGGAAATTACCCAGAAGAGTTAGAACTTTCACCTCTGAGGCACTTAGAGCTGTTTAACCAAACCCAGCCCAACCAAAACAAAATACTGTTTTCTCCATGAACCTTCACAGAATAAATAATTCTCAAAGACCAATTTTATCAAGAAGAACTGCTCTATCAGAGGAAAAAGGAACTAAGACCAAAAAGTTAGGGGCTAATCTGTTCTCTACCCAGAGTTCCTGCATGTGTTGTATAAGAACAAGTTTCATGTTTTGAAAATATGCAAATAAAACAGATTATTAGGGGTCCAGAATCCATGGTCTTGGGCAAAGTGTAGCCCCTCTCAGAAGTTCCTGGGAGAATTCTGGTACAGTGTTTAAGGATAATTAGCCCTCAAGTCCACTTAGTCCATTCAGGCTCAGTCCATTGTAATAAAATACCAATAGACTGGGTGGCTTATCAATGACAAACATTATCTCTCATAGTTCTTGAGGTTGGAAGGCTGAGGTCAGCACGCCAGCATGGTTGGGTAAAGGCCTACTACTGGGTAGTAGAATTCTCATTTTATCCTTACAGGGTGGAAGGGGCAGGGGAGCTTTGGATGGGGGAATCTCTTTTATAAGAATGCTAATCTCATTCATAAGGTTCTCTACCCTCATGACCTAAGCGCCTTCCAACGGCCCTACATCCTAATACCTTCTCCTTGTGGGTTAGGACTCACATGGGAATTTGGGGGGGACACAAATTCAGACCATAAACCCCAGATACCATGAACATTTTTTTTAAATCATGCTCATCTGTTATCAGAACTGGCATGTGAGTGGTGATTTGTTTTATACCAGAAACTTTAAAACATTCACAATTTTTTTTAAGACAATTTTTTAGAGCAGTTTAAAGTTCACAGCAACATTGAGAGGAAGGTACAGAGATTTCCCATATGCCCCCTGCCCCACCCCCAGACACACAGCCTCCCCCACATCAGCATCCTCAGAGTGCAGACATTGAAAACATTCACAATTTTAAAACTATAAATAATAGATAAGATTTATTTTCAGTTCAATACCTGACTCTGCCCTATAATTGGAAACGTTGGTGAATGGGTGACGCACGTGACCCTACTTTGTACACTTTGTTGTGACATAAGTACTGTGACTGCCAAGTTATTCCCAGACCAGTTGCAGGATGACGTAGAAGACTTGCTTTCTTGTCAAAGATGTAGCCAGTGCTGCTCAGAAAAATCACTAAATTGACACTTCACCTTGACAACCCAAATTGCTCCAATACCATTTGGTCCCTGCCACGGTGGGGCTGTATAACTCCTAGAAGACTCTGGCCATGGTTATCTGATTCCTATCATATGACGACATACCACACCACTTTACACCATACAGCCTCACACCATGGCGTATCACACCACACCACAGCACACCAGACACCACCACCCCATCAATACAGTGTCTCAGGTGTATGGGGTCGGGGCAGGGAAGGGCCTGTATTAGGGCATTCAGAAGGCCTTTTTCCCTCTAAAGGGTAGATGTGTCTATGCCATGGGATGGACACAAAACAGAGACTCCAACAATTGTAAAGGACCAGGAGGGAATCTATTCTAAAATCCCACCCAGTAAAGGGGCCTCTTCTACAACAGCCTAGTTGAGGCTTATCTGAAAGCTCCCAGTGGTACAGAATTCACTATCTGCTGCTCCAAGGGAATTCAGCCACCACCCCTTCCATCTGTGGACACCTTTAATTGTTAGAAAACCCTTCCTTGTCTTAAGCTGAAATTGACTGTTTCTTCGGCCCCTTGGTCATGATTCTGTTGTCCGGCGCTCCACAGCTATGCCTCAGTTCTCACTCAGTTTCCTCTTTTCCAGTGACAACATCCTCAGTTCTTTTCTCAATTCTCATCACACAGTATCGACACTGTTAACCCACCAGGTGATCCTGCTCTGATTGCCACTGTCCACTAGTGAAGGCAACCTTGCAGAAGACTCTGATGCTATCACTCTCCACACCTTGCCACCGGACTTGATGCTTGCAGCCATTCCTTTGAGCCAACTGGTAGTCAGGAATTGGGATTCTAGCACAAATTCTGCTAGTGTGAGACCTTGAACAAGTCATTGATTGTCTCTGGAAATTCATTTTCTCAATAGTAAAAATGAAGGGGCTGGGTTACTTTACATTCTATGATTCATGCTATGGTCTCGGGGCTGGTCAATATCCAATGCAGATTTATCTTATGAAAGAGAGAAGATTGGCAACAGTCACCGTCACAGAACTAGGTTTCTGTCCCTTTACTAACGCCAGCTGAGCAAAGAGACAACAGGCCCCAGGGGTGGTGAGGGGACAGAGTTTGGGTAGGTACTAGAAGGGAGAAGAGCCAGGAACACAGAGGGTTGCCTGTGGAGAGAAAATCTGGAGGTCAGGTAGCATTTCTAGCTGGGTGGAAGGAACCACAGTGGCTCTGGGAAGAGGTGCAGAAGAACGAATTCCAAGAAGACAAATTAAATGGACTTTCCAGTTTGCCAGGACTTAGTCTAGTCCTCAATTAGATATGCACTCTTACAGCATAATGAAACAGGAGGTCTTCTTTTGAAAGAATATTGACATAGTGAGCTCAGCCATTCAGAGGCCAACTAATCCAGTTTGTGAGTTATATAAGCACTTCAGTTTTCGCTCCTGATGCTAGAAATCTGCCAAATCACCGCTTACAAACGGAACCATCAGAGACAGGGAGAGGAGTAAGATTAAAAATGAACAAACACAGACTTCCCTGGTGACGCAGTGGTTAAGAATACGCCTGCTAATGCAGGGGACACAGGTTCGAGCCCTGGTTGGAGAAGATCCCACATGCTGCGGAGCAACTAAGCCCATGGGCAACTACTGAGCCTGTGCTTTAGAGCCCGCAAGCTGCAACTACTGAGCCCGTGCTCCACAACAAGAGAAGCCACCGCAATGAGAAGCCTGCGCACCACAACGAAGAGTAGCCCCTGCTCACCACAACTAGAGAAAGCCTGCATGCAGCAATGAAGACCCAACGCAGCCAAAAAAAACCTAAATAAATAAATAAATTTATATTTAAAAAAAGGATCGCTCACAATCCCACCATCAAGAGTCAAAAATTTTTTTAAAAAACCCACAAAAACCGTGTATCTGACAAAAGACTGGAATCTGGGAGATATATATGTCTTTTTTCAGGTATAATTATATATAAATATATAGTTTATGTATTTTATATAAATTACATATATATATCTTGGATTCCAGTCTTTTGTCAGATATAAATTATATAATTTATGTAAACATATATATCTGAAACTCTTACAACTCAGTAATAAAAATTTTAAAAACAGAAATAGAAAGGCAAAATATTTGAGTAAGACACTTAACAAAGGAAGGTACACAAATGGCTAAGCATATAGAAAGGTGCTTGCTGTAATTGTCAGTTAACATTAAATCCAATCACAAAATGACATTTTCTTTTTTTTTTTTTTTTTTGGCCGCGCTGCTTGTGTTGCTTTTTTTTTGGCTTGTGGGATCTTAGTTCCCCAAGCAGGGATCGAACCTGTGCCCCATGCAGTGGAAGCATGGAGTCTTAACCACTGGACCACCAAGGAATTCCCTTTTTCTTCCTTTTTCCTTTTTTTTTTTTTACAGAATGACATTTTACCACAGACCCACTAGAGTATTTAAAATTTTAAAAACTGACAGCAGCAAGTGTCGGTGAAGATGTGGTGCAACTGGAACTTGTATATTGTTAGAGGGAGTGTTAACTAATGCAACCACTTCTGAAAAAAGTTCTGGAAGTTTCATATAAAAGTAACATACTAAACTAAACTGCATCTGACCTAGCGTTCTACTCGCAGGAGTTGAAAGCACATGTCCTCAAAAAGATGTGTCTAATCACCAAGGGGTGAAAGTGGCAGGGGGGTGGGGGGGGGTGTGAATTGGGAGATTGGGATTGACATGTATACACTAATATGTATAAAATGGATAACTAATAAGAACCTGCTGTATAAAAAAATAAATAAAATAAAATTCAAAAAAAAGATGTGTCCAAGAATGTTGACAGCAGCTTTATTCATAAGAGTCAGGAAGCAGAAACAGTTCAGGTGTCCATCAATGGGTGAATGGATAAACAGCCATGGAATATTCTACAACTCAGCAATAAAAATGAATGAACCTCTGATACACAAAACAGCATGGATCAATCTCAAAAGCATCAAGTTGAATGAAAGACATCTTGGGCCATGTACGTGCTATACTATTCCATTTGTAAGAAGTTCTTGAACAGGTAAACTATTCTATGTTGAAAAATACCAGAACAGTGTTTGCCTCTAGGGGAATGGTGGCGAGCACGGACTGGGAAGGGGCAGGCGCGAATTTTCTGGGGTGATGATAATGCACCCTGTCTTGATAGGGGTTTGCTATAAAAAAGCATATTAAGTCATATGTCTTTGTGAAACATTAACTAGTACACTAAGATGTATGTCTTTCACCATATGTATGTTTTACTGAAAAAGTAAAAGAGAATCCTTAAAAACTATTGAACTCTAGGTCTTCTCTGGTGGCACAGTGGTTAAGAATCCGCCTGCCAATGAAGGGCACACGGGTTCGAGCCCTGGTCCTGGAAGATCCCACATGCTGTGGAGCAACTAAGACTGTGCACCACAACTACTGAGCCTGCTCTCTAGAGCCCATGAGCCACAACTACTGAGCCCACGTGCCACAACTACTGAAGCCTGTGTGCCTAGAGCCTGTGCTCCGCAACAAACAGTCGCCCCCACTTGCACAACTAGAGAAAGCCCACGTGCAGCAACGAAGACCCAACGCAGCCAAAAATAAAATAAATTTAAAAATAAAAACATATAAATATTAAAAAAAAGTTTTTTAAAAAAACAAACTATTAAACTCTAGCCAGTGATATGCTTGCATTTGTGTATTTGGGGCTGAAATGCACTGAAACCTGAAACTTACTTTAAGAAATACAAAACAAACAAACAAAAAACAAGAGATTGATGGGTAGATAGAGGGATGGGTAGATGAATAGATATGATAGAACAATATAGAAAAATATTAATTTTAAAATCTAGGTGGTGGATACATGGTGTTTACAATCCCTTCAACTTTATTATATGTTTTTAAATTTTCTAAATATATGTTTCATATTTTATAATTAAATTTGGGGGCAGAATGAATAACCCTCTCTACTTTAGCAGCTCTAGTGAAAAATGTATGATGGGAAGAAAGGCTGAAACAAACGAGTGAAACAAAGTTGTAATGTAAATTGATCCAGCCACTGTGGAGAACAGTATGGATGTTCCTTAAAAAACTAAAAACAGAACTACCATATGACCCAGAAATCCCACTCCTGGGCATATACCCAGAGAAAACCATAATTTTAAAAGAGACATGTACCCCAATGTTCATTGCAACACTATTTACAATAGCCAGGGCATGGAAGCAACCTAAATGTCCATCAGCAGAGAAATGGATAAGGAAGATGTGGTACATATATACAATGGAATATTACTCAGCCATAAAAAGGAACGAAATTGTGCCATTTGCAGAGAATGGATGGACCTAGGGATTATCATACAGAGTGAAGTAAGTCAGAAAGACAAAAACAAATATTGTATATTAACACATATATGTGGAATTTAGAAAAATGGTATAGATGAACTTATCTGCAAAGCAGAAATAGAGACACAGACATAGAGAACAAACATATGGATACCAAGGGGGGAAGTGGGGGGGGTGGGATGGACTGGGAGACTGGGATTGACATGTACACACTACTATGTATAAAATAGATAACTAATGAGAACCAGCTGTATAGCACAGGGAACTCTACTCAGTGCTCTGTGGTGACCTAAATGGGAAGGAAATCCAAAACAGAAGGGATATATGTGTACATATAGCTGATTCATTTTGCCGTACAGCAGAAACTAACACAACATTGTAAAGCAACTATACGCCAATAAATAAATAAATAAATAAATAAATAAAATACACTCAATGAAAAAAATTAAATTAAAAAAAAAAGTTTGGGATTCTCCATGCATTTTAAGTTTTCACTTTCTTCTCTGCCTAAGTATTCAAATAAAGGACAGATATTTGTTTCATACTCTTGTGTTCATATGTAGAACTTTCATTTAAGAGTTCAAAGCATTGAACAATGTGTAAATATTACTCCCACAAAAAATGAAAGTTTCTACAAGAATTTCATATCTCTTAATGCATTTAAAATATAAAAGTTAATTCATGTACCCCAACATTCATAGCAGCACTATTTACAATAGCCAAGACATGGAAGCAACCTAAATGTCCATCGACAGATGAATGGATAAAGAAGACGTGGTACTTATATACAATGGAATATTACTCAGCCATAAAAAAAGAATGAAACAATGCCACTTGCAGTAACATGGATGGACCTAGAGATTATCATACTAAGTGAAGTAAGGCAGAGGAAGACAGATATCATATGATGTCACTTATATGTAGAATCTAAAAAAATGATACAAATGAACAAAACAGAAATAGAATCACAGATGTAGAAAACGAACTTATGGTTACTGGGGGGGAAGGTAGGGGAGGGATAAATTGGGAGATTGGGATTGACATATACACACTACTGTATATAAAATAGATAACTGGGGCTTCTCTGGTGGCGCAGTGGTTGAGAGTCCGCCTGCCGATGCAGGGTACGTGGGTTCGTGCCCTGGTCCGGGAAGATCCCACGTGCCGCGGAGCGGCTGGGCCCGTGAGCCATGGCCGCTGAGCCTGCGCGTCCGGAGCCTGTGCTCCGCAACGGGAGAGGCCACAACAGTGAGAGACCCGCGTACCGCAAAAAAAAAAAAAAAGAAAAAGAAAAGATAACTAATAAGAACCTACTCTAGAGCAAAGGAAATGTGCTACTCAATACTCTGTAATGACCTATATGGGAAAAGAATCTAAAACAGAGTGGATATATGTATATGTATAACTGATTCACTTTGCTGTACAGAAATTAACACAACATTGTAAATCAACGATACCCCAATAAAAATAAAAAAGAAAGAACGAAAGGGTTCTAAGAGATAGATGAAGGGTTCTGAGTAGAATCTGAGTGGAATATGTCTCTGCTACATAACAGGTATTCAAGTTACATTTGATGAAAGAATGGATAAACATTATATATATATGTCAAAATGAAATAAATATACTCACTGTCTAACCACAGGAATTCTGGAAGGAAAAATCATGTCTTCTTGTTCTCTTAGGGATTTAAAAGACTAGCGCTTCTAGGTGTTCAAGTCAAGAGTCGTGTTTTGTGTGGACTTTCAGATCCAGTGCAACGATAAATGCAGAATGTGGCTACTGCAGTCTTTCTGTTTCCCCTCCCACCTCCCCCCCCCACCTCCTCCGGACTGGCTTATTTCACTTAGCATAATGCCCTCAAGCATGTGTCAGAATTTCCTTCCTTTTATGGCTGAATAATATTCTGTTGAATGTAGATACCACATTTTGCTTATCCATTCATCCACTGATGGACACTGGCTTGATTCCACATTTTGGCTATTGTGAATAATGCTAGTATGAACATAAATATCTACTTTAGTCCCTGCTTTCATTTTTTTTCAGTGAAATTGGGTGGAATTCCCCCCAGAAGTGGAATTGCTGGATCTTCCTTACATTTTTGTCTACATTAGAAATGGCAGTTTGGGGAGCCACAGAAATTGTTTGGAGGAGGTAATAAAATTTAATCTGAAATTAAATTCAGATTCAGAAATCTTGACATTTGTTTTGCCTCTTCAAAAATCTTTTATTATGGAAAACTTTCAAACCTAACCCAAAGTAGAAATATAACAAATCCACTTGGACCCAAGTTTAGCCCCTTTACCCTACTCTAAAGTGTTGCTATTCTTGGAAAACTCTATATTGTCACAGTTTCATCTATAAACTGAAGACATCATTCTTAGATGGGGTCTAAGTCCCTGAGCTATAGAAGGATAACACAAGTGTACACAGTGATGCTTGCTTGTTTTCTTAAGTCATTTTAGAAACCTTAAAAGATTTCCAAGTTGTGTTTCTTTAAAGCTCATTCCTTTAACTTACAACACATACACCCTGCAGTAAGTGTGGGTCAGTTCCTGACATTTGAATAAAGATAACTTCTGGGGAGCATCTTGAAAACCCTATTGAAAGCATCTGGTGGTTAAAAGGGGCTAATTAGATTGGTCAGGACATATAAGATCAGCATTTTTAGGGCTTAAGGGGTCAAAGGAGAAAGTACAACAAAAATTGACAAACAAGTGTCCATAAAGTTGCAGTCAACTGTAAAAGCTAATAGTCTGCAGTAAAGATGCAGGGGCCACTCTGGAAAAAGAATGGCATTCCCTAAGATGGTACACCCCGGCAAGAGAGAAGCGGGGTGGCGGGGGCTCTCAGCAGACAGCAGAGGCACTGCGTAGAGCCCTGTCTCCTCATGTGATGAACACTCACATCAAAGGCCTTGGAGGCAACCCCGGTCAGAGCTGATGCTAACAAGACTGGAGTGGACTGAACTGACTTTTGAAAGTGATCAAATGATTTCTGTGGACTATTTGGGAAGGAAAGCAAAGCACTTTGACATTTCCAAACATCTGGGAAGTAATATTTTAGAAAAACTCCAGAGGACTGATTAAAAGAATGTGAAAAAAAAATGTATACTCATGCTAATTAATAGCTGTGTGAAATGAGACAACTTAATTAATCTGTTTCCTCATCTGTGAAATAGAGTTCCTTGCAGTTATTCATTACATCAACCACCACTATGCGCCACATATGTTCTAGATGCTAGGGATCTAAAAACAAGGTCCCCGTTCTCATGCAGCTTAGATTCTAATGAGGGGAGACAGGTAACGAACAAATAAACAAATAATAAGTAAAATAGTTTTGGAGAGGTGCTATGAGACAAATAAAATGACAAGGACGATCATGTAAACATTTGGGTGAGGGTATCGCAGGCAGTGAGAATAGTCAGTGCAAAAGTCCTGAGGCAGCAAGGGGCTTGGGTGATTTCACGAAGAGAAAAAAGGCCAATGTGGCTATAGCTCAGTGAGCAAGTTGGAGCAGACAGGAGAGTGGTCAGAAGTATTCAAGGAGGCCATGTGAAAAGTGGGGAAGAGGTAAGTCTTACAGAGCTAAAAGGGCTTATGGATTATACGTGGTACAGGGGAAAAAAGCATTATAATAATATTGACCTTACAGGGTGCTGTGAAGATAAAATGAGAATTGGCTCCCTGGTAACTGTCCTTTCGAAAAGAGGAGGAGAGAAGAATCCTGGAGATGGCCAAACTCTGGGTGGGAGATGGGTCAATGCTGCTGCAAAATGGGCATTCTCAGATTTGCCGTCTTAGCACTCTAAGAGGATTGATGGCCTTCAAGACCATCATCCCCTGCAGATAAATGTCTCTTGTACTTCCCCTAGTCACTCCGAATTCAATTAGTTTAATTAGAAAACAAGTAAAGAGGAATTATCTTAATATAGCTTTGCTTCTAACAACTCAAAAAAGGCCATTTCTTTGGCAGAAATCCAGGTTTCCCCTTATTTACATATTCTGAGATAATGATGTAAATATCCCATTTTTTGGCAAAAGGTGGACATCTCTTGCCCATGAGATCATATTTTAGTTTTAATAGTAATGATACTTTCTGATTTCTTCACTCCTTAATGGAGTAGGAATACGCTAGTAAATATTTTGAAAACGTTAATGGGGGTTGGGGAGGGGGGGAGAATGTTCTGATTTTTAGCGCTTGCTAACTTCAGTGGTAAAAATACTCCCACTGTGGCTGATTTCAAGCTACTAATGTGAACTCAGAGCTGGGAAGAGATGCTAACTGTTGGCTCTCACAAGCCAGGAAGAGCTGATTCCGGCAAACCAGTGGGTAGAAATATCAGTTGTTTGCCCAAACGCCCTGCAAATCTATTGCCAAGGGAAGTTTTCTCCTCCACAGAGGCTACTTGAATCCGCATCAGCTGCAAAAGCAAGCTCAGGACCAAGGTAATTGTGTTGATAAATGACTGGGGAGTAGTGTGAGGAGTAACTTCATTGTATGTGTGCAACAAGCATATTGCTCAGGGTTCAAGCACAGGTTCAAGGTCTGCGTGCAAGCACGGGGCATCCAGTGGAGGCTCCTGACGGCTGAGCAGCAGTGGGAAAGCCGCAGCAGCCTGGCGGAGTCTGGAGACTGGCCTCTAGCCCAAGCCCTGCTTCAGATGCCCTGTCTCATCTGGGGCAGATCGCTTAACTCTTCTGGGTCCACATTTCCACGTCAACAAAGGAAAAGTGGAGGCTAGAAGTGAAAGAGCAGACACGATCCTCACCAAGATTCCTCTTATAATTCTTAAGCCTACGGTCCTCTGAAATAACAGAAAACTAAATCAGAGGTGAATTTTCAAGATGTTGTTCCCAAAATATTGTAATTGGGCAACAAGGGGAGTGCCAGAGGAGGACAGACATCTTGCTAATTACTGGCTGGTCTGCAGAGAGCTGTGGTCCCTGTTCTTACACCAAAGGAAGCCTTGCAGACTCTAGGTCCATCCACCTCACTAAAAATAACTCAATTTTGTTTCTTTTTATGGCTGAGTAATATTCCATTGTATATATGTGCCACATCTTCTTTATCCATTCCTCTGTTGATGGACACTTAGGTTGCCCTAGAGTCTGTCATACAGACTGAAGTAAGACAGAAAGAGAAAAACAAATACCGTATGCTAACACATATATATGGAATATAAGGAAAAAAAAAAAGGTCATGAAGAACTTAGGGGTAAGATGGGAATAAAGACACAGACCTACTAGAGAATGGACTTGAGGATATGGGGAGGGCAAGGGTAAGCTGTGACAAAGTGAGAGAGAGGCATGGACATATATACACTACCAAACGTAAGGTAGATAGCTAGTGGGAAGCAGCCGCATAGCACAGGGAGATCAGCTCGGTGGTTTGTGACCGCCTAGAGGGGTGGGATAGGGAGGGTGGGAGGGAGGGAGACGCAAGAGGGAAGAGATATGGGAACATATGTATATGTATAACTGATTCACTTTGTTATAAAGCAGAAACTAACACACCATTGTAAAGCAATTATACTCCAATAAAGACGTTAAAAAAAAAAAAAGGAAGCCTTGCAAACAGGGCATTACTGCCGGAAAACACAACCACTCCCAACTACCCTACATTTCATTTTTGTTTTTAGATGAAATGTCTGTTTCCATATGCCCTTCCAATAGGGCTCTCAATTCAGCCAGAGATGCCTGTGAGGCCCATCTCTTCACTGATTTATGTATTTTAGCCACAATTATGTTATGGGATTTTTATTCACTGCAGATCAGCTTGCGTGATCTTTGTTCCCGGGTCAAACCCATGCCCCCTGCAGTGGAAGCCTGGAGTCCTAACCACTGGACTGCCAGGGAATTCCCAATACTTATTTCAATTTAGTCTGAAAATGGTAGAGAAGATTCAGGTGTTCATATTGACTAATAAACTGGTATATAGGAAGGGTGTTGATCATTTGTGCCAATTTTATGGAAGTGACAAGGGATATAAGTTGTCTACTTATAAATATGGAGTTTCTGATAAGCATCTCCAAGGACATTTTCTTGATATACCTTCCGTCCTGCTTCTAGTAGGGAAATGTTTCATCAATTGGGAAGATCTGATAGTGAGAGATGAACAAGCATAGTATATTTTATCTCTGGACTCAATATGTCAATATTAAAGAGAGTTTAGCTATTGATTTTTTTTTTTTTGCAAAGACTGTCAGCAGCTTGTATACTGTGCTCATGACATACGATAATAAACAGTAAAGGGACTTCCCTGGTGGCACAGTGGTTAAGACTCCACGCTCCCAATGCAGGTGGCCCGGGTTCCATCCCTGGTCAGGGAACTAGATCCCACATGTATGCCACTAAGAGTTTGCATGCCACAACTGAGGAGCCCGTGTGCCACAACTAAGGAGGAATTGAGCCTCAAATAAGGAGCCCTTGAGCTGCAACTAAGGAGCCCTCGAGCCGCAACTAAGATCTGGTGCAACCAAATTAATTAATTAATTTTAAAAAATAGTAGAGTATAGAGGAGAATACATTGAATCAAAGAAGGACAAAATAAATGACACATGGTAAATGCTTAAACATATATTGTTCACAAAACCCTAAGAGTGAATTGGAACTCTGGGAACAGAGAGAGAATTCCTTAAACTTTATAAGGCAGCCTTGGGAAGTTGACTGGTATACTTATTTTTTAAGCATATCTGGCATCATTATAATTGACCAAATAAGTTACTGGCTGCACATCACACCTTTTTCACTCCCACCTCCCTCAAACTCTGAACCACATTATTCCTGTGCCCTTTGACTCCTAAATTTTTTTACTCTATCTGCTAGTTCTCATGTAGCCACAGGAGAATCAACTGTGAATATGTATATACACCCACCGTATTGGGAGGTGGTATACGCAGTGATTAGATGGATATTCCTGAAAAAACACCAGGGTTCAAGTCCTGGCTCCACCTGAAACCAGCTGTACAACCTTAGGTGAGTGACTTATCCTCTCTGAGTCTCAGACTCCTTATCTGTAAAGTGGAGATAATAATCGTGTCTACCTCACAGGGTTATTGTGAGAACTAATTAGGTAATCTACATAAAGGACTTGGAAGAGTGCCCACTAGCATATTGTTAGTATTCAATAAATAATAACTGTTATTATATATACATATATTTGGCTTAACTCTTGACAGCTGAATTTGTTGAACTTCAGTGTGTGTGTGTGTTTAATGATTGCATGAGTTGAGTTTTGCTTTGGTTACAACTAAAGTTAAGTTGCTTTGGCCGAATGAACGTGTATCAGCTTGTGGGAGGAGATGGTCCTCCAGTGTGGTATGAGACAGATGGAGTTATTCCAGGATTAAAATACATCTACTAAGAGGATAGTCTCCATGTAGACATCGAGTTGGTTTTATACACTTTATGGAGTGGTAACCCATAAGTCCTCCAACAGACACTTTTCTCGCCCAAACCTAAAACATTGCTTCAAGGTGAAATTACTAGACTCAAATGCCATGAGCTCACTTGTGAGTATGCCCCCTGCCCACCCAGGGTACAGAAAATTCACTCCATATATGCCCATTTTCTCAAGAGTGCTGTGGGTGAAGCAGTCCACCTAGAATGCTTCTAGAAAAGGGACCTCCTGTATACATCCAAGATAAAAGAGCCACTTTGATGGCGGGTTATGTTTAGACTTTGTTTTCTTCGTGCTAGCCAGTCCCTAGCCCCTTTCTCCTCAAAATCTCCCCAATCCAGTTGTCATTCTAGATTGTCTACCCCACATCAACTGAGCCTCCCCTTCTTCAACATCCCTGCAAGCCTCAACCACTCTCATTTTCCTTACTTCTGGAAATGTTTCTCCAAACCATGCCAAGTTGAAAGGGGCTCTAGCTGCCTAAAGTTCAGCCCGTGTGTTGGCAGCTGTGAGGAGGGAGTTTTCTTTGATCCACCTAATGAATTAATGAATTAAACAGAGGTGGAGTTCAGAAGCCAGGCTCCTTGCTTTTGCCGAAACTGGGTTGGGTATGAGCTGGCGTAACTGCTGGAAAAATGCAGCTTTGGGCTAGAAGAATTAAGGACATGGACGAATCCATTCATCTTCCCTAATCGAGTTCTTGGGAAATACACATGTAGATTAGCCCCTAACAATGACCCCCGGCTGATTGCTTGGAGTACCCTCCACTGTGCCCACAATAGTATTGACTAGCTCTTTATGTCACGTACAAAAGAAGTCCCAACCTCCCCTTGTCCTGCTTTGCCCTGTTTCCCCCGTGGTCCCTCGCCAGTGGCTGTTGAAGTCTTTGCTGCTTTTCTCCTGAGACTCTGAAATAAACAGTAAATAAAAGCTAACCTCACCTGGACCTATTAGGGAGAGCTGGGCAGTTCCAGAGGGAATTAACTTTGGAAAACAAGGCCATAAGCCCCTTAGCGTGTGGGCAGGAGCTTTGTTTAGCAGTGATTATAGAGATCACTTTAATATTGGGGGAGTTTACATAAAAAGCATACTCAGAGGGGAAACAGCAAATACCAATTAATTATCCCTATGGCTGCCCTCTGGTCACCAAGGCGGCAGCATCTCAACCACCTGGCCTTTGTAACTGGTTCGTGGGACCTTGTGGGGTGCCACCAGATCGTTTTGGGGGAGAGTGCCTTTGACAGCCTAGAAAATGCGAAAAGAGGCCAAGTGGCAGGCTTCCCCTGCACTGGGGCGGGAACCTCCAGAGGGTTCGTCCTGTCGTCCTGGACACCAGCGCCCAAAGGCCACTGTCTACAAGCTCTGACTGCGTTTCTTTGGGAAACTAAGCTGCCTCTTCCTCAGCCTCTTACGTGCAGGATCCAGTCTCCAGGAAGGATTAAAGACGGACTGCAGACTAAGATGTGTTTTGATTCTGTTCAAAAATATCACACTCTGCCGTAAGAATTACAAATGAGGGGCAGCCAGAGAGCACTGGACAAGGAGTTGGCCACTCTGAGTTCCAGTCCTGTCCCTTCCACTTAAGAGCTGTATCACTTTGAGCCTCAGTTTTCTCTTCTGTAAAATGGGGACAAATATATTTGTCCTGCTCACCTCACAGGGTTGTGAGGCTAGGATGGCATGAAGAATGTGCTGAATACCATAAAGTGATACACAAAAACTGTAGTGTGTATTGATTTTCATTAATTTAGCTTTTACTTGAAAAATAATTTCTCACTTGAATCGCAGCTTAATTCTACCTACTGTAAACTCACGTTTGCTGTTTTAATACACCTTTTTACAGTTTTATTAAAAATAGAGAAATTGGTGTACTGAACCCCTCCCATGTGCCCATCACGGAGAAATAACCATTTCCATTTAAAGATCCTTAACATAGTTACATGTCCTTTTAAATGTCCTTCTAACATTCATTTAAAGGTGGAGGACCCTAAGATACAGGTTTTTCTTTGGTTTCCTCTGTCTTGTCTCTCAGGCTGGACGTTAAACTCCTTAAGGCCTGTGGCCCCAGCCTCTCTTTTCTTTTGTGATGTTGACAAGGCCCACATCAGTGCCCGACCCTCAGAAGGGACCCATGAACTGCTTGTCTCGATGCAAAATGAAGTCAACCAACGTTGTAGAGGCAGGGGTGGGGGGAAGGGGAGACGCCCCTGCGTGGAGATCAGAGGGCCTCTGCAAAGGAGATTTTAAAAATCTCTGTTTTGTATCTCCATGAGATGATGGATGTTAACTAAACTTACTGTGGTCATCATTTACGTGTGTATATGGGTCAAATCATCAGGCGGCACACCTTAAACTTACACAGTGCAGTATCTCAATAAAACCAGGAAACAAAAGAAAAAGAATCTCTGGGTCCTGCAGATTTTATTAGGAAAGCATTTTGGTTCACATTTCCCGCCAACATTTCAGTGAGGGCAGGGGCTGCCTCGGGTCTGGCCTCAGCTTTGAGAAGAGCCGGTGTTTACAGTGCTGTTCACAGCACTGGCGGGGATGTGAAGAAACAAAACAAAACCATCCGCCCGCACAAATCATCTTCCCACTTGGCCTATGAGTCACTCTGGGCCTCGGAAGCCTCGCGGGGTCCCCTTTGCCAGCGGATTGTGCCTATAGCCCCCAGAGAAGCGCGAGGCCTTGCACCCTGACGAAGGTCCTTCCCCCCTCAGCCTGAGGTTGGGTCATCTCCTTGGCCTGGAAGATGGTTTGGAGGGAGGGTTCCCTCAGGACAAATAGTCTGCGAGGGTGACAACCCCTAGCGGGTCTCCCACCGGCTTGAGCCCGGCAGCGTGTCCGATTCGGCGCCTTCCAGCCTCCTGCTGGGCCGTGGGACCCTTGAAGTCGCCAGGCTTGCGAGCACAGATGGTCCCACCGTCTCCGGGGGCGGGCGCCGGGGTCAGGGGGCCTGCGGGCGCGCAAGTCCGAGGGGGCAGGGAGGAGTAGTTAAATCAGATAAAGACAAACAAAATAAACCCGAAGTCCGAGGCTTCGGACTACGGAGCCGAAAGAGGATTGCCGGTGGGGCTAAAAAGAGGAAGAAAGAGGGGAAAATTCAAACTGGGAAGAAGCGTGGACTGACTTCCAAAGCCAGAAAGCCGGGGAGCCTGCTCTCGGTCTTTCCAAGGGTCGCCCCTGGCGCTCAGCCCGGCGCAGGAAGCGCGCCTCGGGGCAGAAGGCGAGCCTGGGCTGAGGGAGAGGAGCCGAAGGAGGGAGGCAAGCCCGAGGGGGAGGTGGGACCGAGGGCGTCGGCCCCACTGAGGCAGGACTGCGGGGAGCGGGCCCTCGGACCCGGGTCCCCGGGCCCGTCAAACATGCCCCAGCGGTCTCAGCAGTGTTCGGAGCTGGTCGAGAGGTGGGAGGTGGAAGGTTCGGAGTGCCGGCCCAGCCCGGGGTGGGTGGGCGAGGACCCTAAGGCTGGGCGAGGGAAGGACCCGCCCCGCTGCGGGGGGAGGGACCAGGGAAGAGGCTGGGTACCGGGCGAGAGGGGAGGAGCCGGGGCGACCCGGCTTGGAGCCTTCAGCTCCCGGAGACCCAGCCGCCGGGAGTTGAAACTCCGACTCCCGCCGGGACCTAGGCGGCCGCGGGCCGAGCGCTCGCCCTCCTCTAGCGCGCGCGGCCGGGGCCCGCATCGCCCGCGGAGCTTGACCTTGAGTCAGGACCCCTCGGGTTGGGCGACCGCACCCGGGAGGGGCCGACTTCCAGCCTCTCGCTCTCGGTCTTCCAAGCAGGCGGCGCTGCGGAGAGCGCGGGCCGCGCCCTCCGGCGTCCCGGCGCTCCCCATGCACCTGCCCGGCTGCGCCCCAGCCATGGCCGACGGCAGCTTCTCGCTCGCCGGCCACCTGCTCCGCAGCCCGGGCGGAAGCACCTCGCGGCTGCATAGCATCGAAGCCATCCTGGGATTTACCAAGGACGACGGGATCCTCGGTTCCTTCCCGGAGGAGCGGGTCGCCCGGGGTGCGAAAGAGCGGGATAGGAGGCCGGGCGCGCGGACCTCCTGCCCCAAGGCGCCTGCAGGAGGCGCCGAGCCCTCCACGCCGCCTGCCCCGGCACCGGCTCCCGAGTACGAAGGTGAGTACGCACCCCGGCTGCTCCGAGACCCTTAGGGTTCCCAGACTTAGGAGCTCTGCAAGAGGAGAGAGCCCTGCCTTAACTTTTATTAAGGCATCTGGGCGCAGGGGTGGGGGCTATATGCGTAGCAGGAGCTTCCAACTTGCGTTCAGGGAAAGTTAAGGGGACCCTTGCAGCCCTGACCCCCGACTTCCCTGGGCCATCTCGGAGCCCGCATGGGTAGGCGGGGTGGCCTTCGGATACTCCGAGGAGTGTCTCTGACCGTGCGGGGTCTCGTCGTCCCAGCCCCTCGCCCCTACTGCCCCAAGGAGACAGGGGAGGCGCGGCCGAGCCCTGGGCTGCCTGTCGGACCCCCAGCCCCCAGCGACTCGAAGCTGTCAGAGGAGGAGCAGCCCAAGAAGAAGCATCGACGGAACCGCACGACCTTCACCACATACCAGCTGCACGAGCTGGAGCGCGCGTTCGAGAAGTCCCACTACCCCGACGTGTACAGTCGCGAGGAGCTGGCCGGCAAGGTCAACTTACCCGAGGTCCGGGTCCAGGTAAAGCGCCCAGATGGGCCCACGGGAGGGCCGGAAGCTCAAGCTGCAGCCAAAGCTCCCTTGAATCCCTGGGCGTCCACGCATTTATTATGGCACTTTTCCCACGGGCCTTCCTGCGCTTGGTTCGCCCAGAGCCCCACAGGAGCGTCACAGATTTTCCATGCGCCCCATGCCCCGTCCCTTGGACAGTCTGTTCCAATTTGTAGTAGCATCTCCCCTTTGGGGTCTCCCTCGTTCTAAGCTAAAAGAGAGGAACTGGGAATGGCTGGCAAGCTGAAGAGGCGACAGCGTCCAGGACCGGGGCGGGGGGCGGGAAGCACTGAGTGGAGAGGGAATGTAGACAGCGGCTCGAGGGTAACCGGATTGCGGCCCCAAATGCCACCGTAGTCAGTTATGGCGCTCACCTTCCTGAAAACGAAAACCGTATCTTCTTAACGAGAGCCTGGCGCCTCGCAGTTGAAACTTTCGGTGGATTTGTTTAAGAAACTGACTTTTGCTTCTCGGGTGCACATCCAGCCAAACTTCCCACTGCTGCAGAGGCCTTTTCTTTTTTATTTAAAGGGGTTTTCGCTTTAATTAAAGCTGAATTATCTTTAATCCCTGATCATTAAAATATTTGAAAGCCTTAAATATTTGCTAGTCATCTGTGAAAAATCCGGGAGAATTTCCAAATTGGGAGAGTTTACAGAGGCCTGAAAGGGAGACATTCGGAACAAATTTCACCGCATCTGAAAGGCAGTGGAACTAAGATGGGATTTTTGTGTGTGTCTAATGAATTAGATTTCCAGGAAGTGAGGATACTCAGATGTTTGGGGCTTTTAGCCTTGTCTTAAAAGTAAAAGCGGACAGGCTCCTGCCTTTTGTCTTTTCTCTTTAGTTTAAGGGGTTAAAGTAATGAGTAAATGTCATGGTTTTAAAAAATAGTTCCCTAATGTGACTCAGGATTAACTGGCAAGGACAGTTCAATTTCTCCTAATTTGGGGCAGTAGAGCTGCAAGGATTTCATTGAAGGGGCGGACATTTTAGCACCTGCTTTTCAGGGAGGAAGGATGGGGTAGGAAGAGGGAAAGAAAACAAGTGAAAGAGGAAGAAAGAGGAAAGGGCAAAGCCTTCCAGTGCCCCTCCGGAATACAGGGCTCCCTTCATGCCTCTGTCCCACGTTCCTTCCTCTCTACTTGTTTGGGGATGTTTGCTTCTAGTTTAAGATGTGAGCTTCTTGAGAACAGTGTCTGACTTCTCTGTGATCACAGGGCCAGCACAGTGGCCCAGCATATGGTGGGTTCTTAACACATGGGTATGATGTAATCAGGTTGCGGGGGGGGGGGGGGTAGGCAGAGTCTCCCACTGTGTTGAGGACAGCAGTAGAGCAGAAGAGCAGACTATCCCAGGTTTTAGCCCTCTGACTCTGGATACTGGATCTGAAGCCTATATCTGATACTTTGGGGGATGGAGTGGGATGTTGTTGGTGAGGAGGGAGAGGCAGTGGGATGGAAGCCCTCACCCGCGCCAGTGTTTCTCTATATAGCTAATGTTTCTGGGAAAATCAGGGCCTCAGATATGCTGATGAATCTTTTATTGAAAGGGACCCGGGGTACCTGCATTTTTGTTCTTTCTCTCTCCCCGCCCCGCCCCCCAAATCCCAGCCTTGCAGACAGTTGCCCTGCTCTGCTCAGGATGGATGGCTTTTTCTCAGCTTTCCTATGAGGGCCCCTCTCCCTATAATTAACTCAGAACTGCTGTCTCCCTTCTGAGGTGGTAATTATTCCCACACTTTCCTTCATAAATTTAACACTGAAGCCCCCCCCCCCCCCAGTTTGGCCAAAGTTCTTTCTAGATTCCCCACTAAACTAGACCAGTTCTCTCTGTTCTGTTCCTGAGGGTGGTAACTTGGTAGTGAAACCTTAATTACACCCTTTCTTGTGCTTTTATCAAATCAGTAATGGAAGTTGCAGCCTTAAGAGACCAGACTTCACTCTTGGTGTGGACTTTCTCTATGTAAAGAAAAAAAGAAAAACTTGAACTCATTGAATTTATCTTAGGCTAACGTCAAAACTAACTCCACGGAGTAAAAGTAGATTATTAAACTTGAACTATTGTAATCATTGAAAGCCATTTTTAGGAAATATCAGAAATATTAGTCAGATATCGATTAAATAAAAATGAAAATCTCACGAACAGTAATATGCATATTAAATATGCCTGGAATAAAATCAACCCACTTTGTTCTATCAGTAATTTGTGGAAATAGCTCTATTTTAACAGCCAATGTTTCCAGTTACAGTACTTAGAGTATTTGTTTATACATATGTTTATAACAGGCAAAATGTGGGTAAAGCACAGAAAGTCTGCGACAAAAGCGCAGCCACTGTACCACACAGGGAGGAAGCCGGGTCTAAAGCGAAGGGTCGGGAGGGACCGCCAACCAGCAGGTCACAGAAATTTGGTGAGATCTGGTTTCCCAAGTCCCACTGTCCGATTACAGGGTTAACTTCATTTCTTTTCTGCCTGCTCGGTGCCAGGAGTTGGAAACAGATACAACCACAGCTAAGGGTGAGGTAAACAGGGACAAGGGTGGGAACACCACGGAGGACAGGGATGGGACAAAGAGACTCGGCGCGAGAGAGGAGGAGGGAGGAGACTGGAGCAAACGGGACAGACAAGAAGGATAAGGCGGGTGGGGAGCGGGGGGGGGGTGGCGGCGGGGATGAAAGGAGCAGGTGAAACTGTCGAGCCCCGGTCCTTCTCGGGGGTGGGGAGTCCTGCCCCCGCCGCAGCCCGACGGCGCTGTGCTGCCTTCCGCAGGTGTGGTTCCAGAACCGACGGGCCAAGTGGCGGCGGCAGGAGAAGCTGGAGGTGTCGTCCATGAAGCTGCAGGACTCGCCCCTGCTCTCCTTCAGCCGCTCCCCGCCCGCCGCGGCCCTGGCGCCCCTCGGGGCGGGCCCGGGCGGCGGAGGCGGCGGGCCTGCGGGGGGCGCCCTGCCGCTCGAGTCGTGGCTCGGGCCGCCGCTGCCGGGCGGGGGCGCCACGGCGCTGCAGAGCCTGCCAGGCTTCGGGCCGCCGGCGCAGAGCCTGCCCGCCAGCTACACGCCGCCGCCGCCGCCCTTCTTGAACTCCCCGCCCCTCGGGCCCGGCCTGCAGCCCCTCGGGCCGCCGCCGCCGCCGCCGCCGCCGCCGCCGCCCGCCTACCCGTGCGGGCCCGGCTTCGGGGACAAGTTCCCGCTGGACGAGGCGGACCCGCGCAACAGCAGCATCGCGGCTCTGCGCCTGAAGGCCAAGGAGCACATCCAGGCCATCGGGAAGCCGTGGCAGGCCCTCTAAGGGCACCGGGGACCAATTCAGGCCAGATGCCCGTCCTAGGAGCCGACCCCGAGCCGCAGGCGCTCACGCCTTCTCCCTGGGTCTCCCGGACTCGGCCACTCTTGCCCTGCGCCGCCTGAAGACCTGGGTCTAGGATGTGCATCTGCGCCCGACTCACCGCGGAGGGCTGACCCCCCAGGCCAGCCGAGACCTTCTGGCCACACCCACACTCCCACGGACCCCGGGCCTTGCTGCTGGAGGGGGACAGGCGGCCACGCTGCTGCCACCCCGGCGGGCGCCGGAGCCTCCAAGTTCAAGGCACCCAAAGCGCCTGACCTCGGCCGCTCCCGGGCGGCGTGGCAACCCCAGAAAAGGCCGACTGGGAGGAAGGGGAGGCGGAGAAAGTGTTTGAGGAACTGTCTGTACAAGTAGTTTCGAAGAATTGAGGAGGAGAATTAAAGATTTACCTGTTTTGGTTTGACTCTGGTTAAGCGCGCTCAGGACTGCGGTGGCGGGGAGGAAGATGTGTGTGTGAAGGAGGCTTCTGGAGGGGCTGCCGTGTTGCATGTGGCGGGTGCGGGAAAGCAGAGGGCTGCGCAGGAGCTGGGGCTCCCTCCTGCGCATCCTCCTCGGGGAGCTGTGCTGCAGCGGAGAATCGCCAGCGTCCCAGACACAGCGACGCCCTAGACCAGAGCGCCCCTCTACCGGCACGGCGGGCGCCTGCGAGTGTGTGGGGTTCCGGGTGTCTGGAGCCTAAGGCTCAGCTGCCTGCGCGTTCCCAGCCCCTCGATACCCCAATAGCCGAGCTGCAGCTGCTACTTTGAAGGCCAGACCCTAGGAAGCTTCTACACCATCTTCCCAGGGTAAGACTTGAACTCCCCGAAGCTCCTGGCGGCCCCGCCTCCCTCTTTCCAGCCCGCCGCGGCCCCAGGCCCCTCTCAGATCATTGTCCAGGTCACCGGCTCGGGGCCCGCCCCTGCTACCCAGGGTTGATGACATTAGTGCTCCGAAGACTGGGGCAGAGCGACTTTTCCTTTTCTAAGCCCCGCGCCGCCCTCTCGCCTCCCCAGCTCGCTCCGCACCCGGCAACCCAGTGCTTCCGCTTGACGCGCGTCGGGCTAGCAGTCGCGCTCGGGGAGCGTGTCCTGGGGCGCTCTGAGCCGCGACCCGGAGGGCACATTCTCGCGGGCGCGTTGTGGACAGTATTGTGGCTCTTTGGCGCCGTCTCTGGGGGGGCGGGAAAGCAATCCAGAAGTCTCCGCGGGCTTCAGAAGCTCCCGGGGTACTAGGCGGCGTCCCCGGGGCGAAGGAGAGCCCGGAACTCCCAGCCTGAGAGGCCGCGGTATGAATCGTCCGGATTCCCGCCGCGCAGGTCCTTCCGGCCTATCTTGGAGTGCTCCCGGGAAGGCGCGGCCAGAGCCTTAGCGTCAACCAGCTCCTTACTGTCTATAGGTCGTTAGCACGTTAGTGAACCACCACAGCCCACTTTCCTCCTGTAAATGAGCCCCACCTCCCTGGGAAGTGGGAAAGATGGGTAGTTTACCACATTGTGAAAACTATACCAATGACCTGGTACGAAGCAATACACATTGTGATCCCGATTCTCTGATCCCGAGTATCCCTGTGCTGTTCTTGGGTTCCTGAAACCTACCTGGGAAAAGGAGGATTATCCTAGGGCTGGGAGTAGAGGGAGTGTCGTCACAGGATTCAGTCCCTGCCATGTGGGTCCTTAGAGGCTGTGGCATAACCAGAGCTGTGTACCCCTAGACCTTCACCTGAAGCCTAACACATAGTAGGCTGGTCAGGAAGAATTTATCGAACGGGTTATTTCCCCCAATAGGTAGGGAGTAATATATTGATACTTGCGCTTTTCTCTGACAAGGAGGTTCCATAGGGAAATGAATGGAGTGGCCCAAGCAATATCAGATCTTGGCATGAAAAAAAAATAGGTAAACTCAGGATGGATGTGTAAGTAAATTTCTTTCACTTTGGCCTATCTTCTCTTTCATCCTTTAATGCCCTCGTTTTACTAGGAATGATTTATTCAGAGAACTTCCAACTTCAGTGGCCCTGAAGTTGGAAGTCCAGAGGCGGCCGCAGCCGTGGAGGGTCTTCCTCGCTCGGTGTCCTGGAGCCCCGCGCTGCGACCCCAGGCCGGTCCCGGCTGTTCACACTTGCTCTGCCCTCTTTCTCCTTAGTCCTGGGCACCTCTGACCTTGTGCATCTCACCATCAGCAACTTCTTCGATTCCCTTAGATCATTTCCATTATTCATTCTGTCTCCTTCTCTCTGCCATTTTTCTTCCTATCTTTTTGCATCTGCAGCTTTCCACCATCTTCGTCTCCTCTTTTACTAGTTTAGTCTGAGAAGGGATATTCTAAACCATCTCTTTAGGCACCAACAGAGTGAACCATACCTGGACTTAGGGACAAGTCCTTGGAAAATGATCAAAATACTAATAGCTAATGATCATTGAAAGCTTACTATGTGCTTGCACTCTTCGAAGTGGTTTCATCTCAGTTAAGCCTCACAAGGACTCTACTAGGAAGATTCAACTAGCCCCACTTTATAAATGAGGAGACTGAGGCACAGAGAGGTTGCACCAATTAACTCTGCTTGTAAGCATTGGAGCTGGAATAACTATAAGTCCCGTCCGTTCACGATCATATTGCATGTTCGGGAAATAGTTGCTGAATAAGTGCTCCTTAATTCCAATTCCCAAGAACAGCTCATTAGGCCACATTGGGAATTGAGATGCTGAGGAATGGGTGATCGTTGTGAGTGCCTTCCTGGGCTACCTGGGGGAGGCCTGGACAGAGCATCAGCCCCAGCGTCCCTCCCCGCCCTCTTCCTAAAGGCTGCCTAGTAGGGCAGCTCCACTGGGCCCGCGGTGAGTCAAGCTCCCAGCTCCAGGAGGAGGGGTGCAGGTGAGGCGGGCAGTTGGTACTGTACTTAACTCCGGTAGGAGGTGAGAATGGCTTGTGATAAAGAGCGTTAAAGCCCCAGACGATCCAGAAACACCTGGGGCCGCTGCTCAAGCTCACGGCTACGGAAAGCAGTTTGCAGAGGTGCCGGTCAAGGTGCGGCACTGCCTTCCGAAACTAGGCTGTGCTGGCTCTGATTTGGGGCGGACACACGCCTTTCAGGGACTCTGGGGGAAAGGACTCCCCCAGTAAACCCTCATCACTTGGGAAATGGTTCTTGAGTCTTCCATGATGAGGCTGCGGGTTTGGTTCGGGCTACCACTGTCCACTGAAAGGGAACAGGAACCAGTTGGGAGTGGTCTTACGGGGTTCGGGGAGAAAAGACACTGTTGCTCTAAGCAGGCCTTGCTTCAGGCCGACGTGGATCCTGTCAGACTAGGAGGGAGGCCCTGGGGACCCTCTCGCAGGAAGACGACCCCTGTTCTGAACGGCAGCCGGCGGAGGGGTGGGGGGGGGGTGGAAAGAAGGTGGGACGTCAAAACCGCTCCTCCGGGCTCCTGGGAGCTGGGGTAGGAGTCGCCAGGGGCCAGGCTGTGTGACCGCGGGGGCGGGGCGGAGAAAGGCGCCTCGGATTGGACGGCTCCGAGGGAAGGGCGGAGTCAGGCATGGCCAGCGGTGCAGCGGGCGCAGACTGTCTGGCGCTCCCCCTGGACCGAGGGCTGATGCAGAGATCCCGGGCCGGCGCGGAGCTGGGCGCCCCGCTAACCTAGCCGCCATCAGCTACCCCCGCCTCGTTGGCGGCATTTCAGTTTTGGCATTTCTCCCTTTATGGAGGAGTCTCTTCCTGCCGGTGAGGGTGACGTGACCGTCCTGCGCGCCGCGGCTCCGGACTTCTGGTGGTGATTTCTGTCTCCCTCGGGCTCCGCCTCTCCAGACAGCCGGTCTCCAGAGTCACGGGGTCCAGAGGCGGCCGCAGCCACGGAGGGTCTTCCTCGCTCGGTGTCCTGGAGCCCCGCGCTGCGACCCCAGGCCGGTCCCGGCTGTTCATCCGACGTGGGTTTCCCGCTATCGAAACCCAGTTCTGCCTCCTGCGGGCCCGAGCTCCCACCTCTGCTGCCGGGAGGGTGATCGGGAGGGGTGTGGGTGAGAGGGGGTGGGAGGGCTGGGAGAGACCCCTCGGGAGGGGCAGGATTCGGCCCAGAGGTCAGCAACTGAACGGGGCGGCCCCGCTGTCTTTACTTATTTTAAACGTATAGCTACTGTTTGGGGAGATGGGAAATGTTACAGCAGGGGAGACAGTCCCTGCCCGTCCCCGACAATCTAGAATCCGGCGGGAGGAGGCAGGGGATCCTCATCCTTCCTGCTCTGGGCCAAGTTCATCGGTTACTTGAAAGCCTAGGCGGAGAGCCCTCGGTGTAGCCAGGTTTGGGAAGCGAGGGCAGCGCGGGACTCCGCTTGCAGTGAGCCGCGTCCTCCCCGCGGGAGGTGCACGGAAGGGACACCAGGAGTCCGGACACAGCCGCCCCCAGGAACCTAGCATTTAACGTGACGCCTCCCGCCCGCTCCCGCACCCCCAGCCTCGCTGCGCACCCTTCTCGGTCTTAGGTCCAAGCGCGCCTTTCCGCCAACAGAACCTTACTACACGAATGGAATTCCAGCCTCCAGGAGGCCAGCAAAAAAAAAAAAAAAAGATTTTCAGGGAAGATAATATTAATGTAAAACTGGCCTTTCCTTTCCGCTCTGCAAGCGCGAGCTCTGCCTGCGTCCTGACCCTCCTGGGAAAGGGGAGGCCCGGCAGCCGCAGGCAGGCACTCCCGACTCCTCAAGAGGCCGATGGTGCGCTTTCTGGCCAATGTCGTCCCCTTAATTGGGAACTGGCTCCAATCATCTGGCCTCAGCTTGTTAGCTGTACAATAGGAGGCAGAGTTAATGACTCATTAGTGATTAATTCCTTAACTGTGCCTTAATTGCTCTCTGTAAAACTCCTTTCGTTAAACTGGATTAAATAGTCTAGATCCTTGGCCACGTCTCTCACAGCCCTGCAAGACACGAAGTGGGCCGTGTTCCCTTACCTTTGGCGGGTCATCTTCTTAAAGGCAGATGCAGTGTCACCCCTCAGCCTGGAAGTCAGGAGATCTCTGGTCCAGTCAAGGTTGTGACACTGCCTGGTCATGTGACCCCAAACAGGTCCCCCTGTACAGCTATATCTCCAAAATCTCCCTTTATCCCTCATCACCCACCATAGACTCCTGAAACAGAACACATTCTATTCTATTCTATTCTATTCTATTTTTAAAATTTGGCCCAGCCACACTGCATGCAGGATCTTAGTTCCTCGACCAGGGATAGAATCCATGTCCCCTGCATTGGGAGCGTGGAGTCTTAAACACTGGACTGCCAGGGAAGTCCCCGGAACACCTCATTTTTAAAAGCAGTTCTTCTGCTCTGTACATGGTATAAGTGTGTGTGTGTGTGTTTAGGTTAGTAGGTTCTGAATGAACTGCGTAGGAGGCTACCTTCCTGTCCAAAGTGGTCTGAGAAAGTTCGTTCCAGTGCTAACAGTGGCTGGGTTCTATATTCTCCCCATTTGTACTTTAAAAATTTAGCTGTTAGTTTTTTTCACCTTCTTGATTTTCCTGTCATCTTTATCCATTCCTGAGACTTGCAAGGCGTGGTGGACATGTAATGATGAATAAACAAGAGCCTCCGTCCTCAAGGAGCATAGCCTAAGTAGAGGAAACAAGAATGAAACTGTACACACGTTTGCAAGTGCCTACTGGTTTTCTCCACCTGGCGTCCCACAGGCCACCCCAAAACAGATATGTTCAAAACAAAACTTATTTGTCTTTACAGTGTGGCTTCCTAAAAACCTTCTTAAAACTCTCCTCTCTCTTTCTGCATTCGTAGCCACCCAACAGATGCGATGAAATTGTTCTTGACCCCTTGAGGCAAGATATTTTCCAGTTTCCTTTCTACGTTATTTCTCAGCCATACATCTTCCAAATTTTAGCTGCCCAGAACAGAGACGTCGCCCAGCCTCCCTTTCAATTGGATATGATTAAATAATGACCAATGTCATGGAACGGAAAACACTTTTAGGATGTAAGTTCTTAAAGGTCACCAGCATGCCCTGTTCTTGTCTCTGTCCTGTAGTCTGTTGGCTACAAGACAGGCGTGATGCTGGAGCCCCCATCTTGGACCATGTCATGAAGCCCCATGTTGAGGACATTGAGTGACATGATGGCAGGGACCACATGTGATAAGCCCCTGACACTGGTGCACCATGCTAGCTCCTGACTGCTACCTGGGCTCTCTGTTTTAAGTCTAAGTTTTTGGTCACTGTTAGGCAAACCTAACCCTAATTCATTCATCCCTTTTCTTCAATGCCTGTAGGCAGTTAACTACTCAGCCCCATTGATTTTACTTCAGAATGTCTCTTAAATTCACCCAGCCCTGTGTTTCCAGCGAGCTCTCCAGCTCAGGGCTTTATCAAGTCTCACTCAGGCTGCATGGCCTCCCATGGCATGCAGTGCTTCTCATGGTCCCAGTTTATGGTTATTTCTTCGTTGATTCATTTACCCATTACATTTATTGGATTATTTCACCATTGATTCATTTACCTATTATATATATATACATATATTATATATATATATATATTTTTTTTTTTTGCAGTACGCGGGCCTCTCACCGCTGTGGCCTCTCCCGTTGCGGAGCACAGGCTCCAGACGCGCAGGCTCAGCGGCCATGGCTCACGGGCCCAGCCGCTCCGCGGCATGTGGGATCTTTCCAGACCGGGGCACGAGCCTGTGTCCCCTGCATCGGCAGGCGGACTCTCAACCACTGCGCCACCAGGGAAGCCCTACCTATTATATTTATTGGGTTCTCTTTTTGATAAGCTCTGGAGCTATAAAGATACAGCTTCCATATTATCTTCCTGTCCCTAAATCCTTTCAATCTGTCCTTCACATTGTAGTCAGAATTAGGTGCTTCAAATAATTCCTCTGCTTAAAACAATTCCTTATGGCTCATGGGACAAAAGCCAAGCAGCTGATGAGTATGGCGTCTGAGCCACTTCTGAATCTGACCCGACCCATCTTTCCAGGCTTTTGTCTCTTGCCTTCCTCCTCAACCCCCTTCCCTCCTCATCCTCTGCTTAAGTGACACCAGAGTTCTCTGCATGTCACTGGTCCACCATGTGCTTTTTCACTTTATGGCTTTGAGTATGAATATTCCTTCTGCCTGGAAGGACTTCCCCCCCCCCCCCACCGCAGACTCCTTCCAGACCTGGCCCAGATGCTACTGCCTTCTGTGCAGCTGGCCTGCCTTTTTGCAACAGTCGGTTCCTTGTTCTTCTCCCCCACCCCCGAGCACTTTGTTGAGGGAGTGCTACCCCAGCACTCACCCCATAGTGATGTCCACGGCCCCAAGGGAGACTGTGGGCTCCTTGAAGGCAGCTCTCTGGTCCTGCCCTGCATATTCAGTGCCTGACCCAACAGAAGCACCCAGTAACTGATGCACAGTAACTAGTACAGGGGTGTGTGAGGCCCAGAGAAAGCATTCCATCCTATAAGAGCTTATAACAAAGAATCTGCCCTAGACCACGAAGTCACAGAAGACTCCTCTGAAGAAGTGACACTCAATCTGAACTCTGAAAGGAAAACAAGTTAGCCAGGCAAGAGGAGAGGGGTGGAGGTGGGCACGGCATGCGCGAAGGAGGAGGAACCGGGGCCAGGCTGAAGCTCTGGAACAAGGCTGGTCTGGCAGAGGCCAAAGGAAAGAGAAAGTAAGAGTCTACGTGGCTAAAAACAATTTTAGGAGGCAAGTTCTGCATCCAACCAAGACTCATAAGGAGGGGAATTTTCCAACATAGGAAGTGTTTTCACCTGCTGGATGGCCAAAAATTAACTAATGTCTGCTATAGGTGGGGATATGGTCATTTCAAATAAATCATCTCGTCTGCAGTATGAAGAGCTGGAAAGGAGGCGAGAGAGAGTTCTAGAAGACCAGTTAGAAGGCTATTGCAGTAATTGAGGGGAAAGAGCATGAACACCTCCTGTGGTGACAAGGAGGCCAGGTTTCAGGTTGAATGAGGAGATTGTGAGTTCAGTCTTGATCAAATGAGTTTGAGTAGAGATATTGGGTAGGCAACTCCTAGTACTGGCTTGGGGCTCAGAGCTCAGAGCAGAGCTGGCTGCTATCCGAGCTCTGAGATCGGTGCACAGATGATAATCAAAGCCATGGGCAGAGATGAGATGAGATTTGCCAAGAGAGACGGAGTGTGGAGTGAGAAGAGCAGACAGAGTCAGCCTTGAGAGGCTCCAGAGTTTCATGGACAGTGTTGGAGGAGGGCAGGGGAGTGAGAGAAGGAAGATCAGGAAAGCATGGTGACATGGAAGCTAAAGAAAGAGAGTTTCAAAAGGGAAAGAATGGGCAACAAGACTGTTAGAATTTTCAAAACTTAAAACTTAGCCAGTGATGAAACAAGGATATACAATTTTTTCCTCCTACAGGGGGATGGGATGAAGCTATTTTGGAAACACGCCAGTGTTTCCTCCTGCCTGGGAAGTAGTCACAGTGGTGGCTGGACCCCACCAGCCACTTCTCTAAGATGGGGACAGCAGGGCAGTAATTGCACAGACTTTGCCGATTTTTGTGTTTGTATTGACCCTATTCCTGTCCTTCCTTCTAAACTTTCCCCCACCTGTCTTCTGCACCTTCAGAAAGCCACTCATTCCACATCTAGAAAGAAAGTGAAATAAGGCAATTGTCCTAGAAATGACAACTGATTATCTAAAATCCATTCAGAATAAACTCTTTGGTCCTTCATACAAGATGACTCCAACTTAACTTTCTCCATCACTCAAACTCTTCTGCACACACCCTCTGCTCTTGCCAAACTCAACTGACCACAAAGCTTGACCCAAGCTTTCCTACCTTTATGCCTTTATCCAAGCTCTTCCTTCTACTTCCACAGAAAATACTTTAAGATGAGTGAAAATGAAGATGCAGCATATCACAACTTATGGGATGCAGCTAAAGCAGTGCTTAGAGGGAATTTTATAGCTGTAAATGCTGTCTATATTAAAAAAAGAAGATTGCAAATCAATAACCTAACCTTCCATTTTAACACACTAGAAAAAGAACAAACTAAACTTGAAGGAAAGGAAAGGAAGGAAGAAGGAAGGAAATAGAAAAGATTAGAGTGGAAATGAATAAAATAGAGAAGAGAAAAACAATAGAGAAAAAATACTTGATATAATTAGGTATCAGGGAAATGAAAAATAAAATCACGATGAAATACCACTTCACATGCATTAGGATGACTAGAATCAGAAAGTAAGCAGCAAGAAATGCTGGTGAGAAAGTGAAGAAGTCAGAACCCAACATACACTCATGGGGAAATGTAAAATGTTGCAGCCACTTTGGAAAACAATCTGGCAGTCCTTCAAATGATTAAATATAGAGTTACCATAGGAACCATCAATTCTGGCCAAGAGAAATGAAAACGTACATCCACACAGAAACCTGTACATGAAAGTTTATAATACGCATTCTTCATAATAGCTAAAAAATGGAAACAACCCAAATGCCCATTGACAGATGAATTAATAAACAAAATGTGATATATATGTGCAATGAAATATTATTCAGCCGTAAAAAGGAATGGGATACTAATACATGCTCCAACATGGGTGGGCCTTGAAAACATTATGTTAAGTGAAAGACGCCAGACACAAAAGACCACGTACCACGTAAATGGAAATTCATAGGAAATTCCAGAATAGGGTAATCTATACACACAGAAAATAGATTCATGGTTGCTTTGTGCTGGGGGACAGGGGGATGGGGACACAGTGGGGGATAAAGGATATGGGATTTCTTCTTGATGTGATGAAAATGTTCTAAAATCAGCTGTGGTGATGAATGGTTGCCTATATCTTTGAATATACTAAAAGCTGTTGAATGAGGCACTTGAAATGGGTGGATTGTATGGTATGTGAATTATATCTCAGTAAAGCTGTTGTTTTGTTTTGTTTTTCTTTTTTTAAGTCTTTCCACTAAACTCCATCCATTTCAGGTACTCACGTTGGAAGAATTTTCCTAAATACCATGTTCATTGTGTTGCTCCCTTGCCAGGGAGCCTTTTCAAGTTCATTAAGGACGTATCAATTCAGCTAACAGATAATGAGTGCCTACTGTCCCAGGCACAGTGACCAATACATCCACACACTTCTTCTGCAGTTTCAAATCTCAACTTCTCTTTCTGCCTGCAAGGCTCCACCCACATGTCTCACTCACCCACTTCCTTTCCTGTTGACCTTCTGGTTAATAGAAAACCTCTGCTCTAAACCGCTGGCTTTGACAGCATCTCGCTCTCCCCAAGCCCCTCTTCTATACGTTGCTTAAGGTGGACAACACCTTTTTATCCAAAAGGAGAGACCAGCCTAAAATGCCAACTCTCCTGGGAAAGAGAACGCTCACTGAAATTCACTCTGTGATGTCAGCTCCTGGCTGGAGAACATTTTCTGCAGTGATAGGTTGGTGAGGTAGGGATGGGGAGGGACAAGTGTGACGAGAGAGAGGCCTTGGGCCGCAGGGAAGCTGGGCTTACATGCCATTTGCCTCGGGCCTGCCCTGCTGCAGTGGTGCACCCATTCCTGTTCTTTCACTGAGCGTCCTCTGTCTAAATTGCCTTTTCTCCCCTCCTTGCATCTGTCCCTAGTGCAAAGCTCGTCTCCATATATGGGAACATATGTATATGTATAGCTGATTCACTTTGTTATAAAGCAGAAACTAACACACCATTGTAAAGCAATTATACTCCAATAAAGATGTTAAAAAAAAAAAAAAAGCTCATCTCCTGGCATCTCTCCTTGGTTTTCCCTGCCTGTTGTCCTCTTACTTTCCCGGGATCAGTCTGTCTTGTTGTATCTCCAAATCCCACTGCTTTGTGTTCGCCCCACCCCACCCCAGACTCATTTCTAGAGCAAACAAGCCCACAGTAAATCGGACTGCCTGACACTTGGCCAAAAATCTGCGTAAGCAAGACTTTGTCCTCAGACTCAAACAACAGCTCCTTGTGTCGTTTTTGTCTTTTGCTCCATTTGGGGTGAGGAGAATTCCTTGAGATTACTATCATAGAGACATGATTGGATTCCTTGTCAAGGGGTCACAGGAACCCCAGTTCTGCCGCCGACTTGATATGTGGCTTCCGGCAAGGTAGTTTCACCCTGGCCGAGGTCCCTTGGTTGTAAAATAGAAGGGTTAGAACTCCCTGGTGGCCTAGTGGTTAGGATTCCGGGCTTTCACTGCCACGGCCTAAACATAAAAGGAATGGAATGGAATGGGATAGAATAGAATAGAATAGAATAGAATAGAATAGAATAGAATAGAATAGAAATGGTTAGACCATTTCAAAAATCCTCCCACCTGCAACATTCTGATCCAGCAGAGTACTTCAGTAATTTGGCTGAGGGTGCCATCTGGTGGTCATCTTGAGAACTTCACCTTCTAATTGGGCACTAGGAGTTTTCCAACAGAACCTTACTTCCCAGAACTTTCCAACAGAACCTTACTTCCCGCCAGCTATGAGAAGCATTTTCTCAGCCAAGGAATGGCCTTCCTTTCTGAGTCTGCGCAAGTCCATGGGCTTCACGCTGCCCCTGTGATGGAAAGCCCTTCCTTTTCTGCTCAGATTCCCACTTAGGCCAAGTCAACCCAACCCCGGGGATTCTTATGTCATTAAAGCCACTAGGAAGGCCAAGAAATGTTATGCTTTCAAGTTTCTCATGCCCCTCCATAATTCAGGTTAGGAAGGAATTAGTTCTAAATCAATTTATTCAAAGCATGAGTGAGGAAATATTTTCGTGTTTTAATAAAATGAGCCCTGAAGTAGGGAAATTCTTTTTTTTTAATTGAATATATTTGACATATAGCATTGTGTAAATTTAAGATGTACAATGTGTTAATTTGATGCATTTAATTATTGCAATATTATTGCCATCGTAGTGATATTTAGCACCTCTATCACATTACATAATTTCCTCTCTTTTTAGTGGTTGATATAATTGTTTTAGTCTCTTAGCAAATTTGACGATTGTAGTACAATATTGTTGTCGATATTGAAATAGGGCAATTCTTTTTTTTTTTTAATTAATTAATTTATTTTTGCTGTGTTGGGTCTTCATCTCTGTGCGAGGGCTTTCTCCAGCTGCGGCAACGGGGGGCCACTCTTCATCGCGGTGCGCGGGCCTCTCACTATCGCGGCCTCTCCTGTTGCGGAGCACAGGCTCCCGACGCGCAGGCTCAGCAGCTGTGGCTCATGGGCCCAGCCGCTCCGCGGCACGTGGGATCCTCCCAGACCAGGGCTCGAACCCGTGTCCCCTGCATTAGCAGGCAGACTCTCAACCGCTGCGCCACCAGGGAAGCCCTAGGGCAATTCTAAATTTAAATTTAGTTAATTAAAAATTATACTAAAGGTAGAATTTTAGAATTATACTAAAAGTAAAATTTTAGAATTTTACTGCCTATGCAGTAAAAAATATTTGATAGATGGTATTCTCTTCCTGGTATCCTTCAAATGACAACAGATAATAAGCTTAGTCCTACCATTAGACATTATATGCTATAGGATTGCCACTCAGGTTAGTTTCCAATACCTGGTATTTAATACCAGGGTATTAATGACTTAAATATCCTAATATATCACCCACCTAGAAATATTTATGTTTTAAGAGTCAGTTTCTGGGGGTACAATGACCAACCCAAAAAATTAACAGAATTTAAGTGTGTAAGAAATCTGGTGAGGAGATACTTTGAAGCTCTGTGATCTTTTTGGCCACCCTCCAATGACAGAGATGCTGATGATACTTAAGGCTCAGAGATGGGAAAGGAGATTAAGAATTGTTCTATTCATTCTTCCTTCCTAGAAGAACAGACATTAACCGTGCCAGGAAGGGAATTATCATTTTGACTCTGGGGTATTTGTAGGAGACAGCTGTGGTATATTAAACAAGAACTTGGCTCGGAGTTTAAAGGATGGGTTTTATTCCGCTTTTTCCAATTTATAAGCTAGGCGCCCTTGAGCTAGTTGTTAACTTGTATACCACAAGTTACTAATCTGCATATAATTGGCATAGTAACATCTATGTTAAGGATTGTTCTGAAAAACTGAACAAGATAATCTATTTGGAGTTTCCAAGTTTGACTTCTATTCATGCTAAAGCGGTATCTACCCCCCACTCCCCCCACCCCGGTAAAGGAAAAGTCAAAGGCATGTCTTTCTGCCCTCCTTCCTCCCCCCAAACCCCACCCCCGGCACCCCATGGCTTGCGGGATCTTAATTCCCCCACCAGGGATTGAATCCGGGCCACAGCAGTGAAAGCTTCGAGTCTTAACCACTGGACCGACAGGGAACTCCGCTCTACCTTCTTTTTTAAGTCCCATGGGCTAGACTTCTTGTATGAACTTAGTATTGGGACACTGCATCTTCCCATTTCCTCACTACTCTTCTTAGATATTATGCAAAGAAACAAGAGCTTCAAACACCAATGGCAATGTCACTAGAAGATAGTTACGACTTGAAGATGAAAAGAAAATATATAATACTGCTCCAAATAGCTGAGATTGTCATGGAAGCTGTGAGGAATCTCTTTATGATACTCAAGGAAAGATTTTGAGTCTAGATCACTTTCCTCCAGGAATAGAGGCTGTGGACAAATAGTTTCTGAACGAGAAAGAATTCAAGGAACATTATTCTTTCTTAAGAGCCTTTATTAAGATAAATATTAGAGGATGGATTTCATCTAATCAAGAGATAACAGAGAAAACCACAGCACAAGAATTGTGTATACCTATAACTGAGTCACTTTGCTATACAGCGGAAATTAACACAACATTGTAAATCAACTATTTCAATTAAAAAAAAGAACTGTGGATGAGCATGAATATATGCAATCTATAAAACTAGGATGAAACAAATGTGGGACTTAGTATGACAAAACAGAACGTAAATGTCATCTACACTAATATTATCAAAATGATGTGGGACTTCACTGGTGGTCCAATGGTTAAGACTTTGCCTTCCAATGCAGGGGGTAACAGTTCAATCCCTAGTCAGGGAACTAAGATCCCACATGGCTCGTGGCCAAAAAACCAAAAACGTAAAACAGAAGCAATATTGTAACAATTTTACAATTCAATTGTAAATTTACAATTCAATAAAAACTTTAAAAAATGGTCCATATAAAAAAATCTTAAAAAAAAAAAGAAATGATGCAACAAACAAAAAAAGAGAGAATGAAGGAATAAAGACCAGAACTAGAGTAAATTTGAGGCTTACTTTATATGTAATAACTGGACGTCAAATACCCTTGTTCAGTTTAAAAGAAAATTCAGAGGAGAAATCTGTGCTGAGCAGGAATCTGGGGTCACTGCGGCGTCATGTGAGTAGTTTGCTACAGAGAAGGTCAAAGATGAGAAGAAAGCCTGAAAGGGAGTCTTGGAAACTCCCAGGACTCAACAGACCCAGGAGGAGGAGGCTGTGAAGGAGACACAGAGAAGGAGGCCGAGAGGCAGGAAGAAAGCCAAGACAACGATGAGGCCAGAAGCCAAGGGGAAGTAGCTCACGGTAAAGTGCCCAATGGCGAAGAAGGCGACCTTGTGACCCTAGTGATGGAGGAGACAGGATTGGTGCTGGAAAAAGGAAGGAATAAAAACAGGGAAGGGAGCTACACAGTCAGGTGTATGTCAGGAAGATGGAGAGGCAGACAGAAGGCAACTCTGGGAGCAGCTCATCCTGGGGGCTGAGTGGGGACTGAGAAAGAAGGCTCTCATCAGAGAATGAAAGTGTCGGGCAGGAGAAGGCAGCAGAGGCAGTCTGTTCCCGTGGCGACCTCCTTACCTTTGCAGGTCTTCTCTGCCTGGGCTATGGGGTTAACACATTCAGGGCAAATAATTTTCTTTCCCCAGACTAGTTGCTTTTTAATAGGGGCATGCTGAAATACCAAATAGCATGCTGAGTGTCACAGATTAGCACAGGAATGATGGACTGACAGGTTCTGTGCATCCTCTCAGCTCTCACTGGGCAGGCAGGTAATGTAAACAAATGTAGCAGGCGGGGTTGGGGGGCACTAGGGCGTGGAGGGGACTGTAGCAAAGTGGAGAATGTGAGCCCCTCCCTGCCACAGGGAGGTTCGTATGTGAAATCCCTTGACATTGAAATTTCTGTCACTAGTTCTCATTTTTAAGACACTGCCCAGGCAAACATCCAACCAGCAGGCTGCCAGTTCCTGACTACTAAGTTAAATTGTTTTTCACATTATTCACTTTTCTTTTCTCCCTCCATCCCCAGGAGTTAAGTGAAAAGAAAAGAGCTCCTTCTACAATCTGGTCTGGATGGTTTTTATTTTTTATTTTTTTTCAAATTCCAGTTCAACCCCCAGCCTATCCATGGAAGCTATCTCTAGCTGAGGCATCTTGGGAAATTGCCAGGTAGAGGAGAGTACAATTCGATTTCCTTTCCATTTCTGTTCATTTCAGCGGTAGAGTCAGAGGAGCTATTATGTGGTTAGTCACGGCCACTTGTCTTGCAAGGCAAGGAAGGAGTAAAGTATGAGAAAGGCTCAGTCAAAAGCCAGGAGCGACCTATCAACAGCAGTCACAACCTAAGTGCTTCCAGCAAGAGAAACGGACTGTCGCTTGCTCTAACGGACTCGTGGCCTTAAAACTCTGAAAGGACTTTACATGAGCATCTGAGAATGGAATAAAACCCAGCATGTTTACACGTAATAGCCGTGACTAATGTTTGAAATTGTTATCCTGCTAGAACCAGGGTTGTGTGAGGTCACAAGAAATGAGGTTCATGCCTATTGCAGACGCTGTTGAAAGTTCCTCCCACATCCATTCCATCCTCCTTCCTTACTGAGAGAGTCTTTGCTTAGGTTCCTGACACTCCTCCCACGTGACTCAATGGATAAATCCAAATCGGTGAGGTCAGTCGTAGTGGTCTGGTTCTCTTCATTAGTGGTAGGATTAGGGCAAGCATGTGACCCAGCTGGTCACTGAGGTGTGAGGGACTTAAGGACCTCTGGGAAAGGACTTATCACTATTAATAAGGTGAAGCCTGAAAAGAAGTGGCCTTTCTTCTTCTTTTGAATTTTGTCTTGTCTGGATGTGACAGCTGGAACTCCAGCAGCCATCTTGTGACCATGAGAGAAGTCAGCTTAAGGATAAATCTGAACCCTGGTGGCAGAGTGGGAAGATGGAAAGACCCCTATCCTTGAGGATATATTTGGGTCACTGAATTAAACTGAACTCAACAATGTTGAATACTACCTCCCTCTGGAGTTCTGGTATATGAAATAATAAATCGACCTTTTATGCCAATTTGAGTTGAGGGCTTTCAGTTACGAACATCCAAAGGTATCCTAACTGGTACAGTGGTCATTCCTGAAGGTCTACAAAATAGTCTCTTTTCCATCTAGAGTCTTGTGGAATCATCCATTCATCATCCATTAATTAGTTTAATGGGTCTGATCACAGGGCAAAGAGTAGCAGAGCCATGGTTAGAACTATCATATGATCCAGCAATCCCACTTCTGGGTACCCAAAGGAAATGAAATCAGTATCTTGAAGAGATATCTGCATTCTCACGTTCATTTCAGCAGTATTCACATGGTCCTTCTGCTTTGGGAATGGCAATAGTTTATCATTGTGGGTTTCCCTTGAAGAGCTATCTCATACTCTCTGATTAAAGCAGCCTGTGGTTGAGGAAATGAATTATGTAAATCCCACATTTTACTTAGATTACTCCCTACACATCTGAGCTAGGTTAAGATGCTCTGTGGTGATCATATATCCCCAATAGGGATGGAACGGTGGGCATTGTGGGGCTAGAAATGGTACTGCACTGCTTGAAATGTCTGCTGAGTGTGTTACTGAACCTCTGATCATAAGCAAAGACTGCTAAATTACCCAGAGCAATCCACCCTGTGATGCTTAAAATAAATTAAAAGACTGTGTTTAAAAGAGCAAATTTGAAGGCAATTATTATTGCTTTCGTCCCTTTTGGATTCTTCCTCTTATTATCCCACTTCGCTGCAAGGATTCCTAAATATTGTCACGTCTTAAAAGCAATCTTCTCTCCTTGCTGTATGCACACGCCTAGGCTGTGTGCTGCAGAGAGCAGCCAACAGGCTCTTCCTTTCCCAGAATCCCAGGCTGGGTGTTAACTCTTCTCTAGAAGAGGAATGGTCAGAAATCAAAGAGGAAATTCTTTTTTGAGCACAGGGGCAGGGGACATCCGTAACCTGTGGCTGACCATATCTTTTAAACACCCTCTCTTCTTTTTGATAGGGTCTGTAGACTGAAAAAAAAAAAAAAGTGCAATGTGAAAGTTGTGAGTTAAGTTTTATTTGGGGCAAAATGAGGACTCTATCCTGGAAGACAGCCTCTCAGATGCTCTGAGGAACTGCTCCGAAGAGGTAAGCGGAGAGGACGGTATATATGTGATTTGGGTGAAGAAGGATAAGGACAATCAAGAAACATTTTGGCAGAAGGTAGCTGCTAGTCACAAGAAGGTTACTGCTGGTCACGAGGAGCAGGTGTTTCCATTAATGATTTTAGTGCTTTTATAGATGTGAGGAAATGCAAGAGCTGGGCTCATAAAAATCTTTTCCTGAAAATATCTAACTATCTAAAAACCTGTTCTTCCAGTTTTTCCCAGAGCACAGAGTGCCTCATTCCTGAACTCCTTTCAGGGTGTGTTGAAGGTCAGCGACTACAGTGGCTAGTGACCTCATCCTTGTAGAAGCACATGGCAAGTGCCAATTTTTAGTTGTCTGGTCCCACAGTTTTCGTCTCGTGTTCCCAAAGTAGAACCCTAAAAACTACATTTCCCAGCTTCCCTCACTGCTAGATACAGGCTAGCTTCCACCAATCAGACGCAGACATTCAAAACTCTGATTTGGAAGTAAGCCAAGGGCGGAAGAGAGTTTGAGGGGCATAATGCTAGGGGCACAGGTAGTGGCAGAGGCAATGGAAGAGAGTGCTAACTCCAACAGTTCTGCAGAATGCTGTAGGGGTAGCAGAGCACGTGGCAGCCATCTCGTCAACCTATCGGAGACCTGGCTTTTTTGGAGTTTTCCTTTTCTGCTTAAACAACTCAAGGTGGTTGCTATTATCTGCAGCTGAAAATTCCCTGACCCAATAAGCCCACACAGATAGGTGACGGGACTACACTTGCAAACAAGTGTTCAGGAAAGCTCTCCGTGTAGGGAAAGCTATATCTCTTTTTTTTTTTTTTTGCGGTACGCGGGCCTCTCACTGCCGTGGCGTCTCCCGCTGCGGAGCACAGGCTCCGGACACGCAGGCTCAGCGGCCATGGCTCACGGGCCCAGCCGCTCCGCGGCACGCGGGACCCTCCCGAACCGGGGCATGAACCCGTGTCCCCTGCACCGGCAGGCGGACTCTCAACCACTGCGCCACCAGGGAAGCCCGGAAAGCTATCTCTCTTAAGTAAAGGTATTCTAATAGTTTTTCTTTCTTTCTTTCTTTTTGTTTGGTGGGGGGAGGGGGCGGGTATAGTTGATTTACAATGTTGTTTGGTTTCAGGTGATTCAGCTATACGTGTACATATATCTATATTCTTTTTCAGGTTCTTTCCCCATATAGGTTATTGCAGAGTATTGCTATACAGTAGGTCCTTGTTGATTATCTATTTTATATAGAGTAGTATGTATATATTAATCCGAAACTCCTAATTTATCCCTCCCCCTCACCTTTCCCCTTTGGTAACCATAAGTTTGTTTTCTATACCTGTGAGTCTGTTTCTGTTTTGTAAATAAGTTCATTTGTATCTTTTTTTTTTTCGGCCATGCTACGCGGCTTGCGGGATCTTAGTTCTTTTACCAGGGATCGAACGCAGGCCCCCCACAGTGGAAGCGCAGGGTCCTAACCACTGGACCACCAGGGAATTCCCCATTTGTATCATTTTTAAAGATTTCACATATAAGTGATATCATATGATATTTATCTTTTTCTGACTTACTTCACTTAGTTTGATAATCTCCAGGTCCATCCATGTTGCTGCTTATGGCATTATTTCATTCTCTTTTATGGCTGAGTAATATTCCAATGTATATATGTACCACATCTTCTTTATCCATTCAAGGACAGATAAATGGATAAAGGGATTCTAGTCTTGACCAGGGCTTGGTACATAGGCGCCTGCAAGGGTCAAGGGATTCAAGTGAGCAGTTCTTGTGTCTTGGTCAGGGCACATGAGGGAAAAATGATTGCAATTGAAACACAGGATCACATCTACTCTCATGAAACAACCAAACAAGTGACTGTCTAGATGGGGTTATTCCAGAAGCATTGTCTTCCTCTCCCTACCTGAAATGCCACCCTTGGAGGAATGTCCCCTGGGTCTAGAAGGTTGTTTTCATCTTTATGAGTGTCCTACTGGAGGGTGAATCCTGGGATAGGGCTTCCCCCTCATCATCAGCTGCATGGCGGGCTTTAGTGCACTCAGCTCAGGATCGAGCTCTTGGGAAAGAGGCTCAGGGCGTCCCAAGAAGAGGAAGGCGACAGGACACTGAAAACACACCTCACATGTTTTCCCTGGTCTGGCTCTGGATAAGTTGGGAATCAATGTGATTTTAAAAGAAATTAGAACACATCACATCTTATGTGGTTCTTTGATAATCAGAACAAAGGCAAGATAAATCTCTTCACCATTTCACATGTGATTTCCCCAAATGAAGGAAATCCAAACATATGGCAAAGAAGCTTTAAAATCTGTTAATGTGTGAATGTCATGATAAAAATGGAACTGGGGAGTGTTGTGAACCGCCAGGCCGTGTTCTCTGAGAATGGAAGGGAATCTCTGGAACTGATCTTTTCCCTTTGCTGCGGAGCTGACTAAATCTGGCTCTGGGGACTACTTCTCGCTGGCTGGCAATGGAATTTTGAAGAAACAGTGCTACTTGCTAGGCTTAAATATACTGAAAGAGGGGCTCAAGATGAGGTAATAGAAAAACTGTCAAATGCTACAGAAAATCTGGTGACTTTAGGTGTTTGAATCCCAGTTCCATCTACTGTGTGACCTTGGGCAAGTCAGCTGACCTAACTCTGTTTCCTTAGCTATTAAGTGAGACGGATCATTTTCAGCTTATGATACTATTTGGAGGAGAATATCAGTACCATCAGCAAAATACCTAGTCATGGTAAGGGCTGAAGAGATGGGAATTATTATGGCATGAAGAAGGCCAGCGTCTATGTTCAACCTAGCCCATCCGACTGGGTAACGATAAAGCAAGTCTGAGCTTCTAGTAAGTGGCATCTATAAAGGCTCTAAGTCACTACAAGGAATCAGTAAGTGGCTTTCAGAGAGCAAAGCTAAAAATTCAGCCTGCTTTCATCAATGAGCACACAAGTTCACTGTCAACTTGTTTGTTAATCTCAGTATTAATCACTGTCCTCTCATTTGGAATTGAAATAAGAAAACTACCTGCCTTTTGGACAATATGTTTAAGCTTTTATTGTGAATGGGAGCAAGGACTGGAATCTAATAGACAAATAGCCCAGATGTAAAGAACATTAATTGGAACACTCTTTATGGACAATTATTCACAGCACACAAGTTCAAACCAGAAGATGCTGCTTGAAAATCATGACTTTAGTCAAAGTTGAAAGATACAAGAATAGTTAAGTATTTTGCATAAAGGAAACTTGATGACCCAGTAGAACTGATGCCCATAGGACGTAGTCTCTTGAGGGTTTTGTTTTGCTTCTTTGAGGGAGGCCACCGTTGTCAGTATCAGTTCAGCTGGGGGTTCCTTCCTTCACGCTGAGAACCTGGAGAGTCCACCAACTTAAAAAATATTAGAAAGAGTTAAGCGAACGTAGTTAGTGATGCCAAAGTCTAATGCTAAAAGGAAATCCATCCCAATAAACCATCAGTATCACTTGGGAGACTGGTAGAAAGGTAGATTCCTAGGTCTACCCCAGACCTACAGAACTGGAAGCTCTGGGGATGGGACCCAGCCATCTGTGCTCTCACAAGTCCTCCAGATGACTCTGAGCACGTTAATGCTTGAGAACAACAGCTGTCCCCCGAGAGAAGTTAACTTCCTCCTTTTGGGGAGCCACTATATTTTCGGGTCTTTTTGTTATATTAGCTTAACTTGTGTTCTGATATGACTACATATGTGTATATATATATATATATGTATATATATATGTTTTTTAAAGAAAACCTTATTTTTTTAAATTTCTTTTATTGAAGCATAGTTGATTTACAATGTTGCGTTAATTTCTGCTGTCTAGCAAAGTGATTCAATTATACATGTACATACATTCTTTTTCATATTCTTTTCCTCTGTAGTTTATCAGAGGTTATTGAATATAGTTCCCTGTACTGTACAGTAGGACCTATTCTATGTATAATAGTTTGCATCTGCTAATCCCAAACTCCCAATTCATCCCTCCCCGACCCCCTCCCCATCTTGGCAACCACAAGTCTGTTCTCTATGTCTGCGAGTCTGTTTCTGTTTCGTAAGTTCATTTACACAGGTGTAGTTTGACCAAAGTTGGCAATTACATGTATTATCCCCAGGAATTTGTTACTAAAGTAGCAGCTGGGTAGGGAGACTGCTAAGGAATGTGGGATCTTAATTGTTACTTTGCTTCTTTGGCAATGCCTCATCCCACAAATCAAAGCTAGTTTATGAACTACACAATTCAGTATTATAAACCCATGACTGTAAACGGTAGTCGTGTGGGCAACTTGGGAGGAGGAGGCAGTCGGGGTTTCTGCCAGTCCTAAATGCATTGTGGTTGGCTTGTTGTGGCTTCTGTTCAAATTAACTAAGACTGAAGGAAGAATGAGTAGCTCTACTTTTTATTTTTTTGCGGTACGCGGGCCTCTCACTGCTGTGGCCTCTCCCGTTGCGGAGCACAGGCTCCGGACGCGCAGGCTCAGCGGCCATGGCTCATGGGCCCAGCCGCTCCGCGGCATGTGGGATCCTCCCGGACCGGGGCACGAACCCGTGTCCCCTGCATCGGCAGGTGGACTCTCAACCACTGCGCCACCAGGGAAGCCCAAGTAGCTCTGCTTTTAAAACACTTCTTTGTTCCCATATAGCACCCTTTACCCTCTGAGATGAGAAAACACTTTTCATCCAGTTGAAAGCTTATTACACTTTCCAAGATTCTCTGGCAATTCAGGTTCCCCAACGTCCAGACCAGCCATTTGTTTCTAATAAAGGAATTACTGAGATTCTCAGATCAGTTATTATCTGCTCTGTGGCTCCATTGTTTTGACCAGGTGATAATGAAGCCAGGGCCTGGGGTTCAATTCCCACACAGACCAATTAGCTTCATTTTTCTCCAGGAGCCCAGGCTGCACTATTAAGGGTCTCCAGGCTGCCTGAAGGTGCTGCCATACGGCCTCTCCCGTTGCGGAGCACAGGCTCCGGACGCACAGGCTCGGCGGCCGTGGCTCACGGGCCCAGCCGCTCCGCGGCATGCGGGATCCTCCCGGACCGGGGCACGAACCCGTGTCCCCTGCATCGGCAGGTGGACTCTCAACCACTGCGCCACCAGGGAAGCCCCATGACTCTTTTTGAATTATGGTTTTCTCAGGGTATATGCCCAGCAGTAGAACTGCTGGGTCATATGGTAGTTCTATTTTTAGTTTTTTCAGGAACCTCCATACTGTTCTTCATAGTGGCTGTATCAAGTTACATTCCCACCAGAGGGTTCCCTTTTCTCCACACCCTCTCCAGCATTTATTGTGTGTAGATTGAAGCTGGCCATTGTGACTGGGAGGCACTGTTTCTGAGGTGGGAGCCAGCAGAGTGAAGCTGGCCCCCGCCTTCATAGAAACAGGGTAATCAGAGCTTTTTGGTTACTCTTGACCATATGTTGCTTTCCCTATATTTGGAGCTTCTGTTGGAGCATTTCACATATTAATAAATAGAACCTTTCTATTCTCTGTACTGATCTGATGGGACAGTGGGATCTCTCCCTTAAAAGTGAGAGCAAATTTGTACATTTACGTCCTTTCCGTAACACCCCCAGCAATGCATTCCCCAGTTCCCTTTCCTCATGCTCGCCAAATAAGAGAAAAAATCCTAGGCTTCAAAAAACAATGAACTGGGTCCCAACTACAAAAGGAACCCAGAGGCTAACCTCAACCTTCACTGAAACTCAGGACAGTCCACAGCCGCATCCAGGATTATGGATCAGGGCCTGGAGCTGAGCTGAGCACTGTTCCATGTTCTAGAAACCATAGGGTAAAAGTTCCATTAGCTTTTGTGAGAAGGGTAAAGTTAAAAGATGTAGGTTCACCTTGAAAATGGTTGGCCATAACTGTTGCTAAAAACTTCCTGTTTGTGTGACATAGTAGTCTAGATTCAGTGCACACTTACATGAACCTTTTCTGAATCAAGTAAATATCTTTGTCATCAAAATGTAGGAAGATGCTCAGTTTCTAACTACAGCTCTGGGAGATTTGGCCACAGGACTTGATGTTTTGTTACTAAAACGGGAGAGGGGAGTATAGGTGGATAGTTTTTTAAGTTTAAGAAAAGTCCTCAGCCTCTGAAAATCCCTGCTGCTAGTTCTTTTTTTTTTTTTTTTTGCGGTACGCGGGTCTCTCACTGTTGTGGCCTCTCCCGTTGTGGAGCACAGGCTCCGGACGCGCAGGCCCAGCAGCCGTGGCTCACGGGCCCAGCTGCTCCGCGGCATGTGGGATCTTCCCGGACCGGGGCACAAACCCATGTCCCCTGCATCGGCCGGCGGACTCTCAACCGCTGCGCCACCAGGGGAGCCCCATTTCAGTGTTTGGCCAAGAATAGGCCAGGCCAGCCGGGGCTCAAGAAGTCAATCACAAATTCCGAGAGCCTTTAGAACCATGTGATCTATTCACAGACAAGGGTGTGGACAAGAGAATTAGTCATTCAGGGCTCTGTACAAAGTTGATACTTATTTCTGTATTGCTTGATTGAATCCTGATTTTCTCTCTGAATAAAGGCTACCAGAGACTTTCTCTCTAGGTGCTTAATGCAACAAAGGAACTTTTTTTTGCTCTGCATTTAGCACAGAGAATCCACAGTAGACCGAAGAGTGGTGACACATAAAGCCTCCCTCTGGAGAAACCATCCGAGGCTTGGCCACGCCAGCCCTGAGCCTCTGTTAAGGGGTCATCAATCAGAGTTACCCACCATGAAAGAGGGACATGGTGAACTCTCCAAGGTCTGTGAGTGAAACACAATATTATTTATTGGCAGAAACATCGAGAGGGAAAGCTGCACTGCATCCTGCATCCTTCATATTTAAAATCAATGAGGACCATTCCCAGAAGATGCCTCACATGGCAGTGGACTGGCCAAGGCAGACAGCACGGGCTTTTCCCTTGAAAAGCTGCACGACTGGTCTCAGTTTCCTCACCTCTAAAATGGAGAGAATAATAGAATCTTCCTGAATCTTTCTCCTAAGACTGCTGTGAGCATTACCCGAGGAAATGGATGAAGGTAAGGTGTTTCACCCAGTACTTGGATTATAAAAAATACTCACTAAAACTAGCAGTTGTTATTATTAGGAGTATTATAATGATTATTTTTGCCTTTTATCATAAATTTCATGGAAACTTCTTAAAAGTTAATGAGAATCACATCATTTTCAGTTGCCTTGCTTTCTTCCTATAAATTTTATTCTCTTCTATCTCATTTACTGTCTTTGTATCTAAACAATGCCAATTTGTTATAATTCTTTTCCCCTGTCCTCTATAAAATCATATGCTGAACAGATCAGTTGACCTGAGATATTTTCACCAAGTTTTGAAATATTAGGATGAGACCCGAACTAGGTAATCTTGGAACAAATATGAAGGAGTACTATTTTGCATCAAAAGTAGCAAACAGGAATGCTCTCTTCCAAAAGCTTCTGTGAATAGGCCCTTCCACTAGTGTTCATCAAAAATAAACATATCTGGCTTCCCTGGTGGCGCAGTGGTTGAGAATCTGCCTGCCAATGCAGGGCACACGGGTTCGAGCCCTGGTTTGGGAAAATCCCACATGCCGCAGAGCAACTAAGCCGGTGCACCACAGCTACTGAGCCTGCGCGTCTGGAGCCTGTGCTCCGCAACAAGAGAGGCCACGACAGTGAGAGGCCCGCGCACCGCGATGAAGAGTGGCCCCCCTTCACCGCTACTAGAGAAAGCCCTCGCACAGAAACGAAGACCCAACACAGCCAAAAATAAATAAATGAATAAATAAATTTAAAAAAACCATATCTATAGATCCACAGGGATCAACTCAATCTATGGCCTCACTATCAAAATATTTTGGAAGGGTCTGGTAGGCTAAAAAATCCTATCAATGCACAATTGCTAACAAAACTCCTAAATTGGAGTTTGATGTGTTAAGAGGAAAAATAATTTATGATGTTGAAAAGAAAAGCTAGCATGAGGATTGGCCACTCATTTTCTGAGTGTGTACTGATGTCAGCCCGATGTAGTTGCTGTGAAGTCTTACCTCTGGACAGTTTTATTCTTCCCTGCTCAAACCTCCCCTCCTTCCAACTCTCCCCAAACACCTCCTACCTCCCCGACCCCTCCTCACCCCACTCCCGCTTCCCCAGTATGTTCATTATACCTTTGAGCCTTGATCCCACGTCTTTAAAGTTGCTGCTGCCCTCTGGATCCCAGGTAGACTGGCGAATGCCCAGGGGCTCCCGTTGAGGTGGCTGATGGCTTCTGGTCCCCTTTGCTTCTAGGAGGCTTAGCAACTTCCTTGTAGCTTCCTGCCACCGAATGTACTCCCTCAGCTGCTCCTTCAGGCTCCCTCCCTCATAAACATACAGGGACTCTCCTGTGCTCTTTTTTCCCATTAAATGTCCTGTTCAAAAACAAAAACAATACATAGCCAATATTTTATAATAACTGTAAATGGAGTATAACCTTTAAAAATTATGAATCACCATGTTGTACACCTGTAACTTATATAATTTTGTATGTCAATTATACTTCAATTTAAAAAAAATTCAATGCCACATTCATAAAGAAATAAAACAAGCATATACTCTGGTTCAAAAAAACCCCAACAAAAACAGAATGCCACAAATTTAACCCAGGGTAATGAATGAACAAGAAATTAAAAAGGGCACCAATTGTGTTTGTGCTGCTTTCTCCTAAATGTGGGATAAATAGCATTTTATTGACATTATTAGGAGATAGTTCATAAACAACTGACAGATTTTGATTCCTGCTCAGAACGCCTAATGAATGGACAGAATTCAGAACTGCAGCTCAGAAGCCCTGGGTCTGGTCCCAGCCCCTCTGCTAACTAGCCAGGTGACCTCTCTCAAGTCATTTAGCATCCCGAACCTTCAATTTTATCAACAATAAAATGAACATGTTGGACCAGATGACATCGAAAGAACCTTCCATATCTAAAATTCTATCACCATTTCTGTGTGCACCGAATTCTATTCCCAGCTGAATGATGGCGTTCGAAAATCTACCCCAGTCAATCTTGAATTGTTCCTGAAAAGAAAAGTCTCCGTGCTTTTCTTTGTGTGATTAAAAAGGTGTTGCTCAGACTTCCCTGGTAGAGCAGTGGTTAAGAATCCGCCTGCCAATGCAGGGAACACGGGTTCGAGCCCTGGTCCAGGAAGATCCCACATGCCGTGGAGCAACTAAGCCTGTGCACCACAACTGCTCTAGAGCCCACGAGCCACAACTACTGAGCCCACATGCCACAACTACTGAAGCCTGAGCGCCTAGAGCCTGTGCTCCACAGCAAGAGAAGCCACCGCAGTGAGAAGCCCGAGCATCACAACGAAGAGTAGCCCCCGCTCGCGGCAGCTAGAGAAAGCCCGTGCGCAGCAACAAAGACCCAACGCAGCCAAAAATAAATTAATTAATTAAAATAAATAAATTAAAAGGTGTTGCTTTCCTCTTACCTGTAATACAAACGTAGCAAAGGAATTTTTCATTTAAACTTTCTTAGAATTTTAGCTGAGACTGAACCTAGAAATTGCACCTAGAAATTGTACCTAGAAATTACAGTTTGTAATGAAATACAGGTTGAAGACAAGTATTGGCCAACACTTTTCAGCCATATAAATGCAGAATTTTCTCTTGGAGGTCTAAAATGGTCACCAAAGTTTATCATTAGCTCCAGAGATGAGCTTTTGCCATATAAACAAATAAAAGTTGCTGTGCAGGAGGCCAAACCACTAAAAACATGGAAATTCATGTATGCAAATGGGGATAGCCTTAGGGTCAGAAGGGTATGGTATTGAAGGTCTGTATTCTTTACATTTTAGCCCATTGCTTGAATATACTCACATTATCTTATTTACTTCAGTTGATTTTCTCCATTTCTCTGTAATTGGGTTTTATAGCACTTTCAAATTTCTAACACTAGTAAAACTATGGTGCTTTTGATTTAAAGCTCACAAGGAAAGAGCTCTCTGTGGCTCCAGTGTTGACTGGCATTAGAAGTATGTAAGGCAAGCATCATGAAAATAGTACGTGGCAGACCTCAGTAACTGCAAATGGAAGGAGGCCCCTTCCCAGTTGTTCTGTCCACCAAGAGAGAAGCCCTCACAGTAACTGTATTGCTTGTGTATGTATTTACAGTTCACAGGATGTTTAAATGCAGATTATTTCATTTGATCCACACTGTACTAACTTTGATGAAAATGAGACTGGCCAAAAGTCACATACATACAAGTAAAGATTCTGGGATTAAAATCAGCTCACAGTCCAGACTCTATGATATTGTACTGCTTTGAAGTGTCTTTGAACTTCCTAAGGATATAAGGCAGTTAGAAATCATTCTGGGGTCTGGAAATAAGGATAAGGTCTGCCAAAGCTTTCTAATATTATCAAAAGGAATGGAGATCATATATCACTAGGTCATGACTCAGTTATGCAACTCAGAAAAATTAATTCTGTGTGTACTGGGGAGCCAGAAAATGAGGTTTTCCTGCATTGCAGTGTGAGCTTTGCCAAGTCACTTAGGACCTGACGCTGCACACAATTTTAAGAGTCTATTAAGGACACTGTCCCAACTGAAGCATTGGAATCTTGAAAAACTGGCTCCTCACTTATCTGCTTGGTGAACTTGGTACCCAGATATCTACTAAATAACTTTGCATTTAGCCATCACAATGATTATGTTCCACAACCTCCCAGGAAGTAGCAAATCATTTGGCTTAGAAATATGGAGGAAATCGAATCATGATAATGGGAAAGTGGGATTAGAATCTGATGCTCCCAGTAATAACCTCAGTTGCTCTTGTCCTCGGTCATTGTCTATCATCTGGTTAGGATGCTGGAAATGAGAAAGGCGTTATTGGCAATGAAGCAGAGGGATGATAGGGATGTTTTTACAAATAACTTCATTTTTGTCATGCTTGAAGAATTCTGTGACTTTTCTACAATGAAACGCTAAAATGGGCCTCCATTCTGTGGGTGATTTAACATAGATCTTTGGGACCTTGTACTGAATTTCAGTATTTGCATATTTGGTGGATGGGTGTTCAGACTCCCTCCCCTAGACCACAGATGTTTTTCTTTTTTCTAAGGAAAGTGCGCCATCTAGAACGTCCCAGGGAAGCACACGTTCCCTGGGTCCTAATGCACTTCTTAGCTAGCTAACGTCAACCAAATAATCGTCTCCATGGCAACGTGGACGCTATGCCCACTTCCATCTCTTCTCCCATCATCATTTGTTATGTATCCATATAATAATAATGGAGATCAAAAGATAGGCACTTGAAAAAATAAAACCTTGCCAGGCGTAGGGGGGAAGCTTTTGTCCTCTTTAATCACTTAAAAATACCACTAAAATGGCAGGTTTGCAACAGAAAAGAATTTTCTTGAGCTCCATACTTGAAGATTATCCTAACTTCAGAAAACATCCATTAAGACAGAAAGTGTTGAGTATTAAGAGCTAGTTTTTCTGGAGTGATACTTCAGCTGTATTTCACAGTAGCTCGGGTAGCACAATCATGTAACACCATTCTGCAGCTGAACACTGGTGCTCAGCATTCAACCCTCCACGGCACGCTCCACATCAGAGTTAGAACCACGACCAGAAACATTTCTTGGGTGCACAGGGGATAGTTACCAGTGTTAGTGTTGACCTATATTTTCATGGCACACAAAACATTTCCATGAACATCGAGACAGATAAGAATTGGTTACGTTTTCAGTCTGAACTTGTTTTTCCATGGCCACATCACATTTCTCTCAGCTGGAAGAAGCAATTCACTTAACAAACCTGCAAATTTGTGCTAACAGCTTCTTCACAGACAACAATATGTAGCTTTCGTTTGCATTAATTAAAACTAACCTTAATTAAAACTAACCTCCATGTCTTCAGTGACTGAGGAGGACAGGAATTTACTTAGGGCAGAAACCTCAATTTAAAATCTAACATGGCATTCATGCTTATGAATGCTCGCATTCCAACAGAGGGCATGTCCACCCAAAGCAAACTTGTGCCACTGCAATGTCATCTTAAATCTAAATGCAATTTTCGATGTCACCTCCCTCTTTCCCTTGTTCTTCATCAACTCTGCACAGTCAAGGGAGAAAAAGGAAAAAGAGTGTGTTCGAGAACAAATAAGAGAATAAGACAATTTAGGGGTGTCACTGGTCAGTACACTTTGGGGCTGGGAATGCCCAAGTACCACCATGAAGGGTGATGAAATGGCCGACACCTGAAAGACCTGGGGACTGATGTGCTCTGGAATCACGTTGGCTTGCATCAGAAATACCATGATTATAGCTTCCCAGCTAACTCTCTTGTCCTGCGTTTAGCCTGCAAGGGTTACATTAACAATAAGTCTTTTTAGGGCTTCCCTTGTGGCGCAGTGGTTGAGAGTCCGCCTGCCGATGCAGGGGACACGGGTTCGTGCCCCGGTCCCGGAGGATCCCCCGTGCCGCGGAGCGGCTGGGCCCGTGAGCCATGGCCGCTGAGCCTGCGCGTCCGGAGCCTGTGCTCCGCAAGGGGAGAGGCCACAATAGTGAGAGGCCCGCGTACCACAAAAAAAAAAAAAATATATATATATATATGTGTATATATATATATATATACATATATATATATATTTAGTACAAAAACATGGATGAGCAAAAGAGGCTGGAAGTCTGGAAGTTTCATTCCACCTTCCCAGCCCACTGGCTGCTGGCCGCACTGGACAATGGCCACTTGATCTAAACTCCCAGGAGCCCTTTTTAAGCATCGATTCCATTCTAGGTTTGGCTTCTTTAACATCTTCTAAGTATCCTTCTCTCTGGAAGTGCAAGGGTTTTCACCCATCCCAACCCTTCCTCTCTATACCAGGCTCCTGGGTTCCGGGTGTCCCTCAAAGATGACAAATACTTTCATTCCTGGGGTTGCCAAGACTTGGCAAATGATTCTTTCAGTAATAATGAAAACTACTCTATCGCAACCCAGAGCGCTCCATTTCTCTGAGGGAAACCTACACAGCGCACAGGAGCTGAGGACGCGCAGTTCTAGCTTCACCCCGTCTTCTAAATTCATCCTAGTCTTCACCCCGAGAGCCTGTAAATCCTCTGAGAGTTGAATTAGCAAGTATCTTTACAACACACCCTCCCCTACTTCTAAGTAGATGACTAAGGAAATCGTGAAACGCACACGCACACGTACACACACACACACACACACACACACACACACACCGCCTTAAATCTCTCTAGGGACCGACCGGCTTCCCGGGAAAGGCTAGGGCTGCTGTAGATGGCTGTGTGGGGAGCTGTCTGAGGAAGTCGAACGCTTGGCAACATTTGCTAGAGGCTCTGCTCGGCGCGGCCGAGAGCCCCGGGGTGACGCTGGAGCAGCGAGAAGCAGCGGGGCCGCTACCTGCCTCCCAGCTGCGGGGAAGCAAGCGGGTGCGCGCTCCGCGGCCCGAGACCCGGTCCAAGCCGCTGCGGTTCCGGGGGGCCGGGACGAGAGAACCTCCAAGCCCGTGCCTGGAAAGCAGGACTTGTAGGCAGGGGAAAGAGGGAAGGAGCTAGGGGAGAGCGTGAGGTTTCGGGTCAAGAGAGGCGGAGAAAAGCGAGGACTTCGGGGACAGAGACCCGGGATCAGCGTGGAGACCACGTGTGATTCCCGGAGCACCGAGCCTGCCGGATGGAAGGAGGGAGGGTTGGGCAAAAGGGCAGGGAAAAGAAAATCGCTGCAAGGCAAAGAAGGACTGAGGAAATTCAGGCGAGCCCCAAATAGAGGTGGGATTCAGGCGCTGATTGCCAAACAGATTTGAAACCCAGGGTGGGCGCTGCGCCCTGTGTCCCACACCTGTGGCTTTGTCGGGGGTAAAGGCGCAGCCGCCAGGCTGGACCAGGGCTCCGAGACGCGCTCGGGGACCCAGCTCCCCAAAATTGTTCAGGGAGAGAACCGTGCCAGACAGGGTTGTGATTAGACGGATAAAAGGAGGTGCTGGGAGATGCGGAGGGAGGGTGATCTCCGTGTACGGCTGGGATTTTGGAGAGCTGCGCGCTGGCTCGGGTGTCCTGCGGGGGAGGGAAGAGAGCGGGAAAGGACCGAGGGACCAGCCGGAGGCTGCCGAGGGACCGACGGCTTCCCGGGATACTGAAGGGCAGGGTGGAGTTTTGGGAGAACGGGGTTGGCGTCTGAGTGGAAAGGTCGGAGCAAAACCCAGCCCCCAACGCAGAGCCGCAGAAAAGCTGAGAGATGGGGAGACTGGCCCCCTCGGCTGGCTGGTCCCGCCAGGACTAGAGCGCGCCGGACACTCACCCACCGCCCAGTGGTTGCCGCGCGGGTACATCTTGGCCAGCAGGGTCCCTCCGCCCGCCGACACCGGGGCGGCCGGTCCCCGGGGCGCCTGGCAGAGGACCAGAGCCAGCAGGACGAGCGGGAAGTCGCGGCCGCGCATGGTCCCGGCGGGAAGCCCTCGGAGCGCCGCGGCGAGACTGGGCGGAGAGTGCGCTTCCACTGCAGAGGAGAGACGGGAGGACCGGGACCTCAGAGGAGCGCCGCCGCCGCCGCCGCCAGCGCCGCTGCTGCAGCCTCCACGACGCCCCGACTTTATATGCAAGCCCGGGCGGGGGCGCAGGGGGATCCTCCACCGCCGACCCCAGCGCTCTGACGTCTCCCTGGAGCGAGCCGGAGCGCTGGGACAACGGTCTCCGAAAATCATTCATCTTCCTGCCGAGCGATGAACAGGCTGAGCGTACATTGTCCCCTCTCTCTCTCCCTCGTAGCCCCGTCCGCCTTCCCCAGCCTGGGTTAGTTCTTCCTATCCTCGACGCCTTCGCTCCAGCACAATTTAGGGAACTCCTCCCTCCCCAGCCTCACCGGGGCGCCTCCCGCGTTAGCTGCCTTCGGATCCTTCGAGGAGGAGCAGTGACCCCGCGGCCTGACCCCAGGGGCGAGGGGCGCAGCTGGGGTGGGGGAGATAGAGAGGGATGTGCGCCAAGGATGGATGTTTTTAGGCTGGGCTTTGCTAGAGGGGACCGGAGCCCGGAATGCAAAGCACCTCTGATTCTCAGACTTTCCCCCTTTGTGGACCACCTCCCTCCTCGCGGTCCCTGCCCATGAACCTCGCGACCTTTGCTCCCTCCCACAGAGCGCCGCCGCTTCACCGCCGCAAGACCCTCACCCCACCTGGGGTTTCGGAGGCGTCCCTGCCCGCTTGTAGGGTGCGATGGAGGCTGGAGCAGGAAAGACATGTAACGTGATCAGAGCTACAATACTAACAATAGTTTTACTATACTCCTGGTTCCCTGCACCAGCATACGGCATTCACATAACAGAAGAAGCTTCTGCGGCGATTTCCCTAGGCCGCCTCTACCAGAAAGCTCAAACTGTCCCTAAGCTGCCATTTACACACTTCTCTAGAGCTGCCCAACCTTCCCCTTCTCCTTCTGTTCTCAGATACGAGGAATGGTCACCGGCCCAACTCCCGAGGCTGTCAATGCCATGGATACAAAGGGGGTGGGCACCATAGCAATGCAACAGTGAATAGAAGCGGGTAGGATGCGGTTGCCCACGATTCGGCTGTCAGAGCCGGGGGTGTGTTGGTGTGTTCCCACGTGCCAGTTCCTCACCGAGTGCTGGTGAATTGCCTCGCTGGTTGGTTCCCGCTGGTGTTCCATGTCAATACTGGGCGTTGATACCAGTTAGGTTGAAATCATACATCTTTCGGGATATCTGGTGATTCAATACCTCTGGTGATTCAATACATCTGTGCCGTTCTTAGAGGATATGTGCCTATTGCATGACTGAGCATCCTTGGGCTTGGAAGAGTATTTCCATGCATGTGTCTGGCTAGAAGGTTAAATGCTAATTTCAAGATCACTATTATTAGCCAAGCAATAGAGTAATACTATCCTGAGGGAATACCCCAAGTGAAAAGCAAGGGGGAAAAAAGCCTACAATGGGCTTGGACTCCATCCTTCTGGGTTCTCAGGCTCTGCTCATTAGTAAGCACATGTTCCACAGTCAGGTGATCATACGTAGGCTTCCCACTTCCCACTTGGCCATGAGCTTGCAGGAGCATAGGGACTCGGTCTTGTTCCCCTGTGTGTCTGCAAGGAGCCTGGATCACAGTGGTGTTCAACGATTTGATGAATGAACAACTAACCTAAGAAATGCTTGGGTCTAAATGGCTTTTGCAACCTTGGGCCTTTGGAAAACCTTTATCTCTCCAGACTAAGTTATAGAAAAATGTCCTTTCCCCTTAGTTTAATCAAGATTATTTTAGAATCTTTTAATGACGTTTTTCCCACTATGAGACCAAGGGAAAACTACTGTAAATACAATGAAGTGTGGGAACAGCTCTACAGAAAGTGCAACTCTTCTGCAAATTCAGGCAACACACTCTGGGGTCTATAGCAGACCAGGAGCTACCCAGGTTCCTCCATTCACTTCAGCTCTTGCTCTAAGCACCCTAGTCTACAGGCTTTCTGCAGCCGGTCTCGGGCTTAGACGTGTCATTTGCTTTGGCATCCCACAAGGGCAGAGAGTGTGTCAGTCTTTGCTCAGGGCTGAATCCACAGTGTCTGACCCAGTCCAAGGTACAGAACAGGGACTCAAGAGATGTGAATGCTGCATTGTCCTCCAGGTATAGCAGCCTGAGTCCAGTCCTCTAACCAGAAAAGACAATGGATTGTTACAAGTTAGAGAAAGGAACCATTGCAGGTTTCATTCAGCCAGTACTGAATGAGCCCCAGTAGATCCTGGCTGGGTATCTTTTCATATCGCTTTTAAAATCTTAACCACAGCCCTGCCAGATAGGGATGACTTGTTCCCCTTCTTTGTTATAGCTCAGCGCTCTGTTCCACGTAGATATTCAGGAACCCAGGTTCATTCCATCTTGTGCCTCTACCCCTCCCTAGTGCTCTGCTCCCCAAAGGGATGTTCTGTAAGGAGATAAGGAGCTTGTGTCAGGATGTAAATCAATGCATTGCTTCCTTCATCGAGAATATCTTGCTTTGTCAGCTGAATGCTGTGTTTAATGATTTGCATTCAGTGCTGTTGATTTGCATTCTGGCATAAGCTCTTTATCTTGCTGTGGATGGGTTACAAACGGTTCAAGGATGAGCAGCTGATGCATGGACCACACTTAATTAGCACTAAGTGTACTGTCCCTGCCTGCATGGCCTAGATAGCAGCTGGCACGACAGGGCAAATGGGGAGGCGCGCCACTCTCTTAATATACCAGCCCACACGTACCACTCATCTTTTCTGCTCATATTTTAATCGGTAAACACTCAGCCACAGGGAGCTGCAAGAGAGGCTGGGAGCTGTAGCCCTGATAATCAGTCAGGCGCCTGGCTCTGACTGCACCGCTGCGGAAGAAGGAGTAAGTGGAGTTTGATGGACGGCTGATAAACAGACAGAACCAGCCTAGGGTGCCTCAGGCACGTGGAGGTCTTACAAATTTTATTTAATAAAGTAAAACCTCCCCTCATGGAGAGGAAAGACTGGGTCTCCGGCCCGTCTCCTCTGCCCCAGAGTTCTACGTCCCTTAGAGAATTTCTTGCTAACTACCATACCAGCTCCCCTTAGGCTCAGGGGGGCATTGCACCCTCTTATCACTGTGGCACAAATTAGGGAACCCCTTCGTTGGATTCCCCATTTGGGAATGTTTAGTCTAGTCTTTCTATAATAAATGGATCTTAGCCCTTTAGCTATTTCCACAAAAGATCTATGTAGCCAGCAGCCATGATATTTCACTGACATTTTTTGCACCTGTGTGGGGTGGACTGGGGTCCTGGCCTCCTGTCTTGCACCTCTGCTGGAAACTGCCTCCATCTCTCAGTTCCCCAACTCCTGGTTTCCAGGAGAGAAACACGAGAGACCCAGCTCATTATTGTGACCCAGCTCTATGTGTTCTAGATTGCCCAACAGCTTAAAGATGAGTGAGTCCACAGTGTCCAATCCACTCTTATAGAGGCTAGGACACATGGTGGCAGATGTGGCAGCGTCCACTCCACAGGGCTCTGGGCAGGACAGTGTTCCCTGAAAAGAAGGTGTGGGTATCATACACAACGGCCCTGCTCCCCAGATCCTCAGGCACATGCTGTCTTGTGCCTGATATTTCATGACGTCTGTTGTTTCTTTTTAGCTCAGTGACTCCCAGACATTGGAAAGGGCATTTTTTTTAACATCTTTATTGGAGTATAATTGCTTTACAATAATATGTTAGTTTCTGCTTTATAACAAAGTGAATCAACTATACATATACAGATATCCCCATATCTCCTCCCTCTTGCGTCTCCCTCCCACCCTCCCTATCCCACCCCTCTAGGTGGTCAAAAAGCACCAAGCTGATCTCCCTGTGCTATGCAGCTGCTCCCCACTAGCTATCTATTTTATATTTGGTAGTGTATATACGTCCAAGTAAGGGCATTTTTTTTATTATTCTCTTCCACGTAGTTTAGGTTTTGATGGACTTTTTACTGTGAAACAAGCCATATTGCTTAGATTTCTCATTTTTACTCATCAAAGACATAGGAACTGTCTGTCCATCAGAATTTCTAATCAGGTTGAAGTCACCAGTATTACCTAGAGAGTAGATGTCATTCCAGCTTAAATCAGTGAAACATTGCATCTTAATTCATGTTTTCAGCTTCATCAGGGGTAAATGTATGGCTTTTTTTTTTTTTTGCCACACCACGCGTCTTATGGGATTTTAGTTCCCCGACCAGGGATGGAACCCAGGGCCCCGGCAGTGAGAGCACCAAGTCCTAACCACTGGACTACCAGGAAATTCCCCCAGTGTATGGCTTTTTGAAATATTGAAAATAGCACATGCGTCTCTATCTTTGCCCTAAGTGGAGTCTAGGTTAGGAGTCTTAAGGTTTAGGGGGCTGTTTTTGCTGTCACTGGTCATTTATACCTTGGTGCCTATGAAGGCTTTGAGGACAAGTCTTGCTGCAGTGAGATGCTCCAGGATCCCCAGATCCAGTCCAAAGCCAAGGAAGCAGGCCGTGAAGGCAAATGGAAAGGAACAAGGAGGCATTGGCGTCTGCAAGCACATGGGTTCTAATTCTGCCTCTGCCACTTAGGAGCTACTATGTTACCAGGCCAGTGACTTAACATCTGCATCTCAGTTTCTTCATCTATAAATTGGTAATATCTCCCTCCCTAGGGTGTGTATCTGTTGACTGACAGCTGCTTATTTATTTTAATTAATAATTATGGAGAACTATAATTAGGGCAAGCTAATTTTTTTTTTTTTTTTTTTTTTTTTTTTTGCGGTACGCGGGCATCTCACTGCTGTGGCCTCTCCCGTTGCGGAGCACAGGCTCCGGACGCGCTGGCTCAGTGGCCATGGCTCATGGGCCCAGCCGCTCCGCAGCATGTGGGATCCTCCCGGACCGGGGCACGAACCCATGTCCCTGGCATCGGCAGGTGGACTCTCAACCACTGCGCCACCAGGGGAGCCCAGGGCAAGCTAATTTTTATCTTAGGTGTGAGTGTCAAGACGGCATAATTTTCTTGCTCAATGTGCCTAACCCCAATGTCACATGCTATTTAGATCTCCCAGAGATAATCACACGAGTAACAGCTGCCGCTCAGTGAGCATCTGGCATGGACCCGGCATTGTGCACTTACTCGTGTAACCCTCACAGCTGTCGTATGACATAGATGTTATTTGTCCTGTTTTATAGATGAGGAAACTGAGGCACAGGAGGGTTAACTAACTTGCCCAATGACCCAATGGTAACTGACAGAGTCAACCTCAGAACCATCTGATTTTCAAGCTCTGAGTGTGATAAGTCTGGCAAAAATGAGTTTCTTTGTACTTACAGGACTTTTCTGGGGGTCGATAAATTTCATCACCCAGAAGGATAAAAAGTATATTAAAATAATTTTAGAGGAGATATTGGGAATAATTTTTAGAGGTAGTTGGGTGAAACCTCATTGCAGATTCCTCCCTTTGCTTGTTTTCAGCTATTCCCCACCCCACGCCCACCCACCTCTAGATCTGTGGACATCGTTTTGCAACTTGTACGTGGAAGTGGGTGGAAGTGGTGGGAACATATAAATTTGCTTTTTGGAGAATAACATGCTCATAGTTTGGGCTACAGCAGGGATGGCCAGAGTCCCAAAATGTAGCCCTCAGTGTCTGAAACTGCAAATATATTTCTGATGTCAACGTGAACATCCTACTTTGCAATCTTCCTTGAAATCCAGTTATTTCTGGCATTTCACTATTACCTTCCATGGTCTTCTGAGCTCCTGGACAGATTGCAGAAGCGATTACCCTAGACTCCAGCCTTGGGGGCTTCCCTGGTGGTGCAGTGGTTAAGAATCTGCCTGCCAATGCAGGGGACACAGGTTCGAGCCCTGGTCCGGGAAGATCCCACATGACACAGAGCAACTAAGCCCGAGCGCCACAACTACTGAGCCTGCACTGTAGAGCCCGCGAGCAACAACTACTGAGCCCGCATGCCTAGAGCCCGTGCTCCGCAACAAGAGAAGCCACCGCAATGAGAAGCCTGCGCACCTCAACGAAGAGTAGCCCCCGCTTGCCGCAACTAGAGAAAGCCTGCGTGTGGCAAAGACCCAACGCAGCCAAAAATAAAATAAGTAAATAAATTTATTTTAAAAATATTAAATTAGGCTCCAGACTTCCAGTTTATCTACTCCAGGGTTTCTCAGCGCTGTTCAGATTTGGGGCCAGATAGTTCTTTATTGTGGGGTCTGTCGTGGACATTGTAAGGTATTTAGCAGCACCCCTGGCCTCTACTCAGTAGATGTTAGTAGCATGTCTCAGTGTGACAACCTAAAAGTCTGCAGACATTGCAGTATTTCCTTGGTGGGGGAAAATCACCCCCTGCTGGGGGGGCTGACCTAGCCCAACTTCTCATCCTTAACTCCTTCCTTGCCAGGTGCTCCTGTGCTCTCACTTGAACGTCTCCAGTGCTGGAGAACTCACTTCTTCTCATCTTTGGAGACTACTGATGTTGGAAAACTCTTCCTTAGAGTGAACTTACTTCCTCATAGTGTCTCTCTAGCTTCCCCTCATCGTGTGGATCACGTGGTCCTCTTCTGCCCTGCCCGGTCTCCTGACACCCCCTCATATTTACAGACCCCATCGTGCCTGCCGCATTCTTCTCTTCGCTAGAAATTCTCTGTATTGTCAACGCTCACTCAGATGCAAGGACTGCACCTCCTCTCCCATCCTGACTGATCTAAACATCCTCCAGTTTTCCCTTTATTTATTTATTACTTTTTTTTTTTTTTTTTTTTTTGCAGTACACGGGTCTCTCACTGTTGTGGCCTCTCCCGTTATGGAGCACAGGCTCTGGACGCGCAGGCTCAGCGGCCATGGCTCACGGGCCCAGCCGCTCCGCGGTATGTGGGATCTTCCCAGACCGGGGCACGAACCCGTGTCCCCTGCATCGGCAGGTGGACTCTCAACCACTGCACCACCAGGGAAGCCCCGTACTACATCTTCTTTACCCATTCATCTTTTGATGGACTTTGAAGTTGCTTCCATATCTTGGCCATTGTAAATAGTGCGACTATGAACATAAGGGTGCATGTATCTTTTTGTGTTCCCTTTAAAGTTGAGAAAGTGAGAGACACGGGTGCTGAGCATTGATCAGAGGATCCAGTGAGCAAGGGGCACTATTTTCCAGAACTTTCCACAGGTATATGCCTATGTCACTTGGCTTCCTGGGGAAATGAAAGCTACTGTACAAGCGGCCGCCTGTGCCAGGTCAAATGTGCCTGGAAGGCTGGAAGGCTTCAGATGTTGCCCCTACCCCTCAGGTAGTAGAGAGTTGAGCACCAAGGCAGCAGGAGGCCGAGGGCAGAGCTGGTGATGGTACAAAGGGCAGGGCAGTTCTGGGCTTGAGCGACTCTGGTTCTTTCTTCTAAGGACCTATCCACAGAGGCTGTGTTCCTCATCCTGCCACTCCCCTGGGATATTTGTAAGGACAAGAATAAAAAAGACCATGAATGTGAACCATTTTATAAACTCTATGTGAAGAGCCAACTGCACACATGTGACATGGGGTTATCTCCAAATCACCGTCCCTCCAGCCTGCCAACTTCTCCGGACCAGAGTCTCTCAACTCCAGGCAGGCCAAGCTGGAACCGAGTTTAGTAGCAAGTTCATAAGGAAAATATTATTCAGGAAAATCTCTGAAATTCCATTAGTTTAATCTGATTTGACTTATCGAATCAACATACATTTGTCTCTCTCTCGTACTCCTCTTGATGGCATCTAGCGCTGTGGCACCCAGGTATTCAGACCAGCACATTACATTACCGCAGAAACAAGGGTGTCTGGTGAGCCATGTACACACGTGGAGCCTCCCGGCACAGCCCCCTGGGAACACGGGGGAAGAGGTGGGTCCTGATGGTAGAGCAGTGTCATGGGGCATGAGTGCCCGCTGCCAACAATGATGACGGTAATAGGTCAGCTCAAATGAACTATCTGGAAGTTGCTTAAGACCACTTATCATAGCACCAATATTATAACAGTAAAAAATACAGGAAATATTTATAACAGTAACTTACAGATACAAACTAATGATAAACTACAGTTTCACAAAGGATTGTATACATTTTGCACACTTGTCAGTTCTTTCTTTTAGGCAAAGTGCTCTTTTGATGACCAATAAATAACAGATACACACTCGAGTGAACTATTTTCATACAATACGAAGAAGTTTTAATTTGATAAGTTAAATACTCCTTTCTACCAAAATTGGAATGTGAATCCAAGTTTAGCGTTGGTCCTCTTAAAGTTCAAAGTAGTGTGGACAGTTTGGTTGTCATTAAGACAAAGGAGGGGATACTATATAGGTATCCAAGTACAGGCAAAGAGCAGTGCTCCAGAAGTCGAGAAGCTTAACTGTGCAACCCTCTTGTAGTCAATATCGTCTATGCTAAAGTGAGAATTGCTTTGTATCAATATCTCATTTAATGCTTATTAATGAAGAGATGATTTTATTTTTCCCTTTTGCGGGGAGGAAGAGTCTTAGAGAATGTAAGCGCGTGTCCATGGTCAAGGAGCTGGCATTAGAAGCCTGGGAGTGTGGTGCACACAACTCTTCATTGCTAGCCCTTGTGCAGCAACTTGTACTTTGAGAGCCTAGAGCTTTACCTAATTTCACAGCTCTGTCTTACCTGTCTGCTTTACTCAGGGTTCTCCAGAGAGACAGAACCAACAGGATGTGTGTATGTGTTTATATATGCAGATACAAACACACAGATATCCATATCTATATCAATTGATCGATTGATCAATAGATAGAGGTTTTAAAGAATTAATGGCGAAGGCTTGGCAAGACCAAATCTGATGGGGTAGACCAGCAGGCTGAAGACCCAGGGAAGAGCTGCAGAGTCCAAAGGCAGACTGCGGGCAGTATTCCTTTTTGCTTGGGGGAGTTCAGTCTTTTTCTCGTAAAGCCTTCAACTGATTGGATGAGGCCCACCCATATAATGGAAGGCAATCTGCTTTACTCAAAGTATACTGATTTCAATGTTAATCTCATCTAAAAAATACCTTCACAGAAACACCTAGAATAATGTTTTATCAAATATCTGGGTACTGGGACCTAGCCAAGTTGACACATAAAATTAACCATCATCCTGTCTCTCCCTGTTGTCAGATGTGGGTAACTGCCATGAATGCCCTCTAATCTCTAAGGCATTCTGCATTTCTTGTAAGTATTGGGCAAATACCACTTTTCTTGAAGTTCTGCCCAATAAAGTTGGAATTTTCCAAAAGGAACTTGGCTAGGAACATAGGAAACAAAAGGAAGAAGAAAAAGAAGAAGGAGGAGGAAGAAGAGGAGGGGTAGAAGGAAGAGGAAAAGAGGAAAACATGAAAATGCAGACATAGATAGAATTTTAAAAACAAAAATCAACTTCACTGAGGTACCATTTACATATTAAAGTGCTCCATTTTAAGAGTATACTTTTTTGAGTTTTGACAAATATATGCAACCACCACAATCAAGATCTGAACATTTCCATCACCCCCCAAAATTCCAGTAAATCACTGATAAACTTTCTATTAGTACATATCAGTTTTGTCTTTTCTAGAATTTCATATAAATGGCATTGTACAGTATGTTGTCTTTTGCATCTGGTGTCTTTCATTTACCATAAAGCTTTTGAGATTCAGGCACATCATTGCATGTACTCGATGTTGGTTCCTTTCTACTAATAAATAGTATTCCACTGTGTGGCTGTTTCTCAATTTGTTTCCTCATTCACCAGTATCCAGCTGATGGGTACTTGGGTGGTTCCCAATGGCGGGGGGGGTTGGTTCTCTTTTGGTTTTTGTCTGTTTGTGTTTTGGCTATTATGAATAAAGCTGTATGAACATTCGCGTCTTTGTGTAGACATATGTAACATCATTTCTCTTGAGTAAATACGGGGGAGTGAATTCCTTGGTGGTATAGTAATCATATGTTTCACTTTCTGAAAAGCTGCCCAGCATCCGCTCCTGGTACAGAAGCCGGTTCTCCCTGTTTGAATGATCCAGTTATTACTGTATGTTTGGGATGTCTCTAATTCTGACTTTGTTTACTGGCCCAAAATGCCTGGTAGATATTTACCCTGGTGAACATTCAAATCCCTCCATGAATGCTGGCCCCTGCAAAGGGATGGCTTTCCAGAACCCATTCCTACAGATTTGTGATTTAAGGTCCTTGGGAAACACTCTACTGAAAATCAACACTAGAAATCGGCACATCTTAGCTCTTTGCTGGCTTACACTTTAGCCAGAACATGTCAGCTGCTCAGACCAAGGCACTGCCGGAATCAGGTTGCTTGGCTGAGGGGAAAGGAAGAGAGAAGGAGGTCATTGTAGATACATATAGTTGCCTACCCAATGGCTGCTTCAACTCAGTCATAACAATCCTGTTTCCTGCTTTCCAAATCGCTTCCCAGGCAGGTGTGCTCATGTGACCCATTTTGGCCAAGGGGACCTTAGTGGAAGTCAGCTTGTGGTGGCTTCTGGGAAAGCTTCTGCCTTCATGGTGAAGGAACCTCCCACCTCCTTCCTGCCTTGAACGTAGACACTCCACCCAGCTCTGGCACCATCTTGCAACCATGAGAGAAAGACCAAGAAACACACAGAGACGTCAGCCCAGGCATTGCTGAAATGGGAAATCATCACCAGTATCTACTTCTGTCTTCTTGTTATTAGTGACAGATCAAGCCCTATTTGTTTAAGCCACTGTGAATAAGGTTTTTCTTACAGCCAAATAAATCCCTAACCAATATAGGGAGGTTCTGAAAAAGGAGACAGGAGCATATTGAAGGCAAATGTCATGTTTTTTTTGTTTGTTCTTTTTTTTCCTGCGGTACGCGGGCCTCTCACTGCTGCGGCCTCTCCCATTGCGGAGCACAGGCTCCGGACACGCAGGCTCAGCGGCCATGGCCCACGGGCCCAGCTGCTCCGCGGCATGTGGGATCCTCACATACCGGGACACGAACCCGCGTCTCCTGCATTGGCAGGCGGACCCTCAACCACTGCGCCACCAGGGAAGCCCTGTCATGTTTCTTTCACTAGAGCCAACAAACAGAATTTGCCTTCAAATAGAATTTACCACTTCTCTCAGATTTGCCAGGAATCTTCTAGGTTTTCTCACAGATTCCCCCTGTTACAGGTTGTTCCTCAAGGAATATGGGTTGATAATCCCCTCTCTGCCAGTTCCTGCCTGGCCCTGGGCAAAACACTTAACCTCTCTGTGCCTCAGTTTCCTCACTTGTAAAACATGGAAATCGTAAGGATATTTTTTATTTTCTTTATTTTTATTTTTTAAATAAATTTATTTATTTTTGTTTGCATTGGGTCTTCGTTGCTGCGTGCGGGCTTTCTCTAGTTGTGGTGAGCGGGGGCTACTCTTCCTTGTGGTGCGCAGGCTTCTCATTGTGGTGGCTTCTCTTTGTTGCAGAGCACGGGCTCTAGGTACGCAGACTTAAGTAGTTGTGACACGGGGGCTCAGTAGTTGTGGCACACGGGCTTAGTTGCTCCGCGGCATGTGGGATCTTCCCGGAACAGGGCTCAAACCCATGTCTCCTGCATTGGTGGGCAGATTCTCAACCACTGCGCCACCAGGGAAGCCCAGGATATTTTTTAAAAGCTAGAAAAAAAACTGAAGCATTTTAAAGTGCTTTTATATTATTCTCTGTTATCAGGGAAAGAAGTCTTCTCCATTACACTGGTCTTTATCTTCCTCTTATGTATTTTGTTAGGAGTGCTCTGTTCTTCGATATACATGTATATACATATATATGTATATGTTTAAGTAACAAAGTAATGTTCACCAGCCTTTGTTTTAAATTTTTTTTAACAAAATAAAGTCCTTATGACGGAATCTGGGCTATCTGTAGGAACTCAATAGGCGATGATGATGCAAAGCACTGAATCACCTTGCAGCCATTACTAGAGTATCAACTTCACCAGATTTCCATTTTCCTATAGCAAAACTCTATACCCCTGAACTAAGATTGCAGGGGCAGCAGATTCATACCTGCCACATCCCACTTCCTCTGCTGCAAAATCTCCTTCAGACACAATATGCTAAGTTATTAAGCCAACCTTCCAAGGTGTGTTAGAGGAATACCAAGTTTCCCTTTAGTTTATCCACAACCATCCCGACCTCTCCCTCCTGTGTGTTATCTGATTATACAGACCGTCAAGTGTGATCAAACCTGACCATGTAATGGCCTCCCTTTTCTCATTAAATTCCATCTTATTCAGTTCTGATCAAGATTCTCTAACGTCCAGGTCTTTGGTAATTTTAACTTTATCTTCTGCATTTGCTATTTGTCACTCATTTTGTATTATCTGCAAATTTAATCTAGGTCAAATTTACTTTCCCCTCTAGGTTGTTAATGAGCACTGTCTATTGGATAATACAGTTTCCTGTACTGAGCCCTCTGGGATCCTTGATTCTTATTCACATTCAGATCTAATTTAAGATGCCACTAATTTTTACTTCTACTGACCATTTGTCAACAAAACCCAAAACTATGTTACCGTCAAATCTCCCAGACCCTACTTCTTTAATTGCTCTATGAATTGCTTGGGTCAGATATTTCACATCAAATAAATGTTTAAATGATTTCCACTGAATTCCCCTGTGGGGTTTCAAGTCCATAATTGTGTTCAAAAATGGCTGTGCCGCTATTAGGGAGAATAATTTGAGGCTTTTGAATTTGCCTGGGTTGTTGTTCATTAGATTCTCTTCCACCATGCACAGACAGATCAATTTTCTTATTAAATTTCTTGAATTCTTACCTGGAATGGCAGGCAGACCATGAGAATACTCATTTCCTGAGTCATCATGTTGATGAATATTCCTCTGCTTCTGGAGTTTGGAACCTTCCCAGATCCCAAGATTCTGGTTCTCTCCACAGTATATGCGATGGTTTTGAGTACCCCCGAAAGCCTGAGATGTCCCCCAGTTCTGTTTAAGCACTGGAGTTTAATTACTCCTTATCCAGTTAGTAACTCATCGTTACATTATCTTCTAATCCAGTGGTTCTTGACCTTGGCCAGTTTTGCCCTGTTCCCCACCGCCATCCCTCTGTCCCCAGACACTGGCAATGCCTAGAGACATTTTCAGTTGTCACAACTCAGAGGTGGGTGGTGGAGGCAGAGCTACTGACATTGAGGGGGTAGAAGCCAGGAATGTGGTTAATCATCTTAGAGTGGCTCTAAGTGTTTTCTGGCCCAAAATGTCAATAGTGCTGAGATTGAGAAACCTCATAAAATCTAAGCTATTCTCAAATCTGCCCCTCTCCTCCCCCCTCACCACCACCCAAGAAGGATGGAGTAGTTAACCTAGTTGAAGAGTGAAGAGACCTGTTCCCTCTGGCTGGTCACTTACCAGAGTCTCTGGACGGCAGCGTTAAGTTTGGTTGGGAGGGGGATTGAATTAGAGATAGCATATTTCTAAATCTCACTTCAGTTCTCTCCCTCCCTCCCTCCCTTCTTCCCATCCTCCTTTCTTCCTTCCTTCAACAAGTGCTTATTGGATGCCAACCATGGGCCATGCACTTCCACAGACACTGTGGATACAGATGTTAACAAAACAGTTGAAATCCCTACCCAGTGTGAGCTGATGTTCTAGCTGGGGAGTGAGACAATACTCAAGAGAAGGCATTTCAAAGACCATTAAGAAAGAGAATGAAGAAAAAAGGGGAGGGTTCTGAGATCTGTACCATGACCACCCTATTTCACTGGCCTGAAAGCCAGTTTTTTTTTTATATTCAAGTATAGTTGATTTACAATGTTGTGTTAATTTCTGCTGTACAGCAAAGTGACTCCGTTATACATATATATACATTCTTCTTTTTATTTTATCCGGTTTTGAGGAAAAAGGCTAAGTGTTTTATTACAGAGGTGTCTGTTGTTGTTATTGCTAGAGTACAGCTATTTTTTGATTACATGCACTAAGACGTAGTTATTTTCCATGGAGAAGAAACCTTCCAGCCTAAACATGAATTTAAGCTATACTTCATCTGCAGAGCTACCATGATTTTTTTTTTAACATCTTTATTGGCGTATAATTGCTTTCCAATGGTGTGTTAGTTTCTGCTGTATAACAAAGTGAATCAGCTATACATATACATATATCCCCGTATCTCCTCCCTCTTGCGTCTCCCTCCCACCCTCCCTATCCCACCCCTCTAGGTGGTCACAAAGCACCGAGGCGATCTCCCTGTGCTATGCGGCTGCTTCCCACTAGCTATCGGTTTTACATTTGGCTGTGTATATATGTCCGTGCCACTCTCTTACTTTGTCGCAGCTTACCCTTCCCCCTCCCCATGTCCTCAAGTCCATTCTCTACGTCTGTACCATGATTTTTATCTAGGCCATGCAAAAGCTTACGGAGACAGACACTAGGATTTGACACCTGGCTTTGCTACTTATGAGCTATGTGACCTTGAGCAAATTTCTTAATCTTTCTGATGCTTAGAGTTTAAGAAAATAACAACACCTATCTCATACAGTTACTGTAAGGATTTAATGAGTTGCTGTATATTGAGAGTTCAGCACATTTCTCAGTACTTTGTAAAGCACTCACTTAAGGGCTTATGTTCATATGGGGGAGAAATCCTCACTCACATTTCAGCTGTCTTTGGCGTAGTGAACAACAACTACCCAGTTTTCCCTCTGGTATTTACTGGGAGGCAGAGATTAAGTAATTACCACGAGGGTAAATGCCAAGGCCTCCCTTCCCCATGGTCATGGCTTTCCCTTTGATGAAGTCCTCCCTCAACAGTGGTGTCAAAGAGAAACAGAGGTGTATAGCAATTAAAGGTGACAAGACAGATTTTATTGAGACTACTGCAGTAGGGGAGAGACTTCAGTATAACATTGAGCCCAACACCACTAAAATAAGAGGTGGGAGACTTTCTAAACACTGGATTGTGCTAAAAGAAAAGTACTAGAGGATATATAAGGGGGGAGGTGGTCAATGTGATTAGGCCATCTGTGTTTGCTTATTGGCACTTAGCCAGAGGAGAAACAGACTTCTCACATCTTTATGACAGGAGGTAGTTTGCAAATTGGAGCAAGGCACCCACCAAGTGAGGCCCCTCCCCTCCCACAAGACCAGGAGACATGGGTACTTCTCTCCCTGGATGTTTGCATTTCAAAGAGATGGCTCCCAGATCCTTGAGGAGACATTTCTGGGTGGTAGAAGGTTTACATCTCAAAGGAGCAGAGAAAGGATTTATAATTGTAAGTTTTCTAAAGTGACTGCTCTAAGAAAAAAGCTGTCAGGAACCTATAGTCAGGTTTTAGCCTGAAAAAACAATAAATCCCTTTGACAGTGTTGTTTCTTAGACAGGCATTTTAAGGGGCTGGGGTCATCCAAGCCACGTGGTCTTGAGCTGATAGAAGACCATGCTTGAGTTTGGTCAGCTCACTTAGTGTGGGGAGCCGGACAGAGTCATTTGTGGTAAGATTTTTGTGGTTCTCAGTGGACCTGTTGGGTCCTGTGGACCAAGAACTTTCCCTCCCAGGAGGAGAGTCTCAGGGTGTCTTGGGGTCCTGATTGAACTGATAAATATCTTCACCTTTCACTAATCCTCAGTCAACCAAGGGTGCAACCAGAGTCATCATCTGTTGATAGATGGCTTCTAGTTCAGAGAGAACATTTTAAAAAAAAATCAGTTTAAACATTCGTGCAAAGAAAAACAATTTGGAAGTGAATGCGGTTAAAAAAAAACCAAAGTTCTCCTCTCCCCCAAGTCTAGCTCCCTAGAGTTGATCATTATTAATAGTTTGTCTGATACTTTATCTGAAAGCCTATCGTGTGTCTACGAGGCAGGTAGTCTTACCGTTTCCAGTTTACAGATGAGAAAACCGAGGCCTCCTCCACGTGCTCATGCTGACCAGCTGGTGCGCAGTAGAGCAGGAGTTAGAGCCCAGGCGATCTGACCACAGGGTGTATACTCTTCCACACAACAGCATGCGTTGATGCTTTTCTTTTTTCTGATTTTCCACTGGGGTCACATTCTAGTCTGAAGCTTGCTTTATTCGCTAAAAAATATGCCAGGGGCTTCCCTGGTGGCGCAGTGGTTGAGAGTCCGCCCGCCGATGTGGGGGACGCGGGTTCGTGCCCCGGTGCGGGAGGATCCCGCGTGCCGCGGAGCGGCTGGGCCCGTGAGCCATGGCCGCTGGGCCTGCGCGTCCGGAGCCTGTGCTCCGCAACGGGGGAGGCCACAACAGTGAGGGGCCCGCGTACAGAAAAAAAAAAAAAAAAAAAAAAAAAAATATGCCAGGAAGGTCTCCCTGTCACTACATAGAAATCAACCTTCTCCTGAAGAAATATTATCCCTTTGTGTGACGGTACTGTCATTGATTGTTATTGAAGTCACTGCCCGCTTCTTGTTATTGCAAATGACATGGTGATAAACATCCTTGTGCGTGATCTTTGTACAGATTTGTGTCTCTAAGGTAGAGCCCTAGGAATGGCATTTCTGTGTCTAAAGACACGCACATTTAGAATTTCCTATCATGTCCAAACGGCCCAGAGGGCACCTTTAAAATAGTGCTGTGTCACTGGGACCTGGTGGGGCCTCAGTTGTTTCACTTTTGTCTGAAATATCTGGCCTTTCACCAGGGACTTCACAGGTAAAACAGTTGGTTTGCTGTCAGTAAATTGGTGTGCCAGGCCCAGTGGACCCGGGCAGACTCTCTAGAGTGCCTGTTTATATTGATTTTGAATTTAAATGAACTGTTAATCCTTCTGAATGGAGTGGGGATTACAAACCTGGCTTCAGCTTGCCTAGAGGGGATCCCAATCACCTTCCATAACTCCTGAATAGTGGCATAAACGTAATTGCAACTCAGACTCTATTTCTCCCTTGGTGTTGAGTTTTACTTTTGATCTGAGGCTTAAATATCCTAAGAAAACAGGTTGAATTAACAGCAGAGCTGGCCATGAGGAAATTCTTTAATTCAAGCCCCAAATCCACGACCGTTTGAGTTTCCTGTGTATTCTAAAGAAGACGGATGAACCAATTTTAATTTACTTTAAGAATATGAATACCAAGGAATATCCTCCTAATTTAAAGCAGATGCTTTACTGTTTGGGTTTTTTTTTTTTTTTTCCAACCTCAGGCAAAATTATCCAGGAATGAGCTTGGGGATAGGAAGACGGTGGTGGCTTAATGCCGGTAATCTCATTGCTTTGCCATTAAAGTAGTAGGTATGGAAATGACAAAAAATGAAAGATGGAAACTGTCACATATTTGTCATCATTCAGCTCTCAACATGGTGGCTACCGTGACTTCCAAAGGACAGGGCTGATAAGATCTGAATATACTAGGATCTGACACCAAAGGACATGACTGTCCACACATGCTTGATGCAATGAAGGGAAATAGATAGAAAATGGAGTCAGAAAGCACACCAGCTCAAAGTCTTTTTTTTTTTTTAATATGTGGATTTATTACCTGATTTCTCAAAAGTTTGTAACCTTTTTTTTTTTTAATTTATTTATTTTTGGCTGAGTTGGGTCTTTGTTGCTGCGCCTGGGCTTCCTCTACTTGTGGCGAGCTGGGGCTACTCTTTGTTGTGGTGTGTGGGCTTCTCATTGCGGTGGCTTCTCATTGCAGAGCACGGGCTCTAGGCACACAGGCTTCAGTAGTTGTGGCTCATGGGCTCTAGAACGCAGGAGGCTCCGTAGCTGTGGTGCACGGGCTTCATTGCTCCGTGGCATGTGGGATCTTCCCAGCCCCCGGCTCGAACCCGTGTCCGTTGCATTGGCAGGAGGATTCTTAACCACTGCGCCACCATGGAAGCCCAAAAGTTTGTAATCTTTATGGAGAGCTAGGTTAAGTTATATTTTTATTAGCAGTAGAATTCTTTAGCCCTTTAAACAAGGAATGACCAAGCAGGAAAACTCCTATCCACTTGGTGAGACCCCAGTTTTCCTAACTCAGGTGTGGGCTTTGACCTGACAAGACCCCACCCAAGCATGTCCTGCCTATCCTTTCTGAGGTGTCGCCCTCCTCCTGGACAAGCTGCCTTGACATTCCTGCCCTTCCATGCCCTTCATTCCTTCCCCACCCCCTGAGAAATCAACATGTCTTTCACCACTCCTGGGAGCCCGACTCTGAATTTCGCCCTGTGAGGACCTTCCCAAGGTATGGCCTTGGCTGGGAATGACTCATCCCACGCCACACACAAGCACCTAATTCAGGGGAACAGGTCTCCCCCACTGAGTGATCCAGGCTCCCCGTTTTATTCCTGCTGTTCTGCTGTCAGGAATGCCCTCTCCGCTTGCTCTGGCTGCCCCAGCCCTGGAGTCCCTGCTACCAAAGCACCGTTAGTCCACAGGACCTGCCAGTTCAACCTGTCACCATCTTCTCATTGTTTGCTGGTACTTAATCTCCCCATCCCCATATACAGTATATGGCTTGAGGGCAGAGACCAGTCTCAACCTGGAATCTATTTAATTGGTATTTGGCCTGGAAATGAGGTTCCTTTCCTCAAGACAAAAATCCACAGATATGATTGGAAGCCGAGCCACCTGCTTCCGTAACTGGCAGCAGGATCATCCTTCACTGAGGTTGGTCGCCGTCCTGGACCCGCTCATGGGACCCGGAAGTGCCTCTGGGCAGGGCCCTGAGCCTGCGCATCCCTGTGTGTTCATTTGCCAGCCTTGACTGCTGTGTTCCTTTCCTTTTCCCCTCTTTCTCCTTCTCTGCCTCTAAGCCCCTCAATCTCCTCTGAGTTCTCTTTTCATGTTCTCTTATATAAATTCTGCCATTTATGTGTTGAATGAATCTTTTACACTCATTTGCATGGGTGGACTCGTACCAGTTGCTATTTGTTGATGGTTTACAAACGTGACTGCACAAAAAATGCATTGGCTCCTTTGATCCCTACAAGGAAGGTGTAAACTGTAGTCCTCAATTTAAAGATTAAGAAGATGAGGCTCAAAAAGTGATAGAAATCACCTCAGAAGCAAATGTCAGAGCTGGGATGGATCCCAGGCCTCACAGAATCCAAAGCCTGTACTTCCACCTCTGTGTGGTGTCACCTCCCTTTGTGGGCCCTGCTGCGTTTTAAGCCTTATCTCAAATTGCCGTATAAAAGCATTTCTCTGCTACAGACATTTTAGGCATTGACCAAAAGAGAAATTACCTTTTTATGGAGAAGCAGAGGGGGACACAGAGAGGTCCCTGAAATGGGAATTGGCTAAGATTTGGAGGCTGCCCCCGAATCCCATGCTTTGCCAGACCCTTTTACACACAGGGCCCTGACCCACTAGGAAACCTGTCTGTCCTAGCAACCCGCCATCCTGGGTTATAGGGGAACCTATGTCCTTTTCCATGATCTCCCTCAGCACCTGGGGCCCCCATGCCACCCCACACTCCCTAAGCACTGCTGGTTCCCTCCATTCCAACCCTCCTGGCAGCTGGTTCAAAATCAGTGCCCTCTTTCATCTTAAACCCAAACCCCCCTTTCATCTGAACCCAAGATTCCTGGCATCAAATATACGTGTGTGTGTGTGTGTGTGTGTGTGTGTGTGTGTGTGTGTGAGATTCCACATGTAACGATATTCCGTAGTTCCCATATATCAACACTAATATACTGCCCGCCTCACTCCCTCTCTGCCTCTCGTCTTATTTCTACCTTTGCCTGGGACAGTTCTCAGAGGGCCGCTGTCCTGACAGCACAGCCTCCTCTCAGCAACTGAAGAGCAGCTGAGGATTTTTCTTGGGTCTCCACAACAACACATGAGAAGCAGAGTACAACCACGCAGGCGTTCAACAAACACCCCCTAGTGGGGTGATTGCCCACCAGCTCAGGAAGAGGCGGGTCTCTGCCTCTGGCTTCACGAACATAAAACTTTCACACACACAGCCATAAAGTCCAGGGAGAAATAGGGAAAAGCCAGCAGGAAACACATATGTTTATCCCACTTAACTGGCTACAAGAACAAGAGGCTGTCATCCTATCCCTGGGACACAGCCCAGGCCAGGCTCATCGGTCTCTGCTCTGAGCTGTTTTAGTGGCTGCGTCCATGAGGACCCTCCTCTGACTGTCCTCTTCAGAGGGTCGGTTTCTGGGTATCGATTACCAGCCTTGCAGCTGAATAACTTCCGCTTCTTTCCTGTCTATAAACACCATCTGTTTGGGAGAGCGTGGTGACAGGAAAAGGAAAGAGTGCTAAGCAATTAGAGAGAGGCAAGCTGAGTGTGGGGTGGAGCTGGAAAAGGGGGTCTCCTTCAGTTGAGAGCAAGCTCCAAAGGCAGGCAGCTGCGATGGGATATTTCCAAGCAACCTGAATTCCCCCAATAAGGCAAAGGTGGGGAAAAACAGTGGTATTGAATGACCTTCACTGTGACCTTGAGCACAGTCTGTAATTATCTAGGGGAAAGATTTTATGTCAGGAGGATATGGGGGAATGTCTCCACGTGTGTCTCATTCCCCCCAAATCCATCAACCTGCCCCCACTGTAGAGAGAGAATATATCTCCGGGGGGCTGCTCCCCCCAGCACACACCCACAGTTATCCCAGTCACGGTGCAGTGGTGGCATCTGAATACACACCGATTTCCCTTCTCTGCAACTGTGTTTCCTCAGGACCCTGAGCTTTTGGAACTCACACCCTCAGGCTCAGTCCTCAGTGGTGTGCTTTCCCCAGTGTCATCAACAGATCCACCGTGAGAGCAAACAGAGGCGTGTCAAGGGTGCCGGTTACCCAGTTCTAACTATTGGATCTACCGCATTGGAAGACACAGGGGTAATCTAAAATACTCTTCTGGGCAGGAGCTTGGAATAGAGTCCACTGGAATGGAGGAAAGAAGCAGTTTCACAAAGATCAATGTAAACTCGGTGGCACAAAGAGAAGCTGTGATGTCACAGCAGTTTTTGTAAAACGAGATTTGGGGGACTACTTCCTAACAGAATCTGCATAAGGCAGTAGTGTCCTATAGGCTGCTAAAGGAGCTAAGGCCATTTGGGGCCATGTATTAACAATTATGGTACTTAAGTCCAGATTAACTAGGGTGGATCAGTTCTTAATGCTGGTGAGATTCTGGATCGTGGGTGGGCATCTTGAGCAACGGGAAAGACATGCTGAATGTGAAGATTTGGGTTTGCATCCCAATTCTTCCACTTAAAGATTGGTTGATCTGGAGGGAGGGGGGGCATCCATTGTACTGAGCCTCAGTTTCCTGATCTGTAACATGTGAGAGCTAATGCCTTTCTTACATATTCGGTGGTTTGGAGAGAGGATCGAGTAAGGTAAAATATTCTAACGGGCTATTGGAAGTCATGATGTCATGTCCAGTTCTCAGTAGCACATCCCGGGTGCATGTTTGAGCACGCAGGGAGCATAAGGCAGGGTGGGCTGCAGGGTCCCCCGAAGACCACACACCTCGCGAACGGCAAGGAGGAGCAGAAAGCCCAGGGGCTTAGTCAAACTTGCTTTATTAACCTTAGGATCTTAGGCTAAGTCATTTCAATTCCCTGAGCCGCAGTTTCCCTATCTGCGATGCAGATACTCACAGGGAATTTGAAGATGATCACACCCTCCATCTAAGCCACTTGGCATGTATAACAGGTCGTCAAGAATTGCTCGATTCTTTCCATTCTGAAGGAACTGAGGACGTGCTGCCAGGAGGAGGGAAGTCTGAAGAGGGACCAGATTGTTGTTTTCCAACACTTGAAGGGTTGTCATTTGGAAGTGAGTAAACTTTTGATGTGTTGCTTTAGAAGCTAAAAGCAGTGGGTGAGAGTCCCAGGGACTTCTGTTCAATAAGCGTTGAGCTTTCTCCGTTGTTCCACAGAACGCACTGCTCCTTGACACTGTAAAAGGCCTCCCTGCCATGGGAGAGAGGACAGACAGGGGGTCCCTTTCCACCTTAAAATCCTAACATCATTTTCCTTTAATTCCCTCGTATGTTTTCACGCACAGAGATAAAACCCGTGAAGGCAATCCCGTAGAGGCTTATGACAGCTACTTCAGTGTACATATGGCTTTAGCAAAGAAACTCCCTCAGCTCTACTTACAGGAGGATGGGTGCAGTAATTTAGGGATATTCTTCTGCCACATTCTCTGTAATAAAAACAGCAACCTGATGCCTTCGCCAAAAAGCTAAAGCCCAGGCAGGTCAAGTGAAGAGCCAATGGCCAAAATCAGACTCTGCCCCTGAGAATCTGGAGTAAACTTGACGTTGGCAAAATTGTGATCTAGGCAAAAGCGTTCCAGCCCCCTCGTGCCCAGTATTTTACTTTACTCTTTCAATCACATAGAAAAGTACAGAATAATATAATATATACTTCATGTATATACCAGACAGATTTAACAAATCTTCACGTGTGTCATATTTGCCTTAGACCTTTAAACAAAACTACTATTTCTTCGTTTTCTATTTTATTAATTTTCCCTTGATTTTATGATTTTCTTCTCTGTTCTTTGGGTTTTCTCTGCTGTCTTTTAAGAATCTTAAATTTGAAAATTCATTAATTTTTATATCATCAGTGTATGATTCTATTACTGAGATCCAATTCTAACTACCCTACCACTTCCATCGTGGAATTACCTTTAAACCATGAGTTCTTTAAGAGTGCCTGCTTTAGTTTCCAAGTATGTTAAATGTTTCAGTTGATTTTTCATTTAATTGCTTTTAAAAATTGAAATTCGTTTGAAAACTGGGTCCTTATGTGTGATTCCTTTCTTAATTTTTCATGTGTTCTTTAAAGGATACATATTATCTATTTTTACTGGAAGCAGACCTCTATATCTGTATTTCTTATGTCAAAATTTTTTTCATCATGTTGAACAAATCTTCCATACACTATCTAATCATTGTTTACTTGATCTGGCACTTTCTAATAAAGATGTGTTAAAAATCTTCCATGCTGGGCTTCCCTGGTGGCGCAGTGGTTGAGAGTCCGCCTGCCGATGCAGGGGACACGGGTTCGTGCCCCGGTCCGGGAAGATCCCACATGCCGCGGAGCGGCTGGGCCCGTGAGCCATGGCCGCTGAGCCTGCGCTTCCGGAGCCTGTGCTCCGCAACGGGAGGGGCCACAACAGTGAGAGGCCCGCGTACCGCAAAAAAAAAAAAAAAAATCTTCCATGCTGACTGTGCTTTAGTTAATTTCTGATTCTTTTAATTTTTACTTTATATATGCGAGGGTTTTATGTTATGTGCATACAAGATTATGCTTACTGTACCTTGTGGATTGATTTTTAGCATGATGCAATGTCTTTCTTTATCCTGAGTAACTTTTTAAAAAATTAAATTCTATTTTATTTGTTATTAATACTGTAAAAGCTCCATCCAATTAATATCTGCCTTGAATATCATTTCCCAGACTTTTCTTCTTAACCTTTCACTGTTCTAGAAAATTTCTGGCTTTGGTTTGTTGTTCATTTGGTTTAATCCATTTTGATGGTCTCTGTCCTTTAACAGGTAGGTTGGTTCAATTTATAGTTATTGTGATTAGTGCTAATACATTTGAACTTATTTCTACTTTCTGGTTTCTCTTTATCAGCTTTTACTTTTCTTCTCTTTCTTCTCCTCTACCTTCTGTTGGGCTAATACAGTTTTCTATATTCTCTTTGTTTTCTTCTCTTTTTTCTGATACTCTTGATGGCATCTCTATCCTTTTAGCATTCACCTTATTTTTATCAGTATCTCTTGTCCCCTCGAGAACAAGGCAAAAACCTGAGTAGACTTGCCCATTGAATGTCTGCTTCTACCCTACCTCATTCATTCATTCATTCAGTCAGTCAACAAACACTTACTGAACACCTCCTGTGTGACAGGCACTGTGCTAATGTTTGGAGGTACAGCAGGAGGCAAAGCAAAATCCTGTCTCTTGGGTGTTGATATTCTAGTGGGAAACTGATATATACTCATGCCTATTTCCTCTTATTATTATCCAGAACTTCATCTTTAAAAGAATAAAATGCACAAAAGTTTGCTTATTTTTCTTGTTCTGGTCATCAGTAATTAATTGAGTTAGCCGATTTCTACCAATTGCTTGTTTATTTCTGTGTTTGCTGCTGTTTCTTGATTCCATTTGTTTTTCTGTCTGGATTTCTTCTTGCTAAGTGGCTCTTCTGTGAGGCTCGACGGGTAGTGAGCTTAGTCTTTGTCTACAAAGGTCAGGCATCTGTCTCCACACTTGTACGACACTAAAGCTGAGCAGAATTCCAGGCTAGGAGATATTTCCCCAGCACGTTGCCCATTAACTGCTAAAATCAACTGCTGCTCAGGAGAAGCAGGCTTTCGACCTAAGTGTTCCTTTATAGGTAATAGGTCATTTTCTCTGATAAGGCCAAAGATTTTCTGTTTATCATTGATGTTCTTCAGTTTCACCAAAATGTGTGTGTGTGTGGATTGAATCTTATTTATTTTTCCCAGTACATAGAGAATACCTTTAATATGAAGTCCACAGCTTTATTCAGTTCTAGAATACTCTTCTTTTATTCTTCTTACCTATTCGTTCTTCAAATAATGCTGCTCTGGAATTTCCTCTTTCATGCTTTCTTGGATTTCTATTGGTGCATGTTAGAGCCTCTCCATCTAGCTTCTGTTTCTTTCCCAGCCTCTGTCTCTCTGGCCTTCATTCTGCTGTACAGTATTATCTTCATTTACTCTGCCTGTTTCTAGTCTAGGTTTTACCCTATCCATTGAGTTTTTCAATTATAATCACCACGTAGTTTTTATTTTTCCGATTTCCAATTGCTTATTTTTCATATACTCCTGTTCATTCATTTATGGTTGGTTATTGTTTTGTCATATTTTGTTAATGTCTATGAATGATTTTTCTTCCTGGGCCTTTAAAGATCCTCAACATAATGAGCTTAAAAATTCTTTTATTTAGTTATATTATTTTAATTTCAAATTGAATGAATGATGAAATTGATCTTCCTGATAAAATTTGCACAAAACTTTATTTTTCTGCCTAGAGTTCAAGTTTCCAATTTCGTTTTCTAGGCTCCTGTTTTGTGGGAAGTTTCTCTCTGCCTCTCCTAGTTCTGCTACTGTCTTTCCTGGCTCCCCACATCTCCACAGCAAACAATTCAGAACCGGGTCCTACAAAGACCTCAGGGATATTTCAGAATCAGGCCACAGCTCAGCTCAGGTCCTCTTAAAAGGATGTGTCTATGTCTTCCCACCTTCCTCCCCAGACATCAGCTATGAGAAAACAGAAACCTTGTCACCTGTTGTGGCAGCTTTTTCCAGCCTTTCGTTTTTCACACGGGGGAAACGCTGCTTTTAGGCAGAGACCCTGTTTCCATTTCCCTACCGTATAGCACTCTCGATCCCTGTGGTCCCTGGGGAACTGTACCGCAGACCAGCACTGCCTACTTATGGCCAAGAGCCCAGCAGGCCAGCACGACTTGGTAATGAGGGGAAAGTCTTCAAATCCTGAACAATCAGTGCCACCAAAGTCCAACCCTCTTCCCATTTTGGCAGATTCTCCCCAGGCTCTCAGATCGCATCAGCAGTTCCCAAAGGGTACTTCATTACGGGTCTTCCCTTCCCGCCAACAAAATACGCCCTTCTTCAATATCACTCTGCTGGAACCCTGATCTTCTCTATGCAAAAGTTAACTCGACTTCCCTAATTCCACTCACACGGCAGCTGCGAAAAATTATATGTAAGGGAAGGAGGAGTCACAAGTGTGATTTCATATTTGTAGCTGTCTCTGGTTCCAAGATGGTGGAAACCGTTCTTAAGGACCAAATCCAAGGTCAGTGAGACAGAGAATCTCTGATGTCTTCATTGTAATACTCCACAGATATCTGAGTTGCTATTTTGTTGTATTTATTTTTTTATTTTATGTCTATATTTGATTTTAGCCACTGAAACTTGTCAGAGCTAACAACATTAGCCTTTGTTCAACACTGGGAAATTAAAGGAGTACATTTATTAATGTCCTATTTAGACTTTTTTCTTTTTTTTGTTGTTGTTTTGGCTGCGTTGGATCTTCGTTGCTGCACGCCGGCTTTCTCTGCAGAGCAGGGGCTACTCTTTACTGCAGTGCATGGGCTTCTCATTGCGGTGGCTTCTCTTGTTGCAGAGCACAGGCTCTAGGCGCGCAGGCTTCAATAGTTGTGGCTCGCGGGCTCTAGAGCGCAGGCTCAGTAGTTGTGGTGCTTGGGCTTAGTTGCTCCATGGCATGTGGGATCTTCCCAGACCAGGGCTTAAACCCATGTCCCCTGCATTGGCAGGTGGGCTCTTAACCACTGAGCCACCAGGGAAGCCCCTATTTAGACATTTTGACAAGGATATTCATTTTTTCTCAAGAAAGCAAGAGCTTTGGTGTTTACTACAAGTCATTTAATAAACCCCTCAGCAAGTGAAAATATATTTAAATTCCGCAAAGGGGTCTCACTTTCATATACTGCAGGGCCCAGCATTGAATCCTGTTGAGTGCTGACCCTTTATTAATTTCCAAGGTCCCACTAAAACCACCAAGGGAACTTTGTATTATACTTGACACTAAAAACAGGACATGGCCGAAGGATTTATTTTCTAATTTAAAATAATAGTATTTAGATTCCACATGTAAATGATATCATACAGTATTTGTCTTTCTCTGTCTGACATTTCACTTAGCATAATGCCCTCCAAGTAAAGGATGCCAGGCCCCCTCATTCCTGGTCCCCTAACTTATGAAGCCACCTATCCCAGTTGGTCCAAACCCCAAAAACTTCCAAGAAAGGGGTGGAGGGAAGTAGCATCCTAGAGCCTTGCTATTCCAACTGGCAGCATCAGCACCACCTAGGAGCTTGTTAGAAATGCCGTTTCAGACCCTACCCTCCGCCTCCTGAATCAGAATCTGCATTCTAAAAAGATGCCCAGGCGATTCCTATGCAGAGTCAAGGTTGGGAAGCACTGACTTAGAGACACCTATACAGGTAGGGAACAAAGTGCCCGCCCCCCACCCCGGCCCCCAGTTTCTCCATTCACTGCCCCAAGTACCCCTCCCAGATGTTGACTGCTGTAGGCAGGGAGGAATTTGGTGAGATTGCTCCAAGGGGGAGGTGGGTGAAGAAGGCTGCTCTCCGGGAAAGGCATTCGCCCCATGGTAAAGGCCAGGTAGGTAAATCAGGTTCCAGACGTTCTGGCAGCTGAGAGGGCTGGGATGCGGGGATCTCCTGCCCTAGAAATCTCCACAAGAGGAACTCTTGACCGGCTTCGTGGACACCCTGTGCCATGCAGGGTAAGGAAGCTGCTCTCAAGCCAGCGAGGCCCCGGCTGCCCACTGGAGTCACCTGGGAGCTTTAGAACTGCAGCATCGGGTCCCACCTGCAAGGACTCTCTTTCAAACGGTGTGGGACAGGACCTGGAAACCCTGATGCTTCAAAGTGCCCATGTGGTTCTAATGGGTGGCCAGGACCGAAAACCACTGAGGAAGGCAAACTCGGAAGAATTAATATAGAAACTCAAGTTAGAAATGCAAAAGCCTGGGCCTACTCTAGCTGCTTCATTTGCACTGCTGGCCTCTCCCTCCTCCTCTTCCTAACTCCCCACTTGGCAAAAACTGGAAATAGTGACGGAGGGAAGGAGAATGTGGCTCCGAAGTGCAGCGGAGGCTCCGAGTGCTTAGGTCCTGGTGGCAGACATCCTGTCACATCTGTCGTGGCCACAGGGCCTGGGTTCAAGTGAGAGGCCTTTCTGATGGGAAAACCAAGCAGGGCCCTGGAGGGGACCTGGCGCGGCTCCTGCGGACCCAGGGCGCCCAGCTTAGAGCAGGGAAGAACTATAGCAGCTGTGTGGCACTCCACTCCCACACCGAGTCTCCTGGATCTTTCTATCTTCGGCTATTTGTTTTTCAAGTTTCCTCTTAAAGCCCTTAACCTCCCTTTTACATTTTAGCTGTCACAGTCCCGCTGGGATTCCCATTTTGTAAGTTCGTATCACTTGCCTGAGTGATACAAACTCGTTATTTTGATTTTTTTTTATTTAACCAATTTCAGACCGAAATTTTAAACTAGCTAATCCATCAAAAGCCACTTACCTGCACACGTGGGCGTGTGTGTGGCAGCAGGGTGGGTTGGTGGCAGGCGTTTTGCATAAATCCGTTTTCAGCAGGTCGTGGTTATGAGCAGCTGTGCAAGGGCTGCATCAGCTCAGACATAATCCCTGCCATGTAACCAAAGCAAAAGCGTGATTCCAGAGACTTGGGGAACTCCCACTCCTCCAAACCTCTGATTTTTCTATCTCAGCTACTCGGGCATCCGTAATGACCCCACATGTAAGGCCTTGAGCTTTTTCACAAATTCATGACTAAAATGTAAATACTCCTGAGAGGTAGACAATATGCCCCTATTAGTTACTACTGTTTGCATATTCGTTTAGGAGCTATGTCCTCAAGGCATGAGGTCCCAGAGAGGCCACCTGGGGCCCCAGAGCACCTGAGAGAACCAAAGAACGCTGAGTGGAGTAGACAGGGTGTCCAGAGGATTTTCTTTTCTGTTTTGCGGTGTTGCTTGTTTTATATTCTGTAAAAGGCAAAACTATGGAGACAGGACCAAGATCAGTTGTTGCTAGAGGTGGGGGGAGGGATGGATGAATAGGCAGAAGGTTTTTAGGGCAGTAAAACTATTCTGTATGACACCACAATGGTGAATACATGTCATGACACATTTGTCAACACTCATAAGATGTACAACTCCAAGAGTGAGCCCTGTAGCGACACAGATGTGGAGAACAAACGTATGGACACCAAAGGGGGAAAGTGGAGGGCGGGAGGTGGTGGTGGGATGAATTGGGAGATTGGGATTGACATGTATACACTAATATGTATAAAATGGATAACTAGTAAGAACCTGCTGTATAAAAAAATAAATAAAATTCAAAAAAACCCAGAACAGTGAGCCCTGATGTAAACTATGGAATTTGGGTGATAGCTTCGTGTAATGTAGGTTCATAAATGTAACAAATATACTACCATGCTGGCTTTGAGAGTAGGGGCTTTGATAGTAGGGGGGGTTGTGCGTTTGTGGGGCAGGGAGAACGTCTGGTACTTTCTATTCAATTTTGCTGTGGACCTAAAACTGCTCTAAATTGTTCCCCCAAATTCCTGCCATATGGCAAAAGCTAAACACCTGCAGGGAGACGATTACACCTGACAGGAGGCATGTAGTGGATAGTGTTTGGGTGAGGACTGAAGGGGAAGAAGCCCAGAGAAAACTACAACAGAAGGCTTCGCCCCCAAGGTCACGTGGCAAAGGGCCTTCCCCTCTGCTACATCTTCCTGAAGCTTCACGTGGCTAAAAGCAAAGGCTCTGGGGGCAAATGTCCATTGATACATCTGCAACAATGCAGGGAAGCAGATTTAAAATCCAGAGAAAACGTAGTAGAATTCACGGCCAAAAACGATAGGGAGGAATGTTCACGAGGACATGGGGGCTTAAAAAATAAACAAATTCTAAGTGGTCAAACTCCAGTGATCTTGAGGAAGAAAGCGTAAAGCCCTGTTTGATGAACACCAAGCATCTAACAAATCCTTCGCCCACCTGGACACTCATTCTGGACATAAGGAAACTGAGTCTCATCAGTTACAAGCTACATATCTAGTAGGTGGAGGCAAGGCTTAAACCACGGTGACTCCAGAGCCTCTTTCCACTGCATCCCCCCCCCCCCCCCCCGTCCCCATGCCTCTCATTGGAAACTAAGCGAACTGCTGAACCCACAGAGTGGGGATGGATGGATCTCCGCCTGGATTTTCAGGTTGAGACGAAACAGACCGACCCGTGTGCCGGGCCAAAGGCTACTTAGTAAGACGAGGTACTGAAGCAGAAACCAGGAGACAGTTAATCAAGATGGCTAGCATCAGCTGGGTGTGGGAAAGGGAGGGGAGAGGGTAGCACATAGAAACGGTGCATGTCTGGCTTTTTCCTACCATGCAATCTGCAAATGACTTCATGAAGACGAAATGGAAGATGTGAACAATCAAGCATCCTAATCACATTTGCTCCTGACTAATCTGTGCGGACATTTCTCAGTGGTCTTCAACCCTGGCCGCATGAGCCACCTGGGCAGTTTTCAATAGAGCAGACGCCAGGCTTGCTTCTTTATTTAAAGGTTCTTCTACCTGGCTTACTTAAAAGTCAGACCTCTTCCACTTCGCAAGAATGTTTCATCTGCCCAGGCTTGCTTGCTTGGGACAGTGGCAAAAATTTTATAGAGGAGTTTAGAGCCCACTATCTGGTCGTTTCAGGGTGTGTGTGTGTCTAGCATCTGCATAGGACTGACACATTCATTGTCAAAGGGAAAAAGGCAGGACTGAGACCTGTGGGTTGGGAAATCAGAGGTTCCACCACTAACCTTTTTAAAAAACTGAAGCTTAATTCCACAGTAGAAAATTTCCAGTTTCTGATAGAAACCTAAATCGATCTTAAAATACAGAATAGCAAACACCATTTAGCTTCTGTGTAAGTGTCCTTGTGTATCAGAGTCCTTTGTGAGCTGAGCATGAGCTGTCTGTCCCTCCACTAGGTGGTGTCTTGAAATCCTTCCACTGTTTTTTTTTTTGCGGTACGTGGGCCTCTCACTGCTGTGGCCTCTCCCGTTGTGGAGCACAGGCTCCGGACGCGTGGGCTCAGCGGCCATGGCTCACGGGCCCAGCCGCTCTGCGGCATATGGGATCTTCCCAGACGGGGGCACGAACCTGTGTCTCCTGCATCGGCAGGCGGACTCTCAACCACTGCGCCACCAGGGAAGTCCCTTCCACTGTTTTTCATACTTGGTCTTCTCCCTTCTCGGTGGGTATCCTTGCTTGGCCAGTGTCCACCAGACACCTTCACCTTGAGGTTTCTAAGCTGTCGTGAAATGGAAAAGCAGTTGCTCAACCACGTGAGAAATGTGTGTCCCAGAAGCATACAGAAGCTCCCAGCAAGAGGTTCTACTCAGTGAATCCACTGCCACACCGCAGTGCTAGTTTTGTCTGCCCAGATACAGGCCTGGTTCTCGTTCCAGACATCGAGGCTGCAACTGAGACTCCAGATAAAAGAACATCGATCCAGCATTAACTTCCATCATTTCCATTTGATAAAGACCAGTGGCCTCTAAAAGGCCAAAAGAGATCATACTTTCTAACAAGCCACAACCAAATGGCACTGGCTGAACTGTGTCTGGGTTCTTACCTGTCTTTGTAAAGTTTATTTCAGAATGTCAGGCATGTTCAAAGGATTACCGAAAAGCTTAGCCACATTACGGAGCTTTTTAAAGTTTATATTAACCAACTACAGAACCCCAGAAAGATGATAAAATAATAAAGTTTTGACCCAACATTTGAAATTCCACCTTTAGTTCAGGGATGAAAAACCTACTTTTCTTAAAAAAGAGTTTACTAAAGGGCACCAGAGAATAATGTTTTTAGAAAGCATCCTGTAAATTTTTCTTTCACTTCACTGATTTCAACAGGATGAGGTCCATTATTGCAATAGCCTATTTTAGCAGCGATTAAGGATTAAAGGGCAGGCTGCCCGCCACGGATCACACCTGCTGGTCGTCCCCAAATCACAGCTCAGTCACAAAGTGACTGTACAGGTGTGTGAAGGCACAGGTTATGCCGAAGAGGAAAACACACGTAACCACGGGTGACGTACTGAGTGCAAACTGCGTACGTGGGCAGCATTGGGCTAAGGAATCATCTACTAGTTCCTGGGGACATGCAGGGAGGTGAGAGCAGTTCTCATCTTCCAGTTGAGGTTGAGGGAAGTTATGCTCAAGGCCCATGGGTGGTTAAGCTACCAGGCAGGATTCTAAATTGTTAGATCAGAAATGAACAAACCTGAAAGAATGAGGTAGATTTCTAAGTTCTGACTGAAAAGGATGTCAACATCGTATTGTTCGGTGAAGAGAGAACGTTTTGGCAAAACTGAAGAGAGTATCTGAAAATACCACTGGCCTCCTTTTTATTCCCTTAACACTTTGCAGTGTGGTCCGGGCACCAGCAGCACCAGTGTTCCCTGGGAGTGTTTCTATTTTTTTCTTTTTTCTTTGGCCCTTAGTTCCCCAACCAGGGATTGAACCCTTGCCAAACCCCTGCCCCACCCTTGCCCCCTGTAGTGGAAGCACAGAGTCTTAACCACTGGACCACCAGGAAAGCCCCCTCCTCTCGTTTCTTTTAACTCTGCTCTACGTCCCCTCCTCAGAGGTCTCCCCTGACCCATGTGAAAAGCACCCTCTATCTGCTTCTTTCCCACAGCAACTGTCCCTCCTGAAATCACACGTCAGTTTATCACCTGTTCCTTCTACTACACTGGAACCTCCATCCAGGCCGGGACTCAGTATCCCTAGCACCTAAGGCAGCAGCTGGGACACGAGGGTCTGAAAGAGGTTTAACGAGGGACTATTTTATATTCAGGACTGCGTACAGTGCAAAGATAACGAAACTGAACTGTAACAGTGGAGATCCCTGGGAAGTGGAGAGGGAGACTGAGGGGACAAAGGACACAGCCCTTCTACCCTTCTGTGCTTCGAGCAGTTTGTCAAAGGAGTACGCACTGTTGTTATAATTTATCAGACACTTTTCAAATAATTTATCCAACCATCTCAAGACACACCAGGCCACAAGAACAAAGCAGATTACACCTTTCCTTCTAAAAAGGTTTTAGGTTTTATTCGTTTATCAGACTACACTTCAATAAATAAGAAATCATTTTCTTTTAAGGGCCTGTCTGTTTCTCGTGGAAATGCTATGAGAAGAATTTTATTTTTGAAACTCAGGTGTTACAACTATATCACGTTTGGACTATACATTATCCCACTAGCAGGCCAGGCCCAGAGACGGCCTGCCTGATTCTTGAAGTGCTGCAGACCCTCACGCTTGGTTTAGAATGATCACCACGAGAAGCAGAGAGACTGAGCACACTCAAATCAGAGTCCACAAAAGAAAACAATCTTCACTGATGAATCGTTTATTCAAACAAGACAAAAACGTCTCCACATTGTTTCCTTTTATACAGAAAGTGGAACATTGCAAATATATTAGCTTTTCTCTTTTTCAACAGAATTTATTTCTGTCTGGTCCCAGGAATTGCCCTTCATTTTAGGATTCACGTTTTAGTAACACATATGCACCCATTACAGCCAAAAGAGCGTACTGCAAAGAAAACACAGCGGAAAATTACCGTGAGGACTACAAACAAATTTGGTCTATAAATGTATTCAGATAAAGTCTGGTCAATACTGGACTGAGGACAGGATCAAAAGATGACCTCTTCCACATGCTTTGTTCTCGAAATGAGCTGTTCAATAACACGTAACAGTTAAAACCCCCAAATATATTGATGGACCAAGGATCACACACCCAACAAACACTGCTAATGTGCTACTCATTCATGTGTAGGTTTCCCACTGTGCTTCAAGTGATTAAAAAAACATATGGGGGCTTCCCTGGTGGCGCAGCGGTTGAGAGTCCGCCTGCCGATGCAGGGGACACGGGTTCATGCCCCGGTCCGGGAGGATCCCACATGCCATGGAGCGGCTGGGCCTGTGAGCCATGGCCGCTGAGCCTGCGCGTCCGGAGCCTGTGCTCCGCAACGGGAGAGGCCACAACAGTGAGAGGCCCGCGTACCGCAAAAAATATATATATATATACTTATGGATACTATTTTTGTTGAAGTTGGGAGATAAGCATTACTGGGCTTATTGTACAACTTTTTTCATATGTTTAAAGATTTCCATAATAAAAAGCAAAAACTATATAGGTGCCATTTTAGAACACACTATATAAACATAAAAGGTGGAAGTACTTACTTTCAATAATTAATTTCAATAATTTAAAACATAATTAAAATGAGTATATTAATTTGTCATTAACTACAAATACTCTGCAGAAGAATTAGCTAGCAGAACATTCTTAACAGACTGCATCTTTACAGTTGCATGTATAAAAGCGCCAGTATTTTCTTAAAAAATAAAGACGTACACATAAATTCCTACCTTGAATTTTGGATAGTCGTTCATTATTATGGTGACCATACCAACATATGGTAAAAACCTAAATTGTGGGATAAAAAGCCAGAAGTGTAAAAAGTGTTTGTAATATAATGATAGCAATACTTGAAAACACTATAAATCAGCATAGGAAAACGTCTTCCTTGGGAACAACACTGATTGGGGCCATAAAACAATATTCACTCCTGTCTCAGAAGGTTTTATTAGTAAAAAGCATTAGCGCTAACAGCCAGGACAACTTTTTAAGAAGGCAAATTAGGATCTAGAGATGCTACTTGTCTTCACTTGCTGCATTTCACCCTAACAGAATGAAAATAATTAGTTGAGCCACTTGTACAACAGAAAGGGCAAATCGAGTTCTTAATTTTTCTTAGTAGAGATGTAAGATTCAGATAGCCTATATATAAACTGCTGTGCGAGAGAGCTTTGAAAGCACATGAATAATTACTGGATTGGCCAAAAAGTTCGTTCGGGTTTAAATCTTACGGGAAAACCTGAACAAACTTTTTGGCAACCCAATAGTTTGTAACTGAAGGAATCCTCATCATTTTCATTGCACAGCACTTTTCAGATGTAACAAAGAAGTCGGTTGGGCAGTGGACACAAATGTGAATCCCGTAATTTATACCCAAACATGATTATGATCCCAGAGCGGATAAGCCAGGATAAACCAGCCAATGATCATGCTGACAAAATTAATGTCAATATGGAATCAGTTTGACCCAAGTGTCCATCATGTCACTGATAGGAAACAAGGTAACACTCCCTTAGTACCCTCCAGTCTGCTTGAAAATCAGTGGCATCAACCTCTCACTTATACACAGCCTCTCACCAGAGTGTCTAGAAATACAGGACTGACCAGCTGCAGGTCTCTGTCATCTCCCTGCAGATATCCAGGTGGGATTATTGCAACAGAGGAGAAATGGTTAAAAGGTGAGCAGAGGGAGGAAAGGGGTCGAAAGAGGCCTTAAACTACGAGCTGATGAATAAAGCTGCATCTTAGAAAATGGTCACCAGTGTTCTCCAGCCTTACACAGCTGGTAGGATTTCAATAAAAGGAGACATTTCTAGAAAGGGTTAAATATAAAAAGGGTCACCAAGAGATGGGGAGAATCTCTTTTGGTATTTAATAACAGGACAGACTCTCTGCTGTGTCAATCAGAAGCAGAACTCATGGCTGGAACAATTATGCAAAGGTGGGTATTAAAAATGTTATCACAGAACTTTTCTTAGTAGTAAAAACCAGGAGATAATCTAAATGTTGACCAAAAGAGGACTAGTGAAATCAGTTATGATTCTCAGAGGAACATTATGCAGTCGTTTAAAAAGATATAGGTGTAGGGCTTCCCTGGTGGTGCAGTGGTTGAGAGTCCGCCTGCCAAGGCAGGGGACATGGGTTCGTGCCCCAGTCCGGGAAGATCCCACATGCCGCGGAGCGGCTGGACCCGTGAGCCATGGCTGCTGAGCCTGTGCGTCCGGAGCCTGTGCTCCACAACGGGAGAGGCCACAACAGTGAGAGGCCCGCGTACCGCAAAAAAAAAAAAAAAAAGATATAGGTGTAGATTTGACACAGAAAGCTATGTGCAACCTTCTCTTGGGTGAAAAAATAAAACTCTTCTATGTAAAATTATATATGCATACACACATCTATATAGGTACAAGGAATACCTAGAATATTCATCACAGTGTTACACAGTAGTTATTTCTGAAAGGATTTCTTATAATTGTTATTTAAAATCTATAAATAATCTCTAGGTGAGGATTTATTTCAAAAATAGAATTAAACCCATGATACAGATAGCATACTTGCATTCAGCTTTAGATTTCAGGTCCTTAGGAAGTTCTGAATTTTGTTTAGTCTTTACAGTACAAAGAATAACTGCTTACAACTCTCCTGACGTATAATCTTTGTAATGTATAATTCTATTAACCTTGGTTTCTTTGTTTCTAAATATTTTTCTGGTTTCTGAATCTTCTGTATAACTTAAAAGTTAATCCTCACTCACCCTCTGGCTCTCCCCACCACATCCTTCTTTTCAAGCCAGTTCTGGCCTTCTTTGTACAAGCCTCTATCGTCAACTTCATTATTATCTCCTTTAGTCAGAAATTTGATGTCTCCATTATCTCTGGAAAGCAAAACAATGTCCTTTCAAAAATTATTTTCAGCACAGCATCGTTAGAAAAGTATTAGCTTGGGCAACACTTCACAGGCAGATTTGGGCACTGAGAAAAGCAGTCAAAGATAACTTGATCTTTCTTGGTCTAAGATGCTTGCTGGCAGACAACCATTCAACTAAAGCACAAATCTAATGACAATTTTGTAGACTTAAATTCTAAAACACTTAAGTTACCCTGATAACCAAAAAGCATGGCGAAGCACAAGGGCACCAGGAAGGCAATGCTTAGCTCCAGCATCTGTTTCCATCCATTCTTCATCCCCACAGACCAACTGGTTAACACAGATTATATTCCTCTTCACTCGACACATGAACTTGGTCCCAGATTACACAGATTTGAGCACAAGGTAATTCAAACACAAATGTGCTCTTAGCTCTCCTCAAGCTTATTTTTCCTTACCAAATGTGGGATGTGTTAATGCCTTATTTCCTTCACCACTGTGCAAAGTGGATTACAATCCAGTTTGCAAACAAACAGGAATTACAAACGGCATAAAACCACTGTGTTAAAGAGACAGGGGGGATTCATTTTAAACATTGTAAACTGGTGCTTACACAGCCTTGATACTAGAAACACAATATTATAGCCTTATAGAGCTATAAAGAGGGTCTTTTTTCAATAAGACAAATGAGAAAATGCACTAAATAATCTGATAAAATATTAAAAGCCCACAAAGATTTGAAACCACGCCCAAAAGAGCGAGCGGATTTGTAGCCATGGTTATAAAATAAATTAAGAGTAGAAAAACCCGGGCCATCTCTCATAATTCACGAAAGCAAAGCATCATTATTTCCTTAACTTTGAACAATTTCTCATCTTTGTTTTTTTTTATTTTAATAATATATTTTATTTAACTCAATATATCAAAAGTATTCCTTCAACATATAATCAATCTAAAAGTATTATTGAGATAGTCTCTGTCTTTTTTGGTACTAAGTCTTTGAAACCTGGTGTATATTTCACACTAGTTACATTTCAAGTGCTCAGTAACCATATATTGCGGGTGGCGAACTCATTGGCTAGTGCAGCTCTACAGGAAATGCACAATTTCCCATCTTTGGACATTGTTTTAAAATCAGGTGAGAGTTCTGTCGCATCATGACTGAGCGTATTTCTTCATCAGTAAGTTAACAAGTACTACTAACAAGGTAATGTTAGTGCAATACCAGTGTTTTAACACAAACTGAAACATCATTCTAATGTTTAGAGTAAAATGAAGTGAATATTTTTAGTATCAAACATCTTTGGGGAATACCTGGAAGCAGTGAATGGAATAAGAATCTCATACCAGAAATGTACAAATAGTTAGACACACAAACACAAACACACACACACACACAGAGAATGAGCAATGCTCCATTATTTAAAAAATACAAATATATATACCTAACTTTAATCCCATAACTCATGCAGGTAAAATGCTATACTAAGCTGCATAAAGGTAAATGAATAACCACGTATGTAACGTTTTCGCTAATCACGTGACTGTACTCTCTCATGGAAACTTAATACGTTTGAGCTAGAAGTCATTGTTTCTGGTTCCCAATAAGTGTTTTAATAAGTCATCACTGGCATTTAAGGAAAAGGCAAAGCCATCTGTGGTGGGGAGAATTAATGCAGGATATGCAATGATCAAATCATGGGAAGAGATGGGGAAAGGAATTTTTATTCATCCAGGGCTAATATTACTGCTGAGAATGCCAGTTTGTCCAAAGTGACACTGAGAAACAGGTAGCTTTCTGCATTTCAGAAGATAATTCTCTTACGAAAATTATCAATTACCATGAGATTTGATTTTCTTTGAGACTCCTTCAAATAGCTAATATTCTGCAAGAATACATTCCAGTGTACATTGTGCAGCAATTCGTTTTTCAAGTGCTTTAGTAAACATCAGTTCATTTCATTCACATAATCACCCTGTGAGTTACTGTGGGTAAAGTATTATTCCCATCTTACAGACTCAGTTAAGTAGCAGGTTCAAAGTCACCCAATTACTAAATGGCAAAACTAGGAACATAATCCAGTGTTCCTGCTACTTTCTAATCAACCATTCAAACTGTCCACAGTTGTGTCTACAAAACAAAACCAAAGAGAAGTAAAGCCTCTTTACTTTTCATGAACTTTGATTACTCTGTGAACTATTGGAATGTCTCGGCCTTCGACTTTAAAAACAACGATTTCACCAGCTCTAATCGGGTCTTCTCGGAAATTTGTTAGGAACAGAAGGTCGCCCCTGTGAAAGGCGGGCTCCATGCTGCCACTGGAAAGAAACACAAAGTCACATCAGAATTATGTTCACACCAGGTGAATATTTCAACCCATAAAGAATACAACAAACATACCACTTAGAATATCCGCTTTCATCAACAGTCAAGCAGGTCTCTGATATAAAACAAACCACAGCAATTTCCTTCTGATGGCTCAAGGTGATAATGGTGAGAAAGGGAGCGATTTCTTCTTGGATTTGAATATGAAAAGGGCACTAGCGGGTAGCTCTGCAGTTTGTATTAGGTAGAAAAAGAACTAAGAAAAATGTGGACTCTTCGAAGTAAAAGCCAATGATGGCTAAAATGCTTAGGATAATTTCTTCACCTACTGCTTCATCTTTACTCCTTTGACAAAATTCCTGAAGACATGCAGTGGGAAGAAGTTTCTAGAAAACCATCTCAGTCTGTGATAACAAGGACAGCAGTTTAAAAAAAAAAACTCCCTGAACAAGTCTCAGAGGCAGGATGAGTACGCTGAAGTTTGGCAGCAAGAGTCATTATCGTGCCCCATTAGGAAGGCAGTCCTTTGAAATGTTTCACTAATAACAACTTACTCTTGCTTTCCTCAAGGGCCAGGGATTCCCCCAAGGTCAGTGTTCCCCAAGGTCACACATCCCTCATGATGTCAACAGTTTATACTGACAAGCCAAATTGCTTTAGAATTGTAAAGGATGCTTTAAAAAAAAAAAAGTCCCCATGTACTGCAATTTCACAATAATCTCTGCACGCCAGTGTGTCTGTGTGATTGAAGAAGGGCTGGAACACCTCGGACCGAGTTCTGGCTCTGCCAAAAGTAACTGTGAGATGCGGGCGACTTGGCCTTGTTGGACCTCAGCTTCCATATTTGTTGGGCCCATCTCAATTTGAGGGGCTTAACTTTTTCTTTTTTTCAAAAGCCTTAAAATCCTTCCTTCAAATGAAATCTTACCAGGTAAAATATAGTCACATAAAGTACATAAAAGTGGAGCTGTCACAACCGAAGCAAGGCTAAGGTGTCTATAGTCCGTGAGCTTGGTCACCTTTTCCCTCCTAACCCATCCACCTGGACCCTAGGGCACCCCTGGAGCACAGTGTAAACACCAGTGAATTAGAGGCCCCCTCAGCTCTGTGTGTGAACCATGCCATCCTCAGGCTCCTAAGTTTATGAAAATGCTGCATCTCTAGAAGCAGGCCCCTTGGCCAGCCACAGAAGGGTGGCCTGGTGAAGCCCGGGCCAGAGCTGTTGCCCCATCACGTGACAGCGGGGCCCAGAGGAGGGAAAGGGCACTGGCTTGGGGGACAAGAAGCCTGCGTGCTGGTTCTCCCGCTCTGGCCAGCGGTGACCCGGCCCGCGTCACTGCTCCAGCCCGCTGCTCCCCGTGGAACAACAGGGCTCCACTCCCACTGCAGGGAGACTCAGCGATCTAAGGCACCGTGAGCAGAGCATCTCCAAGCACCTAAGGGCTCACAAACATGCTATTTAATTTCAAGTTGATGGTTAAGTTTTTCCCCTTGGATGACTTCATGGCTCTGGGAAGTTAAAGTATAAACGGTTCTAAGATGAATACGCTGTGCTTTCTAAGAGTAAAAGTCTTGAGAGTCTTGAGAAGAGAGGAGTCAGCTACCACAGCGCTGCTGAAGAAACCTAAGCAAACACCAGACACCATGCTGGGCACAGACTCCCTGCCCATGCGGGACAAAGAGAACCAAGTAAGTTTTAAATTAGTTATGTTTAAAAATCAATGTGTACACAAATAATGCATTATTGCTATCTTATTAAAATGTCATTTAACATGGATTAAAACATGAAAGTGAATCACATTGCACTGGACCACAAGCATCAACATGATGAAAGGCCTCAACTGTCTATTGAAAAAGATTTTTCAACAAAAGCCAAAAAAAAAAGAAACCTTCTCAAAACAGGTATCAAGAAAGAAAACTCTAAAACTTTATCCAATTAAAACACCGAGTTTGGGTTGTCCACGCTGCTCCTGGGTCCTGGGCAGCAGTAGGACGGTTGGCAGGACCCACCTCAGCACCACCACGATGGGACTCTCGCTGCCAGTGAGGACGATCAGGCCTTTCCAGATCATGAGCGCAGAAGACACAATCATGGCAAAGTTTAAGACCTGGTAATAGAGCTGGAATGAAAAAGGCCAAACCAAAAGTAAGAACCGGTGACAGAATATTCACTAACCCAAAGCTTGTTTTAAAAACAAAAGCTGTTATTTTAGGACATGAAACTAGTTCACACAAGCTACAAAATTAGGTAGAATTTCAACTTCTGACCATGGAATGCCCATGTATCTTCTCTCCTTCCATGAGAGAAAAGGAAAAAAATTAAAAACCAGAGTAATCTGTGGGACCTGCTTTGTTAAGGCCTCTGTACGACTCTTACCTCTCCAGAATCCCCCAGAACCTTCAACCCTGAGGGGACCCACCACTCAGGTTCTATGGCTCGGCCTCCCGCTCTAGTGCAGAGGGCGGAGGTCTAACCTGAGAGCCCCGACATGCCCACAGCTCACCCAGAACACTCCTCAGCCCCACGGCCAGAAGGGTCCCGAATGAGGTGCAGAATCCTAGTCTTCCAGCACTCTGTCCTACACAAGGTTATTCTGCTTCGGAAATTACAATTCGAAAGTGAACAGAAACTGGAAACACCTAGATGTTTAGGGTTTTCATAAATGTTTTAAATGATGAGCATCAAACATTTGGTTAAGAACACGGCAGGAAGGCCACCGAGTCCGCATCTAGTTCTAAGCCGCCCTCGCTCCACCGGAGACCACAGAGGGCCCACAGGGCTGCCCGCCCTCACTGTGCCCCAGGACGGCTCCGACTGTGGCACCTGCCTCGGCCTGCCTCCTGCACTTGCTCTGGGTGATCTGAAGAGCGTGGATGGCCCACCCAACACTCTGGTGTCTCAATTCCTGGGCCTCCTCGCCTCCAATGACCCTCTCCCTCCGCCTGAACCGTCCACTCTCAGCGGCATACCTGGCCCTGAAACTACTCAATCCCCCACCACGTCTCTAGCTCAAGTAGCCCCTCCCCCCGGGCGCGTGAGCCTGCTCTTCTGGCCTGTGTGTTCACCTACACGGCCGGACTCCGGCCCTCCAGGGGCCTCCACCACCCACCTCCGTCTCTCCACCCTCAGCATGCAGCGTGCAGCCCCCATGAGGCCTGGCAGCCGCCTTACTCCAAGACCTTCTGTCTACCCCTCCAGAGAAGACCTCTACCTGCGAGGGGAAACCTCTGAGTAGAGTCGGAGAGGACAGCCTGGGCTCTAACTGCGTCTCAGCATTTCTGCCCAGCTCATTCATTTGAGCCCCACCTCCCCTTCCCCCTCCCGCGCATTCTGGAGACGCCTGGAACTGCCAGCCCTTGAGTCTTGGCGGCATCTGCAGCGTAAGCAGTGGAGACTCATTCCTCCACGTCCCCCCACTGCTGGTTCCAGCTGTCAGTTGCCACTCTTCTGTTTTCCAGCTTCTAGTATTTGATTGCTCTTGTTTCCCTTTCTGGGCTTCCTATCTTGGAGTAACTGATGACTTTTTAAAATCCCTTTACTATATACAGTTTTAGTGGTGTTTCAGAGCAAGTGAGATTAGGTAGGTTAGGTCCCGTCTTAACTACCTGCTAGCTTTCCAGCTAGGACTCAGATCACATGGCTCCGGACAGTACTGTTTTCCTCAAATATCCAAATATAATTTTAACTGAGACAGAATGCAGGGTTATGGACTCTTTTTGAGGATCGAATACAGTTTAAAATGCAGTTTTAAGCACAGTTTAAATATAGTTTTAAATAGTCTTAAAAATGCACAAGGCCTGGAGAAATGGGGGCTGAAGACACTCAGGAAGGCCCAGGAGGCATGTGGCAGGTGGATTTACACGCTTCTGACTTTGAAAGTGTAGACCAGCCTTTACAGCAGCGGTTCTCAAACTTCAGTGTGCACTAGCATCCCCACGTGGGGCCTGAGAATTTGCATTTCAAACAAGTTCCCAAGTGACCCTGAAGCTGCTGGTCCAGGGACCACAGTGTGAGAACCGCTGTTCTCTACCATTGGTTCGCAACCTTGGCTGCACGTTAGAATCACCTGGAGAGCCTTTGGAACACGGTACACCTGGTCTCCATCCAAGACCGATGGAACCAATGGGAGGGGAGGGGTGCTGGCATCCCTGTTTCTCAAACGGCTCGCAGGTGGTCCTGATGCACAGAGGCTGGACCACTGTTCTACACCTTCTCCCTCCCCTGGGCTTCAGTCTCTCCCACCTTCAGCCCTCCTTCCACCTCACATCCTCCGTAAGGCTTCTACACTCTCTCTTCACAGCCAAACCTCAGGAGCTTCTACCCTAGGTTTCTCCTCTTCCTCTCCATCTACAGTCACCCCTCAGCCTACACACCCAGTCACATGCTCACTAAATCCAACGGACAACTGTCAGTCCTCACCTTGCTGACCTTTTGGCAGCTGTCAACACAGATGATCACTTCTACAAGCTCTCCGCCCCTGGCTTCCAGGATAGCACACTGTCCACCCTCCGACCACTTTCTTTCTAATCTTCCTGCCAGTTCCTCCTCCTCTAACTGGACCTTCAAATGCCGGCACTGGCACCATCATGCTAACTGCTCCCAATACTGAGATTTCCAACTGCCTCCCTGACAGTCTCACTCGGATGTCTGTAAAGGCAGCACCAACCCAACACGGTCAAAACTGAACTTAGCTTCTGCAAAAAGGCTTCAGTGCTCGTGATCTCATCTCAATACATGGCATTCCCATCCACCCAGCTGTCTGCAGTCACCCCCCACCCATTCGTTCTATCCTCTCTATCTTCTAAATATGTCTGGCATTTGTTCAGTTCCTTCTATTCCCATTGCCACCACGCTCATCTAAGTCACCAGCACAGCCCGTCGGACACTGCGAGCGCCTCCTAAGCAGGCTCCCGATGTCCACGCGTGCATCTTCTGACGCGTGCTCCACGCTACACTCAGCACTGGTTTTCAAATGCACCTCTGGTCATCGGCTCATCTCTATGCCCTGCATAAGGCTCTTTGATTGCATCCCACACTCCATGCGTGAATATGATCTCTAAGTCCCTGTCTGATATATGGCCTCTCCTCTCCAGTGTCAGCTAGTAAAGCTCACTGCACTCCAGCTCCACTGGCGGGCTCTGTCAGTGATTCAGAAAGCACACGCTCCTTTCCACTCCAGGACCTTCACCGGCTACTGTCGTGGCCCAGGAGGCTCTCCTTAGCACACCTAACACTCACTCACCTTTAAGTCCTACTTTAAACATCAGTTCCCAAGGGAAGCCCTCCCTGACCTATTAGACCAGGAGTTAGCAAACTTTTTCTGTAAAGGGCCAGGTAATACATATTTTAGGTTTATGGGCCTTATCATCTCTGTTGAAATGACTCAACTCTACCATTGTAGTGGGAAGGCAGCTACAGACAATACGTAAAAGAATGAACATGGCCGAATTCCAATAAAACTTTATTTATAAAAACGGGCAGTGGGCTGGAGTTTGCCAACCTCTGCTATAGACCAGCCTGTGTCCTCCTGCTATATATTCTCACTGCATCCTGTATTTCTTTATACCATCCATCACCTTGATAATTATGCATATAATTATTTAATGCACCTTTCACACTAAACTGTAAGTTCCACAAAGGCAAGGATCATTTCAGCCTTGTTCACAGCTGTGTCCCCAGTGTTCAACACAGGCCTGGGAAAAAGTAAGTATTCAGTTTGTTGAATAAATAGTGAGAAATACACGGTGGGCACATATAAACTAGTAGTAAGAAAAACACTAAAATCGCAACAACAAAAAAGAAGTACAAGCTTACAACTATTAATATTCCAAAGAAGAAACATAAGTGGCGAATAAACACAAAGTGTTTAAACCGAATCCTGCCTCCCCCTTGCCCCTTTTCGGCCTAGTAAATGTAAAGGTTTTTTGTTTATTTGTGTGTGTGTGTGTGTGTGTGTGTGTGTGTGTGTGTGCGTGTGTGTGTGTTTTAATGCTAATACTCAGAGCGTGGCAAGCATATATTCCAGTGGTGGGGATGCAAGTTGATATAACCATTCTGAAAGCAATTTAGTGTCAAGCATTAGTATCAAGAGGTTGCTCTTGGCCCAGTAACCCTACTTCTAGGAATTCAGTTGAAACCAGTTTAAACCTAAAGGCAGATAGGGAATTACGGCCCAAAGATACTTATCACAGTCTTATTTTTAAAGGGAAAGGGAAATAAATGAGCAACAACAGAGAAATGACTGAGTAAATAACGGCAAATTACTGCACTATTCGAAACAATGAATAAAGAACTTTAATGGCAGGACGAAACACTCAAGACATATTGAGTGAAAAATGTAGGCTGCAGTAGGATCTCCCCAAACTGCTTAACAGTTTATAAAGCAAACACAAGGAGATCCCCCAAGATGCTAAGAGTCTATCTTAGCATGGTGGAATTATGAATGATGGGACTGTCTTATTTAAACTACTTTAAACTACTCTCTAGTCTTTAAAATTCCTATGATGAGCATAGATTAATTTCAAAATCTGGGAGGGGGTAGGGAAGTATTTAAAGGAAGAGCAATTTGACAAGATAGAGGCCGTTAAAATAATCATTTTGAAGAGTGTGACAAAACATGAAAACATTCTGATATGATAGGAAGGAAAAGAAAAGCAAAGCTCAAAACTGTCTCTTGCTAAAATTACAACTGTGTGCATGTATGTAATTTGAGGTAATTTTGTGAAGGTTACAAAAGTGGGGACAAAAGGTGCATTAAAATAACTTATTTGATGTAATAAATGAAAATAGGATAATAAATGTAATTCAAAATTAAAGTTACATACCATTTTTTTAACTCCTTGGCTTAAGTGTCAATAGCAAATTATCAAACTAAATTAAATTCCCAGGAGAGCAAAAAAGGAAACTGGAGTGCTAAACGGACATTGTTCAAGTGTTGAGCTATAATATGTTAAACGGTTGCTTAAAGTAAAATCAGCCTTGCTAGCCACATCAGCCTGAAGCAGAAGTTGTTCACTGGCGTTCACGTTCAAAAACTTCGCCACCTGCTCTGCTTGACCTAAAGGATTTAGTAAAGAATTGTTGCATTATGAACTGCAGCTCTGATTAGGAAAGCCCCAAGGCATGGTTTTCTATAGAGACTGCCATCTTTATACACGTTTTCAAACCATCGGGCTCCACCCTGATAAAAGAAAATTATACAATATTGCCACTTATCTAATAAAGACCACGTACTGAGAATATATTTTCCAGTATGATTTTCTATGCTTGAAAAATTCATTGAGAGGAAATAAAATCAATTCCTAAAAAAAAACTTCTCTGAGCAAGACATTTATTTGCTCAAGAGATAGCCAATTATATAGAAACCTAACAATCAAGCTAACTGCAAAACCACACATCACCCTTCCAGCACCCTGTCTTTAAGGGACCTAGTATCTAAGTCTAGGACTGAAATCCTGGAATCTAGAAAATGTAATTTTGATGGAACTACTGACAAGCTGATTGGAAATATACACCCCACATTTCACTGGTGCCTTTTCTTATTGTTCATCTTTGCCTACCAACTCTGTATGCTTGGCACTTAATCATCCCAGCAGAGTTTAGAAGCAAGCTCACAGTCTTTGTCAAGCAAAGATGAAATAGCCAATGTCTACGGGTTTTAAACAAACGTTTCAGACCAGATATTGTGGCTGACAGAGCAGCAGAAATGCCAGTGGCTGTTTTTCTTCCTCTCTTTCTCACTGCAGAAACAAAGAGTCCTTGTTTTTGCATGTGGCTCTTTCCTTAATTAACTGTAAGCAAGGGCAGCAGAAAAAGGAGGTCCCTCTTCCAAGGCTGGTGGAGCGAGCATGCCTGACAAGGTGTCACAGGATGCTATTGTGGAGGGAAAAAGAAAAAAGCAAAAGGACAAAGCTTTAAAAAAAAAAAAAAAAGGACAAGGAGGCAGCAGATTTGAGCTTCTGAATTTTAATTAGAAGACTAGCAAAATACAGACAATGCAACCAGCTACTAACGGGCCTTATCACTGAGAGTGGGAATCTACAGAGCTTTCAAAAGGCAAACTGGCTTAGCGATTGACAGATTCACCAGAAGGCGTTCACTGATAGTCTGCAGTCGGTAATCGGTACCAATTTTAGAGACATTTTTAAAACCTACCCAATTAAGTCTAGATTTTTTTAAGTAAAGCTCTACTTCCTGGAGGATTTTCTTGTAAACCACATCAATGTTCAGGGCATTAGCTGTTGGTTTTTCCAGCTAGTGATAATCTCTGCCACAACTCATCTTAATCACAGAAATTCCCAGGAGCTCAACTGACATGCACACCTAGAAGCAACCAGGTTCTCAACACAGTTCATGAGATTCAAGTCACCAAATTCCCCCACGCTACTGCACTAGTCTGAAATTCTACTCGGAAAAAAGAAAGAGAGAGGGGGACGGGGTCGGGCTAAGGAGAGGCATAAAGGAAGTCTTCTTCCGAGGCCCTCTCCCAGAGGGGTGAGAAATCAACTCCAGTTGCCCAAAGACCCCACGCTAGCTGCCTCCGATATTCAAGGTGCTGCCAGACCACGGAATCCAAGAATGAAGTTAGAGAAGACATCTGGAATCCCTTTTGGAACACTGATTCAGTCCACAATGATGGAGCACCACCAGTGAGCTCTCCCGCACGAGGAGTTTTATTTAGTCCCAGCGCCTGGCCGGGAAAACACTCCCCGGGATGGGAAGAAACCGCGTCGGGAGGCATTACTGGACAGCTCCCATCGCTAGGAAGTTCTCCCCTTTTGCCTGCTTTTCTGCCACTTCCATCCGCGGGCAGCCTCCTTCAGGACCTCAGGCCTCAGAAACCCCCCCGAGAAATCTGTTCCCTTTTCCACGGGATGGCCCTTCAAATACGTGCAGAAGGCTGTCACTCGCGGTAGAGTCATCTCTCCCCGCTTTCTCAACCACACGACCTCCAAAGGACGGGGTTCCTAGTCTCTTCCCCTTCCGGGCCACGCTCCCCTAATTGCGCTTTTGTCAGTGCAAGAAAGTGCCCACACGTGGGTCTGTGCGGATTTGAACCCAGGGCCTCCGAGAGCCCAGCCTCGGGTCGCCACCGGCCCCAGTCGCGGGGCGCTGTCCTTGCGGGAGCCCCATCCGGGGAGCTCCGACTCCCCGCTGTCTCAGCCGGTCGCGGCTTCCGGACGCGCCCCCCACGCGGGACTCCGTTACCTGGCGCTTGTTCATCTTCCTCAGATCCCCAAAGATGTCCAAGCCGGACGCAGGGAGATGCGACCCCACGGCGCCCGCGCGTACCATGCCGGGCTCTCTGGGGGCCGAAGCGGCCCGCGGGCTCCGGGTGTCACAGACAGCTGCGGAGCACCGGCCAGGCCCCCGCCCAACGGCCTTGCCGGCCACGTGACCTGAGACTCGCTCGGGCGTCTGGGAATCGTAGTCCTGCGAGTCTTAGCCACCAGTGTGCCTGGAAGGAATCAGGAGGAAGAAAACTACCACTCCCAGAATTCCGCGCGCCGAAAGCCTCGTCCAGTGAAGACCCAGGGCTCCCAGAGACTGGGGCGACCGGGCTCGGGAGCCTCGTCTGACCCTTGCGAGGGAACCTCGGGGAGCTGGTGATGCTGCATATGGCTCGGCCAGCTCGGGGAAGTGACTGCTCAAGAGCAACCGAATTCCCCAAGACTCTGGTCAGGCGCCAGGAGGACACCTAAAGCCCTCGGTATTCACCTAGCCGTGTATCTAGGCCATTGGATGACTGCGACTAGGGAAGGCGGGGCTTCTGCACTGGGGCAGGCTGTGCGGACTAGGGGAGGAGTCTAAACATGGGCTTGGCGGGTGGGCGGGGCCTGGAAGAGGCGGGAATTTTGAAGCCTCCGAGTTCCGCGCTCTGCAAGAGTAACAGGATTTGAAAGCAAGGAAACAAGAGAATACAATGATGTATCCTCTGATCATAGCTGTGTCGCAACGGATGTTAATTGAATGAAAAAATAGCCAATTAATTTTATGCACGAGGAAACAGAAGCCCAGAAAGGTTAAATGACATGGTCAAGGTAAAGTGGCAGAGTCTGGAATAGAACTCAAATTTTTAAGTTTCCAAATACTGGATTATGGTAATCCTGATCCTAGATTATATTTAGTTTATTCACTCACTCATTTATGCATTATTTATTTCATTCATTTATTCGCAAATTTTTTGGAGCATCTACTATGCACCTGGCCCTATTCTAGACACAAGAAACAATGAACATCTAGCAGCGGGAAACATAATAAATAAGTAAGTTATACAGTACCTAAGGAACGGTGATGCTATGGAAGTAGGAAAAGCAGATAAGAGAGAGGAGAAGCTCTGCGGGAAGGGAGCAGGTGGCAATTTAAAATAACCCACAAGTTGACTTACCAGGAAGCTACCGAAACGTACACTTCGGGACACTTCACTTGCAGAGGCCCCTTCCGAAGCCTTGAAGAAAAATGGTCATATGGTTTTGTAAGAGTTTAAAAAGCAAGATATTTGGGACTTCCCCGGTGGTCCAGTGGTTAAGACTCCACGCTCCTAGTGCAGGGGGCCCGGGTTTGATCCCTGATCTGGGAACTAGGTCCCACATGCTGCAACTAAAGGTCCTGCACACGGCAACGAAGATCCCATGTGCCACAACCAAGACCCGGTGCAGCCAAATAAATAAATAAATATTTTTTTAAATATTAAAAAAGCAAGATATTTGAATCGCTATTGGTTGATTCCCATTTCTTTGCATTCCAACTTCCCCTCCATCATACTTCCCTTCATGCTGGAGGGACAAGGAACATTTTGAGGATCCAGCTAAGGAGAGGTTGAGTTGGAGATACATTTAGTTTGGGTTTAGTAGATATATTTCTGTGGTTCATGGCTATTTCCTGTCATCCTTTTGTAGGAATGGCTTCTAGGAATACTACCACCCACTGTACCAATTCACCTGACATCGTGGCAGGAAGTTGCACTAGAGGTGGTATCCTGATATGAGGGTCTCCTACAGCACCTGGCCTTGGAAGTATGTGGATAATAGAAAAGAAACAAGGTTTGAGAGGTATGGAGCCAGAAGCTAATCTGCATAAAAATTTTCCAAACATCAGATGTATAATATACAATTGTCATCAGCCAATCAGGAAGATAGGGTGATCATTAAAACCAGCACTAACTGTTGCTGGAACAAAGATGGTAGAAATGAAAGTATTTAGATGTGTTCAGATTCTGGATATATTTTGAAGGTAGAGTCCTCAGGATTTTTTGAAAGAATAGATACAGAGTATGAGAGAAGAAAAGAAGTTAAGGCTGACTCCAAGGTTTTTAGCCTGAGGAACTGGAAGGATAGAGTTGCCCTCAACTGAGGCAAGGAAAGCTATAGGCAGAGCAGGTTTGCAGGAGAAGGGTGAGAATTCACATTCGCTGTGACCAGCAAATGTGGCGCCCAGGTTTTACCCATCCAATATCCTTAGGGCACATCCTTCAGACTTTGCCTCCATGCTCCTGCATATGTTGAGCACTGGGTAAGGAGCAAAGCAGAACGACATTGAGTGGAAATCCCCAGGTACCTTCCAATCTTGGACTAGTTGATTAACTTCCATGAACCCTTTTCCTTATCCATAAACTAAAAACTACATTGGTTACAGTCACTTTGGAAGACAGTTTGTTAATTTCTTACATAGTCTTAACTATAAGATCCAGCAATCATGCTCCTTGGTATTTACCCAAAAGAGTTGAAAACCTGTGTCCACACAAAACCTGCCCATGAATGTTTATAGCAGCTTTACTCATAATTGTCAAAGAAGCAACCAAGATATCCTTCAGTGGTCAAATGGAGAAACAAACTGTGATACATCCAGACCGTGGAATATTATTCAATGCTAAAAAGAGATGAGCTATCAAGACATGAAAAGATATGAAGGAAACTTAAATGCATTCTACTAAGTGAAAGAAGCCAATTTGAAAAGGCTTCCTATGATATGATTCCCACTATATGACATTCTGGAAAAGTCAAAACTATGGAGACAGGAAAAAGATCGATGGTTGCCAGGGGTTAGTGGGGACAATGAATAGGCAGAGCACAGAGGGCAGTGAAACTACTTTGTCTGATGCTATACTGATGTATAATGGACACATGCCATTATACATTTGTTCCAGTGGCATGTGAGACACCCAGCGATCCTCAGCCTCCAACAAGTCTCCTCAGCGCCACAAAGGATGGTTCCCTAGCAAGTGTAAGTAGCACTCCAGGGTGTAGCTTCCCAGGGGGTCTCCTCAGTACCAGCTTCCTCCTTCCCAGCCCCAGTCTGTCACACCTCAGAGAACTTCTCCACGATCAGGTGGCATATATCTTAACTCTTTGCCTAGGACCTACGGCTATATACAGGAGTGACTGCACACTGAGGAAGAGGAAATACCCAGGTCTTTGGGAGATCACTCTACATTGTCTCTGAATTGACTTTATATTCCTAGAGACCTAAAATGTGACTGTGCCCACAAGTCAAAGTAGGAGCTTATAGTGATCAGGTGATAGACTAAGTCTTAGCTCAAATTTGACTCACAGTGGAACTTGTTGGTGTATGGACTCACCTGTGGTCCATTTCCTCAGTTCTTGGATGTGTATTTGGAAAAGACATACTTCCCCAATCTAAGAATCCCCACGTTCTCTCTCTGATCCAGTAAGGGCCATTATCGTAGGAAGAGCTAAGTAAAAGCCAAAAGATTGTCCCTTCCCTACCAAGATACTAAACCAGAAGCAAAATCCCATCCCTGGGGGAGTTACAGTGATCCAGGCCACCATTAAAGGATTAAAAGATGCAGGGATGGTGATATCCATCACATCTCCATTAACTCACATGTTCAGCCTGTGCAGAAGTTGCATGCAGAACAAGAAAAAAGTTTAAAAAAAAAAAGAAAAAAGAAAAGAAAAGAAAAATAAAGAAGTTGCATGGATCTTGGAGAATGGCTATGGACTACTGTAAACTTAATCAGGTGGTGACTCCAATTGTAGCCGCTATCCCACACTTTTTCCATGAGCAAATCAACACAGCCCCTGGCACTTGATATGCAGCTATTGTCCTAAATAAGTCTTTTTTCCATGCCAATTTGTAAGGACCACCATATGCAATTTGCTTTTACCTGGCAAGGCCATCAGTATACCTTCATAGTCTTGCCTTGGAATTATGTCAACTTTCCTGCTCTCTGCCATAATGTTGTTTCCAGAGATCTTGACACTCTTGACACACCATGACACTCTGAAAAACATCACATTGTTCCATTACATTGATCAAATTACACTGGCTGGAGCTGATGAACATGTGGTATAAGTACCTTTTTTTTTTGGCTGCACCATGCAGGTTGTGGGATCTCAGTTCCCCCACCAGGGATTGAACCCAGGCCCCAGGCCATGGTAGTGAAAGCTCAGAATCCTAACCACAGGACCACCAGGGAACTCCAAGGAAGTAGTAAGTACTTTTGGTGCCTTGCATGTTGCCTCACTCCCTAGAGGGAATGAGAAAAAAAATGTTCACTTTTGCCATCTTAGTGAAGTTTCTGGAAGTTCAATAGTCTGGATCGTGTTGAGATATCCCTTTCAAGGTGAAAGACCAGTTGCTGCACATCTAAACAATTACCATGAATAAAGAGAACAACACTGGGGGGTATTTTTAGAATTTGGAGTCGACGCAGACCACTTTGAGTGTGTTATGTTGCCCCACCTACAAAGTGACCATAAGGCTGCCAGTTTTAAGAGGGAACCATGACAAGAGAAGATTTTGCAGCAACTTCAGCTCCAGTGTAAGCTGCTCTACCACTTAGATTGTATGAGCCAACAGATACAATAATAAAGGGTTATAACACAACATCAAAGTGTTGTGGCAAATAAGAATGCTCTTTGAAAACTCCAGAACGCACCAAAAGAGCATCACAGAGCAGACTTTTAGGATTTTGGAGTTAATGTACGCCCTCCTCTGTAGACACCTATTCTTCTTATTATTATTATTTTGGCAATGCCCCCCGGCTTGTGTGTTCCCCAACCAGGGACTGAGGCCCAGCCACGTCAGTGAAAGCGTCAAGTCCTAACCACTGGACAGTCAGGGAACTCCCATAGATACCTACTCTCCTCTTGAGAAACAACTTCTGCATTGGTCCCCCGAAGATCCTGAAAGCCCAACTGGGGTACATCAGTTGACGATGCAGCCCGAATTTTCCATCATGTCCTAGGTATTTTATGACCCACCCGAACTACAAGGATAGGTAGGTGCAGCAGCAATAGATTCTCAAGTGGGAATGGAAACTAACAAGATGGGAGAAGTTTCCTGCCCTGAGCTTGAAGTGTAGTCTTCCAACCCCAGTCTCTTCTCCCTTGTTCATTTGTTTTTAATTTATGCTGCAGTGAGTGTATATGTATAGGTGTGTGTCTTGCTAGTTCTATAAGATAAAATGCCTAGAAACTGAATTACTGAGCCAAAAAGTATGAACATCTAAAATTTTGAATTCGTTCCAGAAAGGCTGATTTCTAATTCCATACAATAGAGATTTTAGACAGTCGTGGGCTGTCAAGTTTGGAAGAGACCATAGAAATCACACACTTGAAAGCCTTTTGCCTTTTCGATGGCGAGCATAAGGCTCAGAGAGAGAGATGACTTTTCAGTGTCACACTATTAGCTAAACTTGGAGGGGGCAAAACACTTAGATTGTTGTACTGGGCTTTAAGGAATTATATTTAACATGATGGTCAGATATTGAAATCTTGTCAACCCAAGGTAAAGTGGAGCCCTGAGGCAATTCTTGGTGTGACTCTACAGTCACAGAACGGTCCTACGTTTCAAACAAAACACTCTGTGTGCTTCAGCCATGGGTGGTTTTGGAGCCTTAATCACCCAGCTATTGACCAACTGCTCCATTTAGAATCACAACCTCTAATACTTCAAAGGGATTCAGAATCCATCTGGGTCAAATTTCAACCCACAGGGGGCATCCCCTCCGAAAGACTGGACAACCATCAAGCCTCTATTGAAACATTATTGAACAGCTCCTAAATTCTCTAGGTCTGACAAATCCAAACAGGTACTCCGGGTGGTGCAGCCTGTCCTCTGCTCTTTTCTGCCCTTTGAAACCCCCCCAGGACTGCATGAGCAGACATAGTTCCAGGTGGGAGTTTCAACTTTCAGTTCGTAAGTTCAAGTTGCCACCTACAGACCAATGGTGTTGGAAACCAGTGTCAGCCCTGCACCACGAACACTGAGGAATCTCGGCTCTACTTGTGCTTCACGGAGAGAAATGGGACTCAAACGGAAGACAAACAGGAAGACATCTGACAGATGACTTGGAATCTTGTCAACCCCGGCAGGAACACTGGAGCCTGGCTGGGTAGGAATGAGTCTCATCATCTCAGATCTGAGTCAGCTGCACCTGGTTCATGGTACCAGACACCAGCTTTCTGAGCTGCACTCTGCCTTCACTGCATTCTGCATCTGTGGAAGGATATGGCTCAGAAGGACTGCACTGTTACCCAGGGATGTCATCATCAGAAGGTGGAAATCTGGGCTGCCTCTCCCCCCTCCTCAATCTCTCTCCCCCTCGGATGCCTAAGCGCTCCTGTCAAAATACACCACTTCTCAAACTGCCACCCTCTTGTATCCCAGCTGAGTCTTCTGAACGCCTCCCTGTGATTTAAGGTTGTTACAACCAGCCTTGAGGAATTGTATGCTAAGAAATGTGTCAGGAGTAGGAAGGAGAGAGGGTGGGGAGGGGGAGGGAGAGAGAGAGAGAGCAAGAGGGAGAGAAAGAGGGAGGGAGGGAGGGAGGAAGATGACATTCATTAGCCAAAAATGCTCATTTTGATTTATGTCCCCTGTTACTTGACCATCATGAGACAGTGAAATTTGGCTTCTAAGCTTAACTGTATGTTCTATGTTTTTAAAAAAAGCTGGAGAGATGTTTTCTTACATTTGCTACATCTGTGAGGCTGATACATTCTGCAAGAGTTTGATAGACACAGGAAGCAACCCTCTGTGATGCTGGGTACCCTGGAATAAGACTCAGGAGTTCTGGGCTGTCCTCCTGGCTGTGCCCACACATAGCAGTGTCACCATGAATCACCCATCTTTCTCCTTGGGACACAGTTTCCTCATCTATAGAAACAAAGTTGTGACCTCCAATGTTTCATGGCAACTGTTAAGTCTCACAGTCATGGCTGCCGGGGAATAAAAATCTACATTCCTATAACTTAGAAAAGTTATAGTAAAGCCCCTTTCTTCCTGGTTTGCAGAAACTTAATGTAGTCACTTTGAGTTTTAAAACTAGGTCACTTTGAGATTTTTGAAACATTCTCTCCTACCCACTTCATTGCTTCCCCAGATGGCAACTGAGGTAAGGGACGCATACCCTGAGTTTCAGGAGCCGTTGTTTGCATCTGCTTCTCCCTCTTGATCTGTCTCACACCTGTTCTAGCATCTTTGGAAATGTAGTCTGTCTCATCCAGCCCTTAGATGTGACCTCTTCCACTGCTGAGTCATTGGCTTCTGTCCTCACTGCTCCCACTGAAGTGCCCGTCGTGGCCTCCGGGCTTCATATGCATGTGCGTCACCTCAAGCCCCAGGCTTCTTTGGGTCCACAGTTCGCTCTCTTTTGGTCTTTCTTGGCTAACTTCCTGAGTGCTTCTGACGCCCAAGTGGGTATCCAGGTGAGGCACTTCTGCTCTGGAATTCTCCATCTTAGAAAAAGCATATATCTAACGTTGCTCCACCTTCAGGACTCAGATGGAAGGGGGTAGATGCAAAGACAGCCCTTTGTAATCTCTACTGATTCTCCTCTAAACTTTCCTCTCCATTCTCTCACTTAGAATTCTGAAGGGGCTTCAAAGAAAAATTGATTCCGCTAGATAGCATCCCCCTTCATAACTTTTTGGTTTTACATCGGAATGGTAACTTTGATCTTAGAAGTCAAGAATTCACCACCTTAGTCTCAGATTTTGAAACTAACTCACCTCAGTCTCTTATCCCCCAAAGTGGGTAACTCATCTTTGGCTGTCTATGATGGGACAAGGACAGACCTTGGGGAACAAAGGAACAGATTTAAAAAGTAGGACATAGGGCTTCCCTGGTGGCACAGTGGTTGAGAGTCCGCCTGCCGATGCAGGGGACACGGGTTCATGCCCCGGTCCGGGAAGATCCCACATGCCGCGGAGCGGCTGGGCCCGTGAGCCATGGCCACTGAGCCTGCGCGTCCGGAGCCTGTGCTCCACAACGGGAGAGGCCACAACAGTGAGAGGCCCGCGTACCGCAAAAAACAAAACAAAAAACAAAACAAAACAAAACAAAACAGCACAGTCTCTCTCACAAAGATGGAAAAGGTGACAAGATCAGTGGGAAGAATGAGGCAGGAATTAGAGTGAGATAGAAATGAGAATGGAGAAAAAGAGGAAATTACAAGTGGAAGAAAAAACTCCATTTGCTGGATCCAGGAGAGAAACTCAAGGAGTAGGGATAGCTGTCAAACAGAAAAGGGCCAGATAGTAATGAGAGGAGAGAAAAGGAATAAAGATGAACAGAAGGGGCACAGTGGCTGTCTGGGGTAGGAACACCCCAAAGTGGTCACTTTCCAGAAAAAGAAACTGAGGCACAAGGCAGCCACACGCCCCTCTGGCAGCGAGAGCCGCAAAGACCTGGAAGGTATCACTTCACGCCGGTGAACGTTCTCATTCCAGGTGCGGGGAGCTGCTGATCGGGAAGCAGCTTCCTTTCGGGAAGCGCTTCGGAATCTTCCCCCTGACTGTCCACAGCGGCAGTCAGCCAGGCCCGGCCAGTGGAGGGAAGAAAGCACACATCACATATCACAGCATGTGCTCCTCTCTTTTGTTTTATTTAAATCCCTATAGGAACAGGAGGCAGATAACCTTTCAATAATCTGAAATCCCAATAAAAAGCAACTCACCCTGAAAAGCACACAGTGTTTGGGAAGGCTTTGGTGTTTAGTAGACTTTAAAGATTTTCATCAGTTCTCCAATTTCTCTGTGTGCATTGGAGGCCATGAGAGGACTAATGTTAGCTGAATAAAAGGTCACTAACCCAAGAGTTGTTTTTAGCCGGATACATTTGCCATAGCAGGGTGGAAAGCTCTGGATAGATATTCAACTGCTGACAATGTTCTAGAGCAGGTGCAACCTATCGTTTCTCACACACCCAGGCAGGGAGCTCTCTTCCTCTACACTTGCTTGAAAATGTTTCTCTTCTCTGCTTTGATTCTTTTTTTATATTCTCACTTTCGTTTTCTCTGTCATTTACTTCCAGCTTCATCTGGCTTTGCACCCATGAACAAACCATTTAAATATGGCTTTGCTGGTTCTTAAACTTGAGTGCGCATCAGAACTATCCCGAGGGGCTGTGGAAACACTGATTGCTGGGCTCCATCCCCAGAGTTTCTGATGCAGGTGGTCTGGGGTGGAAACTGAGAATTTGCATTTCGAGCATGTTCCCGGGTGCTGCTGCTGCTACAGGGACCAGGCTAGAAAGAAGTACTTGCTTAGACGAAGCTCTGCCTTAGCCAGTGTCACTCTGCACTTTTGTATCATTGTGATACCAAGGACAGCTTCATTGTCAATGTTGCAGGACTCCATTCAAGACCCAAAGGTGTACCAATGAAGATTTTAAGGGGGACTGTGGAAATCAGGCTGAGGGCTGGGCAACACCAGAGGGCACCAAGTCTTGAGCATCTGGTCCCAAGTGGTCCCAGAGGCACTTGAACCTTTCCTCGCTCCTCAAGTGGGTGTGGGTTCCATGTTTCCCTGGGTATGTGATATCTCTGAGCTGACCCCCATGGTCGGCTTTGATCAGAGGTCCTGGAACACCCAGAGCAGCCTGGAGCTGAGCAGTTCCCCAAGCCGTCCTCTCACCAGGAGCACCAGTGCCCTCCACGACGTCTCCGTCACCAAGAATGGAGGTCCAGCCAGCATCATCCCTCAGCTCGGGTGGGGGTGGAGGTGGGGAGGGCACATCCAGGCATGTGTCTGATGCAATGGGTATTAAAAGATGCAGGAACTTTGAGGTCAAGTCAGACAGGCAGTCCTCATATGAACGATTGAAAACAAAAAATGAAACATTAGTTTCATTTCAACTTCCTCAGGAAGAAGGCAGTGGAAATCACTGAAAAGACATAAGCTGTTTTCAGTTGGAAAATATCGGATATATTAGGTTAGAAATCATAGATATATTTCCAAAAGGATTAAGTAGAAACCTTATTTTGGTCCTCACGACAATCAAAATTTCCCAGTAGGCTGGAAACCATGATTCCTCTGATGCTTCTAATTCACAGTTCAAGTCTGCAGTTTTTCTAGGAAGCTTCTGGTGAGTTTCAAAAGGCAATGGAGCCCGGCCCTGTTCCCTCAGGTGCTGCCCTCTCGTGGCCACCTGAACACCTGCACCTAAGGCTTTCTCTTGGCTTCTGCACGTCTATTTCTTCAGATCAAAGCAACCAGAGCCCAGGAATTGGCTTCTCCCACCAAAGGGAGGAAAGATGATGAAAGTCTGCCATGACACAGACCCACAGGTCTGAAACCGTTGCTGTGCTCGTTTCATAATGTTTTGCGAGCAGAGGAGGTAAGAGAAATCATCGAGGCAGGTAATAGTGATTTTTCTAGGCTATGTTAAGAGAAAATTAGGAAGGTAAGAAAGAAAACGTGTTTACGTATATGAATATATACGTCTGTTATATCATATAACTTCTCATTGCGGTGGCTTCTCTTGTTGCAGAGCACGGGCTGTAGGCGCATGGGCTTCAGTAGTTGTGGCACGTGGCCTCAGTAGTTGTGGCTCGCAGGCTCTAGAGCACAGGCTCAGTAGTTGTGGCGCACGGGCTTAGTTGCTCCACGGCATGTGGGGTCTTCCTGTTCCAGGGCTCGAACCCGTGTCCCCTGCATTGGCAGGAGGATTCTTAACCACTGCACCACCAGGGAAGCCCCCTCCTAGGATTTTATAAAGTGAGATCATGGGGTATGATCACCCTTCCAGTGCAGATCTAGTTAGAATAAAAGAAACTCCTTCACTGGACTTGGTTGATTGCTCATGTCAGACACCGATTTGCTGTGTGTCCTGAAGCACATTTGCCTCAGGTCCAGTCTCTGTAAAATAAGACATTTCCTAGGATGGGGCTCCTCCATATCTGAGAAGGCTTTCTGAGGCCATGAGCCTCATTTGATGCCAGAGGAAGAATTACCAGCTGTCTAGTCACAAGTGCATCCCATTCCCAGCGCAGATCTGGAAACCACAGGTTGCTAACCTCTTCAAGGCTCCTCTGCGTTTTCTGACCCAGAGCCGTGAAGACTCTGAGCATGTCTGCAGAACCGGGAGGGAGCGAGGGGCCTCCTGGGGGGATGCGGGGACACCGAGCAAAGCTATGGAGGAGGCAGCACATTCAGAGGAGCCCTGGCTTCCCAGGGCTCATGGTAAGACCCTCCCTTAAGCTTCCTTGGTCCTCTTTCTCCTTCAAGTGTTGAGAAAACACAAAATTCCTCTCAAAACCCTCAAGGACTACAAACACGCTAAATCATTCCCACCTTCAAAGCCCATGTCACGCTGCCGCAGACAAACTTCCGGAGAGAATTTTCCATAAACCCCCTGAGAGGTTAACTCTACCCATCTGAAAGCCACCAGAACACGGTGGCCACAAGTGTGGGCTCCGGACTCAAACTGCCCGGACTTCTATCCGGTTCCCCCACCTGGCTGTGGCCTCGGGTATGTATCTCCATGGCTCAGTGTCTCCATGTGCAAATGAGGATGAGAGTGATACTTATTTCAGAGTCTGTGTTGGTATTAAATCAGCCTTGGTTTCTGTCAAGTGCTTAGAACAGTACTTGGCATGTCACGAGCCCTCAACAAATATTGCTTATTATTGTTTTTTAAATCCCAGTTTAAGGCTAGTTTCCCAGAAATTCTATCTCCAGCCTCCCACTTAGGATCAGGCTTTCAGAGCTCTCAGGTCATTGTCATTAGGTACCTGGGGCGTGGTTTATTGTCACCCTCACCGCCGGACACTGTAAGAGCAAGGAGAGCAGAAATTGCACCTGTGCTTGTCAACGGTGTATCCCTGGTGCTTCACACAGTGCCTGGCTCAGAGCAGGGGCTAATAAACACTTGATGAATATACAGAGGAGTGGGTGAATGAATGCCCCCCTGTGTCCATGAATGAATGGAGTCTGCTGCACGGAGCCGGCGTCCCCAAATCCCTTCATGAACTCACAATGGCAGAGACCTTTGGCCAAGGAGGTTCAGGGCTTGAAAGGCTGAGGATGGCTCCCGAGGAAAACCTTTTAAGGACCCTCTTCAGGCACAAGAAAGCTCACTTTGAATCAAAGACTGTTCATGTTTTGGCAAAGTTGCTATTCACTCATGAATGTCATAAATCCAGACTCTATGATGTAGAACCAGTCCTACCACTTATTGAGTCCAGTGGTTCAAAATCACCATTAGTAGGATTTCCCTGGTGGTCTAGTGGTTAAGACTCCGCGCTTCCACTGCAGGGGGTGCAGGTTCGATCCCTGGTCGGGGAGCTAAGATCCCGCATGCCACACGGCGAGGCAAAAAAGCAAAACAAAACAAACCAAACCACCGTTACTCATTAGAAAGCTTCAGGAAGTTTTGAGGAAAGTCCAGATTACTGAGTCCCACCCAAGCTGTCAATCTCCAGGAGTTTATCCTGTATTTTTTTTTTTTTTTTTGCGGTACGCGGGCCTCTCCCTGTTGTGGCCTCTCCCGTTGCGGAGCACAGGCTCCGGACGCACAGGCTCAGCGGCCATGGCTCACAGGCCCAGCCGCTCCGCGGCGTGTGGGATCTTGGGGCACGAACCCGTGTCCCCTGCATCGGCAGGCGGACTCTCAACCACTGCGCCACCAGGGAAGCCCTATCCTGTATTTTTTAAAAGCACCTCAGGTGACTCTGCTGCAAGCGGCCTACACAGAGCAGCATCTGAGAACCATGAATCTCGTCAAATTCCATCATTTTTCAGAGAAAGAAACAGAGGCATGCTGACACCACATCAGGGTGGAGAGCACGATTTTTTTAATGAACAACGAAGTGAACCGATAACTTGTTTGGGACCAGAAAATACGATACATGCTGTGCCTTTCCAGAAACAGCACATAATACATTTTGGGGCTCATTAGCATGGCAGTAAGGCCTGATTAAAGAGCTCTGGCAGCACCGCCGCCCCTCCTACTGTGATTAGAGCAAATATGAGGTTGTTTGGCAGATTCGATCAAGTTCCCTCCTGTGTAGATTTAACGCACTTGGCTTGGGCATATTTACCAAGTTCAACACAGAATGACCCAGTGTTACTTGTCTAAGTGCTGACAGCCCCAGACACGACCTCAGTCCTCCCCACACAGGAGCTTTGAATGTGAGGGTCCTGGTTTGTGTGAACCCAGCCATCATCACTGTTGTTCTCTAACTCAGAGTTTCTCAACCTGGGCACTACGGACATTTTTTTATTGGATATTTCTGCGATTGGGGTTGGGAGGTGGCTATCCTGTGCATTGTAGGATGTTTAACAGCATCCATGGCTTCTACCCACTAAAAAACAACACAGATGTCTGCAGACATTGCCAAAGCTTCCCTGGAGAGACAAAACGACCACCCTCCCCTATCGAGGACTGCTCTAACCTTACAAATCCACCTTACAAAGAGCTCAAAGAACTCGCAGCAGCATGAGATCAGGAACTTACACGGAAGCTTTTCTCCCCCCATGGAAAAAATACAAAAGAACATTTCTATGGATTTCATGAACAAGATCCGAAAAGTGCAAGCCAAAAGGAAAGGATTGATAATTTTGCGTGCATTAAAAGGTACAGCATTCATATCCTATAGGAAGTTTCCGCAGCCTGGGAGAACGTATTTGCAGCACAATCGATAAAGGATTAGTCTTCAGAATACATAAAGGACATCTCAGAATCAATAATAAAAAGACAAACACCCGGGCTTCCCTGGTGGCGCAGTGGTTGGGAGTCCGCCTGCCGATGCAGGGGACGCGGGTTCGTGCCCCCGTCCGGGAAGATCCCACGTGCCGCGGAGCGGCTGGGCCCGTGAGCCATGGCCGCTGAGCCTGCGCGTCTGGAGCCTGTGCTCCACAACGGGAGAAGCCACAGCAGTGAGAGGCCCGCGTACCGAAAAAAAAAAAAAAGACAAACACCCAATAGCAGAATAGGAAAAAGATAGGCAGCCTGAGAAGGGGAAACTCTAAATGGCCAAAACACACATGGAAAATGCTCAAGCCCATTGGTAGACAGGGACATGCAAAGTGAAGTGATGAGATGCTATTTTAGACTCATCTGGGATTTAACAGTAACTTAACAGGTCAATAGTACCAAGTGTTGGGGAGGCTCTCTGAGTCATAGTGTCTATCCCCAATCACCACTAGTGAAGGTGTAAATTTGGAAAATCACTTTAGGAAACTGTGTGTCATTATCAGGTAAGGTTGCGTATACATACACCCTATAACTCTGCAATGACTCTCCTGACTATATACCCTGGAAAACGAGTGTGTCTCCATGAGGAAACACATACAAGGAGTTGGTTACAAACATGTTTGCAATAACAAAAAACTGAAAACAAACCGATATCTACCTACCAAGTGGTGAACTGCTAAACATTTAAGGCACACATGCACACAACAGAACACCATTCACATTCAAAGTGATGGGCTAGCTAGGTGTTTAAAGGGGAAAATCATATTTCAAAAGGATATTACGGTATGGATCAAATTATATAGTGTTTGAAAACAAAGTACTATATACCATTGATAGACACATGCATGTTATTAGTAAAAATATAAAAATGTGGGGACTTCCCTGGTGGTCCAGTGGTTAAGTCTTTGCCTTCCAATGCAGGGGGTGTGTGTTCGATCCCTGGCCGGGGAGCTAAGATCCCACATGCCTCATGACCAAAGAACCAAAACTTAAAACAGACACAGTATTGTAACAAAATTCAATAAAGACTTTAAAAATGTTCCATAGCTAAAAAAAAAGGTGGATGAAACTTGGATGAGAAGGGAGAAGCAAATGGGATGCAGGGAGATCTATCATTGTGCTCACAATGTTTTATTTTTTAAACAAAAAGAAACACATCCAAAGGAAAAGTGGCAAAATGTTAACCTACGTTTATTAGGCAAGATGGCTATGTGGGGTACCCATTGTTTCATTTTTTAGCTTGTTTGAATATTTGGAATATTTTATATTTTAAAAAAATAAACATTTAAAAATAAATACATCTGGAAAAAACAAAACTACAGAAATGAGAAGCGGATAGTTGCTAAGGGTTGGGGGTGGGAACAGAGGTTGACTATAAAAGAACTCCAGAAATTTTGAGGGGTGATGGAATTCTTCTATATCTTGCTTTTGGTGGTGATTACACAACTGTATGCATTTGTCAAAACTCACAGAAACATATACTTTTATGCTTGAATTTTACTCTATGCAAATTATATCTTAATTTTAAAAAAAGAAAAATGAAAAAGTCGTACCTAATACTGACAGGAACAACTCTAAATAACACTGTACTCTCACAAGATTAATAGAGGTGAGGACAGAAAGGACTGTCTCCTTGAAGCTCCACCCTCCTCCATACTCAGGGAAGACAATCTTTCCTAGAAATCTCCAGCACACTTCTCCTTACACCTCATTGGTCAGAGCTGAGTCACATGACCACACTTGGACCAACCATCGGCAAAGGCACATGGGAAGATGAAATTGTCCTATACTAAATATGAAACTTTCCCTCTGTCTGGGCACATTGATACTAGAACAACTTCAGAGTTTGTTTTGCAAGAGAGGAGGGGACACAAATGTGGGTAGGTTATCAAAAGTGGCTGCCTCTCAGCCTATATCAGCACCCAGCGTTGATTTAAATTCCACTCGGGGTCAAGGGACTAAAGTTATAAAGGCTTCTCACCCCTTCAAATGCCCTGGGGCTTCTCAACTTTGAGCTTCCCTGGAAGGGGTCTGGTTGGGTCATTTGGGGGGAAGATTCCTATAAAATTGAACATATCTGAAACCTCGTTGAGAGAGCCTACCTATCTGTAAAAGAAGCCTCCTGAAAAAAACACACAAAAAAACTCATCTAAAGGAAGAAAGGGTTGATTCCATCACTGTGTCAACTGACACTTCTTTAACACCAACTGTGTGCCAGTCATGGTGGTGAGGTAGAGACGTACTGGTGAACAGGACAAACGTAAAGAGGAAGTGATTGCCACACAGGTCGCCTCCATACCAGTGGCCATAGACTTAGGGCATCCAAGGGAGACAGACGTATATTAGAAAGAGGGAAATTGCAAGAGCAGTTTCTATAAAAACACGATGAGCGCCCAGCAGCCCTGCGTCAAAGCCTGAATGAGAAAGCACAGATGGCTCAAGTCGGGGCACGGGGATTTATCTGCTTGTGGCATCTGTGGAGACCGTTTGTGCTCAGAATGGACACGGTGGCCCTGAGCACCGAGGCAACTCAGCCCACATCCTGCACAGACAAGTCATGGGAGGAGGCGGCATGCTTTGGAGGGTGGTGTGGGGACATCAGCGGGTGTAGGAGGCTCTGGCCACCACCAGCAGCTCTCAGCAGCAGCTCCGATAGCAGGGAGGGGAGGGGTGGTGCAGCTGAGGAGGGCCTGCTCATTAAAAAAGGAAATAGCAGAGCCCAGGTGTTCTCAAAACAAGCAAGATGTCCCTGGACTCTCCCGAAACCAGTCAGGAGGAATTTAAGGAGGGCTGAGTTCCTTTAGATCTGCTGGGGGGTGATCCTATACTGTTGATGTGACCTATTTTTATCCACAGGTAGGTATGTGGGGATGAAACACGGATTTCAGAATTTAGGAGGAATTAGAGGAGACACCCATCAATTGACACTATACGCCCATCCTGCTGCCTCTATAAACTGGTTTGACTTTGTTATTATACACACTTCAAACATACAGAAAAATAAAGAAAATAGTGTAATGAGGTCCCATGTACCCATCACCAGCTTCAAAAACTATCACTAAATGGCCAATCTTGTTTCATCTATCCCACTTCTTCCCAATAGTATTTTGAGATAAATACTACATTTTATATCATTTTGTCCATAAATATTTCAGTAGGCATCTAGCAGATAATCACTCTAAAAACATGTAACCACAATACCACTATCACATTAAAAGATTAATAAGTCCTTAATATCATTAAATACCCAGGCAGGGCTTAAATTTCCACTGGTCCCATAAATGTCATACGCTTTTTTACAGTTTGTTATAGAATCCAAATAAGATCCACACATTCTATAAATCTTAAACTTCTAGGGAATTCTGGGTTGAAACAAGAGCCAGAACAAAATTGGACTTCTTTATCCCTACTTTATGTTTTGTGAAATTGCAATCGTGGGGAGAGTATTGTTTTCTTATTAAAAAAACGTTCAAAGGCTTTGTTGGTAATTGTTGGAAAGCTGTTTCCAAGGGCCCCGGGTTTCCTGCCTCATTAAAAGCACTTGGCAATTGGACTGCCGAGCAATGTTGGCAGGCGAGTCATTTCCCACTGGGGTCCATCGGGATCGCAGTGTTCCTTCTGTAAATGTCACCCACCCTCAACTTCTCCTCTGAGGCCTAATTAATTAAGTCAGAGGGTGCAGGTGCCGAATCGGCCACCAGGGGGCTCCCGAGGAACCCAATGAACTTCACAGTCGCCCAAAAAGCCAACTTGGTGCGCGTTTTATTACAGACTGAGCACACCCGGGTGGGACTTGGCTGCTCACTCAGGTCAGATTCTGCCAGCAGAGCAGATCAGACCTCGGGGAGATGTGGCTCGTTCCCCAAGGCCGCCTGGAAAAGGACAAGATTAGCTGTCAACTGCCCTGTCAAAGGATGTGGGGTTTGCAGCCCTCCTCACCCCAGTGGTCTTCCTTGCAAATCCACTTGAAGGCAAAGAGAGCCTATACAGGGCTTCCCTGGTGGCGCAGTGGTTGAGAGTCTGCATGCCGTCGCAGGGGACACGGGTTCGTGCCCCGGTTCGGGAAGATCCCACATGCCACGGAGCGGCTGGGCCCATGAGCCATGGCCGCTGGGCCTGCGCGTCCGGAGCCTGTGCTCCGCAACGGGAGAGGCCACAGCAGTGAGAGGCCCGCGTACCGCAAAAAAAAAAAAAAGAGAGAGCGAGCCTATACAGATGGGGAGCATTCTGTGCCAATAAGCTCCTGGTAACCCCATGGTTGTTAATAAATCCTTTGATTATTAAGTACACAAAAGGCGTTATTATAAGTGATGTTAGACATATGTAAGTAGGGACGGTCAACATGAAATTACACACACACACACACACCCCAGAAAAAAAGAAATTACACACCCAGGAAGGAACACAAGCCTGAAAACTGGGACATCCATGGTCTCCACTTGGCCTTACAAGTCTCTCCCATCTCTCTACCTCTTTGCTGGAAACTGAGGGGATAGAAGCCACTTACTAGGGTCTCTTCCTTCTCTGTTAGAGGTTGTGTTGAGGGACTGTGTTCATTTGCTAGGGCTCCTGTAACAGAGCACCACAAACTGGCTGGTTCAAAACAACAGAAATGTATCATCTCATTGTCCTGGAGGCTGGAAGCCCTAAATTAAGGTGTCACCAGGGCCATGCTCTCTCTGAGGGTTCTAGGGGAGAATCCTTCCTTGCCTCTTCCAGCTTCTGTGTCTGCTGGCAATCCTTGGTATTCTTTGGCTTGCCAATGGCCATCTTCTCCCTGTGTCTTCACATCATCTTCCCTCTGTACACGTCTGTCTCTGTGCCCAGATTTCCCCTTTTAATAAGGACACCAGACATACTGGATTAGGGCCACCCACTCCCCAACCTCCATGATCTCATTTTAACTTGACTACCTTATTTCCAAATAAGGTCACTTTCTAAGGTACCAGGGGTTTAGGACTTCATGTCTTTTTCAGGGGACACAATTCAACTCATAACATAGACCATCTCGGGAATTCCCCAGCAGTCCAGTAGTTAGGACTCGACGCTTTCACTGCCGTGGCCTGAGTTCAATCCCTGGTCAGGGAACTAAGCCGTGCAGCGCGGCCAAAATACAAAACAAAACAAAAGCAAAAACAAACAAAAAAACAAAAATAGACCATCTTGTAAAATGAACAAGGTTTGAAACACCTATAATGACAAACCCATGAACTGTGCACACCAGTGGGTCATACCATCCAGGATAAAGTTACGAGTCCACAAAGGTATCATAATAACACAAAAACAATTATAATGTACAAAACGACATACTGTGATTTTACCAAGAAAAGTGAGCATTAAAGCCTGAAGTACATTAAATTCACTACATTTGATGTTCTCCTATGATCACGGATATAGAAAATACATGCAGTATGAGACCCCCAAAATACAGATTTTTTTGCTAAAAAGTTACATTGGAGGGCAATTATTGTGCTACTAAACAGATTAACGCAGAGCTCTTTTATATAGTAAACACTCGGAACTGTTTTATATATTAAAGAACTTGTATACCTTAAACATTCACAAAAATCAGATTCACACTCCTTTTTGGGAACACAAGCCTTCGTTACATAAACAAGACCACACTTGCCTTTACTCATCAGCACCCACAAAGGGCCATCCACTCTTTCGGGTTTTACAGGAAGCTCACGGCCCTGCAGGCGCTGATCCCAGCAGGCACCGCTTCAGTTCCTGACATGGTTTCTCAATGAACAGCGTCAGGGCCAGCCCAGTGATGAAGGTCGGCAAACAGTGTCCAGAGAAAAGACAGAACTAGAGAGAAAGAGGGGCAGAGTGGACACAGTCTTACTACAAGATTCCTATTGCATTTGGAATAAGTGTACCATCCTGGCTATATGAAACAGATCTGTAAGACAAACAGCCCTAAACTTTAAAGATAAAGAGAAGAAAAGAAAGCTATTATCCTGTGCTGAAGCCCTCCCTTCAATAAAACAAAGAACAATAGGCTTTTGACAAACAAACAAACAGAAAATAAGGTTCTAATGAAGCCAATAGTTTGCATTGTTCCGGGGAGAGCAAATTGTGTTGCTACAACGAGCTGAGAGCTGGGGCTGCCTCACCATGTTGATGTCGGTGTAGTGAATAAGCATCTCCTGAAGCCCATTGTAGAGGATGATGAAGATGGGTGCGCCAAGTAGCAAGCGTAGCTCATGCTGGCCAGGAAGCTCCAGCTATCCCAGGAAAGCAGCCGGTGCACCAGACCTGGAGGGAATAGGCACCCATTCATGGAGCTTCGAGGCCCTCCCTGGGTCTGGGAAGATGCTGTGTCATCACTGCTCCCTCTGGGTTCTGCCCCTAAGGCTGTGAACTTTCTACTAAGAAGGTCTTTTTCATTATAATTTTTAAGAGCACGTACTGAAACAAACAAAAACAAAAAAAACCCAACTTCCCATTGCAGCAATATGAAAGTAGTAATAAGGGATACTAACATTGAGTTTACGGCCAGTTTAATCCTTAGTGGGTTTCAACCTCTGAGCACAAAACATTCCACATATAAAACAAGATGCAAAGTTCCTTTGCTAACCTGGGTTCTGATTCAAGGCGCACAACATGAGCTGCCAGGCCTTGGGACGAGGCTGTTAACATTGTCTGGCCTCAGACCCTTCGCCTTCTGTAACTTGGTATATCTTCTACAACTGGGTGTCCCATATGAGACCTACAAGCCACTCATGGCTATTTAAGTTAAATGAATGAAAATTTAAAACAATGAGAAATCCCTCTCTGAATAAGACCAATGGCTCTCTGCAGTGGGTTGGATAGTGGTCTCCCCAAAGCTTTGTCCACCTGGAACCTCAGAACTGGAAATAAGGGTTTTGCAGATGTAATTAAGGTAAGTAATGGGTGGTGAGATCATCCTAGATTAGGGTGGGCCCTAAATCCAAAGTGTCCTTGTGACAGACAGAAAAGGAGACACAGACACAGAGGAGAGACACAGGGAGATGGCCATGTGAAGATGGAGACAGAGATTGGAGTGGTGCGCCCACAAGTCAAGGCATGCTGAGGACACAGGAGAGGATGGAAGAGATTCCCCCTCAGAGCTTCCAGAAGGACCTTGCCAACACCTTGATTTTGAATTTCTAGCCTCCAGAACTGTGAGAGAATCAATTTCTGTTGTTTCAAGCCACAAAAAAAAAAAAAAAGAAAGAAAAGAAAACATCCAGATTAATCTTTTAAAATCACAAACCAGATCACGTCACATGGCATTTAGAATAAAATCCAGCTTCTTCCCCATGGCCTTGAAGGCCCTGCATGACCTGACCACTACCTTCGTCTCTGTCCTCATTCCCATCTCTCTCCTGCCTTGACCTTTGATCCCTATCTCACTGGTCTTCTTGCTGTTCGTCTCACCCACTAAACATATTCCAGACTGAAGAGCACTGCCTTAGCAGCCCCTCTGCCTGGAGTGCTTTTGTACCACATATCTGCAAATGAACCCCTAATCCAGTTACCCCCCCACCCCTGATTTTTTTTTTTCTTTTAATTTTTGGCCTCACTGCGCGGCTTGCAGGATCTTAGCTCCCTGACCAGGGATCGAACCCACATCCTCAGCAGTGTAAGCACGGAGTCCTAACCACTGGACCACCAGGGAAGTCCCAGCACTGAGAAGTTTTAATCAAAGGAGTGACATGGTCAGAAGGTGACTCTTGCAACTCAACAAGACCAGCATGGTCTGCCTTGGCCATGACTAAAGATGATGGAAAAGATGATCTGAACCATCAAAATCCCTTCTTGTCCTGACAGTCTCAACTGAATACGTCTTCTTCCTCAAACGTGACCACATGACCCAGCAATTCCACTACTGGGTATATATCCGAAAAAAAAACCAAAACACCAATTTGGAAAGATACATGCACCCCAGTATTCATAGCAGCATTATTTACAATTGCCAAGATATGGAAGCAACCTAAGTGCCCATCAACAGATGAATGGATAAAGAAGATGTGGTGTATACATAAAATGGAATACTACTCAGGCATAAAAAAGAATCAAATCTTGCCATTTGTGATAACATGGATGGACTTGGAGGGTATTATGCTGAGTGAAATAATTCAGACAGAGAAAGACAAATACCATTTGATATGATCTATATGTGGAATCTAAAAAGCACAATAAACTAGTGAATATAACAAAAAAGAAGCAGACTCAGATATACAGAACAAACTAGTGGTTACCTGTGGGGAGAAGGAAGGGGGGAGAGGCAAGATAGGGGTAGAGGATCAAGAGGTACAAACTATTACATATCAAATAAGCTACAAGAATGTATTGTACAACACAGGGAATGTAGCCAATACTTTATAATAACTATAAATGGAGTATAATCTTTAAAAATTGTGAATCACTGTATTGTACAACTGTACCTTATATAACGTTGTACATCAACTATACTTCAATAAAATAAATAAATAAAATTATGAAGAAGAAAAACATGTTCTTTTATAAGTATACTTTTCTAAAGGTCATCAGGTGGACACATTTTTAAAAAATTTATCTAACCCATCACCTCCTACATTGACCTACTAATCAGTCTTGGTATCTTACAGATAGTGTTGGAGATACAAACCTAGAACATCAGTCACACCTGTAATTGTGGTTGGCTAATAACAATACACCTTTGAATGATAAATTGCTCAAGAATGAGCCAGAGGGCTTATTCATCATTTGGATTAAAAGAGGTATGTATTATACACACTCAGGCTAATGACTGATAGTATTTACTAGCTCCACTGTACTGGTAAAACTGCAAATTTGTTTCATGTTCTAACTTAACCTAAGTCACTCCTTTCTAATCCTGATGGACATTAACCAGTTTGACCCAGCAGGACTGTCACATTAGACAGGAATACTGTGCTGTTTGTCACCACATCAGAGGTGGCCTGTACCAGGCCAGGGGGAGCAGTTGTTTATGTTCTGAGGCTCTGTCAACAGCTCAGGGTCACTGTCACCAAGTGGAGGTCATGTGATCCAAACAGACACCCATAAATGCAAATACATCAGTCAAGGAGAACGCAACCCAATCCCTCTTTAACATCATTTCTCCATAGAAGGGAAAGCTTTTTAAATTGAAGTTAGGGCTTCTCTGGTGGCGCAGTGGTTGGGAATCCACCTGCCAATGAAGGGGACACGGGTTCGAGCCCTGGCCCGGGAAGATCCCACATGCCACGGAGCAACAAAGCCCGTGCACGACAACTACTGAGGCTGCACTCTAGAGCCCATGAGCCACAACTACTGAGCCCGCGTGCTGCAACTACTGAAGCCCGCGGACCTAGAGCCCGTGCTCCGCAACAAGAGAAGCCACCACAATGAGAAGCCCGTGCACCACAAGAAAGAGTAGCCCCTGCTCAGTGCAACTAGAGAAAGCCTGCGCGCAGCAACGAAGACCCAATGCAGCCAAAAATAAATAAATAAATAAAAATATTTTAAAAAATTGAAGTTAAAGAACAACTCCCTCATCATTATATACTCATAAAACTCAAGAACAATTTGAACAATCAAACATCTTGGGGGTGGGCGTGGCTAGTGTAGAGAAATGAAGAGCAGGGGCTGTGGGCGGTGCCCTCAGGCCTGGGCTCACTTTCTAGCTGAGTGACCTTCACACGCTGCTTCATCTCCAGGCACCATTTTCCTCACTGAGAAACAGAGCTAATTATAGCTCTACCTGTAGCGGCGTGGCCAGTATTGCCCGAGACCACAGGGGTGAAGTTCTCCATGGGGCCTGGCATAAGCTTGTGCTCAGTAAGCAGGACTTTATGTTCACTTCATCAGGTTTCTCCAGCCACCTTTGCTGAGGTTAACGGGTTTGGGTTCACAGGCCAAAGTTTAAACTCACCCTGATTATCTCCCAGGGGTATAAAGTTGTGTTGCCTCCACCTGGCTCTGATTCCGTGATTTCAGGGCTTCTGGGCAGTGCAGGGCCAGAACCTTTGCTGGGTGAATCCCGCCAGCCTTTCTCTGTCATTTGCTGACACCTCAAGCACCTCATGCCAAATAGAGAGGAATGGGGGAAAAGGTCGGGTGACTTGAATAGACATTTCTAATCTGGAGATGATCCCTTTCTTTCCATTTAAGCTCTTTTTCTGCCCGACTCTGAAAGCCAGGCTCAACAGAAACAGTGTCCCCAGTCATCAAAGGGCTGAAGGGGATGTTGCCAACTCTTCAGTCTCTACGCTCGGATGAGGAGACCAAGGCCCAGGCTGGGTGTGGTCAGTACTCTTGTCCCAGCACTGGTAATTTTTTTTCTCATGACATTACCCCCTACCTGTTCTTTTCCAATTTCTAAACTAGCTTCATTGGAGAGGCTGCAAATTTTTCTTTCAGAACCTGCATTTGTATATAAACCAGTGTAAACATCTAAACCAGAATATGTGAGTGGGTTTCCCCAAGTACATAGACAGATGGATGTTTTTGAGTCACTATCAGTCATTCAGTAGCAAATAAAAGTCTCTCTGGGTACATATGTTTTCACACTGTTGCCTTTAACAGGCCAGTGTGTGAGCCCGGAGCAAGCCCCGTGCTGCGTCACTGCATCCTACTTCCGTAGCCCTCCTGACGCGCGAACAATACCCAGCCCACAGGGGCCGGTGGAGGGCCTGGTGACGGCAGCAGCAACTGAAGAGGCGGCGGACGCGTCACCCACCGTGTATGCCAGGGCAGCCACTAGGGACAGGGTCGACAGACAGCAAATCCACCGCAGCAGAGCCTGCGCCTACAGGGAAAGGAAAGCCACCGTTCACAGCCCGTTTGGGCCATTGTGTATTTAATTCTTTTTACGCTCACTTTTTGTGTGTTATTAGTGACTTTAGGGGTCTATTTGTAAACCTCAGTCAATGACCAAATCTGACCGAATAGAAAGTTCAGATTAGCGGTTACTGTGGTGAGGGTCGGGATGGGGTAGGGGACAGTGGGGGGGGTGTGGCCACGAAGAGGCAGCACAAGGGTGACCTTTTTGGTGGCAGAGGAGTTCTGTACCTTGATTGTGGTGGTGATGGTTACACAAATCTACAGACGTGCTAAAATTGCACAGAACTATACACACACACAAACGAGTGCACATGAAACTGGTGGATCTAAGGTCTATGGATTGTGTCAATGTCAATGTCAATGTCTTGGTTGTGATCCTGTGCCACAGTTACCTTAACACATTCCTGGTGGGGAAACGCAGGTCAAAAGGGTACACAAGATCTCCTCTAGTATTTTTGCGACTTATGGTGACTCTTGAGTCATTTTTGGATGAAAGTTAAAAGAAAAAAGTAATGCTCTAACCCACTCCCACCACTCCTAACCTCCCCTTCTGTTCCTTAGCCAAATACGGCTCCGTGATTGCTTCTGCCCCCTACCACAAATGTGAGCGGCCCCGCACACAGCCTGTACCTGGGCTGCACCTGTCCCTAGGGACATAAAATGGCGGAAGGAATGGGAGAATGGAGATGTTTCCAGCTCACAGAATAGCCCCGTGAGTTAAATCCTATTACTGGGCTCAGTTCAAGATCTTAGATGTCACCTTACTTGACCTTTTTAGGCCCAGACCTATCTTCCAAGGGTCTCTCTTGCTTCTCTGTTCCAGTTCTCAAGGTGCTATGATGACATCTACATCAACCTGAACTAGCATCTTATCACTCTACCATCTTGTCTCTAAAGAGAAGCTCTCCCCTCCTTGGGTCTCAGGTTCCTGCCCTAGGCCCCGGCTACAGGGCACAAAGTTACTTCCTCAGGGGCTCTCCACAAGCTCCTCTTAGCCTAGGGTCCCTTCACTCTTACTCAGAATGCACACTGCTTATTCCTACCACGTGGAACATGCCTCAGCTGCCTCCAGCTGGGACTCTGTGTTTTTGTTTTCTGGCTTCTACAGTTGGTACTTGGCCTACTCATCCCATCAAAGTCATTCCTCCAGCTCTGCTTGACTTGGGTTCTAGCTCCATGCTCCCTGGTCCTGACCTGGTCCTCTGAGTGGTTCCCAAATGCCCCATGATCATCTTAGGTTTTCCCCTCTGTTCACACCCAGTTTCTCCCTGGGCACCATGAACCTGGACTACGCGAAAGCACCTCTTGAATGGTCCTTTGTTTTAATCTACAACTGAATTGTGCATTTTCAGGGGGATATCATAACTCCAACCTATAGGAAAATACACATGTAACACCTGTGTATCCATTCCTTCCAATAAAGCCCTAGCTCCTGTTCCTGCTATGAGCAACACGAGATTTTCCAAGGACCAGTGCCTCATCTCTAGAACGTTTAGGTGAGGTACCCACAAGACCTAGGCAAACCAAGGTAGGGCATAGCAGTGGGGATTTGGGGTCAGCATTGCCCCCTAATAATGCAAGGGAATTCTTGGCCTTTCTTCCATTGAGAAGCAAATTATCTGTCATTCATTTATTGAGTGATTTCAGAACCGGGTGCTAGAAATTCAGAGGTAAATAAGACATGTTCTGCCCTCAAGGTCTTATGGATCAACAAAAGTCATATGAAAAGGTTTTGCACAGTTCAAGGGCAAGGTAGTATTTTAAATAGATTGCCCTGTGGGTGGATTTGACATCAAGAAGACAAGAAGCAATAAAACTAGTGAAGAAATCCAAGTAAGAGATGAGACGAGCTTCAACAAGGTCATTTGGAAAGGCTACGAGAGGATGGCAGGAGAAACAACCCGCGGGGCTTGGTGGGTGATCACATGGGGAGGAGTGGGCAACGAGGAGGAGGCATCCCACCCGTCAGAGCCTTGGTACAGAGCCAGAGAAACCACTGATACGGGGAAACACACCCAGTAGGATGGCAATGGCAAACCCCTCTTCTGGAACTTCATGGTTAGGTGGGTTGGATTTTTTTTTTTTTTTTTTTTTTGCGGTACGCGGGCCTCTCACTGCTGTGGCCTCTCCCGTTGCAGAGAACAGGCTCCGGATGCGCAGGCTCAGCGGCCATGGCTCACGGGCCCAGCCACTCCGCGGCATGTGGGATCTTCCCAGACCGGGGCACGAACCCGTGTCCCCTGCATCGGCAGGCGGACTCTCAACCACTGCACCACCAGGGAAGCCCAATTTTAAATAGTTGTTTCTGGTGGCTGGTATGCTGGGATAGCTCTAAAAATGTGGTTCCCAGAGGTGAACCTCTTCTGAAAGCAGTGAACCTCTTCATGGAAGCACTTACAAAATTCGGTTGCTTGGGCCACACCCCCGGAGATTCTGACTCCACTGGTCCAGGATGGTGCTTGCTGGAAGCATCAGTGGGATTTCAAATCTCCCCAGGTGACTCTCATTTGCGTCTGGAGTTGAGAACCTCTGGGCTACACAGGGGCCAGCCTCCTTCTCGGTCACCTGGCTATGCCCACAGAGGCTGATGTCATGACGAGAAGGGCATGATGCTTCCCTGGTCAAAAGGCCTGGGGTGTAGTCAGTCACTCATTCATTCATCTATTCCACTCACAATACATTTTGAGCACTTTTGCGCCGGACACGGTTCTGGGCTATTTTACATCAGGAGGTCAGTGAAGGTTGCTCTGAGATGGTGATGTATGCACAGACACCTGTAGGAAGTGAAGGAGCTAGCGCTGCCAAGATCTAGGTTCTAAAGGAAAATATTCTCCTGTGAGGGAATGGCAAGTGCAAAGGCCCTGAGGAGGGAGCATGTTGGGTGTGTGGAAGGAAGGAGGCCAGCGTGGCTGGTCTGAGTCAGCAAGCAGGGAAGTGATAGATGAGGTCAGACAGGGATTCTGCCTTGAGACCAATGGAGGAATTTGAGCAGATGACTGACAGGATCCGATTTTCATTTTCATCTCTTTGACTGCGGCCTTGAGAATAGATTAGCAGGAAATCTTATCAGTTTTTCCTGTAGAAGATTCAGGGTGGTTATAAGGAAGAAGTGTTATATATACCCCCATTGGAAACGCAAAATAGCATAGTGGGTAAGGTCCCAGGTTCAGCTCACAACCGTATCACTTACTAGGCGTGTGACCTTGAAGAGGTAACCCCAGCTTCCTTAAATTTCAGTCTATCTATTCCATAATAGAGATTCCAAGCGGCAGTTCGCCGCTGGAGGAGAAACGCAGTACGGCCACTTGGGGGCGCTCCTTTCCTCCGAGAAGTATTTCAACGGGCAACAGTGAGTTCCTTGTGTTTTCAGAGCAGACCCCCAGCACAAGTTGAAAGGTTCAGAAGTTTGGAAACAAACACGCAATCAACTTTCCCGTCAAGGCCGAACAGTTCCCACCCAGGAGTTTTTCCAGGAGCCGATGTGCACAGTGCAAAGAGCCTGGCATCCATACAGCAGCCCTGCCTGGGAGGTCCTGGACAGTCCGAGGGCAGGCGAGGGATAGAGCAGGGCGGGCTGGGAACCGCGGTTACCTTGCTTCTGACGGAGCTGCTACCGGAAGGTTATAAGCCAGTGTGAGCAGAGCAGAGGCGGTGAAAGATGCCAAGCACAGCGTGGCCCCGAGGAGGACAAGGGTGTGTTGATTTCTGCAGAGAAGAAAGGACGTTCACTTTCCTTCACCGCAAAATGTGTGGACACGAAAGACTTGCAACCTTGGCAATCAGAGGCGCTTCCTGCCAGCCTGCCTTTGAGAGAGGCTGCTATGGGCGCAGCTGTGGCTGAGTGGGGCCGGAGCTGGGTTGGAGTTAGAGAGCCTCAGTTAGCCTTTAGTCTTGACCATTTACTAGCTGCCGGGCCCCGGGCAGGGCCTTGAACTTGAATTTCTTCATCTTCACCCTGAAACTTACTGTGCAGCTCAAAAGGAGACCATGCTTGGGAATCTCCCTTGCCACCCATGAAGCACTGTATGGACAGACGTGGTGGTTGATTCAGAAGACAGGCACAGGTGGGACACAGGGACCCTCCACCCACCCGAACGGAGAATCTGACAGATATCAGGGTGCAGGTACTTCATGTGGAGGTAAGAATAAGGGATGGGGTTGGAATAGGGAAGCAGGAAGGCCAATGCAAAGATGCAGTATCACGGTGGCCAATGCCAGAATGTTCTGTGGAGCCAACTCAAAACTGTCCTGGGGGATGAAAGAAAGAAGCATTTTCCTACTGCCTTCTATACCCCCTTGGGTCAAAGGTGGCCCCACAAAAATTAACTCCTCCATAGTCTGGGACTCTGCACGTGTAAGGCTGAGAGGGTTCCTGAAGGAGTCCCAGCTGTAGTATGTGGGCAGTTCTGGGGCAGGAAATGAGATTTCGGGACACAGGTTCAGAGCAAGGCACTGTTAGGTTGTATCTACTTGGAATTGTGAGGGTTGGGACCAGGAGGCTCTGCAGTGCTATGGAAGAATTGTCAAACATGAGTGCCAAACCAACCAGCACAATCCTGCCTTTAGCAGTCCTATTCCAGTGCTCGAAGTTGCCATGGTTCTTCATGAGGAAGGGATGAGATACCATTTGCTTAACACCACAGTGATACAGGGAGCAAATTATTTTTATCTAGAGTGGCAATTCTAGTTTAGTGTTAATGCTTGGAATGGAAGAGGAATCCTAGCTCAGTGGTGCAGTGATTGACTAGTAATGTCTGCCATGAGTGTGGGCAGGGAAGGTATGGTAACAATGCTGTATGTTTACCGTGCCTTTTGCCAGACCCTCCAGTTCAGTCCTCCTTGAATTACTAGAATTCTGTAAGAGTGTGTTATCTGAAGGAACAAAAGCCCTACCTTTTATTACCTCTTTCCATTTAGAGGCTAAATGTAGTAGCATAGCCACAAGTTTGGGTAATCCTGGTTTTTAGCTGAGGAATTGAAATCTACCTTCCATGACAGCCTCTCGGAAAGATGCTGACATTGGGGCCAGGATGCCTCAGTCATAAGGACACTCAAGTAGGTTCCCACCAGGTCTAGAGTGGGGAGGTACTAAGAACTCACTGTCCTCTGTGGGTGGTAAACCATTCAGTCAGGCCATCCAGTAAAAACCCACATCCACCCAAGGAAATATTTGTTTAACTCCCTGAAGGACTGGAGCCCAAACCATGGTACCTCTTCTCAGGAGTCAGACAGGTCTCCACTAGCTACCACCACTACAAAGACTCTAATAAAAGCTTCCTAATACAGACTATTATGGGCTGGAATGTGTCCCCCCTGCCCCGCACCCACCCAACCACATTCTAAACCCCGGGACCTCAGAGTGTGACTCTATTTGGAGATGGGGTCTTTAAGAGATAATTAAGGTGAAATGAGGTCATTGGAGTGGACCCTGATCCAATATGACTGGTGTCCTTATAAGAAGAGGAGATTCGGACACAGACACCCCAGAGGGAAGACCGTGTGATGACCCAGGGAGAAGACAGCCACCTACAAGCCAAGGAGAGAGGCCTCAGAAGAAACCAACCCTTTCTCCACTAAACACCTGACCAGCAGTCAGGGCATCCTGCTGCCAGTGCACCTCGGAGGGAGCCAGGAGAGGCTCGCCCTTTCTCCTTGGCTGGGGCTTCAGGGCTGGCCGAGCCACGCACCTGCCCACCTGTACCTGCAGGCACCCGCCATGTCTCCAGAGCCCTTCCAGCAGCCACAGCCCATCACAGAGGGCACTGTGCTAGCTCCCATATGTATGATCTCGCTTTCTCCTCTGGCCCTGATGTGAAGTGCATCGTCTCCATCTCATAGACATGAACAATGAAGATGAGAGTCCAGCGACTTACACTGGGTCCCCCAGCTGGTAATTTATCAGTCATGATTTGAACCACATCCTCTGACTCAAGCTCACTATACCAGCAAACTACCTCTGTACCTAGTGGAAGCATGGAACAATGTTTGATAAGTGGTCAGCCAAAACCTCTTCTACATTTGAAGTCAGGAAGCTTCACGTGCTTCAGATATGCATGTAAATAGACAGATCTGCCTTTTTAAAAAGTATTCAATTCTTAGGATACATGAAAATTTGGAAGGACTTCCCTGGCAGTCCAGTGGTTAAGACTCCACACTCCCAGTGCAGGGGGCATGGGTTTGATCCCTGGTTGGGGAACTAAGATCCCGCATGCCATGCAGCGCCACCAAAAAAAAACAAAACAAAAAAACTGGATGCATTTTCCTTGCCCAGGATACTTGAGTCCTTGCATGTGGCTGGAGTGGGCAACATCATAGGTCAGCCTGTGATTTAAATGTCTCCTTGCAAAGGGCATTACCAGGTAATCATGAAACAGAGCTGGTCAACACATATTTGGAATTCAGCTCCACTGCTAGTAATCAAAGACTTACAAATTAGATGTGAAAAATGAATTTTTCTTACATATCTTAAAATAACAAGGTTTTCATTTGGGGTTTTTTTAAATTATTAATAGTCCATATTGGCAATGGTGTAATTAGATAGCCAGAGGACTGAATATTGATACAGCCTTTAAGGAAAGCAATTTGTCATCATACTTCAAAAGCCCAAAAGACTCATGCCCTTTGACCCAGTAATTCTTCTTAAGGATATGCATTCTAGAAATATCAGCGTTGGAGACAAATGGTTACCACGAAAATGTTTATGAGACTGTTATTTACAAAATTGGAAATAATCTAAGTATTTAACACTACGGGAAGATATAGGTAAACCATAGTTCATGCATGAAATGGAATGTTATACAGACATTAAAAGTATGTTAACTTAAAAAATAAAATAATATGGGAAAATGCTTATATCGTAAAACTATTAGAAGAAAGATCTAAAGTATTTATGCAGAATCCTTTCGTGTATAAAAAACTGTGCAAAATAAAAGATCAGAAGAATAAACATCAAAATATGGATAGCAAAATCACCTCTCCTTAAGTGAGGAAACAGGTCTAAGGTGATTGTTTTTTCCCTTTTTTATCCTAATATTTTCCAATGTTTCTTAAATTGAACATGTATTTTAACAAAAAGAATAATAAATCTTTTAAAATATGACATGCACAGTCCATAAACTATAATTCTCCCGTGAATTACTGAGGCCTTAAGAGTTTTTCTAAAACTAACAAAAATTAAGGTGATAAACATCCAACGTGGGGAAGCAGGTACACTGATGCATTGCTTGGGACACTATAAATTACTCCACCTTTCTGAAGAGTAATCTCACAATATGTAACAAGCACCGCAAAATTGTTCCTACCCTTTGACCTAGTAATTCCACTTGGAAATAACCCCCCAAGGAAATAAGTACAGAAGAGGAAAAAGTAGCATATGTTCAAAGACATTCGTTGAGGTGCCATAAAAAATTGGAAACAGGGACTTCCCTGGTGGCGCAGTGGTTAAGAATCCGCCTGCCAATGCAGGGGACACGGGTTCGAGCCCTGGTCCAGGAAGATCCCACATGCCGCGGAGCAGCTAAGCCCGTGCGCCACAACTACTGAGCCTGTGCTCTAGAACCCGCAAGCCACAACTACTGAGGCCCGCGCACCTAGAGCCCATGCTCCACAACAAGAGAAGCCACTGCAATGAGAAGCCCGCGCACCGCAACGAAGAGTAGCCCCCACTCCCCGCAACTAGAGAAAGTCCGCGTGCAGCAACGAAGACCTGACGCAGCCAAAAATAAATAAATAAATATATAATAATTAAAAAAAAAATTGGAAACAATCTAGGTGCCCACCATAAAAAATGGTATATAAATCCTGAAACTGACAAGTAAGCAGGTCATGTCCAGATGCGGAAATGTTTCTAAGAACAGTGAAATGGAAAAAACTGAGACCGGATATCACAGACACACTGATTATAACTCTGCAAAAATACAGACTGATTGTGTAGGACAAAGATTAGAGGAGAACTCAGAAGAAGTAAACAGTGGCGGGTTTGGTGTCCTCGCTCTTCTGGAAAGTTCGTTTCCTAAATCGTAAAAGCTGCTTTGCCCAGAACTGGAGACTCTCTTAACAGTTTTATGTAAGAGGCCACACGGGGAGTCTAATTGCTCCAATTAGACTCACTTTCCGTGGATGAAGAGGATCACCGGGGTCATGAGATGGAACTGAAAGTCATTGGCAAGATACCACGTCCAGCCGTTGCACTGGAAAGAAACCAGCAAAGCTCACTTCTCTCCTTCATGTACCAGCTCTGCTCCGCATCGGTTCACCTTCCTGGACCAGGAGGAGGAACTCAGCAGGCGGGTGGGCGAAATTTCCATGGGAATAGAAAGGACTTTGAGTTACAGACATTTCACATACCTCATCTCAGCTAATCGCTATAACAATCCCGGGGGAGTAGATATTATTACCATTTTACAAACTGGAAATTCAGACAACTTTTCTCTCTTGTTGAAAACAACAATAATAGCTAATCTCCCAGGACAGTGGTGGGAACTAAATTCCATCACGTTTCACGGATGTAAGGATCAATTATCCTTACGGTGCGCTGGAGTCAGAGGGTCGATGTTGTTCTCTCTTCCTTGCCTTCCTGCCCTCCCGCAACTCCAGGTGGAGAGAATGTGTTCATTTAGAACGGAGGCCTGGCTGCAGGCGAGCTTTTGTGGGAAACCCCAGAGGTCCCACGCATGATTGACAGGAGATCGGGGGCCAAAGCCACCAGGCGGTTACCTGTATTTCTAACTCAATGTGAGGCAATTCCTGCGGGCAGTTCTCTCCAGGGCTTCAGAGATAAAAGGCGCCTTGGCCTCCCCTCCCACGCCCTCGGCCCCAGGGAGACCAGACTTATCCAAGACAAGTGACAGCTTTCCTTGTCCCACGTATGGCCCAAGCCAGTCTGACTCTGGGAAAACAGCCCAGCCTCTCCTCCTGGACCCCGTCACAGACGTGGGTCCACAGGAAGGCAGTTAGACAGTGATGTACACCCCGTCGAAGCTGCTGGGCACTTGTGAACTAGAGGCAGCCGTCTGGTTGGCCAGCGGTTATGCAGCCGCGCTGTAGCGATGCTCCTTTCAGCTGTGCTTTCAAGGTGAAAGCAGTGACATGGTTTAATTACAGCTATTTCACTTCCAGTTGCTCCAGACTCATTAGGAGGCAACTAGGGCTTTAAGGAAGCCATGACCAACATATACAGACGTTGTTGCTCTGTCAGATCCTGCTGGGCATGGGATAGAATTCATTCTGGGGAGGGGGTGGTGCCGCGTTCCGTCTCATTACTGGTTCTCTGGGCGGAGATGAAGAAAGTGTCCTTCCCCCTGGGGCGACACGGACCACGACGGAGGAGCGGGCGGCTGTGTCCGGGGCAGGCACCGAGATGGCTGTCCCCCCAGACCCACTCCCCTGCCCCCGCTCCGCTTTCACAGCAAGTGCCCCGTCAGGGATGGTGCCGTAACTCCCACCCCATCACCAGAGGCTAGTCTTCCCACCCACGGCATCACTATTACTCCAGAGAATATGCCAGAAGAAAGCGGATCAGACTCAGGTTGGCTCTGGGAAAGTTCACCAAATCATGTGAAGGGAGACACCGGATTGCACCTCTCTGCCCTTTCACGGCCAATGACTTAAAACTCACCGCATCCTGGACCGACAGGAAGTTATCTAGCAACAGCAAATTCGGCCACCACGCTTGCTGGCCGTTCTCCAGGTGGAACTCGGGCACTTCCCAGACGGGTCTCCAGGGCACAAGGGAGAACAATCTAACCGGAAAGCACGCTGAATACAGGTGAAAAGGCTGCAACCTGGCAGGAAAAAGCTGGGCGAGAGGGTGACTCTCCACAGAGGTTCCATTCGGTCCCCCGGGTGGGCACATAGCGGTGACAGATAAGATGTTCGAAAACAGATTGTACTGCGTGGGCGACCACCTCCCCACACACACCCCAAACCTGCATACATTTGTGGGTTCAAAAGCTTTTCTTGAGCACCAGTCATGTGCTGGCGCAGGTGCTACTTATGCAAAACTACTGTTATTCACGGAGAAAGTCGTACGTGTCAGCCACTGTGCTAGGAGCTTCCTAAACCTCAAAATACTCCTGTCAGGTAACTATGACCTCGATTCTACTAATGAGGAAATTATAGCTCAGAGAAGTTTGAGTCACTTGCCCCAGATGGTCCAACCACGTAGCAGTACTGAGATCTGACATTGTGGCGTGCTCCTTCCACGAGGCCTCCCTAGATGAAAATCACTTTCCAGTCTCCCTCTTCTCCTCCCTCCCTTCCTCACTTTATTTCTTCCTTCCTCCCTCATACACTACCTGCTTCCAAGCAGGATTTGCAGCAGCTACAATGATGATGAATAAGGCACTAGATGTCTAGACCGGAGCTGTTCAATAGAATATAATTGGAGACAGGTCGGCCACTTGGTTAACATCTTCTAGTGGCCACATTTTAAAAAGTCAAAAGTACAATTCATTTTAATAACATACTTTTTCAGCCAATATATTCAAAATATTATCATTTCAACAGATAACCGATATAAAAAAATATTGAGCTATTTTACATTATTTTTCTTTTACTGAGTCTTTGTTTAGCCGCACCATGCGGCTTGCGGGATCTCAGTTCCCGGGCCAGGGACTGAACCCAGACCACGGCAGTGAGAGTGCAGAGTCCTAACCACTAGACCACCAGGGAACTCCCTCACCAAGTCTTTAAAAGCCGGTGTGTATTACACATTTGTAGTACATCTCACTAGTCCACGCGTGTCTGGTGGCCCCTATTGGACACCGTGGGAGGCATGTGCAATTCTGGCGTGGATTCTGGGTGGGCCTCCATCAGAGCCCTCTTTTTTTAAAGAACATATGTAAGACTGCAGGTCTGTGCAACAAGGATAGAGCACATGGCCCAGCAGCACCTCTGAACATCTCGGAAGGGACGTCAGGGCCTGGGGTGGGGTATGACAGACAGGGAGGGCAGGGCAGGGCTGCTGGAGGAGCAACCCCCCGCAGAGATAGGGGTCAGCACCCTGCCTCTGGTCTGCACCCAGACCCGGACCTGTGGGACTCTTCTCCTCCCCACAGTGATGACATCCTTCACAGAGAGCGCCAGGTGGGCGGGGGAGTGGTGGGTATTGGGGAACAGAGCTGAAATTGCTGATCCGATTCAGAGAGAAAGGACGCCAGCTATGCCAAGATGCAACTTCCCAGATCAGCTCAGGCGACAGCCGCAGAGTCCTCACTGGGTCCTGGGTCCTGCCAGATGAGGCATCTGACCACGCTGCTTTGCAGCTGCTCCCACAGGCCTCAGGCTCTCACCTCCCGGCCTCCCTTCCCACCATGTGTCCCCTCCATCTCCCCAGGGAGAGGAAGTCAGCCCCCTGCTCCCCTCTGAACCAGAGTTCAGGTCAGATGTCCTCAGGAGAGGGCAGGGTAGAGGCCAGTGTCCAGCCCCAGGCAGCCTCCGAGCTGGGGCCAGTGGGGGTGGGTGGAGGTTGCTGGGTGGACTGTGCCTGGGGAGGTACAGGGGAAGGAACGTGAAACATGAACGTGAAACATGATTTCTAGTTTTGTCTAAGTTTTTCACACTGAGAAAATCATATAATTTCTCCCTTTGCTCTTCTGTGGAAAAGGGGGCCGATGGTTCCTTAAATTCTTCTAAGAAGGAGGATGGTTCCTGCCTCCTAAGATTTTCTGAGAATCAAAGGAGATCGATAAGAAAACTGAAATGTGGGAAGCGTCATATAAATGTACATGCGCTTCATTTTTGTCCGACCTTGAAGTTTTAAAGTCAAAGTGGGTTTTCAAAGACTAAAAAGTGTGACACCAGCTAGTGTCATGGGGGTGTGAGAAGCAGGCCTTCTCATACCTGGCTGGTGGGAAAGTCCATTGGAAGATATCCATCAGAACGTTAGATGCACAAAATCATGGATTCCACTTGTAGGAATTTACCCTGCAGACGTGCCCAGACAACTGCGCAAAAATGTATAGACTTTGCATCATCGTCTAAGATTGCAAAAAACTTGGAAATTACCTTCATGCCCATTCATGGGGACCGGTTAAATACGTGGTGGACGGGCCACCCACATGGCGTCATCCCAGGCAACCTTAAAATCAGTGAGGTGAGCCCTTTCATGCAAATATGCCAGCACTAAATCATTAAATAAAAAAAGCTATGCGCAAACTAATGCTGCATTCAGTGTAATCCTATTCATGGGGACAGGGGACGGGGTGGGGAAAGTACGTGTAAACAATACGTGGAAAATCCCTGCAAGAATGAATTCATAAGAAACTGTTAACACAGGTGTCCTGTGGGAGGTAAGACTGGAAGGGGTGCCTTTATTTTTAGTACATGACCTCTGTTTTAGTTAGACATTATTATCAACAATTTTTTTAATCTACTAAACTAATTTTTAACATGTGGCTCCTAGTTGGAATAATTACACAGCTGTAAGGGCCTGGAGCCTCTACTCTCCTCGTTCCCGTGAGATAACGTCTGTAAGGGCTTACGCCTAGAAACTGGGTTTTCGCCTTTTCTATAACTTGCAGTAGCCCGCACTTGGGCCCCCCTCTTCTGCCCTCTCCCCAGTCTATTCTCTGCCCTGCGGCCAGAGTGATGCTTGCAAAATGTAAATCTGACCATGCCACTCCCCTACAGGAATCCTCCGAAGGCTTCTGCTCTCAGAATAAATGGAAAGTCCTAAAGACAGCCCACTGGCCCTACAGACCTGGGCCATCTGCTCCCCTCCCCTCCCCTCCCCTCCACCTCTCTGCCCTCATTCCTTCTGTTCTCCAAGACACTTGCTCCACTCTGGCACCTCTGGGCTCTTTGAGATTCTGCAAACACATCAACCACGGCTCCCACCTCAGGACATTTGCTCTTGGTTCCCTTCCAGGGATCCTTCTTTGCTCATGGAAATTTTCTTGCTTAGAACATTCCTTTAATTCCTTCAGGGTCCTCGATAAATGTCACCTTCCTTGACTACCTTTCAGGAGTAAGACCCTCTGTCTTTCTTCCTTCTCCAAATTATCACTTTGTGGCTCTTATCATCACCGACCTATTATAAATGGATTTGCATATTGCAACTTAGTGTTGCATATTTGTTTATTTATCTATTGTCTATCTCTAGTCACTAGACTGTAACCCCCATGCCAGAGGCACTTGCACGGCTTCTCAACTGCTGAATCCTCAGAGCCTAGAACGGTGTCTGGTACATAGTGGACCCTCAATAAATACAGAAAGAGCGAGTGAGCAAATGATCTTACTTCCACTCTTCTTGGAGTTAAAAAGGCAAGTAATAAATCATAATTGAGTAAGAACAGTGAGTCTTGCCATCATGAATGAGAACATCAGAATAGCTAGGAGCAGGGCTGCTTGTTCACTGGGTTTACCTTAAAGAGGGTGTTTTAAGGTTGGGGATGCTTCCCTTACTTTTCTTTTGTGTGTGTGTTCATTTTGTTTTATTTTTGGTGTGTTTGTTTGTTTTTTTAGCCACACCACTCGGCTCGTGGGATCTTAGCTTCCCAACCAGGGATTGAACCCGGGCCCTCGGCAGTGACAAAGTTTTGTCCCGGGTTGGACTCACTCCCTTCCTGGCTCCCATCTGGCACTCTTCCAGCGCTCCCCATCTCAAGAATTCATTACCATCCTCCATGTCGTTTGAGCTGGAAAATCTGAGTGTCCTTGATCGGCCCCTCTCCATTCCCACTGCCCATCGCCAGTGCACGTCCTGCAACAAGTTACTCACTGGGATCCTCGCCGCCATCTTTGCTCCATGAGGCCTCACCACCTCACCCCCCCCCCCCGCCCTGTGCTCCCTCTGCCCCCCACGACTGCTTTATCTGCCTAGTAAAACACATCTTGCTCTTCAATCCGCAGCTCCAGGAGTTTTCTTCTGAAGCAAGAGTCCCAGGCAGAACCCACCAGGCCATTGGATCCCACACCCCAACCCCTAACAACCCATCTTGGCATTTATCACTAAGAACCCTTGACCTGCATGCCAGTCCCTCTCCTCCAGAAGATCACAGGGCAGGACAGGCTACTCAACCCAGTGCCACGTGCCCAAAAGATATTGAAAGAGTAAGCATTCCGTCAAGCATTCAGAACGAGGACTAGATTTAATAGAGCTTGGGGCACGTGGGATCTCCTGCCGCGGCACGCAGGCTCTTTGTTGTGGCACGCGGGTTCTCTCAAGTAGTGGCGTGCAGGTTTTTAAAATTTTTTCTCTCTATAGTTGTGGCGTGCGGGCTCCAGAGCGCGTGGGCTCTGTAGTTTGTGGCACTCAGGCTCTCTCATTGAGCCGTGCGGGCTCAGTAGTCATGGCGTGCGGGCTTAGTTGCCCCTCAGCATGTGGGATCTTAGTTCCCCGACCAGGGATCGAACCCGTGTCCCCTGCATTGGAAGGCAGATTCTTTACCACCAGACCACCAGGGAAGTCCCTATTTTCATTTTTGAGATGAGAAAACTCAAGCACAGAAAGGTTGAGACACTTACTCAAGGTCACACAGCTGGTAAATGATTGAGCCAGAATGCAAGTCCAGGCAGACCAGAGTCAGACCCTACCTAGTCCATCTGACGAACCCAGAAGATTGTTTCAAAGCTTCCCTTCCTGTTTTGTGACAGTGCAGTGTAACAAGAGAGCCATGGCCCCTAAGTAATGAGATCTGGGCTCAGCAACAAACCATGATTTAGAAAGTGTATAAATGAAGGGTTTGGGTTACATGAGTTGAAGTTCCCTTTTCTCCTCAAACTTCTGCTGTCTCATTACATCACTGCCACTCTGCTATCCCATTGGTTCCATATTCTGTCCCAATATTGTATTCCTTTCTGCTCCGACCAACCACACATTAGTTCTGCTTGACAGTGGAATGACCATCGTCCCAAGCTTCAAACAGCCCCTCTCCCAGTTGTATCTTATTCTATTTTTATCATTACCATTAGTCTCTTATTTACAGGATCCAATTGCTATTAATTTATATGAGCCATACAAATTCTGTCGAACATAGATTCCATGAGAATCTGACTGTATGTTTATTGAAACCTGCTGTCCATCAGCTGAGGAATAAGGGTGTTTTTGCTGGTTTAATATAGTTCAAGTTCTATTAGGACAAATACCATGAATAAGGCTTCCGTGGTTGCACAGTGGTTAAGAATCTGCCTGCCAATGCAGGGAACACCAGAGCCCTGGTCTGAGAAGATCCCACATGCCACGGAGCAACTAAGCCCGTGCACCGCAACTACTGAGCCTGCACTCTAGAGCCCACGAGCCACAACTACTGAGCCCGCGAGCCACAACTACTGAAGCCTGCGTGCCTAGAGCCTGTGCTCCGCAGCAAGAGAATCCACCACAATGAGAAGCCCGCGCACCGCAGCGAAGAGTAGACCCCACTCGCCGCAAATGGAGAAAAGCCCACGTGCAGCAATGAAGACCCAATGCAGTCAAAAATAAATAAATAAAATAAATAAATTTAAAATAAACTAAAATAAAATCTAAAAAAAAAAAGTACCATGAATACTGGTATCTTCCACTGGCAAAAGCCATTATACCAGCAAGAGCAACCGTATTTAAGGAAGAGAATTATTTTTCTCAGTTTATTTTTCTTGGAAAATTCTTTCAAAAGAGGGTTAAAGACTAAAAATTAATAAATGATTACATAGCAATAATGAATTAAGAAGTTATATAAATAACTTACTTTGTAAGGCAACTGAGAAAGTATCTGAGTATGACTTTAGGGGTTATTCCTTTGTCTGAATTCCAATGCATCTTTAAAAAGGACCTTGCACTTAACCAGCCACTGAAAGAAAGAGAAGAATAGACCACAGGAATGATTTATCAGTGATACAGTTCATGGGTTAATTTGGTTGTCTCTCTCAGGACACAGTAAGTTACGCTGCAGTAATAAAACATCTTCAAGTCTTAAAACCATTATGTTTTTTTTCTTGTTCATGGTACACGTCCATGGCCAGTCACCTTGGGCTCAGCAACTTCCTCACTATGGGAGGCAGGCTGATGGAACGGCCACTAACTGCTAGTTCAGCAGTGACCATGGCAGAGGACATAGGACAAGAGCGTTCTGGAGGGCCTCAAGTTAATAAGTAAACGTTCTAGCCCAGACATGACATGCTTAAAGTTGTTAGCATAATAGTAAGACCAGGTACTACTCATGCGTCAAACCTAGTGATGGAGCCCACCCAACCATCATGGGGCCAGGAAGTGGAATGTTACCAAGTACCTGGAGGGAGGAGAGCCAGAAATACTTGGTGATTGACACTAATAACTACCACATTGGTCCTTTGAAGTAATAACATCAAGGCTTTCCATTTCTGTAGTGTCACATCATTTTCAAAGCACTTTCACTAATGGTGTTGGTTTTGCTTCTCCAGCCATACCAAACAACTCTGCAGTAAATGTTTGTTGAGTGAATGACTGAATAGATGAATAAACAGCCCTGCTAGGCAAAAGGGAAAATATTACCATCCCTGCTTACCTAGTCAGGAAATTGAGACTCAAAGACTAGGTGGGCTGCCCAAGATCCCAGTTAGAATTCTTCTTAACCAACGTATCCTGATGACAAATTCATTACCCAGAACGTTCAGCTAAAGAAACTGAGGCGATGCCTTTGGGTTATAACTTGATGGTAAGCAAGTATGTGAGTGAGCTTCCCAACCATTCTTTCCCCAGTTTTGTTGAGTTATTATTGACATACAGCACAGTATAAATTTAAGGTACAGCATAAGGATTTGATTTACATACGGCATGAAGCAATGATCACAGTAAGTTCAGCAAACATCCATCAGCTCATAGAGACACAAAATTAAAGAAATAGAAAAAAAATTGTTTTCCTTGCGATGAGAACTCTTAGGATTTCCTCTCTGAACAACTTTCATATAAAACACACAGCCGTGCTTATTATGCTTACCATGTTGTACATTACATCCCTGGTACTTATTGGTCTCATCACTGCGAGTTTGTACCTTTTGAGTTTCCCAATCGTTTGACACTTATACCGATGACCCTTGTGGGTGTTTCACTAAAGAACAAACGTGTTGGACTTCCCTGGTGGCACAGTGGTTAAGAATCCGCCTGCCAGTGCAGGGGACACGGGTTCGCGCCCTGGTCCAGGAAGATCCCACATGCCGCGGAGCAACTAAGCCTGTGCACCACAACTACTGAGCCTGTGAGCCACAACTACTGAAGCCCGCATGCCTAGAGCCCGTGCTCCACAGCAAGAGAAACCACCACAATGAGAAGCCCGTGCACCACGACGAAGAGTAGCCCTCGCTCACCGCAACTAGAGAAAGCCCATGTGCAGCAACGAAGACCCAGTGCAGCCAAAAATAAATAAATAATTTTTTTTTTTTTTTTTTTTTTCTGTACGCGGGCCTCTCACTGCTGTGGCCTCTCCCGTTGCGGAGCACCGGCTCCAGACGCGCAGGCTCAGCGGCCATGGCTCACGGGCCCAGCCGCTCCGCGGCACGTGGGATCTTCCCAGACCGGGGCACGAACCCGTGTCCCCTGCATTGGCAGGTGGACTCTCAACCACTGCACCACCAGGGAAGCCCAATAAATAAATTTTTTTTAAAAAAAAGAACAAATGTGTTTCCTCTTGCAAAATAAGGCTGTGTATGTGTTAGACAGGGTTTGGAAGGGATCAGGGAGGGTTGGAGAATGCCTTTATTCTCTTCCAGCAAGAGTTTCTTTAGAGATGCAGCAATTGGATTCACTATAATAGGAACAAAATTTATAGAGACATGTAAAAGAGAGCGCTGAGTTGAGGAAGTAGCACAGCCAATTCTGATTCCAGCCTCCTCTTAATTTCCGGAAAGAATGAATCAGGGTCTCACTCTGTGTGCGGGCATGCACCATCCTAAGTTCACAAAGACAGAACAAAGAGAAAGCCTGGCAGGAAAACACACTCTGAACAAGAGAACTCGTTCCAGGAGGCTCAAAAGACCCAGTGACCTAAACAGACTGGGAAAGAATAAAATCCTGCAACACAGATGTATGAAGTCAGCCTGAGAGATAGAAAAGGATTCCAAAACCAACACCAGTGATCATCAGAAGTGTTTAGTATTACTATGTAAATATATTAGTGACAGTGATTAAGACATAGATTTGCCATGAAAAAACATTATGTTTCAGTTCTGATTCTAACTTCCCTAGTTGGGAGGACTTGGGCAAGTTATTTCATCTCTAAACATCAACCTCCTTATCTGTAAAAATGGGCCCGGTATTGCTTCCAACTTTATAGGTTCATTGTGAGATTTGTATGAGATAAAAGACTTTAATCTCTTAGCACAATGGCAATACTACGTATCACTGTTAGTAATATTTCCATTGTTCGAATGAAAGTTTTATTTAAAAGACGATGTGCAATTTCTAAAGTAATAAAATGAAAATTGGAAGGGGAAAAGAAAAAACAGTTACTGAGACTGACAATGAGAAACAGAAGCAAATAGGAAAAAAGAAACGTATGTCGTCTCTTGCACTGTGTCAGGATCTGTTGGCTCCCACTCTGCCACTCTCAGCTTTTCACGCCAGGGCTGGCACGGTGGTTCTCAGATGTTAGCGGGCAGCAGCATCACCTGGAGGGCTTGTTACAGTCAGAGTGCCTGATTCAGTGGACCTGGGGTGGGGCCCGAGAATCTGCATTTCTGACAAGCTTCCAGATGATGCTGGAAGAGACCATATTCTGAGGAGCACTGATAAAAGCAAGCACTCCCTGGGCCCCAGACTGAGCCCAGGGTCAGGTAGGTTATCTTTATAATAAAAACGGTGCTTTTCTGTAGTTTTCTTGGACATCTGAAATCTCTGTGGCCTTGGCCTGTGTTGTGGATAACTCAGGGCTGACCCAATGGCTCTCTGTTGTCTCTGATTCCCACTGATGGCCTTGGGATGACCAGTGGCCTTTCGTGCCCTTCATTCTTCCCTCCTAGTGGCAAGTCTCCAGCTTGAGTTTTGCTTTGGTTCCAGCCATCCTGATCTGTCCTCGCCAGCTCCCCTCCGCGGACTTGGAGCTCTGCCAACCAGTCCTAGCCAGCCTAAGGCGTCTTTTTCTTGTTCTTACTAGTCTCCTTGCAGGGAACAGAGCTCTGGTCTTTGAACTGCTGTCCCCTGGGCGGACCTCCCCACCCTCTCCAGAGCCTCCCACCCTGCACTTGGACTTCAACTGCCTGGTTAGACCCAGCTATGCCCTCTTGGAATGTCTGGTGCCCAATGGTTCCCATATCATGGCCTTGTTCAGTGCAGACGGTGGACTCTGACCCTTGCCCGTCTGGGCTACTCTCTGTTGTCACTCTGGCCACCTCCGAGCACGAGCTGCTGCCCTAGTGGTCAGGTCTCAGCTCATTCTGTGCCCTACTTCCTCTGCATTACCCGCAAGAACCTACCGCGCCAGAGTCCTTAAACAATTAAGAAGTCATTTCGACAACTACTTATTGAGCAGTACTAAAAGCCTAGCACTGCTTTAGGCACTGATAACAGCAGTACCCAAAGCAGAGAAATATCCTGCCTTCTATTCCAGTGGAGAGAGACAGAAAATAAATATATAAACATATAAATAAAGTGGCATCTATAGTCTGTTAGATAAAGAAAAACGATAAATCAGGACACATGAAGTCTTATATGTGGAATCTAAAAAAATGCAACAAACTGGTGAATATAACAGAAAAGAAGAGACTCACAGATAGAGAGAACAAACTACTAGTTACCAGTGGGGAGAGAGGGGAGGGGCAAAATGGGGTGGGGAAGGGTGGTACAAACTACTGGGTATAAGATAGGCTCAAGGATGTACTATACAACACAAGGAATACAGCCAATATTTTGTAATAACTGCAAATGGAAAGTCACCTTTAAAAACTGTATAAACGTTTTTGGGACTTCCCTGGTGATGCAGTGGTTAAGAATCCGCCTGCCAATGCAGGGTACACAGGTTCGAGCCCTGGTCCGGGAAGATTGCACATGCTGCGGAGCAACTAAGCCCGTGCGCCACAACTACTGAAACCTGTGCACCTAGAGCCCGTACTCTGCAACAAGAGAAGCCACCGCGATGAGAAGCCCGCACACCACAACAAAGACCCAACGCAGCCAAAAATAAATTAAATAAAGAAATAAATTTATTTTAAAAATTGTATAAACATTTTAAAAAATTAAAAATATATATAAAATAAAATAAATAGAGAGGACAAGGAAGGCCTGCTGTGAAGGTGACATCTGAGTAAAAACCTGAAGGAGGAGAGGGAGCAAGACACCAGGAGAGCAGAAAAGTAAGTGCTGCAGAAAATGGACGGTTATTTGTAATTCCTGTTTGGGAGCTACTTCTTACCTAAGCCAGTGGCTCATACACATTTTTTTTTTTTTTTTTGAGAGGCCTGCGGTACACGGGCCTCTCACTGCTGTGGCCTCTCCCGTTGCGGGGCACAGGCTCTGGACGCGCAGGCTCAGCAGCCATGGCTCACGGGCCCAGGTGCTCCGCGGCATGTGGGATCTTCCAGGACCGGGGCACGAACCCGTGTCCCCTGCATCGGCAGGCGGACTCCCAACCACTGCGCCACCAGGGAAGCCCTGCTCATACACTTTTTAATGTCATGGACTTGTAAAAAAATTTTTTTAATGAGGCACGATCAGAAGATGGCTCTGCTGTTTGGCCAACATCAAGCTCTCCAGCACCCATCAGTATGTGCCTTCCTTTTCGGCCGTTCCCGGCATCCTACATAGACATGTCCTTGAATCGCCTCTCTTTAATGACCTCTCTGATCCCCACTAACCATCCGGCCCCACTCCCCAGTCAGCGACTCCACATCCTTCCATCCTTGCCCCGATACAGCCAAGCTTCCTCTTCCATCGTTCCACGGAGGCACTGTGGACAAGGTCACCAGGAGACCTTCATGTTGCCAAAGGCAAAGATCACTTCTTGGCATATTCAACTCCCCCAGCATGAGCCCCGTAGACCACACCCTTCCTTCTTGAACTGCTCTCTTCTCTTGGTTTCCTGGTCCCTGAGGTGTCTTCCTTGTCCTCCCATTTCACAGGTCCCTCATTCTCAGACTCCTCTGGGGCTCCTCCCCTTTTTCCCAGCTTCTACAGATTGGGACACCAGAGGTCCTAGGATTCAGTACCAAGGCTTTAAATTCTGCATGGGTCCCAAGGACTCCAAGATTTCCATCTCCAGCCTTGACATTTCCACTGATCTCCAGACTTACACAGCCAACTGCTTACTTACCATCTCTACATGGATGTCTAAAAGGTCCCTTTATCTTAACTTGTCCAAAAAAGAAAGCTTGATTTTCCCCTCCAAACCCTGCTTCTCCAGTGTTCTCTGTCTCAATGAATACCATCACTACCTACTCAGTTACCAAAGCAGAAAGCAGAAATGGTCCTCAACGCTTCTCTTTTTCTCACACTTCACATCCAATCCATCAACAGGTCCTAACATTTCCACTTCTAAGACATTTCTTGAACATGACCTTGTCTCTCTATTCTAACCACCACTACTGCAGTCCAAGCCTTATCATTTTTCATCTGAAATATGGCAAAAGTCGCCTGATCGACCTCCCTGCTTCTGTTCTTGACCTTCTTAGGTCTATTATTAACACAGGAGCCAGCGTGATTGTTCTTAAAATGCCAGATCATATCACTTTCCAAATTAAAGCAATCCAGCAACTCCCCAGTCCGCCAGGACCCATGTTCAAGCTCCTTAGCGTTGCTGCAAGGTCCTACACAGTCCAGCCCTGCCTGTCTCTCCTGTCTTCATCTCCTCCACCTTCACCATGCTTCAGCCTTCCTTCTGCTCCTTTAACAAGGCTCTCCCTCTCTTGCTGTAGACTTTGGTACTAGTTGCTCCCTCTGCCTGAAACTGTCTCATCCTGATTTTCCCATGGCCGGCTCTTTCTTGCCATTTGGGTCTCAGATCAAATAGCCTCTCATCAGACAAGCCTTGTCTGACCTAGTCTAAACAGCTACAACCCCCTGTTCTATTTCTTTCCTGATGTTTATTACTATAGATTGTTTCTTGTTTATTTATTTGTTTATTGCCAATCATGCGTGCACACACACACGCGCACGCACACACACACACACACACACACACACACAGACATAAACGGAGGCCCCGTGAGAAGCCCTTGTTTGTTTTGCCAGTTGATGTATCCTCAGGACCTAGAACAATGCCTGGCAAATAGGCATTCAATACAGCACGGTTGGATGGATGAATGCTTAGCATTTAATAAAAATAGCTTCCATCTGCCAGCACCATCTCCCTACGAAGGAAGGGGTATTTAACCCAAAAGAGGTAGAGGCAGGCCAGCCCAGTGGCTAGAACACAGACTCTGGAGTCGGATTGCCTGGGTTTAGACGATGGGTCCACCAGGACTATCCTCTTTAGTCTCAATTTTCTTATCTTTAAAATGGAGATTTTGGGCTTCCCTGGTGGCGCAGTGGTTGAGAGTCCGCCTGCCGATGCAGGGGACACGGGTTCGTGCCCCGGTCCGGGAAGATCCCACATGCCGCGGAGCGGCTGGGCCCGTGAGCCATGGCCGCTGAGCCTGCGCGTCCGGAGCCTGTGCTCCGCAACGGGAGAGGCCACAACAGTGAGAGGCCCGCGTACCTCAAAAAAAAAAAAAAAAAGTTAAAAAGAAAAGAGAGAGAGAGATGCTGTCTGAGGTAGCTAATCGTAACCGGGGCTTTGCGCTCCTTTGTGCCTCTCCAGGGCCAGCAGCGCCCCTGGGGCTATAGCAGCATCACCTGTTTCTCATGGTTCAGATCTCGCGGGAGGATCTTCAAACCACGCCGGGCAGCCCCTCCCCTCAATTCTGATATGTGTGTTTGGTCCCCACTTAGAGAGTTCCACTCTGTTGATGGGAGTGCGTCAGGAGTATAGCAGCAGAAAGAAAGTCGAGAAAACACTGATTTCACACTAGTGCCCAATATTTATTTATATTTGCCCATTTTTCCAGGAGAGAAGAAAAAAGTTTCTGGATTTATTCATCATGATGAGAGGGAACCCAGCTCTTCGGACGATGAAAATACAATACTCAGCGATCACTATTCACCTGGTAATCAGGTGCCTGATTTACACCCAAGAGGAGATAAAACAACCACTGGACACTGGCCTGGAAAACTCATTTATGGGAAGTCGTGGCTCTGTCTCTAAAACAGAAGGAAGGCTGCTCGAGTGGAAGGCTGCGGCCTCCCGCCCTAGGGCCCGACGTGATCTCCCTACACAAAAGCTCCTCTCTTCCTCGACGGCTCGTGTAAAGATTCCTCAGCATTCCACACCCAAAGACAGCCATGCGGTCATCTGACCGGCGTGCCCAGACACGACAGAGGAAGCTCAATTATCAGAGGCCGTTCAGGGCAGAGCATGTGCTTCCTGGCATCTCTGTGGTCCAGAGGGCCGGCACATTCTTCTGCCAAGAAAAGCATTTCAGAGCACGGTCCATGGCTCCTAGAAATCCTGGGCGGGAGCAAAGGTGTCACTGTCCACCCTGAAAGCCAGACCAGTCCACACGCTGCCCCACAGACAAGAGGCAAAAGACACAAACGAGTGATCCTGGCCGCCACACGGACGCTCCCTCCCTGCAACCCTGGAAAGCTCAACTCAGTTCTCCGTGGTCCCCTCTTGATCTATCTGTGGACCTTTGGACATCGTCTCCCTCCCCTACGAACCTTGACTTTCCCTAACAGTCTTGACCTGAGGTTGGTGACCCCAGTGTCCCGTACAGAATACGCTCCCCGAGCTCGGTCCCCAAAATGTCAACGCCTGCCACCCCCCCGACCCAGTCCTGGTTTACAAAGGGTTGAGGCAAGGGAGATTTAGACATCGTTAAGAAATGACATGCTCCATAAGGCCAGCGTGTCACTTGAAATGGCATCCCCAGTGCTTTCCCAAGAATGGGTCACTTGCCAACAACATCTCTACCTGTCACGGTATGAAAACAGAGCGGCAGGTGGAGCGGAAGGTAAGGGTGCAGACCTTATCGTTAGTTGGACACGCCTGGCTCTGAATCTAGCTGTCACGTATTAGCTCTGTGACCTCTGGCAAGCGAATTAACTTCTCCGGCCTAACTTTCCACATCTGCAAAATGGGAATCAAAGTAGATCTTATAATCATGGGATTATTGTGAAAAACAAATAAGATAGTGTCACAGCTACTACCACTCACTCTTTTAAGCCCTATTGCTTTAAGAAGGGTGAATCCCTTCTACTTAATTTATTCCCTTTAATTTAAAACAAATTTGACTTGGCTCGTCCTGAGAGCCAGTTAAGTATCTGGAATTGTGCAACGGGAGCCTCCAAAACTCAAGCCGGCTCCAAGAGACTCATTTCTTCTCCAGGACGTAGCCGGGTGCCTTAAACATTGTGGGCAGAAGAAGTCCTTGCAGAATTGAAACTTATTCACAATCGAGATCTGGCTTATAACCAAGCTCTGGAAATCTAAATCAGTTTCTTAAACGGAAGAGCGTAATTAACTAGCATTTTGAGGTTCCAGCTGTAAAGATGAGTTCTTCCATTGGCGGCGCTCTCAGATGTGTCTGCCTGAAGGCACGAAGCGCACCCTTCCGTTTAGAAGAATTTTCTCTCCCCAGGAATTGGCATTGTCACAGCACAACCGGCAGTATCCTACACCTCGTATCCTGGCTCCCCTCGGTTCCCCGAGAAGCCACAGACTGCAAAGCAGAGTCACGGGGCCTGGCTTTGCCCACTTCTGCCCATTCCTTTACCTCTCTGAACCTCTTCCCTCACTTTTAAACCGAGCACATTTTTGGCAGGGCTGTTGTAAGGATTCAAGAACAATATTTGTCCAATATCTGGCCCAATGCCTAACTTGGCAAGCAAGAACTGAATACATTTTGCTGTCATTATTTTTTTTTTCATCTAAATTCTACTTGCGGGTGAACTTAACTAGCAGTAGCTATCAGATCGTCTGAAAATAACTGACCTATAGAGAAGACAGCCTTTCTGAGTTCCATTTCGCTCATTTGTAAATGGAAAGTATCACAAACCACAGGAGCACAGGGAGGGTCAGGTGAAACAATGCATGTGGTTACCTATGTGGGGGTGTCTGGACCGGAAGCTTCAACATCACCTGGAAACTTGTTAGAAATGCACAGTCCCAGGCTCCACCCCAGACCTACAGAATCAGAGTCTTAGGGGACAGGGCCTGGGAATCTGTGTGGTGACAAGCCCTCCAGGTGATTTTAGTGCTCACCCAAGTTTGACAGTGCTTCGAATTTCTGAATTTTTTCAGTGATTATTACTGTGAGCCCACTTTAAGCAACAGACCACAGAGTAAGAGCCCTGGGGCCAAAATCCATAGCTATTTACTTCATGAAGACGTCCTCAAAGTTCACTGGTATTTTTCTCATCTAAATAGTAAACAACAGGCTCACGTAACAGGAAACCATTCTAAGCAAATGCAATGATTATTTGGAGTATAAAGAACTAGGAATCCGAAATACCCTATTTGGCTCTAAACGTCTAGAAGACACAGTGGTCTTATGTTGATTTGACTTCCTGGTGAGTGTAAAAGTAGAGAGAAAAAAATGCTGAACCTAACGGTCTCTCATCTTGATTATTTCCAAACATTCAGGAATGTGGTATTTTACTCTGATGGTATTAAATACAAAAAAAAAAAAATTGTTACGGCAATGGAACACAGAAACCCCCCATTTTGAGACCACAGTTAAATGTAGCTGCTGAAAAGTTAACACAACCTTAAGTGTCCCGATCAGGGAGAGCCTTATTTTGGGTGAAGAGCCTAAAGTTTCAGGGGCTGATTCCTAGAACCATAGCAGGTGTGTCTGCCTGTGAGCTTGTCTTAAAATGCAGGCTCTGTGGGTTAACCTTTCACCCAATGATAAGCAATGGTGAATTTTGGTGACTGTAGGCTCACCCTCAAGCTGACAATTAGAAGCATGTGGCAGGACCCCGGAACCCAGTTGACCTCAGCAAGGTCAGTCTAGAAAGAGGTCTTGACCAATTAAAGCCCCTATCCATTCCTCCCTCTCCTGGTTTAACTGGAAGAACAAGGAAAAGAGGAACGAATTAGGAGAAGGTGAGGACACATTATCTCATTGAATTCCTTCAACAAATTCCATGAAATGTCCCCATTTTACACATGTGGAAACTGAGGTTCTTAGAGGTCAAACAACCTGACCAAGGGCAGAGTTAGAAACCAAGGCAGGTTTGCCTGGGGTTTGCTAAGCATATGCTCTTTCTGCCAAGCCCACCCTGGAACCTTCTAGATGGCTGCCAGGGAGCATAGAGAGTTCTTGAACCACGTGAGGTGAGAAATAATGGAGAGGTCTGAGGCTTGGGGGAGCCCATCAAAACTGTCCTCAACATCTGACAGGGTCGTAATAGAAACAAGAGAGTAAGTAGATTTATTTTCTGAGACCCCAGAGGGCAAAAACCAGGGCCCAAGAGTAGAAATTATAGGGCAGCAGGGATTGCCGCCGTGCAGAAGCCTGACGATGAAACTTCCCATCACGATGGGTTCCGAGGGCTTCCGATTTGGGAAGGAGGTTGCACAGGGACCTCTAAGCCTTCTCAGCACTTATATTATATCATCTTTATACAAACATGCTTTTGCTGTTTTTCTCATTGTTGGGGTTTTTTGTTGATGTTGCTGCTGTCTTTGTTTTTGCCTGAAGATCCAAATAGCATCTGATAAAGTCATCACTGTGCCTTCCCCACTGGATGTGTTCCCTGCAGCTACTCGAGCACATATTCCTATTCTTCTGGTCCAGTCACTGAAATTTTGTTTTGTTTTTTTCCCTCTCGTTGGAGTAAAGGAAGGACAATCGCGTGGACCTCAGAGGCTCTGACAAAAATTATTCCACATCTTCTAAAATTACTTGCATGTGAGGCTATTGTTGTTTCAGAATGTGTGTGTGTATTTGCCTTGCCATATGCGCAGGTGGAAATAAAGGTAACGCTCTTGATTTTTAACTAAATCACAACCCGCTGTGACTTATCCCTACCCAGCCTGTCACTACCGTGCCAGGTTGTCTATTTCCATTGTAATCCCCTCCTGTTGTTTGCACAGTCACTCCCCTGGCTTCAGCTTATATGTAAATCATTTACCTCAGGAATGCCAGGAAGGTTCTGTGAGTCATCTGTGTAGCTGTGACACTGAAAATAGACATCGTGCTCATGGGATGGTCCCTTAGAGGATTACCATAGTGCAACCCAATCTCTGTTCTGACCTAGACTCTGAGTTGCACAAAAACACACTGGATAATTGTAGCTAAGAAAGAAAGCAGCATTTTCAGCGACCTCGCCTGAACACACTGATGCTAAACAAAGACTGAACTGTGAAGAGTAGAGACCCAACCTTCACTCCAGCTTTTAGAAGCTCTCGGGCATCACTAGACCCCAGCTCTGCAGGGATTATTTTCTAATAGTGTCGTCCTCTAAGTCACCTCTCATGAGCGGTCTTGAAATAATAAATACCTACTTTTCCCTCTGCTCGGGGTTCCTGACAGTGAGGGATGGGCAAGGCAATCAGTCCGTTGGATTGTGTTTCTTTGCTCACTCCTCACCCGCTCTCTCAAAGGCAGACTCCCGTAAGTGGCCGAATGCGCTCCGTGTGTGGGTGATGCCTTGCGGTCTGACCTCCACCCGGTGGCTGCCACGTAGACAGTTCCAGCCAGAGGAAGGGTGAGGCCCAGCAAGGTGAGGAACCTGCAGGGAGATGACACACATGTGACCAAGCCTGACCTCACCCCAGCACCACAGTACCACAGTAAGATGCAGAGAAAAGAGCCCAGGGGAAAAAAGCACTCTCCAGCCCCCTACTGAAATGTAGGCAAACGTTAAGAGGCTTAAGGGTTAGGAGTGGCTTTCTAAGAAAAGATAATGAAAGAAATTACAAAGTCAAAGATGAATGGATTTCACTAAAGTCCTTATTATAATTGTAAAAAAAAAAATCATAACAAACAAAAAGCAACCAACACATTGAGGAAGAGATTTGCAGCTGATATGACTGAGTCACATCCTTCATCTGTAGAATGAACTTTAAAAAATCAGTAAGAACCCAACTAACACAGACATAGAAAAGGGAGTGAAGAGTATGAATAGCAGGTAGACTTAGAAAGAAAAACCCTTATTACCAATTTTTTTTAAATGTAAAGTAAACCGATTTATGAATCTATCAAATTGGCACCAGTTTTCATAAAGGGAGCTTCTGATGCTGGTGGCAGGGTAACGAAACAGACATGGGCATCTCCTACTGGGGGCAGAATAATGGGGTTTTCAGGAAACCACCTTATAAAAGATCCGACCTCTGGGCCAGCAAGCCTACTGCCATTAGTTTGTCCTAAGAAACAATGTCAGATGCAGCTAAGACTTAACAGGCAAGTTTGCTGAGGTGTTTGGGGAAGAAGCGATGCCTCAAATAAAAGAAATTCATCTTCAGTGTCACATGATAGGAACAGGAATATCTGGGGATGGAATACATTTCTCAGTGATCCCCAAAGCCCATCACATTTGGGTGTGGCTGGCTCCCTCTGGAACACATTTGAATTTTCTTGTTTAAAGTAAATGGTGGACTTCCCTGGAGGCGCCATCTGTCTGCCAATGCAGGGGATACGGGTTCGAACCCTGCTCGGGGATGATCCCACATGCCGCGGAGGAACTAAGCCCGTGAGCCACAACTACTGAAGCCCGTGCACCTAGAGCCCATGCTCTGCAACAAAAGAAGCCACTGCAATGAGAAGCCCGCGCACCGCAACGAAGAGTAGCCCCCGCTGGCCACAACTAGAGAAAGCCCGTGCACAGCAATGAAGACCCAACTCAACCAAAATAAATAAATTAATTAATTAAATTAAAATTCACCTTTAAAATAAATAAAGTAAATGGTGATCAGACATCGTTCAATGAATGAAAATGAAATGGCCAAGTGTAGCTAGTGAGCAAAAGTTGATAAAACAGTCCAACGTGCACATCCCAGCCCGGTACCTGAGATGCCTATACTCACAGACACATGGCAACAGACATGTCCAGGGGGAATAATCCAGTAGCACATCTGGCCACACCCCCACCAGATGAGGAGAAAGAATTTATTGTAGAGACGGGGAGAGAAGGAGCCAGAAATGAAGCATTTCTGAATCTTAAAATATCTACCAAGAAGAAAAAAAAAAGATTGCATTAGCAACACTTTACTTCGCAATAAATACTTGATGCTTTTCCAAGAGCTTTCATATTTATTATTTCAAAATCAAACTTTGACATTAAAAAGGGCAGCTAGCTTTTAATATATCTGATTTACACATGGGGAAATTAGAGCTCAAAGGTGCAGAAACTCACAGAATTAGGAACTCTTAGCCCAGCTGGAGGTGGACCACGGGTCTCCTGAATCCTCAGCCTGCCCGGGCTCTGCATCTTTTCCCAGCACTCAGAACTGGGAATGGCAATCCACAAAAGCCTCATTGCTGGCTCAAATCTTTCTGTGAGCAGGTCTCCACAAGAGAGATATATGCGACATGAGATGGGAAAATAGGGTGGAAGGCACAAGCTGGGGAAAGGTGCTGCCTGATATTGAAGATAAGATGCACCAACTTAGGACACAGTTAATTAGTCACCACGAGAAATAGTTCGTAAAGATACAAGTGGTAAGACTAGGCAGCAGAGGTCTCAAGCTTTAGCGTGCCTCAGAATTACCTGAAGGGCCTGGTAAATAGACTGCTTCCCGCCTCCCCTCCCTGCAAGCTCTGAGCCAGTAGGTCTGGGGTGGGGCCAGAGAATTTGCCTTTCTAACAAGTTTCCAGGTGTTCCTGCTGCTAATTGGGGTGCACACTTTGCCAGACCAGGGGACTTCCAAAATCTCAGCAAAGGATGGGGGGCACAGCGTGGTCTAATAAAATAGCAACACTGGTTATGAATAACAAAAAACACTGCTGTTTATTAAATGCCCACTTGCTATGAGGCAGGTCTTGTTCATTATTTCTACTTTGTCAACATCCCTATAAGGAGCTATTATTTACCTTATTTTACAGACAAGGAAAATTCTCCTCAGATAAGTTTATGAATTTGAACGTAGTGGTTAAGAATACAGGATCGGGGCTTCCCTGGTGGCGCAGTGGTTGAGCGTCCACCTGCCGATGCAGGGGACGCGGGTTCGTGCCCCGGTCCGGGAGGATCCCACATGCCGTGGAGCGGCTGGGCCCGTGAGCCATGGCCGCTGAGCCTGTGCGTCCGGAGCCTGTGCTCCGCAACGGGAGAGGCCACAACAGTGAGAGGCCCGCGTACCGCCAAAAAAAAAAAAAAGAATACAGGATCTGCAGTCTGGGAGCCTGCATCCACCCTTGACAATCTGACCATGGGTGAGTTAGTTTAATTGCCCTGTGCCTCAGTTTCCCCCTTGGTAAAATGGAGATACCTACTTCACAGGGTTGTTATAAAAATGAAATGTGGCGAGAACTCAGAAAGTACCTGGCCTTGAGTGAGAGCTCAGTAAACGTTGGTTGTCTTTATTATGATTGCTGCTGAGTTGCAGGGCCAGAGCTCACCCCAGGTCTGTATGAACTTGAAGGATGTGGTCTTTTTATCCCCTCAAGCTACCTCATCTCACCACACCACTAGACTCGCATTCAGGAGTTTTGGGTTCAAGCCACCTTGCTGTGTGACTCTGGGCAAGTCACTTCAGCCCTCTGGGTCTCATTTTCTCATGTATGTAATGAGGAAGGGTGGGTTGGACACAACATATTCTCATGTCCCTTCCACCTCCAGCACCCACTGTTCCCATGAGTGTGACCAGAGGGTTTCTGAAATGTCCAAATAGGGCACTAAAAGGTTAAAAATGTGTGATTCCTTGTGAGTCTTATTGTCACCTGTTAAGGGTGGAGACAAGAAGCAGGAGACGTTGGTGGGTCCTCAGCGCTGGCCAAGAGTAAGGGAGCTCCATCAGGGGATCCCTACGGGGGACACAGCAGCAGAATTCCTTTATCCAATTCCAATCACTTTGAATTGCTCCCCGAGCTACTTCCTGGTAGTATTCAATATTTTAATTTCCCCAATAAACTCTCACCCTGAAACAAAAGTGTACTGACAAGCTGACAAGTCTGTTCCCCTTTGAAGTTCTATTCTAATTTTAAAAGAATCAACTGGAGTTTTGTTTTTTCAGTGAACCGCTCAAGAGCCTCTGGCCGGTTGATCAGGACCCCAGCCTGCGGACTCCGGATGAACTGAGAAAACCAGCTTCTCTGGCCTGCAAAGGAAAGCCCAGCCCTTGCCTGCGGTGACCTTCTGCGGACATCCTGCAAAGCCACAGCCACCATAACCTTCCTTGTCACCTTTAACTGCACAGCACATATTGGAGGTCATGGGAAGATCCCAAATCAAGATGTAAAAGCTTTGTCGTTTATCTACACTATTGAAAAAAACTTTTTTTTTTTACTTTAATTAAGGGTCCTCTATGCCACAAAGTGTCCAAAACAACAGAATTAGGAATAAAATGATAAACTATACTTCTGGGCTTCGAGATTACATTTTCTTCACCTCCCTTTGTTTTTAAAAGTGTGTTTTTTGTTAGATCTGAAGCCTCCCTTTTCAAGAAGCACAGGTTTCGCAGCAGCTGGAAAATGTACCCCAGTTGTCCCAAATAATACTCTTTCTGCGTCTAAATCATAGAGGAACTGCCTCACTGGCCCCGAAGCCGATGAAAGCAAGTTAGAATAGACATCACCTCAGCTATCCCGGAGGATTCCCTGTCCGCACAGTCAGCAGTTTGTCTGTGGATGAAACCTGAAGCGCTGGGCAACAGTGTCCAGACTCTGAAGGACACGGGAGACCCAGGTCCTCACTGCTAAGCGGGCAAACCTGGAAGGTGATAACTTCTTCATCCATGGGGTGAACACTGCCCCCCTAACCCCAAAGATATTGCAGGCAGTGTACTAACTAAATGACATTCCTGGCTCTGCCCCACTCCATCACCATATCACCCTGTAGTTTGGCAGTGACTTTTAAACCTCTAAATAGCTCTGGCCCAACCAAAAACCCAGAATAGTGCTGGAAGTGTGTGTGTGTGTGTGTGTGTGTGTCTGTGTGTGTGTGTGTACATGTGTTGGGGGAGATCACAGAAAGGGTTAAGCATGGTTACACTGAAGGCGTCATCAGCTTAGGTCCCCCAGACACTCAGGCTCATCCCTTCTACCTTGGGCCAGGGTCGGGAGTACATGGGGGCTTCTGCAGGATCCCACCCCCTCCCCTCCAGCTCTGGTCCCACCCATTTTCCCCTCAGATGCTCTGTTCCTATACTACCAACTGCCTTACGGGCAGGAGTATGGACAACCTAAGCTCCACCCCCTAGGCCCACCCCCACTGCAATTCCCAGGTCCTAGACACTCAAGAGTGTGGACTGGAAGACAAGGGGCAGGCTCCAGGGGGGCAATGTCCCATTGGCCCTGCAGCATCTCATCCCATGGGGAGGACACAGCCAGAGGAAGGTCAGAGAAGTGTGGCGTCCCTTAAATATGGAGTCCAGGATAGGACCCTGCTTGGCTAGGTCTGAGGGCTGCCTTGCAGGCATCACTTCCCCTTCCTGCAAAGTGCCTCTCATGTTGATTACAAGACTCCAGGGAGCCTAAGGGTCAGAAGAGCAGGACAATGAATAGAACATAATTGAACCCTAGAGGTCCAAAATCAAGTTCAAAGGGACTTGGAGAAGAAACTGTTATGGACTGAATTGAATCTCCCACCCCAAATTCATATGTTGAAACCCTATCCCCCTAGTACCTCCGAATGTGACTCTTGTAGAGGGGTGATAAAGTTAAATATTCCATTGACGTGGGCCCTAATCCAATCTGACTGGTGTCCTTATGTGAAGAGGAAATTTGGACACACTCATGTGTGCACGCAGAGGAAAGACCACGTGAGGAAACGGCGAGAAGGTGGCTGTCTGCACACCAAGGAGAGAGGCCTCGGGAGAGACCAGCCCCGTGACACCTCGATCTAGGACTTCCAGCTGCCAAAAAATGTGAGAAATAAATTTCTGTTGTTTAAGCCACCCAGCCTGAGGTACTTGTTAAAGCAGCCCCAGCAAACTAACACAGAAACTCACCAAACGCTATGCTCAGTGGGGCAGCACTTGGGCTGGGAACCAGGCCAAGACTCTCAGAATTGGACTGCACATGGACGGTTGGGCTCCCTGGGCTTGTCCAATGTCACCAAGTGACCCAAGTCAATGTCCTCAGGTCCCAGGAGCACTGAGAGGAAGCACTGAGAGGAAGCACTGAGTCTCTGTCCTGCCATAGTAAATAAAACCGACTGGCAGCCCCTGCACATTCAATCACCCTTAAGTGCGCCAGGTTCCAGGTCTACACAGGGGAATATGAAACCTTTGCTTGAAACCAAATAAATGATCTGTTTCCAAGATTTCAGCACACCCCACCCTCCAACCTCTGCACTAACATAGGCCAGCTCAGGCTCCCCTGGTGCGCAGTGGTTGAGAGTCCGCCTGCCGATGCAGGGAACACGGGTTCGTGCCCCGGTCCGGGAGGATCCCACATGCCGCGGAGCGGCTGGGCCCGTGAGCCATGGCCGCTGAGCCTGCGCGTCCGGAGCCTGTGCTCCGCAACGGGAGAGGAGGCCACAACAGTGAGAGGCCTGCATACCGCAAAAAAAAAAAACAAAACCCATAGGCCAGCTCAAGCCCTCCTTATAAATGTTTCCTTTTTACCTACCCAGCATGGCTCTCCCTACCCCCATTGCCCCTCACCCCAAAGCTCCTCTCCAAGTGTGCCTGCCCCCAGCGCTCAGTGTGAGACCTGAGCATCTCTTTCCTGACAGTGTTTCCCAACAGCTCAGGCACACAGACGCTTCTTCCTAACTAATTGTAGGTTTCCCAAAATGAGTAACTCCCAATCCTTTTGATCCTCCCCCAGCACACACACGTGATGTCTCACACAAAGGCCAGATATTAAAGTGCTCAATAAATATTTCCGGAATTAAACTGAGAACAGAAAATGGTATTCTGTGAAATGTTTTGGGTTCCTTTTGAGTCCTTAGTTGGAAAGGCACTTCTAGGGGTAATTCAAGTTATTCTTATTAAAATAGGTCCATTTTCTCAATCAGTGCTCAGGGAAATCCATGAGAGATAGCAGTGGGGCAAGAAATCAGCCCTTGCAGTGCTAACACCATTGTTCCACTATCTAGGCCTCCTAATTCTAATTATAGTAGGCAAAGTGAGATGCAATCGGCCTCACAGAGCATAGGAAAGAGAACAGCGCAGAGGAGCGAAACATGCCACCCCAAAATGTGTCTCTTTGGCACGCAGATTATTTCAAGCTAAAGGCAATCAAGGTGCAAAAGTCTCAAGAAGAGCCTTTGACCTTTGTCCTAACTGCCAAGAAGAATGTAGATAGGGGACATGTTCCAGAGAGGGATCATCACCATAGATAACTATAGTATAATAGGAACTAGGGGTGTGGACAGGAAGAAACCCAGCAAAGTCTGTTAAAATTCCTCTCTGTGTCAGTTGTCTCTGCAGGGCCTAGCAAGCATTTGTTTACCAAACACCTGTCCTTTTTCACCTTCCTGTAAATTGCCTTCCTTCCCTTTGAAGCCCCAAACCCCTCCCTGATTCTCCTTCTCTCAGAGGGCACATAAGTCTCAATGGCCTAACTTGTCCCATAGTCTCCTGGAGCCCCAGAATGTCCGTAATCAAATTTTATTTTCTCCTGTTAATCTGTCTCTAAGTCACCACCTTCCCAACTCCCTGTCATGGTTAAAGGACCTCGGATAACCGAGCCAAATGAGCAGCTAGGTATTAGGTAGTGTTCTGGATTGAATTGTATCCACTCCAAAAATTTCAAACCCTAACACTCCTCCACCCCCGCTGCCACCCTGGGAACTCTTGAGTTTGGTAACACTGCCAATGTGACCTTATTTGGAAATAGGGTCTTTGCAGAGGTAATCAACTTTAAGAGGTCATAATGAAACAGGAGGGAAGGGGGCAGGGCACAACCTTTAAAAACATGACACAGGCATAGGACATGACAAAAACTGGTTAGAACCAACTAGGTCCAAGGTGGCAGAAGATTTGACTTCCAGTGGACCTTAAGTCTCATTATACAATATTGTAATACATTAGCATAATCGAAGTGACACACCCACCAGCGCCACGACATTCCAAAGCCGACCATCAAAGATCAAAAAGTGGGCAGAGGCCCAATTCCTGGAAATCTCCACCCCTTCCCCAAAATACTTGGAAAAATCTTCCCACTCATTAGCCTATGAAATTACCCAGCCCATAAAAACTAACGACCCCATATTTCGGGGCCTCTCACCCTCTGAGATGGGCCACGATGGGCCACACTCGGTCTGTGGAGTGTGTTTCTCTCTAAATAAACCCACTTCTTACCTATCACTTTGTCTCTCACTGAATTCTTTCTGAGAGGAGACATCAAGAACCTGAGCTTCATTAAGTCCTGCGACCAGGTGTGTGATCTCAATTAAAAGACCATGGGTTCAAATCCCAATCTGGGTTCTGGCCGGGCTTGAGTCCCAGCACTTGTATTCAAGTCCCAATCTGAGGTCCATGGTTTGATTACTAGGTGAGGGTAGGTCCTAAGTCCAGTGTGACTGGTGTCTTTACACAAAGAGGGAAATTTGGACACAGAGAGACACACAGGGAAGAACACTACCTGATGATGGAGGCCAGGTGGGAGTGATGCCTTGTAAGCCACCCAGTTGGTGGTACTTTGTTACAAGAACCCTAGGAAACAGAACACAGTAAGTGGTGCTAAAATGCGCAGACGTGAATTGTTAGGGAACTAGCCTATAACGAGGTTTGGGATCATCACACCCAAATCTTATCTAGACCCTCTGGTGCTCCATATTTTCATTATCAGGAAGTCAAAGTCTGTTGGTTGAAATTTTATAACATCCTATGGCAGCCACGCTATGCAGTTTTTGGCCTAAAAGCAGTATGTTCTGACCTGCCCAGAATAGTCCTTCTCTCTGCTACACCAGGCTTATTCCTTCTTGGCTTCTCTGCCAGTCTTCCCCTCATGTTGACTCCTACCCTTGTGATCTAGATGAAAAAATCTGCACAAACAGCTACTGCTGACCTGGTTGTCTCCACATCTGTAATGGAAATATTGGCAACCCATCAAAAAGCTTTAAGGGCTAGCTGACAAATCCTTTCCAGATGGGGACCTCTTCCCCTGGGCACAGATGCTCCCATTGCTATCTGCTGCCTCTGTGTAGAAGCTGGATAAACACCTTGGCAGTGAGGACTAAATTCCACTAATACATTCGCCCAAGTCAACTCTGCTCACCTTAATCAGGGCCCTTTATTTTTCTAATTCCTCAGAGAGAAATCATCAAAATATCTTTGTATTGATAATAATTTCCAACCTTCCATTTTATTCTAATATCAACTCTAGCTAATAAGCTTAGCATTAGGCAGAAAAACTAGACTAACAGATGAATCTCTTAAATAATAATGACCGTTAACTCATTAGAGATTCATTTATTCACTTGCTATGCTAATATAATAACAACTCTGCAAGTTTTTCTTTGTTTCTAGGATATTTATGGCTTATTCAACAAGAACTGAAATTTAAATTTGATATATAACAACTGGCTTTCTCTTTTTTTGTTTTGTTTTGTTTTCTTTTTAATACCACCTGAAATATTTGGTTTAGATAGAGAGGTAATGTACCTGAAGCTGTTGGGATAATCATAAATTCAGAGGACAATTTAAGGTTATTGAAAACTAACTGCAGGCTTCCCTGGTGGCGCAGAGGTTAAGAATCCGCCTGCCAATGCAGGGGACATGGGTTCGAGCCCTAGGCCAGGAAGATCCCACATGTGGTGGAGCAACTAAGCCCGAGCACCACAACTACTGAGCCCATGTGCCGCAACTACTGAGCCCACACGCCACAACTACTGAAGACCACACGCCTAGAGCCTGTGCTCTGCAACAAGAGAAGCCACCGCAATGAGAAGCCTGCGCACCGCAACAAAGAGTAGCCCCCATTCGCCGCATCTAGAGAAAGCCCGCACGCAGCAACAAAGACCCAACGCAGCCAAAAATAAATAAATAAAAATGTATTAAAAAAGAAAAAGAAAACTAACTGCAATATCAACACTTAAAAGAGGCTTTTAATACCATGTGTGATATTGTGATATAATAAGAAATATATATTTGGTCTTCATCCCCAGTTCCTGGTACAGAACTCCTAAAGCCTTGGAATTTCCCAAGTGAAGGGCTGAGAGGAGCATCTGTTGTTATTCATTATAAGCCCCTTTCAACCACACTTGAGTTTAAGCTAATAACGTGACTCTTGGAGGAGAGGGGCTAGTTGTCAGAGGAACCAACCATGTGATTAGAGGGTTGGGAGTTTCAGACCCATCCCCAACCTCTGGGGAGAAGAGAGGGGCTGGGGATTGAGTTACTCACCAATAGGCGGTGATTTAATCAATCATGCCTACATAATGGACCCTTCATAAAAACCCTTAACAAAGGGGTTCAGAGAGCTTCCAGGCTGATGAACACACTGGGGTGTTGGGAGGGTGGTACACACTGAGAGGGCGTGGAATCTCTTGCCCCTTTCATCATACCTTGCCCTCTGTATCTCTTCCACTTGGCTATTCCTGAGTTTTATTCGTTATAATAAGCCAGTAATAGTAAGTCATGTGTTTGCCTGAGTTCTGTGAGCCATTACAGCAAATTATCAAACCCGAGGAGAGGATCCTGGGAATCAGGATCAGAGTCATGGGAGCCCCTGATTTGTAGCCAAGTCGGACAGAAGTAGTGGGTAACCTCAGGACCCAATACTTACACAATTGGTGTCTGAAGTGGGGAGCAGTGATGTGAAACTGAGCCCTTCATTTGTGGGGTCAGCACCACCTCCAGATACTTGGTGTCACAATTTCATAATGTGAGGAGGAAACCCACACATTTGGTGTTGGAAGTTTCTGTATGTAGAGAAACAATGTCTTCCTTTTAATGTGTCACGTTAGTTCTTATTTGGATGGATGACAAGAATAAGTACAGAAGACACTCGCAGTAAAAATTTTAGGCTTTAAAGCTCTTCCTTTGAAAATTTTGAAAGACTTCGAGGAAATCTAACCAGTTTCCATGTGGACTAAAATGTTTTCATTCCACTTGGCTAAAGTCAGAAGGGGACTGTAAGCCTGCAGAGAGTTGGGGCCAGACTGAACAACATGGTCTACCCCTCTTTGTACAGAGGAAGAGGCTGGAGCAGGGAGAGATTAAGTGATTTGCCCAGGATCACACAGCTGGGAGGTGCAAACCAGGACCAAATGCTGGCCGCTTAGCATTAATCCACCACAACACATTGGCTTCACACGATCCCAGTTTAGAACGTCTTTCCGGATTTGGCACCTGACTGATTTCCACACATGGGCCACAGCAGAGAACCCTCACAATATGGAAACCAGATACCATCCAGCTCCTTCCTTCAGACCTAACCAGGCAGCTGAGGCTGATTAAGGCAGTGAGGGAAGATTAAGTTTAAAATGTTATCACATAGGGCTTCCGTGGTGGCGCAGTGGTTGGGAGTCCGCCTGCCGATGCAGGGGACACGGGTTCGTACCCCGGTCCGGGAGGATCCCACATGCCGCGGAGCGGCTGGGCCCGTGAGCCATGGCCACTGAGCCTGCGCGTCCGGAGCCTGTGCTCCGCAACGGGAGAGGCCACAACAGTGAGAGGCCCGCGTACCGCAAAAAAAAAAAAAAAAGTTATTACATAAAGATTCAGCTCCTACCTTCTCTTTAATGTCTTTCTCCTCCTCTCCACCCACTCCCAAGACCCCCAAACTCTATTAGTCTCGGTTCATTGGATTTAGCAGGATGAAAGTTTGGTTCAATCGCAAGAGAATGGCCAAGAGGCTCCAAGGGGCTGGGGGTTTTCAAACTTGATGCTGAGACAACAGGTTCACTGGGTATTCTATTGCACCTACCCAGCCGAGACATCTCAGTCACATCTTCTTCAGCACAAGAATTGGGGACACACACGCCCACGCTGTAGTCAGCTCCATCCTGGGAACACAATGCCACAATGTTCTTTAATGTTAGTATTCATAGAATATACGCACGATCGTTCCTAAGTAAGGCTGCTGCTGTACTACCCATGAATCCAGCAGATTGGGAGAAGGAAAAGAGAAGTTATTGAAAGAAGAAAAGTTTGCTGACTTCTTTGGAGATGGTTTTTCCATTACAGAGTATTTCAAGTCAACTTACAGAACATCACATGCACCCATATTTAAATAAAAATATGCTCCAAGGGTTAACGTAACTGCTTATTTAGAAAGCAGCCTCGGGACTTGCCTGGCAGTCCAGTGGTCAAGACTCTGTGCTCCCAATGCAGGGGGCACAGGTTCGATCCCTGGCTGGGGAACTAAGATTTCTCATGCCCCACGGTGTGGCCAAAAAATTTCAAAAATTAAAAGAAAAAAAAAAAAGCAGCCTCTAGTGTGGGGTAGTCTGCCCCAGTTCATCTCTCTCCTATATTACAGGTCATTAAGAGTTAACAAGTCGTACAATTTTCAACAAATTTGCCAAGCTGTCATTTCTTTGTAGCAGGACACAATGTACCAAGTAAAGATTTTATTAATAAAAAAGCCAATAATGAGAATGCCGGTCCCAATAAAGCAAAGATCAAATTATAAATAAAAATTGCTGGGATGCTTCTTCTAAGCATGTAATTTACATGATTGTTTTGCTCTGATATCAAAATCATTAGTCTGCTTTGAAAATAGGATATGAACCCTCAAGCAATCATTGTCAAATTTTCAGCGTGACAGATGGAGCTGGGTGATAATCTCCCTATCTTCACTGGCTAACAATTGTAAGACCATTTTATAGCATTAACATCAAAGAGCTTGGTTTTCTTATTGTTACTTTATACAACTGTTATTAGCCAACTCGTAATGTATTTTCTCTTAGTGTTGTGTGCCAGGCATAAAGTATATCTTTGTGTGTAATAGGAGGCTGTGCTGTTCCTAGCTTTTCCCCCCAAAAGTAAAAGACTTAACATGCTTTGAAGACAGTGAGCCCTGTGACCTCAGTCAACCTATTTAGTGATGTATTTGTAAAAGTTCCAATCCATCTGCTAGGATAACCTCAGATTCACGTCTCAGAGCTCTGTTTCTGGGAAAGGATTATGGGTAATGGGAAGTCCATTTCCTCTGGTATTCCAAACACTGATGGTGAGTCAGGAGTTAATGCTCAGGAATATTGGCTGGAACTTGACCTTGGATTCCCCACAAAGGTCATCCAGAGGTCTTGTCCTATGCAATGTGGTAGGAGGAACATCTGAAGACCTGTTTGGTTTGTGGACAACTACCTCCTATAATGTCCCATACTCAGGACATGCAAGTAAGTTTCCACCAACTGTTTAAAATTTAACTTTTTGCAAAACATCTTAATAGTTTGTTGTTTTTTCAATGAAGATAAGCAACCAGTGGAGTTGTATCAGGTTTCATATCATGAGTCCCATGTTCACCAGTCTTTTGAGAGTGTGTGTGTAGATCCCACGCTCACATGCAGGACGTGAAGCTTGCAGGACTGCCCTTGGAAACGCCCCGATGGAGCGTGGGTGGAGAGACACTCACTGGAAGATCCCAGCCTGTCCACATTTCCATTAAAAATATTGCTTCCCAGCTTCCCGAAAGGGTCATACACTGAATTGCAAAGCAAAAGTGGGCAAATTTAGCTTCCTTGTGTCGCTTTCAAATGAATTTATTGGCATTCAGCTCCACCTTCTAAACCTCTAAAATTTAAATGATCGAAAAAAGAAGAGGCAAGTATTCAGATGGCACTCTTGGGCCCACATTCTGCACCCACAGCCCCTCTCTTCACTGAGGAGAACCATGATGTATGTTCTCACACATGACCTGTTGCTGAAAAAATGAAGAGTTTGAAATCTTTTAAAAAATAAATGCTTTGGGGGAGTAAAAAAGATGTAACTAAAATTTGGTAACTTTTCTTTCTCCTCCATACAGCCAGGAGAAAATACTCATGTCTTAAAATTTTTTAATCCAATTTTGTAGGACCTTATTTTGGAGAGAGGTTTTTGATTGTTTGTTTGTTTTTTAATCTTGGGAGTAAAAGTGGGCAGTAATCAAGTCCCACGGTTAATGCCTCTCTAGCCCTGGTCCTGTAAAGCTCCTATTTTATTAGTTTGTGCTCGTATATGTCCTCTTCCCCTTCATTTTAAATAATTCATTTCCTTTCCTCTTTCTTCATCTCTCCCTTTCTCTTTCCCTTCCCCCAATTCCCCCCACCCCCATGTTTGATATATATCGTCTCATTTGTAGGTGTTTTTATTTTATGTATTTGTAATTTATATGAATGGGCTTGTGCTTCAGATCTCCTGTTTCCACATATGTAACTCAGAGCTGGTGTTACTGTGCTCATCGAGTCCAGAGCTTCTGATTTCTGTATAATAACTCATCATCATCTTAGACTTAGCTATTCCCCGGGTGATGGACCCATAGATGGCCTCTAACACACAAAAACACACAAGGACAAACTCCTCATACGTATCCCTGTATAAACCTACGTGAGGCTTTAGGTCAGATATACACACCTGTGAGTGGGCTTGCTGGATCAGAAGGCACACAGATACTGTGTAAATCCCACCGGATTGTGCTCCAGAGTGACTGCCCCAATCTACATCCCCAGGGATGCTGACTCCTATCTCTTCTTTGCATCGTCCAGCTTTCCCATTTTTGGTGGTTAATGGATATAAAATGATATCCAATTGTTTCGATTTTTGTCTATCAAATTACAAATAAGTCAGGATATTTTTGTTTAAAATAGCTAAGCCATTTAAATTTTCTCTTCTTGTAAAGTACCTGTTTGTATCCTTTGCCCACTTCTTAATGAATTTTCTTTTCTTGATTTGCAAGAGCTCCTTATCATTCTATATATTGGTCCTATTCTACCTGAGTTATCGAAAATACTTACTCTCAGTCAGTTATCTGTCAGTTCTTTATCTATTGGTTCCCTTATTGGATAGAAATCTGTTCTTTTGAGCCTGTAATTTTTGTTCTAGTCTTGAACAATCTTTGTTCTAGTCAAGACTGACTACATAATTTGCAGGGCTAATACAGAATGAAAATGCAGGACCTCTTGTTTAAAAATTAATTAAGCATTTCAAGATGGTGACACCAAATCACGCTAAAGGAAGCATGGGGCCCTCTTATGTGTGGGGCACAGTGTGACTGCAAAGGTCACATGCCTACGAAGCCAGTCTGATTCTAATACCAGAACCATATGGTTTTTATTATTACAGATTTGAGGTATATTAAGTATTCAGCCTTTAGTCATCTTTTCAAAGTTGAGCTAGTTAATATTTGTGGACTGTTAATCATTCAAATTTCAGAAAATTCGTATCCAGAAACTTTCAGAAAATTCATATTCAGAAAATTTTTAGAAATTGCAGAAAATCTCAGAAAAAGTTTATTGAGTTCCTCAAAACATCCAACTAGAATACTGATTGAAATCGCTTCAAATTTATTTATAGGTTATATGGGGGAAATTGACATCATTGTTGTATCAAGCTATCATTGGATGTCATGCAATTTACTAAAATCTTCTTTTGCGTCCTTATTTATAACTTTATATTTTTCCTTGATAATCTTAAGACAGATTACGTAAACAATTCCTAGGTAGTGTAGAGTTGGCTATTTTCCTCAGTGTTTTATTTTCAATTTTATTTTCCAACTGACTGTTGCTGGTGTGGAAAAATGCTATCGATTTTTGTAATTTGTTCTGGTATCTGGAGAATTTGCTGAACTTTCTTAATAGTTCTACCTCCTTATTTCTTTCTTTCTAATCTTTAGACCACTATTTTTTTTTCCTTTTCTAGTTTTGGAATCAAAGTTATAGTCAAATTTACTGTAATTATAACTGTTTGCCAAGGGTTAGTGATGGTGGGGGGAAGGGGCTGCATACGTCTATAAAGCAGGAACAAGAGGGATGTGGTGATGGATAGTTATGGCCTTGATCGTGGTGTGAGTTACACAAATCTACACATGTGCTAAAATGACATAGAGCTATACACACACACGTACCAATGTTAATTTCTGAGGCATAGGGAGGTCAAGTCACTCGCCCAGGGTCACATCATTATTGAGTGATAGAACAAGTAAGAAAACCGAAGCACAGAGATGATAAGTAATATACACAGCAATACAAATCTACCTCTTTTTAATTGCTAGCAAGAATCAGAGCTGAGTACTCAAAGCAGCTAATAAGGATCAGAGCTGTGTGTTCAAACCCATTTTAACCTGAACCCATAACTTCTTGCCCTCTAAGATATACAAAAAGACCCTGTTTTTGTTTGTCAGTTTGGTATGTCGGTTCTTATGTATAGCTAAAGATAATGATCTTCCTTAGAGTGAGTGGGAAGGAAACCCCAAATACAGCTGGGAAAATTATACAGCTCCTCTTGCCTTTCTGTCTCTGTCTTTACTAAGAATTGGGTTCCCAAGGTGTAATGTAGAAATCAGGTTGAAGGAACTGCATTTTGCTTACATGAGTGCTTTTTAAGAAAGTGATATGTTGGGCTTCCCTGGTGGCGCAGTGGTTGAGAGTCTGCCTGCCGATGCAGGGGACACAGGTTCATGCCCCGGTCCGTGAGGATCCCACATGCCGAGGAGCGGCTGGGCCCGTGAGCCATGGCCGCTGAGCCTGCGCGTCCGGAGCCTGTGCTCCGCAACGGGAGAGGTCACAGCAGTGAGAGGCCCGCATACCGCAAAAAAAAAAAAAAGAAAAGAAAGTAGTATGTTATTTTGAAAACCTTCTGGCCATAATTGACTTTCACCATGAACCCTCTCCTCTTCTGGCAAGTTCTGCTGCTCTGGCCACTTGGGCTCATCCAGTGGGTGTCTGTTATCACTGGCCTCATTTTTATGCTTCCAAGTATTCCAGGTTATTGCTGTGATGAGCGAAACTTACTTTCCCCTTTTCCCTCCCGTGAATGTGACCCTCCTTGGCTCTGACCACACCCAGAACCTTAGAGCTGGTATCCACAGTGACTTGTAGCCAGCGCTCAACTTTTAAGCTAAACTGCCTGAGTCACAAGACTGACCACATCCCTCCTCTCCTTACAACGCTTCCAAGGCACCATGAACAAAGTTAAAACGTAACTCTTAAGGGAGAGGTCATATTTACTGTATTAATAACTCGGATAAAGAATTGTATTCTGATCATATAAAAAGCCCTTACAAATCAGTTATTTTTATTTTTTCCATTTTTTTTTTGCATTTATATTGGAGTATGGTTGATTTACAAATCAGTAATTTGGGGGGACTTCTCTAGCGGTCCAGTGTTTAAGACTTGGCACTTTTACTGCTGTGGGCCCAGGTTCGATCTCTGGTCGGGAAACTAAGATCCCACAAGCTGTGCGGTGTGGCCAAAAGAAGAAAAACCCAAAACAAATACGAATCAGTAATTTTTTTTTTTTTTTTCCAATCAGTAATTTTTAAAAAGTCAAAGAAACTGATTTAAAACCTGCTAAGGATATGAACAGGCAACTCTTGGAGAAGGAAATCCAAGTGACCAATAAATATGAGAAAGTTGTTCAGTCTCACCAAGAAACCACGATTAGACACCAAGTTTTTCTAGCCATCTGATTGGTAAAAATTTAGAAGGTTGATAAAATTGAATGTTGGTAAGAATATGAAGAAATAGTTCTCTCAATCCGGCCTCCTGGGAGCTAATCTCCTTCCTAATAGCAACTAAATTTTCTTTTAGTAAATTGTCACTTTCCAACTGCATGGAGTCTTGAAAAAATATCAAGGTGCTGTGTCCTCTCATTATGGAAGCTGATGGGAGCCCTGGAGGCCACTCCTGCGCTGCCCTCCTGTCCCTGTGACATGAGGTCCCAGGACTAGTGTGGAGTGAGTCAAGGCCTGAAGAGAAGCTTGGGCTTCATTCATCCACAGGTGGTTTCCTCAGAGGCTATAGAATGTGCACCACTGTGGAGGCTGTTTGGACCTCACTGGTCCAGTGACCGGTTTCAAGCCTAGCAGGCCTTACTCTCCCTTCTGTGAGCTGCCCATCGTCTGCCGATAAACTCCCCTTTTTGCTGAAGGTTGTCAGGGTTGTTGTCTGTGGTTTAACCGAAGGTTCCTTTCTAACCGTATCCCCAGTGGCCCAGCAATTCACCATCTCAGCATCTGCTCCAGGGAAACACATATGAGCAGAGAACTGCCAGATGCTTGTGGCATTAATGCTTGTAAAAGCAGAAAAATGGACACAAACTGTTAGGTTGAACCACATGAAAGATCCATTTTATGGGGCAAAAACAGTTTAATGTCAGTAGTTTCAAATCGTTCAGCAGGAAAAAGTTAAATGTTCATAGGCAACAACTAAAATGAGATAGATCTATATTTGCTGCTGTGGGAAATGCTCCAAGACACTGTAACATGGAAAAAAAAAAAAGATTAAGAACAATAAATATATTTTTCAATTTTACAAAACAAAACAATATCTTTCTGGTAGATATAGATGAACAAAAATGCATGGAGAAAGTTCTAGAAGGATACACACCTATTGCTAAACAGCTGTTATCCAGAAAGGGGACTAAGAATTGAATGAGTGAACAAGAAAGACTTGAGATTTGTCTGTATTGTTTCCATTCTTCTTGTTTGTTTGTTTGCGGTACGCAGGCCTCTCACCCTTGTGGCCTCTCCCTTTGTGGAGCACAGGCTCCGGACGCGCAGGCTCAGCAGCCATGGGTCACGGGCCCAGCCACCCCGCGGCATGTGGGATCTTCCCGGACCAGGGCACGAACCTGTGTCCCCTGCATCGGCAGGCAGACTCTCAACCACTGCGCCACCAGGGAAGCCCTGTTTCCATTCTTTTACAATGAGAACAGAATCACATATTTAACAAATATAGTGTATAAACAATAAAATATGAACAGAATTTTTAAATCAATATTTTCAAAAATTCTTCAAAGATACTCGTTCCATCCTCTAGAGTAGGAGTTGGCAAACTATGGCCCTGCTATTTTTGTAAGTAGTTTTATTGGAATACAGCCATCTCATTTGTTTACATATTGTCAATGCTGCTTTACTAATACAGGCAAGGTTGAGTAGTTGCAACAGAGGCTGTAAGGCCCACAAAACTGAAAATATTTACTATCTGGTTCTTTAGAGGAAAACTTTGCAGATCTCTTATCTAGAGAGGGGATTTTCAATCCTGGGCAGACATGAGAATCACCTGGGGCAATTTTTAAAAAACACTAAAGCCCAGGCTCCACCCTCACAAAGAATGACTTAATTGGTCAGGGGTGAGGCCTGGGCATTAATTGTTTTTGAAATGTTCCCAGGAGATGCTATGTGCCGCTAGCCTTGACTGCTGTGCTCTTTCAGATTAATTCCAGACTCCAAGCTCGTTTTAAAAGGCCTTTCGTGACCAGACCTGCCTGTAGTTTCATCGTCCCACACCCACGCCCATTTCCTCTGCTCCATTATACAGAACGCACCAGGCCCGCACTTGTCTGTCTTTCTGCCTGGAATGTCCCTCCTTCCTGTCTGCCTGGCAAATGCTGAATCATCCTTTGAGTCTGGGCTGAAAGATGGTCTGCCCAGGAAGCAGCCCAGACTCTAGCTTAGTGTATCAGACTAGAAGGCCTGTAGCTGTTGGCCTGTCTCCCCTGTGAGGGAGGGGCTGTGTCTTCATCAGTGGATATTTCAGAGGAGGAGGTCAATAAACATTTGCTGAGTTAACTAAATTAAATTTTGAAAAAACTAAGTGCAAATGCCCCAAATCCAGCTCCACAAATGTATTGTAAGGTCCTCTGTGTGTCAGAAACAAAACTGGATGTATTTATTATAAATAGACTGCATGATTTCCAAATTCCCTTCTCCATCACTGAGTATTCCAAACTTGATAGCCTAAAGTTTAAGGATCTGGAACTATAAGAGCCTTTCTTGACCCTTGGATAAATCCCTGAAGGACAAATGTAGAGAGACACCTAATTCTTCACTTGAGAAGATTAAACGCTAGTTCTCTTTCCAATTGGTGTTTTGCTTTGGAAATGGATTGGATTTAGGGTTTTCTACCTGAGGTTATTCTGTATGCTGTGCAGATTTTCAGTTGCATTTGTTTCCTTTCTGGTTATGAAATCGAATGGACAGGTTGTTCTTTTCCTGCCTTATCCTTAATTAGTTTCTGTCAAGAACCTGAGATGCCAGGCCATGGGCACTGTCCAAATCTAAATACATTGTGATTGTCACGGGAGGGAAGGATAGAATAAGCTAATGATTAAGCCCACCTGTTACTTCAAATTGCATGGCAGTTGTTCCAAGTTTTCATTTCCAAAAGATTAAAAACAATTTGTTTCAATTCTGCCGAGCTAATTAGCAGACACATTTTCTTTCTTGGCAACGATAGGCGGATATTAAAATGCAGAATTGATTAATTTCTGGGTTTAAATGAACGAAAGAGAGGCCTTGGTCAATGGTCTTAAATTTTAAAATATGGATGCACTTACATCAGGAAGGTGAAGGCACCAGAAGCTTCTAGAATGCTGAGCCACAAACAAATCCTGTAAGCAGCGATCATCTTCAGCATTGACAGCAAATATTTATTAAGCACCTACCAGATGGCTGTGTTACACGGCAGATTTTTCAAAACTATAATTGAACAGTCTTGCTCTGCATTGGATACACATTAAATGCTAAGCATCAGTACTCAGTGATCTCCTTGTGGATAAAAGATCGGAATGTGCTGTCAATTTGATATCCAGGTTCCTGAAGCAGGCTCTTTACAACCACCTCTTGGCAGTCCCCCTTGCATCTGACCAACTATTAATCTTGGACTTCAAGAACGAGAATAGTAGGTGTATTAGTTTCCTGTGACTGCTATTACAAATTACCACAAACTTGGTGGCACAGAAATTTACTCTCTCACAGTTTTGGAGGCCAGAAGTCCAAAATCGGTAGCACTGAGTCAAAATCAAGGTGTGTCACTGAGTCAAAATCAAGGTGTGAGCAGGGCTGTGCTCCCTCTGGAGGCTTCAGGGGAAAGTCCATCCTTTGCCTCTTCCAGCTTCTGGTGGCTGCCTGCATCCCTTGGCTTGTGGCCGCATTGCTCCGATCTCTGCCTCTGTGGTCACGTCACCTTCTCCTCTGTATGTCAAATCTCCCTCCACCTCTGCCTCCATCTTCTAAGGATACATGTGATTGCATTTAGGGCCCATCTGGGTAAGCCAGGATAAACTCCTCATCTCAAAATCTTTAACTTAAACATATCTGCATAGCTCTTGCTTCCATATAAGGTAATATTCACAGGTCCCAGGGATTAGAATGAGATATCTTTGGGGATCCATGTTTCAGCCTACCACAACATGGATATTTGAAATCCAGCTAACCCAGAAATTTCAATGAAGCCCCTTGTGTCACCCTTTCTCTATTCTGAGATTTTCTTGGTTTCAGCATCTTTTCTTCCCCTAGCTCCAGCACCAGTGGAGAGGCTGGGCTTGAGTAAAATGCCCTCTAGACTGGCAGCCAGATGGGAAAAGAGGCGACATTCTGAGAACACAACTCATGTAGATGGTCAGTCCTCCACTGATGACCACAGAACAAAGGCAGGGCTGGGGCCAGTGATTGGCTCGCCCAGTGAGTGCCACCTATGGATTACCTCCTATGCCAGGAGTGTAACCACAGGCCTTGGCTTCCAGGGGAGAGGATGAGACACACAGATAGGCGACATGAAATAATCACCTCAAGAGATAAACGATGAAACCAAGGGAGTAAGTGATGAGAGTAGGAAGTTCGGCAACCCAGCCGTCAGGGTGGGCTGAGGCATGAGGACCAGGGAGAAGGGACTTGAAGGGTTAAGAAAGTTTCATAGCAAAAGTAGCTGCTTGGGGAAGATTTCAAGGCTGTGAGGAGATTAGAGAAAACAGGAAATGAAAAACCCTGCAGGCTGCTTGGGAACCAGAAGCCTCCCTCCACCCGCCTCCTTCCCAGGAACAAAGTACAGGAAAATGCAGACATCACGTGAAACCATCAGGCCCTCGATATGCTAAGCAAAGTTTTAATTCCATATAAATAGATTCCCTCTGAAAGGCCTCCACTGCAGACAGTGCTACAAATGGGTATGCTTGGACTTGATGAGATGACCATGGGTGGGCCTGGTACATCGCAAGGAAAATGAATTCCAGGACCTACCTGAGACTGCTTGTTTTGCTTTTTTATTTTTGTCTCAGATAATAAACACATGCTTTTTTCTTCTGGATGGTGGTTTTGAGAGGCCACAGCTCCCTGCATTTGTTTCCTAGGGCTGTCTTAACAAATTTCCACCCACTGGGTGGCTTGAAACAACAGAAATTTTTTGTCCCACAGTTCTGGAGACTAGAAGTCTGAAATCAAGGGGTCAGCGGGGTTGGTTCCTTCTGGAGGAGAGTCTGCCCACTCCTCTCTCCGCGCTCCTGGTGGTTGCGGGCAGTCCTTGGCGTTCCTTGGCTTCTAGACACATCACTTCAATCTCTGCCTCAGTCATTATGCATCAATTCTCCCTGTGTGTCTCTGTGTCTGCGTGTGTAGTTCCCTCATAAGGACACCAGTCACTGGGTTAGGACTCTTCCAAATCCAGCATGACCTCATCTTAACTTGATTACATCTAGAAAGAGCCTATTTCCAAATAGGATCACAAATCCATGGTACCAGGGGCTCGGGATTCAACATATCTTTTTGGAGGACACAGTTCAACCCGCAACGCTCTCAGAGTGGGGATTCTAATCGAAGCCAAGGATGCTACTAACTAGCTTGTGAGGTGCGGCTGGGGAAGCCACGAGCCTAGAGGGAAGCAGCAGCCATGTGCTTGGGGAAGGTGTGACAAGTTTATGGAGAGACAGGACGCCAGGAGGGTGGAAATTGGAGAACACAGTAGGCCACGGAAAGACCTGAAGAGATAACTGATCGGATGCCTGATGGGACCAAAGACACACAACAGGGCTTCAGAGCCCCCTTTCAATAGTTTTTCTATTGTGTGGTCTGGTCATCTGCTTTTTAAATTATATACATTTATACCAACTGCCAACATAGAAGGGCATACACCCTTCTTAGTTTCCAGGTGCTCTTCCTCCAGAGAAAAGATGGAACCAGACAAGATATTCAGACAAGAGACGTGAAATCGTTATCCTAGAACACATATGATAAAGCCAAAGGCAGTCAGTTCCCAGATTAGAATAACTGAGAAGGATATATGGATATATAGATATACTCCTACCTCCACATATATTTAATAAGGATCACATATTTACTAAATAAATTCACCATTTTATACTGGAGTCCAATATTAAAAACATAGCAAGGAAAACAAGTAGATGTTGGACGTGGAGAAACAAAAGTGGAGATAGAACAAAAGGGTAGGAAAAACTGTAAGAAATGGGGTCACCGGCATGTGTGGCCACACTAGTCAAAGTGAGCTTCCTGCAAGTCTATGGGTTTCCTGTGGCTGCTGTAAAAAAAAGGTAACTTTGATTGTTGTAACTCTGTGGCTTAAAACAACATATGTTATTTATCGTATAGTTCTAGAGGTTAGAAATCCACAGTGGGCTTTTACAGGGTGCATGGGCTGACCTGAGCTCCCCACACCCACCTCCCCGCATCCCGATATTCATATGTTGAAGCCCTAACCCCCAGCACCTCAGAATGTGACTACATTTGGAGATAGGGCCTTTAAAAGGAGGTGATTAGGTTAATATTTATTTATTTATTTGTTTATTTGTTTATTTATTTTGGCTGCACCGGGTCTTAGTTGCAGCATGCAGGATCTTTTTAGTTGTGACATGCAGTCTTCTTAGTTGTGGCATGTAGACTCCTTAGTTGTGGCATGTGGACTCTTAGCTGCGGCATGCATGTGGGATCGAGTTCCCCAACCAGGGATCGAACCCAGGCCCCCTGCATTGGGAGCTTGGAGTCTTACCCACTGGACTACCAGGGAAGTCCCGAAAAGGGGTTTTTAGGTTAAAATGAGGCTGTTAGAGTGGGCCCTGATCCAATCTGACTGGTGTCTGTATAAAAGGATATTTGGACACACAGAGAGACACCAGGGAGAAGGTGGTCATTGGCCATCTGCAAGCCAAGGAGAGAGGTCACAGAGGAAACCAACCCTACCAGCATCCTGATCTTGAACTTCCAGCCTCCAGAGCTGTGAGAAAATAAATTTCCCTTGTTTAAGCCCCTCAGTCTGTGGTACTTTGTTACAGCAGCCCTAGCAAATTAATACAGGGGGGTGGGTTTTTTGTCTACTTTTGGAATCTTGTCTGACGTATGTTTTCACCAGTAATTACCAGTAAAACTGACATCCGTATTTTCAGCTGACCATCACAATGATCAGAATCAGGTAAGAAGCTTCCTTAAAATTCAGATTCTTAAGTCCAGCTCCTAGGGACTTCCCTGGTGGCGCAGTGCTAAAGAATCCGCCTGCCAATGCAGGGGACATGGGTTCGAGCCCTGGTCGGGGAAGATCCCACATGCCACGGAGCAACTAAGCCCGCGTGCCACAACTACTGAGCCCGTGCACCACAACTACTGAAGCCCATGTGCCCTAGAGCCCTTGTACTGCAACTACTGAGCCCACATGCCGCAACTACTGAGCCCACATGCCACAACTACTGAAGCCCACATGCCTAGAGCCTGTGCTCTGCAACAAGAGAAGCCACCACAATGAGAAGCCCGTGCACCACAACGAAGAGTAGCCCCCATTCGCTGCAACTAGAGAAAGCCCGTGCACAGCAATGAAGACCCAATGCAGCCAAAAAAAAAAAAGTCCAGCTCCTATAGGTTTTGCTAGCAGTGGGGTGGAGCCGGGCAGTGAAGATAAATGTTTAATAATCTGCTCTCTCCCCAAATTGAGGGGAAAATATATATATACATATATACACACACACATACACCATAAATTATACTGATATAAAGAATGTATAGCATAGTGTATTACTTTGCTCAGGCTACCATTACAAAATACCACAGACTGGGTGGCTTAAACAACAGAAATATATTTCCTCACAGTCATGGAGGCTAAAAGTTCAAGATCAAGTTGTTGGCAGGGTTGGTTTCTACTGAGATCTCTCTCCTTGGCTTATAGACGGACACCTTCTCTGCACCTTCACTTGGCGTTCCCTCTGAGTGTGTCTGTGTCCTAATCTCTTCTTATAAAAGCACCTGTCATATTAGATTAGGGCCCATCCCAATGACCTCATTTCACATTAATTATCTCCTTAACGACCCTGTCTCCAAGTACAGTCACATTCTGAAGTACTAGGATTAAGTCCTCAACATATGAATTTGGGAGGAATGCAATTCAGCCCATAACACGCACAGATTACAAATAATAATTAAATCAATAATATTCCTTGTTATAAATTCCATATATAGCCAACTGATTCTCACAGAATGCGTTCACTAATTTTTGCCAAACTCTCATATCTGTAGCCAACCTATGATTTTACCTATGACACCAGTGAGTGTCATCCCCACATAAATGTTGGGTGATATTTTTGTCCACCTTAATGAGTAATATGGATGTGAAGCCAGAAAGATATATGTCAGAACTTCACTCATTTGTCCATGATGTGAGCAATGTTTTTGCTGAATAACAGTTTTTGGGTGCTATTTATAATGCAAAGGCTGTAGACATAACACGTTTAAGTTTTATTTTAATTTGTAACATTTTCTCCATCAACTTCTGAAGCCTAGACAGTCAACAAAACATCAAGCCCTGACCTACAGTGACTGCTGACTTGTGTGGTGAATATACTTCTACCACAGCAGACTTCAAGCTCCCAGCCTGATCCCTGAACTTGAGCTTAAAGGATGATGTGCGGTAGCACAGCAATACATTTCCACCACACAGACTCAGTTCAAGAGTACAGATGATGGTCAAGTGCATACAACCGTTAGGAAGTGGTGAATTTGGGGTATTCATTCCTTTTGCTCTTAACATAATTTACTCAATTGTTAATTTATGTGATTCAACCCTTAAAAGTCACTGTGTTGGACAACCAGATTGAACATTTAAGCCCGGCTGGAGCAGATTGGTGGGTGCAGGAATTAGAACATGTTTTAAGCTGCTGTAGATTTTCAGACTTTGGGAAACACAGCCTCTCCACTTCATAGGTGAGGAAACTTGTTCAGCAAAGTGACATGGCTTGGGTAGAGCCAGCTGCACAGCTGACTATCAGCCTCAACAGGATGAGAGCCCAGGCATCAGGACTGCCAGCCCAACACGACGTCTGTGGGCAACACCTTGTCTCTAAAATGTGATTCGTTTACAAGAAATGTACAATGAGGAAAGGAACAGGTGGGAAGGTACAGGCGATCGGGTAGAGAGAGAAAGGGCAGGAGAGAGAAGGATTCCCATCAGGAAGGACCATCCCTGAACCAGAAACAGATGAGTTTTAAGAAGGAAGTGAATACCACAGTGGTCAAGGAGAAAGAAAATTGAGAGAAAAAAATGATTAATCAGGAGGGAGGATGCCAGAGATTTTTTTTGAATGTTTTCATAGTCTTTTATTAATCATTCATTTATATATATGTGATTGATGTGGTATACACCTAATACACACTCTGAGTTCCAGGCACCGTGCTAGGTTTTGAGTTTGCAAAGGAAAACAAGATAGACAATCTCTCTCTACAAAAGAGACATAGCACCTCTCTCTCTCTCTGTCTCTATAAATATATGTTTATGTATAAATATATATATATATTACATATATACACACAGTTATCTCTATATGTTTTCCAAAAAAGTTATTATATTATACATATTGTTTTGTATCCTGATTGTTTTCCTTAATAATATACTAAGATTATCTTCCATACCATTAAATATTTTTCAAAGGCATTATTTTTAGTTCATAATATTTTATTTTCTAGATGCTCAATAGTTTTCAATCTAATTTTTCTCTTCTTGATAATGTAAGTTGTATCTACTTGGTTACAGAGATCTTTTAGGCTGCAATTTTTATATGTAATAAGGGATTCAGTGTAGATTTCTGTGGATTATGGAGTGTAAAAACAAAACAAAAACAAAATCAGAAGCAGAGGCGCCAGGGCTTCCCTGGTGGCACAGTGGTTGACAGTCCGCCTGCCGATGCAGGGGACACGAGTTCGTGCCCTAGTCCGGGAGGATCCCACATGCCGCGGAGCGGCTGGGCCCGTGAGCCATGGCTGCTGAGCCTGCGCGTCCGGAGCCTGTGCTCCGCAACGGGAGAGGCCACAACAGTGAGAGGCCCACGTACCGCAAAAAAATAAAATAAAGAGAAGCAGAGGGGCCAGAACAATGGCCTGAGGACTTCAGCAATGAAAGAAGGGATAAAATCAGACAGGGACCCAAGAGCGTGGCAAGATTAAAGCACACAAATACTGTTTGATGGATTCTGTTCCCGTTAAGATGGTGGGCGTGACAGTGAATGCAGAAGGATGGTGGGAAGGACGCACAGAAACTTCACTTTGGAGGTGTATTACTATACTCTTCCTTCTCATAAGCTCTATGCTGCTTAATCCGTCCTCCCACTGCCAGACTGAGTGTCTGTCTCAGGCTCTAATATCAGGCTCTCTCCCTGCTCCTGAGCTGCAACGATGCCAATTCCCTTGTGTAAAAACGTGTCAGCCTGAATTTCAAGAACACTTTCTCTCCACTTTATTCCTCAGACCCCACCCATATTCAGAGGTTCTCCTATTGTCATCTCTGTGTTTTGGATTGGGGATGGAGTTTTGAAACATTATTATGCAACATTTCATATCTTAAAAAGGTATAAAGAGAAACAGTAAGAAACACCTATGTTTCAATCACCCAGTTTAAAAAAAACACAACTTGACCCATCGTTTGAGATCTGGTGGGTCCCCAATTACATCTGCACCCTCACCATGCCCACTGCAAGGCAACCTCTAACTGAATTTGGAGGTTATCATTCTCATGAATTTCTTTCCATTTGTACTACATACATACGTCTCCCAAAGAAGTAGAGCACCTTAATTTGCATCTTTTAAACTTTACATACTATATATATTCTTCTACAACTTTTTTTTCTTGATGTTACTTAAGTACATTCCCTCCATATTGATACATGTATCTCTGCTTCGTTCCTTTTTTTGCTGATGACTATTTTGTTGGTCTTGTTTCTCTGGTGGCTGCTTCTTTAGGCAGTGATTGAAAATGCAGGCTCGGAAATCAGATGATCTGGGTTGAAATCCTATCTGCACCACTTATTTCGGCAAGATACTTTACAACTTCGTGGTTCGTTTATAAAATAGAGGTGATAATAACACCCTCCCCGTGGTGGTGGGGTGCATTAGGTCTAAGGGAGACAACTCTTGCATAGGGCTGGGGACAGTACCTGCCATGTAAAAGTACTCTCTAAATATCGACTCATAGTTTTGCATCCACATGACTGCCAGGAAAACCATGCTGCGAGCAAAGGTCAGAACTACGTTCTGCGCTCAAAAGTCTCAGGTAAAATGTCAAAGCAACGATGTCAAGTGTTTTTGGCGTGCGTTAGAAAGAAAATCAGTTAAAACACTAGATAGTAGTATTCATCTGTTAAATTAAGTTATTGTCATCTATCCACTTATGTACATCATTCAATTCTTTCTTGGACCATTCAACACAGGGAAATATTTTTAACTAAAAAAAAAAAAGATTTTCAACTTTCAGATGCCTACAGATGAAACATCGTTGGTACATGACTAGAGTAACTTATAAGACAAATAAAGCATCAACAAGGCTGTGACTAATGATGACGGTAGGTACCACCACCGCATCACCAGAAATCGTTGCACCCTTCTGGATTTTCTTGGCCCGCTTATTTGGCCTGGGTTTGTCAGAATGTTCCCTGTCAAACAACACCAAATGTTGTAGCAAAACGTAATCAATTCCAAAATACAACTTGAAGGTGGTTATTGAATCCACTGGATTCATATCTCCCACCTTTTCATTAACTATCAGGACATATAATTCAGTGTAGAACGGCACTCGCTTCAAACCACGTGCCATTTTGAATGACTCAATATTAGATCAAAACTTTTGTTTTCTCTTTATAATGTATATTATGCTACTAAAGGTTTTCCAATACAAAATAAACTAGTCGTGCGTACAAAACAGAAATGGAAATTGCTATGATAGTGTTTCTGGCTTTGGAAAGAGCGAGTTTTTACATTTTTCCTTGTTAGTGGTTTACATCAGCATCAACAGTGAATCATTCTCCTGGAGAGGTTATCCCACTGAAAATGAATCTGATTGCCTGCCCCTTTCCTTCAGGAAGATACCAATATATGTCCCTTTATTTGTGAAAATAATTTTGGGAAACTAACAAAAATAATTACAGCAGCCTGAGGTCCACCCCTACCACGCGCAAAGAGGCCTGGCTACCATTGAACTTCTTCCAGCTTGAGCCAATGCAGTCACCAGAACACTCCTCAGAATCTACTATCCAACATATAATGGGCAAGACCTGTTTCCTGAATAATGAAACAATTCTTTACCAAAAGCAGACTAAATGTCTAGAAAAAGAAATAAACCAAGCCATCCCCTATGACAGCGAAATGTTATCAACTTCAGAATAGTAGATATAGTAAATCATACAGTTTACAAGTAATCCTCGTCATATTAAGAGATTGGTCCTCACGAGATTCCTTCTGGCTAGAATACCACCCCCGCTATTGCCTTCTGCAATAAAAATGCCTCCTCCCTCCTTGATTCCTGGAGCAATTTATAAATTGAGGATCATCTTCTCTTTCCTATTTGGTTCTGGGTTTTTTAATTCTCAGGACTTTTTCTAGCCCCCAGCCCAAACCTGTCTGCCCTGTGTCCACCTACCCAACGGGTTAGGGAAAACCTACTTACTTCTTTGAGCATATTCTTTGGGTTCCACTGAATTCAGATCAGAAAGGAATTCATCAGTGTCCTGCAGGCACTTGAGAGAAATGTTTCCTGCAGGAAAAACAAAAGGCAGTTGAAACTGAAAAGAGAGAAGACAAAATAGTAAGGTCAGGACCATCTTTGGTCAGGATCTTAACCTGTCAGGATACAACTCCCCTCTTAGACAAAGAGCCTCAAATGTATGAAACACTAGTCTATAATGTGTGGTGGGGAAATGTGACATTCTCACCCCTTAACATGCAGAGACAGGCTGCGACTCCTCCGCCACCTGCAAAGCGGCTGCAATGAACAAGCCATGGAAACGGATTCGTATACAACTTGTTATTGTTGAGCAAAATCGTGCTGTGGATGTGAGGGCCGCTGACCACCTGGCTTCCTTTAGTTATGCAGATTAACATTTCCAGCTAACATGGATAAAACTAGATGTTCTCTAGTTAGATGTCTTGTATATACCTCTGGGTTTAAAAGATAAATATACCAAGGATGTTAAGTGGCAATATTTGGTTTTTATCTGAGAATGAGTGTGAATCCAACCTATATAACATTCAGATAAATGATAAGCAAAGAAGGACTTCTACGTCATCACCTGGGCTTTGTATTCATCTGTTTACGTGTTTGCCGGACTTGGAAGCCACACGTGGGAGTGATGAACTCCCCCATAGAAAGAGACGGCTTTGCGGTAGGACAAATAAACACACCCGTCCTCTTGTGGGAGCTTAGGACACATGTCCTGGGAAGCAAATGGTGCTGACAAAAGACGGTGGCAACTGCGTTCATCTACTTTAAAAAAACATAAAATGTGTGGATCTGGATTTCTCATGGTGTAAATATTTTCTTCCCAGAAAGCCTGTCCTTAAATAATAACCTCGCTAATTACATTTAAAATGTGATGCAAATTTTGTTTACACTGATGGAAAACGTCCACTGTGACTCAGTTGTACTTCCTAGCTTCACAGCAGCCTCTAGCCTCCCAGACCCCTACCCTTTGTCTGAGTCCATTGGGGCTGCTATCACAAAATACCACAGACTGGGTGTCTTATAAACAACAGAAACTTAGGGCTCACAGTTCTGGAGACTGGGAAGTCAAGATGAAGTTGCTGTTCTGGTAAAGTTCCTCCTGCTGTCTTAGCCAGCACCTTCTGTGTCCTCATGCGACGGCGGGGAAGGGGGCAGGGCACAACCTTCAGCCGTGGAGTACAGGACATGAACTGGTTAGAACCATCCCATTCATGAGGGGTCCACCCTTAAGACCTAATCACTTCCCCAAGGCCCCACCTCCTATTATCATCTTTAGGGGTTAGGATTTCAACATCTGGATTTTAGGGGGACACAAATATTCAGACCAGAGCACACTTCCTTGTACACACTCCACTGTCTCTCACCTCTGTTCTTTTGTTCCTGCTGTGCCCTCTGTCCCAGTGCTCTTCACCCAGCTCACCTCCTCCTGAGCATTACTAGCCTACTTATTCTTCTAAGCCTTCTCGTCCAGGAAGCCCTCCTGGACTTCCCCTTGGGTCAGAATAGGTGTCTGTTCTCTGTACTCCCCACTCGCCTGGCATATTCTCTTTATCTCCTCACACTGAAGGCATCTGTTTTCTGTTTCCCTCTCTCCTACAGCCTAGATGCTCCATCTGGGCAGGCAGTGTGCCCTTTTTAACCTTTTGTGCTTTTCTGAGAGGCAATTCATATAATAGCTAAGACCCAAAGCTGACACTTCCTGTGTGACCCAGGGAAATCTCACTGCCTCAGTTACTGCATCTGGAAAATTAGGAAAACAAGTAGCCTCTACCTCTTGGAATTGCTGTGTGATTTAATTAACATATTTAAAGTATTGCCAGTATCTGGCTTACCATAAATACTCGAAACAATTAGCTGTTATTCTCCTTATATTCAAAATGCCTACTACACACATGGCAGATGATAATATATATACCAGACACCCAGATAGTGTATACACAAGGGGGCCTTGCAGGGTCTGACCTATAGCAGACCCGTAACAAACACTGGTGATTTATTATTACTCTTTGTTATTGCTATTGACCTAAAGAAAAAGATTCAGGCACACAAGCTGAAACAGTTACAATGCTACTGGTGAATAGCTCCTTGAAAAAGACAGATCATTAGATCCACGTTACAAAGGGACAGTTTTGAAACAATAAAGAGCTTTCTCTTCAAAACTACCCAAAGATGAACTGGGCTCTTTCCAGGGGTATAGAGGTCTCCAACCTTGGAGGTATCCAAATAGTGGCTGAGCACTGGATGAGAGTGTTAAAGACAAGATTCAGCATCAAAGGGTCTGTATAAAAATTACCTTTAAGGTCTTCTCTGACCTTGAAACCCTCTGAGTCTACCTTCAAAATTATTTTCTGCCATGAATACATTGGTTGTTACTGTGCACCAGGGAGACTGTTCTTAAATTGAAGTAGAAGCTGAAATTTCAGTGCAAAAAATGAAGCATAACATCCAATGTGGAACTACACAGAGAAAGCAACAACTTGGATTAAAAAACGGACCTAGGGCTTCCCTGGTGGCGCAGTGGTTGAGAGTCCGCCTGCCGATGCAGGGGACACGGGTTCGTGCCCCGGTCCGGGAAGATCCCACATGCCGCGGAGCGACTGGGCCCGTGAGCCATGGCCGCTGAGCCTGCGCGTCCGGAGCCTGTGCTCCGCAACGGGAGAGGCCACAACAGTGAGAGGCCCGCGTACCGCAAAAAAAATAAATAAAAATAAATAAATAAAAATAAAGGGACCTAATTTGGCCCCAGAAACCAGGGTTTAAGCTCTTCACTTTCCCCATTTGTAAATTCATAAAAACACATAATCAGCCTACCTCAGTTGTTTCCTAGTATTACGTTAGAGTGATAGACAAACATTAGTCAGTGTTTAAGGTCTCCATTCCGTATGTATCTCCTGTGCTTAACTCTCTTTCAAAGTTAAAAAAAGGTGAAGAAGGGGGAGGGGTGAAAGTACCGGAGGTTTAGGTACTTTGAATATTTAAGAATGCGTAAACAGAAAAATCCCTGAAACCTAGATTGATTTCCAAGTCAGTTGTTGATATTGTGTAGTTATTGAAAATATGAAATTGCTGTTAGAATTCAGTATGAAGTACTCCATCTTTTGTCAACTGGGGGCAAAATATAATGAGCGGAACACATATCCACATTTTAATCATTAGTAATAAAAACCACCTAAATGATTTTTTAAATTCCACCTAAATAAAAAGGAAAAAGAGAATCCTACTTTTCAAGATCCTTGTAATGTTTGTCCCAACCCTTAAGGAATAAAATTATGACTAATCAAGTTTCAAAGAGATTCAGCTGTTTTATGAAGACATTTTAAGCACCTGTTTTCCACAAGGCAATGAGCGGGGCATAAAAATAGGACATGAAAATAAGTAACGCCTTCCTTTCCTGAAAGCAAGCCTCTATCATCTCCCGAGGCAGTGGCAATCACTGGCTTATGCTGTTATTAATGCCACAGTCATTTTATTCAAGTAACTAGCTCCACAGAAAAGGAAAGAGCATTTGGCCTCTCATCATTTGGCAATGGACTTGAGAAAACAAGGATTTGTCTTTGCTGACAAGAGTAAGGGTCAACCTGATGGGAAAACTAATATCTGCTGCTCCCAGGTTGCAAAATTTTCAAAAAACGCCTCTTGCCATGAGAGGAGATGGTGAACGCGGATGAGAAAGCAGGCAAGAGTTCACGGAGCAGCTTGGAATGTTTCATCCAGAGGATGGCACAGGGTTAACAAATCAGCATACAGTGGCAGGAGGGATTAGCACTGGGAAGAAAAATAAAACGTGGGTAAAGAAACGGAGAGTGTCGAAGTGGGTGTGTGCTGTTGGTGGGCGTGGGCACTTTGAGGGAGGTGACCCAGAGATCCCTCTGAGCAGGTGACTTCAGAGCCAAGCTGAAAGAAGGGGAAAGGCCCCCGTGGGAATAACCACAGGGGCAGGCAGTCCAGGCAGAGGGATCAGCAAGTACCATGTCCTGTGATGGGAGGAGGAGGGGTGCGGGAGGGAAGGATTGGGAGTTTGGGATTAGCAGATGCAAACTAGTAGACATAGGATGCATAAACAGCAAGGTGCTACTTGTCCCTATAGCACAGGGAACTATACTCAATATCAATATCCTGTGCTAAACCATGAAGGAAAATAATATGAAAAGAAGGTATATATGTATAACTGAATCACTTTGCTCTACAGCAGAAATTAACACAACACTGTAAATCATCTATACTTCAATAAAATATTAAAATAAAATAATTGATATCATCATGTTGCTTGGATGGTGTCTTATTAAGAGGGAAGGAAAGGATTAAGCTTCAAAATGTCCCACCACAATGGCACCCCTGGGTCCAAGATGGTCAGTTGTTCCCGGAAGGCAGACTGGTTCCCAACTGGCAGAGATTCCGAGGAATGTCTACATTCTTTTCTTCCAGATCTTGGTTCTTCCTTTGCCCTGACCAACAAAAGCAATGCTCTGTGCAATTCTCCATCTGCAATCACCATGATCATCGCCCCCGTGCCACCAGAATGAGTACATTTAAACTGTCCCTACTTCGTTGTATCACCCGCTCGAGAGTCAAAGCAGGAGCATCATTTGGACCAAGTATTGGTCGTCCCATGCCTAAGGTTAGGCTGCTGGGGGTCGGGGAGAGTGACCTTCTGGTTTCGGGAGTAGGAGGCAAGATCCGTCCCTCAGAGATTCATACAATGGTAGATTCCCAACCCCAGAAAGGGATCAGATACTGAACTGACAAAGTCAAGATAAATGTCCATCACCCCTGCTTAGAGATGTGTCTTCTACCCTTTCCAAGACAGGGTCATTCCCTTTGACACATACAACTCTGCTTTTTTCTGACTCACGTCAACCTCACACCATTCTCTCCAGTCAGTGGATCTCTGCCTTCCTTGTTTTTTTCAAAAAATTGATGATGTTTCTTCTCCAGAAATAACCGATCCAATTAAACTTGACTCGACCTGAAGGTCAGACAATTACTCTTAGGCTAAACCCACACCTTCTGGAACTGAGTTGGAGGTGTGATAGGGTGAACTCTAATTATAGACTGCCTCTAGATAAAAATATCATCTTGCAAAGGAGTGCGTTTAGAAACAGACTTGCCGTGGTAGTGTAATTTACACTTATAACTATAAGAAAAGCTCAAGGATAGCAGCTTATGATAAAAAGCAAAGCAAATTAAATAATCAGTTCCTTTAAATACTGTGAAACAGTATAAATAGTGTTGCTTTCTGAGTCAAAACTAACCTCATAAATTTAATTTGGAAACTAGCTAGGGAAGACTGACAGTAGCCAAGTCTCAAATTCGGCCTTACACCCAAAACATGTGAACCGAGACTGGGCTGTTCAGAATCAGTGCTTTGGGAGTAATGGTGACTACAAAATTACAACTGGCTAGTCCAGAGGCTTCTAGCAGCAGGAGAAGAGGCTCTTTGCAGAGAAATAAGTTCATATTGTCATATCCCAAAGGTTTATGATTAACTCTGTAGGGATGTGAGGTTCCTCACTGCAAAAAGAAAGTCAAACAAGAAGGTTCAAGGATCCATTTAAGCAAAGACTGCATTGTGCAAAAGCAGAAGCCAAGTTTTTAAGGAAACGAACTCCAGGTTCTTTATTTAAAAGATGTATGCTTAAAAGTAAGAGCTACAATCTGGGATCCTTACAGCATCTGATTTGCAGAGAGAGAGAGAGAGAGAGGGAGAGAGAGAAACTAAATGGCATAAATGTCATCCTGCATTTGGCACTCCCCTCTTGATTTTCAGACAATTCTCTGGGACAGATGAATGGTTCCTTTAAGTCATATTTTATTTATGAAGTTCTTTAAACACATTTCTTTTTTCCCCTTCCAAGTAGGCATCAAAAACAAAAAAAAGAATAACAGTGCTCACGGCATGATGAATATATTATGAAATAATATATTAATCTCGGCCAAAGTTTTCAACAGGAAATTTCCGTTGGTCAAAGATCCTGGGACGGAACTCACTAGCCCACCGACCGTGAAGAGAGGCACCCATCAGAGCTTTGGGGTGGAACAGTTGTTCTTTGGAATACTTACTGGAGTAGGAGTCAGGAATTTGCAGAAAATGTGTTTGGGAGGAAGCAGTTGTCTATGCCAGGGATGCTAAGCCTGCACTGTCCTTGTCTTCATTTCATGTTTTACCACCTTGATGGTATTCTTCTTTATGCATTACTGTTAGTCAATTATTGGTAATAAAAGCACCCAACCACACACATTCAAACAAAAACTAACCTTCAATGAATATCTAAAGTTCATCTGCCCCACGAACAGCTCTTAATTTTGACTTCCATATTTCTATTTAAGTAATCTAAACGTTGAAAAAAAATCTGTTCGCGAAATCACCTAGGTTTGAACTTTCAGGCTTCTCTTCTTTCTCTGTATCCCACAGCATGAAATTTTCCTTGATACTCCTGAACTGCTACCTACAACTGCAGCCTCCTTCCAAGATTACTTCCCCCACCCTAAGCTGAGTCCTCATGCCCATGTGGACCACTGTGTTGGCACCATAGCTACTTCGATTTCAACTTTATTCCTGTGATGGTCATTTATGCTATGCAAATATTTTCAGTCTTCTGCTTTCCGGGCACATGGTAGGATTGCACTTCTTGACCTCCTTGTGATTAGGTGGGACCATGTTACTGGTTTTGGTCAATGAAATGTGAAAAGTGACATCTGTCACTTCTGGGCCAGAACATTCAATTGCACTTTCCGTCTGCCCCAATAAGCAGCAATTTTGTTGAAAGTGGGGTAAGGGGATAAAGAGATTTGGAGCAGTGTCTCCAGTCTGAGCAAGAAACAAGTCTCAGGGGACTTCCCTGGCGATCCAGTGGTTAAGACTCTGCACTTCCACTGCAGGGGGCACAGGTTCAAGCCCTGGTCAGGGAACTAAGATACTACATGCAGTGGGGTGCAGCCGAAAAAAAAAGAAAGAAAAATAAGTCTTGTTATAAGCCGTTAAGATTCAGGGTTACAACCATAGCATAACCTAACTTATGCTGATTGATACACTCCCACCATCCATCTCTTTTTTGTTTAATAAATTTATTTACTTTGGCTGTGTTGGGTCTTCATTGCTGTGCGCAGGCTTTCTCTAGTTGCGGTGAGCGGGGGCTACTCTTCATAGCACAGCCTGCGCTCGGGCTTCAGCACTTGTGGCTCGTGGGCTCTAGAGCGCAGGCTCAGTAGTTGTGGTGCACGGGCTTAGTTGCTCCACGGCATGTGGGATCTTCCCAGACCAGGGCTCAAACCCTTGTCCCCTGCATTGGCAGGCAGATTCTTAACAACTGTGCCACCAGGGAAATCCCTTCCACCCTCCATCTTAAGCATTGTCACCAATTAATCTGGTAGTCACTCCCCTGTCCAAATAACTCATCTCAGAGTACAAACCCCCGAAGATTGTCATTCAAGGCTTTTTACACCTTGGACCCAGCCTACTCTGTCAGCCTCGCCTCCCCTTCCCCACCAACAGAGGAAATGGGATTCCTAAAAGTTCATGGAATGTGCCCCAGTTTTCTACCTTTGGTCTATGTCCTGTTTCTCAAATGCCCGCATTGACAACCACACCCAGTATCTTCAGCTAATGAAAAATGAATAGAATTCACAAGTCCCAATGTGGATTTTTTGCTCAGCATTCACCATGTTAACCCAAGTATTCATGTCTTTTCATTAACAGCTAAGAATTTTCCACACTGGCTCTCTCCAGTTCCTTCTATTCCCCCTCTGGAGCTCCTATGAAACTTGTTAGAGCTGCTTATTTCGTCCTGGACTCCTATGCTCTCCCATATATTTCATCTCCTTATCTCTTTGCTGCATTCTAGGGAATTTCTTCACAATCCAGCTTCCAGTTCATCAATTCTCTCTTCAGTTGAACCATCCAGGTTTCCTCCCAGGGCTACAGCATCGGGTGCTGTTTTTCTACTCTGGATTTTAGTTTCTTCTTCATTTTGGACCTCTGGGCCTATTTAAAACCTTTCCTGGATGCTCATCTAGGCATTTAATAGATGCCAATTTCGTATTACCCAGCACATCTGGGTATTTATAAGTAGACAGCCTCCCAAGTTATCTTATAAAAGTCATAGTGCCACAAACAAAAATTTCTAGTATTGTGTTTTGCATACTTTTTATTTGTTGAATAAAGGAGTATTTGTGAATATGTACATAAACACATAGAGCGAGCACTAGATTTAGAGCAAGAATATCTGGGTTCTAATACGCAAAGCCACTTACCAGCTCTGAGGGCTTAGGCCAAGAACTTAATGAGTTCAGCTTCCTCGACTGTAAAACTAGGCTATTAGACCCGTGCAGCCCACCACACAGGTTTATTGCAAGGTTCAAATGCAGAAACATATGAAAAGTGCTATGAATACAACTTAAGAGCAATACAAGTATAAATATAACAAGTAACAGCAATTGAATTTCAAGTTGAGGCGTACTTAATCACACCCTCGGGTTATACCGATGTACTGACGGAGTCGATATGTTAGCCGATTGCTAACAAGAATGAATATGCCGCTCTCCTGAGCAGGGAGAATTCTGCAATATCCCGTAGCCCAGCCCTGCAATGAATCACTCCCTAAACTGCATGAAGATGTCAGCGACCCACCATCAATAACTCTCTCACGGAAGCACAAGGGCCAAATGTCCCACGTTTATTTACATATGAAATGTGTTTAATACAGTTAGGATGGATATGGTTAGTGCATGACACCTGACAGCAGCAAGACCTTCTGAGGAACCGAACGTTGACTACAGTATATCATGCAAGTATATCTATATATACACAAAAGAATTTCTTCTCTTAAAAAAAAAAGTACAAAACATGTTTAGGGATAAATACAAGATATAAAATGCAAAAGAAAACACAAAACCAAAAAGTATAACTCTCCCAGAGAACTATAAACGTTTGGAAGGGACAGAAGAGTACCTCGGCTGCACTAAGAAAGCGGAACTACCGATGTTAAAGATACTTATTTAAATGGCTGAACTAATAAACCCAGGTGGCTCAGTGCTGACTCGAACGGCCAATTGCGACATGCCGGCTGCTGCATCAATAAGGTGGAAATTGTGCATCCCAAGTCTAAGTACCAGGACGTATGGCAGTAGCACCCTGAACAGGAAACGCCAACTCTTTAGACAGCAAAGGGTTAAGTCAATTGTGATTTTTTTTTTTCCTGTCAAGAGCCAGAGAAATACTTGATATTTTTAGTTGTGTCTTTGCAATAGTTAATAAATTACATGACAAAAGCTCGACTATATAAACCTATTGGTCTAACTACGTATTTGTAACTTTTACAGTCCAGCCCTTTCGCTGCTGCATCTCCTTGTGCTCTTTAGAAGTCAGCCTTGCAAATCGGCCCAGAAAGCCACCGTGGCCCCCAGCCACCCCACACCCCCGTGTCTTCCCTTTAGGATATCCTTCTTCCCCATTCTGAGATGGAATCAATCCACGTTCCTTACTGGATCTCTGGCCCAAGTTTTCATCCCCCCACTGAGAAAGAAGCGACCTGCAAGGCTGCTTTCGACACAGTTTGGCCTGGAGAAGACGCCACACGCCGGGCTGCGGTCCTGACGGGGCCGGCACCCTGGCGGAGCAGGCACGTTGAGGATAGTGCTAAGACACTTAAAAGTCCCTAGTGTTTTTGAGACCTACAATCACCTACGATTTATGTAGTGAATTCTAAAAATTAAAAACACTAAAAAAGGCATTATCGTAGCCTGTAATTAGTTAACCCATTCAAATCTGTGACATACAAAATGGTTTATTTGAATTCAGGAACTGCCCCTGATACTAAGAACTGTTTTAAAGAAACAGTACAAAAAGAAAAATTCTAACTCAAATTAAAAAAAAAAAACAAAAACCAAGAACGAAACAAAAAAAAACTTCAAAACATTTTCCACTAAATACTGATATAAACATGTAACAAAGAGTATAAAAAGTTATTCATTTAAATATATACAAACTCTTTTCAACTCAAATACTGTTTTAATACTTAATCGAGGAGGATATACAGGAGGAGGCGGAGAAGGGAGTGGAAGGAGGATATATTGCAACAGCCTAGACAGTACTGTTAACTCTATGATAACTGCCAACTTTTTGTAAGAAAACTGTCTCTTTGCTTCCAACGTGGACCGGGACTCTCGGCGGGAAGGGTGCGCGGCTATTTCTCCGCTGAGCTCACTCTTTTGGATTTGATGAAGGCCATGCCGTGGGTCCGCATGTGGGCGTTTAAGGCAGCTTCCGTCTCGAACGTCTTTGCACACACTTTGCACGTTCTGTCCGACACGGGGCCGTCGGCCGGCGCGTCCTCTGGGCCAGGCTTGTTCTCCTGCTGGCTCTCCTCGCCGGCCCCGTTCTGCTTGGCCGCTGGCTGCGGCTCCTTCAGTTTGTGGACGATGAAGAGGTGCCGGGACAGGGAGACGTGCGACGTGTAGCAGAGGCCGCACTCGCGGCACTGGTGGGACGAGCCGTCTGACTTGTGCTGTGGAATGTGCTCGTGGAACTGCAGCAGGTTCTCCGTGGTGAAGCCGCACACAGCGCACTTGTGCACCTTGAACACATTGATCTTCAGCTTCTTCAGGGGCTGCGTGATGGCTCCTCGGGGAGGTCTGAACTCTAAAACGGGTTCTTCCAACTTCCGCTTGGGACTGGGAACCTTGGAGAGAAAAACAGAGCGGGTGACGCACTGAAAACCGGTCTCTGGGCGGGTGACGGGCGGTCGGTGCTCGCGGGCTCTGGGGCTGCGGGGAAACGTGTCCCAGGAGCGGCGGGGTGCGGGCTCCTTACGGCTGCGTGGCTGCCGCCCCACCCAAGGGTCGTGCCTTCCAGCCCCCCAACAGAGGTGGACTCAGCTCCGGGATGACCAGGCATCCTCCAACAGCCGGCTTGGTAGGACAGACAGGTCCCAGCCCTCGTGGGACACAGGCGCCAATGGAGTGACGAAGAGCCACGAAGGAGCCAGCGTGCAGTGTGGCAGGGACAGCCTGAGCCAGGAGGCCACACGGGGAAAGGGGCCCAGGAGGCGGGCCGGGGGGCCGGGGCAGGGCGACCAGGTGAGTGTGCAGATGAGGCCGAGGAGAGGCAGGGGGCGGGCGGACTGAAAAGCACCTCGTGGAGGAGAAGATGTCCGCACTTGTGCTTCTCCCGAGACTCAGGCGGAGCCACCTGAGCCTCACCGGGTCTCCTAAGCGCCCTTTCCTGCCCACTCACCTTCCTCCCACCCCTTCCCCTCTGGCCTCATCAAATCCCCTCCCTTCCAGCTCTCTAAAAAGCCAAGACAAGGCGCCGCCCTGTCCTCCCAGCTCTGCAGCCGTCCTGCTTTTCCGCCTTGACCTAGGGCTGCTCCTGCACGTACATTCTTTAATTCCACCCCCGCCTCCCCATCACTTGAGGGAAAGGGTTACAATTTAATGCGACACGAGTCTGACTTGTATTCTGATTTCAACGATGAACTCCTTGAAAGCACACACAGGCTTTTACCCAGGAACGTTCCAGACGCAGCACAGGGCCAAAGACGGCAGGTCTCCTAAGTGTCTGCTTTACTGCAACAGCACTTGCGCCACACACACCGTGTACTCAGGTTAGTATATGTGCACTCAGGTTAGTATACGTTCTGTTGTCTGCTTCAAGTTCACTACCTACTGATAAGGCACTATCTACGGATCTTATCTTAATCCTTTATCAGTACAAAGAGAAGCTAAATGGAATCAATTTTGATTAGGCACCTCTCACAACCAATACACTGCCGATGAAGAGGGGTCTAGATTCATACAGTCTCCTGGCTGAGAGACCACTTCTGTGAGTCAGCATAACATTTATATGTAAGTAGATCAATCCCTAAAGTTGTGTCTGGAAGGATACAGAAGAAACTTAATGAAGGTTACCTTTTAGGAGCAAGATGAAAGCTCAGAACGAGTGCAGAGAGAGCTTCCCTATTATTTTAAAGTTTTAGGCACAGTGTGAATTTTTAAAACTGTGTAACCGTAGAATAATTTAAATGCAAAAAAAAAAAAATGGCAAAAGCAAGTCAACACAACTTCACTGTAAAGAGAACACGTGCAGTGTTTGACCTTGGTATCTTCTTTTATTTCTGCTTCCTCCTCATTGGTGGCTTCTGTCATTTCTTTCAAGTCAGGATCCTTAATTCCGTGCATGAGTTGGATGTGTTTCTCCAGCATTAACCGTTTCGTGAAGGTACGCCTGGAGTCTGGGCAGTGCCTGTGAGGAAAAAGACAAGGAAATAACCTACTTGCTTTAAAGGAACTCACTGAGGCGCACATTCACTGCTGAAAGCCCTCAGCCGGCCGACAGCCCCGCTCAGAGGGGCCAGGGTCGTCTGCATGAGTACCACTGGTCCAAAGCGAAAGAGTAATTTTGCTATGAATCATAGTTTCCAATTGGTGGGGGAAAAAAAAAAAAACTCTTGCAGCTTTTGTTAAAAGTTTTCTATCAGTTTTTGTGTCCTTACAGGATCGGCCTAATTTGGGTCAGATGGAGTATTTATTTTCTGAGTTTGGTTAAAGTATTACTTAATTCGTTATTCTAGATGGCTGTAATTTTTAACATGGAGAACATTAAATTTCAAAAGTTTCCTTTCCAGTGACTCAGATGGTTCCCTCAGAATTTACGTCATGAGACACTTTGGTAGGAAGAAAGTCCCTGCCTGACTCCTTCACGCTGGTGTTAACGATTCCTGTCCACTCTGCCGTAACACAGACAAGACAGACTGTCTCCCCATCAAATTGCTCATCAGAGCACAAATGCAATATGCATGGTTAGAACCGCAGCACTCAAATACATGTGTTCAGTCAGTTGATTAAAATGTAGAAAACTGTGAACAGATATCCAAGACAGGTCAATTATTTAAACTGTCATTTCCGCTTGTGCAAAATTATGTTAACTACGATTACAGTTCTTCTTTAGAAGATATGAATTTATCATTTTCTTAATCAAACAGGCCAAACACAGGTAAACGGAAGTTAATGACCATGGTGATTACAGGTACTCTAAGCCAGACATCAAGAATACCACTGCAGCGAAGGTGGATGGAAAGTGCCTCACGGCTTATGAAGAACCAAATTTGCTGTCTTCAGAGAGGCTTCTAAGCATTTTATGATGATTGGCTCCCAATTCTGGTGTCATGTTAGAGACGCTCTGTGGGGCAGCAGTGGGAGTCAGCACCGACACCAAAGAACAGACGAAATAGCTGGACAATCCCGGCGTCTTACTGCCTTACAGGCACTTCACGAGGAAACGAACACCCCCGTTAGAGGAAGGACTGTGCCATCCACGCCAGCATCGCTTTCCATTTTCTCAGCCCAGGGTTTCCTCCTAAATTCACTGATTCTTTCAATGCAGTCTCAACATACAGACTGTATTTACAGAATGTTCTCATCTCACCAAAATCACTCCCAGCTTCAATTTCACGGAAGGAGGGTCCCTGTTTTCCTACCCAAGAAACATTCCCTACCTAACCAAGACACAGCAAAGCCCCGGCGATCTGGTAGCTGACTTTCTCACGTTCCCTCAGCCACGTGGTACACGGAGTCCTGCTTTCATCACGGCCACACGCTGGCTGTATGGCTTCTGTGTCGTTTAGTCCTCTTTTATGGGAAGTGCCTTAAAGTAAGTAACCCTGTTACATCACCTCACTTCAGGCATGTTCTGAGTGGGTGAGAAAGCTTTCTCACTAATAATAATATGACAATCGCTGACCTTCATACACAAAGAGTCTCATGGACTGTCCACTCAGTGGGGTGGCCCACTCAGTTCCTTGAATTTGGTCTCTAACCAACAGCGTGTGCTGAGATGAGGGATGCACTGCAGCCGAGGGGCAAACGTCCAGCCCAGGATGACTCCATGACTGGCCCCACCACGGCCTGCTCGGAACCCTGAGTACATCTACCAGCCCAAACAGCTTACTGATGCTGCTGCCAACTCCCTGTGTGTAAGAGACTGAAGAGCATCTCATTCAACCGTGCACCTACCTGCCCGTGAGCCACTTCTCCAAAATTCTCAGTAATAAAACGCCTACCTCTGTATAATGGATAAGAACATAGGTGGGAATTCCCTGGGAGTACAGTGGTTAGGACTCTGTGCTTTCACTGCTGAGGGCCCGGGTTCAATCCCTGGTCGGGGAACTAAGATCCCACAAACTGTGTGGCCAAAAAAAAAGAACAAAGGTAACAGATAAGAACATACAAAGGGTGGGCAAGGGACTGCTCCTTTTTATTTTAATATTGTTAAGTGTTACAAACCAAGCAAGAATGGTCTGTCAAAACAAAATACAATTCCGAAAGGAAATCCATACACCATGGAGCAGAGAATGGGAAAATGAAAAGTTAATGGTGAAATGGGAAAAACCTTCGAGAAGTTCCAGGCTAATCCTTTCACTGTGCTTCCCACATTAGAAATCACGACTTACGAGCAGGTATAAACTTTCCTGATGCCTTTGTGCTTGATCCGGTTGTGACGGCACAGGCTGTGGGATGAGCTAAAAGACTTGTCACACTGGCGGCAGGGGTGCTTCTTCATTTGCTTTATTAGGAGAAAAAAGAAAGAAAGACACTTGAGAGAACAAAAACGGGAACACTTTACAAATTAAAAACTCTTTTGTAAGAGTCTTAAGTATCACTGCTGTTTAGCAATACAGTAACAAGACTAGAAGATTTTAAAGGTGTAACAGAGGACTTCCCTGGTGGTGCAGTGGTTAGCCTGCCAATGCAGGGGACACGGGTTTGAGCCCCGGTCTGGGAGGATCCCACATGCCACGGAGCAACTAAGCCCGTGCGCCACAACTACTGAGCCTGCCTGCGCTCTAGAGCTTGTGCGCCAAAACTACAGAGCCTGTGAGCCACAACTACTGAAGCCTACGCGCCTAGAGCCAGTGCTCCGCAACAAGAGAAGCCACCACAATGAGAAGCCTGGGCACCACAGTGAAGAGTAGCCCCTGCTCAACGCAACTAGAGAACAGCCCACACGCAGCAATAAAGACCCAATGCAGCCAAAAATCAATCAATCAATCAATCAATTTAAAAAAAAACGTAACAGAAAGGGTGGGCAGGGCTGGAGTAATCATGGAGGGGTTCATTTCTAGAGAACACACTTTATCATAAGACTAAAAAACTATTTTTTTCCTTAAAAAGACTTATTGTTTTGATTGAACACAAATACCCAGATAGCTGAAAAGAAAACATTACATAAATTTTCTTTGCGTAAGAGACGTTATTTTTAAAAAACAGATAACCTAGAAAAACAATCTTCAGCAGATACCAAATAAAGCCATTAGTTAATTTGTTATATCCAGAAAGAACAGGTTTCCTTCTCCAATATGCCATTTTAAATTACATCTCTGGCTAATTTTAAACATTTTAGCTTTCCCCCTAATAACTAATTATTGCTTAAATAAGGAAAGAGTTTTCCAAGAATGCTTTTTGTTTTAAATGATACCATTTGGTTATCTCAAAAACACAAGTTTGAAACCACTTTGGGGATATTGCCTGTTGGTATATGTAGAGTGTGTGTGTGTGTGTGTGTGTGTGTGTGTGTGTGTGTGCAGGGGAGGGACACTGAGAAAGCAAGAGAGCACGATCAAGAGATATATAAAAATCTGGGCTTCCCTGGTGGCGCAGCGGTTGAGAGTCCGCCTGCCGATGCAGGGGACATGTGTTCGTGTCCCGGTCTGGGAAGATGCCACGGAGCAGCTGGGCCCGTGAGCCATGGCCGCTGAGCCTGCGCATCCGGAGCCTGTGCTCCGCAACTGGAGAGGCCACAGCAGTGAGAGGCCCGCGTACCACAAAAAAAAAAAAAAAGAGAGAGAGATAAAAATCAAAGTTTCCCACTTTGGCTAAGACATAATGTTAATTCAACAGATTCCCATGTGGAACCTCTGAAGTCAAATTAGTGGCTTAACATTTAACACAAATTATTTGGGCATGATACGCACTGCAGTCTGGAAGTAATGTCACATCACAAGGAAATGAAATCAAGAAAGAACTGTTCGCCTCGTGAATGAAACAAATTTGGCTCATCAGCCCTCGTAAAAAATGGGGATGAAGAAGGAATACGTTCTCACGTGAAATTGTGTTACTACTTTGGCAGTAAGAAGAGATAAGCAAGCAACTGTGACCTAAGTGATAAAGAAATGATGTTTTCTAAAAAATTATTTTTACATTAATCACCTGACAAACACATCCTTATTCAAGCTGGTAAGCAATTCTATTCAGGCGGCTGAGAGGAGTCCCAGAGATGGGCTGGCACCTTTTCTCCACCACTCACTAACCATGTGATGGGGGAAAGTGTCCCAACCTCCATAAACACCCACTCCCCAAGCTGTCAAGTGGGGATCACAGCAGTGCCGTCCTCAGAGAGAGTGCTGGGGGAAGGGGGCCACTGAAGGGCTAGCACTGTGCTTGGGACACAGAGAAATCCTCAATATGTGTTACTTTATTAGTAATAAGAAAGTTACATGTCCAAGTTTCATTTTTTAAAAAGTGGAAAACACAATCTTTTAAATAAAACAAATCAGTCCGGCGGACGCTGAAAAGGTCTTGAACCCAGACAAAGGCAAAGGAGGAAGTTCCTTCTCCAAGTTAAAGATGAAAGTCGTACCATTGCTTGTACTGCTTTCCTAAGCATATCCCCGGGATATATGCATATACATCATGTATCCCAGACTGTAAGAATCATCTCTGGGGAAAAAAAGACACAACAAAGCAAGTGACCAACTAGTGCCTGAGATATCCTGTCCCTTCTCCTTCATAAAAATTTTCGATCACATTGAATAGGCCATCCCTAGTCTCTTTTATTAGCATATGTAGCCAGAGAATGAGTAAGAGGTTTCTTTTACAATAAAACTTTAAGTCAAGAACAGTCAGTTATGAAGAGTTCTACTATGTTTCAATAAAGGTTTTTAACATCTACAAATACCTAACTCCTGTTGAATTCTGTACATATAAGATGGACAATGTTAAGATCACCTGGGAGAGCTGAAACATAAGACATCTTTCTAAAAGCAAGACAGTTGTAGCAAATAATCATAAAGGAGGGAGACAACGGAAGTGTATCTTTCTAAGCACAGAACAGGGCAGAGACCTCAGAGACACGCAGACTGGATTTTCTATTATGGTGAAGATTTTAATAGTCTACTTCTTGTTACTGTGTAGTTATATTAATATCAAATCAAAATTGTAATAGAGAAATATCAATAAAGAAATCCTCAGAAGATAATAAAATAAATGAAGAGCAGTTTAGCTAAATCAATAATTATTATTTTCAAAAAGAGTTGACGATGTATGAGATACTCTTTTTCAACATCTTTATGAAAAAAAATTGCAGAAATGAACTGTGCAATCTCAAAACAATGGGGCAAGGTTTCAAAATCACTGGTGACAAGAAAACTACAAGTTAAACTCCAGTTTCCAGATCAAACCTGCCATGTTCACAATACCTATGAAGACAAATGACTTTCTTCTTTGTTAAATTTTAAATACTAACTTGTTTAAAGGTGCTCTGCCTAATTTATCTTCATAACTTGTATCTTCAATATTATAATAGTTCATACTGCTACTTTATGACACAGGGAGCAATTTTTAATCAAACAAACATGGGAAAAAACAGTATTAAGAAAGTGTAGGACTTCCCTGGTGGCACAGTGGTTACGAATCCGCCTGCCGATGCAGGGGACACGGGTTCAAGCCCTGGTCCGGGAAGATTCCACATGCCACAGAGTAACTACGCCCGTGCGCCACAACTACTGAGCCTGCGCTCTAGAGCCTGCGAGCCACAACTACTGAGCCCACGTGCCCCAACTACTGAAGCTCTCGCGCCTAGAGCTCGTGCTCCGCAACAAGAGGAGGCACTTCAGTGAGAAGCCCGCGCACCGCAACGAAGAGTGGCCCCCGCTCGCCGCAACTAGAGAAAGCCCGCGCGCAGCAACAAAGAGCCAACACAGCCAAAAACAAATAAATAATTAACTTTTAAAAAAAGGAAAAAAAGTGTAAAAGTCTATCATCATTCTGTTTTCAAGACTTTTAATGTCCTTTACTTCTGCTGGCTCCAAGGCTGCATAAACTGGTATCAACAGAACCAGGGCCTTAAGTGCACTCTTTATAGTTAACTAAAATCAGAAAAGAAATTTATGAATTATAAATTATTTTGTTTTTAAATAGAACTCTTTAAAGAAACAGTGAACTAATAAGCTGGAAGGGTCTGAAAATTCTGCTAAAACGTTAGAGCAAAATATCAACTAAAACACGTGGGCACACCTCCTGAACTGTCTCCCTCATCTCCAATTTCTGACTCTTTTACCTTTGTGTCCTGTAGGGAAGAAAGCATTATTATTAACTGCTCTTACCAAACAAACTCCTTTGTTCTACATGCCCCAGCCCTGGGCTCAGGTCTGAGCTCTGGGATTTAAAATGCCTCTGAGAGCCATTCTTTTCGGATGGCACTTGGTGGAGGTGGGCGCTCTCACGATCAGACATTTCCATGCTGATAACCACTCCCTTCCTGTCTCTTGGCTTGAAGGCCTCTGTCTCAGGTGACTCTGAAGAAGTTAGAGGGAGAAAAGCCACAACTTCACACTCCCATCTGGCCAGACACCCACGCATCTCCATCTCTTCTGCGATTCCCTCCTCCACGAGATATCTGCCTCACACCAACACGCACAGGGCCTCCTTGACAACCAGCACACGTCCAGGAACAGCCGCAAGTTTAAGATTAAACGGGAGCGAAGTTATTCCCAAAGCACGCTGACACACATCCTTCAGCTCTTATCATAGAGGTTTCTATGAAAAAGGAAAATCAAACCAACTGCATAATTTACGCCTACCACAGCAGCAATCCCTCAGAATTTAACTCCTAAAACCCTGGACCCTTCCACTTGGGAATCTATTCTACAGATAAACCCGCACATGGTACAGTCAGTTCTGATTTAACACAACATACATAGAACACGTGCTCTAAATCATTGAACTATGCAGAATCAGGCAACAAAACCCACAAGACTTCCAGCAACAGTGAAGTTCAGGGCATAACTTTCAAAAACTGCCAATGACCCATTTAATAAAAAACTAAACTAGCATGGATTTGCACATGTTAAATGGTTAAGAAACACATATTAGGTGCTGCAAAAAATGTGGCACTTTACCTCGAAAAAGACCTTCAGTTTGCTTGTGGAAGTGAGCGCCGGGGGCTTGCTTGAGTTTCTGTGAAGTGGTGTAAGGAGGGTTATCTGAAGTTGGAGGGAAGTTGTAACACCAGGTGTGGACCTGTGTGACTCAGCCCACGGGGAGATGAGGTCACTGGTGAAGGCAGAAGGTGTGTGCACAAGTGTGCCGGGTGGACTCCTACACAACTCTGTTGCACAGTTTAATGATCACCTAGTGTTTCTCAGGGATGGAATCACACGAGCAAACTCGGAATTCACATTATGTTTCAATTGTTCCCTGATGTATCAACTACATTGGAACAAATCTGTGTTTTCAACACAGGCATTACAGCAGAACTGACTGTACATACAAGGTTATTCACTGCAGCCCTGTATGTAAGGGGAAAAGATGGGAAAAAATGTGGGTCCCTCCAAGGAGGAATGGTTAAATAAATGATATGCGCTCAAAACAATATTCTTGTAGAAAAGAATGAAAGATCTCAAAGCACTGGTATGAAAAGAACTGTAACATAAATTACATGGAGACGGAACCGGTGCAGAAAATTAACTTAATAAACTGTGTTCTGTGTTAAAAAGAGGTAAAAATGAGAACACAGATGCATATACGATGATACTGGCATAGAGAAACTTCAAGGGTGGCAAGGGTAGAAATAATGAGGCTTTTAACTGCATTCCTTCATATTATTTGGATTTTTGAACCATGTGAATATAGCTCATATAAAAAAATTATTTTTTTCTGTTGCCTCAAAAAGATCTTAGGTCAGGTTCACTGAGGTATTAATTTACGAAATGTAAAATTCACTTTTTAATGAGTTTTGGGAAATGGACACAGTTAAGTAACTGCTACTGCAATCAAGATATAGAACAGTTCCATCACCCCCCAAATTCCCACGTGCCCCTTTAGCGTCAACCCCTCCTTCCTACACCCAACTCTTAAAAACCACTCATCTGTTTTCCATCCTACAGTTTTGCTTTTTCCATTTGTCACGTACGTGGGACCATGCAGTATAATGTGTGTGGTTTTGTGAGCCTGGCATCTCTCACTCGGCATCACGCATCGGCAACTCTATCGAGTGCATCAGTAGTCCGTGCTTCTCGCTGCAGAGGAGTACTCCGTTGTATGGACAGACCCCTGTTTGTTTACCACTTACCAGGTGAAGGACTTCAAGGCTGTTTCCAGTTTTTGAAAATTATTAAAGAATACAGTATAAACTATAAACATTCATGGACAGGTTCTGGTGTCAACATATGATCTTATTTCTCTTGGGTAAATACCTAGGAATGGGATTACTGGGTCCTATGGTAAATTACATAAGAAACTGTCAAAGTGTTTTCCAGATGGCTGTACTCTGTTTTTCCACCAGCAATGGATAAGAGCTCCAATGGCTCTGCAGCCTTCCCAGCACTTGATATTGCCATTTTGTTTTATTTTATTTTATTATAGCCATTATCAAGGGTGGCTAGTGGTATTTCATTGTGGTTTAATCTGCATTTCTCTAATGACTAATGATAGTAAGGTAAAAATTTTTCAGTTAACAGATAAAATACCTATTTAGATGGTGTGCCTCTTCCTCCAAAGAAAAGCCCTGAACTCTGTTTTTGGTTTTTTATTTTGATTTCAGGAGGAATTTCACTCTCTTGTAAGGTCCTTGAAAACAGAAGCTGTGGGTCATCCATCCTTACAGCCCTGGCATTCAGCACACAGAAAACACTCAGTAAATAGTCACTGTGTAAATGAATAAAAGAAAAAAATAACTGAATACACAATTATCTACTGGAAAAATACGAGCATGTTCTACAAAGTGTTCACAGAATAACAAATTTACCATAAAGTCCTGGACAGAGAGCAAGCACTGCTTGTTTCTGGAAGATGGGTGAGACGCGGGCATGTTTAAATCCTGGTAAGAGCCTCTAAAAAACAAAAACACTGGGCTTCCCTGGTGGCGCAGTGGTTGAGAGTCTGCCTGCCGATGCAGGGGACACGGGTTCGTGCCCCGGTCCGGGAAGATCCCACATGCCGCGGAGCGGCTGCGCCCGTGAGCCAGGGCCGCTGAGCCTGCGCGTCCGGAGCCTGTGCTCCGCAACGGGAGAGGCCACAACAGTGAGAGGCCCGCGTACCGCAAAACAAAACAAAACAAAACAAAACACTGAGGACAGAGGTGGGGAGACAGGGAGGGACTCACACAGAAGGAAGAGCACATCCTCCTGTGTGACTGGAGATAAGGCTCTGCCCATAAACAGGTGCAATGCTTACACGGCCAGTGGTGGGCGGGTGAAGAAGGGATTGGGAAACGGAAGGAACTCCTGCCTGGCAGCTTCCATATCAAAGTGAAGTGATACGATGCATCTAGATGCTGCAGCGTTCACTTTCTTTCTCTTACTGTTGCCAATTATGAAAATAACAAATGGTTATTGCAAAATAAAAGACAATGAGATTGCTTCTAATCTCACCAACTGAGGTAACCACTATCAATTTCTAGCTGTATATCCTGCCCATGTCTTTTCTGGATACACGGATTCACGTGTACTTATGAGTCTGTATTATACATATTGATTTGTCACCTGATTTTTTGCTTGTAAAGCACACACAGCTACACATATTTTGATGACTCCACATTCTTCTGAATCCACCATCGTATTCTATTGTATAAATGGACCATAATCCATTTAAATATCTTCTATTAATGATTTAGATTATTTCAACTTTTACAGATAAAATTTTCTATAGTCAACCAATTATTTCCTTTGGATAGATTTCTGAAAATAGACTTTCAAGTTGTAAAAATGTTAAGGCTCTGTGTCCCTTCTTGCCGAACTGTCCTCAAAAAGGACACCAGTGACCTAAGTCGGTGTCTCTTCATCAGGAGTCTTCAACACCAGGTCACATTCTTCAACTCTGCCGAAGTCAATGGTAAAAATTCTACTGCACTTTTGTTTCTCTTCAATGCCTAGTGACGCTGGACATCTAGGCACGTACTCCTGAGCCATTTATATTTCCCTGGGGAACTGCCCGATCACATCCTTTCTGCGGTTTTCTATGCAGTGAGGGCTGGAGACAGCAGGTGGGGAGCTCAGAGGGCAGACAACAGAGCCTTGCACACCATGGTGAGGGCTCCGGATCGTCCATGAGTGCGAGGAGGGGGCACTGAAGGGTTTGAGCAGAGGACCAATATGACCGACACAGTTTAGATGGGTCACCCCGGCTGCCAAGTGTGGAAGCAGGGAGCCAGGGCACAGGCTCCAGAGGAGAGATCCTGTGCTCTGGGCTTGGGAAAAAGGGTGATGATAAGTGGTTAGATTTGGTATGTACCTCCAGGGTAGATGTATGGATGGGCTGAATGTAGGTGACAAAGAAGAGAAAAAGAGGGGTCAGTCATCACTCCAAATTCTTTGGCCTGGGCATCGGTGGAGCACAGTTACCAGCTACTAGTTGGGAAAACAGGGGAGAAGCAGGATTAGGGAAGGAGAGGGATCAAAAGAGTTACGTTTTGGATACGTTAAGTGTGAGAAGCCCACTGGAGATCTAAGCAGAGATGTTAAATAAATAGGTGGTTAGCGTCAAGTCCGGATCTCAGAGGAGAGGTCTGGCTGCAGATACAGATCCGTGAGTCACTAGGACATAGATGCCACTCTGAGTCATGGGCCTGGATGAGAACTGTCTGAGAGTCAAAGGACACATCAACGTTCATAAGATGATAAAGACCAAGAAGAGCTATCGATGAGGCAGGATGAGAACCAAGAGAAGACAGTGCTTAAGAGGCCCAGCAAAGAAAGCACTTCTAGGAGGACAGAGCAGACGAGTGCTTCAGGCAGGTCAACGAAGACGCCAACTGAGAAACCCAAGCCCCCTGAACTCAGGGACACGGAAGCACTGGACAGGTTGGCAAGAGTGGCTCTGGTGGAATGGGGGGACGAAAGTCTAAACAGGAGAAGGAGGCAGAAAACAGAAGGACAGAAAACGATTCCAGGGAGATTTATTATAAAGGGAGGGAGAGAAAAAATGGCAGTAGGGAAGGGGGGTGAGGAAGGCTGCTTTGCTAGGATAAGGGTACCAGGGCAGAGCTTTATGATGCTGAGAAAGATGCAGGAGAGAGTGGACGAGTGCGGGCGGCTGTGACACCCTCGAGTGGTCAACAGGGGGCTGGATGGAGCGTGCAGATGGATGGGCTGCCCTTACAGGGGGCGGGGACGCAGGATCATCCTTTGTAATGGGAGATGACACAGTATTTGAGATCAGATGCAACAGGGTTTTCACTGCACCGTCTCCTTATGTGTAAGGCAAAATCCAAACTTCTTGCCTTTCGAGACGGTCCACAATCTAATCCTCAAGCCACCATTTTGACTACATCTCCTGGGACTTTATAAACCTTCCATTCAAAGCCTCTCAAATCCGCATCTTCTGGAGACCATGACACATTCCTCCCTGCTCTTCTGAGACAGCCTTCCCTCTCCTGGACGCCCATTCACGCCCTTTCCCCCTCCAGCCAGCTCAGCTCTCAGGTCCTTGGTGGGCCTTCCGCTCTCCAGCCACCTGCCTCTCCTTCTCTTGCCCACATCCCACACAGCTACGAGTGAACCTCTGGAAACACACATCTCAATGTGTCCCTTCTCTCCCTAAAGCCCACCTGGCGTTCTCTGTAGCTTCAGGGAACGAGGCCGTTGGACTTGCCCGCCTCACCCGTCCCAGCCTCCCATCACCCCCTTCCTAGAGCATCACCCTCCAGTACTACGTGCTGGCAGCCACCTGGCAAAGCCGTGACGGTTTGTACCACATATCCATTCTCCTCCTGCTCGTCTGCACACAGGGCAAATCCCTCTTGTGCACCCTCCAAATACCTCTTTGGATAGTATGAGGTAGCATCTCTTCTGTGCAGCCTTCCCTGGCATCTCCCCACCCCTGCTGATGTCCCACGGAACAGTGACGCTCAAATCCGCTTCCCTGTACCTTAGATGTAAGTCTAATTCTTCTCTTCCACGTAGCAAACCCAATTTTAATTTTTAAGTTCACGCTATCCTCCCGTGATTTAAGGCTGGGCTATATTTTGTTGCCCGCTTTATTCACAGAGCCTCAACAGGCACTGAGCTAAAATCTGAATTGAATGCACCTTTCGCTTAGCATTTAATTACGTTCACACCTTGTGATGCTCCTGAGACTCTTGTTTCATACCCAACTCAAACTAGTTTTAGCTTTAAAAGTATTTATCCTTTATTTTTCTACCCAGCTATAAGCATCTATAAAGGCAAGAATTACGTTTCACACTTGGAGCTCCCTCATAGCAAACACTATGCAATTTGATAAATATTTATAGAATAAAAGAAAGATACATACGGAAGAACATGGCGTAAAGCTAAACATTCCCTAAGTATGACTGAATGGCCTGTTCTAAGCAGCTGCAGAACTGTACATTATTCCTATAATATGCAAGTACCCAGAGGCACCAAAGACTTTAAAAACAAAACAGTCTAGACTGATAACCTGAACAGGTGAAAAATCTATCTATCTATCTATATATATATACATATTGTCTAATATATGCCTCCTGTAAAATAAATTAGCTTTTCTACAGAATAAGAATGTACTCAGATTACATAAAAAATATAACTCAATAAGTTGATTATTAAAAAAGAAATTCACTAACGAAACATGTATCATTAGCATATGTATTAAATAAATAAAAGGTATAATTTGCATTGTGAGGATTCTTGAAACTTTTCACCAGGATAAATAAAAAGTAATGCTTCATTAAGTATTTCATTCATCTATTCCTATTAGATCCGGATATAGTCAGTATGTGCCCACAAAACTGTAAAGCTTTCCCTCTGTATGAGTATTACCTACAGTCACGGATGGTGAATCACAAGAAATAACCCTGCTCACCCAAGCCACCTGTGCTCTCTTAGGAAACGGTCTTGTACGCACACAAGTAGAGTAGCCTTCCTCCGAAATCTGGAATACTGTGGGTCATAAATTCTAGTCTTTTCTGAGAGAATTTAATATCTAGGACACTAGTGAGATTTTCCAGTCTCACTACATCTAAGAATAGACAAATAAAAAGGTATTTAGATGAACACAGCACAGGAAGCTCAAACTTCGTACATGTGAAAGCACCAAGAAAAATAATTTTTGAGTACTAAACCATCCAAGCTTCCACAAACTGGAACTGCGTGGTTTGGGGGAAATACATACAGAGTATAAATTTAGACCAGAGGTTGGCAGACTTTTTGTGTAAAGGGCCAGATTGTAAATAGTTCAGGCTCTGCAGGCCATAAAGTCTCTGCTGCAACTACTCAACTCTGCCTTGTAGTTCAAAAGCAGCCACCACAGACAATGACGAATAAATGAGTGGGCGTGGCTGTGTTTCAATAAATTATTTACAATAACAGGTGGCTGGCCTGGGAACCAGTTTGCTAACCCAGATTTAGACCCCTGTCTCACATTCTACAGAAAACAGAGCCAAGTCTCAATCATTCAGAACCAAAACTATTTAACAAAGTAAGTAATCCATCCGGGTAAGAAAAGAAAAAGTCATAACTACTTTTTGTAGAGGAGAATGGTTTCCTTTCATAGGAAGTGCTCAGAACATGTCCCACGCACCACCAGGATCTAGATTACTGAATGAACACTGAGTGGGAATCTGTGACCTCTGAGTCACCTTCCAGAGCCATCTATTTTATGATTCTTACCAAGTCAACCATGGCCTTGTATTTTCTTTGATGCCCCCACTTCGGGATGTAAAATTATTTTCTGGTTGTTTTGGGCTTCAAGGTAGTATCAGCTTACTGAATCGGGTGCTGAATTATTATTTTTTTTAATTTTAATTTTTTATTGGCGTAGAGTTGCTTTACAATGTTGTGTTAGTTTCTGTTGTACCACAAAGTGAATAAGCTGTATGTATACGTATATTCCCTCCCTCATGGACCTCCCCCCACCCCGCCCCATCCCACCCATGTAGGTCACCACAGTCGGTGCTAAATTCTTAAAATTTAAAAATCTGGTCTGCCAGTTGGGACTTAGGAACGTATTTTCCTAAAGAGATTACACATGGATGCTGCATTCCTGGTCAAGCACACAAAAGTCTCCTCACATCACACCACAATACCGCACCAATACTCTAAAGCCTCGCCACCATTCTCCGATCTGGTTCAATGAAGAAACCCAATCCCAGAGCAAACCTGGACACTTCAGGTCATAAAAGAAACTACTCTCCTCCCCTAGCCTCAGCCCACTGGATCTATACCTACATCTGCCTGCCGGGGATGCCACGGGCAGGGAGGGGACGCTGGGGCACAGGAAGGGACTGAGGTTTGACAGAGAACAGGGGGTGGGACCCTGGGAGGCTTCAGTCTGCGTCGGGGGCAGTGGAAGCGGAGAGGAGGAAAACTGCTCATTGGTGACAGCGAGGGAAGTCAGTCCCCGGCTTCAGGCAATGTTTTTAATAACAAACGTTCTTAGGCCAGCCAGTCCTGGTACATTCACCCAAAGCAGACGGAGACGGCCAAGTCTCGTATTTCTCCCATCTGGCAACAGCACCAGCCCGGCATCCAGGGAGCCTCCACCTCCTAAACCTCGAGAGATAAACAGAAAGAGCCCAGGGAGGAAGAGTCTTCCTCGGTCTCCAAAATCACAGCAACCCTGCTGGGCCGTGCACTGCAAGCACCTGAACGTCTGTGAACACCTCAGTCCCTGCAGGCGCGGGAGGCAGCCCTCTCTAACCAGGTGCTGCCTGCACGCTCCCAGGGCAGAGGACCACCGAGCTGTACTTCAAGTGCAAAGACATGCTGCGCTGCAAAGAACTATATTCAACACCCTGTGATAAACCGTAATGAAAAAGAATGTATATATGTGTATAACTGAATCACCTGCCTGTACAATAGAAATTAACACAACACTGTAAATCGATTATACTCAAGTACAAAAAAAAAAAAGATACCTTGTGCTGGTCGGCAGCACCAGTGCTTTAAGTTCGATGAGCTCACACTGATCCAGCCCCTTTTGGCCAGAGGCTTGCACCCACCAGGCGGCAAGGTAAAAAATACAGGTGCCATCCACACTTCCACAAAGGAGTGAGAGTAGCCAGCCAGGGCCTGGGCCTGGCCACACTGAAGGCCCGGACAGCCTGGTTCTCCAGTACCCCATGGGGCCCAGGGCTCTCTGAATCATTCCACACTGTTAACTGAGCTCCTACTTTCAGTCACCAGGATCTCCCTGCTGTGTAGCGGGAAGATCACAGTCTGCTGAAGAAGACAGAAAAAAAAAAAAAGAGTGGATGTCCCATTTATGACTGCAGTGGCCACAGGCAGGCGGAAGAACACAGAGGGGCCCCACGGGCACAGGGGCACTGCTGCTGGCCACAATTAGCTGGATCCACCCGGGAGTTAACCAGGCAATGAGGCAAGGACAGGGATTTCCAGGCAAAGGGAACCGAAGTGGCAAAGACAAGGAAGAGTGTGGTGTGTGTGAAGGGACCGTAAGCAGCTCTTCTTGCTGCAACCACAAGGCCTGGCAGGGCAGGTGTGGGAAGGCCCAGGGGAGACACCAAGGGCCTCGGGACTCCACCTCAGACAAACCCACAAGGGTCCACCCGTGACAGACAGACAACATTCCCAGGAGATGCTCTGGCAGTCGTGCGGGGATCTACCGCTAAGCTGTGTTACCTGCTGCTGGGTCTGATCTCCTGAGTTCTGACTGCAGGGCGACTGGTTCTGTTGGGGACCCTCTCTATTGGGACCACTAGCAGCTCCCGCTCTGGCTCCACCAGCCCCTAAATCCTACAAGACTTTCAGAGGCGACCTCACTGATCTGAGACTTAACATATTTGCCTACTACTTTGTTATTATGTGTATTGTACATCTTTTTTGTTTTTTTTTTGGCCATGCTGCGAAGCTTGCAGGATCTCAGCTGCCCGACCATGGATTGAACCCAGACCACGGCAGTAAAAGCGCCAAGTCCTAACCACTGGACAGCCAGGAAATTCCCTGTACATTTTTCAATTTGGGGTTTTATACTGAATATCCAATGGAATGTGCAGTAACATGCCATGTCCTACAGTGAATCAGAAAACGTTCACCAAAGGAGCTCACAGAGAAAGCCATTCTTATCCTTTAGACTATGTAACTGGGCATATATAGATATATATTTAGGGCTTCCCTGGTGGCGCAGTGGTTAAGAATCCTCCTGCCAATGCAGGGAACACGGGTTCAAGCCCTGGTCCGGGAAGATCCCACATGCCGCGGAGCAACTAAGCCCGTGCACCACAGCTACTGAGCCTGCACTCTAGAACCTGCAAGCCACGACTACTGAGCCCACGTGCCACAACTACTGAAGCCCACGTGCCTAGAGCCTGTGCTCCGCAACAAGAGAAGCCACCGAATGAGAAGCGTGCGCACCACAACGAAGAGTAGCTCCCGCTCGCCGCAACTAGAGAGAGCTCTTGCGCAGCGACAGAGACCCAACGCAGCCAAAAATAAATAAATTAAATAAATGTATTTTATAAATAAATAAATAAAAAATATATATATATTCAAAGTCCTTCAACTTTGTTTGCAGAAACCTCTGGTGAGTTTACAGAAAATTGTCTCCTAAAATAGCTGCAACGGATGTACGAGCAGATATAAATGTTTTACGTCTAAGAGCAAATCTTCTGAAGCATCTGCAAAAAAAATCTCTTCTGGCTATAAACAAAATTTGGAATAATATTTTAGAGTCTCATTTGAGTCACATTTTCAAAAGAACTTAATCTTTCTTGAAGGTTTTATTTTTCTTCATTTTCTGTCCCTCATAAATTTCAGAAGTGGAAACTGGTCACTCAACTTGTCCTTTCATCTTCTTTGAATTTAGTGCCAAATCTCATAGCTCCTTCTCTACATCTGTAACTGTATTTTGGTTCAGTAAAACAAGGCAGAATTGCCGGGAAGGCAGGGGCTTTCCAAGTTCTTGTTCAGGGTTAAAAAAAAAATAGGTCTGCTAAAATAGTTTAACTGGAATATATTAGAAACTAACATCAAAGAAGTAATTATTAAGCCTTTTTTTTGGCCGCACTGGGCGGCTTGCGGGATCTTAGTTCCCTGACCAGGGATTGAACCCAGGCCCTCAGCACAGAGTCCTAACCACTGGACCACCAGGAAATTCCCTAAACTTTTTAAATGGAAGGTAATGCCCAAGATAAAAACTTGCTGCTTTCTACATATTTTAAAAGATATATTAACTCCTAAATTGAAGTGATTCTCCAGTGCCATCTCCCTGTTAGGCATCAGTAAGAAGTGAACAGTGAACATCCTCAACAGCTCATCATGCAGAGTCAACTAACTAATTCCTTCGGAGCAGAACTTCAAGGGACACATCGAGGGGAGGAGTGTGACCAAGTGTGACGCTGTCACAGTTACCCACGGTGGACCCCACCCAGGTCCCACCCGCCTCTCCACGTCCCAACCCCCCAGACCCAGACCATCAGACAAACTCTCATCCTGATTCTGCTCTCCCTGAGAGCCTCTACTGTAGGTAACGCCTAGAGTCAGGCAGCGGACTCCTTCACGCATTTCTGCAGGTTTCTGAGCTCTCTTTCTGAAGGAAGATCCTCTATCTCCCAGGAAGCCCACTCCCGCTACAATCCACTCAGCCACAAACACAACCCAGGCAGTCTCTAAGAAAGGGGAGCCACCCCAAGCATCCCGAGACCCCGCAGGAAGACCCGCACAATGAATTAACGACACCTCCCATCACTGCAACCACTCCAGGAAAGCCGTGGGTCCCAGCTAAGGAATCTGAGACTGTTACGTTCAACCTTCTCCCTAAACCATAGACACATGCTCGTTTAAGGATGACATAAACAACTTTAACCAAGACCGAACGCCTAAATTAAAGTGACGATGGATGGAAAGTCACATATTTGCTAACTGTTCCACATCGGTATTGAAAGATCCAATGAGACGAAAAGTAAGCTCTTTTTGAAATATCAGGCTTTCCTGCTCTGCAAACAGTAGCTGCTAGCATTACACTGGGGAGTCTGGATCGGAATCCTCCCTCTGCTGCTTACAAGCTGTAGAGCCTGGGGCAATAAATCAACCTTCCCTAAGGTTCCATTCCTCGCCTGTAAAACGGCATTCGTAACAACGTCCACCTTAGAGCCTGCTTCAAGGACAAGCGCACTACTTATCAAAATGGTGCACGCCACACAGGCAGGAAGTCCTCAAACCCTGTCATCTCATCACCCCACCTTCCAAATCAGCACAACTCACCGACATCATCAATAGGTGTGTCTTAATATGCTTTCAACTAAAAACGTTGACATTTTTACCTTTAAAGTTTTTGAATCACATAGAAGACTTTTATAAAACCATATAAACTATACTAATAAACCATGTAATAGAAAAAATATACTAAAATTATAATAAATGTATAATTTAATTATATAGTAAAATATATAATTAAAATATATTCTAAAATTTTACATATTATAATTGAATTATAATAAAAGAATAAATATATTAACAAAATATCAATTTCAGTGGCCAAAATTAAAAATAAGTCTCCTGAAACCAGCAATGATGTACATTTCTTGCACAAAGCATTAATATACAAACTCTAACTTATGTGACTTTCAACCCTTGGGTTCAAATCTGATGCCAAACATACAATCAGGTGGGAAACCATCCTTCACCAACAACTGACCAGGAATAGTGCAGAATACACAAGTGACCTAAACACACTTCTCCTGAGACCTTGAGCAATCACAAATAAGTTCTAAGCCAAAAAGATATGAGAAACTGATGTTTTTCACCTCCTGCCAGGGTGGTATAATTTTGGCAGAGTTAACACCACCACAGCTAAAAGACTGAGTTTCAGGATAAAACCCTATTCCTCTTCTTACAGTCATATTAATTAAAGGCCTTTTCATATTGCTAAGTAACGCAGGCATAATGACAACAGGATGAACTCTAACTAAGGCTAAAAGAAAGTGAAAACATCTGGCAATTAACTGCAAACAGTTAACTGCAAACAATATTTTCATACTCTTAACTAATAATCACCACCACAGTAAAGCAGGAAAACAGCAACAAAAAGGAGATGTAACATTTTATTACATAATTTTCTCTAAAAGTGTTTCAGAAAGATTAAGGGAAAAGTATGCCCTATCATATATTTCATAAGCATGGCTAGGATCCAGGTCGGATGGGTGCTTAAAAAAAATACATACATAAACACACTCACAAACGTACACACACACAGGAAACTCAGCATCATTTAAAAAGGCAAATGACAGCACGCTCACACCAATAGCTCTGCTAAACTCCCAGACACTCTCATCGTTTCATTCTCCCATTTTCCGTTTCTGCCATTGCCCCCTTTTCACCTACACCTCTGAGTATGCTGAAAGTGTATTTCACAACAGAAGAGACGAAATAATATCAAGTATTCCAGGTCACGCGCAACCAGTACCAAAAAAGGAGGCAATGAGATCTGTGGACTTTTTTTAAAAGGGTTTACAAACCGATTAGAAACAGAAACATGAAGACATCCTGGAATAGTTTCCAATTAGGCACTGAAGAGTGAGACTCTAGGCCCAGCTGCGCATCTACTCACTAACGTTGAACTTTCCATGAGTTGTGTCACCTGCATTCACCCGCAACAGTGAGCATTAGGTGGAGTCTCATAAACAAATGCACTTGGGACCAGCCTCCCCTGCACCACAAACCAGCAAAGGTGTGTGCTCCAGTCAGATGAGCGAGGGCCACAGCAGGTCCCTGGTGATACCAGTGCTCTTGACCCTGTCTACACACCAGAATCACCTGGCCTAACATGCCAATGCCAGGTCCCATCCCCAGCATCGCCCAGGAAATTGGCCTGGGGAGCACATGGGTGCTGGGATTTTAGTGTTCCAGGTGATTCTAATGCGCGGTCACTCTGTTGGACTCAGTTCCACTGGGGGTCACAATGACTTTGTTCTGCAAGTTCTGCTGCAATTTACAAATCAGATCAACTGTAAGAAGAAATGCTTTTTGCAGATGGATGGAATGACTTTTAGACTATGATCGCATACAGATGCCTACTTCCTGGTAGCTAGGCCACCACTGCATGTATTACTACAGATGCTTTCATTTAATCCCGGTGTGAGTCTGAAAGGCATCCTTTCTATTCCATCCCTTTACAGGTGGTCACTTGGCTGCTGCCTGAATCTACCTGCCCATGACAAGTAGGTAGGTATTTCACCCACAAGGCTCCAGCTGCCCCGTAATTAATCATGCACTGGTCCTTCTATGGAGGATACAGGTATCTAAAGACAGCTATAAAAGCTCCCTCAGACTCCAACTTCTCTTCCTCCTTACATTGTTTCCAGACCCTCACCCTTCCGGTTACCCTCCTAGGTGCTAGTGTCAATACCCACCTTCAGTCAGTGCCATGAAAACCCGGGCACACCACTTCCAATGCCGTAGCCACCGCACTGGGCATGGTAAACGTTGCCTGTCGTTTCCCCCTCCCCGGCCCCCCAGCCGGGGCACAGTGAAGACTACACTGCCAGTGGGTCTGCTCACATGACCTGTACTGGCCAATGGTATGTGTTGCATGTCACAGCCAGAAATATAAGGGCGTGTGATTCTCTAGTCTTTTTTCCCTACTGCAGGAAATGTTGAGATGATGGGGGTGAAAGAAATGGTCTTGATCACTGAGTCACTGGAAGGAGAGCTGCCCCAGAGAACTGCTCACACCTGTAGTAACAAACTCTGCATGGGCAAGAAATAAGCATTTCTCGTACAAATCGATGGGCTCTAGGGGCTTTTACTGCTACCTAGGGTACACCAACGGTTCTCAGAGTGGAGACCTATACGAGATGCAAATTATCAGGCTCCATCTCAGACCTACTGCATCAGAAACTGTGGGGGGGATGGAACCCAGAAATAAAGATTTTAACCAGCCCTCCCCCAGGGGATTCAGCTGCACAGTCAAGTTTGGAGAGCCACTAGCTAGATTACAGCACCAAATCAAAGGGCATTCGCCTCCCCGATGGGAATGCTATCTCTGCAGCCACAAAGGATGGTGGTCTTAAGATGGGCAAACAAAGGTGCAATGTTTTTTCACGTAAGATGACTAAACCCTACCTTCTCCACATGATATCAGTGTGCTTGATTTTTTTAAACCTAAATGAAACGTCTGTGTTTACTTGTTAAGATTTACCTTGTGAAATCCCCCCCAGTTTCTTTCCCTACAGTCAAAAGTCACTGATAGAAATACTGGGTAAAATCTGATCCAGAATGGAAGCTTTCTCTCCAACAGAGCAATGAGTCGAGAGCCAGCTATAAACTCAACGTCTCATCAGGCCCGTCTGTGCGATCCTACACAAAGCAGCACTGAGTGACCCTGTCAAAGGCTGTGCAAAACCCACTTACTCTCCACCTCTGGTGTTACTCTACCTACCACCAAGTACCCTGGTAAACGGAAGAAAATAAAACTTACCTGGAACTACCTGCAGTTAGGATTCACCACATTCTTTTTCCTGGTGCTCAGAACCAAGCTACTCGACAACCTGTTCTCTGAAATGGTTGGGCTCCGTAAGGCCAGAGAAAGAATTCAAACCCAAGTCTGTCAGGCTCTGAAAGCCCAGGCTCCTCCCAATTTCTAGACACAGAACTGGACCACATCTATACCCCGAGAGAACCTCAGCAAGTCTCATAAGGTCCATTTTGATGGCATCTGAGTCCCAGAATTCAGTAAATGCAAATCTGCTTTAGGATCTTTCTATTTAAAAGTTAATAATGGTCCCTTGATGGGTAGGGGTACCTGGCAGCAAATGAGAAAATGGCTACAGTTATCATAGATCACTGAGTAATTCTCAAGATATGAACAAGTACAGACAACTTTCACTTTTTTATTTACTATCAGGTGCCTTAAATTCTAGATTTATTTGATCTGTGAGAATGACCTCAGACACTATCTCATTGAGGGGATCCTAATCTGAGGTCCCCAGGACGCCCCTAGAGCAACCAAGAAAGTATCTCAGGAGGTACGTGAGCCCCTAAAATTGTATATGAAGTTCTGTGTATTTGTACATTTATCTGGGAGAAGGCTCACAGCTTGGATGAGATCACTGGATTAATAATACTGACAAGCTCATCTTTCTGATTTTATATTTGAGAATAGTTTAAGTTCCTTGTTGAACAGGCTTAAAGCTTCTGTAAATGATACAAGAAGCTGAAACACTTGATAAGTGGCTGGATTTCAGGGACTGGAATACAGGCAAGAAACCAAAGCTATAAACAGAGATTTGGAAGTTATCTGCACATATATTGATATATATGAGAAGTGAAGCTGTGAGAATACCTGAAACTTCCCAGAGAGAGAATTACCAAGAGAAAACGCAGGAGAGAGTGTACTGTTCCACACTTAAGAGTAGAAAATGCTTTTAGGAAGAACTGTCAGTCGGGTGAAATACTGCAGTGGGTCAGGGACGTAAAGACGGAGAAATGACCACCTGCCTCGACAAGGAGGTCACGAGTGAGGCGGGTCTGGTGACGGAGCCCGCAGTGGTCAGCTGAGGAGCACAGGGGGTGGAAATGTGTGGAAGGCAGGGTGCCTGCTGGCTGTCCGAAGGCAGGAGAGAGAAAAGAAGGGGGCAGGAGATCTGAGGTTTGGGGACAGGAGGGAAGAAGGAAAGAGTGGGAACAGACACAAGGACGTCTGTAGGTGGGGTGTGGAAGCAGAGGGTCCAGTCTGACTCAGTGCGGAGAACTCGCACTTTGGTTTCTGACTCAAGTTCAACACTCTTTTCATTTCAAAACAGCTTATAAAGACGTGTCTTTCCTTCCCTCCCCACCTCCCTTTGGTTCTTTCAGGAGGCCCAAGTGAACAGAATTGAAGCTGTAATCTAACCTGATGTGCCTCACTCCAAAAGGCAGAGAGTCTCAACTTCTTCAAAGCTAATCCTAAACTCCTGCTAAGGTAAACATTTCCTCGGTGACGAGCGGTGCCCCGAACGTCAGGGCTCACACCGCGTGCGCGGCGCGCATGCGCACACGGCCGGCTGTGGTCCCGCAGGAAGGTGTGCCATTTCATCCCAAACTCTTTCAACGAGCTGTCTCTTCATGTTATATTCTAGACCCAAAAATTGTCAGACGTGCAAGATAAAGATATTAAAAAAAAAAAGGAAAGAAAATAATTCTGAAAGGTTCCAAGTTGGTTACAGAAATCTCAAATGTATAAGAAATGAACGGTTCGGACTACCAGATAATTATTACCGTCTGCTCTCGTTTCAACATTTGTTAAATCCAGTTTGGATGCCAAGAAAAGACGACTTTTCCTAGAATCATCACACTGGGCTCTGAAAGAACTACAGGTCATGTATTTATATACTAGGTTTATCAAGTATTGCTGCAAAAGAACTACCAAATATTTAGCACGAATATTCTAAGATGCTACAGCCCATGAGGGGAGCCTAAGGTTGAGACAGTTAAATGAGCGATGTGCTTGCTGCTAAAGCCATTTATATTCTCTAAGTAACTAATTCCTACATGAGGAGATACTGAATTAAGTGTAGCTAGACAAAATATAATAAAAAACCATCTTTTTGCCATCTGTGATCATTGTGATCAACGCTCAAAGGCAAGTTTACATTGTTTGGATGGCAGGAAGGCCAAACATGCCAGCTTCATGAGTACCTCAAATAAACAGCATAAATGAGAATACAAAAGTAATGCTTTTAATTAATTCGTAAATGCTACAGAAACAGACTTTTCAAGGATCTAGTATATACTAATCACAAACCAATTCTTATGCACTTTTTACACAGGTTCCCCAAGAATAACTATTTGGTTTTATTGGCTTAAATTAAAGCAATAAGATGGTTTCTTTAAAAGTACAGTGTCATCTGAACCAAAAGCAGGACAAGCTGGTATTAGGTGCTTCAGGATGTGAAACAAAAATACAGCAACGATGACATATTCCCATCTAAAAAATTCAACCTGAATCTAATCCAATTTCTAGGAATTATGGGATAAAGAGAAACAAACAATGTCAAAAGGAAGCAATTACCTAAGTCCAGAAATGTGAGGGACAACTACAGGACAGATAACCCAATTTTTCCAACATATACAGCACATTAAAAAATAAAACAAAATGGAAGAAGGAATGCTAGAGAATAAGAGATTTAAGTTATACAACAACCAAATGCAAAGCAGACTCTTTGGATCCTAACTGGAACAAACCAACTTTGAGACAATGAGAGTAATATTAAAAAATAATCTTGCTAGTTTTATTAAGTCTAATAACGGGCATTAAAAAAAATCCGTAATAGTTAGAGATGTATACTTATTATTTTAAAAAGAAAAAGTATGCACACTCAGATTTTTCAGAGATTTTGAGTTACGGAGCTTCTCCTGGATGGTTTATGGCTGAGGTCCTTCTATCACCAAACTCAGGAGAGAATCACAGAAGTCAGACAAATGTTACAGTTTTCAAAACACCCACTTTCTTTCTCTCCTCCTTTCTCCTTTGTTTGTCATAGAGCCAACAGGCAAATTCAAATGTTTTTAACCTTGGTTTATCATGGTTCTCTGTTTCCTCAGCTATAAACACGGCTGTGGTGGATAACTCCCTGCTGGCCCCGGGGAGCACAAGTGAAGGCGTTATCAGCAAAATCACACAAGATTATAAGGACTTGGAGAGTCTTTTTTTAAAAATTCTTTCGGCCACGGCACGCGGCATGTGGGATCTTAGCTCCCCCATCAGGGATCGAACCCGTGCCCCCTGCAATGGAAGTGCGAAGTCTTAACCACTGGAACACCAGGGAAATCCCAGAGAGTCCATTTTATGGACTAAGAAACTGAGGCTCAGAGATAATGAGTGATTTTAGAGGTCATCCTACTAATTACCGGCAGAGCCAAGCAAGCACCCACGTCTTGGAGTGTCCTCCTTACACTGACAGGGAGGATTTCACTCGTCACTTACCTTCCCATGCTCCTTCCTCACGTGGGAAATGTAAACATCTCTTTGCGTGAATAACCGGTCACACTCCCAACACGTCCACCCAGGGCTGGCCACTTTCTTGGGTTCCAAAGATTTTTTCACGGGTGATGGGGATTTCTTTTCCAATTTCTCTTTCCCGTTCACGGATCTGGTGTCCTCTTTGTTTTGATTTGCTGAATTTTGAGTTGTGGGCTTAATGCTCAAAGGCAAGCTTATACCCAAGTTTGGAGGCCCTTCAATACTTTTCAATGTTCCATGCATAGACTATGTTATAAAAAAAAAAAAAAAAGAAATATCTTTCACAAGTCACACCACTAAAAGAAAGCACATGTGGACTATCTTACTACATTATAGACATTTCAGTATGATTTTATTTTCACTCAGAAATATTTCTTAATATAGCAAGATGAAAACCTAAGCAAGATATACACATAAAAAGAAATAAAGGAGTATTAACTTTTACAGTTGCTCTAAGTTATGCGTTTCTTGTTCCAAGTAATTTTTAAAAGCTTATTTGCTTGTGCCATTTTAAAATTTGAAAAGAAAGACTTCTGTATTGAGTCCAAATCATTCCTGGCACTCTGTCATCCCCCAATGTACTAGAGTGAGTCCTCTCTACCACAGACCACTTCTGGTGAAGAACATTTTACTTTCACATCTACCCAAAAATGTTTAAATAGGCTAATATACTGGTAGGGGTTCAAAACCCTTAGCTAACCAACTTTAACAAACACCTGAGACCAGTGTGTTAATAGCAAACCTTTCTCCCTCCCTCGAATGTCTTTCACATTCTTGAAATACTTCTTACAGTTTGGGTTTTTGCTGGGGGGATTTTTGGTAATTTTACTCTCTCTACCCCTATCCCAATCCATCCCTTCTTACTGATAGCACCCAGACATGTGAACTATACACACTAGCTGCTCAAAAAGCCTTTCTAAATTGCCTGTTTATTATCATTAACATAGTAGCCTCCATAGCCTCAACGTAAACTCACAGGATTTCAAATTCCACTGGCGTAAAATTAGTGCAATTTGATCCCGAAGCCCTCACTTTGGTTTTTGTTTTGTTTGTGTTCTGGAAGCCTGGAGTCCAAAAAAGAGAAAGCAAGCAAATATGTGTGTGCCTCAATTTACAATTTATCTTTGGATGGGGCTGTCTCATACCAGTATCCTCTGAGTTCTTGAATCTTCAGAAAGACAACAGGACACGTCCTAACTCGTGTTAGCACGGCTAGTGCCCTGGGCCACAGAGACTCACACTGGCACACCTCAGCTCCCTACCCTGAGTGTTCAGGTAAGAAGCTGTTCCTCTGGCGAACTCACCAGCATACTTTCTCAAGGCAGGCTCTTCTCTAAATTGTACCAAGAATTAACCAACCTTCTTCAATACTGTCTCACCCCAGCGGGAAAAATGGGGCTTCTATAATTTCCTCATGAGCAGAGGTTATAGGTCTCCCCAGACAATCGTTAAACTGGGCTGTGAAAAGGGCCTGGGCTGAATGTCTAATGTGCCTTTGCAAAGAGAAAATCTGGGGAGAGATGTTATCTCTTGACACCAAAAACTGTGCATTTGCTTCTTTTCCACCATGCAGTGCAGAGGCCTCTGTGTTTAAATGGTCCTTTTCAAAACAGAAGCCAAATTTTTACATTTTTAACCACTTAAAACCCAAAGAAAACAAACCCCAAATCTTCTGATATACTTTTCATAAGGTTCTAGGCAATGCACTTTTACTAACTAAAAAGTTGAAGAGAGGGTAAAGTATCAAAGTATTCTAAGATAGCCTTATGCTATAGAAACTCCAGAAAGGCAGCAAAAAGTGCTGCTGTGACCACAGAGCAATGGAATGTGTGCAAAAATGAGAATTTCTGATTTACTCATTTTGTTTTTATATTTTAAGTAAAAATAAAATTATTTTTTAAGGATGAATGTCTTTTTTAAATAAAAGAAATACAACTTAATTCTTCTGGAATTAATGCTTCCTTAGCTCCTGCAACAATAAAAAACCTGAATGGGGCTTCCCTGGTGGCGCAGTGGTTGAGAGTCCGCCTGCCGATGCAGGGGACACGGGTTCGCGCCCTGGTCCGGGAAGATCCCACGTGCCACGGAGCGGCTGGGCCCGTGAGCCATGGCCACTGAGCCTGCGCGTCCGGAGCCTGTGCTCCACAACGGGAGAGGCCACAACAGTGAGAGGCCCGCGTACCACACACAAAAAAAACAAACAAAAAAAACCTGAATGACTATAACTTGAAGGTTTACTTTAAATGGAGATGCCAACATGGAGCACAGGGGTCCCACACAGTGAATAAGTCCACACTGTGGTGGAACATAGAAATTATACAAAGTTGATTAAATTGGGCAAATAAAAATCTACCTCTAAATAAATATGTATGTAGAGAAAAAGGGTTCCTGGGCTCCTTTCTCTTAATTTCTTCCTCATGAAAAACTGAACAGCGCTAGTATTAGACAATGTAAATAAATTCACAAGCTAGATATATACATACATGTAAAAAACAAAAACAGGGTGCCCCTAAAACTAGCTTTATCCTTACCCAGCCCCAAACACGTAAGGGCAGGATAATATTTTCGAACATACAGAACATACTTGAAATAAGAACAAAAGTGAGCATTCCCACTGTTTTTGTACCATGGAGTCTCGTGAAGGTTCAGATGAATAAACACAGTTCTCTCCTCCTTGTGGCCACAGGGTTTACCAGTTTTCTTCAGTCTCTATTTCTTGGAACCTTGTATTCCTCCAAATTCAGTATTAACACAAGGAAGACCCTGACCACAAGTCGGATGACCCCACTTCCAGATGTAACATGAGCTCCAGAAAACAAATACTTTAAAAGCCTCTTAAGAAGCAACTTTTCTTCTTTTCCTCGCACCCCACCCAACCCGCATATCGTACATGTAAAATATCTGGGTCTGATTCCTATGTCCCTGTGTTTTTATTAGCAGTATGTAGTTTCTCCTGATCATTCATTAAATATTTATTGTCAAGATAATTTTGTAATTTTAGTAAGAATCTTTAAAACATCTTCAGAGGATTTTATTGTACTTAAAGTGAGAATGAGGAAACACTTCTCCCATGCATTTTCTTCGTCCTAGTAATGCCACGCCGTCACCACCTTCACCTGGCTTCTAGTGAGTGGCTTCTAGTGAGTGGCTTCTAGTGAGTGGCCTCTCTGAGAGGTTTTAGGCAGTTATGCTCATATACACTCAACACGGGAACTTTCAAGAACTAAGAGTCCATTCATTTAACTAACATGAGGTTAGAATAATTTAGAGACTTGGTTTGCTCTTTAAACTGACCTTTTCTGTATAATACATTTAAAAACAGAAAAACTAAGAGAAAGAGAGATTGAGTTTACGTAATACTGGGTCTGTTGTTTCTCTTTTTAAAAAGGAAGTCACTTTAATCTCTGAGAGCCAATGGATATTATCTCCTAATGACACAGGAATCAAACTGCTTAACCTCTCACAGTGGACAGTTAAGAGGCTAGGACTAAGCTCTGTCCTTAGTGAGCTTAAAAGGCTATAAAGAGATTTAGGTGCCCCTTTTGGGGACTGGAGAGTGGGTCGTCCAAACTGGACATTTATTCATTTCATTAACTGAACACCCAGCAGGTGCCAGATACTGTGCTGTATCCTGGACATTTCACTGTCAGTTTACATGCAAACTTGATTAAAAAAAAAAAAGACTACAAGATCCAGGGCATCAATTATAATGCAAACTTAACTGCTTAAGTAATTTCAAGGGAAAACCTTCATTTTTCTAAACACACCAGTATTTATACAAATTAACATAATTCATCAGAGTCCCTGTCTATTTCTAAATCCTACATAACACCAAGTTCTCAAAAAAGTAAACTTCACAGCCTTCATTTTCACATATGGGGGAAAAAAAAAAACCTAAAGCTTGATTATCCTTTTAAAGTCAGGGCATGATTTGTTACTTTGCTTTGATTTTTCATGGTATGCAGACCAGGGCTCGGGAATAAAAAGCATCCCTCAGTTAAGTGAACTCGTGATGACAGCATGTTGTAAACGGCTCATTACCAACGGCCAGCGTCCATCCCTTCCTTCGACAGAGCACATGCTTTCCCGTAATCTGCAGCTCAGCCTTGATTTATGACCAATGAATGGATCTGCGGTTCATTTAAAGGACGTAAGAGATGCGCACACACCTTGATATGGTCCATCATGAGTTGCTTCTGTGCGTATAAGAGAGAACAGTCTGGACACTTGAAAACAGACACCTTCTGGTTTTCGATGTGTTGGTCAAAGTGGCGATACAGCAGGGTTTGCAGGGTAAATACAGTGTCACACATGGAACACTTATATATTATTCTAAAACAGAAGAGGTGCAGGGAAATGTCAGTCAGCCCTCATCTCTCAGGCCAAAGGAACCACTACTTCACATCCAAGAATTCAGGAGGCAGAAGCAGCAAGAACAAACAAACACAATAAAAAGAATAGAGCAGTTTAGCTTTGAAACAAACTTTCGAAGGCAGCTGGCATCACTGGAGTGCAGCTCAACTTAACATTTTGGGTATAGAGGCACTGGATCACATTTGCTTAGAAATCATTCTACTACCCACAGATCTACAACTGACATGGTTTTACAAGGTCTTTACTCGTAAGCTACTTTAACACAGAGCAAAAGCATCCTTGATTTTTTTTTAAAAAATATTTTTAAAGATCAGACAAGGAACACAGCCTGATGGTGGTACCCTAACTTGAGAGAATTTGACTGATGAACTAAGCAGGCCCACACGTCTTGGATGCCTGAACACACTGTTACTTGTTCCAGGTTTTCTTTCAGAGTTAGTAGTAATTTTACACTTGCACATCACTATTTCTGTACCTGTTCTTAACAACGAAAGCCCTGCACCAGGAAGCAATTATGCATGAAAATAAAGACGCATACAATAAAATCCACAAATCAAATGCTGCTTCAACACCTGAGTGTCTACTGTGCTCTAAATGATTTAAAATACTCACTATCCACTACAAACCATTTCCCTACCTAATATGTTACTACCAAGCAGCCTCCTGAAGTTAACTCAGCAGCTCTGAACCTTTTGGACATAATTCCTTTATCCATCCACACTTTCCTCTGGCCGTCAGGAGAGAGTCCTCCCCGCTGCCAACCTTTGCCCCCAGGGATTTGCTGGGTCACTGGTGAGCACGTCTGCCCACAGGAGGTCACCCTTTCCCAACAGGGTCGTCCTGGGCCTTAAGGGAGGCCCTAGGGACACCTGTGTTTCCTCTGAACAACCAAGATCACCAGAACAAAGAATCCCAAAGAGCAGCTTAGGAAAATGGCAGAGAAACACTGACCAAAGGTGTGAGCCACGTGAGAAGGAAAAAGCTGAGGTTGTTTGCTATTTCTACAGAAAAGTTAAAAAAAAGGAATGGCTTTCTTCTTGAAACCACTCGTCTCCTCGTAGGGTCTTCTTAAGAGAGCACTTCTCACGTACCTTCGGACTTCACGCTCTATTTCTATACCCCAAAATTATAGATTTAACTTGTTTTCTCTTTTTCCACATGAAATTTATAAATTTAATTGGCGTGAGTGACATGTTTTTAGAAGGTCCTGACATGTCAGTTACCCTGGCACAGAGCACAAGCACCCTTGATGGGAGAAAGGTTTTTTTTTTTAAGATCAGACAAGGTTTACAGGATTTCATCATTCAGCCCAAAGGTGGTACATTAATGATGTGTCACCCTTAAGTCTACCAGATGCGACGAAGATGTGCATCTCCTCACTGTCTGAAATAGCTTAGAGCTGGAAATAACCCAAACATCTAGTAATATAAGTAGTTAAATAAGAACAATAATGTATGATTTTTTTTAATTATGATGCAGACATATACCAATGACATGGAATGATCTTCATGCAAATTAAAAAACAGGTAACAGGACAGTATGCGGGATACGACCACATTTGTTTAAAGGGTATAGAAAAGAAACATATGGTATATAACTATCATAATCTCTGCTGGATGGTAATTTTTTATTGTTTTGCTTGCTTATATTTCCTGATTTTTCTGTAATTAGCAGAATAGCCTCAAGAAAAGTACTAAGACTTACTAGCTAGGCTAAGTATTTTCTCAGGACTCTATTCTTACACTTTCAGCAATAACTCTTTCATGAAAAATGGCACGGCTTGTTTTATTCATGCTACATTCCTTTCAGGTTTTGTTTGTTTTGCTTTGTTGCCTTCTACTGAACTGAAAAAAAGTATAAGACAGGACGTAATCTATTTACTTCAGCATTTTTCTGAGGAACAGGTTTTTGGTGTAATACTGGAATACACCCTACAAACCACTAACAAATAACCAGGGGGAGGGACTTCCCTGGTGGTCCAGTGGTTAAGAATCCTCCTTCCAATGCAGGGGATGCAGGTTCGATCCCTGGTCCGGGAACTAAGATCACACATGCCGCGGAGCAGCTAAGCCCTCGCGCTGCAACAAAGAGCCCGCGTGCCACAACAAAAGATCCCACATACCACAAGGAAGATCCCACATGCCACAACTAAGACCCGATGCAGCCAAATAAAAAAATTAAAAAAAAAAAAAATTAGCTATCCTTAAAAAAAAAAAAAAAAAAAAAAACCAAGGGGAAATGGTGACCTCAGTGCAGAAATCTGGCTGCTGCCAACTGGACTAGATGATGGAGGGTAACATCCCTAGAAGGACAGGTAGGCGGTGAGCATCCTCGATGGGATTTGATGAGGAGATTCCTGCCTGAGTATGTATCCTGAGTCCAACTATGAGAAAGCGGGGCCGGGCCGGGAAGGAGGGTCATCCTCAGAACACAAGACCGGTATCCTCTGCTGGATGAGAGGGGGAAAGACTGAGCAACTGCTCCAGATGGAAGCACGCTGATGGGACAGGACAATTAAATGCAAAATGTGCTCCTGGACTAGATTTTGTACCAGAAAGAAAGGGAAAAAAAAGACAATGTCTCAACAACTGGAGAAATTTTCATGGGATCTATGAACTGGTTGGTAATGTAATCCACGCTGGTTTCTGGTTGGGAGGCTAGATGGTAGTAATAATATACATGAGTGTCCTTTTGGGGAGGAGAGGCAGAACACACTCAAATATTTATGTCATGATGCCCCATTATTCCTAAATAGGAGACAGGGAGAGATACAGAAAGAAGAAAATGAAAGGATGAAACAAATGTCAGAAATGCTAACAACTGCGGGATATGGGTGAAGGGGACGCACGAGTTCTCCACCGTGCTCTTTCAACTTTTCTGTAAGATAGAAACGATTAAAAAATTAAAAACTGGGGGCTTCCCTGGTGGCGCAGTGGTTGAGAGTCCGCCTGCCGATGCAGGGGACGCGGGTTCGTGCCCCGGTCCAGGAAGATCCCACATGCCGCGGAGCGGCTAGGCCCGTGAGCCGCTGAGCCTGCGCGTCCGGAGCCTGTGCTCCGCAACGGGAGAGGCCACAACAGTGAGAGGCCCACGTACTGGAAAAATAAATAAATAAAAAAATAAAATAAAATAAAATAAAATCTGGTGCTAATGTCAAAAAAGAAAAGTCCAAATAAGGGTACCACGAACCTCACAGACATAGTGATAGGCCGTGACCACAGAGCAGACTCTCCAACTATTGCTACAGTGCAGGAAAGAACCACAGGGAGACTGGCAGGCAGAGAGGAGGGAGGGCTTTTGTTCAAGACAAGGAGACCAGGACTTCCCTGGTGGCGCAGTGGTTAAGAATCTGCCTGCCGAGGCAGGGGACAAGGGTTCGAGCCCTGGTCCGGGAAGATCCCACATGCTGCGGGGCTACTAAGCCCGTGCGCCACAACTACTGAGCCTGCACTCTAGAGCCCGCGAGCCACAACTGCTGAGCCTGCGCACCTAGAGCCCATGCTCCGCAACAAGAGAAGCCACCGCAAGGAGAAGCCCACTCACTGCAACGAAGAGTAGCCCCCGCTCGACGCAACCAGAGAAAGCCCACATGCAGCAATGAAGACCCAACGTAGCCCAAAATAAATAAATAAATTAATTAATTAGAAAAAAGACAGGGAGGCCAGTGCGCACAAAGGTGGAGTCTACACGGGCACAGCATGCTGGGGACAGTGTGGCTGGATGCAGGGGAGGTACTTTGAAAGATAAACCTAAAAGTTTGACTTGACCCAACTGCAAGACTGAGTGAATGGCAAGATAACTGGACTAGAATAAAGGAGGGAGGAGGTGGCTGAAAAAAATCTGCAGGGGTGGGGAGGCAGGGGATGGAAGGTAGGGGAAGGAAAAGAGGAGGTGGAAAGGAAAAAGTCAATCCAAAAACCCACCCTCAGTCAGGACAGAGTGCTACCCTTGAAACAAATGTAAAAACACATGAGTAAAGGATTCTAAGCTCAGAATTGCTGCCAACTGCCTCCATCACCACTGAGTGAGTACAGCCAGGTACAAGGCACCGTCCGAGTAGGACACGTCCCCACACCTCCATCAGGTGAATCTGCACCACTGCCCCCTCACAGCTGGGACACGGGCTCAGAGATTAGAGAATCTGCTTGATGCTGTGTAAATCCCAGGGCCGTGCTTTAAATTCAGCTTCGTCTGAATCAAAGTCCTCCACCACGCCGCTACTGTAGTTTTGTACCGTTTTATTTCTTAGGAACTTGCTCCAGAACTCCATCTCTTGGGACTTCCCTGGTGGCGCAGTGGTTAAGACTCTGCACTCCCAATGCAGGGGGCCTGGGTTGGATCCCTGGTCAGGGAACTAGATCCCATGTGCCGCAACTAAGAGTTCACATGCCACAACTGAGGAGCATGCACGCCACAACTAAGGAAACGGCGAACCGCAACTAAGGAGCTTGCCTGGTGCAACCAAATAAATAAATCTTTTTTTAAAAAAAGTAAAGAAAGAAAAGAAAAGAAACTGAGACATAAAAAATTAACTTGACAGTAAATGGCAGAGCAAATAATCTGGATTCAGGGCCCATATTCAATCACATAGCAATCAGCTGAGCACTCATGATAGGAGACCCAGGAGTGTCATGGATGAGGGCACTCAGACTCTTAAAAAAAACAAAATGAAACAAAAAAAAGAACAACTCCGTCTCATACAATTCTTCACTTTGAAGTCCTCGTTGCTCTATTTATATACATTTAGAAGAGGCAAATGGAAGGAAGGGAAAAGCACCCAAAGAAACGGCTGGTTAATCAGACGTCGAGGAAGATATAAAAACAGTCACAAGACTGTATCCCCATAAAATCTAGTAGTGGACATTCAAAATGATCTTAAATTACCCAGAAAAGATTAAAGGGTGTTCAAAGTTCCCTTTGACACAGCAGGGAAACATGCCTGACCACACACTGGAAAACAAAGCACTGGAATGGTACCTGCACATAATAATCACTACATCTGTGAAATAAAAGTCTTATGTTGTGCTTTTCAAGTTGAGGTGCTGGGACTCTTCATGGGTGTATTTTCAGACTTCCATATATTCTCTAAAGGAAATGGGAGGTGGGATTTTTATATTGATCTTTAAAAATTAATGTAAATCATCTGCATAATTTTGAGTCATTTGCATAAAACCACCTTAACCAAAGATTTTGAGTCATTTGCATAAAACCAGTTAACCAAAGACTGCTGGGAGATTTCATGCCTGATGTTCTACTGGTGTGGGAGCTACTTATTTACGTGGGGCTATAACTTTAACAGAACAGAGATCTAATGTCGAACGAAAGCTTCTGGGTCAAATGTAGGCCAAGCAGCTCCCAGCATGGCACAGGAAGCCAGGCTTTATAGAGTGTGCATAGGGAAAGGTGGCACCTGTAGTACAGGTGACAATCACAGGGCCCGAGGAGCAGCATCTGCTGCTGCAGTGAGGTCTTGACTCATTACCCTGAATTAATGCTGTTAGCTGTGCTCACTGGTCTGGGAGTTTTGTTGTGTTTTACTTGTAAATTTGTTTTAGTTTTATAGTTTAAAACTCAATCGTTAATGCCTATCTTTGGGCTTGCACCTGCTAAAAAACCACTGTGGTAGAGAAAAGTTTTTAAGAAAATACTGGAATGATTTTTTTCCTATACATTACTCAAATTTGAGGAATATTGTTTTAGTTTACTTTAATCGTTTGCTATGCTGTATTCCCAGGTAACAACTACTGTTCCAGATTTCATGCACATTCCAGTGAATAAAGTTTTATTTACTTGAATAAAAAAACCAAGTCAAAAACTATATTCACCGGGGGGTTGTGGGGGGAGAGAGTAGGGGGTAGGGCAGACTATGCTATTGTCCGAAAGGCTGATGACCAGGAACACCGAAGGCTGTTTAACTGACGTTTCACTAATGTCTGTCTTCGGAGTCAAGACACCAAGTCGTATGTGGATCCCCTAATTTGTAATGTGTTTCATTTTGAAGATCTACAAAGATCAGAGTGAAGGTCCTATTAGAATAAAATTCCATTTTCTCATAGTTTTTTAGTAAACAGAGTCACTTCTATCGTGTTTAGCCAATGACATTTCCCCCAAACTAAATGTTACATGAAAGCCAGACATACATAATATGGCATATCCACATATCTTCCCCCAATGCTTCCTTGATTATAGAGTTTTAGACAAAACACACCAATAGGTTTGAGGCAGCAAATCTAGCCTCACATAATTATCAAATTCCACACTGCCGCAAACAACACAGGAAGAAAGTGAACATCAGGCCGGGCATCTGATCCAGGGCTGTGTGCACATCCAGGAACCAAGGAAGCAGGGGAGGTGCCGAGGCTACAGGCTCTCCGTGTGCCAGAGAGAGGGGCCACGTGCCGTGCATTTTAAAGACCTCACCCTGCTTTATCCTCACACAAACCCGGGGACAGAAGCATGACCCTCACTTTACAGGGGTCAGTGCCGGCCCAAGGTCACTCAGCTGGTGGGTGGCAGCAGGATTCTGACCCCAGCGCCCTCACTGCCTCATCTTTGCGAAGCTGGCCACCACTGCAGGCGGGCAGCCCGTAACTGCCTGCTGAAACACAAACTCAACGAGGCAAACACTGACAAAATTAAGAGCGAAATCAAGCAAAAGATGAAATTTACTTTTTACTAATCAAGGATTTACATCGGCTATGAAGTTAAATGCAGGAACCAGTGTCTTAAGTAGACTTCATCTTATAAATGTTACTGTGAAAAGTGTTTAAGAAACTATGAAAATTGAAAGAGGACAGTTTTTTACAGTCTTCCAAGAACCTATTAAAATCATCTTAAGAAAAAGAACAAAATCATCTTAAGAAAAAGAACAAAAATGATAAACATTCACTTGTTTAGCAGAAACTGATGACAAGCGCATGAATGGTAAGTGACATTTTAGGGCAAAGAGTCCCCCCTGGACAGGACTGAGAGGTTTAGGGAGTTACGAGCTATACTTCGCAGAGCATCAAAATCTGCACAGCGGCATAACTTTTCATATCTTAAATTATATCCCACAGAACTACCACCTCTTCTAAATTACTAATAAAGGAGTGGGGTAAAAGGCGAAAGGCAGCATGACTTACTTTGGCTCTCCTATCTTGATGCCGGGATGCTGCGTGTAGGCATGAGAATGTGTACTTGGGGCAGACTTAAACGCCATTGGACAAATAGGACACTTGTAGAAGACTTCACAGTGAGAACCTTGAATGTGAGACTTCAGTGCGGCCACATCAGAGTACACAACATTGCAATGCACACATCTGTTAGAAAATAAACACACAGTCGTTAGCACGAGACCACTAAACATGTATAACTTAACTGTGTAAAACTGGGTAAAATGAACAAATAGCCCTTTAAGGTTCTTAGGAGCTTTTTTAAGCGTGTGGGTTTTTTCTGTTTGTAACAGATCAAATTATTTTTATATATTTGAGAAGGAAGACCATGAAGAAGAGAACTAAAACTCCAATGGACTATTTTCTGAGCATCTTTCAAGTTTCTAAGAATGAACATCCAGACGCCAGGCTGTGGTAAAACCAATGGACCATGGGGCCACGTCAAGGCCAGCAGCACAGCAAGACCCTACGACTGCTGGCTTTGAGAGGACCCCCGCACGCTGGATTCTGAGGTTCCCACCCATCCCCAATACCCAAAGGAAGAAAGCTTTGCTGTCTAATCCTATATGCCATCGACAGAGGGACCCAGAGGAACAAATGAGTACTGGCTCCAAAGCCACAGCCGCTGTGTCGTGACCACACAGGAGGCACTGAACGTTCCTGGAGGCTATAGAGAAGGTCAACCACCTAGTGTGTTTGTCTCCTGGAGATTCAATTTAAGTACACTTACATTTGTTTAACAAATGACGTGAAAGATAAACCATCTGAAAAACCAACCTCCCTATGTAAATTGCCTCTCTATCTAACCTCTTCTTGAATTTCTAATAATTTGATGATTAGCTCACTCCTCACTCAAATCTAGTCCTACAGAAACAAACTTTAGAACTTGGAGACACTTCCCCCCAGCCTCACCTTTCTCACGCAAGGACGCCCAGCACCCCTTAACAGTCCACCCATCTATCACCTAGTCTTCCTTCTTTGTTCACACCTGAAAATTATTTGAGAGTGGTCTCTCTGTCGACCCTCGAGGGTCTGCAGGGGCAGACCTTTCACACACCCGGCAGACGTGCCCTGGGTGTGAATGTGAGGGCTGACCTGGGGGAGGAAGACTGCAGTTGGGGCTGCCTTCCAGGGGCAGCGCTCGATGGCGTTGACATCTAAGACACTTCTGTTCTTAGAACCTCCCTCCAAATTCAAGGAGCAGCTTCCAGAGTCGTACAGGAGCGACACACTCTAAACTACACGTGCTCTATAAAGCCTGCCATGTTAAGCTTTGCGGGCATTTCATAAAAATCATAATTAATGCCTTAGCATTTTAAATGACTTACGGCATCATGTTCAGCAGCATATACATTAAAAGCACTGAATATAGGAGAATAAATACAGAATGCTCCTCTGTCCTATCTACTTGACCTACTGTTTTAGGCAATGAAGCCACCCAAGCACACTGCAACAATTTTGAGTTAACTAGAACCTGGGTTTTCTTGAACAGGTTACTGATCCTCTCTGGGCTGGTTTCTCATTTGTTAAATGAGAAGAGTTGGAATAGATAATTTTTTAGTCCTTCCCAACCCCAGAAGCCTCTTTCCTATGAAAGAGGAAGATAACACAAAACAAAAACAGATGGGTTACTAACTATTAAACAAAAGAATCTGCTACATTGTGAATCATAAAGTATTTTCCCCATCAAGAGTACAAAGGTGTATTCAAAGGGCAAAACACCAAGGAAGGGCTGTTTCTCTGAAGTCGCCTGGAGAGGAAGATTTAATCTCTAAGAAAACAAGCAGGAGGTTAGAGAACCTACAGCTGATAAAGGAGGTGGCTAAGGCTTGGTCCGAAGAGCTTCATGGAGGCCGAGGGAAAGCCCCCCTCCCCTTAACGTGAGGAAAGAAAGGAGAAAAATTTAAAAGAACTTGAAAGAAAGTTGTAAAATATCTGCCTACAAGTGGAAGAAAAGAGGCCAATATGGAATGCAAATAAGACAGAAAAATAGAAGGAGAATTTGAAGGGTTCATACAGCATCCTAATGCTACTAAAAACCCAGTCTATTAATAAATATTTAATATAGCTGAAGCCCTGTGTGTTCTGGGTACCAATTAAGTGTCTCTTCATTAAAAAAAAATTTTACAGTATACAATCCTATAATTCCCCTCCCTAGACGCAGATCTAGTGGATCAAGAAGCAGAAAAATTCAGAGAAATAAATGACTTTTACCAAGTCAACCAGAAGCTAGAAATGGCCCCCTCACTATCTGGGAGATGCAGTGTATGATCAGGAAGAGAGCAGACAAGGCACCAAACCAGGAAGAGGCTGGGATCCTGACACAGTCGGGCTGGGAGCCACGCCAGAGAGGCTCCTCCGGCTAAAAATGAAATAAAGAAGTTTTTTAATTGGAAAAACTATAAAGCCAAAGAAGGAGGGGAAAATGTACAAGGTCAAGGGGCTGCTGAACCCCAGACAAGTAGCAGACTGGACCATTATTTGAAACAACAGGAAAAAAACTCAGGTCGCATTCTGTTCTATTACCTAAAGAGGTAAACATGAACTAAACTTCAGAATGTACAAACATAGTGTTTTTTTTATAGCTCTTGTAACCCCTCAAATGCAAGAAAAAAAGTCTATACTAAACACAGAAATTTTACTAAAAATTCAAAGTGCCAAATTTAAGCAACTCTGTGAATGAGGGGGGAAAAAAAAGAAAAGAAAAGCAAGAGATGGTCTTTTCCAAGTTGAGTTAATTACTTTTAGCTTGCCGGCAGAGCTTTTGTTTTAATTTAGAAAAGATACCAGGAATAGAGCTTCCCTGGTGGTGCAGTAGTTGAGAGTCCGCCTGCTGATGCAGGGGACATGGGTTCGTGCCCCGGTCCGGGAAGATCCCACATGCCGCAGAGCGGCTGGACCTGTGAGCCACGGCCGCTGAGCCTGTGCTCCGCAACAGGAGAGGCCACAACAGTGAGAGGCCCGCGTACCGCAGGGAAAAAAAAAAAAAAAAAAAAAGATACCAGGAATAGCTAGCATTATAGGAGTCTTACTTCCTTTATTCATTCCAACTTAAGTTCACTTTCATTATATTAGAAAAATCAACTATAAATATCTGAGGAAATTGGCATCCGTTAAAAGAACTGCACTTGTAGTTTTACATTAAATAAAGAATCCAGTAATAAGAGTTTCAAAACATGGGATAAGAACCAAAGTATCACTGTGTATGAATTCTGTGGAATCAAGGGCACCTTCAATGTGGAACATTCCTCTTAAGCACTTAGCATGCTTTTGGACTATCCTGTTTTGCTCTGTAACATGCCCACAGAGATGGAGGCAAACATTTTACAGACAGGGCACCAAGGCACGAAGAACACATGAATTACCACACAATGAGGAGCCTAACTGGTACAAAAACCCTGGTTTCTAAGTTTCCAAACCAAAGGTTTTCTACTAGGGTGGTTGCCAATCCATTAAATATCTGTGCATCACAGGTTTGGAGGCGTGAGATAAAAATGTGAAATAAGTCTTAGTGTTAGAAGAATGGACTGAACCACCTAGAAATTGGTGATGCCATAACGTAAATTTAACTGAAATAAAACTTTTAAATCATACCGACTGGCCTTCATTTTTATAAAACATCATATCTGTATCACAACTAAAAGAAAAAAAATAATTGTATATTAACAGTCTAACATTAACAATACCAGGTGAACAAATGTTCAAGTTTAAGATAAATACACAATACAGTAATACCTCTATTAACAAAGACACTGTATATCAATGACGTGTTTTCTGGGTGGACCTTCACTGGATCAAAATGTACAGGAATAAAATGTTTCTAAAAGGTACAGGAATGCATTTCAGAAGGTCACAAAGTGGAGGATCAAGTTCAAATGCATCCTCGCTCGATACGAAACTAACATTTAGATTTGTCAGATGTTGTAAAAGACTAAACTAACATTAGCCTTGTCAGATGTTGTAAAAGACACATCTGAGAATATTAGGGGGCAGTGAAAGGGGTCACGGTTAAGATGTGCAGAGATGAGGGAGAAGCCTGGACTCAGGTAATGGAGAAGAAGGAATAAAGGAAGGTGATCTGGGGTGGAAGGCTCTTCCACAACGAGCGGTGGTAGGAAAGGACACACACCGAATCCTTTAACAAGACAAGATAAAAGTAAGGGACCATCCATACCCTTTCTGTTTTGATGAGAGCAAGTATTCAGAGGTACAGAAACGCACTGCATTCTTGCAGGGCTTAAAATGCAGAGAGCGTGACAACAGAAGTATGCTAGAAAGGGTACAGAAAGTATAAAGGCTCTAACAGTCAATCAAGGCCAAACCTTACCACCTGCACACTTTTGCTTAGAAGGATGGGTCCCATTGACCCTCGGCTTCATGTGGACCAGAGTCAATACCACATTACAGGATTCACACAGATCAACTCGACTACAAATGAGCCAGGTTCCCAGAGGCTCTGTTAATCGAGGTATCACCGTATGACCCTGAAAACGATGTGCACAGACCACTCAGAACCCTGTGCCCTCAGACGTGAATAAGCTTTATTTGCACAGAAATGAACGATATACTGACCGAAAACCAACTCTCCGCGTGTAGTGCAGACAGTTCTTGGTGACGTGGGTCTGGAAGTGCACCGACCTGCAGATGGCCCCGCACTCGGGGCAGGTGTAGGGAGATTTGTGCTGGTGGATTCTCTGATGAGATGCGTAACTGCACTGGTTAGGAAGCAGCATCTGGCAGACAGTGCAAGTCTTCTAAATAAACCAAAGGGGGAAACAGGGTTGGTCCTACGAAGTATTTTCTAATATGCAAAGAAGCTTGGTTAAACCTCAAAATAAGTATACAGCGGTCATTTCAAATACTACGATAATTGATTTCCAAAGAAAAAGCAAACTTAAAAGTTAAATGGTCAATGTAAAATGTCCCTGTAAAATACAGACAATATGTACTATGTAGTCATGCTCATCCCAAAGTACGATGTAAAGAGACTGTTAGCATTAGGTAGACTTCCAATTTTGTTACGTTTACATTTTTTTTTTTAGTGTGAAGAAGAGGTATCCTTATAAAGTATGTTAGTAAATCTACTTTAATGTATAATTAACTTTAAAATACAAGTTTATGGGCATCTATCTTGACAGTAGAGCTCCCACAACTCAAAAGTTTCTTCAAAATAATAAAAATTAATTAGTGGTTAATCCAGCTTTCTTTCTTTCTTTAATTTTTTTCACTTCAGTTATTTGAGATCTGAAACACAGGAATGCAAAAAGAATGGCCGCAGCAATCAGTTGTTCTTTTTTGCACATGAACTGGTTTCTTAAGTGGATGAACTGATCATTATGACTTATGATTAAAACCAACGAACCAAGTTTAGATACATAAATTCAGATATGAAATTGAAACTTCACAGAGCTTAAAATCTAATCACATATAAACTAAAACAGACTGAAATCCTCTGTGGAAAGGGCTCTACACCATTCACTAACCACGAAAACCTGGAACACACTACATCGTTTTCATCCCCTTAGATATAAGCACTAAACAAACATGGCATGTTTTTAAAACACAAAAAACTCAAAGTAAATATAAATAGAGAACTCAATTACTTCCATTCCAAAAATAAACCTAACATAGCAGAAGATAAAATGTGTCTGAATACTATCTGGACATTCGTGCCACAAGTACCTACTACTACCTTCTAAAATGTGTAATTTTTATTAAAGTCAGTTAAAGAAAGCCTCAAAATATAGACTCCAGCTAAAACTGAAACAATCTTTTGTACTGACAACAGAATTAAGACATTTTCAAAAGACTTTTTATTCTTTCAGCTATTGCAAACAAATTAAGGTTTAAACTTCTGAGGAACCTAAACTAAGAAAAATCAGACACTCACTTGAAAACTCTTTCTTGGTTCTCTCCTGAAAGGCCTAAATTACAAATTTTATCCCAAAAAATGTTTATTGCAGTCACAAAATAAGAACATTACAGGCAGCTATGATGAGGTTAAGCATCATTTAAAAATAGCATTCCTTTTCTAATAACACATATTCCAAAGCCACAGCAACGAAAACCAATCAACAGACGCATTAATTATAAGATCCTGGTGACACCTACATTATCACACGTAGTCTGTTTCTTTGAATGAAGGTTTTCTATTCGCTTTTACCACACCGTCATTCATCCCAGGCAGTGAATGATAATGTCTGAATTTCCACAGACATCTCAGAATGTCTTGCACTTACTTAGGAATAAAACCAGTGTTTTCTACACTCAAGTCAAGACATTTTATGTTTATCATATGTATTGAGCCCATTCCGCTCTAAGCCAAGTGGTGAACTAGGTCCTTTAAACAGATGAACTTCGATACATCACCTCATCTGATTCTCATCATAACCTATGACGTGGATAATATTATCTCCAGTTTACAGATGAGGAAATGAGGTTTAGAGAAGTTAAGAAACTTGCCAAGACCTCACAGCTATGAGGTGGAAGAACCGGGATTTGAACTGGGCTCTGAATAATTAATTCCAAGGCCAAGGGAGGAGTAGGGTGGGGGTCCACAAGGAATAAACAAGCAAAAACGCGCCCCCCCACCCCCACCCCCCACCGCCGGGCAAATGCACGTGAAGGACAGAGGACCGCTGTCAGGGTTACAGGCCATCCCCCAATCCACCTCCGCAGCTTCTCCTTCTCGGAGAGTGATGTGGTTCTACCACTTTTATTATAGGGAGGGACAGCAACAAAAATAAAAACAGGAGATCTAAAAAGGAGACAAAGTATGTGCTCCTTAAAGCTGAAGAGAAGTTTCACATGATCTCTCATCAAGACATGTTAACAAACACCCTTCACGATACACATAAAATTCACAATGAATTACTTAAACACGCTCCCCTACTGGATGCCCGTATGTTTGTAACACACGTAACTATAAAAATAGTTATGGACCGGTTGGTGGGTGAAAGAGCTCTGTTACTAGCAGGTCAACTAAAATAAGTATCAAAATTATTCAAGAAGAGGTTTTGTTAATTAAAGTGCTCTTTACGATAGAAATGTCTGACTGCAAAGACTATGAAAAATGCTTTTAGAGTAACAAGGTCACCCAATTACCAACCTTTCAATAGCGACCTCTCTCGCACCAGTCCTTGGAGAGGGGACGCATTCCCTTCACACTGCACTGTGCAGCGGGGCGCTCCCTGTGGCCCCAGGGCTCTGTGAGAGCAGGCGGCAGCCTCTGCCCTCCCTGTCCCCCTCCACCACTGATGAGCTACAGGAATCTGCACTCAGCCATTTCCATGGGCTGAGGCGCCTCACCCACTGTAGGTACAGAAAGAAGTACAGGCGAGGGTGGGAGCCAGAGTGGGCTACAGCCCCAAATCACAGTGCTTCCATATTGCTGAAATGGGAGAATTCAGTGCCTGGGAAATCACATCAGATTAAGTTCTACTCTTTAGTTTGCACACACGGATGCATGTGTATTTGTGCGCAGACTCTGTGCTGACTCCCACGTTTCCGTTTACCTGTTCCCACTCCATTCCATCTTGAGAACAAGCAAGTTGTCTGGACTGCAGACGTTCTCTTCCTGGATACTTGTGTGCTGGCAATAGTTTTAGGGTTTACCTAATTGCTCTCCCTCCAGTTTTATCCACCGCCCCTGTTTTAGATAATGTGCCCTCTCTGCATCCTGAGACAACGGTGACAGATCTTCACAGCACAGAGGAGCAGATGCCATTAGCTTCTCTGGGATACTGGGAATTCACAGTGATGACACACGTTCTCTGGATCTGGGGAGATGCATTTGAGGATGGGGGCAGGCCAGGATTTCTCTGTGGTCTACAAGAATCTGACTGTCTTTTTTTCCTTACTTTAAATCAAAGAAACAAAAATGTATCTTAAAACTCTAACTCTCTACTATACAAGCTGAGGCTACTTTCGACAGGATAAAGCAGTTTAACGTGACAGGACCTGCCTTCTGAACAGAAAACAGTATAATAAAATGCACTTAAATAGTCTCATGTGTCTTTTGACAGTTTACTTATGTCATCTGAAAATGGAAAACGTTTGCAGTACTTAGGTAATAAGCGGTTAATTTCTAGTCTGGGGCAGACTCATTTGCTCAGAGAACTGCTACTTTTTAAACTAAAACATTATTTTTCAATACTCAGGTAACATGAGAAAGCTGAAAATAAAGCTGAAAAGTAATCACACTCACACTTGACAGCTACCTGCATTGCACCCTTCTCTGCCCAATCCTGGCACAGAGAGTGAAGGCTAGGCCTCCAACGCAGGCTGTGAGGAACGGGGTACACTGGGGCCCTGGTAAGGATTCAGATAGCCCTAGGGCTCGGCACCCTCTCTGTATACAGGAGGAATTATCTGAGTAACAAGGAAAACAATTCTATGTGTTTCACCTCATGTTTTAGGGAGAAGAGTAGCAAGGGAAAAGATGAGGAAGGCTCGGGAAATGTGAGTAAACATAGCATCTACTCATGCTTAAATTTCAAACAGACCAAAAGCCTGTGACAGCATGAAACCCACTGATCCAGAGGTCAAAACACTGTCAACTTAACAGTCAGCCCAGATGCTAAGTACACTGTTTCTGCCTCACTGACAGCAGTTTTGTAATTTTCCATCTACAGTATAATTACCAAATAATAGTAATAATAATAAAAGTATACCAGTTTGTTTTCTGGCTCTCACTTTCACCCAGTTTCACAATGAGAACACAGACAAAGCACTGCATTTCAGATCTCAGTTAAATGGAAGTAACACAAAGCAAGCATTATAGCAGAAATAACTGTATATACCATTGTTCCCAATGCTAGCTGTTGGTGCTGGTTTTGTCCTCAAATCATTCTGCACTAAAAATCCCTAATAAAAGTTGACAGTGAAATGAGCAAATTCGCAGAAAGCAGTATGGTCCACACATATAATCCACTCAGATGACAATCGCTCAAGAAGACAGATAAATTAAGAGCTGATAACATTAAACTATCAACTGGGACAGGACTAGCCTGACCAAAATTAACAGTAAACATTTAGGAGAGCAGGGCCAAAAACCAAGCTAGTGATGGTGTTTGGGGTGGGCGCGGGAACTGAGGCGGCCCCACGGCCTCCAGAAGCAGCTGCTGGAGCAGAGCACGTCTAGAAATGAGACCTGGGGGAGGCTGCTCGGGATAATTTAATACACCTGGTATGTTCTAGTAATGATGCCCATAAACTCCCTGAACCTGAACTGAATCAGCAACCCCCCAAAATAAGGACCGTGGCAGATAAGTCACCTTCACTTGCACCCTTGAAGCTAATCTGAATGTAACCCCAGGGTCCATTGTCAGAAGACTCCTATGGTCCCTGCAGCTGTAAAGTTCTATGCTTCTACATCTTAGGTTACCAGCATCAGAAACTGGAAAGAATAGCTAGCAATAAAGAAATCTTGCCTCAGGTTCTGAGTTGGCCACTGATTGGGCATTTGTCTCTTCAACTGTAAAATAAAAGAGTTGAGCAAAGGACCTATGACATCCTCTGATTCTACGGCTGATACAGATTCTACGGGAAGAAAACTGATTTTACCGATTCGGAGGTTGTAATACGCGCTTCCAGTCTGTACTTGGCTAAGTTTAGTTGTGGTTTTACCAAGAGGTGAAGCAACAACATTCCAATAAGTTTAATTTTCAATTATTAAAGCTACAGTTGTCAGCTCTTAACTACTTCATGGAGAGGAGGGAAACTTCTCTAGCCCCTCCACCCACTCCTTTTCTCAGTGTGCCCCAAGGCAGGAATTATTAATGGGATAGGGTGGAACATAAACCGCCAACCAGGGCAGTTTTACCGGCGTTAGAAGTCGATGTCCACGTGCTCCACTCTTATTGCACCGCTTGGTTCAGGGCGGCTGGGAAGGGCATGACCCACCCCAGGTGCTCCATCGCACCCCCACTCCTCGGGGCTTGCTCCTCGGCAGGGTAAGCAGACGGAGGCAGGCAGACTAACCTGGGCCCGAGCTTGCCTGGGGTCCTGGCTCGGATTCAGGCTCGGGGGATGCAGGGTGAAGAGGGCTTCCAGCTGAACCACAACTTCCCACCCGGCTCTCCACAGAGACCTGCATGCGGGTTTGCTGAGCACGGGGCCAGCGAATGATAAAGCAGCACTCTGAGTCCCTGAGTCCATCATTCCCTTGTATAGACTGGCCACAGAATACCTTTAAGAGAAGGAGTAACTGACAAGGCAGAATTCGGCAAATGCCACCCAAACCTTCCTTTATCCCATGACATGCTGGCTCCAGAGCCTGAGCACGTATGTACGGGGTGACGGTGAGAGGAGTTTCGCACAGACAGCCACAGCTGGTGCCAAAAGAAAAAGAAACCCTTCACCGGGTTCAAACAAGCGCCCCTGGACCAACCTGGAAAAGGAGCCTTTCAAACCATAAACAGGGGTGAAAATATAAATGGGGAGAAAATGAAAGATAAAAAGGGAAGGGAGATGGTGCCTGCACTACACCGAGAAGTCATTCTCAACAGAAAGGCTGAGGTCTGAAGAGGCCGCGTTCAACACATAGGAAAGGGAGAAGAAGAGACGCTCACTCCTGACAGCTGCCACAGATAGGCCAAGATGGACGTGACCTCACTGAGCAGGCGACATGCCTCAGGCTCAAAGAGGAGAGGAGTCCAGAGTCAAGCGGAATGCTGTCCTCCCAGGAAGCCCGACTCCAAAGAGCGACTGAGAATCACAGGCCGGAGGGCCTCGGGCAGAGCCCAGTGACGTAACCACACATTCTCTCCTGGAAGAGCTGTATTTGAAAAAGTAGAGTGAAACTTCCACTTCAAGGGAAATGGAATAGAAGCACCTCTCTCTATTCCTTCCACTAAGTACAACTAACACTCCTGGGCGTTATATATACAACAAACATAATGAGGCTCTGGAAGGCAGAGAGGAGGCAGGCTGGCGAGGCACCTCAGGTCCTTAGTGATGAGTTCTCCGGGGTTCTTTTTGCCTCACGGATCCCAGATTTGGAGCTGAGGAAACGGGGAACCCAGGAACGCCAAGGGGCACAGACAAAAAAATCCCCAACAAAAGCCTGCTATCTTTAGCCAAAGGATCCGGAAAGGGGAAGCCTAGCAAAAGACAATTACTGCTCTACTCCAGCCAAACACCCCAGGAAGCACTGCGCCCTCACCCATAGCACGCCAAGTCCAGGTGGAGCCCAGACCTCCGCTCCTGAGGCTGTAATAAGGTGTCCTAGTACCCTCACCCAGATGGTATCAGAGATGGCAGCAGGGAAGTGGGACCTTCATCCCTACCAAGTGATAATGAGTCCCTCCACCAGCCCAGCGGGTGTTTAAAAAAAAATCCCAAAAAAAGAAATCTCCAGGCCCAGATGGTTTCACTGAAGAATTCTATCAAATATTTAAAGAAAATCTAACACCAGTTATAAGTCCCTTCCTATATGAATACAGATGCAAAATACTAACAAAATATTAGCAAATATAATTCACAATATATAAAAAGAATTACACACCTTGATCAAGTGGGATTCATCCCAGAGATGCAAGGTTGGTTCAATATCTGAAAAATAATCAATATAATCTTTCCCCCCAAAAAATACCCTAAATCCAATAACGAGTTTAACAAAGACAAGGGATACATGATAAATACACAAAAATTAATTGTGTTTCCATATATTAGCAACGAACATGTGAACACTGAAAAATATAATACCATTTACACCTGCCCACGTGCAAGGGGGGCAGGGCGGAGGGGAAGCACCAACAAAACGTAAAGGAAGAAGGAAAGCAAGCAAACAAAACATGTATAGGGCTTGTATGATAAAAACTACAAAATGATAAATCAAAGAAGATCGAAATAAATGGAGAGACATTCTTTGTTCATAGACTGAAAGACTCAACATAATAAAGAAAAGACTTCCCCCCAAATTGATATACAGGTTTAACATAATTCCTATCAAAATCCCAACAAGAATTTTTTGGTAGATTATAGACAAGACTCTTCTAAAATATATATGGAAAGGCAAAATAACCAGAATAGCTACAAAACGATTTTGAGAGGAAAGAATAAAGTTGGAGGAGTCAGTCCACCAGAGTCCCAGAAATGCCTCCACAAATATGCCAGCTGACGTCTGACAAACTGCAAAGGCAATTCAATGGAGGAAAGGCAGCCTTCTCGACAAGTGGTACTGGAGAAAAAGGACATGCATGGGGCAAAAGAAATCTCCATCCAAGTCTCACACATTATACAAAAACTAACCCAAAACGGGTCACAGACTTAAACGCAAATCATAACACTAAACTTTTTTTAGAAAAAAAACATAAAAGAAGGTTCTCAGGATCTACAGCAAAGTGAACTTAGACCTGACACCAAAAGCACAGGCCGTAACAGAGAAAACTGATAAATGGGACTTCATCAAAATTAAAAACATTTATTCTGCCAAAGACCTCATAAGATGAAAAGACAAGCCACAGACTGGGAGAAAAGACTTGCAAACACATACCGACACAGGACCAGTATCTAAAATATATCAAGAACTCTTAACACTCAACAGTAAAAACAAACAAAAAAACGAATTAGAAAATGGACAGAAGAAGAGACATTTCACCAAAAAGGATAGGCAGATGGCAAATAAACACAAAAAGGTATTCAACATTATTAGCTATGGAGGAAACACAAATTAAAACCACAAGATATCACTACACACCTATCCGGATGGCTAAAATACGAAATGATGCCACCACCAAATGTCGGTGACGATGTGGAGAAACTAGACCACTAATACACTGCTCTTGAGATTCAAAATTGTACAGCCGCTGTGGAAAAGAATTTCTTGTGAATATAAATATGCAACTACCATACAACCCAGCACACAAAAGGATTTACCCCCGAGAAAGGAAAACTTACGTTCCCACAAAAACCTGCAGACAAATGTTTGTGGCAGCTTTATTCATAATAGCCCCAAACTGGGAACAAACTAGTGATACATCCAACAACCTGGATGAATCTCCAGGGAATTACGCTGAGTGGAAAAAAGCCAGTCTCAGAGGCTACATACGGTATGACTCCATTTATATAACATTCCTGAAATGACAAGATTATAGAAAGGAGAAGAGATTAGTGGCTCCTAGGGGTTAAGAGGGAGGCAGGGGTGGGAGGGAGGTGACTGGGGCTCTAAAAAGGCAATATGAGGGACTCTTATGGTCGTGGAAGGGCTCTACGTGTTGACAGCATCAGTGCCAACAGCCTGGATATGATACAGTTTAATAGTTTTGCAAGATGTTACCATTGGGGGAAACTGGGTAAAGGGTACACAGGATACCTCTGTATTATTTCCTACCATAATCTACAATTACCTCAAAATAAAAAGTTTAATTTGAAAGTGGGATGATCTGAGAAGACTCAAGGTGTTAATTAGCACGGAATACTTTCGGCATTATCACATAAAATTTTTTAACTACCTTGGCAATTATAAGTAGAAGGTGGGCAGGAGAAAGGAAGGGAGGAATAGGAAAATCCCTGATGGGAGGCAGGAAGGGAAGGAGGAAGGAATATCCCCGCTGTCAGTGAACCGGCACACCTTTCTCTAGGTCTGGTAAACTCACACGTGGAAAGGCACGGAGCAAGGGCCCGGGGGCCTGTTAGTCTTGCCAGGGCCCTGAGGTCACACCCTTTAACCTCCAGAATCAACACTAGCTGGGGTCAGTACAGGAAGCTGTTGTACATGACTCTAAGCCTATGTGCAGACGTAGGGAAGCCCGGCCTGGGCAGACCTGAGAAGAGCCAGAAGAGAAAACGGGCAGCTGCGGGCCCGCGGCTGACCCTGTAACGGTCCCCACCCCCGGGCAGTGAGGCAGCCTGCTCCGGCTCAAGTTCACGCACGAGTCACCAGGAACGGGGAGGCCAACGGAGAAACGGAAAGCAAGGCAGAAAGAAGGCACTCAGGCAAAGACTGGTGCTTGAGGTGCCCTTAGATCTTCTTACAAAATTGAGAAGTTGAACTATGTGTTGTAAGTGCCCTCGTCAGAGAGGAAACAGTTTATACAGGTGGACTTTTTCCCCCACACTTAAATTTAAGTTCACAAACTGTAAACCGGCCAGCGGTTGTGTGAATAGCAAACTGGAGAAGACGAAATGAAGAATTTTTCTCTTTTCTCTCCTGTCCTTCCTGTCTTCAGCCCCAGCCTCCCATCACCATGGGTACCTGATGCCACGCCAGGGGCCAACCACAGGTGGGGACCACCCGAGCTCCCACTACACTTGAGGCTAGGACAGCAGGAGCTGCACGGATGCCACTGGCCTCCTGGGCTGCAGGAGAGACTCGAGGAAGGTGTTAAGGAGGCTGAAGAAGGGGCAGCCGCTCCGCACCCAGGGGCGCAGGCTGGGCGGCCGGGTGATAGACCAGACCAGGCTGCCCCTGGGTGCGCAGAGCCCCCGGCAGAGCCTGAGAAGAGTGGCAAGTTGTGGAGGGGATACCGTGGTGAAGGGCAGCGTTTGGGTGAAAGCAGGGGCACTAGGAGCGGGAGACGTGCCTCGGGGTGTGCTGGCGCTGCCAGCCAGGCGGTGGCTGGCTCAGGCGGCAGCTGAAGCTCACTCGACAGAAATGCTCTTCTCGGGTGGGCTGAGTGGACCCTAGCTCGGCAGAGTCAGAGGAAGGAACCAGAACAGGGTGACTGTCCGGCCTAGTATTACCTGGCCCTGGAGTTAACATATATTCTGCCCTGACTCATCCCTCAGTGCTCCAGGGGAAACGGGGGAGCTGCGCTACACACCTGTCCCAGCAAAATACAAAGAGTCAAGGCAAAGCAACCACCCACACAAGAAGAGACGTCAATCTCTTTCCCTGAGGGAAAGCGCTTCCCTATTTGACCCCGGTTCAGCGGATGAGCCTAAATAGTTAACAGAGAACAAAAACGAGGGGAAAACAGGGAAGAAAAGGTCCCCAAGGGAACAGACATCTCTCAAGGCAGCTCCACATGCCAATACGGACCAGCACACGTGAGCCGGGACATACTCCACAAAATACCAGCAGAACAGAGAGAACTACGGAAACGGCTTTTTCTTTTTTTTTTTTTTTTTAACTGCATCCTTTTAAGACAGAAGGAAAGACTGCCCCTTTGATGAAGCGGTGACCAGGTAAGAGGAACCCAGAAAGAACCCAAGCCCTGTCACCAGGACGCGCTTGGGGGGCTGCAACAATCACTTCTTCTTGAACCAGCTTAACCACCTGAGCGCTTTACCGTCAGAGCCAATGAAACATGTAACATCCAACGTTCTCGATGCAAGAATGTTCTCGAAACTCTTTATCGCCTCCATTTCCACTCAACTGAATGTCCACAGGAAAAGTCACTGAGGTATTCTTGATCTTTTGTTCCCCAAACTTAAATCCTACAAAGAACTTGACTCAGCAGTTGCCCTTGGGGAGCTGATCACGGTGACAGTACCAGACGTCTGAACCACAGCATAAAGCTCCTCGTCACAAGATAGCGGAGGCAAGTAAGGGAAAGATCAGTTTACCACTGGGGCTTCCAAAACAGAAGTTTGAGCCAGGGTATATATCAGCTCAAACCAGCGCCCCTTCCAATATCACACGTTTCCTGGTTTGCACAATAAATCATATGGTCTCTCTAGCTTGAATTAGTTTCACTCAACATGCCCAGTTACTTCCATATATCTGTAAAACACATTTATCTACTGCCCAGAAGTTGCCTCATGGAGAGAAGTAAATGGTAGAGATAAAACCGCCGACTGACGCGCACTGTGAAATACATCTCACCAACACCAACCTACACTTCACCACAAAAAAACAAACCAAAAATGCCACAAACAAGGGATTTCCCTGGTGGCACAGTGGTTAAGAATCCACCTGCCAAGGCAGGGGACAGGGGTTCAATCCCTGGTTCGGGAAGATCCCACATGCCACAGAGCAACTAAGCCCATGCGCCACCACTACTGAGCCTGCGCCCTAGAGCCCATGCGCCACAACTACTGAGCCCACGCACCGCAACTACTGAAGCCCGCACACTCTAGGGCCCGTGCTCCGCAACGAGAGGAAGCCACCGCAACGAAGAACCAACGTAGCCCAAAAAAGAAAAAAAAAAAAAAAAGCCACAAACAAACTCAAAGGTATTCTATTTAAATGGATGGGTTTTCCGTTAGAAGGTTAAATTCACTGCAGTGGAGAATATTACTGAATATACCAGACCAACACCTTAAGTAAGCAGGCATGCCTGAAAAGTGGGTATCAACTGGGTGTGTTTAACTGTAAAAGACAATAATTATAAACAACAACAGGAAATTTTTAAATCCCACAACGGTCGCTAATAAATGACTCAGGAACGCTGGTGACGTAGCCTGACTTGAACACTTAATCCAAAGGGTCTATACTATCACTCGCTAGAGCTCAGACTTCCAACGTAAATTCCAATCACCCAACAATTAAGAACTCCTTTACTTACCCCACATCTAAGGTGCCATGACCCAACTAGTACACAGCTTCTGTCTAAAACAGTCATCTTCAAAAACACTGATTTTTAAATAAGATTCATATTTCAACACTGCTTTATGCAAACAATCCTCTCTCACATGTGAGTGTGTACACAAATAGACACACACATCCCCCCATTTAACTGAGCTCCCGCCCCTAAAATCCACAGGCACGGTATAGAGCACTCATGTCTACAGACTCATCACCGAAATACCAAAATGTAAATGATACTCTACTTGTCCACTTGTATCTGCAGCCTGCTGGAAATGAGTGGCCAGCGACGTCTCATCCTGGAAAACTTCATTACACTCCAAACATTTCAGACTATGCCTACAGAGCTTGGATGGGTCTTCATCCAGAGGCATAGCTGGAATGATGGGTGTGCTGGAAGGGGCTGATATGACTGTCCCGGTTATGCCAGACTGAATTTTTGTTACAGTGTGTGTGCCGGCTCCCGAGGAGCTCGGGAGGGCGGAAGATGAAGCAGGAGTATTGCTTGATGGAGAAACAATCATCTGATCTGCTGGGACTGGCTTCAAGATCAAGTGCGAACACTGCATCACCACTCCCTTCTCCTTGTGCCCGCGGGCATGGGACAGGAGACTGCACTTGTTGTAAAAAACGAGGTTCTTGGTGCAGTGGTTGCACGTTACTTCGATGCGCACGCTGCGCCTGTCGTAGTGTTGGGTCAGGCTCTTCTCAAGGGCGAAAGAGTCCCCACACTCCAAGCACTTGTAGCCGCGGGTCGGTAACGTGATGCCCGCGTTCGCAGGAGGACTAAGGTTGGGGATGTAAACTGGGACTGGGTTGACGCTGCTCAGCACCTTGTTGAAAGCTTCCACCACAGAACTCTGCAGGGAGGACACCACCTGGACCCGCGACACCTTCTTGGGTGGCTGTGAGGCCGCGGCACTGATTATTGCCTGCTTTATTTGCTGCTGAGGTTTGGTGAGCACCTGGCGGAGCTCGGAGGTGGCCTGGGCGCCCTGAGGCAGAAGGTTAAGGTTGGCAAGGTGCACAGTCTTTGGCACGAGTTTGGCGTTGGCCAAGCTGGAGGCCGGCACCACGACGGTCTGCTGCTGGATGGCATTGGCGGCTTTAATGATGGCACTGCTGGCGCTCTGCACGGAAGCAGCAGATATGACCGTGGCTTTGACCGTCGTGTTGTTGGCGAGCTTCAAATTAATGACTTGAGACCCGGCCGTCTTCACGGCCGACACCGGGAGGAAGGCAGTCGCCACAGGCTTGATGGTGACCTGTTTGGGGGTCAGCTCGGTGGGGGCCACCGCGTTGGTAACGACCGCCGATTGCAGAGGCGCCCTGGGCGGGGAGGAAAGGACGGCGGCCGAGGTCGGAGACGACAGCAGCGACGTCACGGACGCCACCATGGACCCCGTCTGCTCAGAAGGCTTTTTTCCGGCATCGAGATCGACTTCAGGCAACACCCTCGTCACTGTTCTCTTGATTTCCCCAGAAGACGTCTTGATGGTTTTTATGCGGACTTTGGGAATTGCTGGTGTTGACCCTGCAGGAGAGGATGGCGATCCCTTGCTACTGTTCTCACTGGAAATGCTCCTGGGACTATCCGGCTGCTTAAGGGATGCTTTTTTCGTCCCATCGATGAGACTCTGGGATTCCGGAGACTTTTCAATGGCTCTAGGGCTATCGTTTACTTCTTTTGGTAACGGAGAGGCCTCCCGGGAGTTGGTCACTGGTTCTTTAGAGGAGTCCGAAGCGGCCTTTTTAGCACTAAGAGCCGCAATTGCAGCGATGCAGGAAGAGAGCTTGGAGGATGGCTTGGTCCTCGAGGGCACCACACCGCCGAGGGAGGCGTCATTCTTCTCCGAGTTCAGCTTGCCCTCGGGGACCCTGTTTTCAAGCACCTTTTCAGAGTTTTCCTTCAGTTTATCCTCCATTTTTCTGACTTTGAAAGGTTCATAAACACTCAGGTTTATAGAATTTGTTTCCGTTTCTCTCTTGACAACTTTGTTTTTCTCTAGGTTGCCTGGCGTAGAGATGCCAGTTTTGCTTAAGCCTTCTCCCCCGAGTGCCTTCAGTTTGTCATAGTCCTGCTGGGGAACCGACCCTGTCAACACATTCGATCTGAAACCAGAGCGCATGTCCTCTTTGTCTGGGGGGTCATCCACCTCTATCTTCTCATCGTCGTCAAACTCTTCAGCACTGGAGATGGGGCTGAACTGGCTGAAAGCGGAGTCTTTTAAAGTCACCTCTGAGGTAGGCACGTCTCCTTTCAAGGACTTCGATCCATCTTTACTGTAAGTGTCCAGAGAGGACGCCGAGAGAAACCCGTTGTGCAGGCCGTTGCCGGTGGGATTGTGGCCGTCCTTCTCTGCGCCCTCGGAGGAGTCGATGTTCCGCACATTCTTCACAATAACACTGACGCCGACGTCGGAGGAGGACGGCGTGTGGGAGTCGTCATCCACGTGGGCGTTCTGCTTGATGTGGCCTTCCTGGTCATCATGTCCAGATTCAATAGCTGCTTTAGGATCGACCATATCTGGGATGTCAAATGCTGCCAGGAGGTCATCAAAGTCTGGGGTCTTCATATCCCCCATGGTCATGAATTTGATCAGATGTTCTGTTAAACGAACAGAAAATAATTCCATCAGCAATGAACATGCAGATAAACACCCCTATGGGACTTACACGAACAGTGATGATTATCATGAAAGAGCGAGTTGCCAACTGCACTTATTATAATGTCAGGACATTGAGCCAAAGTGAACAAGCATCTGGAAAACAGGTATAAAGCCCTGACGATTACAGCTTTGAAGTAATTCCTCCAAAAGGCCGTGCAGCACTGCCAGCGTGGAGCCTCTCTAACAAGCTGATCAAAACTATTATAGCACGAAGAGCAGGTTCTGGTGTTAACGACTAGAAAATGTTATTTATCATTGGATTCACCTCACCATTTTCACAAAAAACTACTTCCAAACATATCTTGATCTTGACAGCATTTAATTCTACTGGGAAAACTATTGCTAACACAGTCACCGTCAGATTTGGGGTATCACATGAAAAGCAATAGATTACAGGCAAAACCCCAATTACAGATTTCAATTCATCCACAGAAGTGAGCAGCCCAACCCAGCACAGGCCGTCTACTGCTGATAAAGTTTCAAAAATCCCCCAGGAGCTCATTCCATCACGTTTTACTTAATCTTAATTTCCTCCATTATGTTAGGGAAAAAAAACACTCTCTAGGCAGAAAAGTGCAGTGTCCCTTCCATCTCCCTCCCCAGTCCAGTGGTTTCGCTAGTTAAGGGAATGCACAGCTGTTTCCTAATCAATACTCAGCCAACACAGTCTTGCAAATGGCTGTGGCAGCTGAGAAAGGCCTTCCACGAAATTACTCCCAGCACGTGACAACATGGACCCAAGTACGTGACAGAGCCTGGGGGAGGAAGGCCCTCTCTTTGGCAGCCAGGCTAGATCAGGGTGGACAACAGTCTATGAAGAAGTGCTTTCATTGGGGCTTCCTTGGTGGCGCAGTGGTTGAGAGTCCGCCTGCCGATGCAGGGGACACGGATTCGTGCCCCGGTCCAGGAAGATCCCACGTGCCGCGGAGCAGCTGGGCCCGTGAGCCATGGCCGCTGAGCCTGCGCGTCCGGAGCCTGTGCTCCGCAACGGGAGAGGCTGCAACAGTGAGAGGCCCGTGTACCGCAGGGAAAAAAAAAAAAAAAAAGAAGTGCTTGCATTAATGTGCACGAAGCCCTGGATGGTAGAAGGATGGAGAGTTTTAGGAAAATGGACAGTCACAGCCGTTACTAAAGATGAAGGATATATAAATACACAGACTGCTTGGGGTCTTTACAAGGGGCCCTTCCACTATAGGGGAGCTCTTCCTCCTCCCTGAACCCCCGGAGCACTCCATCTTATGATTCGATTATGCTCTGTATGTATTACAGTGTGTGTGTACTTGTCTCTTCTTACCCACTGGCCTGGTCAGCTGCCTGAAGACAGGCAATGTCCCACTTGCCTTTGCACCATAAATGCCAAATAACCAACAGGACACAAGTCAGGGACCAGAACACAGGACTTACAATAAGAACAGGCCTTGACCCTGCTCTGCAGACAACTCACTGCCTCTGAGACCCTCAGGAAGTAAGGGCATCTCTCTGGGCCTGTTCCTTCCTTCTGCCATGGAGGCCAGCAGCCAGGAAGAGAAGGAAAGGGAAGAGGATGAATGAAAAACTGGAAAGGGAAGGAGAGGGAGAGAAAGAAAGCAAAGGAGAAGAAGGGAAGAAGAGAGGGGAATCAAGAAACAATCAATGTCGGAAGAAACAAGGATCACAGCTGATCTTAGGCAACTTTCAATGGAAGAATCGGCCTAAGTGATTTGTAGACACCTAGGCTCTTTCCTTGTCAATATTTACTACATCATTCCTCCTTTAAGTCTGCTTTAAATCACTGAGAAGTTGTCTTTCGTATTTTACGAAAGTATTTAATGATTTTTTTCTTGTACAATCTGTAAAAAATCATGCATTCCTAATAAAAATAACTATATGAGGATCACAGTAGGATTTCTACTCAGGCAACAATAAACATACCCGTGAAAATTCACATTAACCATAAGTCCATCATCAGCTGCTAAGACACCCTCAGCATATTCACCCACTCTGGGACACACCCAAATACTTCAAAGAATTTCGTTGGGAAAAACTACTGTTGAAGATGAGACAAACACTTATGGCTCAATAGGAGCTGAAGAATAAATCACTTTCCAGGGCTTCCCTGGTGGCACAGTGGTTAAGAATCCGCCTGCCAATGCAGGGGACACGGGTTCAAGCCCTGGTCCAGGAAGATCCCACATGCCACGGAGCAACTAAGCCCGTGTGCCACAACTACTGAGCCTGCGCTCTAGAGCCTGCTAGCCACAACTACTGAGCCCACGTGCCACAACTACTGAAGCCTGTGAGCCTAGAGCCCGTGCTCCGCAATAAGAGAGCCACCACGATGAGAAGCCTGCGCACCGCAACGAAGAGTAGCCTCCACTCACCACAACTAGAGAAAGCCTGAGTGCAACGACGAAGACCCAAAGCAGCCAAAAATAAATAAATTAATTTTTTTAAAGTGCATTAATAAAGAGAGAAAGCAACAGAAAATATCATAAATAAAAGAATAAATCACTTTCCATGCACTTATGTCTCAGAAGTCACATGTGCTTTTCTCTAGATGGTTTGCTTGGCCTAGAGAGAACACTCTGGGCCACTTTTCTCCCAGATGGGTGCCTGCAGGACCAGACAGGGAATAATGCACCCCCGGCATCAAAGTACAACACTTCTAAGCATATAATGACATGAAAACATCTATATGAAGTCAAATCTAGCGAGAAAGTTTGATATTATGATTTTCTTTTTTAAATGAAGCTGAACTGTAAAATGTGGGCAATGAAAAATCCATCTGTCAGACAATATACCCACTTAAGAGTCCACCCACTTAGGAATAATCCCTGAATGTCACCGTGTTATTTATTTATTTAATTTATTTATTTTTGACTGCGCTGGGTCTTCATTTCTGAGCGTGGGCTTTCTCTAGTTACGGCGAGCGGGGGCTACTCTTCGTTGCAGTGTGTGGGCTTCTCATTGCAGTGGCTTCTCTTGTTGCGGAGCACGGGCTCTAGGCGTGCGGGCTTCAGTTAGTTGTGGCTCGCGGGCTTAGTTGCTCCATGGCAAGTGAGATCTTCCCAGACCGGGGATCAAACCTGTGTCCCCTGCACTGGCAGGCGGATTCTTAACCACTGCGTCACCAGGGAAGTCCCTCACCAGCTTTATTTTTAAGCATCATACGGCCTTTATAAATTGAATACTCACAATAAAACCACCATGAGCGAAGCATCCCTATGATCTATCTTTACCAGCCATGATGATCCAAGTTTGTAGATCACTTTTTAGAGAATTCAAAACATAGACTCATGAACCACCCCCAAAACCCCACTGGAGTCGAATGGGCCTGAAAGGTGGTTTTTTAATGCCACCACTTATCCAAAGCTGGGATCCAGCCTCTGGATGTCCCCAGTGGTGGCTGGGCTCTGCCTAAATCCCTCAACCCTTTCTTTACAGCTACATGGGATTTATGTCATTTGCCCTCTCCTTATGATTTTGGTGAGCAAAAGACGTCATCCAGTTTCACACCATTCATCCTAGAGGGCAGTCGGTTCAGGAACAAAAAGAACATAACAGAAAATTCAAATACTCAGTGGGTGGGAGGCCCAGAACACACAACCACAAGAAATGATAAAAGGGTCACCACGTGAAACACAACTTGCTAAGCGACTGGCAGTTCACACTGGCAGTGCAGCTGGCAGGCATTCTGATGAATACTTGGAAGATTAATACATGATTCGTACCATCTCCCTCCTGTTTACACACAACAGGGACCTGCCTGCTTTATGGACACACAGGTGCTCACATATGGCGGCGACAGCAGCAGCATTAAATCTTATCATCAATGGTAGGATGTCGCCCACCACACTGCCGTTATCTTTTCCTATCTGCATAAATAAAGCAGAGTGAAGGCTTAGAAAACCCCAGAGAGGAACTTCCACATCTGCAAGCCCCCCAAGGAGTCCAGAAGACATTCCTGATGCAGGAACAACTTTTTCTGTGGACATCTAGGCATACCTGCCCCCACCCCCCCTTCCTCCTAACGCCTAAGATGTATACACTTTCTCTTTAGGGAAGAAGATAAACCCAGATGAACTCTTTGGGGTGAAGTACTGGGACACTGTGGAGAGGTAAGAGTGAATTAGCAGCAGTTTAAAAACATATGAGTCAGCTCTCCTAGTTCACCTGAAAGAATAAGGTGAAAATGCACAGCGGGCATAACAGGCCAAGTGCAGCGGCTGCTGAAAGCACATCGCATTGTCTGAAACCCAAGACCATAGTGGCGGTGAGTTCACCTCTCCCGGGCTGTATAATCAATGTAATAAACACCGCTGTCTGTAACTTCACACTTCTTTTTTGGTTTATAGAAATGTTTGTCATGCCCACAATCACACCGTCCCACATTCTGGAAGGCAAGAGTGAATTTACCACTTGGGGGGAAAAATGCTTAACTCCTGCTTCATTTCTCCGTTCTATCAAGTACAGAGAGAAATGTTTATGTTTGAAAGTTTTCTTTACTTTTGTTCACCCCAATTCCTAAGTACTGTTTTAAAAATAGATTCTTCTGCTTAAAAACATTACAAAGATAAATCTCAGTCTTCTCGTTTAAAAGATAAGATAAAAAGATCTCATTTTAGCTTCCCTTTCCCTCAACAGCTTGACTTTCAAACAGAATTAGTTTTAGTTATTGCAACAATGTCTTTCATCTCATTTAAACCCTGTAAAATACAGCTTCCTTCAAAGGCACTAACAGTCTTTTAATTTAAAACTAAACCCCCTATAAATAACGTATAATTCACTAACAGCATTTGTGCTTGATGTATAAAAGTCCTTTCACCTTGAAAATGTCTGCGGGGGGGAATGCTAGGCCTGTTTATAAAAAAAGAAAATCAAAGAACTCAAGTCTGTCACATGGTCACTCTATTCCCTCCTATGACACAGACAAAACACTTCCTTTCCTACCAAAGTCTCTTAAAATTATAGTAAGCTATTTCATCTTTGTTGGTAAAAGTCAAAAGTTATCAAATCAAAAGAAAAACTTACGAAAAACCCATTCACCCCTTAATCATACTTCTTACACTTTGCAATAAGAAACTGTTCTTCATGAAGGCACTTGTCAATTTCCAACTAGAGGATGAAGGCACAGAAGCTCCCAGTCATAAAGTAACCACTGAACCCAACTGCAAATAATCCCCAGATACACGCCTGCAAAATGAATACGCAAAGGTCAATGTGACCGGTGACAACACATCGGCTTCCCCATGTAAATGGAGAAACTAACATTTTCTTCAATGAAAATCAATAAACGCTAAGTCATAATAATCCTAAAGAAAAACAAATCCAAGTCTACAGATCGCCTCAACAGCACTACACAAACTTTTCAAAGAACAACTATGATAATCCAAGGTCTGTTATCCTTCTGGGGGACTATATTTGTCACTGTTTTCTGGCACTTATCTGGCCACTGAAGCCCTTTTCGAAGAAGTAATTCAACAGATTAATGAATCTAACTCACATTTCTAACCTTCATTTCTTCAACTATGCAATGTTCTTATGTGTGTTGATATTATGCAATGCTTCACATTTAGTTTGCTGCTCACAGAAAATGACTTAGCACCCTCAGGTTTCATGTCTTCAAAGAAATAAGCAGGGGGTTGGTTTCTCCTGGCCTCTACCTCCCAATCCCTGTCTTTCCCCTCATACTAGTACACACACACCCTTGGGCTCTTCCTTCTTCACCAATCCCTTTTCACCTTTAGCATTTTCAACGCCCTCCATCATGACATCTCTTCAACCACAAAAGAGAAAAAGACATCACATCTCTTTTTCCCCAACTGACCATTTCCTTCTCCCTCACTTCAATCTGAATTGCTTATCAGGGAAAAATATTTTCTCACTGCAATTCCATCCCCAACAGCAGGTTCAGTTACACAAATCTGCTTCATGCTTCTTTGCTCGCTCTTCCTAAACCAGCTGGGAAACGATGTCAGTTTTGTGGAGTTTAAAACAAAAAACAGAAACAAAACAAAACACCTGATGGGCTATGTCTCTGCCTCAGGGCTGCTCTCTAGGGAAGGGTGGGGGATGGACAACGAGACTGGGCCCCAAAAACTGGCAGACACTTAGGTCTCAAAAAAATAATAACTAAAAAAAATACACAAACACACACACACACACGAATGGCTACGTGCGTATAGCTTTGAGGGAAAAAATAAGCAATAATAAATGGAGCTATGGAATCTCTTAAATACATGCTAGTTGAAGGCCCCATACAAGTGCCAAAACGCCAGAGAGAAGTGTTTATTTTATCTCCATCCTCCACATTCATCAGGCCCTGGGTGGATCTGGACGGTAAGCCAGGGCACCATGTAGGTCTGAGGCTCCTCTCCAGCCACTGGGAAGAAGTGTGACCCAGGACCACAGAGCGCCCAGCCCCTCTCAGCTTCCAGCACTGGCGGGCGTCCCCCCCACTCCCTGCACACCACCTGCTGAGGCCAGAAGAACTTCACTTTCTAAACAGCCCCCACCAGGTTAGCTGCCCACGTGTAAAAAGACAGTTTACACATAAGGTGAAAAGGAAAGAATATACGTTTTAATTCTGTATGAGTTAATAAGAAATTAGTAAAGGCAGCTGCTATCGTCCAGAATAGATATCTTCTTGTTTCACTGAATCCTGATGGTATCAATATTGACATACAGATACTCTGGCCAAGGCCGTGTTTTCTTCTTCAGTTAATACCTAATATTCCTGACTTGAAAAACCACCGATGTGAAAGTTCAAACTGCTTCTGGAAACATAAACACAGAGGCACTGCATCAGGGCACAACCTTGGGAAAGACAAGAATATATCCAGCCCCTGCCCCTCCCTGCGGGTTATCCTTCACTTTTCCCTCAAGGCTACACCGACGAGCGCCTCCCCTTCCCTCCTCCACCCACCCTTCCTCCCACAGGAACAGAAGCAAATGGTCCCTACAAACCTCAGCCTCTTCCAGAAGCTTGACTCGCAGTTCTTGGCCTACTCCTCGCATCACTCCCCCCAACTCCAAGCACTCACAGGTCAAACGAAAGCTCTGCAGTAAAAAGCTCCTTTGCGTTTTCCACATGGTTCTGCAGCTGTCAAGGGTACCTCCAGAGAGGACTGCAGCAAATCCCCGCTCCTCGTGCCCCAGGCTGTCCTCTGTGTCACTCTGCCCCACCACCCTCTCTTTTCCTTCTCCTTAACTCCCACCCTGCCAGGGGACAGAGGCTGTTTTCTAACCTTCCCCCGGTACCTACTCCACACCTCCTTCTTTCCACAGTCAGCTGCGAAGACAACAGGCAGGACCCCTCCCCACGGTCCGCCTGCCCCTTCAGACCCTGCCTGGTCCGCACAGCTGGCCTTTCCCAGCTGGTCCTCACTGGGAGGTTGCTGCCCGGCTCCGGGGCTTTTGGCCACTCCTATTACCTCTACCTACTGGCTAAAGAGACGTCCCCCAGCCTCAACCTGGAGACCCTACCCTTGTGCTCTGTCCATGGGCACGCTGCCCTCACAGTCAAGTTCTCAGTCGTCGGGAGATCCTACACCGCCCAGCTCCTTCCCCACCCCTTTGCTACCCACTCGCCTGAAACCACCGTTAAGATCCAGGCTGTAGGGGGAAACGTGGAGGTGACAGAACTGTTCTGTACCACAACTGTGGGGCTGGATACACACGTCTATGTCATTGTCAAGACCCAGAGAGTTTTACTGTGTGTAAACAAAAAATAAAAGCAATCAGGAATGAGGAGAGGCCCAAAATAAGAGACCAAGTGTAACAAAGAACTAACTATATCACAAGCAAATGACGTAACACCCGTGCTGAAGATGAAGAGACCGTACGGAGGAAAAGAACCCACCCAAGTAACTTTGGAAAACAAAACCTTGACTGTATACTGTAAGGTTACAGAGAAAGGGAACTGTACACAAATAGTGTCCTCCACTTAGTTGAAAACTGCTGAAATTTGAGTAAAGTCTATGGTCTAGTTAGCATTATACCAATGATAATTTTTTAGTTTTGATTAATATGTTATAATTATACAAGGTGGCTAGGGAAAATTGGGTAAAGGGCACCTGGAAATTCTTTGTATTATTTTTGCAATTTTTCTAGAAGCTAAAATTATTCCAAAATAAAAAGTTAAATGAAAATGCATGCATTCATTTAATAGTGTATAGCTACTAAATGAAATAAAGCGAGTGCCTCACAGCTAGAAAACACTCCAAAAACGGTCCATTCCCATTCTTTGTTGCCTTGTGCTGGTCCTTGTTGCCTGTGTCCTTTCTTACTGCCGCTGCCTTTCAGCAGAATTTCATTTTCCAGCCATCTTGTCCTCTCGTGGACCCTGCAAGCACTGCCAGAAGCCCCTCGGGTTTCCCCTGACTCCCTGGCTCCTCCCCTCCTGGGTCCCGTCAGACTCTGTCACCTACCTTTGTCCAAAGGCAGCCTCGGCCACCCCTGTGGTCACAACAATCCCATATATTCACAGAACTCACACATTTCCACCTACAGCCCTAATTCTGCCTTCAGAGCCACCTTTCCAATTGCCAACTGTATATGCCACTTGACTCTCCCAACAGGAGGTCAAACTTACACTAAAGCCCTCCTTCGTTTTCCCTCCCAACCTGTCCCCCGTCCAAGTCCTAGCCACGTTGTCCATGACACTCACCTCCACTAGGAAAACAGTAAAAGCCCTTCACGTGCTGCACTTCACACACTGCGAAACACAGACCCCAGTTTTGAAGGACCTTACTAGGCTTTTCACAAACGCAGCACTGAAATACATAGAGTAAATGCTGAACTTTTCTACGCTGAACAGATTTCTTTCTGCAGGACAGCCTCTATTACGCAACAAATATTGTAAGTCTCCAAAAAGAGGGATGCTATAGTTCCCAAATTTTGATCTAACCACAGGTCGTTTTTTCTGATCTGTGAACACAAATGCCAGAATGATTTCCCAGATGGCTGCACCAATTCTGTTGCTGCCACCATGCATTAGAGTTACTTTAAGTCCACCCTGCCCCCAACTTTATAAATATTTATGACACAAAATGATGACTTCTTATACAACTTCTACATTACTAGAAAGTTTAAACTTTTCCTAATACGGTTTGCTTACTAGCTGTAAAAGAAATATTTGTTCTGTGACTGATGAATGAATGCATGGAGGGAGATGATGAATTTCCTATTTACTTCTCTCTGCAGCTCCATGAAATCACTTACCGACCTACGTTCTTGTCACTTAATAAGCAAGAGCATACAAAAACCCATCCATACAGTTGCCTAAAATAAACTAGTTTCTATGGACAAACCCTGGTGAAGAGAATGAGCTTTAATGTCCCAGCGACAACACACAGACAGCGGGTGTGAGGCCCAATGTCCCTCCCAGCACTAACGTTCCCTGTGCTCTCTCTGGCTTCTTTGTGTTGGAAAGTTTTCCACCTAAAAATGGAGATAACAGCATACACCCAACCCCAGGGCTGTGCTATTTAGATATCTAGAGGGAACTTTGTCATGATCAAATACACTACACAAAAAGCACAGAGAGCATAACATTCAAACACGGAGGGCAGGTGGTCAGACATTTTCAAGGCATGTTCCTACTCTTTTCATCCCACAACCAGACCAGAGACCTGCAACCACAGCCAGGAGACCCGTGTGGCTGACAGGTTCCTCGTCAGCGTCTGGATCTGAGCAAGAAAAGAAAGGAGCCTAAGTGGGCAGCACTCTCAGCAGGGGGGCTGGTAACGAGGGGCTAGGGGTCAAAGGTCAGGGGCTCACCCTGTCCAGCACAGAACCCACAGGCTGAGGCGTGAGCCTCAGTCGGGATCAGAATTAGAGGCTGAGGTGCAAATGACCCAGCAGGTCAGAACCAGGGGGGTGGACAAAGAGATGCTCAGACCAGAGGCGTGGGGCACCGCCCTCACTTGAGCTCCGCAGCGCCCAAAGGACAGCAGAACTATGGACTAGCAACTCCATGGTGGGCAAAGCTTCCCACGAGCAGCGGGAGCAAGCTCAGCAGCCACAGCTGAAAGGATTCTGGCTGCTCGGTGCCCTGCAGAAGACGTACTGTCCTCCAGATGCAGGGAAGGCCGGGGGTGAGACCTGCCTTCTCCAAATCCTCAGGACCCGCACGAGTAAGTTTTCCCCACAGGAGATACAAGAATTTTATCAAGCTCTAAGTTTTGAGTCTCAGTTAGTAAAATAAAATAAAATAAAATAAAAAACTGATTAATAGGGCTTCCCTGGTGGCGCAGTGGTTGAAAGTCCGCCTGCCGATGCAGGGGACACGGGTTCGTGCCCCGGTCACGGAGGATCCCACATGCCGCGGAGCGGCTAGGCCCGTGAGCCACGGCCGCTGAGCCTGTGCTCCACAGCGGGAGAGGCCGCAACAGTGAGAGGCCCGCTTACGGCAAAAAAAAAAAAAACAAAAAACTGATTAATAATTAATGTGATGTGGGGAACAGAAAAGAAAATGTGTATCTCTGTTTTGAGACAAGGAGTAAAGAAGAATATTCACTTCAGCTTACAGTCCCCCCTCACACTCAATAGCAAGACACATGCTCAGAAGGTTCTCAGGCAGGGTTTCCCAGGAAAGACAAATACAGAGAAGAAATTACATCCGGAAGATGTGAATTTTATATCATTCCAGTTGCCTACACTTTAATTAATCTCCTTCATTTAACTATACTGCTACCCTTGGCATTCTCTACCATCTAAGCTGCACCTTAAATTGGGGAATGATAAATGCAAACCTCTAGCTCCCAGGTCCATTTTATTTCAGCTGCTTATTTTGCCTTGATAAAACCAAATGCACAAAATTTAATTTTAATAGGTTTTTAACTATCTCCCTAAGGTTCATGAATCTGTAAAATTCTTGTAAAAACTGTATTAAAAGACAAATCACAGACCAAAAATATCACCCACCCAAATGCAATCTAAATTTGTAGCCAGATTCCTATGTAGTGTTGATACTAGAACACAAAACACGTTTTTAAAATATATAAAAGCAGCTTGATTGCCCATCCAAGGAATAATTTTGTATTGATCTAGGCTAAAATTCTGACAGCTATAAAAACCAGATCTGGGGACTTCCTTGGTGGTGCAGTGATTAAGAATCTGCCTGCCAATGCAGGCGGCATGGGTTCGAGCCCTGGTCCAGGAAGATCCCACATGCAGCAGAGCAACTAAGCCCATGGCCACAAATACTAAGCCTGCGCTCTAGAGCCCGTGAGCCACAACTACTGAGCCCGTGTGCCACAACTACTGAAGCCCGCGCACCTAGAGCCTGTGCTCCACGACAAAAGAAGCCACCACAATGAGAAGCCCACGCACCGCAACGAAGAGTAGTCCCTGCTCGCCACAACTAGAGAAAGCCTGCACGCAGCAACGAAGACCCAACGCAGCCAAAAATTTTTAAATTGATTAATTAATTTAAAAAAAACAGATCTGGGCAACCATATGAAAAGATTTGACAGGAAAATGAAGAAATAAGTCATGTGAGGTGAACCCAGCACTGGGGCAGATGCCTGGCAAAGACCAAAAGTGAGGACAGCCAGCACCGAGACCTGGGTTTCTAACACTGCTCTCCACTAGAAAAAGAGACCAGCGCTCCTTGAAGAAATGGCCAATTCCAGCACTGGGCAGGAAATGCACAAAATGAGCCTGGAGCATTCTGTAGTGCCAGAAATTAAGGAAGTGCTCCAAAACAAGACAAAAAGAAAGGAAACAAACTGCATTGAGAGGAGCATGTCAGAGGGACAGAGGTGAACTGAAAGAGTTCCCAACGGCTCAAGCTGTTACAACACAAGCAACAAATAAAGCAATACTGGGTTGTAACCTGAAATATAAAATACAAATGATTGAATAAATGGGGAAAGGCAAACAAATCTGTGCAGAACTCCAAATAATTTAGGTAGATGCCCTACCCTTACGGAGGCGAAGAATAATCCCACTCCTTAAGTGACTCTCCTCCAAAGACGACGGTACGGAAAGGGGAGAGAAAAGAGTAACTCCATAGTGGAAAGGCCTCACCAACACTATCTGAGCCAGGTGACGAAGGGCAACATCAACAGTGATAAGTCATATGGATAGTACGTCCCCTTGATGTGACAGAACAGCACGTTATCCCAGAAACACATCACACCTCAGCCTAACCACAGGGAAAACAGACAAATCCCAACTGAGGGACATTCTACAAAATTACCTGACCAGTCCTGCTCCAAACTATCAAGGTCACAAAAAACAAGGGAAGTCTGAGGAACCGTCACAGCAAGAGGAGTCTAAGGCGACATGGTGACTAAATGCAATGTGATCTCCTGGATGGGATCCTGGGACAGAAAAAGGACACTGGGTAAAAACTGAGGAAATCTAAATAAAGCATGGACTTTAGTTTTTGTTTAAAAAGTAAGACAGAGATAATGAATAGTTAAGAGAGTGGGGGAGTATTAAAATGCAAAGAAGGGAGCTGGGATGAGCAGAAGTTGGGTACTTCTATCCTTTTACTCCCAAAGAACGTTGGCAAATGGCATTATAAACAAGAAGTAATTCCTAAAATGTTTAAATAGCAGCTCTGCATATGTGGAGATTAATTTTCCATTTTATCCTCTTACCAATAAGCTGCCTCAAGGTCAGCCACTGAGTAATCAAAACAGCTTAGCAACTTTTAAACCTAAGTTTATTAGAAATAGAATTTCTAAAAGTTTGCATTCTCCATGCTTTCTCGCACACAAAATGATGGAGACCGACCGTTTGCTACTACAGGCAGCCCCAGCCTGTGGCCAGAGACGATAAACGATTTATTTGGTTTCTCTTTATGCCCAAGGTGGGCAGCTGGACTACTGAATCACTGACAGTTAGCCGTATAAAACAACAGCCTATGTGGGGACTTCCCTGGAGGTCCAGTGGTCAGGACTTCCACTGCAGGGGACACAGGTTCAATCCCTGGTTGGGGAACTAAGACCCCACATGCCACGTGGCACAGGCAAAAAAAAAACAGCCTGAAAAATAAGTCCCTCCTAGCAATTTGGTTATACAGGTCGCGTGGAAAGAAATGAATCATTTACCCCTCTTGTCATCCTGCAGGTGTCTTCTAACAAGGCCAGCCTTTCCTTTTTTACAATAACAGCATAACTGGGTTTTGCCATTTCAGAAGTTAACAGCTAAAACGGGAACTACTGTTTCCCTTTAAATAAATTATAAGCAGTATAAGTTCCCAACCAAATATTAAAATCCACACATATCACGAAGCCAATGTAATTAACAGCCCACATACAGGAAAGCAAAGCAAGGTACGCATTTCATTTTTTAAAACTGTGATAAAATTTACCATCTCAAATATATACATTTACTTTTTATATGAAATTTTTCTCTCTCACCAAGTCCTGTATCTTTTCCTTGGCAATGTTACCTCCATGCTGAACATAATCCCTGTCACTCCTCTCACTGTGGACCATCCCATCTTACACCTAGAAAAACACAACACCCCGTTCTCTATGCTCTCATTCAGAATTGCCAGATTAATCTTTCTAAAACTACACTTTAATCCTATCTATCACTCCCTTCTATTAAAAATCCTTGAACCAGGGCTTCCCTGGTGGCGCAGTGGTTGAGAGTCCGCCTGCCAATGCAGGGTACACGGGTTCGTGCCCCGGTCTGGGAGGATCCCACGTGCCGCGGAGCGGCTGGGCCCGTGAGCCATGGCCGCTGAGCCTGCACGTCCGGAGCCTGTGCTCCACGACGGGAGAGGCCACAACAGTGAGAGGCCCGCATACCGCAATAAAAAAAAAAAAAAAAAAAAAATCCTTGAATCACCTTCCAAATTAAGTCCAAATTCCTTGGCCTGACACCAAAGACCTTATTCAATCAGAGACCAACCACTGTTCTCCTTGGGTGGGGGGGTGGGGGACACACACACACACACACACACACCTTTCCTCCTAGGGCCATGCTATTTCTTAACCTGGAATCTCTCTCTCTCTCTCTCTCTCTCTCACACACACACACACACACACACCCCTCCATTAGCCAAGGATGAAGAACCCATTCCTCAGGTTTTTCTGAAGAAAGAGCCTTAATTTCCTCAACTTTCAAATGAGAACTAATAACAACTTCCATATCATAAGACTGCTGTATTTAAGAAAACAATATGTATGAAAAGAACCAAACACGTAGGCATTAAAATGCTATTTTCTTCCTCTTTGTCTCTTTGTTAGAATAAAACAAACTAGGGGGAAAGAAAGGAAAAATGAAGAAATGTTCTTGAGACAAGAAAATGAAGTAGTTTTGAGGTGATGATGGTCTGACTGGAGAAAAAGGAGGAGGAACATTCTTGGGTACTTACAGAACGATGCCCTGGCTCTTTATCACATCTCATTTCATTTCGAAACACGGGTCCCTTTCCTAGTGTAGATGTGCCTCCAAGGCCTGCTCTCGGGATCACCCACTGGTGGGTCACCTGGAGTTCATACATTGAAAAGAATACCGTTTCCTCTTGAAGGGCAGCAAAAGGAAACCATAAACAAGACCAAAAGACAACCCTCAGAATGGGAGAAAATATTTGCAAATGAAGTAACCGACAAAGGATTAATCACCAAAATTTACAAGCAGCTCATGCAGCTCAATAACAAAAAAACTAACAACCCAATCCAAAAATGGGCAGAAGACCTAAATAGACATTTCTCCAAAGAAGATATACAGACTGCCAACAAACACATGAAAGAATGCTCAACATCATTAATCATTAGAGAAATGCAAATCAAAACTACAATGAGATATCATCTCACACCGGTCAGAATGGCCATCATCAAAAAATCTAGAAACAATAAATGCTGGAGAGGGTGTGGAGAAAAGGGAACACTCTTGCACTGCTGGTGGGAATGTGAATTGGTTCAGCCACTACGGAGAACAGTATGGAGGTTCCTTAAAAAGCTACAAATAGAACTACCATATGACCCAGCAATCCCACTACTGGGCATATACCTTGAGAAAACCGAAATTCAAAAAGAGTCATGTACCAAAATGTTCATTGCAGCTCTATTTACAATAGCCCGGAGATGGAAACAACCTAAGTGCCCATCATCGGATGAATGGATAAAGAAGATGTGGCACATATATACAATGGAATATTACTCAGCCATAAAAAGAAACGAAACTGAGCTATTTGTAATGAGGTGGATAGACCTAGAGTCTGTCATACAGAGTGAAGTAAGTCAGAAAGAAAAAGACAAATACCGTATGCTAACACATATATATGGAATTTAAGAAAAAAAAAATGTCATGAAGAACCTAGGAGTAAGGCAGGAATAAAGACGCAGACCTCCTAGAGAACGGACTTGAGGTTATGGGGAGGGGGAAGGGTGTGCTGTGACAGGGCGAGAGAGAGTCATGGACATATACACACTAACAAACGTAGTAAGGTAGATAGCTAGTTGGAAGCAGCCGCATGGCACAGGGATATTGGCTCAGTGCTTCGTGACAGCCTGGAGGGGTGGGATAGGGAGGGTGGGAGGGAGGGAGATGCAAGAGGGAAGAGATATGGGAACATATGTATATGTATAACTGATTCACTTTGTTATAGAGCAGAAACTAACACACCATTGTAAAGCAATTATACCCCAATAAAGATGTTAAAAAAAGAAAAAAAAGAAAAAAAAGAAAAAAACTACAAATAGAACTGCCATATGACCCAGCAATCCCACTACTGGGCATATACCCTGAGAAAACCATAATTCAAAAAGAGTCATGTACCAAAATGTTCATTGCAGCTCTATTTACAATAGCCCGGAGATGGAAACAACCTAAGTGTCCATGATCGGATGAATGGATAAAGAAGATGTGGCACATATATACAATGGAATATTACTCAGCCATAAAAAGAAACGAAATTGAGCTATTTGTAATGAGGTGGATGGACCTAGAGTCTGTCATACAGAGTGAAGTAAGTCAGAAAGAGAGAGACAAATACCGTATGCTAACACATATATATGGAATTTAAGAAAAAAAAATGTCATGAAGAACCTAGGGGTAAGACAGGAATAAAGACACAGACCTACTGGAGAATGGACTTGAGGATATGGGGAGGGGGAAGGGTAAGCTGTGACAAAGCGAGAGAGAGGCATGGACATATATACACTACCAAATGTAAAATAGATAGCTAGTGGGAAGCAGTCGCATAGCACAGGGAGATCAGCTCGGTGCTTTGTGACCACCTAGAGCGGTGGGATAGGGAGGGTAGGGGGGAGGGAGATGCTAGAGGGAAGAGATATGGGAACATATGTGTATGTATGGCTGATTCGTTTTGTTATGGAGCAGAAACTAACACACCATTGTAAAGCAATTATACTCCAATAAAGATGTAAAAAAAAAAAAAGGGCAGCAAAATTTCAACTCACAAAGCAACTCACTACGTCTCTGACTGCCCTATAACTCTCTCTCTTAATTCTGAAGCTCTGTCCTCCCAGTCGAGGATAACCAAGGACTAGCTGCGGTCTCACCTGCTCCCTGCCTAACCCTGGGCCAACCCACACCTCTGGACCATGTTCACACGCTGACTGACAGGTCACCAGAGCCCAGCTCAGACCAGGCCCCCCCCAGAGGGCTGAGCGCCAGCCTGAGCAGCCATAACACACCATGGGCGGATGAACGCCATGCTGGGAGTCCAGCATCATGCCCCCAGCCAGGAGCCCCCATCCTAGAGAAGCAGTGTCCAAGTCCTAAACCAACACCAACAAGTCACTACACCAACAAAAGCTAGAGAAAAACAGGAATGCAGACCGGGCTTGGAGAAAAGTCAAAGCAATCGTGGGCTAAGTGCCCCCCATATTGTAGCAGCATCTACCTCGTAGCCACCTAATTCTCTGGAAAGATGAGATCCCTTTCTTCAGGGAAAGAGGAAGGCAGGCAGTCTTGGAGGTGGGAAAGGAGAGGACCACAGCCTGGCAGGCTGTGAACGCAGTGCGTGAGGTACAGAACCTGCAGAGGAATCCTGGAGTCCAGAAGAGATGGGGGCAAGGCTCCCTGGCAGCTGCCCCAAGGAGAGGTTAGTATCCACTGTCAATCCCAAAGGCCATGAGAACTTGTGACCCTGTATTCATCACCATTTATAACAGGTGATGTTGTCTGTCTGTGTGTCTGTCTTCTCTACCTCACTGGCTCAGTCAGAGCTCCAAAGTCCATTTTCTAAAACTGCCCAAGGGCAGGTGTTGACTGACTAGTGAATGCACGAGAGTGAGAGCTGTTAAGTGACTGAAAGTAATACCCACTTTCCAAGCTCAGAGCCTCAACCTAGAAGGTACCTGGGGGCCTGGATTCAGAGGCTGACCCGCCAGCTCCAAGTCACCTACCCCATACAACCACTATTCAGACACTTGAAAACTCCAGAAGCCAAGAGAACTTGAAGGCCACTCGTCTGGGCTTGGCAATTCCCAGCTCTGAAAGATCAGAGGTTCCGGTCAAGCAAGGGCATTAAACAAGGGAATTAAAAAAGGCATTAAACAAGGGAATTAAAAAAGGCGGGGGAAAAGAGAGAGAATACAAGGAAAATTCCCACGTCTGTCAAAGGGTACTTCAGTCAATCCTCAGAATGCAGAAGTAGAGAAATGGGCAGAATGCTTTTATATGTTAATATTTTATACATGGCAAGAACTTGCCACGAAAGAAAGTTGACTGAATTCATGAGTTTCTTTCCCTTCCCTCCTGAAATCCTACAAAGATGACATTAAAAGTATTTTTAGAAAGATAAAAATAGCACATATAGACAGAAAGTAGATATGCGGTTGCTTAGGGCTGGAGAGTTGGGAGAACTAGGGAGAGACAACTAAAAAGCACTGTATTTTTGTTTTTATTTTTACTCCATTTTACTTTTTTATTATTTTTTAAAATTGAGGGACTTACCTGGTGGCACAGTGGTTAAGAATCCACCTGCCAATGCAAGGGACATGGGTTTGAGCCCTGGTCTGGGAAGATCCCACATGCCGCAGAGCAACTAAGCCCGTGTGCCACAACTACTGAGCCCATGCGTCACAACTACTGAAGCCCGCACACCTAGAGCCCGTGCTCTGCAATAAGAGAAGCCACCGCAATGGGAAGCCCGCGCACCACAACAAAGAGTAGCCCCCGCTCACCACAACTAGAGAAAGCCTGCGTGCAGCAATGAAGACCCAACGTGGCCAAAAATAAATTTAAAAAAAAAATTTTTTTAATAAATAAATAAATAAAATTGAAGTATAGTTGATTTACAATGTAGTGTTAGTTTCTGGCATACAGCAAAGTGATTCAGTTCTACATATATATCTATTCTTTTTCATATTCTCTTCCATTATAGGTTAAAGATATTGGATATAGTTTCCTGTGCTGTGCAGTAGGATCTTGTTGTTTATCTCTTTTGTATATAGTAGTTTGTATTTGCTAATCCCAAACTCCTAATTTATTCTTTCCCTGCTCCCCTTCCCCTTTGGTAACCATTGGTTTGTTTTCTATGTCTGTTGAGTCTGTTTCTGTTTCGTAAATAAGTTCACCTGTATAATATTTTAGATTCCACATATAAGTGGTATCATATGATATTTGTCTTTCTCTGTCTGACTTACTTCACTTAGTATGACAGTCTCTAGGGCCATCCACGTTGCTGCAAATGGCATTATTTCATTCTTTTTAATGGCTGAGTAATATTCCATTGTGTGTGTATATATATATATATACACACACATATATATATACTACATCTACATATATATATACATATATATACATATATATGTATATATACATATATACACATATATACATATATATACATATATACATATATATACATATATACATATATATATACTACATCTACATGTGTATATATATATATATATACACACATATATACACACACATATATATATATATATACTACATCTTCTTTATTCATCTGTCAATATTCACTTAGGTTGCTTCCATGTCTTCGTTATTGTAAATAACGCTGCTTTGAACACTGGGGTGCATGTATCTTTTTGAATTAGTTTTCTCCAGATATACGCCCAGGAGTAGGATTGCTGGATCATATAGTAACTATATTTTTAGTTTTTTAAGAACCTCCATACTGTTTTCCATAGTGGCTGCACCAATTTACATTCCCACCAACAGACAGGCTTTCTTTCTGAGGTGATGGAAAGGTCCTATATCTGACTGTGGAGATGGTTACACAACTCTTGTGAAAAGACCAAAAACCACTGAACTGTATGGTACAAATGGGTGAATTGTATAGTATGTGAACTGGATCTCAATAAAGTTTTTACCAAAAATATACAGTATACACCCACAGGATAGGGCCATGAGAATGGAGCCAAAGCCAACATAAGACACCAGTAAAGTTTTGGGAAAGGGAAGAGGACAGTGGTCGAGAAGTTATATCCCAAGGTCCTGCAGGAGGGCGCTGCAGACATGGAGGACAGTTAGTCCCAGGGACTTCAAAGAAGCTCAGGCCTTGGAAGGAGTGGGGTGGGGCTGAAAACAGGGAGTAGATGAAGTCCGCATGTCCTTGTATGATGGGCATGCCCCTGTAAGAGCTCCTGGATGGTGCTCTGACCCTCTGCTACCTGGCACAGCTGGGGGAAGGGCAAGAGGAAAATTCTCTGGGTTAACCAAAGCCACGGAGGCTCAAGGTTCAGAGCCCCCATGGTGAGACAGGAGATGGAAAAGCCTAGCCTTCCCTTTCCTCCACCCCTAAGGCCAAAAGCCAAGTTTCTTCCCCAGGCAGAAGAATGGACCCTGAGAAACGAAAGCTCCAGGTGCTGATCTGGGGGATCCTTCGGTGGAGAGTCCGGCTCCATGACTGATCACAGAGAAGCCCAAGGATGGGTCTGGGCGGGCACCGCTTCCAAGGAGCTTGTCACAGTCTCGTCCTTAAAGATCACCAGACCTGTGGGAAAGCCTCCCACACAAGACAGACCAAAGTAAACAAACAAATAAAAGAGCAAAATGAGGACAGAAATGCCTCAAAGAGTAGAGAAACATATGGACGTACACAAACACTAGCCTCAGAGAAAAAGAGCAGGAAGTTATGGAGAAGCAGCACCCAAAGAACAAGAAGGGATGTTTGGAAAGAATAAATAGTAATAACTGAAATAAAAGATAAAACAAGTAAAAAAAAAAAAAAGTCAAGGAAATCAGGGTATCTCTCAGAAAAGAGATCTGGACAATAGGAGAGAAAAGGCATTAAAAGTAAAAGTTCAATCCAGTGGGTCCAACATCTAATAAGAGTGCTTCAGAAAGAGAAAACACAGAGACTATATTATCAAAGAAATAATACAGGAATATATCTCCCAAGACTAAAGGAGCCAAGTCTCAGACTGAAAGGGTCCTCACAGAGCTGCCAGACACATCTGAATTTCAGATAAACGACAATTAGTCTTTCCCTAGAAGTACATTCCATTGTTTATCTGGGCATCTTTTTTTTTTTTTTTTTTTGGCTTAACCTGGCAAGCCTCTACCTCTGATGGCCCAGCACCTCATATGACAAACGTCCACACCACAGCCAAGTTACAGAACACCCCAAATTTAAGAAACACAGCAAACAACAGTACAGGACTTGGTGTACCGCAGGCACTGTGGTGAGAGCTCTGCTTGTGATTCCCCGCAACAGCCAGGGGCACTCAGTACCTCTGCCTCCGGACAAAAGGAGCCTCTGCCCTGGGCCCAAGCTTCATACAACCCGTTTATCTAAACACGGAGGTTTTTCTTTTTTCTTTTTTCAGTCTCACAGCCAAGTTTTGTTTCTGTTGGTTTTTGTTTTTAACTTTGGAAACTGGCTGAGTGACTGGGAATCATGGGAAAGAGAGAGATGGGGTGAGGGAGGGAGGGGCATTTGCGTGCAGATCGCAGCCTCTGCCCCGGGGTGGCAGAGCCCCTGCGCACAGCCCCCCCACCCAGAAGGTGCAGGTTTGGGGAGGTGCTTACAACTGCCTGGATAAGTCTCAGTCAGAAAAAGCTCCAGACAATTATCCCATTGGGAGAATCCACCCACAGCCAGGCTCCCTGGGAGGCTTGAGCCGCTCAGTCCACAGCTGGTTCAGTGGGTCCAGGGCCAGCGTCCAGCGGGGCCGCCCGTGCAGGTTCCTGCCGTCACTCAGCTCACGGGGCTGCTCCAAGGATGAGGGCGTCTCCAGACTTTGGGTCTTGAGGGAGACGCTGGAGGAGCAGGCTCCCAGGCCCTGGGTGAAAACAGGGGCCAGGCCACAGCTACAGCTTGATTTAAACCTTTCAAATATTTAGGCATATGGTATATACCTTTTAAATATTTAAATGTATCTCTTAAATATTTCATCATCCCTTTTAAATATTTAGCCATCTGGCCTCCTTTTGTGCTCTTACCCCAGGCCCTGCAACATTAAGGGCAGGCCTGGGGGCCATGATTATCATTATCATCCCTGTTTTATATATCAGGCAGGGAACGTTTAAGTATGTTGCTCAAGGACAAGATGGCCAGTGAAGGGGAGAGGATGGACGAGAACCCAGACCTTCTGCGTCCACAGCCCAGGCTCATCATCCCTACGAGAACAGACAGCCAGAAGGTAATTTCTAAAATGAAGAAGTCCAAATTCAGCAGCGTAAGAATATTACTTTGCAATGAGAATAACGGAAGAACAGATCAAAGAGCTGACACTGACTGCCTACAGGGATAAGGACTGGAAAATACTGTTGGTTTTTTTTTTTCATCTATGTATACAAGTATTACTTCAACAAAAAATTTAAATTGTTAAAAATCATTAACCATCTTAACTTCACATCACCTTCCTCAGTGTAAACAACTCAAAAATCACTCTGTTCCTCAAGCCTCATTTCTCCAAAAATATATCAAATGTGTTCATGGCTTTTCCTAAACAGAAATGCAAATATGAAAACAGTTCACTGATTGTAACCCGTAGGCTGTTCCTGCACTTTGTGTGGTCTCAAAATTGTTTACAGTGAAATACAGCAAATTCTATTATTTGTCCCAAAATGTTATGTAACTGAAAACCCCAAAATAGTCATTTTCGATTCCAAAATTAGGTGTCATGAGAAAGAATTTTTTAATATATTTTTCTTTGTTAGGTCTCTCTTCCCCAACCTCAATGCTTTTAGGAGACCCTTACTCAAGTGAGAGTTAAAAATCAAGGGAAGGAGGGACTTCACTGGTGGCGCAGTGGTTAAGAATCCGCCTGCCAATGCAGGGGACATGGGTTCGAGCCCTGGTCCAGGAAGATCCCACATGCCATGGAGCAACTAAGCCTGTGCACAACTACTACTGAAGCCCGCGCCCCTAGAGGCTGTGCTCCGCAAAAAGAGAAGCCACCACAATGAGAAGCCCGCGCACTGCAAGGAAGAGTAGCCCCCGCTCACCACAACTAGAGAAAGCCCGCTCGCAGCAACGAAGACCCAATGCAGCCAAAAATAAATAAATAAATTTATGAGAGAGAGAGAGAGAGAGAGAGAGAGAGAGAGAGAGAGAGAGAGAGAGAGATGGTCTATCGAGCGATAGATTCAAAAAATAAATAAAGGGAAGGAAAAACGGGGAGAGAAGAAAAGCTTTTGGCATTCAACTACTTTTAGATGATCTATATTCTGAAAAAAATACCTCTTACAAAACTGCTTAATTCAGAAACAGCTTAACTGTTCTGTCAAACTTACCCAATCTAAGAGCAAACATAATGAAATGTGAGTAACAATTCCCCCTTAGACCAGGACCAATATCAAAGAGAAATTCCAACCCAGAGAATTTTTTGTGTTTCTGTCCAAGTCCTGGGGGGTAGAAACAGAAAGAAAAAAGAAAAAGGCTTACAACCGAAGGCTTGACCCCAAAACAGAACTATGGCCCTTTGAAGAATATATTCTGTGTAGCCTTTTATGTCTCTAGCTAACCAGGCTGCCCAGTTTAAAATGGAAGGTCACATAAGGCTGAGATCTTGTCTCCCAACTTGTTCTTTTGCTGGTTTCTCTTCATATGCTCTATTCCTCTGCCTACTCTATCTTCTTCCTGTTCAGAGCCTCCTGAAGACACCTCTCTCTAACTGATTAATCCCCACCTGCTCCAGTCCGTCCCAAGTTACTGGTCTTTTCAACATTTATGTATATCGTATGTTGTTTTATCTCTATAATACCTCTAAAGAAGGATTTAAGGTGGTTTACAGTAAGAGATTCATATATACGGACCAAAAACTGTGCGGGGGGCTTCCCTGGTGGCGCAGTGGTTGAGAGTCCGCCTGCCAATGCAGGGGACACGGGTTCGTGCCCCGGTCCGGGAAGATCCTACATGCCGCGGGGCGGCTGGGCCCGTGAGCCATGGCCGCTGAGCCTGCGCGTCCGGAGCCTGTGCTCCGCAACGGGAGAGGCCACAGCAGTGAGAGGTCCGCGTACCACAAAAAAAAAAAAAAAAAAACTGTGTGGGGAGGAGGAATATAAAGATCATACGACTGAGGATGTCCCAGGTATGTGCTGCAACCCTCCTTCCCACCGGACACCAGGGATGGCTCGGCTGGGTCACAGCAGACATGCCAGAAAAAAACTGCTACACTTTCCACTTATCTAAGGTACCTGGAATAGATGAACTCAGAGAGACAGAAAACAGAACAGAAGTTACCAGGGGCTGGGGAAAGAGGGGAAGGGAGAGTTATAGTTTAATTGATTCAGAGTTTTTGTTGGGGGTGATGGAAAAGTTTGTTGAGGGTGATGCATTTAATGCCACTGAACTGTACGCTGAAGAAGGGTTAAAATGAAAGCTATTATGTTACATGTGTTTCACCACAATTTAAAAAAAAACAAACCTGCTGCACTGAACAGGGAGAACAAGTTACAATCAATTTTTAAATGACGATTTGAGAAGTGTATTCTAACGTCCGGCTCTCTTCTGCAACATCTTGAAATGGGCTGCTTATCAGCAGAGGGCTTGTAACCTTTAACAACCAGCAGTCTGAGGGGTGGGCAGTCCTGATTTTTAGTGTTTACCCATTTCTGTGATTTAAATACTCCCACCATGATACATTTCCAGGTACTGATATGACATCCCCGGGGGGTTGAGAAGAGGTACCTGCGACGGGCGCGGTGTGCTGGTGAGAGGCAGCCTCAACTCGTTTCCCACCATCGCAAGTCCCCAGAATGTGCTCTCTTTACAGATATTAGGAGGGAAGGAAGATTCTAGGGTCCCATGGTTAAACGAAGTTTAAACTGGCTTCTTTACCACAAGACATTCCACAAAATGTGGGAATCTTTCTTCCCACCTCCTTTGAGATCTTCAACAGAGCAACGTGCATCTTGAATCACAGAGAAGGGCTGGAATGTGGAATGTTTCCCAAATCTATTTGACCCCTGGACCTTCTTTTCCTTGGAGAACATCTCAGAGGTGCTCCATGCCTTCTGGGAAATACCACATTCAAGAAATGAGTCTAGGAATTCCCTGGAGGTCCAGTGGTTAGGACTCCTCGCTTCCACTGCAGGGGGGAAGGGTTCCATCCCTGGTCGGGGAACTAAGATCCCGCAAGCCTCTCGGCGAGGTGCAGCCAAAAAAATTAAAAACCAAAAGAAAGAAAGAAGTCTATTCACAAGCAGACAGCCCCACACAAAGCAGAGACGGCCAGGCATGCAGAAGATGCCTAGTCTCTGTAGACCACCACCAATGCCGGCTGCGATTGGCACACGCTGTCAGACAATCCAAGTGGGGCGAGCCAACTGGGGTCAAAATTTAGTGACAATTTACACAGAAGAACGCAATTAGAGCCTCTGCTCATTGGCCCCATGCCACAGGGATGTTAGACAAGAGGGGAAAGTTCGGGTACAATTTCTCTTGCCCTTTCCTGTGGGATATTAACTTTTTTCCAAGTCCCACAACACAGTTCTTATGATTCCAGTAGCACCTCCCTCCAACTTTAATGTACATTAACGTCTAAAATATTCCAGGTAGGGCACAACATTAACCTAGATAAAACTGCCAAAATATCTAGAAAAACTTGATAGGCTAGTTCTGATCATAAAATGCCAAGGAGTGCCTGACAATGAAGCGAGTAAAGGGAGGATCAAAACTGCAGAAAAGGGCTTCCCTGGTGGCACAGTGGTTAAGAATCCGCCTGCGCGGGTTCGAGCCCTGGTCCGGGAAGATCCCACATGCCACGGAGCAACTAAGCCCGTGCGCCACAACTACTGAGCCCGAGTGCCACAACTACTGAGCCCGTGAGCCACAACTACTGAGCCCGTGTGCCATAACTACTGAGCCCATGAACCACAACTACTGAGCCCACATGCCACAACTACTGAAGCCCGTGTGGCTAGAGCCCGTGCTCCACAACAAGAGAAGCCACGACAATGAGAAGCCTGTGCACCACAACAAAGAGTAGCCCTCGCTCACCACAACTAGAGAAAGCCCGTGCACCGCAACGAAGACCCAACACAGCCAAAAATAAATAAATAATAAATAAATAAATGTATTAAAAAAAACAAAAACTGCAGAAAAAGCAAATGATTAATTGATGCTTTCAGGAAGAGTAAGGAGGTCAATACTCCTAAAGCCTCGCCAATTAATACCCAGAGCGAGCCATGGTTTATTGGATTTGATTAATGAGAATATTATTTCACTTATTTTATTATTTAAACACTTCCTAAACAGAAGGCTTTCCATGATGAAAATCATGGATTTATGCTTCTTTGCAAAAGCGCTGATAATGAGAAGACAAATGATGGACTAAGAACAAGAAGACAATGGGGATCCACTACAAAGGTACCAGCAAGACAGCACGGGGCCGTGGAGCATCTCTTCCCTCTCTAAGCAGTGTGAGTCTAGAGCCAGAGGAAATGGCTCTTCTACCGCACTACCAAAGACAGTCAGTACAGGAGAAGGACAAAGCCACGATAAGCCCAGTGAACTCTGCCGGCTTTCCTGAAGGATTCGGATACGCTGGAACCACCCAGCTGATCCACAGTTAAATTCCAACGGTGCCACCATTCCGCCCCACACAACCACTGCTCTCTCTGGCTTCCACACAGAGACGCATAGGCCAAACAAACCCTTTAAAGATAAAATACTAAAGCCAACCGTTTCACGAGGAAGCTAGGTCTTCAAGCAGCTCTAATATATTAAGTAATAAGCACTTAGATCCAAAAATGTATACAGCTTCCTAATTACCTCATTTCTGAAAGCTAACCATTAACTTACTCCACAATGGGAAGAGATTCACTGATGTCTAAAAGTAATGAGAAACTTCTAATTACTCTTTTGTTTCTTTGAAGTACAAATTAGAAATTGCTGATTTGATAGCCTGGAATAACCAACTTGCTCTCAGTTTACTGACAAGCATTCCTTAGACGTTCTGTGTAATGAACACTACAGCAACGATAGGGCAAGAAGCCCATCATTTCGTCCATCAGCAGCAGAACCTTGAGTCCCTCTGCATGAATTCCGCTGCACTAATAGTATCCTACCTCCTCTGTCTTCTTCACCCCCCACTCAGGGACCTTCCAGCCAACACAACCTCTTAGATTCTTAGATTCAAAATCTCTACGTGAACATCGCTACGTCGTCCTTAGGATCACTCTTAACTGAATGCCCAGGTAGCATCTTTGAAAAGAGCTTTATTTAGACAACAGACTGCCATTTATTCAAAATACCTCGCTTTCTTTCCTGGATTTTTAAAACATTTTTCTTGTAAGAGTAGTATATGCTCTTTGCCAATATTCTAAAAAAAAAAAAAACAGAAGTATAAGCAACAGAAAGTAAAAGTCTCCAGGAGGCCCACTTGAATCACTGATAATATTTCGGATACAGACTTCTAAATGCACGCATAAACATAAAAACACATATATAATTTTAACATAATAGGCTTTTTTTAAGTTCAACAATATATCAGACAACTTTCTATGTCTATACACGTTTCCGTCATGTCACAGACATACGTCCACGTTATTTCAACACACACATTTGTTCAGGAGTACCCTTTTAAATACAGACTTTGATCTATTCCAAAAAGACTCTGCCAAAGCACAGAACCGCAAGAGAAAACTTTCTCTTCAAGAATTCTTGTAAAAATAAGAACACTTCAAAAAATAACCTTTAAGATATACAGTGCTGAGTTTCACCCATTTGCTTTAAAATTCTGAAGATGTATTTTTAACTCATGTGATAAAGTGAAAGATGAGGGAAACAGAGACATTAAAACCATTTACTCACGCTCGTAAAGCGTAACCCTTGTTTACCATGTCTCAAAGAGCAATTTCTGTCATTCCACTCATCAAGAGACCACATATTCTTGACTTCAGAGTAAACCAGGCTTGCCTACGGAGAAGTATCCATATGTATGCACATGCCTGATATTTGGTACTCCTTTACTTTCACTTTCCTAAAGGATCTTAGCCTGAAGGAAATCTTTTCTAGGCAATCGACGACTTCCCCCAAGTCAAGCAAAGTATGAACCCAGGAGTTCACCAAGCCTCAGGAGAGAGGGCAAAGTGGTTTAGGCTGGCACTTACTGTCCTATCATGCCAGGGTGAGACAGAAAATGGTATGGTCGACAATGAAAAGCACTGGTCAGAAGGACAGAATGAGGTAGCTAGTCAACTTTCCAAGGCACCTTTAGTCAGACTTGGTATAGATAAATTCTTATTTTAGGTAAAAAGTCTTAAGACATATGCAAAACAATAGACCAAAACCAAGTATAAAAAAACTTTAAAACCCCATTTATAAAGCATAATCCATTTTATCTGGTGATTTTTAAAATATCCTTAAGTACAAAGGTCCCAGGTCCCAGGAAAAAGGAGAAAAGGGGAGGAGGAGAAGGGAAAGGAGGAGAAAAGAGGGCTGAACAGAGAGACAGAGGGGGAGGGAACAGAACATGTGTACCAAGACATTCACAGTTAAAAGAGTGGCTGGTAGGAATATAGGTAGTATTTGATATGTAACTCATAATTTTTAAATTTAAATTATATTTTAATTTAATTTAAATTTAAAGTACAAAGTACTTTTAAATTTCTCAAAAAAGGTTGGGGGGAGAATTCCTTTGGGGAAAGGTGGGGGCTGGGATGAACTGGGAGATTGGGATTGACACATACACACTACCGATATTATGTATAAAATAGATTAACTGGGACTTCCCTGGTAGTCCGGTGGTTAAGAATCCACCTTCCAATGCAAGGGACGTGGATTCAATCCCTGGTGGGGTAACTAAGATCCCACATGCCTCGGGGCAACTAAGCCTGCGCAACGCAACTACTGAGCCTGCATGCCACAACCAGAGAGACTGCGGGCCGCGACTACTGAGCTGGCGTGCCGCAGCTAGAGAGCTCGCATGCTCTGGAGCCCACGTGCCACAACTAGAGAGAAGCCCATGTGCCACAACGAAGAGTCCACGTGCCGCAATGAAAGATTCTCACATGCCACAACCAAGATCCCACATGCTGCAACTAAGACCCGATGCAGCCAAATAATAAATATCTTTAAATTAAATAAATAAAATTTTTAAAATAAATAAAATAGATAACTAATGAGAACCTACTGTATAGCACAGGGAACTCTACTCAATGCTCTGTGGTGACCTAAATGGGAAGGAAATCCAAAAGAGGGGATATATGTATACGTATAGCTGATTCACTTTGCTGTACAGTAGAAACTAACACAACATCGTAAAGCAACTATACACCAATGAAAATTTAAAAAAAAAAAAAAAAAGAATTCCTTCAACAGGGCAATGCAGAGTCACGGAGATTTCAGCAAGCAGATACCAGGTACAGTTAAAGGTCAAAAAACTAACTAGAAGTCATTAAAGAGGTAATAACCACCCTTCTGGTGAAAAAGAGTAGGAAAGAATGTGGAAGCCTGAGGCACACAACATCTGGATATGCGCCGGTTATGACAGGGGAGCACTGACAACGGTACTTCATTTTACTTAGGAGTTTATATTTTCTAAGCACCTGCTCCAGTCTGGGAAAACGCCCTTTCAAGTTGAATGTACAAGTTAATGTGATGCTGTTTTCTTAGTAACTGTATTTTATAGAAATAAAGTCAAATATGTCTATGAAGAGGCAAGTAAAAGTAATATAAAGAAAAAGTAAAAGAAAGACAGCCCGCAGGATGGAGGCTCCACCCTGACAAACACCCTTCTTTATATGTGACGCCCACCTGGACACAGGGAGCCCACGAGGAGTTTATTCACCTCCACTTACCTAACTTCAGAGCTTTTAGCTCTTAAGTGTTATCTAAATGCTTGGGAAGAAGGGAAGGAAGAGAGGAAAATCAAGGAAAGAGAAAATATGGCCCACAATATGCTGAAGACAGGAGGAAAAGGGAAGGAAAGTCTGAATCACATAATCATTTTTTTAACTCAAAATGAAAATATTCTATTCCATCTTCACAAAATTAGAAAATATGCAACACTGAGCCATGACAGGGTACGTCAGAAGTGGTTCTTTACTTTCACATGGAGTTAAAACGGATTTAATATTTGATTTTAATTTGCAGTTGGCTAAAATGTTCCGAAATGTCCCATTTTCCACATTTTGCTTTATTAATGAACACCCCGGAGTTGTATCCTGAGTCTGCCTGTAGAAAATTAAATATCCCCTGAAAATTGTGTTTTATTATTCAAGTGACTACATTCCTTTAAAATGCATTTGCGTTTTTGTAACTTAGATCAGAGCATAACCCCAGAAAACCCTCTGTGTGGAAGACAAACTCCTGCTCTTTCCATCTTCTGTTTACCCAGGTACAGGACATCCACAGAAAGACAACTGGAACGGCAGAGCAGTAAGAAATAATTTTTGAGAGCGAAGCACAAAAACATCAAACGGAACTAACAGAAAGATGTCTGCAGAGGGCTCCTTTGATTTCAAAGCCCCTGCCCAGAGGACAACCAATCTGCATGGGATGTCTGCTCCTCCCCGGCTGGCCCCGCGGGACTCCTGGATAAAGCAGCTTTCACAGAGCTCGCCCTCAGTCACTTCCTCAGGAAGTGGGACTAACCACAGCTCACCCCCCCACCCCACCCCCCCGCCCAGCGTGGTCCTAGGATTTGGGAAAGGACACTTTCACCACGACTGGCTCATCCCGCAGGGCAGAGGCTCCCGCGCGCTCAGCCCTGGGGTTCTGGCTTGGCTTTGTGGAGGCCCCAGGGGGAGGGGACGGGTCCCGCACTGCTGCCGAGGACCAGTTTATGTCCCTCTTCTGCCACCAGACCACCTCCCCGACACCAAGCGCGGGAGACTCAGGGTGCTGGACTGCCCCGTGACTGAAGCCGCACCCGACATACCCAAATTAAGCAACCCCAGTCCATCCACGTGACCGCTGTTTTCTTTCCCTGGGCAAGAGTCAAAAATAGAGTTGTGCTGACTTGCCGTGAGCGCCAGGGCTCGCAAACATGGAATAGCTACTTAACCGGATACACAAAGCGTCCAAAAATACCTGTCCTGTGTTTTTCTTTAGAAAGCAGAATGTAAATTTGAAGGGCAGGACTGCCCTCGGGTTAGCATTTCAACATGATGGCTCTGCTAGAAAAGCTCGAAGGCCGGAGTCAGAGCTGACCAAATACCAAAGCCCTGCGTCTGAAGAGCTGGCTCAGTTCTGCCCAGACAACTGTGTGAAGGAGTAAGCCCCTAAGCGGCCGGCCAAACCCGGTTATTGAAACTCAGCCACCGGTCTTCCCAACGGGTGGCCTTCCTTTCACCTCCAGGAATGCCTTTGGGAACCAGGTCACCTACCTGGGCCGACGGTCTCTGCAGATATCTGGCGCGAGACAGTAAACAGGTGTTTGGGGCAAGGGGCTTGCCCAGACACCCTCCAAGTCTAATGAAAGAAAACCTTCATCTGAGGAGATTACAAACTATGGGATTCTCTCTCCAAAACCACACTCACAACCAAGAAATTCTTAAAGTCCAGAAGGAAAAACCTGTTCTTTCCTTAGCTACTCCCAAGGGAAAAAGGGCCAGGATCCCAGTTGCTGGATCTGGAAGACATGCCATTGATCTTAGTGCACAGGCGCAAAGCTTTAAACCAGAGAAATAAAATCTTCCAAAGTGAGGGGCATCTGTGTAAAAATGTTTGGTGCACAGTTATTTGCAATACAGCAAAACACTGGAAAACGTATAAATGTCCATCAGCAGAGAAATGATTATATCAATTACAGTACATCCTTTTTCTTTTTTAAATTGTGGTAAAATATACATAACATAAAATTTACCATCTTAAACATTTTTAAGTGTACAGTTCAACAGTGTTAAGTACATTCACATTGTTTATGGTACATCCTTTCTAATGGAGTGCTATGCACTCATTAAAAGTAAGGTAGAGCTATTATAGATACTGACATGGAACAATCAAGATACACCATTTAGTGGGGGGGGGGGACCAGTTCCTAAAACAATATATACACTACATTAAAATCAAAAAGAAAAAATAAGCATACTGCATTGTACATGTTTATACAGACAGTTATGTAAAATAAGCATACTGCATTTTATACATTTATACATACAGATACGTAAAATGTATAGATACGTAAAGTTCATAGAAAGGCTCAGGTTTCACACTAAACATCTGACGCCTGAATCCAGAAAGGGCAGGGGCAGGATGGTTTTCAAAGTTCACCACCTAAGCATTTTCACAATCTCTTACCTACAGGGAAGTAGATGAAAGTTTCCATTTCCTATGAACTCGGGGAGAGTCAGAATCATCAACCTTGGCAATTCTGTCAAAGGTACTTTTGCAAGCGCTCTATCTCCCACTGGATATTCCACATTCTTTTAACTAAAAGGCCCCTGTGCCGGCAATTCACTAATTTGTCCATGAGTTTATAGAAATACTGAAAGGGTCTGGGCTAAATCTGTCACCATTAATAAACTTCAGAAAAAGTCACTACAGCCTCTGCTTGAAGTGGGTTATTCAAACAGTTTCAATGATGAGAGAGCAAGAAAAAAATTTCTAAATTTCTTTGCTATTAGTTGGATACAAAATGCTTCGTGTTTGGTGAATTCCAATTATTTCAAAACTAAGAAATCACTTACAGACCCATTTAAGTACTAAAAACAAAAGATCCTGGCTTAAGAGAAAAACTCATGAAGGCTTCAGAAGCATTCCTTTGGCATTTTATAAATGCCACACTTTTCAGTAGCATCTCTATAATTGTAGCTTGAAGCAAAGTATAGATTTTCTAAATTAGAGGCGATATTTTGAGAGCACAGACAGGAGAGCTTCAAAGTAATTCTCCTTTGTCACCTGAATAAGCCTTCCAGAGTTTTGCACAAAAATCCTAAATCCTGCACAGAAGCCTTTGTCCCTGAAATGCTCCCATCAAACCAGCGGCTCTATCTTTTGCTGTTTTGTATTCATTTTACCAGCAACGTTTTTATTTTAAATACGAAACAAGCTATTTGCAAACATTTTTGAGACTTCCAGCGTTAGAAAACATGGAGGCGAGCCCTAGCAGCTGAAGGTATCTTGCTCTTCTCTGGGGATTTCACAGTCCAGCCACACGTGCTCGCCGGCTTCCCTCAGAGGTCTTTCTTTTGGAATTTTTACTAGCCCAGTTTTGAAGTGTCGTCCTTGCTACAAGGCTTTGAGTCAGTGGTTCTCAACGGGGGTGATTTTGCCCCTCGTCTGCCACCACAGACATTTAGCAATGTCCAGGACGTTTTTGGTCGGCACATCGGAGCAGGGCGAGGGGTGCTACTGGCACCCAGTGGGGTACTGAGTAGAGGCCAGGGACGCTGCGGAACATCCTACACTGCACAGACAGCCCCCAGACAAAGAACTGCCCAGCCCCAAATGTCACCAGTGCTGAGGGTGAAAAGCCCTGCTCTGCATGAACAGACACTCCCCTTATAACCTGTTATCCTCCCACCAACACCTAATCCTCCTAAGATCACGAGAAACCTGCTCCCCTTGCGCATGCACACCAGAGCCACCTCCCAGCCTAGAGAGGGTGGCGTCACCACTCCAGCTACCCCTCCACTTCCTCTCCCACCAGCTGAGGAAGGGTGTAGACAAAGGGGCTCCCCGCAGGGTTATCACAACTGGTCCTGAATTCCAAAATGAGGCCATTGCCTAGTCTTGCTAGATACCAAATTCACTTAAGGCATTTTTGGATTTATGAAAGGTAGTACTTTCATCTATAAAACATGACTGAGAGCATCCCCCAAGGTTATCATTCACAGCATGTCTACAGGCTGCTGACTCTAAAAGAAAACTCACTTAAAGTTCTCTTCCTGGAGTAGACAGAAAACAGAAACACACAGAGAAAGAGAATTGATCATATTTTTGTCCAACGCTATGTTCTATTAAAAGGAGGAGAAGGAGGAAGGTGTCTGTTTCTCACAAGGCCCTCCCTCATTTTTTACTAATTTCATCAAAGACAACCGACAGCTTGGAACAATGGTCCCCCAAGAACACTCCTCCTGCTGTTCAATTTCCACCAAAAAGGCGAAAGAAGGGATTCTACAGTCTAGGAATTTGGGAAGTGCTGGATTCAGCACCCCCACACACACCTTTCTTTTAAGGCTTCTCTGAACCTGCCAAGTGCTGATGTGAACTTCTAGTGCGAAACTTCATTATGGGGCTCCGGTGCCCAGGCTGGGAACACTACCCAAGCTTATTTGATGCTGGAAGCTTTCGGGGGGAGACATCTTTGGGACATATTTGAAACAAGGTCTAATCAATTATGCCCTCCTTGGAGGACGGTATTAGGAAATAGGAGTTCTGCAGCCGAGTGTGAGGGAGACGCTTCCTGCCCGTGTTTCTGAACAACTCTACCTCCATGTTTTTCTTGGTACTTCCTCTCCAGGGGCACCTCTGCATCGACCCAAGACAACTTAAGGAAAGAACAAGAGAGCAGAATCTCCAAATATGGAGGAAGAACAAGAGGTAGTATTTCTAAAGGGACTCTGCCGTAGAAATGACTATAAAAACAGTGTTTGACCGGTTCTGTGAGTACTGCCAAGAGGAGGCTATCTGTGTTGCCAAACGCACATGCACACAGGTAGGCACACGTTTACGGATGGTAAAGGAAGAAAAATCAGGGGACCAAGGTATCTCTTAATGTTCACCTACTCTCAGTAGCCATAGCCACATCAGGGTCGGGCAGCAAAGAAGACACACCTCCTGAATCTTGACAATAGGAGAAATACTGGTTGACCCAGAAGCCGTGGCTTTGAACCTCAAAGATATCTGAGCCGCCCACTGATCAGCTATAGACATGACACCTCTAAACCACAGTACGTTGTGGCAGCTAAAACCTGGGCTTTGGAATAAGACAAACTGGAGTAAGTCCTGGCTCTGCTCTTTAAAAGTTACAAGATTCTGGGCACGTTACTTCTTTAAGCTTCTGTTTTCTTGAGTAGAAAATGGAGATGGTAAGATCTACCCCACAGTTATTGTGAGAATTAGATAAAACAATCCAGGTAGGTGCTGGCTATAGTACCTGGAATATAGTAAGTACATATTAATGTGAGTTATTAAAACATCAAAACAAGGCCAGTGATAGAATTCTAGCATAGAGAAAGCCCTAGAAGAAATTCAGCCACAACTCTGATGCCCCCAAATAGGGGACGATAAGGACACAGATGCCACCAGAATTCTCAACAACTACATGGACTTAATAATGAGCATCCTTCACTCAAATGCCTCTAGCAGAAAGGCAGCCCAGCAAGGTCTTCTAAGAAGCCAGCAGAGGCAGAACACCATTTTCCTATCCTCAATGACCTGAAATTAGAGCACTGTGTAACCAAAGAAGTTATAGCTAAATCTGAAACTCCAACAGAAGTCAATAATACCCTAATGCCCAAGATTAGGAGGAAAAGAAATTTTTTAAAAATCTGTGAGTCATCTAAATGAAAACCAGCAAAGCTTAATTATTACTACTCAAGTACTAAACCATGTGTTTAATCATTCCCCCAAATGAACGTTGGACAGCTAAACCAGACTTGCATTTTGCCAAACAGACATACACCTGTGAGGGGCCTCAAACATTCATACACTCACACCAAGCCCCCGCCACCCCCCATGCGAGTCCTCACATATACATCTACGCACCCAGGAGAGACCCTAAACATGACGCTTGAACAATTCCTCCAGCCATTCGGCCAGTTTTCCTACCTCCAGCGCCCCAGTCCAGTGCATTCCTCAGACACGTGCTATGCATTTATGGAGCAAATACTGAAAGCTAAACATTCTGTTTTTGTGATTTTTGAGTAAACACAAAATAGAGAAAAGATTGCACTTCTACACTCAAAAGAGCTCGTACACCTTGGCTCCTATACTGAAGAATGTAAAAGGTACAGGCGTCGGGTCCCAAAGAGGCAGCTGTGAACACCGACTCCAACAATGACTGGCCGCTCAGCCTGGCGTATCTGTTCATCCTCGGGGCCTCAAGTGCCTCAGGCATAAAATGGTTTAAGGCCACCCACTTGTCAGGGTTGCTGTGAGGCCTGATGATTCAGAAATCCAGAGTGTCTCCAAACAGACACAGTTTCCTTCACTGCACTTTCCCAAAGTGACCAAGTCACCCTTTAGCTATCTTCCTTGCAACTCTTGTTTTCTGAGTCATTTCCTGCCTCAAAATCTCTGTCCCAGCCTGAAGACTCTGCCCGGCGTCCTCTGCACACGTCGTCTTCTCATGCCAGGCGCTAAGCTTTCCCATCATTTCCCTCCTTCGGTCTGCTTTCCCTTTTTGTAAAAACTCCATCCCTCTATTTTTCAAAACTGCACCCGAAGTTTATCTTTACTGGAACCGCTACTTCCACGCAATGTTTCCTTTTTTGTGTATTTCCTCCCACCTCTACCTTTAGAAGCCAGATGAGCCTATCAGAGAACAGTGTGAAAACCTGACACAAATTCCACTCGTTTATGGCTGAGCTGTTTCCTGACAGTAACGAATTACGGCAATGCTACAGGCTGCGCTCCCTAAACGGTGGAGTCGGAGAGCAACCCCGGGCTCTAGGCTAGAGAGGAGAGCAGATGAAAGACGGGACAAACCAAGGAGACCCCGTCCTGACTGAAAAAGCCAACAGCTGGTCCACAGCATCGTCGCCACGTGTGAACAAGAGCACATTCTATAAAAGGCACCCCCCCCTTCATTGCCTCCTTTTGGCCTACAGCTTGTTGAACTTCGCTAATAAACACGAGCAGCTCGTATTTTCACAGCCTTTACTCATCTACTTACTGGTGCACCGATGTGAGAACAAAGGCGGCCGCCAGACCTTGCTCTTCGGATGACATTCTCTAGAGCATCACATCGTACAATGGGGAATGCCGGGACCAGACACACCAAAGACAGCTAACACTGCAGCCATTTGCCGTTATGATCCCTCTACTGTAGCAGACATTCCTCAGGGTGTTGCACAAGCCCACTGGCCACCTCCTCTGAAACTACTGTCCCCTGTTTAGGGTCAGCAGTAACCCTGCCCTCCAAGCCACAGCGGATGAGACCAGGACCAATTAGGTTTTTGGTCTTGAGAACTGGCAGTGAGACTGAGGAATACAGGTGATGTCCACCGGCGGCTTAAACGAGGACGCGGGGACACGTGGGCTGTGGGACAGCCACATGCTCAGGAAAGAGAACGCCGCTGTACCAAGGGAGAGGCACAGAGTGACAACTGAGGACGCGTGGCCCTAAAAAGAGCAAAGAATAACCTTAGAGCAAGATGACGTCTGAGTTCCCAGTTTCAGGTCCTCGTGGCAGCAGCTGGGGCCTAACGGCTAGCCCCCTTCTTACGGTGTTGGTTTAAACAGCCGTGTCCTGATCGCGTGTCCTCTAAAGTCAAGCGAACTCCAACGATCTAGCGTTGCAATGCCTTCCCACGCGAATCCTGTCTACAAGGAGCTACTGCTTCTCCCAATCCGTCTCCTCACCTCGGCCGCCTGAGCTGTCCTTGGTTGTCACCATCCCAAGTGAAGGCCACCTCGTAAGGCTGGTTCCGATTCAGTCATCCAGGGACCATGGGCACTGTACCTCCTACTGTGCTCACTCACTCACCTGTTCACTAACTCGCTCCACAATCATCCCGTGGGGCTCTGCTATGAGCACAGAGATCGTGCACATCTCCTGGTGCCTGTGGTCCTGGACTCTTACATGCTGCGCACTCCCGGTTCTTTCCTAGCTCACTGCACTGGGGACCAGCCATCTTTGCTTTGCCTGGTGATGTTCTCTGCACATCTGTCTGCCTGGTCTTTGACGCTGACTCCTGGCATACTCCAGTAAGGCTTCTGACTCACTACCCCACTACATCCTGAACTCACCCCCAACTCAGGTTAACATCCACGGTTCCAACCCTTTTCTCCAGGGCTGCCTCCGTGGCCGTGCCCGTCCTGAATGCCCAGCCTTGTCCCTGCTCCCCGCACGGCAATGTGACACCATGGACGACACACTCACAGGTCCAAGACACGTACCTCCACCACCCCAGGCAGGGATTCTGCACGAAACGAGGAGCTGACGGATTTAGCCAACAATTAATAAATCGTATTCAATGTGCTGGATCCATGTATCACAGAACTGTGTCCAAATGTCCAGTAAGAGCTAAAACTCAACTAGGATTTCTATGAAATGGAAGGCTTTACTTGTAGAGAGATGGGGTGGCAAACTATCTCATGGAACAGATACCATTTTATCCTTACAACTAATCTAATCAATGTCCATTCCCAACATCAGAAACAAGCCAACTACAGTTTCGTAGTCTACAGTTTATCGTTCAAACACATAACCAAACTCCTTCCTAGAACTCAATCTCTCGTTTGGCCCGGGCCCCGGAGTGACCTTTCCCAAGGCATCTGGATCCAGGGACTCCAGGGTGGTCGCCTTCATCAGGCGCTGGACAAGCAGGTGGTGGGGATTAGCCATGCTTCAACACGGCCCTGGGAGGCGGCTCATTAGGACTCCCATTCTAAGGAGAAGTCACAAGTCACCCAATTCCTTGTCAGGTACGGAGGCAGAAATAGTGGCCGGCTAACAGCTCTGAGTCCTCACCTCCCATCAGATCCCAAGTCCCTGACCCAAACATGGCACAGTCACTCTTACGTGTTGACTTAAGGCCTGAGAGTCTTCATCACAATGACTTGAAATGGTTGGAGCCCTGTCGTGTATCTCCTGGATCTCATCTCAATATTAAAATCACCTTGTCTCATCAGACTACAGATGCCAAGGGCTCAAGGTAATAAAGCTGGAGTAACGCAGGTATGTGGGAACAAGAATAAACTGAGGATCCAGTCAGACCCCGTGTACCCAGAAATCAGTGTTCACGCCAGACTAGGCGTCCATGGCTGAAAACCAGGGCTGACCCCAACTGCACTCACTGGCATCAGATGCAAAGCGAGGGTGAGTTCCCACAGTCAGGCAAGGCTGGGAGAATCAGATCACTCTGGAAGCAAAGGCAGCAGGTCTGAAACCAAGGGAAACAGTGGAGACTTCTGCTACTCAGTGTGGTCCACGGGCCAGCAGATCACCATCACCTGGGAGCTTGTCAAAAATGCAGAATCTTGGGCCCGTACCAGTCCTATTGAATCATTATCTGCATCTTTTAACAAGACCCCCAGGTGATCTGTATGTAAATTAAAGTGCGAGGAGTCCCATCTGGATAACAAGGGCACCCAGGAAGGACATGGGACTGTGGTCCGCAGGTACAGGACAGCAGCGGCAGGTAGGGAGACAGGGAAGAACTCCAGAGCCAGCCAGACCCTGGTCCAAGTCTAGGCTCAGTCTGTCACTAGTGGTGCCACCTCTGGTCACTTAGCCTCTAAGTCTCCCTGGGGATATCCTACCTTTCAGGCGACAGTCAGTGTAAAGCATCTAGCACACAGTAAACCTGCAGTAAATGCTAGTTCCCTTTCCATTCAGAAGCAGACACCAACCGGCACGCATGTTTCAACCCCATAACCCGGGGATGAATTAGGAATATCTGCGAGAGAAAGGGAGCCCAAACTAGGGGAGAATGAGTTTCTCTAACAAGGAGACCCTAACGTAGTTCTTACACTATCCTTTTCAACCAAAAGAGGGACTCAACATCAATAAATATGAACACTGCAGGGCACCAGTGGAGTTTCACTGTTAAATTTATTTAGTTGTCCATCCAACAATCCAGACCAGCACTGTCCGACAGAAATAGAATGAAAACCAAATACATGGTTTTAAATTTTCTATTCCTATTTTTAAAAGAATAGAAGGGAGGGAATGTTGTGAAGTAAGTTTTAATAATAAATTTTATTCAACCAAAATATCCTTTCAACATATACTATTAGTGAGACATTTTACATTCTTTATTTGTATAGGTCTTCAAAACCTGGTGTATACTTTATGCTTACAGCCCATCTCAATTAGGACTAGCCACGTTACAAGTGCTCAAAAGCCATGTGAGGCTGGTGCCTGCCGCACTGGACAGGGCAGTCCTGGACAGAAAGGTCCCGGGGATCCCTTCTCCACTCAATCTTCCATCACCTCCAAATCCCAGTGTGCAAGACACGACTATCTGGTCCCTGCAAGCGAACATGCGCAGGAAAGGGACGGAACAGAGGCTTGAGCTACCTGCCATATAGTCACGATCAAATTTTGCTTGTTTTTAAACTCTGGTTGACATAAATTACACCAGTAGACGGACAACCCAGACTCTAGCCACTCGCCGACGGGGCTGAATTTTTCTGGGAGCAAAGACAGTTGTAAGATTACAACTACAAAATTTGTCCAAGATTTTCCAGCTACAAAAGGGAAGTGCAGCCAAGTAGGAACAAGTACTCTTACCTAGATTTCACCCACTTTCACCAGATATAGGGCAGCTGTAACTGAAAACCTAAAGGCAAGGCAGGAGACACTCACTGTGTAAGTTTTCACGCCCCACCCTCCAAAAACAAAAATCACTACTGATAAAGGAGGTAAAAGAACAGGAGAAACACTACCTTCCAAGACAGAAAATGTCAGGCCTAAGGCCCTTCCCCTATAACAGGAAGCCTCAGGAACACGATAGCTAAGATTTTAGGGAGGTCTCGTCACGCACCAGCCACTTCCCTAAGCACTTCATATGCATTTAATCTTCAAAACAACCCTCAAGAAAAGTATGGCTTAGAATTTAAGTAACTTGCTTGAGGTCTCACAGCTAGCCAGGGGCAGAACACAGGTTCATATCATTGAGGGCTGGGCAGACAGGTATCTATCACTGAGAGCTGACCAAAGGCAACTGAAAATCTCCATGGCCTTTCCACCCAAATTTAAGTAGAACACTAGCCATAATCACTTCTCAAGCTAGAGACCTCAAACTACCTTCCCCACTCTTGCTAGGTTAAATCAGCAAAACCGTTAAGAACCAGCTTATCAATGAGTACCTATATGAGGGCTTCATTTGAATCCTTCAACCTCTCAGGTTCACAGGATGTAAGGACTGTAGGTATGAGCTGGCCTATATATACCGTCAAAACACATATGAGAAATTTTGGAAGGCAGAGAGAAAGGAATGATGGCAACAGTCTTAGACCAGGAGGTCTAGAGTGCTGGGTTCTAGTTCCAAATGTGCTATTGATATTAACTACCTGCTGAACCACCACCCCCCAGCCCCGGCCGGCACTACTACCAATTTAGGCTCACTACAGAAAATAAGGAGATAACTGTAAATATTTAATGTATTTCCAGCTTTGTGATTTTTTTTTAACCCAGAGCTAGAAATTTTCTAACCTAGAAGTTTTTCAAAAATCCTTACTGCTCAGATACCTAAAGAATTTATTCCTCACGGAAGAAAATTATCAAAATCAATACCCATTACCAGACCCATGAGTCAGCAGGAGTTTGGTTCCCTAGAAGGTAAGACTGACTTGAGAAGACAGACATTCAAGAACCACACCACCTTGACTTTACCTTTAGGTCTCTATGAATCCTTCAAGATGCTCAGAATCTCTAATTATGTACCGTTGTAGTAATATCTGACTGAAAACAAAACCTGCATTTGGGGGCCCTAACGACCATCAACTAGAGGATACTTGGTGGGGAATACTTGGGACAGCTAAGAAGGCCACTCTGAGTTCATCTAAAAATTACTTATTTCAGTCTCCAGATTTAGATTAAGTAGAATTTTCTCTCCCCCCTCATTCTAAAACAGGCAGAATTTAGAACTTCCTGTCTATAGCAGATGATTCAAAGAATTCTTTAAACTATGTTTCTGTGTTAGAACAAAAGATTTTTCACAACACCACTTTCAGTTTCCTTTGATTTTCTTATCCTTTTCAAAGAATAAATAAAACAAAAACACCTCTTGGTTCCTTCTCCCAATTTGTACCTCACCCTAGTACCCAGAAAAAAACATTTAATTAAGTCTTTCCAACAGGTTATTCCTAGCACTGTCCGTCTTGGGTGTAGATACAGATTCTCCCCTCTCCATGACGACTAAGGTCAGGAAAACCTGCCTAATTACAAAGGCCCGCGACTGTGCCTCCCCGCTTCTCCATGACACACTCACCGTCCTTAACGGCCACTCCCAACGCAAGAGTCTTCGGTGCCTTTGCTGTTTACCAGCTACTTGTGTCTCTCTAGCCTCCTCCCCCCAAGCACCTTCCATGGTTTCCCCTTGTCCCGAAGGCAGAAGAGCCCAGTGACGAGGAACATGCTTCAAATTCTGCCTCCACCACCATTTCTTTTTTCTTTTTTTAAACATCTTTATTGGAATATAATTGCTTTACAATACTGTGTCAGTTTCTGCTGTATAACAAAGTGAATCAGCTACACACATACATATGTCCCCATATCCCCTCCCTCTTGCGTCTCCCTCCCACCGTCCCTATCCCACCCCTCTAGGTGGCCACCACCACTTCTGAGCTGGCACACCTTGGCCAGGATCTTGGCCTGAGTTTCCCAACCTGCACCATGGGGATAACAGCATACAGCTCACCTCATCGTCTTGCTATTAAATGCAGGGAAAGGCCACCACAACGGACTGTGCTGCCTGCAGGTGTCAGCTACTAACACGTGGTCTGCCTTTCTGGAAATGTCCTGCCCTCCAACTTTCTGAAGCATGCTTCTCAAGTTCTTCAGCCCCTACCTCCCCTTCATTTATGCTTTTTACTATAGAAACCATTATCTTATGGGAGCCCAAACTCAAACCTTTTCATACCTTTCTTCTATCATCTCTGTTCTGTATTAGTTGCCGCCAGTCTAGACCTCCAGCTCAAACAGATCTGGGAGGCAAAGGACACCCCGCGGGCAGGCAACACAACCCAAACCTGAACTCACTGTATCAACACCTCCACCTCCCAAATCTTTTCTGCCTCCTGAGTTCAGAATCTGAGAGACGCAAGTAACCCGTGGCGGCAGGTAACCTCAGAGAGCAGCCTCTGCCCCCACCCCTCCATCACGCTGCATATCCAGTCGGGGCCCAGCACACACACACCTGCACCTGATGCAGTAGCCACCTACCACTCCTGCCCCACACCAACGCCTCAGAGGGAGCCCTCCTCCTTTCTCCTGCACTGCTGGGGTGGGGCCTCCCCTCTGACCTCCCTGCCTCCAGCCAGAGAAGTCCTCAGTCCTCATTCCATCCTCGTGGTGCTGGCCCAGGACCTCTGTCATGAAAAGTCTTTCTGCCTCTGCTGTCTACACAGGGAAGCCCACGCTGGAATGGACGATATAAAATGAACTTCAGAAGCCTGGCCCTTGTCAGCCTCGTAGCTTCCTCCTACTCTCCCATCCCCACCTGCGACACCAAGCTCTCCCAGGGCCTTTCCACACGCCACTCCATCGGGCTCTCATGCTCTTCCCCCAAGTCTCTGCCTGCCTTACATACTCTTACTGGTTGTGCTCAGCAGCCACCTCTTCCAGGGCTCCTCCCTCCATGCTTGGCACTAGGTGGCCTATTCACATTCCTATCATAGCATCTGTAGGCTACTTCCCACTAGGTTTTCCTCTCTGGATTCCTTTTCCCTCGGTCCTCCCAGTGCCTAGCACAACGTCCGGTGCTTAGTAAACACGCAGTATCTGCTAAATGGATGAAATAATCCCCAAATTAACAATGATTCCCACTTCTCGAGCTCCTCTCCCTCCACACGTCACCATAACCTCTCCTGATCCTGAACACTGCTTTATCCTCTAAAAAAAACCAAGCTGCTTCCAAAATCTCCCTACTTCAGTGCTCTATGTTGCTTAAATACTTTCACTTCTTTAAAAGACACAGGGCTTCCCTGGTGGCGCAGCGGTTGAGAGTCTGCCTGCCAATGCAGGGGACACGGGTTCGTGCCCCGGTCCGGGAAGATCCCACATGCCGCGGAGCGGCTGGGCCCGTGAGCCATGGCCGCTGAGCCTATGCATCCGGAGCCTGTGCTCCGCAACGGGAGAGGCCACAACAGTGAGAGGCCCGCGTACCGCAGGAAAAAAAAAAAAAAAGACACAAAAGCTGAATAATAACTTCAAATATTAAAATAACACCAATATTTTGACAGTCAATAAATCAGACAACTTATCATTAACGGTAAGTTCTTTCTGCAGCTAAGATTTCAACGGAGCTCTTTCGTACCCCTTTCCAAAATTTTGATTCTATTATTGGTTGGTGTTTTATGGAACCTGCCGAATGCCTCTGAGGAGATGAGGAATAACTGCTGAAGGGAATAAAGGCCATTTCACCACTGGCAGGTTCTTGTTTCCACTTTCGGCTAATTCCAATTAGTTCTGGGTTATAAAGCCTGTCATCCCGTTAGTGAGTGGTCTATTATCATGAACATCTCTCAAGTGTCTTCAGATAACATTTGCTATGAAAAATTTACTTGGGCAGTCTTAACTGCAGCTGACAAGGCTAGATCTTTTTTGTGAGGAATGACCAGCTGAATTTACTTTCATTCCTAACTTCTAATTCTTATCTACTTACCATATGACCCAGCCATCCCACTCCTAAGCCCTTACCAAAAACTTATGTTCAGACAAAAGACCTGTATGCAGATGTTTATAGCAGCTTTATTCCCAAACACCAAAAACTGGAAATAATCCTAATGTCTTTCAACAGGAGAACAGAGAAACAAACCGTGGTACATCCATACAGTGGTCGACACAACTTGGCAATAAAAAAAAGAACCACGTATGGATACAGAAGACAACATGGATGCCTTTCAAATGCACTTTGTAAGTCAAAGAAGCCATTGGTATGGCATTCTGGAAAAGACCAAATATAAGGGCAGAACAAATCGCTGGCTGCCGGGAGGCTGGAGTGGAGAGAAGAGTCTGACTGCAAAGGGACAGCAGGAGGAAAGTTTTTCAGGCAAGGGAACTACTCCCTATGGGTAGTGGTGGCGCATACACAGCACTACACGCTTGTCAAAACCCATAAAACCATGGGTTTTACTGTATGTAAATTTAAAAGTAAAAAAGGGTAAAAAGTTAATTATTTAACCATGACATAGTTAAAGATTATACGCCAAATACAGGCATACCTCCTTTGCGCTTTGCTTTACTGCACTTCACAGATACTGTGCTTTTTTTTTACAAATTCAAGGTTTGTGGCAACTGTGCATTGTCAGGTGATAGTTAACATTTTTTTCAGCAATAAAGTATTTTTTAATAAAGATACGTACGTTGTTTTTCTAGATACGCTACTGCACACATTACAGTACAGTGTAAACATAAATTTTATACATACCAAGAAACCAAAAAATTCAAGTGACTTGCTTTACTGCGATCATCACTTTCTGGTGGTGGTCTGGAACCCAGACCCACGGGATCTCTGAGGTACTGCCTGTATAATTAACACAAAGGTGTGGATTTCCTCGACGTTAAACAGTGGCTGTTGTTATTATTTTGTTGCTACTGTATTGCACTGATGAGGAAGAAATGTTAGGGGGACGGGGTGGGGGGCAACCCCAAGTCTTTCCCCCCTCCCCGTGCTGGCAACCTTTGCGAGGCTCCACAGGAAGGCAACCCCCACCCCAGCTGTGAACAGCTAAATGGAGTTCCACCAAGGATATGGGAAAGCTTATTCACAACCAACGGGAGACAGACGGTACCCCACAGTACAGCCCAAGAAAGCATTTCAAGGGAAGAAATAAAGGCGGCGGGGGGGAGGGGGGAGAGACTACAAATCCTGAAGTTCTAACTCATCCTAGTCAAAGGTATCAGCAGAAAATTCCATCCACGTGTTGGCTGCAGCATTCCTAGACCCTCCTTTAGAAAGGAGTCAAGGTGGGAGGTGGGTGGGGAATCTCTTTGTGAGAAAAGACAGCAAAAGAGAGAGAGAGAGAGAGAAGGCGAGCGAGAGTTCTCCTAAACCAGGAGGCTGAGAGTTCTAAAAACCCTGGATCCAACGTTCTTTAACATGGAAAAAGTGAGGCTAAGTAGGCAAATGATAAAAACAAGCAAAGGTTCACCACCCAGTGACACTTTCTTTCCAGCGGACCCTCAGTCAGCCAAACCGACGCATTCTTCCTCCAGAGGGGACGGCCGGCCTGGCGTCCTTGGAGACTGCCCCAGGCAATCCCGAGCAGGCGCTGGGCTCCGGGCTCCAGGTGTGGCTGCCCACAGGGCGACAGATGGGGGGGGGGGGGGGGACCCGGAGGGCACCAAGGGTGGGTGCCACCCTACTCCCACCTGGCTCTTCTGGGCAAGAGGATACTGCGGCTTCTCCGCACTCACATTCCCGAGCCCAGAAAACTCTGTTCCTCTCCGGGAGACCTGGGCCTGCCACATCCTCAGAGCCCAGCATGAGATCGCCACCTGAGACAAACCTCCAGCCAAGATGGGCTCCTGATTGCAGCCCTGGAGAACCAGCTCTCTGACCTGCAACGGCTCTCTGCAGCTGGAAAGTGGAAAGACGGGCCTGCGTGCAAAGCAAATGCTATTTTCCAGGCGCCTTCTGGGGGGAGGGGGAGTAACAAATCTAAAAACCACAGAGAGTAAACCAGAACGTTCTGGGACACGCCATGCCTTACAAAAAGGGCTTTAAAACATCCTATCAAGAAACAGTCACTGCAAGGGGTTAGCTGTCAAAGGTAAATAAAAATCACTGACTTTCTAAAGATAGGAGTGAAGGACTCAATTATAAAACAGCTTATTGTAGTATTAAGCTAATTAAGGTTTATCACATTAGCCATCTGAGTTTTAGTTGGCACCAGAAAAGCAGGAACAGCATATCATGCAACGTGGATTGGGATCTGCTTTGCAAGCAGATTTCTGCCACATTCAGACACAGAACCTCTGGCAGTCAAAAATGTTGCAGAATTGAAAACCAATTTTCGCACAGTGATTTGTCAAGAATCTTGTTCCATCACGTGAGCTATTTACTGGTCTCCCAGTCCGAGATTACATTTATCTCTATTAAATACCACACAAAGTATTCTGAGCTAACCATGCCCTGTTGTTTCTCTTTTGCCAGTTTTATCACACGCTGGATGCTCTGAAATCCTATGAAAAACATTTCAACAATAAAACCCTTGCATACTTGACACCCTTCACTGCAGATATTCTGCCCACCAACTGTCAGCACAGAACCCATTCTAAGACCCTCGGCACTTCTGAAAAGACTGCTCTGCTGAATGCAAAGAGGAACAAAATACCCTCCACAGAGTAGGGGAGAAATTTGTTTTCAATCGTGTCTTCTATGGGCTCCTCTTGACTGTACTTTTACCAAACCAGAAGACAGAACTAGTTCTATCTGTTGTTGGCGTTCATCTTGGATTTGATTCTGGAACTGCTGGTTTCCTGTTTGGGGAAGTTGCAGTTCTTTTCACAAGGAACCCCAAGGCGAAATGTTTCTTATTCCCCTGTGAGGTCTCACTGCCTTTGTTCTTTACTTTGCTACCACTGATCACTGCTGCTTCTCTCTTCTCCTCTAAAACCTCTTTTGGTTTTGGAGGATGCATAAAAAATGCCAGCTCAAAGCAAACTGTCATCCTTTAAGGCCCTGGACATTTTCTACCATCCGCTGCTGTAAAGCTCTGAGTTAACAGGCATCTTTGCACAGAGGAAGCCAGACTACCCAGTCTTCTCCTGGCATTGCATTAAGTATTCCATATTAAAACGTATGCCACAAATAATCCAATGGCAAACTCACCGTCAACACCCCACCCCCGCCCAAATCAATAAAAGCCATTCCACCACTTGACTCAGAGTGAAAAGCCTTTCAGGTTAACACACAGAGCAAGGTAAAAAGAAAGGTGATGAATGAACAAAAGGCAAATCTACCTGCAGACTCCTCAGATCCCAAAAAGGTGGCTAGGCTGCCTGGATTTGACAAAGTCCTTCCATTTCCCTGTAATCATCGGGAAAATGCCCCATGTGTACTGCTTTAGTCTTATGCAAAACAGTGCATTCCCCACAAGGCCCTGACGCCTACCATTCTCTTCAACTTGCTTCTTTTCAGGCCTGCCTCTTATAAATGACCAGCCACATGCGATTTAATGAAGTCATTTTGATTTCGCCTTGATAGCAACACTATCATAAAGTCACCCTAATCCCATTAAACTTGGCTAAACGTCAAGAGTATTTCTTCTCCACTCTCCACCCAATATTATCTCCAGGGTACCAATGCACTGTCAATCTGTGTCTGAACGGATCTTCAAATAAATACTTAAATTCATGCTCAAAATTATCATATCTCACCTTGTGAACCTTGACCTTTTGGAAAGACTTTGGACCAATGTTCAGTTACTGTCACACGGTTGCATTCTCTGCAAATATGAAAGGGTTAAAAGCAGCCCCAGTCAACAGGCCTACAAGGAAAAAAAAGACAGCATGTATGCCTTACAGCATCACTGGAACGCATTTATGCTCATTTCCTAGAACAATATTGTTACCTTTTGGCCTTCATAATAGTCAGAAGCATCCCCAAAACCCTTTAGTAGCTTCTAAAAGGAAAAGCACAAAACAGAACATACCCTGCAAGAGAAAAAAACATGCAAAGTAGCATTCTCCAGCAACAAACTATTATTACAAATCCATCAGTTCATTTTGGTTTTGTTTTGTTAAAAACATAGAGGAGAGAGAGAGAGAGAGTGAGAGAGAGAGAGAGAGAGAGAGAGCGAGCCTGCAGAAACCAAGTGTCCCCACCCTAGCAAGGCACATTTTTTTCTTTAATAAGGGTCATAAATCTCAGCTCCTTGTCCATCCCTTAAGCAAAAGAAAAAGGCAGGAAAAGCCCAAGTAATCTCAGACCTTGCAAACCTGCACATTTTCCCCCATCTTCTCTACACAGACTCTTCTAGGGCTCCATTAGTCACGTACCAGTGCTGTGTGGTGTCTAAGTGTGCATTCACATACTGTGTTGGGATGGTCCCTTCCTGCAAGCTCCTCTGCTTTTGGCTGCCATGAAGGGAGGAAGCTGCTATCCCACTGTAGTAGCTCAGTGACTGCATTGTGCTCAGGAGCTGATCTGCCTCAAACCAGTTTCAACCGGTTCTGGTCACCCTACATAAAAAAGCTATGGCAACCCTCGCTGAGTTGCCAACAAGTCCCTGAAAATCATCAGCACAGGGAGGATCTCGCTGGGGGTGGCTGCTCCCTCTTAGGTCTTGGTGAGGACGGGAAGGTCATCGTGGGTCCCCTCCACCGGCGCACAAGCACACAGCCCTGGAAGGGCTCCCCTCACGAGCACCCCAGAGCCCCTCGGGCCCATCCCCCCTCCCGTCCACCCCAAAGCCCACCGCAGACACTGCTGCCCCTCCTTCTCCTTCCCCCACTTACCTCCCACAACCTGGCTCAGATCTTTGTGTACGTGTGTGTCAGTGTGTGTGCTCTGGGTTGGTGGCTGACAAAGAGCCCCCAGGAAAGCAATCTATGTGTGTCTGCTCACCCTGGCTGCGTCGGCGGCAGGGGCCGGCCTCGGCCTCCTAGCAGAGTGCTGCGGGCTTGTTGACCAGGCTCCTCTCTGCCTGTCACCCCCCCACCCAGCCCCCTCCTCCCGTTCCTCTCCTCTCTCTCGCAGCCCTGTCACCACCACCAGCAGCCCCCCAGTCTCCTCCTCCTCCTCCGACCTTCTCTTCTTTCAAGCACCTGGGGGGAGTAGTCCAAATCCCTTCACCTCGGGCAAGAAGTCTAGGGCTGCCCGGGGTGGAGGCGGGGGGGTGGGGGGGGCGGACTCGGGGCCAGTGGGACAGAGGGGCACAGAGACCTTTTAAAAAATCCGCTGCGCAGCGCCAGCGCCGGAGGGGGGAGGAGGCGAGCGGCGGCGCTCACGTGGCCCCCCTCTCGGAACCTGCGGGGCCTAGCCAGACCGGCTGGTCCTCGGCCCCCCCAAGGAGGCCGGCGGGGCGCGAAGGCCGGCCGGCCCCAAGGCCAGGGTGGGACAGGCCGCGGCCGTCAGGCCCAGGGGCCGGAGCCTCACGCGCCGGCCCCGACCGCAGGGCCGGGCACGAGGGGCCCGCGCCCCCGCCCCTCGCCGGAGCCCGCCCGCGCCGCTTCCTCCGCGGCCCTGCACCCCTCGCTCGGCCCGGCCGCCCCCTCGCCGCCCCCCGCGTCCCGGGCGCACACCCACCCCCTGCCCGGGGTTGGCCTTCGCAGCGGTCAAGCCCGGGCGTCTGGGCCGCAGCTCGGATGACCTTTGTTCAGCCCGGCGCCGCCGGCGGCTGCTGCTGCTGTAGCTGCTGCTGCTGTCGTCGTAGCGGCGGCGGCGGCGGCGGCGGCGGCTTCCATGTTACGGGCGTGTCAGCCGCATTCCCGCTGCCGGGGTCGAGGTGTGCGTGTGCGGCGGAGGGGCCTCGCCGCCGGTGCCGCCGCCGATGCTGCCGATGCAGCCGCCGCCGCCGCCGCCCGGGCCGCCCCGCCGCCGCCGCCGCCGCCGCCGCCGCCGCCACCGCCGCCGCCGCGGCCTTGCGGTGCGCCCGGGCCCCGCGCCTCCCCGGGCGCCGCGCTCTAGGCCGCACGGCGGCGGCGGCGGCGGCGGCCCGCCACGCCGGGGCCTACGATCGGGGTGCGGGCCCGGGCGGCGGCGGCGGCACCGGCGGCTCGGCCCGAGCGGCGAGCGAACAAAAGGGAGCGCGGGAGAGGGGGAGGGGGCGGCCGGTGGGGGAAGGGAGGATCGGGGAGAAGGAGGCGAGACGCGAAGCCCCGCAGCCCGCGGGCGCGGACGCTCGGCCGGTGCCGACTCGGCGGAGGGAAGGCGAGCCGCGCGGACCTGCCAAGTCTCGCCCATATGCGGCCGCCGCATCGCGGCTTCGCCCCGGAGAGCGGGGTGGTGGTGATGGTGGTGCTGAGGGCCTGCTGCTTTTTCCAGCGGCATTGCAGGCTCTCACCCAGTCCTTTTCATGGCCCCAAGCCGCAACTTACTCGAGTGGAAGGAAGCAAGGCCTCGCCAAAGATGGTTGCAAAAGACCGCGAGCCTCTACCCAGGATCTTGAAGCCAAGGTGGTGTTTTGTTATCCTCGTAATGGTGGCCAATAAGTCAGAAGAGAGCACGCTATCTTCAGATGCATTAAATCTGGAATTCTCCCTGGAGGTGGAAGAAGGGGCTCTCTTCTGGGTAGTTAGTGGTTTGGAGCCCTTTTCGCCTTAAACTGAGCCACAAAAGAATGGAAGACACCCCCTGGGGTGGGGAGAAAGCCCTGGTGTAAAAGACACACGTTTTGCTTTCGGAGAAAAAGCCACTGGGGCCAGATTGAAACATGGCATGTTCAGTTCATGTAGCTTTTTTTTTTTTTTTAAATGGGGGAATGATATTGAGTAAACAAGATGTAATAGCCAAGTCTTTAAATTCACGAAGGGAGATGTGTACAAATGTAACAAGCACATATTGTACATACAGCAGGTGGTCACAGCCTCCAGAACACACACACACAAAAGATACATACATAAACCCCGTAAAGACTACAAAGGTGTATAATCGTTACCACGTCCGAGATGGAGACAATATATTAGCACCAGATCAGGTATGCTGTTCATATAGCCTTGGGTCCTGGTTCGTACAAGGTTCACAGACGTGCACTCGGTTGAAAGGTTTTTTAAAAAACGAGGAACCCCCAAATCAACCGAATTGTGCTTACCCTAGAAATAGGACAAAATGGAAGGATCTGAAAACAATGTCACCAACACCTCTTAAAAAGGCTCACTCCTGTTTGATCGGACTGTGAAGATACTAACGTTACTCGAGGAGCCGTGAAGATTCCCAGCACAGGAAGCGTTTCTGTGCTTTATTTTAAATTACATTAATTGGTTAATATTTGCAAAGTGTGCTGCAAAGTTTTCTTTTGTTTTTTTTGGGGGGGGAGGGTGTTGTGTTTTTTTGGTTTTGTTTTGTTATCTCAGTGTGCCTCTGCTTTGCATTAACTTCCATCGAGGAAGCCATTGTTCTCTGTTATGGGGTCATTGTCTGATGTAAATTGGAAGCAGCATTTTTGCTATTTAAGACTTTTCATGTAAATGAACTGAATGTTTCACGGAAGAGTTGTTGGTCTTTAATTTCAAACAGCAAATTGTTTGGAGTTGCACGTAAATTGGGACACATTTACACGTGTTTAGAAGGACCTATGTAATCTGCACATTTTGCCAGCCACGGGATCACATTTATCAATGTTACAAAATGGTGAAATTGAAACTCATCTTCTTTTAGCCTGAAAACGGTGCCAGTACTCTGTGGGTTGAGTTTCAACTTTACCTGGGCTTGATTTCATTTGAAAGGAGGCCTTTTTTCTTCTCCCGAAGGTGGGCCTTTATTAATATGCATGTAAAAACATTACGTGCAGTGGAAAGGATACAAGGCCTTGCTTATCTGAAATCGTGATCCACTACACATATTACGATGTATGGAATTTCATAATGTCCACACAATAGTAAATCCTAGCTTTCCTCGATTTAGAATCTTTGTTTACTTAGAATACCTTCTTACCCCTCCCCCAATTCCCTTCTCCTAGAGTTGAAAGCACAGCACAAAGTGTTTGAATGGTTTCAAGAATTGTACTTCCAAAACTCAAGTCTGGATTGCTTATCGCAGGAGCCTTCGGTTGTAGAACCACCTCACATGGCTTCAGAATATCATATACTTTTTGAGCAGAGCTCTTTACAAAGCCCAGTATTTTGGTCAAGCCTCGGAAATTAGTTTGAAAGCACAATTCATCATTTGCACAAACAGCAACAGATAACATTGCATCTGCTTTTTAAAAACCTTAACCAACCAGAAGTAAAAGATAATAATTTCTTGCAAATTATCTCAGTTCTCTTTTTACAAAGAGGATTTCAGAGAAATCCCTTTGCCAGGTAGATCAGTAGTGAAAAGCAAAGCACCCATCTTTATTCTATGAAATCACTGAATTTCACAGCAGAAAAAAACAATTTTTAGTGTAAGTTAAAAAAAAATAGCACTACCCCTCTTCCAAAAATTAATACAAAGGTTCATTCTATTATTGTGCATATGTAAGGCTATCTTGGGCACCACCCTGCTTTGGGCAACAATAGAAGTAAAGAATGAAATAAACTATTATTTGACTGCTGTAGATACGAAGGGGCAGAACAAAGAAATCATATTATTCTTCTGTCAAATAGAAACTAAAGGAATTCCAAATCCTTTGGGATTTTGTTGTTGCTGTTTTTATTGCTAACTTTTAATGTCTTCGTTTATTCCTCCAATCAGTGTATTGCAAAATCCCAGCATTTTTTTTTTGCTTTTTTTTTTTTAAACCTTTTGTGGTTTGAAGCTGACTTTGTAGGCGCATATAGATATCAGTCTACACATCATACTTTTCCTCTGAATTCCACTATGAGATTGGTAAATTCCTTTGTTAGGCAGAGCACACAAAAGGTGTGTTCCTTGAGGGAAAGGAGAAGGAAAACAAAAAGAAAAGCCTTTTCTTTATCTCACCATCAAAAGGCCCGACAAACCACTCCTTAAACTGACAGCCCCCTGACTTGAGCTACATATTTTGTAGCTCAAAACTAAGACTAGGCCTAGGAGTTTATAGAGTTTCATTATGTTAAATTTGTTGGCTTGTTTTCAAAGGAAGTATTACACTATTTAACACTAGCATTACAATTTCAAGATCTGTAGCTGAGTGGCCAGCAAAGGGGGAAAAAAAATCCATCCAACGTCTTCAACAAAATATTGAAAGAATCAGAATTTTTTAATATTTTCCAAAAACATACCTTTGAAAGAAATCATAACCAGATTTAAGTTATTATTATATTAACCTGCCAGAAATAGACTGAGGGGAGGTCTAGGAGAGGATTCCCCCTATTTTTTGTTAGTTATTTCACAAACAGATTTTCCATAGCAAAGCTACCTCCCCTTTCCCAAACCTTATCTGGAAATACCTGCAGAGCCTTCACTCAGAGACCTGAAGGAGGTGGGGGCTATGTCCTATTAAAAGATAAACTGAGACACATTAAAATTTTTACATGGGGATTTGAGCAAAAATCTATCCCACTAGGGCAGTGCCAAACCGGAAGTGCTAGGGGACTCCACCTACAGAGGCTGGGGAGAGGCACGGGAGAAGGTGAGGACTCAAAGCAAGGGAATTACTTGATTGGCTACAGCTTAAAACCTAGTTGGCTGTTTGTGATTGGCCGTCCTTATCGGTTTTGATTTTGTAACCTGGAGGTATTTCCGGGCTAAGATTTTGGTTTATTTAAGTAAGTGGCATTAGAGCCACCTCAGTTTAATGGCCTCCTCATTTAATTAATTTAACGGTGCAAAGTTGGGCATTATTTAAGAGTCCCCCTAGGTATCCGAATGACCTCCGAATTCCTGGGCCCTGGATGAATTCGCTAATCTTCATCTCCTACTGTCTCTTTAGGCCTAAATGCTGAAAAGCCAGACTTGCCTAAGGAAAGAAAAGGATAGGGACCGAGGAAACGGTTGTTGTATGAACTCTAGAGAATCAAAGAAGAGCAAGAAATTTTGGGATTGGGATACCAGCAAAGAGTCATCTTCAGCAACTATGGGCCAACAGACAATACCTGTTGAGAACTTTGTAAGATTTCCTAACCCTTTGTAACTTTTACATTATGTCTGGGCTTCTTTGAAAGAAACTGGTTGTTTGGGCTTTTTCCTACTAAGAGGAGGAGAAGAGAAAGAGGAGAGCTAGGAAGGTATATGAGAAAAGGAAAGACAATCAGACTTAATCCTTTAAGGAGGAGAAGCTAACACATAGGAAAGGGGACTTACTTCCACCCAAGAACGGATCTCATTGGTTCCCTGCAGCACAGAGGCTACCTGGGCACTCTGTATGTGCATCTTCATCTTTGCATCTTCCGCCCCCCACCATCTGTAGCAGTTAGCCCAATACCTTGTACATCCCATACTTGAAATTAACTAGTTATTTGTGAACTAAAGAATGGATAATAAACCCACAAGTACCTAAAAATAAGCATGTCCCAAGCTAAACATAAGATCTTTTGCCACTGTAGTGGATACTGTAAGCGTTTTGTCTAGAACCATCTTTGGGGTATACACGCCCATCCCCTAGCTGCTGAGACTATTGCTAGCTGACCACTCACAACTGAGTCCCCGGCAAATTGCCTTGGCTATTTTGTGCCAGGTTCTGTGAACTGTCTCACCCAAGTTTACACTCCTCCCCCGGGAGCAGCCAATGTCTGGCTGATGTAGCAAGACCAAGGCTTGCCTTAATTGGGGCAGTTCTAAAGAGCCATCCTAGCTCCAGAACTCCCTGGAAACTGGCTTAGGCCTCAGTCTCCACAGCACTGTGGGTCAACTCCTTCTACCTAATCTGGCCTTCCTCACTCCCTCACAGGTGGCTCTCCAGAGATTATCCAGAGCATATTTCTAAGAAACTCAGCCCCAGACACCAACCAAACCAGATCCACCTCCCCCTTGATTCTGCCACCTGATGACACTTACTACCTCATCTATTCCATCGCCATGTGCTGAGGATTCTACCTCCCGAGGATCTGTTGATTCCAGTCCCTTCTCTCCATATCCATCACCTGGACTCAACCTCCTGCTCATCCCCTCAGCTCAAAACTGGTCCCTAACTGATCTTCTTGCCTCCAACCTGCCCAACTTCCAATACATTCTCCACACCGAGAACTCTAGGAACATTTCTAAAGATGCCAGCTTGTCACCCCTCTTCGCAAACCTTTCCATATCTCTCCATTGTCCTTAGAATAAGGTCCGGGCTCAGAAGACTCTCCATGAGTCAAGCCGTTTGCCTGTCCACATCCCTTGCCCTCCCTCCTCACACTCTAAGATCCAGCCTTGTAGAACTTTTCGTTCTTTGAATGAGACCTGATGGCTCTCGCTGCCAGGCCTTCACAGCGCTGTTCCCTCTTTCCGGAAGGCTCTCCCCACCCTTCCCAATCCCATTCGTCTAACTAACTCCCATGTATCTTTAGGTCCAAATTTACGTCACTCACTTGGAGAAGCCTTCCTTGACCTCTCTCTACATGTACAAGCTGAGTGGCCCTGACATGTCCCTAAGTTATTCTTTTCACGTGACACTTGCTGTGCGGCTTGCAGGATCTTAGTTCCCGGACCAGGGATTGAACCCCGGCCACCATGGTGAAATCGCCGAGTCCTAACCACTGGACCATCAGGGAATTCCTGACACTTGAGTTTTCGGCTCTCTCCCCATGTGACAAGAAACCTGTGAGATCAGGGACAATGATACTTTGGCTCACTGAGGTCTCTCCAGTGCCATCATCACATATAGAAAGACATTGAAAAATTAGGTGTTCAGAACATCCAGATTGATTAAACGCCCGTAGGGATTTTTTTTCTCAATGACATTTGGAGATAAGAGATGATTAAATACAATTTTTGCTAAACAATGATAAGTTTATTTAACACCAAAAGACCCAAAGCCACATATCACTAGGGAAACATTGGTTATTTCTGGAGAGGTAGAAAACACAAATATAAACCAACAAATGTTAAATTAGGAAAATAATAACCAGAAAATATGACTGCAAAATAAAATACATTCATTTGTCAGCAAACAGTTGGAAGATGCTTAAAAAATATTGCTGTAGATTTGAGCAAACACATATTAGAATAAACTACACAGTGTGGGAAGATTGCTGTACTGTTGAAAGAGAAGAGCAGCTATTTCTAACATGCCACTGCTTAGGGTATATATGCACGATCCTGTTCCAGTGATGACAGAGCTGTACAAACTGATTTTTTATGAACAACTAAATAAAAAGTTTAGCAGAGAAGGTATATTCTCAATAATAAATGATTTCTTTAATGGAAACAATATATGATTTTTTAAAAACTCATATATTGAGTTTATGTTATTGTAACAATAACAACCAAAGAAGCAGCCACTCTCCAGGAATTTTTAATTCTGGGATTAAATTACAAAACTTCTAGCACATAAAATCGATCACTGAATCATTCACAGATAAGCTACTGCAGCCAAGATATTGAAGCCAAAATTTCAGAGATTGCTACAGGATATCATCAGTGAGGTTAATTTTATTTTTAAAGGGGGGGTGGGGGGGTATAAGAAGGACTTTCCTGCCAGAAAGACTCAATCTTGGACTTTGAAAGATGAGGCATCACTACTGAAATCTTCGTACCACACAGTGGTTTGCTGGATATGTTACAGCAAAGAACTTTATAAAGATAAGCTATTCGTTGTCCTCTTAAAGACAGTAGTTTCAAATCTGCTGTCCTTTTCATTAGTAAATGCTGTCCATTACACACTGCCTGGCAGATATTTTGTTAGAACAAAAAAATGCGTGCGAATTCCCTGGCGGTCCAGTGGTTAGGACTTGGCGCTTTCACTGTGGTGGCCAGGGTTCAGTCCCTGGTCGGGGAACTAAGATACCACAAGTCTCTTGGCAAGGCCAAAAAAGGAAAAAAAAAAAAAAGCTTAATCTGTTCTTTTAAAGATAATGTTCTAACCATGAGGAAGAAAGTGATTACTTTTAGAAAGAAACTCACGCTATGGAGAGAGCATTTTAGATTTTAGAAACAGATGTTTAGCAATCACTTGTGATTTGGTGCTAAAAATTATGTATGAATGTTACCTTTAACAACTATCAAGTATGTAGTTTATATCATAAAGTGAATTTTCTAAACTGTTTAAAAAAAATACAACTCCCAGATGAAGAGCTTTGGTATATTTGAACCTATTTGTTTAAAATATAAAAATGCAATTGCAACATCTTCCCATTTACAGGAACAACTGACTGACATTGGGAAACAGCGACTCATCACCCAAATTTCCACTCAACCTTTTGCACAGATGGTAGGTGGAATTAAAAAGTGAGCATTATCGGGCTTCCCTGGTGGCGCAGTGGTTGAGAGTCTGCCTGCCGATGCAGGGGACACGGGTTCGTGCCCCGGTCCGGGAAGATGCCACATGCCGCGGAGGGGCTAGGCCCGTGAGCCATGGCCGATGAGCCTGCGTGTCCAGAGCCTGTGCTCCGCAACGGGAGAGGCCACAACAGTGAGAGAGAGGCCCGCGTACCTCAAAGAAAAAAAAAAAAGAAAAAGTGAGCATTATCATTAAGCACTCGGTGAAAATGATCCACCTGTTCCAATGGTACATAACTTTTCCCACTAAGACAGCGTTTAAAACAACCAACGTAAAAAGAAACTGAATTTAGAACAAGATCTTCAAATCACTTTATCACAATGTGTTCTACCAAGATTTCCCAAAAAGATGCAGGTTGAATACTAAAAGTTTTAATGAGAGCAAAATACTTTATACTGCTCATAAAGAAAATTAAATTTTAATGACATTGTTTGGTCCATCATAATTTCAACCTTCTTTGACTTCTGTTTTTGCATATAATTTGTAACGTACAAGACATATCAGGATAGTACTCTCTGTGTTTAATTTATAAGTGAATATATAGGTGTGATTCATCAAGAGTAAAAGCCACTGGGGACTTCCCTGGTGGTCCAGCGGTTAAGACTCCACGCTTCCACTGCAGGGGGCACGTATTCGATCCCTGGTCAGGAACTAAGATCCCACATGCTGCGCGGTGTGGTCCAAAAAAGAAAAAAAAGAGTAAAAGCCACTGGACTTGAAAATTTTCCTTGAGTGGACAAGCTCAATTTTTGCTAGATAGAGTGAACACTTGTATTCCTTAATTTCACTGCACTGACAGTCCAGATTTGGGGAAATAAATAACCATGATCAGATAAATAATCATCATCACACCCGTCTTGAGTTTCCACCTCAGCCTCTCACCAAATATAAAGGCAATCAACTGTATCACTTCCAGAGGATTCCTGGATCCTCCCTTTCCATCAGCGCCTCTCCTCTGACCTTTCCCTCATTTTGTCCCTCCCAGTCCATCACACAGAGTATTAAGTCAACTTGACTGTAGCATGTGGAAAATTCAGAGCATAAACCACAACCAGTTAAACTAGAGTAAGTCCCCTAGCTACAAACCTTCAAGTTGCAAATGTGTGTTCGCATGTCCAACTACATAAGTTAGTTCACATGTCTGAGGTACACTGTCACATGCATGCATCCTCTACAGGTGGTTGTGCTTTTGTGTACTTCACAGTACTGTAGAGAGTACAGTAGTACAGTATCTTTATTTCAAGCTAGATCTGCAAGAGGACGACTTCATTGAGCTCCTTGCTCTGCAACATGAGGAGCTTACTGATGAAGACCTGACGGAATTGGAGGCCCAGAGAAAGGACCAAGAAAGACAAGGGGAAGAAGTAACTGAAGAACCGAAGAGATTCACGACGCAAGGGGGTTTTCTTTATTTGAGGAGGCACTGTTAGTTTTTGAGGCACAGACCCGGATGTAGAACGGTACACGAAGGTTGCAGCAGCCGTTCAGAATGCAATCCAGTGCTACCGTGTCATCTATGACAAGAAAAAAAGAGCTACTACCCAGACATCACTGGATCATTTTTTCAAAAGGGTAGACAGAATTGAATCCAGCAAGGAACCGGAACCTGTGCCATCAGCGTCAGGCGTGAGTGAAACTGCAGCTTGCCCTCTGTCTCCCGTTGCTGACGATCCTTCGGCTCTACCATCTCCCACCTCCTCTCCCTCCTCCAGTCAGTAACTCTTCTTGCAATGCCAGCCCCTGTATGCCAGCTGTTGTACTGTACTACTGTACTTTTCAAGGTACTGTACTGTAAAATTAAAAATGTTTTATCTTTTGTGTTTGTTATGTATTATTTGTGTGAAAAGTATTATAAACCTATTACAGCACGGTACTATATAGCTGGTTGTGTTAGTTGGGTACCTTTGTTGGACTAACTTTGTTGGACTTAGGAACGCGCTCTCAGATGGAACTCGCTCCTATGTAGGGGACTTACTGTACCTTAGCACCAGGCACTGCGCACCACAGGCACCCCACAGTTGCTTTGCAAAGGGAGCAGTAACTAAGCCCCTCCAGGGGCTGCCACCCATCTTCCTAGATTCTTTTAACTAGCCCATCCTACCCTTACCCTCTAAGCACAAATTAAGTCAAGAGGAATAAAGACCCTTTCTCTTGGGGCGTAAAATAAACCCTCTACCCCTCTTTCTGGCTGCCTCCCTAATGAAACTATAGTCTGAAAGATTGTCCCTACTTTGGGAATTCTGCATGGAACTCCTCACATCAGCCCCTTCTTGAAATTCTTTCTTTCCCTTAGCTTGATGCCATTCCCCTTCCTCTAAAGATCATGCTTTCTCAGCCTTTCTTCCTAGCTGAGTTTTCTGCAGTCCTCTGTTTAATATGGATGTTCTCAAAGTTCTTTTTTTTTTTTTAATAAATTTATTTATTTTTGACTGTGTTGGGTCTTCATTGCTGCGTGCGGGCTTTCTCCGGTTGCGTCAAGCGGGGGCTACTCTTCATTGTGGTGCGCGGGCTTCTCATTGCGGTGGCTTCTCTTGTTGCAGAGCACGGGCTCTAGGCACGCGAGCTTCAGTAGTTGTGGCACGTGGGCTCAGTAGTTGTGGCTCGCAGGCTCTAGAGCGCAGGCTCAGTAGTTGTGGCGCACGGGCTTAGTTGCTCTGCGGCATGTGGGATCTTCCCGGACCAGGGCTCAAACCCATGTTCCCTGCATGGGCAGGTGGATTCATAACCACTGTGCCACCAGGGAAACCCTTCTATCTTTTTTAAAAAATTTATTTTTTATTGAAGTATAGTTGAATTACAATGGTGAGTGAATTACTGCTGTACAGCAAAGTGATTCAGCATATATATATATATACATTCTTTTTCATATTTCAAGGTTCTATCTTTGACCCTCTTCTTTTCGAACTCTGCATTCCTTGGGGAAACACATTCGTTCTCAGGGCTTCAAGTATCTCTTTATTCTGGATTCCCAAATCTCTGTTTCTAGCCTTAACATCGCCTCTAACTCCAGATCACAATGAATTGTCAAGTAAGCTCGAGAAATGACTCACAGTCATGTCTAACTCGGGAGGTCCAAAAGACACCTCCTCTTCTCCCATCCTCCATGGTGGTATGTGACTCAACGGCCCCACCCTCCTTTCTCCATCCCTCTGCCATGTTGCACTCCTGCCTCCACAGCCAGGAGGCGAGGACTGCCTGTGCTTTCTGCAGCCTTCTCCGTGCACCTGTCCTCTGTCCCCAGCTCTGTGGATGCCTTGGTTTAAGGAGCTCCCTCTCACCTGCTCTCTCTGTTTTTGTTTGTTTGTTTGGGCCGCACTGTGCAGCATGCGGGATCTTAGTTCCCCAACGAGGGATCGAATCCGTGCCCCCTGCAATGGAAGCGCAGAGTCTTAACCACTTCCCTCAAGGGAAGTCCCTCTCCTGCTCTCTTACAGAGACTTCTTCACTTATTGCTAACTCTTCAAGCAATTTCTGCTCACCAAACAGCCCTTAAGCAAGCAGCTTATCACATTAAATGCACATACACCATGTTATTCCTTCCGCTGGAAGAAAAAGCGCCCCCCTCACGTGATCATCACCACCTGCTGACGAGACAAAGTTGAGTTGAAGGCTCACCACAGGAAGTCAGGGAGAACACTCCTCAAAATGCTTGCACAGGGCTTCCCTGGTGGCGCAGTGGTTGGGAGTCCGCCTGCCAATGCAGGGGATGAGGGTTCGTGCCCCGGTCCGGGAAGATCCCACATGCCGCGGAGCAGCTGGGCCCACGAGCCATGGCCGCTGAGCCTGCGCGTCCGGAGCCTGTGCTCCGCAACGGGAGAGGCCCGCGGACCGCAAAAAAAAAAAAAATGCTTGCACAATGTCTCATAGGGAGGGGGAAGGTCAGAATCAGGGGGTGGGATGGGAGGAGGGGCGAGGACGGGAAAAATAAAACAAAAGAATTTACTGAGAATTGGAAGCTTGGTTTAAGGTGGGCCTATCAATGTGGGAGCTTGGCTAGGAGGCATGAGTCCAGGATTGATAAAAGCAGCAAGGTGAGGACTTAGAGGCAAGGGCTTTGAAGAATCTTAGCGCACGGATTACCGTGTCCTTTTCATCAAGAGTTGATGGGTCTTTAGAGAAGTTCTTCTAAGAAACAACCAAACCACTTTCTGGGACAGGAGAGCTCTGGAAGAATAAAGAAATGCTAATTAAAATAACGGAACAGAAAGTGATGTTAACATAGACACTAAGGTATAGTGTAGGTTCTCAAAGTCCAGGCTGGGGTGGGGAGTGGCCAGTTCTGGTTCTTGCTGATTTTGCCTCTTCAGGGCCTCCCTAATTTGACTCTAGCCTCCTCCATCTCATCCATCCTGTCTGAGGTTGTGCTACCAGGTGACTGGAGAAGAAAGAGAAAACATGCACAGAAGTATCCCTAAACCTTCCTCTCTGGAACCTACTAAGTAATAAAGCATTTGGGTAAATAAGGACAATCTCAATTTGAAAAAAGGTCTGATCCCTTTATCCTTAGCAAATCCAAAGTAGCTTGCCAAAAAAGAGGGGAAAATCTTACCCTCTGTAAAACCAAGACCATCGCAGGACTCCTCCACAATCAGGTGGGTAGGATCTTAGGCGCACATATGGCGGATCTGAGGAAAGAACTGTTTTCAATGTTCCTTCTCTTTATTTATTTCGTGTTAAAATATTTATATTGTTTCTGCTAGGAAGCTTGTCACAGAATAGACAATTTTCCTTTGTGATTACTATCCTAGCTAATATACCAATAAGCACTTAGAATTTAATAGCAAAAGCCCACGAACAAATATAAAGCCAAGGAAGGCTTACCTTTGCCTTAGAGCTTTGGCTCTTTAGGTAGAATTTGCAAAACTATTCTTTTTTTTTTTTTTTAATTTATTTATTTTTGGCTGCATTGGATCTTCATTGCTGCACGCAGGCCTTCTCTAGATGCAGCAAGCAGGGGCTACTCTTCCTTGCGGTGCGCGAGCTTCTCATTGCGGTGGCTTCTCTTTTTGCAAAGCACGGGCCCTAGGCGTGCAGGCTTCAGTAGTTGTGGCGCACGGGTTTAGTTGCTCCGCGGCGTGTGGGATCTTCCCGGACCAGAGCTCGAACCCGTGTCCCCTACATTGGCAGGCGGATTCTTAACCACTGCGCCACCAGGGAAGCCCTGGAAAACTATTCTTGATCTGTTATCCTGGGCACTTTTTTTTTTTTTTTTGCGGTATGTGGGCCTCTCACTGTTGTGGCCTCTCCCGTTGCGGAGCACAGACTCCGGACGCGCAGGCTCAGCGGCCATGGCTCACGGGCCCAGCCACTCTGCGGCATGTGGGATCTTCCCGGACCGGGGCACGAACCCGCGTCCCCTGCTTCGGCAGGTGGACTCTCAACCACTGTGCCACCAGGGGAGCCCCTGGGCACTTTCTGATAGTGAAGATGTCATGAAGTATACGTGCAAGTGTAGAAATAATAGGAGTGCTCACACTCATACCAAACTGTTCTGCTTGTAGGATGCGATTTCTTTTATTTTACATTTTATTTTATTTTTGAGATTTATTTACTTGGCTGCACCAGGTCTTAGTTTCAGCATGCGGAATCTAGTTCCCTAAGCAGGGATCGAACCCAGGCCCCCTGCATTGGGAGCGCGGAGTTTTAACCACTGGACCACCAGGGAAGGCCCTGCAGGTGAGATTTAAAGCAGCCCTTCCATCTGACAGACTCGCCGGCCTTTAGAGACCCCAGTAGTACTCTCTAGCATAGAGCAAGGTAGTAGTATAAGGTTCCACAGGAGCTCTCCCAGTACCCTGGTGGGGAGCTTTGAGGCTGAATCCCATCCTCAGTGCCAAGGTCAACAGTTCCACGTACTACCCTTCTTCCTTACCATTCTTTGTCCTTTTCTACCACCCCCCCCATCACTTAGACTTTAATAATACACATTGCAGAATTAGGATATGATATGAGTGGCTAATAGAACCGTGGACTGACCTGGAGTTAGTTGATTTAAGTTATTGAATGCTTACTGGTGCAGAGCCCAATTCGTGACCCTAGTACTGGACCTCGGGGTCTCTGCGGTGCTGTTCCTGCTGTCTTGGATGGCTTTCCACAGATATTTACCAGCCTGGCTCCCTCCCTCTCTTCACTCATGTCTCTGCTCCATCATCACCTTGTCAGAGGGGAGCTTCCCTTGCTGCCCTAACTAAAATCGCCCCCTTCTATCTCTAGTTAGCGCTTTACTGTGTTTTATTTGTCCCATAGCACTTACCACTACCTGGCATTATATTTAAGGTTGCCAGATATAATACATCCCATCTTTGGAACCTACTTAACACTAAAAAATTCATTATTCATCTGAAATTCAAATTTAACTGGGTGCCTTGTATTTTTATTTGCTAAATCTGGCATCTTTCATTCCTTTCCCTACCATTTGAATGCAAACTCCATGAAGCAAAGATGTGGTCTGTTGGATTCACTGCTCTAAATCCCCAGCATCTAGTGTTCTGGAGTCTCATCAGGCTGGGCACACAGTAGGCACTCTGTGAGTGTTCAGGAAGGAAAGAAGAAAGCACAAAGCAACACGGCACTAACTGAGGACTTTGTGCTAACAGGGCAATGCATGCCGCATTCCCATCTGGCTTCCACTGTCTCCTTGGAAAATTTTCAATTGTAACGGGGATTCCAAAGATGAAAACATTTGCTTTCTGGTCCAGATACTGGATTAAGACCACCAATATGTACCAAACTGCCAAACCCCAGTCAAAGAACAGCTTACAAATCCCACTGATACGAATCAGAATTGAGCCATAAATTTGGCAGTAAAAACAAAATCCTTTTTTTTTAAACAACCCCTAACCATTCCTTGTCTTGCCAAGTGTTCTCCATCTACAATCACCGGATTTCCTTCCCCAACTGCATTCACTCTGTTCCTCCATGGCGCTCTTGTTCACATAAGCTAGAAAACAAAACTACATCCATCAAATATTGTCCTCAACGGCCAGTCTTTAAAATACTTGGCCGTGTCTAGGGTGATAGTTTGGGCAGCTTCATTTGATGTTCTGACAACTGGGTATTGTTAGTTTTGACTTGGTTACTTAGAGAAGACTTTGTAATCCTCCCACCCCCAATCACTCATGTGTATTTACTCAGCTAAGTAACTCTTGTGACCCGTGGCGTTCCTCTTATGGGTCTTTTCCAGAGGCAGGAAGCCAGAAAGGTGGTAGAAGCTCAGAAAGCACACCTTTTCCACGCAGCAGCAGAAAGTATTTCTTGCCGTGGTTTGATCTTTAATAGCTTCCACCCAGATGCAAACCAAGTTTTCTTTTTCTTCTGCTTATTCCATATCTCACCCACCTGGAAGAAAAAAATAAATAAATAAAATAAAAATGGAAAACATCTACCTTTATACAAAGAAATAGCCACGTATGTCTTTTGTCTTGCTAATGCCTTTAAGCTTCGCTATACCTTCACCCTACAGCATAATTATGAGCAATGTATATCTCAGGATGTCTTGAAGTAAATGATGGGATACCAAGAATACAGTGGTGCGATACAGGAAGAAAGTGAGGTTAGCTGGCACAGTTTGCTACTGAGAGCCTGCCAGGAAAATTTCAAAGATCCAAGAAACAAGCCCATTAAAGACAAAAATGGAAACAGGTGCAAGACCTAAATGGCCAGGCATCTTGGAGCTGAGGTTTATAGAAAGAGATACCATACATACACTGGGTGGTTTAGCACCAGATCTCTTGTGAATCTATGTTCTGTCCAACTTAACATTACTTCTAAAGTTCATAAGACATACTCCCACCTTCATGGGCGAGCCATTTTCTGAACAGAGTCTTTATGCTGTCAGTAATTGTACTAGAATACAGTGAAGATTTTCGTATGCTTTGGGTGCATAGGTTCTTGCATCTGTTTCTCCTGGTACTTCGATCTTTCTTGAGCCTCTAGGAGTTACTTTTGCCTTTCCTAGGGAACCTACTTCCAGCACCTCCTCCTTTTCTAATCAGCTATTGAAACCAAGTAATCAAGTGTGTGAGAACCATGACTAAACTAAGAGGAGGAGCTCCAAGTTCCTGGCGTTTCCTTCACCTGGCAGTTTGTAAGCTTCTCCCTCCCCCTACACTCCCCAGACCTGTGGTTCTAGGTGTGTGAGTTGTAGTAGCAAGGACAATACCCAACACTGACGCTGCCCTGACTCCCCGCCAGGTATTGTTCTAAGTATCTTGCTCTGTATCTATTATCTCATTTAACCCACATTCTCACACACACCTAAGAGTTGAGCCCTGTGATTATCTCAGTTTACAAATGAGGCTGGGTAATTTTCTCGAGCTCACAGCCTCTAACGATGGAGTCAGCATTCAATCGCAGGCAGTCGGGCGCCACGTTCTATTTAAAACCGCACCTCAGATGGGACTTGAACCCACAGTCTTCCAACTGAAACTACACAACTTGTCTCAGGATTTAATGAAACTCAGGTTCTTTATGTCTTGGCACAGAATGAATTCAGCAAGGGGCAAAGTGATAGGTAAGAAATAGATTTATTAATATAGGAAGCTTGTGAAGAATACAAGCCGGCAAGGCAAGACGGTTCTGCCCCGAGAACTAACTGAGCTAAATTTTAATAATCAAAGGAGGGCTTCCCTGGTGGCGCAGTGGTTGAGAGTCCGCCTGCCGATGCAGGGGACACGGGTTCGTGCCCCGGTCCGGGAAGATCCCACATGCCGCGGAGCGGCTGTGCCCGTGAGCCATGGCCGCTGAGCCTGCGCGTCCGGAGCCTGTGCTCCGCAATGGGAGAGGCCACAACAGTGAGAGGCCCGCGTACCGCAAAAAATAAAAAGAAAAATAAAAATAATCAAAGGAAAAGTGGAGAGGGGGGGCAGACCACCTCACGTCCCAAGCCTCGGAACATGGGTCCCTGGGATGTGCTGCCAGGTGAGGGTCCATGGCCTAGCACAGGAAAGAATTCAAGAGTGAGCCATAGCAAGGTGAAAGCAGGTTTATTGAGAGAGATACACATTCCACAGACAGAATGAGGTCCGTCTCAAAAGGCGAGCGTGGCCTGAAATATGGGGTCGTTAGTTTTTAGGGGCTGGGTAATTTCATAGGCTAAGGAATGGGAGGATTATTCCAACTATTCTGGAGAAGGGGTGGGGATTTCCAGGAACTAGGCCACCACCCAGTCTTTGGCCAGCCTCAGAAATGTCATGGTGCCTGTGGGCATGTCACGTAGCATACGCTAAGGTATTAAAATGAGGGTATAATGAGGCTCAAGGTTACTGGAAGTCTAATCTTCCACCATCTCGGGCCTAATCAGTTCTAACCACTTTTTGACATATCCAGTTTTTCTCAATGGCTGTGTCCTTCTTTAAGGGTTGTGCCCTGCCCCCTTCCTCCTGTCTCATATTGACCACTACTCCACATGGAGTCCAAGCTTGAAAGCCCTGAGTCACTTTTATCAAGCTTGTGGACCTTGTCTCCTAAAAACCCATGGTACTTAGGATAAAATCCAATTCCCTTACGTGGTTTACACAGCTCTCCAAACTCTAACCCTTGCTTACCTCTCATGCCTCTTCTCAGACCCAAATCCCCCCCCATCGCAAGGTACACTCCCATTGTCCCTCAGGGCCTCACTGTAGGAAGAAAGTCTTTCTTGCATTGAAGACTTTTGCACCAGGGCACTGAGGTTCTCCACCTCTGGCTGGCTAACTCTTACCACTCATGTCATATCTTGGAGTGAAATCGAGCGGGGCCTTGTGGGGCTCCCAGGCACGGAGGCCTTTTTTTTGCTCCCCCGTTTCTTGTAGGGAAGACTCCGGCCTCCATGACCTTCCCTGAGTTCCAAAGGGCAGATTCTAACAATTGCTAATCAAGGGAGGAGCAGCGAAGAAATCATCTGAGGCGAGATTAAAGGGAGCAGAGAAGCTCATGGAGATTAGGAGAGCGACCACCTGAGACGACATTACAGGAGGGCAGGCCCTGCTCACACCCTAATCTTGTCAGAGATCCCGCCCTTGAACCACTGTTATAAACCCCTCATCAAATCCTCTGGGGTTGGGACACATAGTTTTCCCTTTCAAGGCAGGAGCCCGTTCTGTGTCCCTTTGCTTGGAAAAGTAATGAAGCTATCCTTTTCTACTTCACTCAAAACTGTCTCCGAGATTTGATTCTGCACTGGTGCAGAGAGGCTGAGCTTTTAGCATCAGGAGCCCACATCCTCTGGGGAGCCTCGGAGACCTTGTCACTGATGTTGGTCCTCTAGCTAAGCACTCCAGGAACACCCTGTATTTCTCCAGTGGTTGCGTTTATTCCCCAGCATGGGGGTTTCTTGTTTGTCTCTATCCCTCAAGGACTGTAGGCTCCAAGGGGGCAGGACCGCTATCTGGTTCAGCATTATATCCCCAAAGAGTAGCAAAGTGCCTGGCACATGGCAGGCGGCCCCAGTAATCAAAGGTAATATTTATTCATTCACTCATTCAACACATTTATTAAATGTTACTATCCACCATACACTATGGTACTCAAGATTTTCTCATTTAATCCTTCAAGGATGACTTCATTTATTCTTCTTAACTTACCGAACAACCTAGTTCATAGATTAGGAAAGTGAGATGTAGTTTCTAATGTTTATTAACAAAAAAAAAAAAGTGCCCAAGGTCCCAGTAGATACCAGGATGGAAGAATGGATGGGCCCCGGTCAGGGTTGGAGGTCACCAGACTGGAGTACCCCTGAAAGAACTCGGAACTAGGGTTAAAAGTCCTCCTTTTAAATGCACTATTTAAAAAATCTAATATGAAAGGCCTGAGATAGGTAAAGTCGCTTAAGAGACAAAGCCTGCCAAGGCCAGACTAGCCTGTAATCTAATTGACTGTATTAGCATATCTAAAGAAAGAATGTGTCAATCCTGGGGGGAATAAACTCCAGTCGGATTCCAGCTTTGACAGCGCCGGACCCAAAACCTCCCCTGGCGGTAGGTGCCAGCGAATGTGGCAGGTGTAGCCCGCGCGGAAAGGATGCACCGGGCAGCTGAATCACGCGCTTACCTCCCCCGCTCTGGTTCCCAGCGAGCCTGCACTCCGCGTGCAATTCCGCTTCCGCCTGCAGGGAGAAGCTAATAATAGCTCCCATATGTGGGTCTGCATCCTGTGCTAGGCGTCTTGCTACACTTCTTGTTGCATTTCGGCCTCACACAGCCTATCTTCCAGCCGAGGAACCCATGCTAGAGGGCTTGCCCCAGGTCAAACTGCAGCTATGGAAAAAGAAAGAGCCGAGATTTGGAGCCGGGCTAGCTCAGCTCCAGGGCACAAGATCACCTGCCTCTCCCTTGCACGTACCGCCCACACGAGCATGCCTGGACCAAGGAGAGCTCTATTTCTCTTGGTAGAAAAGAACTGAGTTGGCATGCGGGTTTATGCCTTATGCGGGACTGGTTCCGTGTGTCTTTCCTGAGAAACCAGTCCAGCTCAGTTTGTTGAGGTGGAACCTTCTACCCTTTCGGAGCCCTCCTCCTCCGCCCCCAGCTCCTCCGGCCCATGGAACAACTCAGCATCACGCACCCATGCTTTTCCTGCCTCCTGCGGACACAGGAGGGAAGGGGGCAGGGCACAACCTTTGAAACAATGACATAGCCTGAGGACATGACGTAAACGGATTAGAACCAAATGGGTCCAAGATGGTGGAAAACTTGACGTCCACTAGACCTTGAGCCTCAGTAGACGCTCATTGTAACACATCAGCAAGCTAAATGACACACCCACAGGCGCCATGACAGTTCTAGGGCGACCGTAAGGATCAAAAAGTGGGCGGTGGCCTAATTCCGGGAAATCCCCGCCCCTTCCTGAAATAGCTGGAATACTCCTCCCACTCATTAGCCTATGAAATTACCCACCCCTATAAAAACTGACAACCCCAGACCCTGGTGCCTTTCTCACCTTCTGAGATGGCCCACAGTCTGTGGAGTGTGTTTTTCTCTAAGTATATCCACTTCTTACCTATCACTTTGTCTCTCACTGAATTCTTTCTGTGATGAGACATCAAGAACCTGAGCTTCATTAAGTCCTGAAACCACTCAGCCACGTGGGTTCAAGTCCCAATCTGGGTTTTGGCCAAGACTCGAACCTGGCCAAAACCCACAGTATTCCAACTGAGATCACACCCCAGGTTTCAGGACCTGGTTAAGAGCAGGGGTGGCATATTCACCCTATATGCACTTGGGAGTGACCCAGGGGGTGCATCTGAAGCCTTGGCTTGGCCATTCTATGGCTTTGTGACCTTGGAAAAGTCACTTAACCATCCAAAAACTCAGTTTCACAATCTGCATAACACTTAGAGCCTCACTCCGCCCCATTCATTCGCAAAGTAGGTTTAGATAAAACAGCAAACCGGGCTTCCTTGGTGGGGCAGTGGTTAAGAATCCACCTGCCAATGCAGGCGACACGGGTTCGAGCCCTGGTCCGGGAAGATCCCACATGCCGTGGAGCAACTAAGCCCGTGCGCCACAACTACTGAGCCTGCGCTGTAGAGCCCGTGGGTCACAACTACTGAGCCCGTGTGCCACAACTACTGAAGCCTGCGTGCCTAGAGCCCGTGCTCTGCTACAAGAGAAGCCACCGCAACGAGAAGCCTGCGCACCACAACGAAGAGTAGACCCTGCTACCTGCAACTAGAGAAAGGCCACGCGCAGCAATGAAGACCCAACGCAGCAAAAAATAAAATAAAACAAAAAATAAATAAATTTAACAAAAAAACAGCAAACCATTTTGGCCTCTGCACCGAAGGCACCCAGTGCATGACTTTAGAGTTTTTCCCCTAGATCTATATAGACAGGACTGCAGGGAGAAGAGAGCAGTACAGTGAGAAAACTACATGCGGAAACCTCGTGACCTGTATTGTTCATCCCCTTCTCTGTGTTCCCACTCCCCTCTCCCAGGCTCTGCAAACACGCGCCAATGCCTCATTAAAGGCTGAACACCGTCCCATTAGGTCCAAATGCATGGAAACATATTCATGATTATTCAAATGATTCCCTCGTAATATAATCAGTGCCACCTTCATAAATATTCATTTCTCTGTGTTAATCACGATGTCATCTCACAAGAGGGTGTGCCTCTGTAATCCTCTTCCCTTTTGCCCTCTTCTCCACCCTCCTTTTGTCTGACAGTCTTTTCTCTACTCCTAAACCTCCTAAGGTCTTCCTAGGTCTTCACTATCTCATTCAAGGTAAAGATATTTCTAGTTCTGATTTAAAGCTATCTTTATTTATCTCTATCTGAAGATTATTCTACCAGGTTATCCTTTTTCTATAAAGTATGTCTGACCAAGTCCCAACAGCTCTAGATTCTCAGGCATAGGTACATGGGCAAAGTTAGGAAATCATCATGAATTAAGCAAGGTGGAGCATGTGAAAGATCCCTTTAAGACTGAGGAGTCGGTGGAAGTTAATCTTTAAATGAAGCCCCCAAGGAGCTTGTTTCCAGTCACTAGGACTTGGCACAGTGGCAGGGAAGAGAATTCACACAAAGAAAGGCATATCCGTACATAAGCCCACAGGGTGGGTCCCATCACAGCCCTGTTTTGGGTAGTACCCGGAATAGGGCTCAGTATAGTCTATTTGTGCATTGGATGATAAGGAAATGTCTAAGTTATTTATATCCTTTGATGGAAAAAGACACAAGAGAAGAGGACTCTTTATAGTTAAGGACTTTGGAAATTCTAGAATGGAAATAGAAATAACAAAATTAAAGGGGAGAAAAAAAAAGGATAAGAGCAGGTAACACAACCTCTAGGCCCGGAGGTTGTTAAATGTGTAAGTATTCTATGTTGTATGCTGCTCTGTTATAGGGAAATCTCTCTGTTGTCTCTAGTTTTACATGAGAACCATTTTACATTTCAAGCCTCTTAGGCTATAGGGAACACCCACTGTTGCTTATGCTTTAAATAAGAAACATTCTTCTTTTCAAATGAGAAGCAAATTGCTCCTAAATACAAAAAATGTACAGGAGGAAAATGAATTGAAAATAGTTTCCAAAGCAATACTTTCAGTAATTTCATTTGTCTTCTTAAAGACATGAAAATAAGATAGCTTGTCAAAGAAAGCCTTCTGTTTCTGGAAAGGGAAACACAAAGAACACTACCACAGTAGAAAAAGGGCGCTTGGTGACAAAAACCATTATCAATTTTTCATGGTTGATTTATTAGTGGTTTCAGGGAGATAAATAATATTATTTTCTAATCCAAAGAGGTCTCACACCTGAGATTTGCAACATCATTTTTAAATTCAACATAGCTTTCTCTTCCTAGGATTTGTCTTAAAGACTGGGAGTCCCCAGTTTGATTTAATGAGATTTACACAAAGGGAGTTGTCAGTAACCACAGAAACAGGGCAGGGTTTTCCTAGTGATTGTGCTTGAATTGTATTCCAGAATGAAAAGAGCCTTTTTAATTATAGGGTTTTGGGGGTGAGGGGAGCAGGGTGTGGGAGAATGGGAGGGGCTGGGGGGAGAAATGGATGTAGTTTTTCATGGTGGCAGACTGAAAAGTCTTTTATCTATTTAAAAGGATAGCAGGTGGCCTCCACTAACAAGTCTTAACCCCAGGACCTGACTTAACCCTGGAGAAAATATTTTTTGTTTTCAACCCCATGTGTTTGTTTCACTTCTTTACACTATTTTTTTTTATTATTGAAGTATAGTTGATTTACAATATTGTGTTAGTTTCAGGTGTACAGCAAAGTTCCATATATTTTTTTCTCTATTATTTTCCATTATAGGTTATTACAAGATATTGAACATAGTTCCCTGTGCTATACAGTAAATCCTTGTTGATTATCTATTTTGTATGTGGTGGTGTGTATCTGTTAATCCCATACTCCTAATTTATTCCTCCCGGCCTCTTCACTTCTTTAAATTGCAAGCTCTTCAGATAGAGTTTAGCAGGCCTTGTGGAGTGGAGGAAAGTTCAGCTTAAGACAGTTCAGAAGGTTTCAGATACTTCTGCACAGCAGACTTCCCGGAGGTCTCAACTTAATTCTGGGGGCAGCCAGGTCCAGAATCAGCAGCTTGCGGGCAATGTGACCTGAGGGTCTCTGAAGCCTGAGACTGGGCCTTCCAGTTTAACAGAGGGGAGCTGGGAATTTTGACAGTGTTAGGTCATTGCAGCCCATCTGCATTTGTCTAGTTCAATTTCTCATCTCAAGCCTGAATTCATTCTAGCAAGTGGAAGTATTCTAGCAAGGATCACCATTTAGTTAATAAATGTGCGGCATAGGATTAAATCCCAACACAAAAGGTTAGGGCCCAGAAGCCGTCTCCACATGTGAGTCATGCTTGGAGGTCCAGGTCAGCTCAACATCCCCTTGGGTTCCTGTCTTCTCAGGATCCATCCCTCCTCTGCCATTCTTTTTATTTTTTTAATTAGGTTTATTGAGGTATAATTTATATACAGTTTAACTCTTGAAACATATGGAATAGAATTTCAGTGGATTAGCAAAATAGAAGTTTATTTCTCACTCTCATTGCAGCCTGTGCTGGTCAGATGGTTCTCCAAGCACTGACTGTGGGATTCTGGCTGTTCCCAGCTTGTGGTTCTGACATTTTGACAAAAAAAGATACCCAAATGGTGAATAAGCACATGAAAAAGTCCTCACCATCATGAGTCATCAGGGAAATGCAAATTAAAATCACAATAAGAGGGCTTCCCTGGTGGTGCAGTGGTTGAGAGTCCGCCTGCCGATGCAGGGGACACGGGTTCGTGCCCCGGTCCGGGAAGATCCTACATGCCATGGAGCGGCTGGGCCCGTGAGCCATGGCCGCTGAGCCTGCGCGTCCAGAGCCTGTGCTCCGTCCGCAACGGGAGAGGCCACAACAGTGAGAGGCCCGCGTACCGCAAAAAAAAAAAAAAAAAAAAATCACAGTAAGATACCATTTCCTTCCAGATAGCTAAACCTTAAAAGGCTTACAACATCAAATATGGGTGAGGCTGTGGAGCAACTGGAACGCCCTTACATTATTGAGAAAATGAATCATACACCTAATCTATGACCCAGCAATTCTGCTCCTAATTATCTATCCAAGGGAAAGGAGAACATATTTCTACAAAGATTTGCACAATAATGTTTATAACAGCTTTATTTATAACAGTCAAAACCTAGACACAGCCCAAATGTCTATCACCAGGAGAATGGATATCAGATCACCATCAGAGGGAGAAGCCTTGGATTTGCTGCCTCTGTCCCCTGTCATCAGAAAAGGAAAGTCTTTCCCAAAAACCTCCCAGCAGATTTCTCCTTACCTGTCACTGTCCTGAACTTCGTTAACAAGGCCAACCATACCTACAAGAGAGTTGGGAAAGTGATTAATTAGCTGGGTACATTGTCAAGTTCCCTGCCCCCCATCATTTGGTTCGTTAGCAAAGAGATGGGATGGATACTGAGAGGTACATTAAGGGTGTGTGTCACGCCTATTATTGGTCACCCTGCCTGGTGTGAGATGTTGCTAGTATTGTCAGGTATATGCCCATTTCTGTGATTCTGGCATTAGTTGCTTCCTCTGAACTTCCATATTAGCTGGGCAGTAAAAAGACACCCCAAAACATATGTGGTTCCATGGCTGAGGACCTTACACAGCTGTTCTACACAGTGTGTCATACAACTTGAAGATCCTAGTGGTGTCATGAGTCATACAGCTGAAAATAGAATTTAATCAGTCAAGAAATTTAATAGTATCCCAGAAATGAGATGCCTTGGATTTCCCCTATTTTGAGCTGACATTTATGAAGCACATTAACAATCAGATCTAAATATGCATTCTTTGTATATGTAAATAATCAATCTGAAAACTCCAAAGGTACCACTCAATATGTGTGTCACCTTGGGAATGACCTTGGGCCCGAGATACAGCAGCTACTTACAGGCCTGTTAGCTCAGTACTAGCAGGTGTTTTATTATCTGGGAATAATATCCACCATGAGGCTTGACCCTCCTCCTTCTCCACCAAGCTGATTTGTGACTGGACAAAATCCTTCTCTTTTTAGATTCCAAGTGAAACACATACCTTATAGCAAGACAAAACCCTTTATTCAATTCTTAACCATCACCAATAGGCACTCACAAAACCCTTTTCTTTAAGTCCTAAGAAATGGAAATTACTACTTGGCCATCCCACATAAACAATCTCTCTCCTTAACCTCTGTGACGTCACAGTCCTAATCTTCTCTATCTAGGAGTTTCTGTTTCTCCTCCTCCCCTAATCTTGCCTTCTCCAAGCTCAAAACTCAAATTCACTTGCCATCTAAGCCACTTATTGGTGACCTTGGGCAACTATTTGACTTCTCTGGGCCTCAGGGTCTTTATCGTAGAAGAAAGAAAGAAATGATATCCATATAGGATGGATGTAAAAAGTCATCGAAACGAAAGTCTTGGAGAGTAGCATGGCTCAGTCCTGCTTCACAGATATTACAACATGCATCACTGTTCTCGCCACTTAATTTTTTTTTTTAAATCAGTGTTTCCCATTGTTTTAAAATATAGTATATTAAATGAAAATGTGAGGTTTAGTAAGGCCAACTGATCAGGAAACAACTGTCATTGAAAAGATAGTTTATTACAGTTCCCCAGCGGTGGAGGAATGCGACGCCATGGTTGTGAGGACACATGGGGAGACTGCTGTAGGTCCGAAGGCAGAGGGAGGGGGCGGGACTGGGGGCTGGAGACTCTACAGTGGTTTCTCTGGGGAAGATCGAGCAAAGTAGGGTCAACAGGCTTAGGACTGGCTGGTTTGAATAATGTCGGAGGGTTGGGGGGGGGCATAGTGTGTGTCCTTGGTTGTCTGGCACCTACCCTGGGGTGGTTAGGGCAGGGAGATAGTGAGCCAGAGCGTGAGAGCCCAATAAAGGAGGTAGTTGGTGTGTGGGCTCTGGAATGGTTGGTTTATATTGGAAAAGTACACTCACAGATGAGTTGTTTATGCTCTAGAAATTGGCTAAACCTAGGACGGACAGTCCCTCCAGGGTCAGCAAGGACCCACGTGTCAAAGCATCAAAAGTACAGAAAATAAAAGGCGTGATTAATACACCCGAGTTTAGAATTGAGATTTTTTTAAAAAATAAATCTATTTATTTTTATTTTTGGCTGTGTTGGGTCTTCGTTGCTGTGCACGGGCTTTCTCTAGTTGTGGTGAGCGGGTGCTACTCTTCGTTGCGGTGCGTGGGCTTCTCATTGCGGTGGCTTCTCTTGTTGCGGAGCACGGGCTCTAGGCGCGCGGGCTTCAGCACTTGTGGCTCGCGGGCTCTAGAGCGCAGGCTCAGTAGTTGTGGTGCACGGGCTTAGTTGCCTCGCAGCATGTGGGATCTTCCCGGACCAGGGCTCGAACCCGTGTCGCCTGCATTGGCAGGTGGATTCTTAACCAGTGTGCCACCAGGGAAGCCCCTAGAAATTGGGATATTTCACATAAGAATTTGGGGTTGTGACTTCTCTGTATGAAATAAGAGGATCTTGTAAAGCTGGACCTGTGTCTGGGCGTGGCCACAGCGAGTGTCAGCTGAGCTGCTGCCTACTCAGGTGGGGCCTGAAAGCTCCAAATTGCCACAGTCCTCACCACTCCCTACTGCCTCAGCTTGTGTCACTCCTTAATGTTCCTGGCTCCTGGAGGCTTTTGAGTCTTAGGTCCCTTCCTGCAGAATGTGGATTTAAAGTGAGCCTATGGGGTGAGAATCATTGGAGGGGGTGAGCCACTGCAGAACTCACTTGTGCTCGCAGGGTTTGGTAGAAGTCATGGCCTGTGAATTCATGTTTGTCAATTCAGGTTTCCTGCCCTTTCCTGCTGTAGCATCTCTTTTATAAAATGTGATGATGTCGGCACCAGGGACAGATGTAGGCAGGTTTTGCCTTGTGCATTTTATGTTCCACCAGAGGAACCAGGGCTAATCAAAGGCTGAAATAAAGAGTATCTTTGCCTTGTTTTTAGTACCCTGCTATATTGGTCTTTTCAGTAGACATTCTATACCCTATTTCCTTAATTATGAAAAGGTTTTTGTCCGGGCCAAAGGTGTTACCCCATGAATGGTTCAAAGTAAATTTGAGTGCCCACTGGGTACCATGCTAGGTGCTTGAAATATATATAGTTTAGTTATTATGGTTAAAATATACATAGCAAAAAATTGACCATTTTAATGATTTTTACGTGTACAGTACAATGGCGTTAAGTACCTTCACAGTGTTGTGCAACCTTCACCACTATCCATTTCCAAAACTTCTTCATCAACCCAAACAAAAAGTCTGTACCTATTATACCATAACTGCCCATCCCTGCTGTCGCCCCAACCCCAGCCCCTAAGAGCCTCTATTCTACTTTCTGTCTCTGTGAATTTGCCTATTCTAGGTACCTTCTATAAATGGAATCATACAATATTTGTCCTTTTGTTACTGGCTTCTTTCACTTAGCCTAATGCTTTCTAGGTCCCTCCATACTGTAGCTTAGGTCAGAATGTCATTTCTTTTAAAGGCTGAATAATATTGCAAAGTAGGTTTATACCACGTTTTATTGGGCTGGCCAAAAAGTTCGTTCGGGTTTTTCCCTACAATCTTACGGGAAACTTGAATGAACTTTTTGGCCAATCCAATATGTATCCGTTCATCTATTAATGGACAGTTTCATCGTTTCCACCTTTTGGCTAATGTGAATAATGTTGCTATGAATATGGGTATACCATATCAGTTTGAGTTCCTGATTTCAATTATTGTGCATATATACCTAGCAGTGAAATTGCTGGGCCATATGGTAGTTTTATGTTTAACTCTTTAAGGAACTGCCATACCGTTTTCCACAGTTTCCTTTTTCTATTCCCACCAGCAGTGCACAAGGATTCCATTTCTCCACATCCTCATCAACACTTGTTGTTTTCTGTTTTTTTGATAATATTCATCCTTATAGGTGTGAAGTGGTATCTCACTGTGGTTTGTTTTTTTTTCTCACTGTGGTTTTGATTTGCATTTCCCTAATGTAGAAATATATAGATTACTCCTTAAAATAATTCTATGAGCTGCTATTCCCATTTTACAGACAAAGAAATATAGATTTATGGGGTCTCACAACCCTTAAGTGGGGGTGTCTGGTTTAATTCAAGTTGTGTTGGTCTAATTCCAGCGCTACTATTCTGATTCCCTATGTGCTTTGTAAAGTAATAGGTACTTTGACTTTCAATAAACATGAATTAAATTAAATATTGAATATAGCAATTTGACTGGGGTTCAGAAAAGTAATGCCTTAGCTCAATCCATTAGAATATTTTATAACCCAAAGCAGGTTCACTGTGTCATTCTTGCTTCTGCTGAATGTAGAGTATTTGAGCCAAAGGCTGTGCTTACTTTGAGAATGAATAAATCTAGGAAAATTTACTGCCAATTTGCTTTTTAATGAAAGTAAATGGAATATTGGGACGTCCCAGAAGTCTTCAACAAGACAAAGAATTTTGAAACATTGGTGTTTCCTCCATATTATTGGATACACAGCTAATAGCCTCATAACTGGATCCTGTGGAAGTTATTTTTTGACAAATGAAGATGTTTCCTTGGGTTAAACACAAGAGGCCTTTTTCCTAGGCAGAGAAATAGTCTCCATTCAAAAAGAAAATCAGGACTTCCCTGGTAGTCCAGTGGTTAAGACTCCATGCTTCCACTGCAGGGGACACATGTTCGATCCCTGGCTGGGGAAATAAGATCCCACATACCACGGGGCTCACCTCTCCGCCCCCCAAAAAAAGAAAAAGAAAATCTCCACTGTGGGTGTCTAAAATTCCCCTCACTAACATTAAGCAAAGCATTATAAAAGTAAAGTGTGCAAATATTATAGAAGGGTACAAATATCCTTCCTACCTCACCAACTCAATTCCCCAGAGACAACCACTGTTTCTTGGGTCACCTTTCATATAGCTTCTATGCAAATCAAGGGCCTGCACAGGAACACACACACACACACACACACACACACACACACACACACTCACACACTCTCACGGAACCATACTACCATAGTGTTCTACAATTTGCTTTTCGATTTTAACTCTATCATAACGTTTCTGTATTATTCTATCAAGAGTGTGGAGTATCCATAGCACGAATATAGCACAGTTTATTTAGCCATTCACATGTTTCTAGAATTTTAGGTTATCTTTACCTTTTTCAACTACAGACAATATGTACCCTTAAAGAGATGTCTGTTTACTCATACTAATATATGTCTGTGGTTATCATAAATATTTTGTTAAACTTTGTCTCCCAGTACATTCCTTTTAAACATCCTTTAGACTGGGTATGTCTTCAAATTCATTCCACAAGTATTGCTGAGTACCTACTGCATGCTAGGTAGGCCCTGAGCTCAGTGTTGGGGAACAACAGTAAGAAAATAGAAATAAAAGGGTACTATGCCATCATGGAGGAAACAAATAATTAATTGCAAAATAAATGTGATGTTATGATTGTGATAAGTGTTAACAGAGCTGACCAAGCCAGAGAGTTGAGGGAAAACTTCTCTGAAGAAGTTCTGACTGAGCTGAGACATTTTGTGAGTTAAATTGGCGAGAAAGCTGGGGGGTTAGGAAAAGCTTTCCAGGAAGAGGGAACTGTTTGTGCAAAGGCCCTGTGGCAGGAGGAAATACAAGCTATTAAAGGAACAGAAAGCAACATGGCTGAGTATAGGAAGCCATTTTCCTTGTGCTTGACAGAGCTGGAGGGTAGGTCAGGGCCAAATCTTGTAGGGTCTTCCAGGTAACCTTAAGGATTTTGGCCTTTATCCTAGGAGCAATGAGAACACCCAATGAGTATTAATGATCTCTTTGTTTGTGGGACAAAGAAGAGATTGGCAAGAAGGAAATGTGGATGATGGGGGCCTAACCAAAGGAGAAGAGAGATGGAGGTTTGGTCCAGGATGGGAACAGCGAAAAGAAATGGCTGATTCCAGTAACAACGTCAAACAGGTCTTGGGAAGGGAAAAAATTTAGCTGTCCCACGTTTCCGTCCATCTTCCTAGGGGAGGTGCTGTTGATGTCTCACCCATAACCCTCAGCACCTCAGAGGTCACCTGCAGGTTTGAGAGAGAGTTCCCTCTACACACAGAGGGCTTCTTACCTCAAGCACCTGTGTCTTCCTGCCTGAGGGCCTTCCTGGGCAGTAGATATGTGCTCGGCCAGCATGCACACAGTTGGAAATGCTGGGGAATTAAAGCCCCCAGGAGCAACCTTGAGTCAACACCTGCTGGAGCTGGTGGATAAATACCCCGGCTTCCTTTCCTTTCAGTGGGACAATTCTGAGTGTCCGCTACCATCTCACAGAGGGTACCCAACAGAATCAAACTCCAGCTGCCTAGGGGGGTAACCCATTCATTCACACGCGCCGTGTGCTTCTTTGCTTTCCCTGTCTCGCTTCCCTGTTGGCTCACAGGACTTCTTGGAATCACCTTCCAAAGAGACCACTAGCACCTGGGAGAACCCGTAACTAAGACCCTTGCCAATAAGCCACCCAAATAAATATAAACCTAAACAACTTTAATACTTGCTGTGCAAAGAGAGCTCAAAATGAGCTTTCCCTTAGCCTCTCGTCCTATACAGAGATTCTGGAGTTGCCAATGTTAGGATCTGGTAAAAGCTTGCACGGTGAGGGGATGGGAGGTTGAGAGGGAAGGAGGAGGCAGAGATGATATCTAGGTTTTGGATTTGCAAGTCGGAAGGATAGCGGTGTCATCCGCTAAGCATGGAAGGCTCAGTCCAGGGTCAAGATCATGAGTGTGCTATAGTGCTTGCAGAGCCTAACACCGTGCCCTTCTTCCATCACTGAATGTTTGCTGCTTGGTTAATCTATAGCCGGGACTGGCTATGTAATTTGTGGGACCCAGAGCAAGATGAAAATGCAGGACCTTGTTCAGAAGGTATTAAGAATTTCAAGATGGCAACTGTAGAGCATTAAACCAAGCATGGGACCCTCTGAGTGCTGGAACCCTATGCAATTAACTGCCCAGGTCACACACGAGTGGAGCTAGGGCTCTGGGCAGACAACAAGGGAGAGGATAAAGTCTGGTTCTCACAAAGCTTATAAGCTGTGGTGGTCAGAGAGATGTAAACAGGTGGTTATAAAAATTATCCTTGGGCTTCTTTGGTGGCGCAGTGGTTGAGAGTCCGCCTGCCGATGCAGGGGCCACGGGTTCGTGCCCCAGTCCGGCAAGATCCCACATGCCGCGGAGCGGCTGGGCCCGTGAGTCATGGCCGCTGGGTCTGCGCGTCCGGAGACTGTGCTCCGCAACAGGAGAGGCCACAACAGTGAGAGGCCCATGTACCACAAAAAAAAAAAAAAAAAAAAAAAAAATTAGCCTTATCTTTAAGAGCTCCATGCTCAAATATTTGCAGAGGGAATGATGTGATATCTGGGCTTTGCTTTAAAATAATCCTGGGGGAAGGGGGAAGTGGGTGGAGGGTATATTCAAAGCACAATTGCTATGAGTTAATTGTTGAGGCTGATGATGGCTACTTGGGGTTCAATATAATATTCTTTTTTTTTTTTTTTTTGCGGTACGCGGGCCTCATTTCTGTTCATTTCTGTTCTCTCTGGTATGAAACAACCCCCAAACTCAGCAGCTTAAAATAACAATTTATTACGCCTTCTGATTCTGTGGGTCACCTGGACCGTTCTGCTGCTTGGGCCTGGCTCCCTCACACAGCTGTTGGGTCAGAAGGGGCTGGACCATCTATGATGGCCCCTGGGCTGGCCTGGCTGGAATGGCTGAGGGGGGACCAGGTCCCTCTCTCCATGGGATCTTTCATCTCAGGTTTCTTCACAGCACTGGGGGCGGGGGGGAGACTCAGGGTTCTCAGAGGGCAAGAACCAGAGCTGCCAGGCTCAGAAGTCATACAATGTTACTTCCGGTGCATTCTTTGGTTAAAGCAAGTGATAAGGCTCCACCTCTTGATAGGGTGGCCTGCTGAGGTCTTGTAGCTGTGTTTAGTCTACATGTTTGGATGATGACATTGACATTATAGAACACTAGTTGCCTGCCCGGGCCTAAAATTACTGAGAGGCCTCCCGTACTCCACACCTGACCGGTGAGACTGTGGGGAAGTCACCCCAGCTCAGATGGGGCTGTCCTGACGTTGCTGACCTGCCATTGCAGCCCAGAAGGTCATTCCAGAAAGACCCATGATGGATGCATGGTAGCAAATTTTCACAATGTCTGGTTTGCTTTTTTCCTCAATGATTACGACAGACTGAATGTTTGTGTCCCTCCAAAATTCATATGTTGAAGCCTAACTCCCAGTGTGATAGTGTTTGGGGGTGGGGCCTTTGGGAGGTGATTAGGTCATGCGAGTGGAGCCCTCCCGAATGGGATTAGTGCCTTTAGAAGAAGAGACCCCTCTCTCTGCCATGTGAGGACACAAGGAGAAGGCAGCTGTCTTCAAGCCAGGTAGAGGGCTCTCACCAGGCACCGAGTCTGCTGGCACCTTGATCTTGGGCTTCTAGACTCCAGATCTGTGAGAAGTAAATGTTTGCTGTTTAAGCCACCTGTTCTACAATGTTTGTTACAGCAAACCAGGTTAAGACAATGATCATTTTAATTGACTTTGAAGAACAAGTCTATTGTTTGGATGCTTCTGTGTTTAGACCCTTGGAAAAAAGAAGGCTTACTATGGTTAGTGAGGCTCCTGTGTAGGGTCTCTATAAGGATCAGGGGGGTGGGGAATGAGCCTGGAGGAAGATTGTAGCTCCTCATTTTGTTGGGGACTCTCTCCCCTTCCCCTTGTGGTTCTAATGGGGACTGCTTCTCAAGGTACCTTGGAGGCCTGGTCTGCCTGGATTTCTCCAATAACTGCTAAGGGGAGAGAGTCCCTTTCAGTCTGTGGTGGAGGGGGTGGGGCAGTGATTAGCTGGGAAACGGGAGACCCAGAGCTCTGGTGCCCACAGCTGAGGCCTCTGCATGTAGACATTCAGCTCTGAACCAGTTTACGTGAATAGCCCATAGACACCCCCATTTAAGTGCTCAGCACGAGGGTCCTCGAAACCGAAGAAACTGGAGTCCAGCCTGCAGGCTTCGTCAGCACACTGTTTAAGTGCAAAGTTAATATCTTTATTTAATGTACTGTCCCTGAACTCCTTTCTCTCTCTGTCTCTTGCTGGCAGGAATTGCTATTGGGGACGTCTTTTTCCTGGGGAACCATCCACCACTGTTGACCGGTTCATGCCAGGAAGGGCTCTCTTTACAGGGTCCTCACCCACGCTGGGCCAGAGAGAGGGGTGCTACAGAGACATCAAAGCCAGCCCCTGAGCGCAGTTCCAGTGGAGATTTATTGAGGGTTTTATAAGGGGCCAGGTGCTCTACTAAGCACTGGTCCTTCAAAACTAATTGAAAATCCTGGAGGGATTCAAATCCACTGGAGGGAATGAACAGTGGCTACGATCCTCTCTACTCTCAAGGCGTTCAGACTTCTCTCACCTTAATAAAGATGAACATCACATGGTTTGGTGATGGTTTACCTGGGATGTTCCCTGATTTAGCACTGAAAATTCCACATCCTGGGTAACCCCTCAGTCCCAGGCAAATGGGGACAGTTGGGCACCCTACCCTAGAGAGCTGCCTACGCCAATGACACCTCGATTCTGAGATCCAGGGACAAAATGGAACTAGAAGGCTTCCTGCCGAGCTCAATTGATACTTCCCAAGGAAAAATGTTTCTTCAGTACTTGAGTTTATTTTTAGAGCCTTATGGCCACAAGGGTAAGTAAGTCTTTGCTCAGAATTGAGTTCACCTCCTCCCTGAGGCTCCAAAGAGATCTGAGGGGGCAGTAGGTGAAACTGACTTGTCTCCTCCAGCTGTTTCCAGGGCTCACATCCATGAGGTCCTTCCCTGGGGCAGAGCCAGGTTTTGTGGGGCCTGGAGGTTAAACCATTTGCAGACCTTCTCTAAGAAAAGAATAGATAGAGCCATGGGAACACGTCACTAGGGTCCCACTCAGGGTCCAGACAATCAAAGACACTCAAGCTTAAGCTTCAACACCTTCACAGTAAATCCTCTCTTCTTCCCCATGCTTTTTATTTTTTAGTATTTAAAAAAATTGAGGTCAAATTTACATGACATAAAATGAACCTTTTTTTTTTTTTTTTTTTTGCAGTACGTGGGCCTCTCACTGTTGTGGCCTTTCCCGTTGCGGAGCACAGGCTCTGGACGCACAGGCTCAGCGGCCATGGCTCACGGGCCCAGCCGCTCCGCAGCATGTGGGATCTTCCCGGACCAGGACACGAACCCGCGTCCCCTGATCGGCAGGCGGACTCTCAACCACTGCGCCACCAGGGAAGCCCAAATTTAACCCTTTTAAAGCATACAATTCAGTGGCATTTAGTGCATTTGCGGTGTTGCGCAACCACCAGGTTTATCAAGTTCCAAGATATTTCTATCATGCCAGAGGAAAACCCTGTAGCCGTTAAGCAGTTGCTCCCCGTCTCCCACTCCCTCTGGTTCCTGTCAACCACCATTCTGCTTTCTGTCTCTGTAGATTAACATATTCTGGACACGAAACATAAATGGAATCACAGAATACATAACCTTTCACGCCTGGCTTCCTTCACTTAGTATACCTTTTCAAGTTTCATCCATACTGTAACGTGTATCCGTACTTCATTCCTTTTTATGGGCAAATTATATTCTGTTGTATGGATATACCACAATTTGTTTATCCAGTCAACAGTGGATGGACATGTGGGGCATTTGGACCTTCCTTTTGGCTACTGTGAGTAATGCCTCTATGAACATTCATGTGCCAGTATTTGTTTGAGTCCCTTTTTTGAATTCTTTTGGGTCTTTATGAGGAGTGGAATTGCTGAGTCATATAATTCTATGTTTAACTTTTTAAGGAACTGCCACAGTGTTTTCCACAATGGCTACACTATTTTATATTCCCACCAGAAAAGTGTGAGGGCTGCAATTTCTTCATATCCTCACCAACACTTATTTAATTTCCATTAAAAAAAAATTATAGTTATCCTAGTGGGTATAAAGTGATGTCTCACTGTGGTTTCCCTCATGCTTTTTTTTGCTTTCCATTCAGTTTGACATTTTTCTGACTTTCAATAACATCTTGAATACAACCGTTTATGTAAAAACCTTTTTTTTCCTGATAAGTAATAGTCAATAACAAAGAATTTGGGCTTCCCTGGTGGCGCAGTGGTTAAGAATCCGCCTGCCAATGCAGGGGACACGGGTTCGAGCCCTGGTCCGGGAAGATGCCACAGAGCAACTAAGCCCATGTGCTACAACTACTGAGCCTGTGCTCTAGAGCCTGTGCTCTGCAACAAGAGAAGCCACTGCAATGAGAAGCCCGCGCACTGCAATGAAGAGTGGCCCCTGCTCTTCGCAACTAGAGAAAGCCTACACGCAGAAACAAAGACCCAATGCAGCCAAAAATAAATTTTAAAAAAATTTAATTAAAAAAAATAATAACAAAGAATTTACTTGGGTTCATGTCTACTCAGAGCAGTGCTATCAGCCCCCAAACATCTAAATAATAGGATATGAACTTGGGCCGATGGAAGGTCTGTCTTCTCAGGGGTAAACTAGGAGATGGGAATTGTGGACGCCTTGAGGATGTGGACTGGACTGCTGGAAAGATGCTGAGCTGGAAGTTGACATGCTTGGGCCTCCATCTTCTCTCTGACACTGAGAGAATTATTTAGTCCCTGTTTGCTAAGGTTGCCAAAATACCACTGACTGGGTGGCTGAAATAACAGAAATGAATTTTCTCTCAGTTCTGGAGGATGGAACTCTAAGATCACGGTGCTGGCAGGTTTGGTTTCTCCTGAGGCCTCTCTCCTTAGCTTGCAGGTGGTCACCTTCTCTCTGTGCCTTCACATGGCCTGTCCTCTGTGTGCATGCTTTCCCGGTATCTCCTACTCTTCTTGTAAGGACACCAGTCATAATGGTTGTGTCCCACCCAGATGACCTTATTTAGCCTTAATTATCTCTTCGAAGCTCCTGTCTCTAAATACAGTCACATTGAGAGTTAGGGCTTCAACATATGAGTTTACGGGGGACACAGTTCAGACCCTCTGAACTTTGATCTTATCATTATTGCAAAGAAAATTGAAATCAACTTGAGAAGTCTATAGGAAACTAAAAAGTAACATCTCAGCCCTCTACCATGCCATTAATTGGATCGGTGAGTAAGACCAGATGGTGAGATATGACAAAAAAGCTGTGTCCTCAGGGCCAGGAGAGGATGGCTTTCTGCTTGGAGTTTACCACCAAAGTCCTTTTATTTCACTGGCCCAGGAGTTTATTATGAGGATCAAAAAAGAAAATACAGGGGACTTCCCTGGTGATCCAGTGGGTAAGACTCAGCACTCCCAATGCAGGGGGGCAAGGTTTGATTCCTGGCTGGGAAACTAGATCCCATATGCATGCCACAAATAAGGGTCCGCATGCTGAAACTAAAAAAAAAGAAAAAAAAATTATTTTGGCACAGCCAAAATAAATAAATAAATAAAAATAAATAGATAAGCAAATAAGAAAATACATTTGAAAATGGTTTCAATTATAAAGCACTAAAAGAAGCAAGCCATTATTATTACTCTCTTTCTTGTTCATAGGATGCAATCTCAGCTATGTAGTTATCAATTTTGTCACTAAAGGCCACCTCCTTGAGTGCTTCACTTAGAGCATTTGCCACTGAATTAGTAATGATTTGGCCTAGCTGTGAGTGACAGAAAACCCCAATAACAGCTACTTAACAAGATATACCAATTGAAGGAGTAAGCAATCTGCTCTAAGAAGTCTTCAGGGACCAACCGTTATGTCCAACACGGTGGCACTAGCGTTCCAAACACCAGGATGCAAGAAGGGATGATAAAGAAGAAAAGGATTGTGGGTCACATAACCTCTGCACCCGTCCATCCCATCGGCCAGAACTTCGTCACAGGGCCACACTGGGCAGCAAGGGAGGTCAGCAAATGTAATCTTTACTTTTTTTGTGTGTGTGGGTGGTCATGTCCTTTGATAAAATTTTTAGTACTAGGAAAGATGAGAAAAGCAGATATTGCAGAAAACTCGGAGTCTCTGTCTTATAATGTGCTCCTCCAATTCTCTGGACTTCGGCAGTTATAAAAATCAATCAAAAAGGAGCTGTTAAATAAGCCAAGACACGTAGTAGGTAATACTTTGGTGGGTGTGGTTTCATATTAAAACACTGATTTGGGGCTTCCCTGGTGGCGCGGTGGTTGAGGGTCCGCCTGCTGATGCAGGGGACACGGGTTCGTGCCCCGGTCCGGGAAGATCCCACATGCTGCGGAGCGGCTGGGCCCGTGAGCCATGGCCGCTGAGCCTGCGCGTCCGGAGCCTGTGCTCCGCAACGGGAGAGGCCACAGCAGTGAGAGGCCCGCGTACCGCAAAAACAAAACAAAACAAAAACAAAAAAACCCACTGATTTTAATAACTTGCTTCAGAGTCCACAGGCTCTGAGGTGAGCTGAAACAGATAAACTATGAAAATAGTACTATGACACCATAAAAAAAAAGGAGTTTTGGAAGGCATTGATTCAGTTCTGCAGGAAGCCTCCTAAATCAATTCCTCCCTGAATCAAGTCAGGGTGCCAGTGTTTTAAAATTTGTGCCTGTTTCTCCAAAAAAGATATACAGACTGCCAACAAACACATGAAAAGATGCTCAACATCACTAATCATTAGAGAAATGCAAATCAAAACCACAATGAGGTATCACCTCACACAGGTCAGAATGGCCATCATCAAAAAATCTACAAACAATAAATGCTGGAGAGGGTGTGGAGAAAAGGGAACCCTCTTGCACTGTTGGTGGGAATGTAAATTGATACAGCCACTATGGAGAACAGTATGGAGGTTCCTCACAAAACTAAAAATAGGACCACCATATGACCCAGCAATCCCACTACTGGGCATATACCCTGAGAAAACCATAATTCAAAAAGACACATCACCCCAATATTCACTGCAGCACTATTTACAATAGCCAGGTCACGGAAGCAACCTAAGTGTCCACCGACAGATGAATGGATAAAGAAGATGTGACATATATACAATGGAATATTACTCAGCCATAAAAAAGAAACGAAATTGAGTTACTTGTAGTGAGGTGGATGGACCTAGAGTCTGTCATACAGAGTGAAGTAAGTCAGAAAGAGAAAAACAAATACCGTATGCTAACACATATATATGGAATGTAAAAAAAAAAAAAAAAAAAAGGTTCTGAAGAGCCATGGGGCAGGACAGGAATAAAGATGCAGACATAGAGAATGGACTTGAGGACACGGGGAGGGGGAAGGGTAAGCTGGGACGAAGTGAGAGAGTGGCATGGACATATATACACTACCAAATGTAAAACAGATAGCTAGTGGGAAGCAGCCACATGGCACAGGGAGATCAGCTTGGTGCTTTGTGACCACCTAGAGGGGTGGGATAGGGAGGGTGGGAGGGAGGGAGACGCAAGAGGGAGGGGATATGGGGACATATGTATACATATAGCTGATTCACTTTGTTATAAAGCAGAAACTAACACACCATTGTAAAGCAATTATACTCTAATAAAGATGTTAAAAAAATTTTTTAATAAATAAAGTAAAACTAAAATTTGTGCCTGCAGAATTTTAATTTATGGAAGTAACTGAGTGATCACAGGGAGAGGCCAATGCCATTGAAAGATTTTTATTACTTACATTTCCTAAGAGAAGAGGGCATGCCATGTAAGGCCACAGGGGAAGCACCAGATTTTGGTCAGAAGAAGGGGAAAGCTGAGGCCAGTGTCTTCACGGTGTTTTCTGTGGAAAAGGCATGGCAGGGCAGAGTATACAGCTTAGGAATGGCTACTCTGAATAATTCTAACGGGCTTTGGGCTATAAAGGAGGTTTTTAGTTGCCTGGTACCTGGCCCTGGGATGACTTAGGGGATATATTGACTTGATGTGTGAGAGTTAGATAAAGAGGTCACTGGGGTTATGGACTTGAGATTGTTTGGTTTGCACATGAAAAGTGCTCTCCTAAGTAGGTTGTTACTATCTTTAGGACTTAGCTTGCCCTGGTAAGTGCAGTCTCTCCCTGAATCTCTAAGGCCCCTCCAAGATGTCAAAACATCATAAGATACAAAAAAATTAAAAACATGATTAACACGGAGCTAGAACAGATAGAATTTCCATCACCAGGAATAGTGCTTCGCCATCAAACAACAAAGATTAGGGGCTGCCCTGTCTGCAACGGTGATTTGCAAGATTTCTTCCAGTCAGGAGACAGCATCATATGATTTTAAGGGAGCAGGTGTTGGAATCAGGCCCACGTTTAATTCTGCTTGTAGCCATGTGACTTGGAGAACTTGAAATACGGTCTCTAAAGCTCAATCACTTTATGTACAGAATGAGTAGAATAATATCTACATAGAGCTGTAGTTAGAATTAAGTGAGATCATGTGTATGAAGTCTTAGCTCAGTATCTGGTTGATAATAAGTGGCCAATGTTCCTTAGCTGTGTTAAAAGAGAAACTGAGGCATATTAAAAATTTTAAGAGTTTATTTGAGCAAAAATTGCTTCAAATAGGGCAATGCCAAATTAGAAGTGGTTAGGAGGACTCTACTGACAGGAGCTTGGGGAGACTTTTATAGAGAAAAGGTGGAAGCAAAGCAAGGAAATGATTGATTGGCTACAGCTTAAAGCCAAGTTGGCTGTTTGTAACTTGTTGTCCTTAGATTTCAGTTTCGTAACCTTGAGGCATTTACAGGCTTAGCGTTTGGTTTGCTGACACAGGTGCCATGGCCTTAGAGCCACCTCCGTCTAATGGGCTTTTTGTTAAAGTAAACAGTTGTTATTGTTGACATTATTATTAGCAACAGTTTGTTTACACAATACTCTAGAAGTACATGAAAAAATAAGTTGTTTATTTATTCAGCACGTACTCTGTGGTAGTCACTATTCTAGGCCCCCGAAATATCTAAGTGACCAAGCAGGTTCCTGCTGGCCTGGAGTTCACATTCTAGTGGGGGACACACCATAAACACGTGGGTGAGGAAAATGCAAGCAGGACATAGGAGAACGGTCATGGGAAAAGCTCTTATTTTCTCGCTGTGTGACAGGCACTGTGCTAAAGTCTTTCCATTCATTATCCTGTTTAACCCCCAGAACAACCCTATGAGGCATGTTATTATATCCCCATTTTATAGATGAGGAAACACTCAGAGAAATTATGGTGCCAGTAAAGGCAGAAACAAGACTCTAACTTCTTCGTGGGTATGTTGTGCTGCCTGCCTTTTAAAAAAAAAGATATTTATCTATTTTATTTATTTATTTGGTTGCACTGGGTCTTAGTTGTGGCATGCGAACTCTCAGCTGCAGCATGCATGTGGGATCTAGTTCCCTGACCAGGGGCTGAATCCAGGCCCCCTGCATTGGGCGTGCAGAGACTTAACCACTGTACCACCAGGGAAGTCCCTGCCTGCCTTTTTTTCTGTTGTGTTTTTTTGTTTGTTTGTTTTTGTGTGGGTTTTTGTTTGTTTGTTTGTTTTCGCTGTCATGTTAAAATACAGCCTCCAGCTGATAGGAGTAAAATCGTATAGATCAAGGAATCTTCAAAACACAGCTCTTTGTAGTAATTTAGTGTGCTCACTCTCTTAAACAAAGAATATTCCTGAAAGTACACTGTATCTAAATTAAGCCTGTTCTGGGAAAACGACTTCATCAGCTTCTTGTGTCCATGAAGTGAAAAGCGCCAAGTCAGCCTACGCTAATGACTGGTTTAATCAGAGGTCTGTTTAGTTTATATTTCTCCTGAGCTGAGGTTCTTTGGCAGAGGACTTGGGAAATCTCATACCTCACGGGATGGGAACTTTTAAGCTAGGAGCTGGCAAATGTAAAGAATCATAACTAACCACTGAGAGTTTAGGAGAATACATCCAGAGACTTTCATAATGCTACAAATGTGCATACCTCCACTCCGGCAAAACATTTCCCCATAAAATGTAATTATGCATCGGATGGTGTACCATTTAACAACATGGTGGACGAGGCCATGCCACGTGTAATCTGATCCTTCACTGAATTTTACTTTATTGCTTAACCCAATTTCCCCCTACCTTTTATTTTTCACTAAGAATCATTACTTTCTTAAACATCCCCAATTTCTCTTCACTTCCAGGACAAGCACTTGGCTTTTTTTTTTTTTTTTCAGGGCTATGAGCATTTAATCTCTGTACATGAGAGATGGTACATCCAATTACAAGTGGGAGCTACCAATACTGACTGAGCCCTAGATGCTGGGAGGCTCCTTTACCAGCCACAGACGCACACACCCACCCTCACTCAGCAAGTTTCAATCAAATCTGTGACTCAGCAAAGTTAGGGAGAACTACATGACGTTTACATTTGAGCCACCAATAAAAAGTTGACACTATTAATGCCACAGTGCTGAGGACACAATAAGTTAATCATCTTTTGCTGCGTAAGAAATGACTCAAAATGTAGTAACTTAAAACAAAACCAAAGTCATTTATTATCTCTCTTGGTTTCTGTGGGTTAGGAACTCATACAGGGCACAGCAGGGATAATCTCTGTTCCACAATGTCTGGGTCTCAGCTGGAAGACTTGAAAGTCTATGGGCTTAAATCATCTTTTGCCTTGTTTGCTCCCATGTGTGGGAGTTCACCATGATGCTGACTGTTGGCTGGGGGGCGAGGGTTGTTGGTCAGAACATCCACACATGGTCTCTCCATGTAGCCTGGGCTTCCTCACAAAATGGTGGTTGGGTTCTAAGGGCAAACATTTTGTGTGTGTGTGTGTGTGTGAGAGAGAGAGAGAGAGAGAGAGAGAGAGAGGGAGAGAGAGAGAGAGACAGGGAGGGAGAGAGCTCCATGCTGGATGCTGTAACTTTCTACTACCTGGGCTCCAAAGTCACATAGCAACACTTCTGCTGTGCTCTACTGTTAGGGCAGTTACCACCAGATACAACGGGTGGGGGAACCTGTTTCCTCTCAGTGGAAGGGGTGTCCGTCCATCATAGAAAGATCATGTGACATGGGATAAATATGTAGGTCTTTGGAAAATATAATCTGCCACAGATGGAACTCAACAAATGCTAATTGGGAATTCCCTGGCAGTCCAGTGGTTAGGACTCAGCACTTTCACTGCCATGGCCTGGGTTCAATTCCTGGCTGGGGAATTAAGATCCTGCAAGCCTCATGGCACAGTCAAAACAAACAAACAAACGAAAATACTTATTGAGTAAATACCTTCTCTCAAAGAAGTTGCAATCTGCTGAAATAAAACAGAATCATAGAACACTTTTGCTAAATTGCACCTGAGATCAGCTGGTTATATGATTCTTAGCTGTTCTTTGTATATCACCAGTGGTGTCCAGAGGTAGTCTAGATAGGTCATGGGACTTTTCTGACACATAATAATAAGCATTTGTATCCCCTGGATACTGTGCTTGGGCAAGTAGGCTTAGTTTCAAGTCCCAGCTCGATTTCTCACTACTTGTGTGATCTTGGCTAATCTCGCCAGACTCCTGTTTCTTCATAAAATCGCGTGATTGACCCAGTCAAGAAAAATTATCCAAACACTTTGAAATAAGGTAAAAGGATGACTGCGTGTCCTTTTAAAATCATATGGGAGCATTGACTAGCCCAAGGCCCATCCAAAGTTTGTTTAATTCCCTAGGAGATGTACTTTTGTTTTTCTTTCTATATACTCATGACTAAGACCCAGATTCCCTGAATTTACATGTTACCTTGTAGATTTCCAAGACTACTGAAGATAACTCCAAAGGTTATAGTTTTATGGCCTTATAGGACATTAACCAGTTTCGTCTGCAATTTATAAAACTTATTTTAGGATCCCTTTCCTATGACTACACAGACCTCCATTCATTTAATTCTTTTGAATCAGCTTTACCACCCTCCTGGCACCCTCATTTGTTACGTAAATAATTGACAAGTATTCATTCTATATTTGTCTGACAGTCAGGTGTTTAACTCTTTGAAAATTATTCTTTGATAGCCCAAAGTTCTAGGCACCATAGAAAAAAAAGTAATAGTGTCATGGCAGTTCACTAGAGAAAGAGATCTGAAGAGGTTCAGGAAGACTTTCTAGAAAATGTTTTTTATAGGAAGACTTTCAAGAAAAGATCTTGATAGATGTGTACAGTTATAGAACAGAGGGAGGGCCTCTGCACAGAAGGGCCAAATAAGTGGGGAAGTCAACTGAACAAACCAGAAAGCCACAGTCTGGAGAGGGTAATAAAATAAAATTTTGAAGCTAACCACATGAAAGGCTATCGATAACTCAGTACTTCACCCATTGTAAATTATGAAGATGGAAACCATCCGTTGTTACAGGTTTAAATTGTATTCGTTTTTGTTTGGCTTTTTTTTTTTTTCTCACCATCGCGGCCTCTCCCTTTGCGGAGCACAGGCTCCGGACGCGCAGGCTCAGCGGCCATGGCTCACGGGCCCAGCCGCTCCGCGGCATGTGGGATCTTCCCGGACCGGGGCACGAACCCGTGTCCCCCGCATCGGCAGGCGGAGCCCCAACCACTGCGCCACCAGGGAAGCCCTGGCTCTTCTTTTTGTTTTGCTTTTTCAGTGTGGAGGAAGTAGAAATATTGTTGCTTCAGTGTACAGTTGTTTTGTTCTGTCTGCACAAGCCTGCCTGGGTGGCCTTTCATGGGGTTAGTTTAGAAAGGAAATGATATAGTGCTCTTGGTCATAAAGTTTTAATTTTTTTCCCTGGGCTCTGCAGAGCAATCCAGTAACAAAAGCCCTTGTCAATGCAGGGGGTTCGGCTTACCAGCTAGATTTGCAACATATGTAAAAAAGAAGTTATTTGCTGGCTTTGAAATTTGTCTTTAGAACTCATGAATTTTTTTATTCTGTAAGTTAAAGAATGATTAAGTGCAAAAGTTGGAACCAGCCAAACTAATCCATCGCAGAAAGCCATGGAAAAGGGAGCATGTTTAGAAATAGTGTTTAATATCACCTCCTTTTTTACCCTTGTTACTTGTGCCGTTGGCATCTCTACTCTCAGACACTGCTTTTTTCTTTCTTCAAATTGTAGTAAGCTATACATAACATTGACTATTTTAACCATTTTGAAGCTGTACGCAGTCAGTGACAGTAAGTACATTCACACCGTTGTATAACTATCACCGCCCTCTATCTCCAGAACTCTTTTCACCTTGCAAAACTGAAACTCTGTACCCATTAAACAACTCCCCATTCCCCCTCCTCCTAGAGCCTGGCAGCCATCATTCTACTTTCTGTCTCTATGAATCTGACTACTTTATGTACTTCATGTAAGTGGAATTGTACAATATTTGCCCTTTTGTGACTGACTTATTTCATCTAGTATAATTTCCTCAAGGTTCATCCAGGTTCTGGCATGTGTCAGAATTTCCTTTCTTTCAAAGGCTTTTCTAGTGTATGCATATAGCGCACTGTGTTTATCCATTCATCCATCAATGGAGCTTTGAGTTGCTTCCAGCTTTTTAGCGGTTGTGAATACTGCTGCTGTGAATATTGGTGCACCGATATGGCACACAGCTTTTTAAACGCTCACTTTTTAAAAAATGATAGGCATTGTCCAGGAGACTGAAACATGTCCAATACCCCCTCAGTCTCATTAGGGACTTTTTTGAAAACCTTTTGTCCAGTCCTAATTGTAATCAGCCTTCTACCTATTTTCATGAAGAGCAAAGTCATAAACTGTGATGATAGCATCTCAATGTAGCCTTTCTGTTTACCCCAGATCAAATATTCATGGGCATCAATTACTGGGTTTTTGGTGGGAGCTACTGAAGTCCTTCTGGCATATTTCCTAACTACCCACACCCTTTTCTGGGATCAGACCCAGCTGTGCCTGACCACAGGAGGGGGACAGGTGATGAAGCCAAACCAATCAGGTTATTTTTCCTGGGAATTTGAAAATACTATCTGACGATAAGATCTTCAACAGAAGCTCATTATGAGCCTCTGCCACTATGCTTCCAGATCTGTCCTGGTTCCTGCTTTCATTGCTGTGAGCTGCCCAGCATCACTCAAAGAACCCCCTCCTTCTTGCCTTATGAGTTCCTGGGCCACTTTCTATTGCTTTCTATCAGAGAACTTCAACTGATAAACTATTCAAAGACTGATGCTTGAATTTCTTCGAGAAATACAGGAATACCATAAAACTCATTTGACAGGAAAATGACCCCTTTTATTATGGTCCATTTGTCTCAGCAGGTCCTGAGAGCTACTTTTAAAACATGTCATAACAGAAAGAAAATCTGTCTCCAGGACTTCCCTGGTGGCACAGTGGTTAAGAATCTGCCTGCCAATCCAGGGGACATGGGTTCGAGCCCTGGTCCAGGAAGATCCCACATGCCGTGGAGCAACTAAGCCCGTGCGCCACAACTACTGAGCCTGTGCTCTAGAGTCCGCGAGCCACAACTGCTGGCCCACGTGCCACAACTACTGAAACCCGTGCACCTAGAGCCCCTGCTCTGCAAAAAGAGAAGCCCGCGCACCACAAGGAAGAGTAGCCCCTGCCCGCGCAACTAGAGAAAGCCCACACGCAGCAACGAAGACCCAGCACAGCCAAAAATAAATAAATTAAATAAATAAATTTATTTTTTTAAAAAAGAAAATCTGTCTCTGTTTCCCTCTGTATCTCCATGTCTCTGTCTTTGTCTCTGACTCTGTGTTTGACTGTCTGTCTTTCTCTCTCAGAGGAGGAGGAGAAAGGAGGAGTAAAGAAGGAAGCAGAAGAGATGAACGTTACAGAGCAGAAACTTCAATTGTATAAAAACGTGGAAACTTCCAGAATGGCGTCTGTTTCTTGCTCGTGGAATGCACACCTTTGTACGAGAAGAGACTGTTTCTAATTCAGTGCTTGATTTACTGCCTCCAGCTTCTGGAGTATCCTCAAAGTAAAGATTCCCTTCGGTTGGAAAGTTATTCCCATCAGGGTGAGAACAATTGTGTCTGCATTTTCCATTATTTGCTTTTGTGTTTTCTTATATGACAGAATTCCTCCTGAGTCAGAAATTCTCCAAGCGCTCGAAAGACTTCTCTCATTTGAGCTGTAGCTCCGTCTGTGGGCTCTTTCTTCTAAAGAACCACTTCTGGTTGCTCTTCTACAAAGCATTTTAAAAAGCGGTGTTGGTCTCTTTTTTTCTGAACCACATCAAAGAGCACATATTGTTTCCTTTCTGAGAACAGAACTCTTTAATGACAAGAAAGAACAAGAGACGGAGCGGCCAACCATCCCTATCAGAAAAGATACTGGTTACCCTAACTGTGACAGAGGATCCTCTTCTCCAATTCGTAGTCACTTTTTGAAATGTAAGCCCAAGTATAGTAATTATGTCCTGGCATATATGTCTTTTTTTTTTTTTTTTTTTTTTTGCGGTACGCGGGCCTCTCACTGTTGTGGCCTCTCCCGTTGCGGAGCACAGGCTCCGGACGCGCAGGCTCAGCGGCCATGGCTCACGGGCCCAGCCGCTCCGCGGCATGTGGGATCTTCCCAGACCGGGGCACGAACCCGTGTCCCCTGCATCGGCAGGCGGACTCTCAACCACTGCGCCACCAGGGAAGCTGGCATATATGTCTTTAAAATGCAATCACACTTTTCCACTTTAAACACTCTTTGTCAACCTGAATTAAAAATTAATCCTCACAGGGCAGTTTAGTAACACCTATCAAGTATTCAACATGAAATATTTAGCAAAATCACAAAGATTCTTGTTCTTTGATTCAGAAATGTCACTTGTAGGACTTTGTACTACATATGTCTATACATAATATATAGCTTATGTGTTTGCATATGTGCAAAATGACAGATATAAAAGGTCATTTGTTGCAGCACTATCTTTTTTTTTTTTTATTTATTTAACATGACAGCATTTCTTGGGTAGCACTGTTTTAAGAACAAAATATTGGAACCTACCTGAGGCTCAAATATGGCCTTCATGTTCCATCTATCCAGTGGAAAACTATGCAGCTGTTTTTTAAAAAGGGCATTCTCATACATTGGTATGGAAGGACCTTTGAAATATTGTGAGGTAAAAAAAAAAGCAGGCTGGGCTTCCCTGGTGGCGCAGTGGTTGAGAGTCCGCCTGCCGATGCAGGGGACACAGGTTCGTGCCCCGGTCTGGGAGGATCCCACATGCCGCGGAGCGGCTGGGCCTGTGAGCCATGGGCGCTGAGCCTGCGTGTCCGGAGCCTGTGCTCCGCAACGGGAGAGGCCACAGCAGTGAGAGGCCCGCGTACAGGAAAAAAAAAAAAAAAAAAAAAGCAGGCTGCAGAGCAAAGCATATGCCATGGTTCTTGACTCCTCTGGACGCACAGTGGAATCACCTGAGGAATGTTTTAAATGCTGATGGCTGGGTCTCCCCCCGGAGAGTCTGATTTACGTGTTCTGGAAGGTTCCCCCGAATAATTCCACTGTATAGCCAAGGTGAAGAGAAGCTGATCTGTAATATGCTTCCATTTGCTTAAAGAAAAAGAAAAAAAATACGGATTTGCTTTTATAAGCTAAAACTATCTCTAGAAGGATACCCAAGAAAGTAGTGTTCATGGCTACACCAAGGGTGGGAACTGGGTATAACTTTTCATCTGTATACTTTTCAACCATTTGGATTTCTTTTTTTTTTTTAATAACTATTTACTTATTTATTTTTGGCTGTGTTGGGTCTTTGTTGCTGCGCATGGGCTTTCTCTTGTTGCAGCAAGCGGGGGCTACTCTTCGTTGCGGTGCGCGGGCTTCTCATTGCGGTGGCTTCTCTTGTTGCAGAGCAGGGGCTCTAGGCGCGCGGGCTTCAGTAGTTGTGGCGCACGGGCTTAGTTGCTCCGCGTCATGTGAGATCTTCCCGGACCACGGCTTGAACCCATGTCCCCTGTATTGGCAGGCGGATTCTTAACCACTGCGCCACCAGGGAAGCCCACAATGTTCCTCCTCTTAAGAAGATGAGTCAGGCTGGGGAGAAAGAAATTTTAACCAATCATAACCATAATTCAAAGTGATGAGGGCTCCAACGGAGATATGCACAGCATATTTTGCTTTGTTAAATATTTGCAATTCTCCTGCACCTCATGAAGACGTAAAAGTAGGAAAATTCATGGATAGGGATTTTCAAGTTTACTGACACCACGTGTTTTCCTACTCGGGACAAGTACCAAGGGGGTTGGTATGTATGGGAGGGGCCATGCCCATAACAGGCAAGAAGCATGGGTGTTATTTCTGCCTCAGAATATCTCCCCAATTCATCAATTGGCCTCTCAATGCTGACAGGATCTCCATGTTCATAAGTATGAATTAGATTAAGTTTATCACTGACTCCAACACAATTTCCTCTTCTCTCCTTTTTTCTGGGAATTCCAAATTCAGATGATTACTCCATAATGCATTCTCAACAATTCATTTCTATTTAGCTACCAGTTACTGAGTGTCTTTTTATTTGAGGCACTGTGCTGGACACTGGGAGAGGAAACTAAATAGGACATTGTCTTGTAGCAGGAGAGACGGGCAGTTAAGCACAATTCAATGTGCTGAATACGACACTCTAATTGTTCATTCTGCCCACATCCTCCTTCTGAGAAAACAGGCAGTTCTTAAAGCAGAGTTCATCCAAGGCACCAACAAACATGTCAGATGTCCTGAGGAGGGAGTGATTACTTTAGGGTAGAGAGTGAGTTTGGGGTAGAGGTCAGTGTGGGATCAACCAAGGTGGTATTTGAATTTGGGTTGAGGAGTGTGCAATTTCATAAAGACATGCTACAAAGAGTGAAAAATATTTGTGAGAACTCGAAAGTATGCCTGTACAGGGAGTACTGGAGTCATGGTAAATGACTATTGAATATCATGTAAGGTTTGGGGGACAGAGAGCTGGAGATGAGGTAAGCCGGAAAAATAGGTTGGGGCCAGATCGTGAGGTAAATTTGGACGTATTCTATTGCAGTGAGGAGTCATCAATGCTTCATAGGCTCCAGACGACCTTATAGATACACTCTTCCCTCGGTATGGGGGTGGGGGGGGGTACCAGGACCGGTGGCAGATACTCAAATCCGCGGATGCTCAAGTCCTGCTGTCGGCCTTCCTTCCGTATCCTCAGTTCGTATTAGCGGTTCCAACCCGCAGATTCAACCAACCGCGGATCTACTAGGTTTACAGTCCCAGGTTGGTTGAATCTGCAGACATCGAACCCACGGCTACCGAGTGCCAACTGTATGTTGTTTTTTTTTTTTGCGGTACGCGGGCCTCTCTCTGTTGTGGCCTCTCCCGTTGCGGAGCACAGGCTCCGGACGCGCAGACTCAGCGGCCATGGCTCACGGGCCCAGCCGCTCCGCGGCATGTGGGATCTTCCCGGACCGGGGCTTGAACCCGTGTCCCCTGCATCGGCAGGCGGACTCCCAACCACTGCGCCACCAGGGAAGCCCGCGACTGTATGTTTTTGAAAGAAAAGTCTAGTCTCAGTAAGAAGAAAGGAATGTAGTTTGTAGCTGTGAGGTACAAGGAGGCAAGATTAAAGGCTGGACGACCTGATGAGCTATTGTAGTAGTTTTGAGGGCCTGGCCTGGAGTTTCATAAATGGGAAGAGATCAAGATAATCAACTGGACCTCGGGGAACTGTAAGGGACCAGTGTTCACTTTTGTGGCGTTGTGATGACCGACCACAAAGACGACGGAGCTGGGGCGCACTGCAGAAGTAAGCTTGAGGGGGAAAGTCATTATCTTGGTTTTGATCGTGTTGAGTCTGAAATGTTTGTGAAACACCCAGGAGAGGGCTGTTAAGTATATGAGTGTACAGAGCGGCATGGACGACCCCCTCTTTCTAAGCAGCCTGTTAAGTCTTACATTATACCCAATTGGAACGCACTTGCTTCTCTGCTTTCTCCGCTCACAGTAGATTTCAAAAATAAAACAACAAATTTGAAAGGAAATGCTGACCTGATGGAAGCAGGAAACTAGGGAGGAGACAGAGGAAAACTGGAAAAACACAAAAGCAATAGACAGCCAAGTTAGGTGACTACATTTAGTAACTTATTGAACCAATTTGGGGCTGGTAACTTTACAGGTCTGGCTGCACTTCATTCTAGATGATGATGTCGACCCTCAGGAGATGTTTAGGTTATGACTGGTATGCTCTGTTTAAGAAAACAGGGCTGTGTGTCAATATGGTGGAGAAAGTTTCCATTAAGAACAAATATGTTCAAGGTTTGGCACTTAAAGGGATAGAGCAAAAATTTTTTAAATTAATTATTTTATTGCAGTAAGTAAAACATAACGTTTACCATTTTTACCGTTTTAAGTGTACAGTTCAGTGGCATTAGGTACATTCACAGTGTTGAATTACCATCACCACTGTTTCCAGAACTTTTTCATCATCCCAAAGAAAAACTTTGTACCTATTAAACAATTACTTTCCATTTCCTCTCTCCCAATCCCCATTTCATTTTCTGTCTCTATGAACTAGACTCCTCTAGATAGCTCATATAAATGGAATCATACAATATTTGTCTTTTTTGTGATTGGCTTATTCACTTAGCATAATGTCCTCAAGCTTCATCCATGTCCTAGAATGTATCAGAATTTCCTTCCTGAATAATAACTCTCTCTCTCTCTCTCTCTCTCTCTCTCTCTCTCTCTATATATATATATATATATATATATAGGATATATAATATACATAATAATCCTATATAAATATATATATCACATTCATCCATCGATGGACACTTGGGTTGCTCCCATTTTTTGGCTATTGTGAATAATGCTATGAACATTGGTGTACAAATATCTGAGTCTCTGCTTTCAGTTCTTTTTTCTTTTCTTTTTTTTTTTTTTTGCGGTACGCGGGCCTCTCACTGTTGTGGCCTCTCCCGTTGCGGAGCACAGGTTCTGGACGCGCAGGCTCAGCGCCCATGGCTCATGGGCCCAGCCGCTCCGCTGCATGTGGGATCTTCCCGGACTGGGGCACGAACCCGTGTCCCCTGCATCGGCAGGCAGACTCTCAACGACTGCGCCACCAGGGAAGCCCTGCTTTCAGTTCTTTTGGATATGTAACCAGAAGTGAGATCGCTGGATATATGATAATTCTATTTTTAATTTTTTGCAGAATTGCCATACTACTGTCTAAAATAATTCCTTTGATCTTTTTCTGTACTGAACTGATCCCCATCCTTCAAGGTCCTCACTGAGTTCTGTCTATTCCAGGAGGTCCTCAATGGTCTCCTCCACTCCTTCTACTTGTATATTTTGTGCCACACAATTTGGCACCTGACTAAATACTCCCCTGTGTTATTTGGTCTTGCTCCCCCCCGTGTTAGTTGTATATCCCAGTTTAGATAGTAAAGTCCCCATTTTCAATCATGTCGTGTTCAGGACTGTCCTCCTTCCCCATTGCATGTAGCCCAGAGAAGAAGATATGGTAAATACTCAGGAAAAACCACTGACTGATTGTTTGAAGTACCTTTAGAAGGAAGCACAATACCATAAATCTTCATCTCTCATATTTTAGGGGATTTGCTGGACAGCAAAGCTGTTTTGGAAGAGAACCCAGGAGAAGCTCCCACATGAACTGGGAGGTGTAAGTGGCAGGGGCTGAGACAAACAGGTTGGGGTTGGGTTGACATGGGCATTGAGTATTAATGAAACAAAGCTTATTTCCTAGTAGTGTGGCTTTGTGGCCTTGGACAAATTATTAACTTCTCTGAGTCTCAGTTGCCCATCAGCAAAATGAGGTTGACATAGTATTACTTTATAAACCTCGATGATGCTGGTCTGGAGAATGTCCAAAGTAGGAAAGCGTTGGTCGCCTGCCCTTCTTCACAGATTCCCCTTTCTCTGTCTTCTGGGTTGAAGTGGTAGTCATGGGTTTTAGTGTTTCTTCTTTCTTTCTTGCTTCCTGGGAGTGTGTCTGAGAGCAGTGTTGGTGTTTTAAAAAGTGTAGACTTTGTTATTATTCAGGGATGATGAGACCAAAAGATGGGGAGACGACTGCCATTGAAGTGATAGTTCATTGCTCCAATTCCCTCAAAACAGGAGGCACGTGACGCCATGAAGGGCCACACAGGAAGCACCAGGGTTGGTCAGGAGGGAGAAAGAGTGCGGGCAAAGCATGGAGGAGAGCCTTTACTGTGGTTTTCCTGGGAAGGAAGGGTGGATGCAGGGTAAGCAGGACAGACAGCTTTTGGCCTAGCTAATCTGAACAATCTCCATGGGCTCTGTAATATAGGGGCTGTCTCTGGTCGTTTGGTACCTGACCCTGGGATGATTAGGGCAGAGAAATATCGCCTCCTGGAGGGTAAGAGCCACTTGGATGAGGTGCTTTGATGTATGGGCTTTGCGTTGGTGAGTTTGCATACGAAAGGACCCCTCCCAGAAGAGTAGTTTGCTATCTCTAAGTAGTGGCTAGCCCTGGGAGGGGGTGTCTTTGCCCAGTCAGCAAAGCCTCAGATGCCAGACATCAAGAATACAGAAAATTAGGCCTTCCCTGGTGGCGCAGTGGTTAAGAATCCTCCTGCCGGGGCTTCCCTGGTGGCGCAGTGGTTGAGAGTCTGCCTGCCGATGCAGGGGACATGGGTTCGTGCCCCAGTCCGGGAGGATCCCACATGCCACGGAGCGGCTGGACCCGTGAGCCATGGCCGCTGAGCCTACGCATCCGGAGCCTGTGCTCCGCGATGGGAGAGGCCACAACAGTGAGAGGTCTGCGTACCACAAAAAAAAAAAAAAAAAAAAAAAGAATCCTCCTGCCAATGCAGAGAGGACACGAGTTTGAGCCCTGGTCCGGGAAGATCCCACACGCCGCAGAGCAACTAAGCCCCTGTGCCACAACTACTGAGCCTGTGCTCTAGAGCTCGTGCGCCACAACTACTGAGCCCACGTGCTGCAACTACTGAAGCCCACGTGCCTAGAGTCCGAGCTCTGCAACAAGAGAAGCCACTGCAACGAGAAGCTTGCACACCACAATGAAGAGTAGCCCCTGCTCTCCGCAACTAGAGAAAGCCCGTGCACAGCAACGAAGACCCAATGCAGCCAAAAATTAAAAAAAAAAAAGAATATAGAAAATTAGAAAATATACTACATTTGGTGTGTGAGGAATGCAGAGTAGCTCTCAAATGCAGAGGTCATGATTCCTATGCTCCCAGGACCCTTGGCCCAAACCTGCCCCTATGGCTAAGGAACCACTCAATCTACTGGCCTGAGAATAATAGTCATTAGAAAAATAGCCTTTCTTTCCCCCAAATCCCCAAGGATTCTGACTTTCCTAGGCCCTATCAGCTGTCTTCTCTAAGCTCCCTTTACACAGAAAGGTTTTAAAGTCTTAAAGATAAATATCTCTGAGCTGTTAAGAAAATGACCTCAATGGGAAGAAGTGAAATCCTCCCTGGAAAATTTCACGGTGGGAGAGGGATGGCTCTTTTCCAAAGAGGAAACCCGAAAAAAAAATTAACAAGAATACTCATAAACATCATACTATTTTCAAATGAGGGTTGCGACTCAGCTGTAAGACTTCACTGAAGTCTAATCTTGAAAAAAGACTTTGAAATAATAAACCTGGCTCCAAATTAGGAACGCCTGCAAATGTAGTAATTTCTACCTAAGAGGCTTTGTGTCCAAACATGTCATTTGAGAGCCCAGGCAGACAAAGGAGAATGGCCTTGGAAACAAGGCCGCCATTCAGCCTGGCAGCCCCAGGGCATTGGATTTCCTCCCTGGGCTCCATAACATTTTCAGCCACATTAGGCACCAGCTTCAAACCTGGTGGGAAGCAAATTTAAGTGTCTCTTTTAGTGAAAAACAATGAGAATGCTGTATTTCACAAAAGAAAGGAATCCTATCACTCTTGGATTGGCAGATCTGGACTCCTAAGGATTAAAGTTGACAGTAGCTTGTACTCCTAGATGTTGCATTTTAAAGCCGCCTTTGGGCTGGCAGAACTTACCCCAAGGGGGAAATGCCCTAGATCCTCTACTGAGCACAGGTTCTCCAACGACCTAGGGGGAAACGTTTATCCTCTTCATATTTATCTTTGTATTTCTAAGGATACGGGAACAAATGAAGGATCCTATAACCAGAAGGCAGCCTTGTGGTACTGATACTAAGGAATAATAGGAGATTAGAAAAGCATAGGTGACTCAAAGTCACCCGTGTATTCATCCACTCACTCTTGCGTTCAAGTAAGTTATATGCTGAATGCTACCGTGTGCCAGGCGCCTGAGGTACAGAATTAGATCTACGGTGAGCAATAGGAATAGTGGCATCTGGGGTGGAGAGTGGGAGACTCTCAAGCCTGCAGGTGGAGGAGAAAAAAGACTTTCAGGAGCTGCAGAAGAGACGAGAAGGGAGGGAGGGAGCCATGGGCACGGATTAAAGAACACAACGGGTGAAAGGAGATCAGATCAGGGGGCGGTGGGATTTCTGGTCACAACAAGAAAAGACTGAGAAGCTAAGGGTTGAGGGGAATTCCCTGGTGGTCCAGTGGTTAGGACTCTGCGCTTTCACTGCCGAGGGCGTGGGTTCGATCCCTAGTCGGGGAACTAAAATCCTGCAAGCCATGCAGCATGGCCAAAATCAAACAAACAAACAAAGGGTTGAGAAGTGAATGGAAAAGTTTTACCATCAAGCAAGGACCCCAATCCAGCCCAGGACTAAGCTCTAGGGGAGGAGAAATGAGCATCTTTTAAAGCTGAAAGATCGTGAACCGTCTTGGTCTCAGTTTAGGAGAGCAAAGTCTCTGATGTGGCTGATGAGCTTGTCGGTTATATAAGCCCTGGACTTGCTAGAAGTGATCAGCTGTGGGTGTTGGGGACATTCAGTTCCCTCTGCCGTGTATGTGAGGTGCCCGAATTGGGATCATGCTGCCCAGTTAGGTCTACCTAGTTGTCAGCAGGTCAGGAGGCCAGGTCAGCATTTGTCATGCTTAGGATGGGGGCAGAACCTGCATGGGTGGAGAGCCTACCTCCAACAGTTCTTGTGCTTTTGTGTATTCTGAGACCCTTGTGGTAGGAGGAATCATAAAATGCCCCCTTCCCCCTGTCCCCCACCAAGATTTCCTGTCCTAATCCCAGGGTCTGGGAATATGATGCAACACCATGCCCTAATTGTGTTACATTACATGGCAAAAAGGGAGTTTGCAAATGTCATTAAGGTTACTAATCAGCTGACTTAGAGTTAACACGGAGATTATCTGGGTGGGCCTAACTGAGTCACATTAGCCCACTGAAAGCACAGAGTTTTATCTGGCTGAGCGCTGCGAGGGGAAGTCAGAGAGACTGACAGTGTAAGAAGGAGTTGATGCACTTTGCTAGCTTGAAGATGGAGGGGGTCCCATGCAAGGACCAAAGAGCAGCCTCTAGGAGCAATTAGTGACCCCTAACTGACAGCCAACAAGGTAACAGGCACTTCAGTCTTACAGCTGCAAGGAGCTGAGTTTTGCCAACAATCTGAATGAACTTGGAAGTGACTTCTTCCCCAGAGCCCAGGAGAGCTGACATCTTGTTATCAGCCTTGTGGTGCCCAGAACAGAGAACTCAGTTCCTACAGAACTGTGACTTAATATATAGGTGCTGTTCTAAGTGGCTAAGTGTATGGCATTTGTTACACAGCAATGGAAACTAGTACAACCTTGTCAGTGTTGGACGTAGGGCTGCATAATATAGAGACACTGTCGCTGCCTTCAAAATCTTTCATCTTGTGGGGACAACAAATGCAGGCTGGTGCGGAGAAATGCAGGATTAAATTGGGGCATGGAAAAATCACTACTGAGATGTTCTGAGAAGAGAGGGGGCTATGGGCTGTGATGATGAGCCATGGCATCAGGGATGAGGTGGGTGGCTGCAGCTATAACATAAACCCCAACATTTAGGTGGTCTTGGGGCCCCAAATGTGCTCTGGGAAGGGATGGCTATGCATATGGGAGCAATTTCCCTCTCTCGTTTTGCTGTCAAAATCAATGGGAAAACAATCAAGAAGTGAGAATTTAGTTAAGGAAAGGATATAAGGACGAAAATGCCACCTGTTGCTAAAAATGAATGGGTTATCCCCTACGGTGTTTATCACAGATACTATTAATAGACTGTCTCTATTTTGCTGTAAAAGATGATGCTACTGTCCAATTATCCAAAATTCTGTTTCTTTTCAACAGTACGTTATAAAAAGGTAGTACATTAAAATAAAAGGAATGTTCAGGAACCCAGGGGAGATTAAGCTGTCAGCCAGCTGAGGCAGGTCCTCTCTTGGGGAGAGATTCATTCCTCCTCTTTTAATCTCTGCAGACTCTTCCCCAGGACCCCATTGGATGAGGATGTCAGTGAAGAAAATGCACCTCCTGCAGATTTCTCCCTCTCTGAAGGGTGGGAGGTAGGGGGTGGTGTGGGCAGTGGCAGATGGGAGGGGGAAGGGAAACAATGCTTATTAATGCGTGGCCTGAGAGGCCCCCAGAAACAACACTCTCCCAGGGGTTAATTTGCATCCTTCCAATTAGTGTCTCCAAAGACCTCGATAAATGAATGGGAAAACATCCATTGGCTTTTGCCTTGCAATGTTGCCACTTTGACAGCCTGCTTTTTTTTTTTTTTTTTTTTGGCCATGCCATGTGGCTTATGGGATTTTAGTTCCCTGACCACAGATTGAACCCTGCCCCTAGGTGGTGAGTGCAAGGAGTCCTAACCACTTAACCGTTTCCTTTGCCATGACTATGTGTCTCCTTCAGATTCATCGAACGTTTGCCCTTTTCCTTCCCAGCCTAAGAGGTGAAGGATTGGAGACTCAGACCACGGACAGAAAATATTTACAACTGCACAAATCCATTTCTTGGCTTTCATTCACTTGAGTATTGCTATGGGCTGAATGTTTGTGTCCCCCGCCCTCAGCCAAATTCATATGTTGAAATCCTAACCCCCAAGATGATGGTGTCAGGAGGTGGGGCTTTGCGATGATTAGGTCATGAAGGTGCAGCCCTCGCGCACGTAGGATTGGTATCCTTCTGGAGGAGACCTGAAATAGCTTCCTTGTCCCTTCTGCCACGTGAGGACACAGCGAAAAGATGACTCTCTGTGACACTGAGTCTTCTGGGGCCTTGTTCTTTGACTTTCCAGCCTCCAGAACTGTGAAAAATAAATGTCTGTTGTTTGTAAGCCACCTAGTCTGTGGTATTTTCCTGTAGCAGCCTGAACACACTAAGACAAGTACCATGGAACCTATCTTGGGGTTTGGACATGGGTGGGAAATTGAGGATGGACCTGGTGCTGATTCAGTCACTGTGGTATGATTATCTCCTTGAAGGTGCCCTTGCCTTCCCTTGAGGCATCCTGTGAGTACTTTCGTGCAGGATGTGTGCTCAGCCTTGCTGCAATGGCTTGCTCATTTGCTGCCTGCAGGGAAGTTTCTACATCGTGGGCCTGCCATCACTTGCTCCTGGCCACCTGTCTGGTTTCATATTTGTAATTCTTCCCTCCATACTGATAGCTGCAGCCACTCTGGGCTGTTTTCTGCTTCCTAGCTACCCTGGGCTCTCTCTTCTCCTTTGTTAGAGCATTCTCTCCATCTAGAAGCCTCTGGACACCTCTTCCTCTCTCTTCTAGGCAACCTCCTTATTCTTCAAGTCTCAGTGCAAACTCCAGCTCTATTACACTTTCCGTGATGCTCTGAAACACTCAGGAACTGGTTTCTCCATGCTCCCACCACACCTTGACTGGTATGTGGTACTGTAATTGTCTGTTTGCCTGAAAGGCTCTCCACTGGACTCAACTACTTGAGGTAGAGATTCTGTTTTGTTTTGCATATTTTCAAATTTGTATCACTAACATTATCTTACTTGCATAATAAATATTCACTGACTGAATGAATATAGAGCTAACGGAGTGTTGTGCAGGTGTAAAGCGCCCTGTGGAATAGTGAGCTTATCCACCACAGGTGTTCATTCAGTGTTGCGCATCTTGTGGGAGAGGAGTGGTCATGCTGGGAAAAATGCAGAATGCTTTAGAGTAAAACCTCCTGAAATGCCAACATACCTGGGGGGGAGGGTTTATCTGAGGTGGAAAGAAAACAATGAAGACTTTGGAAAGTACTTGTGAGATATTCAACTTTTGAGAATTTTCAGTTGATGATCCATCAGGGAAGAAAAAATCAGATACCAGTTTCCTGTTGGTGCTGGTACTCAGCTGCAGTCTTATTGATTTCAAATGCTGTCTGTCTTTGGCAGGGCAAGCAGTTACATCTGTAACTCCTTTTTCAGCATCTGCACATGAGCCTTCATGCACCCAAGAATGTTAGGTCCGTTTGTTTACTAAATCACAGTTCCTATGCTCGTCAATGATGAGCACATAAATAGTGTGATAGGGTGTCTTGTTTTTTAACTTAACAGAAAGAATGGGAGATTTGGAGCCGGAAGACTCCCGAAGTCCCAGCCTTGACTCTGTCACTCTTCGCTTGTGTGAGCTTGTGTGATCTTAAGCTCTTTTTATTTAAGTTTTTGGCCGTGCCCAGACCACGCCTCTGCAGTGAAAGTGGCAAATCCTAACCACTAGACCACCAGGGAACTCCCAATCTTAAGCTCTTAGTTCCTCAGTGATGTCATCCTCAAAATGGGGTATAACAATGACAGTAGTAATGGGCGTACAGGGTTATAGTGACTGTCAAATGAGGTGCTTAGACTTTGCTAAAAGATCCTTTTTTTAAGTGGTAAAATTATGACTTTCATACAACTATGAAATAGACAAGGGTCAACGATTTTTATTTAACTCATTGGTTAATGTGAACACTAGTAAGATGTTCAAACTGGCTCAAATGAGAATTTGACTTACAGAGGTTTGTATTCTCCTCAGGACATAATTCCTTTGCATTGCCGTGAACAGAAAAAAAAAATTGTGTTGTCAGTTTTCTGCAACTTAACTTCTATCCCTATAGAGTTGTTAAGTAGCTTAGTCCATCAAAAACCAAGGTGCACACTAAATGGAGTCAGATAATCCCTGGAAAGTCTGCTAGAAACCCCCCAGCACTCTACTGCAAGGACACCAGCATTCTCTTTTGCCCATTCCTAAGTCTAGCAACTTTTCCTGACACCCAGAAGCTGGGTATTCCTGCCCCTGGACAATCCTATCTAGTCCTTTTTTTTTTTTTTTGGCGGTACATGGGCATCTCACTGCTGTGACCTCTCCCGTTGCAGAGCATAGGCTCCGGACGCGCAGGCTCAGCGGCCATGGCTCACGGGCCCAGCCGCTCCGCGGCATGTGGGATCTTCCCAGACCGGGGCACGAACCCGTGTCCCCTGCATCGGCAGGCGGACTCTCAACCACTGCACCACCAGGGAAGCCCTAGTCCTTTCTTTCTCCTTGACAACATCACACCTGATCCCACCCCTCCCACCCCACCCTCTTCTCCACTGGACCAGATCTTTAGAGAAAAGGCTGGCCCCCTCTCCTCCAAGACCATTCTCCCTTAAATAACTTCCCTCTCTTGTTTTTTCAGTGGTTCCCCTACTCCTCCGTCTTGGTTCCTACTCCGTGGCTTAGAAACAGCTTTAAATCCCTCTTAACTTAAAAACAAACACAAAACAAAACAACTGCCCCTCTGTTTGTGCAGTTATGCTATATAAAAACAACAACAACAACAACAAAAACCCTTGACATTTTGATGGCTTACAGCAGAGATCAACAAACTTTTTCCTTAAAGGGACAGGTAGTAAATATTTTAAGCTTTGTGGACCACATATAGTTTTCTGTTCCTATTCACTTTGTTTTTCTTTACAACTCCTAAAAAATGTAAAAGCCATTCTTAGCTTGCAGACAGTACAAAAAGAGGCTGCAGGCTGGATTTGCTTTTGAGAAACAAGTGTTTATTTTTCACTCATGTCTCTGAGGCAGAATATATCTGTCCCTCCCCCCCCACGGGGAGGGGGTGTGGGTGTGGCCATGTGCTGGCCTGGCCAATGGAATGTTAGCAAAGTGTGGCCTGAGGAGAACATACCTTGAGTACCTGCTGGTCTAAGAAAGATGAAAGACATGTGGAGCAGACCTGGACCCAGATCCCAGCTTGGAACCATGCCAGCTTACATTAGCCAAACCTCAGCCAACCTGTGATGGGCAGTGTGGATGACTGACTATTTAAGTGTGAACAAGCTGGGGAATTTGGTAGTTGTAGTTATTTGTTTTGCTGGTGAAAATCTTAGACTAGTGTTCCTGAAAGTGTGATCAGGGACCACCTGCAAAGTGTGATCAGACCACCTGGGATACTTGTAAGTATCAGTTTCCTGGGGCCTCTCCTTGGAGGGACTAATTTGGAATATCTCCGGGGAAGACTTAATAACATGCATTATTACGAACCTCCCTGGGGAGTGTGAGAACGGCTGTCTCAGACTTCATGAGTTCCTTGGTTCATATTGGTAATAACTGCTTTCCCTGGGTACCGACCATGCACCAGATGCTTTGCATATATGCGTGATCTTAGTTTTAAATCTTGCAACAACTCTAAGAGGTAGGTATGACTATCCCCATTTTACAGCTGAGGAAACTGAGGCTTGGAGAGGTTAAATAAGCAACCTAAGATCACATGTGTATCAAGGAGCAGGGTCAGACTTACCCTGTGATTCTTCTGCTATGCCTGCTGCCCACTGGCATAACTTAATTTGGTTTCCAGCTTTAGTCTAACTTGACATATATAATTATGCAAATCACCCTGTGCTGTCACTTCTTCTAGCCAAAGACGAGTGTAGTGAAACAAAAGAGAAGACTAGAGCAAGGGGAAGAGGGGGATAATGGTGCTGGGAAGCTCTGCCTGTGGACTGTTCGTCAAGGGAAGGGGCAGGGCCAGGGCTACTCGGTCAGGGTTGATGGGCTGTTTCTGGTTCCTGAGGACCTAGAGAAAGGAGGGAGGGAGGGGAGAAGGGTCCGCCAGGGCCGAGGGGTTGAGTGGTCCCACCTGAGATGGCTCACAGTGGAGCCAGAACCTTTAAAGAGAGCCGACATCCACACAGGTGGATTCCATTCCCTTAGAATTGCCTGGAGAGGGTGTTTAAAATGCTGGTTTTCAGGCTACACTCCTCCCCCGGCCCCATTCTGACCCGATAGGTCTGAATTACACCCAGGGATCTTCCTTTTCAGCAGGCTTTCTGAGTCTGATGTTGGTGTTTTTAGATCACATTTTGAAAAACACTGAACTAAAGAAATGATTCACAAACGTTAGGTTTTCCGCTTTGAAAAAAAATTAAGGAACACGAATAGTGTAAGTAAATTATAAAATGCAGAAAAATAAAAGGAAAAAAATCATTTGAAATTCTACCAGTAAAAGATACTACTGCCAACATTTTGATGTGTATTCTCCCACATTTTCCCTGTGTGTGTGCGCAGATAGATGGGGCCGTACACTATACATTACTCTGTAGCTTGCTTTCTTGCCTTAACCATATATGTTAACACACCCTTGAAGTCAATAAATATACAAGTACATCATATTTATGGTAGATTTTCAGGTATCCGTGGAGATGCTTGTCTTGGCGGACTGGTCTGGGACCTTTCACCTCCTCTTCAACTTGCACTATCGAGCAAACCCTACCCTTGGGTAAGGCCAGAGCTTGGGGTTCATCTCTGAACCCCAGTGCCCTTCATTCAGCTGCACTTTATAAAGTCCTGCCTGGGCTGGGCGGGGAGGAGCTCTTGGCTGGTTCTGGGCAAGGGGCATCCTTTACCGACATTGTGGGCAAACGCTCCTGGGTTCCTGCAAGCAATCCGGGGATTTTTCAGCCTCTGAGGGTTTTCCGGCTCTGAAGCCACGGTCGGTCCACAAGGCTGGCAGCTTTGGGTTAAAGGAGTGTCCGTCCCGACCCCACCCACGGGAGCCCCTCAGGGATGGAGTTCAAGACTGACTCAAGGATTGAAACCATAAACCAAGCAAAGTGTTGCCTGAGCGGCTGCCTTTGAACTGCAGAGATGGCCTCCCCCAGGCTCTCCCCTCCCCTGCAGCCCCCTACCGGGGGCCCCAGCAACAACGCAAAGTTCAAATCTATGGCTACATGGAAGCGCATTTGGGAACAATCAGGGGGCCCCTGACCTCTGACCCCAGGGCCGCCCTCCCTGCCTCAGAGACTGGGCTTGAGTCCTTGGAGCCAAAGAAAAAAATGTGGTGTAGAGTCCCATTTTTGAGAAGAAATGAACTTAGAATACAATCACTAGTAAGCTTTTTTTAAAAAAAGTAATTGGTATAATTGGCTTCAGTCTGCGAGATAAACAAACAACACAGCAAATCCTTTAACCTCCTGTTCAGGGCTGTAAAGGGGCCTGTATTTGTATTTTCCTGGTGCTTTTATGACCTAGGGCCTGGCCTCTCTCCCCTCTGGACTGGGGCCGGCACAAAGCCGGGCTAATCCCAGAGCAGTTTCGGAAATAAGGGTCTAGAATGGAATTTCCTCCACACGCCCTCCAGGCCACAGCCTCTTCACTGTGCTTCCCCCCCACCCTGGATGGCTCTGAACCCCACTCTGGGAAACAAAGGGACTGTTTCCAAGTTTTCCTTGGAGCCCAGCGAGCCTCGCGTGGTACAAAAATTCAGTGAAAGCAGCTCTTATGTTCCCTTCCCGGTGGCAGGGCTGTCTGAGGAAAGGAAATCAAGTGCTGCACGTTTATGCGGTTTACTATGTGTAAATCTCTCGGGGCGGGGGGAATACAAAAATGTATCTTGTAGCTAGGAGCCTTGCCCTCAAAGAGCTTACCGTTTAGTTGGAATATCATAACTAATCAGCGTACAGGGGGAAAGTCTACTCACAATTCAAGACGGCAATCCAAGCGATCCTTTGCTAGATGAACGTTCCAGGTCTTAAGAGTTCAGGAAATGTGAAATATTTGTTGAGCATCTCCTCTACTGGACAAGATAAGGGGTCGCAAAGACCCTTCAGTGGTAACTTGTCTCAAAAGGTGGTTCCCATCCATTTTTTCCTTCTGTGCACAGGCCACTCCCTCTTGGAGAGGTGGAGTCTATTTCTTCACTTCCTTGAATCTGGGCTGGCCTATCACTGCTTTGACAAGAAGAAGATCGTGGAAGTTATGCTGTGCTAGTTAGTTCCAGGCCTGGCCTTTAAGAAGACCGGCAATTTCTGCTTCTTTTCTCTTAGAACCCAGCAGACATGCTGTGAGGAAGTCCAAGAAGCCACATGTAAAGTCCAAATGGAGGCCAATTCAGGCTCCAGGACCATCGTCCCAGTTGAGTTTCTGCCAATGGTACCCACTTGCTAGGTTTGTGGTGAGCCATCTTGGCAGTAGACCCTTCAGCCCGATTGGTCCACCTCAGCTGACAGTACTTGGAGCCCATAGGCGCTGCTTCGCAGAGTTGTGTCCAGGTGCAATGCTGTGAGCAGATCAATGACAGTCATGGCATTCATGCGTCAGCTTTGCTCTCAAAACAATCCTATAAAGCAGATATTATTAGTATTACCTCCACTTTGTGGATGAGGGGCAGAGATGAAAGAGATAGGCAAATTATCCAAGATTACACAGCTAGTAAGTGGAGAAGGCATGAGAACACAGACTGTGTCCTGGGGTTGGTGCATATACCAATTGGAGTCAGGTATATTAATTAGGAAGTTGTGTGATATAAAACAGGAAGATGGATGGGTTGGGACTGAGTAAAGGAGGAACCCACATGCCAAGATAAAAAGTTAGCACTTCATTTAATAATGGCCCTTTAAAAGTGGTCACTGAAGGCTTTTGAGTAGAAGTGACAGGATAAAAAGAACTTACATAAGTGATTGACATTGGGTGGTTTGAAGGCACAAGGGGCCATAAGCAGATGGGTCAGCAGAGGGATAGAATTGTTCAGGAGGGAAGTGATGGGGATGCTGCCTAGGGTGGCAGCAGTGGGAATGGAAAGACACATGCCAAGACTTGAAAAGAAAACCAGTGTTAGGATCCAATGACCAATGGTTCCAAAAATTTTCATCTGAGCGTCCCAAAGGAGAATGGTTTAGGTGATACCACTAAAGAGTTGGTAATGCAGGAGAGAAGTATGTCTTATGCACTCAGAAAGTTGTTAGTAGAAATGGATCAGAATTGAGGATGACAAATTGAGTTTTAGCTTTGCTGAAACCGAAGAGCTGGCAAAGAATGAAGATGTGGAAATCATGGCCTCTGCCCTCAAACAATTTATAATCCTGAGCTCTCTCTCTCTCTTACATATATATACACAACCACACATTCATACATGATACACATTCATACACGTACACCAGATGGCAATAGAAGTAGTGCATAATAAATAATAATAAAAAGAATGAACTGCCAAAACGTTGGGTACTGAGAATAAATGCTATGAGCGATCAGGAAAGGGGAGATCGATGGCCCTGTGGCATCCAAAGGGGTTACCAGAGGTGGAACCAGAGGTGGGATCTTCCTGTGAGACTCACTCAAAGACCAACATCCCAGGGTGTAGAGGGACCGTGGGAAAGAAAGATTATCACAGCCAGTACACATTCTTTGAAAACGTGATTTTTAATGACCATCAAGTATGCCATTTCATGAGTAACCACAATTTATTAAACTATCGCTGTAATACTGTACATTGATGAGGTTGATAATCTTGGCGATTTTTTAAAAAAACATTTTAAAAAATTAATTTTTGGCAGCGTTGGGTCTTCGTTGCTGCATGCGGGCTTTCTCTAGCTGCGGCGAGTGGAGGCTACTCTTTGTTGCAGTGCATGGGCTTCTCATTGTGGTGGCTTCTGTTGCGAAGCACGGGCTCTAGGTGCATGGGCTTCAGTAGTTGTGGCACATGGGCTCAGTAGTTGTGGCTCATGGTCTCTAGAGTGCAGGCTCAGTAGTTGTGGCACAGGCTTAGTTGCTCCGTGGCATGTGGGATCTTCCTGGACCAGGGCTCGAACCTGTGTCCCCTGCATTGGCAGGTGGACTCTTAACCACTGCGCCATCAGGGAAGTCACCAGTTTTGGTGATTTTAAGTAACACTAACATGAGAGTCTCTGTAAAAAAAATTTTGCATGCATCTGATCATTCTTTGAAGAGCGATTCCTAGAAATGGAATAGTGGGCTGAAAGGTGAACATTAAAAAATATTCTTGATACACGTTGCCAAGCACCCTGCTAAAATAATTGCCCACTCACACTTTGTCCAGCCGTGTCTAAGAAGCCCATGCCACCTTTCAGGTTACGAAGGAATAAAAAAGAAGGCATAAAACTGTATACTCTGTCTAACCTTTTTGTAAATTAAATATGTGAAAATAGATGAAAAGATAACCCCAAATGTTTAACAGTGTGTAACTCTGGATAATGAGGGTTTACGGGTGATCTAATGTTCTTCTTTATCCCTTTCTATATAAATTTCCTAAATAGTATGTGTGTTACTTTCAAGAAACATCTTTTTTTAAAGCAGAGAAAGGAATATGACAGAAAGAACGCTGTGCTCAAGTCAAAGGAACTGTGTTGTCCAAGGTCTCCTGCTGGCAGTGTCCGCTCGGACAAGCCAGGCGGCCCTGCTGAGTTTCCGCTGGCTTATGTCAAACAGCCCCAGTGGTTCTCAGCCCAGAGAATCATTAAAATCACCTGGGCACTTAAAACATACCTTCCCTGGGACTTCCCTGGCAGTCCAGTGGTTAAGACTCCGCGCTTCCAACTGCAGGGGACACGGGTCCCATCCCTGGTCCTGGTCGGGGAACTAAGATCCCGCATGTCACAGGGCAAAAAAACCCCCCAAAAACCTTCCCTGAGTCCCACCCCAGACTCACTGAATCTGAATTTGCGGGGGGGGGGGGGAGAGCGGGGGCGGGCATGGATATTTTGAAAACGTGACTCACGTCCCCCCATGAGCACCTGAGGGGCGAGCAGCCCCCAGCAAAGGCTCTGAGGAAGGCCTCGCAGGCCCGTCCGCCATTCCTCCCCGCAGAGCCGCGCTCGCATCTGGGGAGCAGGGGCGCAGAGGGGAAGGGGCGGTTGCCCGGACGGAGGCCCACCGCTTGTGTGCATTCGCCGCGCCTCAGCTGCAGGTAGGTGCCCTGACTCGCATGCAAGCACGTTTACAGCGAGTCAGGACCAAACAAAAGCGCGTCTCTCACTGAGGCAGCCAGTTCCTCCTTCATTCCAGGCGCCCGAGAGGTCAGAGGGGTGAAGCCGGGCAGCCCCCCGACCCATCCCGCGCGAGGGGCAGAACCGGCGGTCTCGCCTCCGGGGGGTTTGTGGTCCAGGAGGGGCCGCGGAGGTGGGGCGGAAGGGAGTGCGGGACGAGGCTGCGTGCGGCCTCCTGCTGCCTCCGCGCCAATGGGGAGCCGCCACCTCACGCGGGCAGGGCCCGCGGCCTCCTCTGAAGCCGGCCGATTAGGGCGCTTTAATCCTTTGCTCTCGTCCTCGGCTCCGTCGGCGGGGAAGGGGGCTGGGCCGGCTGCCGGTTCCCTCAGCAACGGGGCCTGGCCCGGTTCCATTGTGCGGAGGGCCCCCGCTGGGAAGGGCCCCCGCTGGGAAGGGCCGTGGGGAGGGAAGGGGGGAGCGGCCTTGCCCGGGCCTTCCCTTCGCAGCCGCGGCGGAGCTGTGGACCCCCGGGCGCGTGCCGCCAGAAGGCGGTGGGACGCCCTCGGGGTCCTTGGACCCGCCCTGGGCGGGGACGGCCGCGGAGGGGCCTGCGGGCAGAGCGGGGCTCGCTGTTTACGCGCCGACACGAGGCTGCAGGCCGACTTGGCAGCGCGCAGCGGGAGGAGGCGTTCGAGAGCATTCGCGGGCGGGCGAGCTTTCCCTTGGATGCGAGGAGGCGGCCGCTCCCCGACGGCCCTGCTTGGCGGCCCGTCCTGGCCTCCAGCCCCGAGAGCCCACACTTGGCATTTTCTGACCAGCCTGTCTAAACGACCGAGTATTCTTCTTAGCATTTCTATTTTCGGAGCTTCTTAATGCTTCTCCCACTACGGCCCCGTCTACCGCGAGGATTCGCCATCCTCCGCCCTCCGACTGCACCATCTTCTATCCCCGTTTTACTGTGGTCCTTTCTCCCCCTCCCTCCTGCGCCTTATTCAACTCTCCCCACATTCCTTCTTCACATTTATCTTTTATTTCCTTCACGCAGGCACGTGTACACACACACACACACATTGCTAAAACAAAGGAAAACCTCCCATCCTCTTTCTAGTCTCAGTTTTCTGTCAGGATAGTAAAAGTTCAGGTGGCCTTGAGGGGGCTCAATAAGACCATCCAGGGCTAAAGATATTAGCGCACTTTGTGAACCAGATATGCCCTCCGCTGTAGAGAGCTTCGGTCCCTAGTAATGTTTGGATTCTTGGTACTTAAGGATGTGAGCTTCCAGATCTAGAGACACAGCTGCTACAAAAGTGACCACTTTTCCCTACCACACCCAAGGAGGAAGAAGCTCGTGTACTTTACAAACGCGATTTACATCCCTTAGGAATAAAATAAATGTCTTCTGGAGACACAACCTGCTGTTTTTAATAATTCCCACAATGCCGTTTCCTTATGGACTGTTGTTTCAGCCTGGAAGATGTCATGGCATTCAGTGTCACGTTGAGGAGACTGTCACCCATTCATGAGGTCCCTTTTTACTGTTGGAGCATCACTGACAGTACCCAGGGCCCAGGAGCACAGAGCATGCGAGCCCACATTGAACCTACCCCCCCAACCTGCCCACGAGTGAAAAGATCCCGGTTCATTTTTCACAGGGAGGAATGGTACCCTTAGACCAGCATCTTTCTCACGCCTGCCAGCACCACGGTCCTCAGACAGTTCAGTAGCCCACAAAGCCCTTCACTTCCAACTCCTGCAGGTAGGGTTGTTATGAGAATTAAGATAATTCATGTGTGTTGAACATGGCACATAGGGCCCAGTGCTCAGTAAGAATTAGTAATACTGTCTTTGACCTTCTGGCCTTGGGAATGCACCTCTGTTATCTCCATGGCTCACCATAAGCTAGTGCACCAGGATTACTAACCTCGATTCATAGAGATGGAACCTCAGGCGGTTCAGTAATGTGCCCAGGGTCACCCAGCAGTTAGACGGTGCCATCTGGATTCGAACTCAAAACACTCAGCAACATACAGGCTCTCTCCAAAGCATCCGCGGTCTCTCCTGCATCCTGACGGTATTATAAATGGTCTGCCTAGCCTGAGTCCCCAGAGGTTTGTTCTATGAAGACAAGTCCATTATGTCAATGCATTTGAAATCAGCTGGAGGCAGTCCTTCAGTGCACGGCTTTTAATGCCTATTAAGCAGGGTGGAGAGAGATCAATGAACAGGGGTGTTTTTGCAGCTCCACTAGGGCTCGCCGTCCTGACTGTACTGCCCACGTTCTCTGGCAAGGCTGGAGTTTTAAAGCCTCCGAGGAGAACTACTTGAAACAAAGACGGAGGAGATGGCTGTTCCCATGCTCGTGTAATTTTAGGGGAAAAGAAAGATTCCCTGCAGCGTATCCTCTAGATCCAGATGGTCTGACATGAAATGTATCCGAAGAGCCATCATTAAGAATGATTCTCCTGAGGTCTTCACTCTGGTCAGAGTTCTCTTTTCAAAGGAAGATGCCTACAAACATCTTCCCAGGATGATGGGACCATCTTGCAAAGCAATGAAGCATCGCCATCAGGAGCTGGGGAGGCATGGGGGCGGGGCACGGAAAGGGGATGGGGTAACAAAGGCGAGAGGCACGGCACCTCGGTGTTCTTCCCGAGGCGTCCTGGGGAATATCTTTTGATTCGATATTGGTTTCATGATCTTGCTGGGTTTTCTTGCTCCTCTCTGCTCCTTTCTGACCAAGAATGGGAAAGAGGGATGATGGAGGAGAGGGTGTGGGTAGATGGTGGAAGTCAAGGGAGGGGTTGACTACCTGGCTGAGTGGAGGGGAGTGGATGAGAGGGAAGTTGTCTCACTCCAACACACGTGTGTGCATATATGTCACACACACACTACCCCCTCCCTCCAGCAGCATTTTTAGAGAATAACAGTGCCCCCTGGTGGCCATTTACATGCAAGACTCCTCTAAACTTTCACTGAAGAATAACACAAGTTGTGTTATTCCATACTTATTTACTCTGGTTTCCCACAGTCGAAAGTCCCCCTTGTCCCTCTTGTCCTTTTCTTGGAAAATGAGCCAAGACATAAAGGTACTTCTGAGAAGTGCTTTGCAGCATTCCCGGTGGTACTTGGCGTGAGAGAGACAATACCCAGAAAACAGCTCCCAAACAGAAGGCCGTGTCCTTAGTCTTCAGGCCCTGGCCTTGTGCTTATTTGGGAAAGCAGCAGGCTTGAGGAGCAGGGATCAGTGAAGAAGGTCTTGATTTCAGTAATTGATTCCAGCCACCGTGCATTTTTTTAATCTGTAAATTACCAGAAGAGCAGAGAACCCTGTATTATCAATATCATCAATTTCTGCTTCTCTGACCTAAGCTTGGTCTCTCCGGTAATGGCTCATTTCACTTTGCTATAATTAAAAGAAATGCCATCCATTTGCCTCACCGAGTTCCTACCCTGTACCAGGCTCTGTGCACAGGAGCTGGTGACATTAGGGTGGAGGCAAACATACCTGTGGGACTTTGTTTTCCTCCCAGGAACTCAGACAGCCCAGGTCACAGGTGATCTTGATCTCCCTAAATCAACGAGATCGTGTGCACAGTGAGCTTACTTCACTGCCTGGTACCTCGTAAGTGTTCTGTAACAGCGGCTCTGAATATACCTGATATGTACGGAACTACATGTATATATAGAACTAAAAGCTATTTCTGGGGAGCAACATGAATTTTTAAGTGCTTTGGGATTTTATAAGGACTCATTAAAAGGCATCAAGATTTCCAGCTGTGAGATTTTTTGTTTATGTAGGAGTTCAAAGAGTTCCTTCCAAATGCTAACTCATGAATCTTCGCAAAATCCCCTGGAAATGGATGGCCAGAAAAGGGAACACGGACGAACCATTAATCGGAGTAATATGGCAGTAGAGTCAGGGCAGGGAACAAGCAGTTCTTCGATGTGCGCCCCCCGCCCGCAAGTCTGGAGCAGTAAAACTCCCCTGTAAAAAACCTGGTTTTGTACTGTAAGTTCTAGGTAAGGGAGACTCCTTCTTTACCCCAAGGCGGGAATAAAGGAATAAAGCTCTGAAAAATAGTTCCGGATGAGCCGGGAGCAGGATAACAGGGAGGAGAGTGGAGGCCTCACGTTGTCCCTTCTCCTCCCCAACATTTGAATATGGGTGAATCAGGTGAAAGTGAGTAGCAAGAGAGTCTCCAAGGGGAGGACGCAGAGAGGAGTGCTAAAGGGGCATCAGGTGGGCTTGCAGGAGGCTTCCGGGGAGAATCCGTTTCCTTGCCTTTTTTAGCTTCTACTGGCCGCCTGGGTTCCTTGGCTTGTTGCCTCTTCCTCCACCTTCAAAGAGCATCTGTCAGTGTCTGCTCCATCATCACATGGCCTTTTCCTTTTGTCTCTAGCTCTCCCTACGTTCCTGTTATAAGAATCCTTGTGATGACGTTGGCTTACCCACGTAATGCAGGATAATCTCTCCATCTCAAGATTGTTCATCACATCTGCAAAATCCCTCTTGCCATGTAAGGTAGCATTCCCAGGTCCTGGGGATTAGGATGTGGGTATCTTTGGGGGCCGTTATTCTGCCTCCCATGCTGGGAAATCAGGGCAGAGAGACTGAATGATATTTTGAAGAGGAATTCCTATAATATAGAAATCTTCCCATAACATCAACTTCCAAGGGCCGTGGACTGTTTCACCCACGAGTTGCCCATTGGGGTTCTGAAATGTGCAGATGGGAAGTGTGCTTCTCCACATGTCCCCCACCTTGGGGGCAAGGGAGGTCACACCTGAGACTCTCCTGAGCTAGGGGTGGTGAGACCCTAGAGCTGTACAAATTTCTTCCTCTGGAAAGAAGAGAAAGTCCTTTAAAGTCTAGCCACCCACCAGGCAGGCCCCACAGGTTGATAGGGAGATGACCTTGGCCACAGCAGTCATGGAGAATGGAAAAGAGATTTTATAACCAAAGCACACTGAATCCTTTTGGACTGTCTCTGGCGAGACTGTTCCTGGCATTGGATTAGTAGGAGGAGTCTTGATGGGAGCCACTTATCAAATTTCCTTCTGCTTTGCAAGGGAACCAGGTTCAAGGTAAGAATTCTCAGTGGAGGGCTTCCCTGGTGGCGCAGTGGTTGAGAGTCCGCCTGCCGAGGCAGGGGACACGGGTTCATGACCCGGTCCGGGAAGATCCCACATGCCGCGGAGCGGCTGGGCCCGTGAGCCATGGCCGCTGAGCCTGTGCATCCGGAGCCTGTGCTCCACAACGGGAGAGGCCACAGCAGTGAGAGGCCCGCGTACTGCAAAAAAAAAAAAAAGAATTCTCAGTGGAGAAAGCTGGTTTCAGAACACCTTCAAGAAATCCCCCAGTCAGCGCCATTCAAAAGGAGTGACGCCACACCTTGCCCAGAGAGTAAGACAATGAGTTGGCATCCATGTGGCCCAGAACCTCCCAGATGGGCACAAGTCTTCTGTCCTGTTGTCAGATCTCGTGGGAGCTTCTAGGACTTGATCTGGCTCCAGAGCACGCAGGCGCCTCTGACCCTCCCTGCACCACAGCTGAACACACAGCCCTGAGCACAGCAGACTGACTGCCGCCTTTCTCAGTATTGAGGCTTTGGAGTCCCCAGTGGGAGGCTCTCCACAAACCACAGTCTCTTGTGTCACTGCTGAGGTTACAACGACCATCACTCCCCCAGCCCTACCGGCCAGTCCTCTCGAGCCTCGATTCCTGCTGTCCTTTCCCTTCCAAGGGGTGAGCCCCATCTACAAAGTTTTGGGTAGCCCCGACTTTAGGGTAAGCACACTTTCCCTCTTCCAAGCTTGTACTGTTTACAGAGCTCTTTCAATCCTTTGATTGTACCAGGGAGAACAATCTTAATGAGCGATGTATCAGATAGGAATTGGTTAAGTGGCAAAACATGGCAGACTTGACTAATGCTGGATCAGACAGTCAGGGCAGTTTGAGGGTTTCTCAGCCTCAGTGCTGTTAACATCTGGAGCCAGATAATTCTTTGTTGGAGGGCTGTCCTGTGTGTTGTAGGATGTTTCACGGTGTCTTCAGCTTCTAACCCCTAGATCAGTGATTCTCAATTGGGGAGGGGGCAATTTCGCCCCCAGAGGACGTTTGGCAATGTCTGGTGGTCACCACTGTGGAGGTAACTGGAGGGTGGTCTACTGGCATCTAGGGGGCTGCGGTCAGGGATGCTGCTAAATAATCCACAGTTCACAGCTCCCGACCACAAAGAATTATCTAGCCCCAAGTTTCAATAGTGCCATGACTGAGAAACCCTGGTTTAAAGAAACAGAAATGATGTGTAAGTTGGTCCAACAGGACGGGGAGAGAAAATCCCAAAAGAAATCTCCCCTCGCGCAGTAGGATTCTTATCCTATTCTCTCTGCTGAGAAAGCCAGAAATAGTTCGTTTTAGCTGATAATTCCTGGGATGAAATACCTCACTGGAGGCCCTTCCTGGCGAGAGACTCGGAGGGGACCTGGAGCAGGAGAGAGGGTGCTCGTTTCATTTGAAGGATGGCTGAGGAAGCGTGGGAGAGAGTTAATAGACGCATGCACCACTGATTGGGAAAAGGGACTGCAAAAATTCTAAAAGCCAACGAATGCAGCTGCATTTGGCAGTAGGAGCACTGAGATACGTGGAAGAACGAAACGACAAATATTGAAAGGGGGCTTCCCTGGTGGCGCAGTGGTTGGGAGTCTGCCTGCCGATGCAGGGGACGCGGGTTCGTGCCCCGGTCCGGGAAGATCCCAACATGCCGCGGAGCGGCTGGGCCCGTGAGCCATGGCCGCTGAGTCTGCGCGTCCGGAGCCTGTGCTCCGCGACGGGAGAGGCCACAGCAGTGAGAGGCCCGCGTACCGCAAAAAACAAACAAATATTGAAAGGATCCGTTGCAGACACAGCCCACAGAAGACAGCAGGCAGGGCTCTTATCGTTTAGGATTATTTTTTTTTTTAGTACCCAGTGTCTGTTGAAATACTTACACCTCAAAGTGCATTCAAACATCACCTACTTGTACCTACACGTGAAAGCAGGCCTCCATTACAAAAGATAATGAGCAGATAACAAAGGGAAAATGGAAAGAGTGTGTTCATAAATGCCTCCGCTACAGATCATCAACGCTGGGCACCGAAGGCTGTATTTTTTTGTTCTGTGAGTGCAGCTGGGTGATAATAAATAGACGTAGGTTCTCACCAATTAGAGTAGCTGCTGGGTCCCTCCCCACACCCTCTCCCCATGACAATGAAGTGGGTACAGGTTGAGAGGGAAGGTCAGAGGCAGAGCCAAAGGAAGGAGAGGTTAATTAAACTCACGGTGTGCTCAGCTGCCTGGTGCACGGGAATATGATTCTCAAACCTTTTTTCCCCCACCTACCACTAGCTTGAGATATAAGAGCGAAAATACATTCAAAAAAACCAAGTACGGGCAAATAGAAAACCATGCGATATTTCTTGTTCTACTTTTTCTTTCGGGTCTTTCAGATCAAGGGATAACGCAACTTCCTGGCCAGGTGCTCTCGGGTTCAAATCTCTTAAAGAGCCGGCAGCAAAGCCAAGGATGAAGGGGAAGAAGGGACGGGCCGAGGAAGGTGTTCCTGCTGAAGTGTTCAAACATTCTGGACGTTCTCAGGTACTTTGGTGACATTTGTTTTTTCTTTTTGCGCTAAGACCAAAACTGAGGGCCTGTGGTGGAAGGAGGGGGTGTGGCTCACGAGCATGTGTGTGAATGCCCCCGTTAAAGTTCTTATGTGAAAATTCACCAATTAAAATGGAAAGATTTAGGGCAATTCTAGCTCTTCAGGACTGGTGACTCTGACATTGTTCAAAGATGGGGAACTCACCCTTCCACCCACTCCTGGGTTCCCTGGGGCTGGGAACTCCCACAGTCCGTCACTGCACCCCGGCCCCAGCATGTCAGGCAAAGGCGTGGTCATTAGGCCACGACCTGGAGCTAGTCTGCAGGGTCCAAATCCAGGCTCCACCATTTCCTTCCTCTGTGACCTTGAGCAAGTCAGCCAGCCCTGGGGGGCTTCAGTTTCCTCCTCTGTAAAATGGGCACAACAAACAGCACCTCCATCGCAAAAGCCTGAATGAGAAAAGTAGTTGGCATCGTGCCAGGCTCATAGGAGCTGTTTAAATACTAGCCGTTATTATTATTAGGGGTTCAAGTTCTGTTTTGCTCAGCTTTGTAGCTTATCAAAGGCCAAATACCTGAATGTATTTTATTGCTTAAAATGTTTTGGGTCACAATTACTCACCCCTTCCCATTGACATTCCATTTACATGCTGTACAGATTATTTTCAAAGCGATGTTTGAGAGGATTTTGAATAACCTTCGGTCCTGTTTCTGAATGTGGGCAGGGATCCCTTTGGGGGTGCTCTCTACCGCTTCTAGATGGGCTGCAGATTCTGTCCGGCCAATGTCTGGGGAAGGCCTGGGGGCAGATATGATCGAGATGGACAGGATACCTGCACCCAGCCCCTCGGGGCAGAGGGGTCAGGAAACTTTGTGGGTGCATAATAGCCTGAGAAACCTCTCAGGCCCACCTTGGAATTCCTTCTGTATTTTTCTCAGCAAAATCATTCTCCAGGTCCCTGCCTTTGCTTTGAGGTTCACTGTACTTGTGCCTCGGGTTCTATATATGAAAAATCACACTTGAAATCTAGAGTGGGAACAATAGGCATGCCCTTAACAGTTCTGCGCTGCACACTTAAAATGGTTAAGATGGTAAATCTTAGGTTTAGGGATGTTTGACCACAGTTACAAATAATTTAAAGAAAAGAACAGACTGGACTGGGAGGGAATGTGAGGGCCTTCGTTCATGATCTGACACCCAGTTCCGTGAGGCTCAAGTCCAGGGTGGCGGCTTCGGGGGCGGCTTCTGCAATCCTGGCGTTTTCTCTTGCTGTGTGGGTAGGACTCAGAGGGCAGCTGGGACTCTTAAGTCCTGTGGCTCCTGTGCCCTGACCCATCCCCAGAGGGGCCCTTGTTGACTGTTCCTCAAAGCAGGTGCCTCCCTGAGAGGAGGCCCGGTGTCCGAGGCCCCACCCAGGAGCAGTGCTTCTTACCGTTTCTCTGGGCTTTTGGGCACCAGGGTCATGGGGTGAGAGGTCAGGAGAGGAGGGGGCAGTGGCTACTTACAAGGCCTCATCGTGGCTTGGCTGCTCAGGCAGCCTTTCCCGAGGCTCCCGGCCTTCTCTGTGCCCTGCGTTGGAGGGGGAGGTCCGGAGGGTGTGCAAGCTCCCGGGCTGTAAAAAAAGCCCAGACCCAGAGCCAAGGACAAATGAGCCTCTACTGCCCTCTGCTGGGAATCCCAGCTCATGACCACCAGGACTCGAGAAAAGGAAACACAAGGCAAGGCCTGGCCCAGAGAGCCAGGCAGGCCCAGGAGGCCCAGGAGGCCCGTGCGGACCTGCAGTACTGAAACGGGGGACTCGAATTTCCCCAGGGCCCCAGTTTCTCACCGAGCCCGCTGTGAGGGTGCATCACCACCAGCAAGCCAGCTCCAGGCGAGCACGACTGGGCGCTCTCCCCTCCGGGCCAGGTGAGCTTCAGCTCTCCCCGCAGCCCCCTGGGGGCGGGCTCTGGCTCCTAACCCCCTGAGGGGTGCACCTCGCCCTGCTTGCTCCTCTAGGGTGTGCCCTGTCCTCGGCTCGTCTTTGTCATTGCTGTTCCCCCATTTCCTTTCCAAAACAAAATTCTAGATGCGCTGCCCAGTCCCCCCTTGTTGCAAGAGTCTCTGGAAAGCTTGCCTGCCCTAGGCCATTCCCGCCTGACCCTGCAGCCAGACTGAATTTCCAGAATGTTGTTAAGGTGATGCTGTCATGCCCTTGTCTGACCTCCTTCAAAGTCTGCCAGTTGCCAAGAGGGTGATTACAAAACAGCATGAAATACAGCGCGCATCACGATCTGGACCCTGCCCTTCCTTTCTGGGTTTCACACCAACATTACCTCCTCTGGAAGCGGGCATCTTCTTTTCACTCAAACAAGAGGCAGCATAGTCTTTGCTGCCAGACAGCCCGGATTCCTAGACCAGCCGCACTATTTGCTAGCTGACCTTGGGCGCGTTACCGCTCTGCCTCAACTTCCTCCTCGATAAAATGGGGATGATAATAGTGATAGTACGCTTCGCAGGGTTGTCGTTAACGTGAATGGTAGAATCCGTGTAAAGCACATAGTAGGCACCTTATACGTGTTGCTTATTATTATTTTCTTAAAGATTTTTTTTTGAGGTGGACCATTTTTAAAGTCTATTGAATTTGTTACAATATTGCTTCTGTTTTATGGTTTTTTTATTATGAATTTATTTATTTTATTTATTTATTTTTGGCTGCGTTGGGTCTCTGTTGTGCACGGGCTTTCTCTAGTCTCGGTGAGCAGGGTCTGCGGTCTGCTCTTCATTGCGGTGCACGGGCTTCTCATTGTGGTGGCTTCTCTTGTTGCGGAGCACAGGACTCTAGGCGCATGGGCTTCAGTAGCTGTGGCTCGTGGGCTCAGTAGCTGTTACTTACGGGCTCTAGAGCACAGTCTCAGTAGCTGTGGCACACGGGCTTAGTTGCTCCGTGGCATGTGGGATCTTCCCGGACCAGGGCTCGAACCGGTGCCCACTGTATTGGCAGGCAGATTCTTAACCCCTGCACCACCAGGGAAGCCCCTGGTTTGTTTGTTTGTTTGTTTGTTTTTGGCTGTGAGGCATGTGGGATCTTAGCTCCCTGACCAGGGATTGAACCCGCACCTCCTGTATTGGAAGGCGAAATCTTAACCATTGGACTGCCAGGGAATGGTGTTGGTTATTATTATTTGTTGAAAATCTTGGCAAAGTTGTCCCTTTGACTCCAACTCCTATTATCTATCTGATTGCTTGAATATTCATCTGAGCAAATTATCCAGCAACCTTAGATATATAAAAAATATATATATATATATTTTTAAATATTTATTTATTTGGCTGCGTTGGGTCTTGGTTGTGGCACGCGGGATCTTCGTTGCGGCATGTGGGATCTTTAGTTGTGGCATGCGAAGTCTTAGTTGCAGTATGTGGGATCTAGTTCCCCGACCAGGGATCAAACCCGGGCCCCCTGCATTGGGAGCGTGGAGTCTTAGCCACTGGACCACCAGGGAAGTCCTGGCAACAGATTTCTTAACAGAGATAGTGGACATCAGAGATTCCACCTACAACTTGGTATTTTGAAATTGTGCCATTTGGAAGAGTATTTGAAGTAGAGTGTTTCTCTGGTTCAGGAACTCTGTTTTCACCAGCTTTATTTAAAAAGAATGATTTTGAATTCTCTTGCGTACTCATTCACGTTTTCACTCAGTACACATCCACTAAGCGCCCTCTATGTGCCAGGCACTGTGTCAGGGATTGGGCACACACAGTCCCTGCCCTCAAAGCTTAGGGTCTAGAAGAAAAAGACAAAAAGTAGGTTGACAATTCTACATTTACAAACTGAAGAAAGTGCGAGGAACATAATCAAGGGGGCGGTAGGATGAAGAGGACCTACTTAGGGGGCGTCTTCAGGGCTGACAACACGAAATTATTCATTGAATTTGACCAAATAGAAACCATTGGTAACTTTGACAACGACAGTTTCAGGTATAAAGAGTTGGGATTTGAGCACTTAAGAGTTAAGGAGGGCTTCCCTAGTGGCACAGTGGTTGAGAGTCCGCCTGCCGATGCAGGGGACATGGGTTCGTGCACTGGTCTGGGAAGATCCCACATGCCGCGGAGCGGCTGGGCCCGTGAGCCATGGCCGCTGAGCCTGCTCGTCCGGAGCCTGTGCCCCACAACAGGAGAGGCCACAACAGTGAGAGGCCCACGTATCGCAGAAAAAACAAAACAAAAAAAACAACAACAAAATACAGAAGCAATATTGTAACAAATTCAATAAAGACTTTAAAAATGGTCCACATCAAAAAAATCTTTAAAAAAAAAAAAAGAGATGAGCTGCAGAGCTGGGCTTCAGACCCAGGGGAGCTGCCCTTTTAATCCCCGGCCTCTTAGTTTTATGCTGCCTCTTCTTGGTAGGATCACGTTTCTACCAGGAAGATTCCTGCAGTTAGAAGAATCTGAGTGGCTAAGGAAATCTGAAGTTCTGTACTACAGTGTAGAGAAAAGTGGGACTGCCTCTGGCTTCCCAGCTTAAACACTGTAACCCTGGAGCATAACATGTCACCAGCGTCAGTTACAGAGAGTGACAGAGGATGCAAAACGTGGGATCCAGTACTCATTTGTCCTCCTGCGGAACTGCCTTCCCCCTACGAGGTGCCTGGTATCCTGGCTTTCAAGATGCGTCTGTGCCAGCGTGGAGATGATACTTCAGGGCAGAAGGCAGCCAACCAGATCCACGGTTGCCAGCAGAGCACACCTGCGCTCATCGGCTCGCATCAGGGTTGTGTGCAGGTGTACCCGGCGGGCCACGGGCAGCTCGTGGTCATGAACAAGTACCACAGGCAGAAGCTGTGGGTGCAGAGCTTCAAGGAGGTGCCTTTCCGGTTCTTCCACAGCAGGCGGCACCTGCGCTGTGTGCCCGGGGGCCCTTTGCTTAGGAAGCTGGCTGAGCTCAGGCAGTGCTGGAGCGGCAGGGGTCCTCCCGCTTCTACTCCGGCTCCCGGCTGGTCATCCACGAGGGCAAGGCGTATAACCAGTTCCTAAAGGGGATTCTAGAGACCCCTAGTCTTCCCACTTAAGTGCCCCGGGCATCATAGCTTCCGCAGACTCAGGCAGCAGCATTGACCTCGGGCACGTTTGCATACTCTTTGGACCAGATGTGAAGCTTGGAGGAGTAGGTCCTGCAGTGTCCCTTCTGTCCCTCACAGCCCTGCTGTCCTCACTCAGATTGCATTTCTGGGGATAGATCTCGGGAGCGGGGCTCTGGTGACCCCAGGCCTAAGGCATCTGGTCAGAGAGCTCCCATGCAGTGTGGGCCGACCCTAATCGTTTCCCTTTAAAAAGGTGTTTTGGAAGCCAGCTGCCCCTGTGGCCCTGCCGGAAACAGACCTCCCTTCCCCCGTTGCTCACCAGTGGGAACTGGTCAGCCTCCTTCCCCTTCCTCACTGTATTATTTGGTGACATTCTTTTCAGTCTATGGACAAATCAGTGCTATCTTACTACAGTTTCTGCAGCCACTGGCCCTCTCTGCTGGCCAGCTCCGACATGTGCCTTGGTCACCCATGTTGGTCACATCTGCCAACAAGGGTCCAGGGCATGAAAATGAGGGAAAAGGTAGTCCTGAGAGTCGCACCAAGATATTGACACTTCATGGGTTAGACCTGAGATGTGTGAGGTCAGTGGGTGTGGCTAGGATGGCTCCCAGACCAGCAAGGCGAGTCTCAGGCTGACTGGGTGTTCCTACTGCTGAAGAAGATCCTCTGTCAGAAAGGGGCGTTGGTAGCAGACGCAGGTACTGCTGGGACAGGGACTCTCACTGTTGTGGCCTCTCCCGTTGCGGAGCACAGGCTCCGGACGCGCAGGCTCAGTGGCCATGGCTCACGGGCTCAGCCGCTCCGCGGCACGTGGGATCCTCCCGGATCAGGGCACAAACCCATGTCCCCTTCATCGGCAGGCGGACTCTCAACCACTGCGCCACCAGGGAAGCCCTGGGACAGGGACTCTTGAAGCATCCAGGCTGATTGGCAAGGTTGGCTAATGAGATGGGTGTTCGGGTCAGCTCAGCCTGGCGTCCTTAACCACTGGCTTCTTTACAGCGCCTCCCCTGGTTCCTATCATGCTTACAAAATGCTTTGCCCTTTCTACACAGGTGTGCTTCCAGGGAGGGCGCGTACAGGCGTGCTGACACTGGCCTGTCGCCCACCTGGCCTCCCCCAACAAGCACACTTTGCCCTGCTGGTGGGAATGCCACTGCATGCTCCAAAACCGTATAGTTCCTGGGATCACAGCAAGGTCAGGTGACTCCAAAGTATAAAATCCGGTATTAAGAAACTTAATACCTAGTTAGCAATAACTGATTCCAGTGGGAAGGTTATCAAATGGTGTCTTGCCTTGTTAATAACACCTACCAGGAAGCCACATCTTGAATGACAAAGTTGATTTCAGGGCCAAGTTTTGTGCTGTTTGCCAAAACTCCCGGTCAATACCTGCTCCTCTGGCCTGTACTTGTCATCAGCAGCTCAGACTGACTGCCCACTGACCTCCTCCCCTTAACGGGGAGGCTGGAAGCCCTTGTAGCTCAGTGGGATTTTTTTCTTCCCCTTCTTTCTCAGCTCTGTAGTCTGCCTCAGGTCACCTAGCTCATGGGGGGGGGGTCACCTAGCTGTGTGTGAGGGGAGGATCTCCCAGCAATGGTGGGATCTAGCGAGCAGAGACTAGATCCATTGTTTTTGGCTGAGAAACTTTTTATGCAAACCAAAGCTGACCTGGAAAGGCAGCATGTAAAATAGATAAAAGCAGAGCTGCTCCAGATGAAACAGAGGTGGGGAGCCCCAATCCCACCCTTCCAGAGAGAAGCTACTCTGAATAGTTTGAAAGGCAATGGACTCAGATGTGATGTCCACTATTATGGCAGGTCGTCGGGAAGGGAGACAAAGCCACTTACCCAAGCTGAGCACAGGACAGAGGATCCTGAGGTCAGAGAGTGGTGTTGGAACCCAAGTGTGGCAGCAAAGGGGATGGGTGTTCGTAGAAGATGTATATTATAAAAATGATTGGTCTTTGGGAAGACACTAAATCTTCATAATAGAAAAATGACCATTCTACACAAAGTCGAATGTGGTAAAACTAGAGCTAATGAAAACACTTTAAACAAATATTCTTTTTAACACCTTTCCCTGTCAGACTTTGTTGAGCAGAATACAGCAACATTTCTGAATTTAGGTCAACTTCTTAGGAAAGTTTTGGAATGTGACCTGTGACTTTCACACAAAGATGGTAAATTACCTTCTCTTTTAAGAATAATGTGTCAATATTTAGAAATTACTTTTCACGTTCTTAGAAGAGTGAAATATTAAGCCACTCTGTTAACACATGTCATCAAAAATCGTACTTGGCTCTTTCTCTGCTGTGTTAGAAAAACACCAAGATCAAGTTTATAAGATTCAAGATGCCATTCCTTCTGTTTTCCAAGTAGGATGGTTTCTTGCAAGCTTCATTCAAACAAAGATTTGTATCTTTGACACGATATTTAATACTCCATCAAATGTGAACATTTAATGTCATTTAACGTTAGCCCACTTTTGCATTGATTCCGCATTTATTATTCAACAAGGATTGTGTATCTCTTCATTACTGGGTAATAAGCAGTGGCATAGTGGAGAAAACAATGGGCTGTGTTCTGGGTCTGAGTCAACCTGCCCTTGCCACTTGCCAGTTGGGCTCTCCAGGTGAATTGAGAGATCTTGGGTCAGCCTAACAATTTGTTTCCTCATATAAATTGCAAAGATGTTGAGAGTTAAATGAGATGCTGTGTGTAAAACATTTGTACCCAGCACACAGAAAGTGGCACGTCCCACTCCAAAGACTTTTTCCTTCCTTGGCATAAATATTTATGCTCCCATGTCTTCATTCAGTAATATTGATGAACCACTTATTCTACTAAAATAGTAGATGCAAATTGCCTTTTAAAAAGTCAGTTTTGGGGTGGGATAGTGAATAGGAAGGGAAATAGTTTGCTCAGAAAGGTGTGAATTTTGAAACTGAGGGTAATCATTAGTTAGATCCATTACACTTGGAACCTGCCTTCACTAATCAAGCTTGCTTTAGTGCTTGGTTCAAGAACTTGTATGGCCTCCAAACGGCACGTAGCATAAACAGTAAGATGTTTTCCAGGAACTTGGAGGCAGCTGTGTCTAGTTGGAGCTGAGCTGGTTGAGACTGGTTAGGACCACCCACCCTCCAACTGGGCATGCGCGAGTGTCCGCTCAGTGACCTTTTGACGTCAGAGGGCCGAAAACTCCACCCTCAGATCGTGCGAAGAGCCTCCATTTTTGAACGTGGAGAGAACAAGTGTCTCACCTTTTTCTTATTTCCAATCACCTTTCCCCACCCTCCCCGTGCCTCAGACCGCCCTGCTTCAATCTCATAAATACCGTGAGCCCCTGGCCTCCGGTGAGGCAGCTCTGAGGCTTGTTCTGCGGTCTCCTCGCTAGGCTGCCTCGCGGAGAAACTTCCACAAACTGGGGTCTGGGCGTTCTGGCGGCTTGGGCTTTGGGCGAGGGAATTTGGTTCAATAGCAAAAGCGCAGCAGGGGCAAGGGATGGATTCCCCGTTGTACTGAGTTTTATCCTCCGTTGATAGCAGGCTGCGGGGAAGGAGGACCAGAGGGGAAGCCTGGGGAAAAGTGGGTTGCTGTAGTGGATTGAAAAGCATCCCCCAAGTTCATATGCACCTGGAACTTCAGAACGTGAGAGGAACTAAGGTCTTTGCAGATGTTGGTAGTTGAGGTCAAAAGATAAGGAAAGATTATTTCCTAGAGCCCCAAAATGGGGTGTGGCCCTGGGGACACCCTGATTTCAGACTTTTGGTTTCCAGAACTGAGAATGTGTTGTTTTAAGTTAACCAGTTTGTAGTAATTTATTTCCGAAGTCCTAGGAAGACGCCCTAGTTGCCAACGGTGGGTACAGGGAATTACCAGAAAAAATTCTTGTCTGTCCACTTCTGCCTCAATTTTCTTCCAAAGCATCTCAGGACTGGGGGGAGGGGGTGCCTTGGGGATGAGATGGGGATGGTGATTAGAGTTGTACGGAGGAAAGCAAACAGATAAAAAACAGGTGTTTGGCTTTATTTTCATTTAAGCAGGGCAGTAATCTTTAAAGTCAGGCTTTACTGAGTTTTCTAAGTTCCTTTCTTCTTAGAACAGAGTCTTACCTGCACAATCGGAAATCGGGAGTGTGTGAGGGTGTGGACGAGGGGACCCGGCCCTCAGATGCTGGGACAAAAGGGCTGACGGAGTCGGGGCTCATGGGGGCACGTAATCCCAACTCGAGTTCCCCTAACCTCGGGGTTGGGTTAGAACAAACCGAGGGAAACCGTGAGGACGGGAGCTGTTTCCCTGCTTCCTTTCTGGGACACGGGGCCTAGCCAGTCCCCACCCACCTACCAGAGGCAGCTTAGAGAGAACTGTTCTCCACTCATCCCCCAAACCGCTACATGACTGGGGGCTTATGAGGAAGACATGATGAGTGCCAGAGAAAAAGCATGAAGGGAATGCGTTTGCTCACGCGCACATGAAGTCCTATGTGTGAATCTTCACCACAAGTACAAATACCAGCTCAGTATATTTTTGCTTTCTAGCTCCAAATCACTGTATTGAGTCCTAGACATTTTCTTTCTTGTTTTTAAAGTCTTTCCCCCAATAACTTCAGCTTTCCAGAAGCTTCTTCTTCTTCTTTTTTTTTTTCCCCGGTACGCGGGCCTCTCACTGCTGTGGCCTCTCCCGTTGCGGACGGAGCACAGACTCCGGACGCGCAGGCTCGGCGGCCATGGCTCACGGGCCCAGCCGCTCCGCGACATGTGGGATCTTCTCGGACCGGGGCACGAACCCGTGTCCCCTGCATCGGGAGGCGGACTCTCAACCACTGCGCCACCAGGTAAGCCCTCCAGAAGCTTCTTGGTGAATCATTCTTTTTCTGTCTACAAGGGGAAAGTTGATTTCTGACGGCTGCATCAAGAGGTTCCTGAATTTCTAATCTGCACCTGCCCCTCCCCATTCCCACCTTGCCTCTGACTGCCTTCATCTTTAAAGTACAGGTGTTTAAACTTAACCCTTTGGTTGCATGTTGTAAATTCACAACCCGGTTTCCCCATCTTCAGTGCCTGTTGCCCATGTTACAACCATGCTGATGTCTTCTTTGGGGTTTGTATTGGGAACCTCATTTGCTCATAGATAAAACAAGAGACACTTCTCAAAAGGGACCAAGGTGGCTTCCATTTCAATGGAAGATTTTAAAGATTGAGGCCAACTCAGCACCAAGTCATTAGCGGTGAAGAAGAGTTAGTTTAGCGGCAAGTACATATTAACCAAAGCACAGGACCCTCGGGCAGGTTAGCGGGTAGAAGATCAACGTCTCGATAGAATTAGACGAGAACCAGACTCTGAAGGGATGGACAAACCCTCCCTGCCTCTGTCGGCAAAGGGACACGGGACCAAGAACAGACTGGTTGGATGTCCACTCCTTTGACCTATTTTTGAGTACCTACTATGTGCCTTGCACCACGATGAGTAAGACTAACCCTGTCCTCCCCTCATGGATCTCACTGTCCAGGGAACTTTGCTTCTCCTGTTGAAGAAGCTGTCTCTGAATCTAATCAGGTAACTGTTGCTGCCGGCTGGGTAACTGTGCCCTCCTGGAACTGTACTCTCTCGAGCCGCTTAAGACTGGTTAGGGCCACTGACCCTCCAGCTGGGCGTGTGTGAATGTCCTCTTGGTGACCTTTTGACATCAGAGAGCCGAGAACTCTACCCTCTGATCGTGCTGGTGCTACCATTTTCTCAACACTCTTCCTGTGAAGAAGCCTAGTTGCACCTGCACAGAATGACGACTACCTCACCTTTCTCTTGTCTCAGATCACCTTTCCCCACTCTCCCTCAGTTTTATCCCATAAAAGCCCCTTGCCTTCCAGGAGGCAGATTTGAGATTAGTTCTCCCGTCTCCTTGCTTGGCTGCCTTGCAAAGAAACCCTTTCTCTGCTGCAGACCTTGGTGTTTCAGGGTTGACTTGCTGTGCTTTGAGCCACGAACCCTGGTTTGGTAATAGTTTCTTGCAATATATGCAAACTCATCTGAAAGTATTTTTGAATATGTGATTAGTTTTAAAAATTACTTGCGAATGTTCACTTAGCCATGATGGAATGATAAGGCCGGAGGTACTGTCCCATCTTAAACAACCAAAATAGCAGACAAAATACAAGAAACAATAGTTTTTAGATACTGGACCAGGAGCACAGGATGGTAATCCCTGAGGGAAGGGAGACAAACAAGATAAGCCCTCGGTTCCTGGCGGTCAGGCCACAGCAGAGGGAGGTTCTGGAATCCTAAGTGTCATCTTGACAGTGTGTTACCAAGAATGTTCTTGTTTTTAGGCAATACACACCTAAGTATTTGCTTAGGGGCTAAAGGGTTACTTCCGAACAGCTCAGGAAAAATTGTCATACATATATGTATATAGATATACATACAAACATATACATTTGAGACAAAATGATACGATATGGGAAAATGTTAGTATTTAGAGAATCAGGGTGATGGGACTATGGGAATTCTTTGTATTAGTTTTGCAACTTTTCTCTTGAGTTTGGGAACATCTCAATTTTAAAATTTAAAAAAGCACCTATGTATGAATTATGACATCAAAAACCACATGAGAGAACTTCCCTGGTGTCGCAGTGGTTAAGAATCTGCCTGCCAATGCAGGGGACACAGGTTCAAGCCCTGGTCTGGGAAGATTCCACATGCTGCACAGCAACTAAGCCCATGTGCCACAACTACTGAGCCTGTGCTCTAGACCCACGAGCCACAACTACTGAGCCCATGTGCCACAACTACTGAAGCCCGAGCACTTAGAGCCTCTGCTCCGCAACAAGAGAAGCCACCGCAATGAGAAGCCCACGCGCACACCACATGGAGTAGCCTCTGCTCGCCACTATTAGAGAAAGCCCGTGTGCAGCAACGAAGACCCAATGCAGCGAAAACTAAATAAATAAATTTACAAAAAAACTCCTATATGAGACCCTTTGCATTTTTAAACTTGATTGCATTTATGAAAAAATGCAAATGCAATGTGTTCAAAAACATTTATTGATGCTCAGAATATTAAACAATATATTTTAAAACTATACTTGTTCTCTGTATAAGAACTGGAAAATACAGGTAAGCAAAGACAAATAATCCCACCAGTTAGAAACACTGCTAATCAAATTGTTTTTGTGTGTAAAGTACTTTATGTAACATTAACGGCTGGGGACGTTCAATTTCCATACTTTTTGAAAAGTGAATTTGGAGTGAACAAAATTCAGTTGCAACTTACTTTAGAAGCCAATATGCATTGCCAATACTATGAAAAGTGCATTGTAGGAAGTACCTTAATAACAGATACTACGCCCTGTGTGGGGACTGGTACGATTTTGAGAATGCCAGATGGAGAATGATGATCCTTTTAAAAAGGCTGGCGCTTTACGGGAATTTCTGGAGTATTGCCAACCCTGTAAAGTGTTATAAACCCTATGATATTATATCATCATCCCTATTTTACAGATAAAGAAATAGAAAAAGCATACACAAGATAAATAACACACTTTTTTAAGTCACACCACTTGGAGCGGACTCAGACTTCAGTAAAGCCAAACTTTGTGTCTGCTGAAATGTTTTTAATGCTGTCAAACAGAAAAAAAAAATTACATTTATACAAACATTACTTCTGGGTGTATTTTTCTTTACTAACAGCTTATCAATATGAGAAATATGTCATATAATTCAAGGGCAAGTATTGAAAACTTATTGTGGTTAGGCCTGGATAAAATTCACAATGTTAAGCTAGAAAAACAGGTTGAAATACATGAAAGTAATGTGTAAATCCTGAGTTTTTGGCAACAGTTGGTAGTTGAAAGCAACAGCATACAAATACCAGGGGAACGTTTAAACAACAGGAAACAACTTAAAATTTATTGGGCCTTAAAAAAAAAAATCAGATCTCATCCTGACACTGAACTGGTGCAGATCTATGTGTCAATATATCAGTTATGTGAGCTGTGGATACATAATGGAATTTCTTGAGTTTGACGAGTTGAAAAAAATTGTGATTACTGAGACCACTTCATTGTTGCTTCACGGGCAAGTTAGATTTGGAGATCAAGGAAAAACAAAAGGTCTAAATGCCCCTTTTCAGTATTCTTTAAAGACTTTCTTTCCTAAGGCTATACCTCTATTTACCTGCTCACCTCTGGAAGAACAACACTTTAATGTTTTACATTCAAATGATCCCATGTATTGAGGTTTGATTTTTCTTTTATTAGAAAACATGTAACTTATAATTTTTATAATTTTTAAAGTTACTTTCCAGAAAATACCTTCTCCAGAATCAAGTATTAGCTTTGGATTTAGTGAGCCTTTACTATCCTAATCTCTTCCTCACTTTGTCATTGGTATGGATAGGTTACCTTTCCTAAATTCCCCTGATGTATATAAAAAAAAAATCCTATGCTAATATTACAAAGCAATTGGTGTAAGAGAGTCAAGTAAAATAAAAGCATGGCTGATGGAAAAGATGAAAAAACTGCACCATTCTTATTTTTTTAATGTTTTAAAATTATAAATACATGCTTGGTTTAAAAATTCAAATGTACAGAAAAATATAAAGTGAAAGGCAAAAAGTCCCTTTACCCTACCTAACTTCTAGCCCCATTCTCTACAGCTGCGCAGTTGAATATGGAAGCCGCTAGCTATATGTAGCTATTTAAATTAAAACCAAAATTAAAAAAAAGCTCCTCACACCAGCTATATTGCAACTCCTCAGTGACCACATGGGACTAGAAGTTATCATATTGGAGAGTGAAGATATACAAGATTTCCATCATCACAGAAAGTCCATTGGTTACTCCTCCACAGAAACCATAATTAAGTACTAGCATATAAAAGGCTCATTATTAGGAGTTATGAGTTCTTTATATATTCCAGATACAAACCCCTTATCAGATGTGATTTTCAAAAATTTTCTCTCACTCTGTGGGTTGTCTTTTTACTTTCTTGATGGTGTCCTTTAAAGCACAAAAGTTCATTTTGATTAAGTCCAATTTATTTTTTTCCCCTTGTTTGTACTTTTGGTGCTGTATCTAAGAAGCTGTTGGTTAGCCCAAGGTCACAAAGATTTACTTCTATGTTTTCCTGTAAGAGTTTTATAGTTTTAGCTCTTATTTAGGTGTATGATCCATTTTGAGTTAAAATTTGTGTATGGTATAAGGAAGGGATAGCCTTCCTTATACCATAAGTGGCTATCCAGGGATAGCCACTGGATAGCATGTGGCTATCCAGTTGTCCTTGGATCATTTGTTGAAAAGACTACTCTTCCTCATTGAATGGTATTGGCACCCTTACCAAATATCAATTGATCATAAAATGTATGGGTTTATTTCTGGACTGTTACATTTTATATTCCTTTGTAATGTCTATCCTGTTTTGATTACTATAGCTTTGTAATAAGTTTTAAAATTGGTTAAGTGTGAATCTTCCCACTTTGTTCTCTTTCAAGATTGTTTTGGGTATTGTGGGTTTCTTGCATTTCCATGTGAATTTTATCAGCTTATCAATTTCTGCCAAAAAGCCAGCTGGAATTTTGATGAGAATTGCATTGAATCTGTAGACCAATTTGGGGAGCACTGCCATCTAAACAGTGTTAAGTCTTCCAATCCACCAACAAAGATGTCTTTCCATTTATTTACATCTTCTTTCTTTCAATAATGTTCTGTAGTTTTGTTTTATTCATCTAATGCTATTATAAACAGGAGTAAAAAAAAAATCTCAATTTTAGAATGTCCATTGCTAGTATAGAAATAAAACTGATTTTTGTATGGTGATCTTTGTATCTATCCTGCAACCTGTTGAACTCATTAGTTTTGAAATGAATTCCTTATAATTTTCTATATACAACAAGATCATGTCATCTCTGAATACATATAGTCTTACTTCTTTTCCAATATGGTTGCCCTTTCTTTTTCTTGCCTAATTGCCCTGGCTAGTGCCTCAAGTACAGTGTTGAATAGAAGTGGTGAGAATGAAAATCCTTGTCTTATTTCTGATCTTAGGGGGAAAGCAGTCAGTATTCAGTCTGTCACCATTAAGTATGATGTTTAAGTAGGTGTGTATTTTTGGTAGATGCTCTTTATTATCCTGAGGACGTTCCCCTTTTATTTCTAGTTTCTTGAGTATTTTTATTATGAAAGGGTGCTGAATTTTATCAAATGCTTTTTCTGTATACATTAAGACAAGACAATGTGGTAATTTTGATCTTTAGGAACATGATCCTCATTCATAATTCTGTGTTTGTAAATTTGCCAATTTATTTAAAATTTGTTTATAACCCTAACGTCAATACTTGCAGCACTTTTATGACCATTCATGGACATGTGCAGACGGGTGAAAAAAACTGAGTTCCTTGAGGTGCATGGTCTCAGCTGAGGTCAAACAAGGCAATGCTTTGCCTTCTTGTTTCAGCTCTCCGGCAGAGATGACCAGAGGATGGAGAAGGCATGGGGAAAGGCAGTATAGTGCAAGAAGCTCTGGCTCTGGGGCCGGTTGGATGTGTCTGAATCCCAAGTCTGACCCATTAGTTGGGTGGCCTCAGGCAAGTCACTTAATACTTCTGAACCTCATTTTGTCTCTTATAAAATAAATAGACTCTACCAGGATAAGTTGTTTTTAGGATTTAAGGTTACAGTCTATTTGGGATACGTATATGTGTAAAACACACACATTTCCCCTAGGAGCAATGGCTCTGTATTCGCTAATTCAGTATTCATAGTGACATTATAGAATATAACTATTGTGAATAACAAGATAATTTACACATTATGTTTGATTTTGGATGTTAAACCAACCTTGCATTCCTGGGATAAATTTCACTTGGTCATGGTGTATGACCCTTTTTATATTTTGCTAGTATTTTGTTGATGATTTTTTGTGTCTATAGTCATAATAGATATTGCTCTGTAGTTTTCTTGCAATGTCTTTGGTTTTGTATTAGGGTAATACTGGCCTCAAAAAATTGAGTTGGGAAGTGTTCTCCTATTTTTGGAAAAAGTTTGCAAAGGATTGGTGCTACTTCTTTAAAAAATGTCTGGTAGAATACAGCAGTGAAGACATCTGGGCCTGGGATTTTCTTTGTGGGATGTTTTAAAATTACTAATTCAACCTTTTTATTGCCAGCTGCTTTTTAAACTTGCTTTTAGGTAGAACCAAAGGTGACTGTCTCCTAAGGCCAATAAAATGAGAAAATACACCTTATTAAGGAAGACATGTCCAATATTTGTAAGATTCAGGTAAACAGCTACCAAGGTCATCCAGTAGCAAAATTATTCTGCTGTCTAGGGCTTTAACATAGACAAACATCTTGTCACTTCCCATGTGCTTTCATGACCTTAAGAAATTTCAGCCTGTTATACATAAGATTTACATACAAACCTCTTAACTGGCATTTGCAGCAAAGTCCTATAATCACAAACTAAAGTCCATACATTTCTAGATTATATACAGATATCCATATTTATATATCTTTAAATCTATCTACCAAAATACTACCTGTCTCAGAACCTGTCAGGAAGGCAGTGTGTAGTGGAATAAACACTGGAATAGAAGCCTGGAGGTCTCAGCTCTAACTTAAACAAGATGCCTCAATCTGTTTCTCCCACTGATAAAATTAGGTTAAGCCTGATGACCACCAAGGTACATTTTCTGGCTCTAAAAATACAACGACTTATTCTACAGTAATGCCATTCCCACTGTTCTTACTTCAGAGTGGTCAAAATGAAAACACTTTTGTTATATACACATAAACATATACACATCCGTACTTCATACTTACAGAACAAATCAACCAATTCACAGAATCTTAAAAGAGGAAGTCCGTAGTTAAATAATATAATTCCAGCATCTCAAAGTCCTGAGTTTGCCATGAAACAGCTGTTACTAATTTTTTCTCTCCACATGTATATATATTTGCTTTTCCCCAATATCTCACTTTATGTTAAGTACTGTTGGATGAGACATCTATTAATTATGATAACTTTCAAAAACAAAAAGGTCACTTTTCAGAAATTCTGAGCCCATCAGAGAAACCGAATGGTATTTCATCAGTTGTCTCTACTGGCACATTGCTTCTGCCAAACTGACATGAATAATGGTGGGTATGATGACTTGAAATAAATGCATCTGCAGTCCGGCTGCAACGACAACTATCTGACGGCATCGCATTACTTGAGTTACTAAGATGTGAATGGTAAACACCACAGAATGAGTCTTGAGATGAACGATAATGGCCAGCTCCCACGGACACAGCTGTTGAGCTCTGGTAAGGGCTGTTACACATAACACAAGTTTGGAAGCAAGTCTTCCGTCCGGAGCCTCGGTGAATGTCTAGTTTAGCAATGAGAGGTTTTCCGACATTCACTTCCTGCTTTTCCTCTACAGTATCTTCCAATCCTGAGTACTGATATGATAAACACACTGTGAAGACTAGATGTTCCTGAAAAGGAAAAGAAAAGGTTTGTTGTCTTCATCAACCCTGAAAGTACATCAATCTTAGACTCTCATTCACACAACATACAGACAAAACCAAACAACAACAAAAACCCAGTCTCACTCCTGTTTCCCAGGTTCCAGACCCTCAAGGTATCCTTTACACCTTCCCTATACTAAGAAAGGCCGGCTAGAATTAGCTTCCTTTTCCCTCATTCAATACTTTGAATTAGTATAGTCAAAATCATAGAGATCTGGTATTGTATTCCTGATGAACAGGGAAAAGCTATTTTCCAAGCAGTGGGGCTTGGGAAACGATCTTTCCCTATTACTGGAGATGGGGAATAATCTTTTAATGAAACAATAACTGGCTTTACATCTAGGTCAAAATTTTATTTAGCTGTTTTAAAATACTACAGAATAATCACAACCATAGGTGGAGAAGTATAATTGAATCAGATAATGGACAGAAGTTCAAAGATACAAGGAGAGCGGAAGTAGATTAGCCACGGACGGGGCAACGGCAGGTTTATGACTGTCCTCGTCAGCAGTGCTCACTTCATTCCCCAGGTTTTGGCTATAAATAAAAACTCAGTTTGGCAAGAATTTGGTTCTGTTAGAAAGCTCAACCCTATAGACCATGTACCATGTAGTTTCTGATTTAAGGTCAACGAGAGATGAAAAGAGATCAAAATAAATTCCAATTCTCACTTGTTACGTTTTGTAGAAAGTCAGAAATAGGAAATGCTTAACTGAAAATGCTAAGATATTTACAAGTAGACTATGCTTTTTGTCTCTAACTTTTTAACACCGTGGAGGGCAATTACTTGCATTCTCACACACAAATCCTCAGGCCATTATCAGGGACAGGATACAGCATGCAAAAGGCCACTGAGACTTGCTGCACAGCCAGCCGTTCGCTCTACTTCAACTTAATACGCAAAGCAGCAGCACATCTATGGACCAATCCAAGGTTCACAGGCAAAAATGCATTTTCACTTTCATAAAGTTTTCCCTTAGTAGTTATAGACAGGAAAAGTAATAACCTTTAATTTTTGCAGTGAGCTGAGTCTAGTATAGAGGCAATGCTTGGGGAGATCCTTTGATACTAAATAGCTCCCAGTTTCTTCGGGCGTCCCTTTATTTGCATCTTTTGGATCAATATCTAGGTCCTGTGAAAATCAGCAAATGTTATTAATGAAATCAATGGAAGTCACATCATCATCTGACCATAAAACATCTTAACAGGTACTGCTCTCTGATGAACTGTGGTCAGAGTAGGTAATCCCTTACCTAGGGCTAGAGATACAATGAAAATAACATTCTAGAGTAAATTCTAAATTCCTCACCGATACACTTAAGAAGTTAGCTCTGAAAGGACAGTTACTTTCAAACTATTCCTACAAACACTTCTAAGTGTCCTCAAGTTTCCTTTTAAGTTCGAGCCCCACTAGTGTTAGATTCCTGGATTCTCTCCTTCCACATTCATCACTTTTGGGAAGGTGCAGGGGGATTTATGTGATTTGTATGTTTAAGAGGAATAAGTAGACATGCCAAAGGCAGCTTTTCCCTTTTTTCTTTTAGAGGCAACAGCTGTCGAGAGCAGGGGATCTACTCTGTGACTCTATAGAGAGCAGCCCTCAGGCTCCGCCTGCCCAGTGCCCTGGGGCCAACCCGGGTCCAGAGCTGCCGGGACTGGTGCACAGACCCGTCTAATTCTGGGGGTCACACTGAGCAAATGTCCTCCATGAAGGAGAAGCAAAGGAGATGTTTTGGATTGTTTGCCTTACTCCGTGCTTACGCCTCAATTTACTACAACTATGTAGGAACGAGGGATATTGTTTAGTGGCTTCCTTAGGCCAATACGAAATAAATGTTTTGGAAAGAACTAGGTTTCTATTCTTCCAATATACTACTATAGCTTGACAAATACGACTTACACTGTTGTAGGAACTTTTTTGGAAACGTTCTTGGAAACGTTTTTAAAAGGAAGTTATTCTGGACATATGTATAGCACATTTTATTCCTTCATATTTGATATCCTATTTAGGGTAAGGGAAATTAAATCCTTCTTTTCTGGGTGAACTTCAGACATTCCTAAACTTAACATATTTAAGGTATTTTGGCAATTAGTTTTTAAATATTACGACTATCATGACTGAAATGCAAATATTTTTGTAAGTGTAATATATATATATATATTGCCTTTACATTTATCAACTTTTAAATTTTCAAAAACTTAGTTGTTAGTAAGTAAGGCTATATCATGATATTTTAAATAGAAGAAAAAGACTTACAAGTGGAAAATCGGTAACATAGGCATCGCACATTAATATATCAGGTGGTTTGTGGACTATACTTGTATAGATTATCATGACGTTGGAAAACTCAGCTGCAAATCCTAATTGGATCTGAACACCACATTGAAATTTAAGACACATACTTTCTGGAAGTTCTGAAAAAACAATTTATAAATATTTAAAGAATGCTTCGTAAGTTTTCTGATGTTAAGTGGCAAACAAATATTCTTTATGAGGCAAAATACAATTAGAGCTATTTCTGCTGCTTAAAAATGTTATATAAGTAACATTGTTTAAAGACACACACACACACACACACTTAAAAAAAAGGGTGCAATATTCTACTGGTCAAGCAAGTATCTTTTGTTTTCTATTTTCTTACAGCTCTTGTCCCTCTGCATACATAGTTTTTATAGTGGTAATCAAAAGTATACATACAACTGTAGATATATTTCCACTGTTTCCTTACTCCTCATGAAAATAGTTTTATTTAATGTGCTTCAATGTGTTAATTTACCAAAAATATATCTTAGAGAACAGACTGTTACGAAAAATAAGACATTATATAGGAGTTCAACAAATACAATTAATTTTCAGTTATCACTTAATAATGTATCCACAGCATAGATATTTGGGATTCATAGAAGATTCAACCAACTATTATTTCAGCCAATAATTTAAACTTATTTTTCACTAAATCACATAGAATTACCAGAGGTGATTAAGTTACAGATGATTTCTGCCTCACCTTCTTTCTCTTGCTCACCCACCCATGGATTCAAATGTCCAGGAGACAATGCTCAGTTATGCTCAGTAATATTTATAAACATTCAGTATTTGCTGACCATCATGTTTGTGTCTTTACATGTGATTTCATTCAATATCAACAACCCTATCAAGTAAGCACTACTTCTTGTCCCCATTTTACAGAAAACATGTTTATCAAGTAGGGGACTGTCTGATTTTTGAAATGGCACATTTCAACATCTCACAATATAGGAGAATCTAAGGGATTGTATATTAGACAAATTGAAAATAGTTTTAAAGATAGAATTTAAGAATGATCATTTTAATTTTACCAAATGTGAAAATAATGGGTTAATTTAATATTTCCAACATCAAATAAATCAGTGTAATATCTATAACTGAAACCTTTGCTTAGTCTTGGGTTTACTCACTAGGCTAAAATATTTTCCTTACAAAATTCGGAGGAAAGCTGTATGTTCAGAAGGAAAAACACTTTATGATTTTATATAAACATTTTATAGAAACAGCTCATAGAAAATAGACTTTACTGTACCATGTGCCTTGGCCCACTGGAGATTCCGCACCAGAGATTCTGCAGAATGTGCTGTTCCCTGTATTGGGTCCGTAAGTGCTCTCTTTTCAGATAAGCTACTTCGAATCTCTAGAGCCTGTTTGCCTTTGGTAAGGTGACATTTACCCATATCTAAAAGACAAGAAGTGAATATAGGTTTTAAGACCACATCCTTTCATTTAGACCAAGAACTCTTCTACAAATCACACTATATCCTCAATATCACTTATTCACTCAACAGATATTTACCAAGCACCTACTATGTGCCAGGCATGGTTCCAGGTGCTAGGGATATAGCAGTGAGCAAAAAGGTAAAAATACTGGGCAGCTCACATCTAAAGGCCCCTTTCTAGCTTTTATCTTCTATAATTCTATTAATGAATCCCCAATATTTTAAGCCTTGAAATTCACAAAGGGCTGAAAGTATATTTCTTTACTGTATGGGCAGTCATAATTTTATGTCTATACTCTGTTGAGAAATCCATTCTCAACGTGATAAACAAATACATTCTCATAATAAATGATGACACAGCTATGAGCAAGTTAAAATATCATGCTGTCTTTACCTAAGATTTATTTTTAAAAAAGGAAATAATGTGTTAAAACTACCAATATGTTAAAGCACCATCACTGTCCTCCCCCAACTCAAAGTAACCAAAGTACTCTGTATATTCTTATGCATATTTTAATTTTCACTCATGTAGATACTGGTAAATAGTATGTGTGAACATTTTAGATTTTGTGCTTAACAAAAATGTTACACACATTTTTGTAATACTATTTTCATTCAACATGATTTAGAGACTTATGAATAGTAACAAATCTCAATTTAAATTTATAAAACCAGATATTCTTTTGTATGAATACATTACAATAAATTTATCCCATTTCTGTATATATTAATAAAAATAAATTAATATCTGTCTTGGGAAAGTAGTTACTTATCTGGGAAAAAGAGACATAAAACTCTAAGACTTTATCCCTTTTGCTCACAAAGAGATCCCAAATGTTTTTCTTTCACCAATAGTAAGGTCAGAGAGAGAGAGACAGTGTGATTTTATATATATGATTATTATAAACACACACACACACACACACACAGAATGGGAGGAATATATCAAACAATTGAGAACTAAGTTATATCAACATATTGGGGGTTGGGGGGGAGCCTAAGGGTCATGAGCATATATAAAATTATATTGTTGTAGAAGAGAAGATATAGAAATCAATTTTTTAAAAGATGAAAAAGGAAGAATGAGCCAAATAAAAAATTAAATGGTTAAAACAGATACGAAAAGCCTACGGTAAATGTAGTTGAACTAAATTTTCTAGTTGAAGGAAAAAGGTTATCACGTTGGATTTAAATTCATTGATTCTAAATGTGAAAATATTAGAAGCATTCCGCTTAAAATCAGAAATGAGGCAAGAATGTCTACCACTACTACATTTATTCAAGAATGTCTCAGAGGTCCTAGCTAGTGCGACATCAAGAACATATCAGAATTCCTCTAAATCAGTAAGAAAAGCAAAAACACCACAATAGAAAAATGGACCAAGGACACGAGCAGATTTTCATAAGACATACGTATTGCCATTAAAAACATGTTCAATATCACTAACAATCAGGGAAACCCAAATCAAAACCACAATGAGATAGTATTTAACACATCTGATTGGCAAAAATAAAAAAGTCTGACATATGAAGTGATGAAGAGAGTGCAGATTTACACGACCTCTTGTACATTACGGGGAAAAGGGTAAGTGTAGATTGGTGCAACCACTTTGCAAAACGGTTTGGCATTATTTCTTAAAATTGAATACCGACATACCCCACGATCCAGTAATTCCAAATACTAGATTTATACCCCAAAGAAACTCTTGCATACATACTCCAGGAGACATATAAGAGATTGTTACAACGGTACTGTTCACGATAGCAAAAACTGGGATGTAACTCAAATGCTCAACAGGAGGGCAGCTGAAAAAACTAGTATGTTTGCACAGTAGAATATTATAATACAGTCAAAATGAATGAACCACAGTCATGCAACAATATGCATTACTCGTAGCAATATAACATTAACTGAAAAACTTCAAGTCCCAAATACACAGCATAATATCTTTTGATAAAGTTAAAAACAACTAAAATTAAAATATACATACTTCTTGCAGACATAATATAAACTCAATTAAAACTATGTAAGAAGCAAATCAAGGGAATGATAAACAAGATTTAGAATGATGGTTATCATGTAAGGGGGGGCAAGGAAAGAGAGAGAGGGAACATATAATTGGATGTAGGTCTGAGATTCATGTTAAACAACTAATTCCACAATAAAAACTGTCAGAAGTATGTTCTAAGGGACTGACATCATTAAAAATGAAATACTAATTAAATAATTTTTTCTAGCAGGTCTTGGAGTTTTATATAGTAAGATGGTTTTTGGGTCCCTTAAATGCCATACTGCTAAAACTAGATAGGAAAGAATTTATTTTGCAATTTCAAGCAACTGAACAATAATGCTGTCTGGAGTACAAAAATCAAAATCCGGGGTCACAGATTAACAACTGGAGCCTTGTAACAGCAGTCAGCTTATTTCATATTTTGTTTCACGGGTACACAACTGAAACTGGAAAGGTAGTTTTTCTGCCTTGACTATTTGGTCTATGATCTTTGAATACTTACATTTTTCCTGAATATTTTTAAGTTATCCAGAAGATCCAAAGTTCAAATATATAATAAAATAAAAATATAATCCAGAAGTTCAAATATAAACTCACAGCACATACTGGGATGCCACTCATTGCCATAACAACAAAGTATATATCATATGTGGGTGAACTGGTGCTTTTTACTAAGTGTTAAGATAGTTAATATATCTTAAAGACCAAAATTAGAATCAAGCATTTTGGAGTCTCTGAAGCACCTTCACAGATCTCACTTTGAAAATAACTGACATACTCCAAAGGCTTTAATTTTTTTTTTTAAGCGCCAGAACTTTGTCTTCAAATGAGAACTTAAATAGAAGCCCACACAATATGTAAAACACATAAAAGCAGAACTTCTTTGGTTGAAGAAGGAGGGCCAAAGCTCTGACTGTCTACATTAAAGGGGAAAGTAGTTAAGTGATCCAGCTAAGGGATCTACACCGACAAAAACATGAAAATAAACGAATGTGACTAACAGCAGGTCGTGAAACACTCAGATACCATACACTCAAGCTGCCATCTTAGGAACATCCATGAAACTCCATTTGCTAGTGAGCCAGTTTGTAAAAGAACTGCCTTCTCTTTGATAGGACTTGTAAAATAGCATTTCAGAAACCACATGTCAATCTACAGCTGTAACACGTGATTATTCAACACCTGACACGAGCACCGCATTATGCCAGGCAGGGAAGGAAGGAATAGAAGGGAATGGAAGACAAGGTGTTAGACCTCTAGGATCCTGTCCTTAAAGCAGAATTTTAAAACTACTAAGTTCATCAAGAAAAAAGAAAAAGAACCCAGCTTTAACCCATAGGGTTTCAGCATTTCTGTAAAGTTTATCTGTCTGATCCTGAAAGAGGATGCTCATTAGACAGTTTTTTTTTTTTTTTTTGCAAATAAGCAGACCGGGCAGCATCAGGCACTAAGCATAGAAACAAGGTGAAGAGCTCTGAGGATCAAACTTCATTTATTTCACAACCATGTCTGGGGTCAGACTTGTACTTCAAGTAATACTGCACAGATGCATGTAGCTAAGCCAACAGGGAAGGAAGGAGGGAAACCTGAGTGTTGTGAACATTATATAAAAAAAATTGTCTTATAAATACGAATTCCAAATCTGCACAGTAACAATAGGAATAAAATAATGACCCAACAGAGAACCCTGAGTAGCTTTCTCTTTAGTTTTTATTTTACCTTCTGCCACTTCATCCAGTAACACAGTTATTTTCTTTTCTTCTAATAATCTATCTTTTAAAAATTTCATGAAGATTCCATTTGCCAACCCAGAATGCTGTATTTCAAAGGCTTCTGCTCCTTGACACCTGAAAAAAGACATTTTTAAAAAAGCAAACACTTGCTGCATGAGGCTTCTGCAAAAACTGATGAGCCTCATGTACTCCCCTGCCTCTCTCATGGCATCCCAAATAAAGAGTTAATCTTTAAGCAAGAACTAAATGCTTTGCTGCTTAGTAAAAAGAAGATGCCAAGCTACGAAGTGCTGAAGTCAATTATTTAAAAATTTCTATCAAGAATATCGAGGCAGGGCTTCCCTGGTGGCGCAGTGGTTGAGAGTCCACCTGCCGATGCAGGGGACGCGGGTTCGTGCCCTGGTCCGGGAAGATCCCACATGCCGCGGAGCGGCTGGGCCCGCGAGCCATAGCCGCTGAGCCTGCGCGTCCGGAGCCTGTGCTCCGCAACGGGAGAGGCCACAACAGTGAGAGGCCCGCGTACCGCAAAAAAAAAAAAAAAAATCGAGGCAAATTTATGCCTAGATGGCTACGGATATTTCTAGGCTTCTAATCTACAATCAAAAAGAAGTCATCGAAGAATGAAGGAATCCTCAACATAAACATAAAAGTTTCTTACGTGGCATATCCAAACACAATATTGGCAGTGACTTTTAGTGCGTCCAAGATTGGGATGGTATCATCGTAGTCATTTCTATTTAAAAGGTAAGAGAGGAGAAGGACAGATATAAATATGAAAAGTTAAAACAGCATTCTTAAAAGAACATCAATAACAAACATGATACTATCCTATTACACATAACTTAAAATTATAGGTTCAAATTCCTTTATCTTATTAGCTACATATTTACCAAAAGTAATCCAGGGCTCCTAAACTATTGAGACGGCAGAGACTCACACCTTTTTTCTTGTTAGCTTTAAAACTGGAGTTACATTTGAATTCGGCCATTGGATTTTGATTGGTAACAGCTGAGCAAGCAAAACACTAAATCTGAGTAGAAGCATCATTGGCTCCACTCCTCAGTATCACAATGGCAGACAAGGGGGATCCAAATCTTCAAACGTCTGCTTCAGCTAAACTTTCTCTGTCTGCAATACCATGACTAACTAGAGGCCCTCACTCCATGCATGGTGTCTCTGCTAATTCCTGGAGGAACAGCTGCAGGGATTGTTAGAAACGTTCTAAAGGCAGGCTGAAGAGCTGTATGTTTTCTTTCTTTTTTTTAAAATTTTAATTTATATTGTTTATTTTTGGCTGCGTTGGGTCTTCGTTGCTGCACTCAGGCTTTCTCTAGTTGGTGGCGAGCGGGAGCGACTCTTTGTTGTGGTGTGTGGGCTTCTCATTTCGGTGGCTTCTCGTTGCAGAGCACGGGCTCTAGGCACGCGAGCTTCAGTAGTTACGGCACACAGGCTCAGCAGTTGTGGCTCGCGGGCTCTAGAGCACAGGCTCAGTAGTTGGGGCGCACGGGCTTAGGTGCTCCGTGGCATGTGGGATCTTCCCGGACCAGGGCTGGAGACCGTGTCCCCTGCACTGGCAGGTGGATTCTTAACCACTGCGCCACCAGGGAAGCCCCTGTATCTTTTCTATTATGAGAAAATACCCATGCCCTTTTGTTCTTCACTTTTGTCCTAGAGCAGACAGGAAAAAGTAAAACACACACAGAAAATATATTTTCCTCTAGTTTTCTTCTTCATCACTTTCAGTCTATAAGCTAAAATTCACAAACTTAAGTGATTCCTACCATGCAGAGGTTTGCCTTCAGATTTAACTTCTCAAGGTTGATATTTAACTGACCAACAAGTTTCAGTATATAAAGAATGGACAGTTTACCTTTTCCTGCACATGTCCAACAGGAACACATTGAGTCCGGTTTCTTTCTCTTGCATCAATTTCAGTATATTTTGTACACACAAGCAATTTTCAGACCTATATGGATTTGGAGCATCGACAGGGACCATAAAGCTGTTCCCGAAGTTTTCATAACCATGTCCTGCATAATATAATAGTCCTGAAAAGCAGGAAAAAAGAGAAATCGCACTCTGAACACGTAGCACTCTTTAAGAAAAAAAGACGTTAATCCATGCTTATTTAAGAGATGTGCAACTATAAATACAACTCAGTGTTAACTGAATTTGTATTAAATTATTTTGACAACCATCTTCATTTAAGTACTGAATTTTCAACCAACATCAAGATGCTATCCAGAAGTGTATTTTAATTCATAAAGGCAATACATTTGTAACCAATGGTATCATATGGAATGCAGTTTTATCTCATGATGTTAAAATACAAAAAAAGGCTAAGGACTTCTTTGCTGACTCATCTGTCTCCTCTGTGAAACCAGAAACTTCTTCAGGGCAGGGTAGTCTTACATTTATCTGTGCATTCCTGGCACACAGCAGGAGTATAGTATTTAATGGAAGAAGGAATAAACACAACTCAGACGAATAGCCACTGCAGTGTCAAGTATTCGAACCCATGTCCCCTGCATTGGCAGGTGGATTCTCAACCACTGCACCACCAGGGAGGCCCCTCTAACTCTTTGTAGTTACAGCCCTAACCCCTAGCAAGAATGTGGCTTTAAACGGCCAAGAAAACTTGCTTCCTTTGGCCCTAGAGGGCAGGAGCCAGGTTGCCTACTTTTCTTGAACTCCTATTTAAATGAGAAAAATGGGTATTTCATATGTATCGCTTTGGGTAAAAAATGACAAAAGGGGCACACCCATATATTCAGCGTGGGTTTATTCTACCTCAAGTGAGCCCTGAATATTATCACGTAGGCAGTGAGGACAATGAAAAAGAAACGAAGACAGAGTTCCTGGCCCTGAGGGTCTTGTAATTCATTCAGGCACGCTCATGTTACTACTTAAAGAAGAGTCGGCATCTAATTAAATACCATATATCATGTGACGAGGGCAACCCTGTATGAAATGAATAAAGGGCAGAGAGGAATATCAGTGTAAGGTGAAGCAATAACGGACACCCTTGAGAGAAAGGGTACGATCTGGAAAGGCAGCGAGAAAGCAAGGTGCGTTACAGGCAGGATGCACAGAAACAAGGCTTGGGCCTGGAATGACAGCTAATGGAAAGGAGACTAGCCTGGCAAGGAATTAAATGATCACTGGAAATGAAAGTAAGAGTGCACAGATAGCATTTTGAAAATCACGACAAAGGGAGTGGGTTTAATTCGCTAAGCCATGAAGATCAAGTGAAAAGACGACCCACAGAATGGGAGAAAATACTTATCTGTCTATAAGGACATATATATTTGTAAGGATGAATCCTATATCTGTAAGGACACTTTGTATGCAGAATATATAAAGAACTCTTCAATTCAACAATAAAAAGACAATCCAATTTTAAAATGGGCAAAGGATTTGAATAAACATTTCTCCAAAGACAATATACAAATGGCAAATAAGCACATGAAAAGATGCCCAACATCATTAACCATGCAAAACAAAACAATGAGATACCATTTCACACTTACTAGCATGGCTATAATCAAAAAGGCAGTAACAAATGCTGACAAGGATGTAGAGAAATTGGAAAGCTCGTTTATTTCCGGCAGAAATACACAACAGCACAGGCACTTTGGAGTTAAGCAGTTGGTCAAAAGACGAAACTCAGAATTATATGACCCAGCAATTCCACTCCAAGGGAAGTATCCAAGAGAACTGAAAACAAGTGTCCACAGAAGAACATGCACACGAATGTTCATAGCAGTGCTATTCGTAATATCCAAAAACTGCCTAAATGCCAATCTGCTGATGAATGGATAAATAAAACGTTCTATATGCACACAGTGGACGACTCATTAGCCATAAAAGTAACGCTACCACAGATGACCCTTAACTACACTGTGCTAAGTGAAAGAAGCCAGACACAGAAGGACGCACAGGGAGCGATTCCATCTACATGAAATGTCCTCAACAGACAAATCCAGACAGAAAGTGATTTGTTGTTGCCAGGAGTTTGGGGTATGGAGGACTGAGGTGTGACCGCTAATGGATTTGGGTTTTTTGGGGGGCGTGATGAAAATGTTCTGGAATTAGGTGACTGCACAACTTTGTGCATACACTAAAAACCACTTGTATACTTTAAAAGAACTGTATACTTTATTTACTTATTTAGCTTTTGGTACGCGGGCCTCTCACTGTCGTGGCCTCTCCCCTTGCAGAGCACAGGCTCCGGACGCGCAGGCTCAGCGGCCATGGCCCACGGGCCCAGCCGCTCCGCGACATGTGGGATCTTCCCGGACCGGGGCACGAACCCGCGTCCCCTGCATGGGCAGGCGGACTCTCAACCACAGCGCCACCAAGGAAGCCCAAGAATTGTATACTTTAAAAGAGTAAAATTTATACTCTGTCAAGTATTCAAAATCTGACTCTGCTCTCTCTTTCCTGCTTCCAGAGCAAGACATGCTTATCTGTAACCTCCATGACCCTGCTCAGGTCACGATCTCCTTTCCATCTACCCAAATCTTCACCAAGGCTCCAGGCTTATCTCAGGTTCAGAACCCTTGGCAACTTATCACCTGGTCTCCAGTTTTCTAACACACTTCCGCCTCACCCTGCTGGGAAATCCTACAGCAGCACTCTTGACACTTAAAGTCATATACAGTATTTGCTTTATTGACATTTCCCGATTCTACGTAGATATAGTTTCTCTGATAACAGTGATCGTAATAAAAACAGGAATTTTATATTTGCATAGCATTTTCATGGTTTTCAAAGCACCTTCATATACATGATCTGATTTTAACCCATATAACAATCTTTAAATGACCTATTTAATAAGTGAGGAAATCAAATTTTAAAAGATTAAACAATTTGTTTAAAATCATGTAGCTGATAGGTGTTTGGATTCTATTTACAGTCTTCTCCCCCTCCCGTTATATTAAGGGACTTATAATTTTCTTTCCTTTTTTTGGTCGGGCCACGCGGCATGTGGGATCTCAGTTCTCCCACCAGGGATCAAACACACGCCCCCCCAGTGGAAGCTTGGAGTCTTAACCACTGGACCACCAGGGAAGTCCTGTAATTTTCTTGGAGTATAGATCATGTTCTTTATTTTCTGTATCTCCCTCAACACCTAGAATACTCCTTATCTGGGCTAGGGACATAACAGGAACTCAGTAATTACTTCTTTTTTTTTTTTTTTTTTTTTTTGCGGTACGCGGGCCTCTCACTGTTGTGGCCTCTCCCGTTGCGGAGCACAGGCTCCGGACGCGCAGGCTCAGCGGCCATGGCTCACGGGCCCAGCCTCTTCGCGGCATGTGGGATCCTCCCGGACCGGGGCACGAACCCGTGTCCCCTGCATCGGCAGGCGGACTCTCAACCACTGCGCCACCAGGGAAGCCCCAGTAATTACTTCTTGACTGTATTAAATTAACAATGCAAACTGGTCAGGGCAGAGGTAGATCTGGAGACCTTTCTAGAAAGAGTCTTTCAGTAGAAATGGTACCATTTCTACAACTGATATCATTAAGAGACAGCCAACCAGAAAGCATGGGTATTGCTCCCATTGTATCACTTAACACATTCTGGCTCAAGCAAGACTTGGCTTGGGAGAAGAAGCAACTTCAAGGGAAGGTTCAGCCTCCATCATCCAGGAAAAGCTAAGTGTGTGTCCAGTGTTTCAGTGCTGAATGCTCAGCTCTGCAATCACGGATATTAAGGCACTGACAACAAAATACCTTTTCTCCACTGCAGAATAATTCATGAAAAGTGTAACAAGAATTTTGTATCAAAGTCTACGTACAAATTATACCGCAGGAGATTAAGCATTTTTATGTTAAATAACTAGACCAAATGACTGTATTTTAAAAATTCCATCTCTAGTACTACTTGTACGTTTAATTAACTACCCTCATTACTCAAGGATAGAAGGACAAAACAGATCTCTTTTAAAATGTCAAAGAATTCAATGTGGTTAAAAATACAATCTTATAAATTAGATCTTTGGGGAATTTTATTTCTTGGGAATATGATTTCTAAGAATATAGTCTGTCACAGATATTTATTTTTGCCTACAGAGAAAATAATTGTTTAAATGGAAGATTTTTCCCACTTGAGTTGAGCTGCAGTGCACCTGGCACAGGGCTCTGATTAGAACATGCGCCACCATGACCACCACCGCTGCCGCCACCGACCTACATAGCTCTTACTACACGCCAGGCACTGTTGGAAGAAAGCCCTTTACTTTTATTATCTCATAATGCTCACAACACATATCTCACAATAAGGTAGGCAATGTTATCATCCCCCTCTTACAGATGTACAAGCTGAGACACCGGGAGGTTTAATAGCTTACCCACATTCACATGACTAATAAGTGATAGACTCGGAAGTGGGATGCCAGCCAGAGTGACTGCTGCGCTATGTTATACTGTCTCTTTATAATCTACTGCTGGCTTTCTAGTTAACTTTACTCTCAGAAAATATAAAATGTTGGTGTGCTGGTTTTCATCACTTCACCACACTATCACTTTAAAAACCCCTTCTTTTTTTCAAATGAAATCTTAGACTGAACCGTAACACATAATAACAGATGAAAGCTGGGTTTCTCTGTTGAGGCCTGAAGTGGAATGTTGTCCAAATCCCCCATCTATCGGTGAAGGAAAATCTGAATTCAGAAAATCATGACAACAATAGCTACAGTATTTTGAGCGCTTTTAGTGTGCCAGACACAGGGATGATTATTTTATCTTACTTATTCTGGAACAACTTCATTAATTTAGTCTATCCATTTTATAAGTCCTTTTTGGCTTAGAAAAGTGAAATAACTTGGTCACAGTCACACAGCTAGGAAGCAGAAAAGCCAGAGCGCTGAGCCTGGGGTTGGTTACTCTCAGGTTCGTTGCTTAACCACTGAGCTACACTGACGTGAATGATTCCTCTAGAGTGAATGAGGCTTTGGCCTTATTCTGACCAGACTCCTTTAATCTTTTTTTCTTTTTCTTTTCAGGTTTGACATTAGTGTTGTATTTTATTTATTTTTTAAAACATCTTTATTGGAGTGTAATTGCTTTACAATGGTGTGTTAGTTTCTGCTTTATAACAAAGTGAATCAGCTATACATATATCCCCATATCTCTTCCTTCTTGCGTCTCCCTACCTCCCACCTTCCCTATCCCACCCCTCTAGGTGGTCACAAAGCACTGAGCTGATCTCTCTGTGCTATGCGGCTGCTTCCCACTAGCTATCTATTTTACATTTGGTAGTGTATATATGTCCATGCCACTGTCTCACTTCGTCCCAGCTTACCCTTACCCCTCCCCGTATCCTCAAGTCCATTCTCTAGTAGGTCTGTGTCTTTATTCCCGTCCTGCCCCTAGGTTCTTCATGACCCTTTTTTTTTTTTTTTTTAGATTCCCTACATATGTGTTAGCATACGGTATTTGTTTTTCTCTCTCTGACTTACTTCACTCTGTATGACAGACTCTAGGGGACTCCTTTAGTCTTGTTTTCTATCAAAGCATATCTAAGCTGCAGCAAGTGACGAATGTAAAAAGGTGTTAGGTAGGGTGGATATCAAGCCAAATATGTAGTTACTCTCCATCCTAGTTTATCTATACAACTGAAATCTTTATCCTTATTTATCTTCAAGGACATGTAGTATTTAAGTCAGTTATTCCTGTTCTTAGATTGTGTTTTTAATGTTTATATATGTTTAAAAATTGAGTTACTTATTTTCTGTTAATTTTTATTTCTCTCACAAACCCAAGGGCACTATAGTACAAAAGGGCATAAACTTGAATGCCTGTGTTTCCCACATCTAATGGGAAATTCCTATGACTCTGCCTCGGCCTCCCCTACCCCCAAAGTACTCCTGGCCCCCCAGGGCTGTCAGCTGGACACAGGGCACAGTCCAGGGGAAACGCCTATGCCCTCAGGCCTCTACCACACTTACATTGAAAGTAGATGTGTCTGATGTTTGGGATATTCACAATACTTCAAAATATAATGCAGCCACCCTGTTAAGACATGAATCAGTAGTATTTAAACATCTTTTCCAGCTTTCTTAAGCTGCCATTTCGCTTTAATATACCTATTTATTCCATATTCCAAGTTGAGGTTTTCATACTGGGGCAAAGCTTCAGCATAAGTTGAACTCTTCTTGCCAGAACTTTAAATATTTCTGGTTCTCAAGCTTGCAGGGGCAATTAAAAGTTTTGATTTAAAAAGCCAAACCAAGGACTTAAAGCCAAGGTGATAATGTTAATAAGAAATGAGAATAAATAATCAAGCACATAATTCTTCATAAAATTCCCTCACTCTTAAAATACTTCACCAATTCCAAAACCTAAGTCGGTAAATATTTTTTCCTTCTACCTCCTTACTTCTGGGGAAGTTTTAGAAGCCTTTTCCTGTTTAAGCCATCTATGCACTTAAAAATGGAGATTAAAAAAAAAAAAAAAAAAAATGGAGATAAATTATGTAATGTAAAAATAATCAACCAACCACCTTATTAGAGACTAAAAATATAAACCAACTACCACAAAGGCACATTAGTATCGTATATTCTACCATATTTTCATAAGACAAATGAATGGATTCACCCAGATTCATCACTTTATATACTCATAAACAAGATTATGTTATCAAAACGTCAGCATAATAGTTGAAATCCCAAATCTGAGAGATTTAATTTGTTGATTCACTTGCCTAACAACTGTAATCCTTATTACTTAAGAAGAAACTCATTTAAAACTTATTTAGTACGATTTTAAGACTGTCCCTCATCCCACGTACAGTAATGTGTTAAATCTTGGAAAAAATCTTTTCTTCCATTAAAAATTCTACTCTGAGAACCTTTAGCAATTGTACCAAGCTTGCCTCATCATATGACTCTAATTAGAAGTAAAAAGGCTAAATTTAGAAATTATTGAAGTAAAATAATTGGAAAGGTATAGAAGCCAGATCAACGCTTTATCGGTGGCATCCTGACAACAGGCCTGGAGATGTCACCTTCCCAGCAGTTGAATGTTATTACACAACATCGTGGTGAGCACAACTCTGAGAAACATGGCTCACAGCATAACATTTGGCCGTTCCATGCTTGTGGTTATGCCCACTAAAAGACAGAAATTACCAAAGAAACTGCTTACTACTGACAGCATATTCTCTCTTTAAAGAATCACTGACATATAGGTAGTGTTCTTAACATATTTAAAAGAATGAGAAAAACCATTACAAATTTACTGTTAGAATTTTTGTGGAGGTCCATCTTTAACTGCATCTGCATAAAACTTTAGTTTACTGATTGTTTTCATATGTCTCACTCACCAACATTTTCTTGTTAAATTCTATTGTAGTTCCCACTAAAAGACCTGAAAATACTATGCAATAGTTAGAAAAAGGAAACAAACGTGAAATGTTCATTCGGTTACAGCATTTTGTACGCTACACACACACACACACAGTAATATTTAACATATATGAATATACAATTTGCTATTTGGTCACTGAACTTTACTGTAGCTCTCGTAGTCAATAAAACAAAATCACGTAAGATAGGTAAGAATTCTAATAAGAACAACATTGTTGTGACACATGAAAGTAAAGACATCAAGCTAATTAGTCATATGGAACTATGGAATGAAGATCAAAATCCATCTTTTATTACAAGAATAAAACTTTTCAACAATCCGTTTACCATGCCTTTCTGTTTAACTTTTAACCTAACTTATACAAGAAAAATAGTGGATAATTATAAAAGCAAAGATGATAAACATCTTACCATAGACTCCTTTGTCTAAAAGCAGTAAAAATTCATCCACGGCATTACGCATCTCATATTCAGTAAGATCCAGCAGTGAAACGACTTTGAAATCTAGCTGTCTTAACAAGTTGGTCAATTCATACACATCCACCAAAGGAGCTTTAAGCTTGGGGTGCTCCCAGTAATTCATATTTCCTATCAAAAGAGCAACCTTGTCCTTTGCTATTTAAAAAAAAAAGGGGGGGAGGGGGAGAAATTTAAAGGAGGATATAAAAATTAAACCTAATAAAATGCTGTACAAATAAGATTTCATTATTTAATTTCATTTTAGAGTGATCACCTTACATAGCAGACCAATAAACTCTATTGAGGAATACAGAGGCTGATGAATCAAACTGAAATTAATTGATGCTTTTGAGACCCAGGCAAAGGATGTTAGCTGTATATGAAGCATAATAGTAACTAATATTAAAGTAATACTTTTACTGATTTACAACAGAAGGAAAGAATATTCAATATAGACTTTTAGAGCAAATTTAAACAAAGAATGTTTGGAATTGGGTTCCCATCAAATTAGGTTCTGTTTTGCTGACAATGGAACAGGCTAGAAACAAAAGAAATACCAAAAAGAGAGAAAGGAAGAATTCCCATCAGAGCAGATAAGGGGAAATACCAAAGAGGAGGGAAAAGCAGGAGTTTAACAAATACTGTATTTTTAAATTTTCAGTTGATGTACTGTCTCCCGTTAGCTTCTTTAAAAAAAATTTCGTGTTTGGGTGAGATGCGGTTACCTCAGGGCTGCATGAAGACTTTTTGTATGAATACCTTAGCAGTTCAATCTGTGACCTTAGTGAACTGAGGCTTTGCTCAAGGACGTGGTCTCATACAAAAAGTGGTTCTGTTTGTAAGAGGCAAAAAGGTCCACACCTGTGCCTTTAAAAGTACCAGCTGGCTTTATCTGGTATATAGCTTGTCCAAAAGAGTTGTGGAAGGCTGAGCATAGCTTAGTGCCTAAGAGGTCTTCAGAATTGTACTTTTGCTAGTCGCGGGTGGGGTTAAAGGTTAAAGACTTGAGACTGTGCCACGACAACAGGAACCTGTCATGATGTTTTTCTCAAGGGCTGGCAGTGGGGTGTGTGCAGCACGTTACGGTCTAAATCCATGATGGAGACACCAGAGAGCAGCAGAGAAGGTGTAACAGGAGCACGTGGCAGTCCCAGACTGACGCTGGCCAGGACTTGGTGACCAGCCTTTGTCACAAAGTGCTGTTAAGTAGCTTATTTATAAATTAACATGGATACTACTCCTGTGCAATTGAAACAGGCACAAATAATCACATTGCTGACTTGATGGCTACAATATGTCATCTAATTTCAGATGCTTCAGATCGTTAAGATGATTAAATGTCACCAAAAATCTCTGGTGGAATTTCTTCTCTTTCCACAGAGCATTTAAGTCTACAGTTAAACAAGGTCTGGAGAAAAACTAGCACCAACTAAAAGAATGTGACCCTCTCAAAGTGGCAGAATACCCCACTTTGTGAAAATCCTCAATACTTCTGTCATGGTATCTTTTTTTTGTTTCTTTGGCCTCGCCGCGCGGCTTGTGCAACCAGGGATTGAACCCGGGCCCTCGGCAGTGAAAGCGCCGAGTCCTAACTGCTGGATGGCCAGGGAATTCCCCTTGTCATGGTATGTTTATTCTACACTGACATTTTCGGAGATTTCTTGCTCATTGCCTATTCTTATGAGTATACACATTTTTGAAAAACATGAAATGATACTTAAGCCACATTTCTAACTCAATAAAAGTCACTTCAAGTCCTGTACAAATGATAATCTCTTCTTCTATTCCAAAGAAAAGGCCAATTTTCAAGACTGTTTAATAAATAAGTAAATTGAGACATAAAGCCTCTACTAAACTGCCTTTCGTTTTAAAACAATAAAAAAAGTTGAGAATACTCAGGATGGATTTCAACTAGGAGGCAGTGTAAAACATGATCACTTGTATTTCCTTTTTTTTTTTTAAAGTTTCTTCTTAAATAAACTAGAAATGTACTCTTACCCCAATTTACGCACTATATAGGAACACTTCAGCTGGCTAACCCACAGAAAAATTTCAGAGCATGTTTTTCTGAGCCCATCAACCCTATCAGAGTTCAGAGCCAATGTCAATACACTGATGGACTCAGTTCAATCTGCTCCTAAGTGAGAGGAGGTGGAGGATGTGTGGTCACTGGCTGACATCATTACAGTCCAAATCATGGGGTTCCCAATGCGATTCAAGTAGTAAAGTGTCTGCAAAGCATCGTGGGTTTCGTGGTGGGATATTATGATAGTTTAGGATATATATTAGATTAAAATTTTCTGTTGGCAGAAGACAATTATAAAGGTATGTAATAGAAAAAAATCACTGGGGTTTTTGGTTGGGGGAACAGTTGTCAAACTAACCATACAGGCTGTTTCTGCTAAGATCGATTATTTATTCACTAGTTTTGTTATCTGTTTGGAAGGAACACTTGGCATTATTTATAGAATGCAAGGGTTCAGGGCTTCCCTGGTGGCGCAGTGGTTAAGAATCCGCCTGCCAATACAAGGGGCATGGGTTCGAGCCCTGGTCCGGGAAGATCCCACATGCCGCGGAGCAACTACGCCTGTGCGCCACAACTACTGAGCCTGAGCTCAAGAGCCCCCAAGCCACAGCTGCTGAGCCCACGTGCCACAACTACTGAAGCCTGTGTGCCTAGAGCCTGTGCTCCGCAACAAGAGAAGCCATGACAATGAGAAGCCCACGCACCGCAACGAAGAGTAGCCCCTGCTCGCCTCAACTGGAGAAAAGCCCACGTACGGCAACGAAGACCCAACACAGCCAAAAATAAATAAATAAATAAATTAATTAAAAAGAAAAAAAAAGAATGCAAGGGTTCAGCAATTTGAGAACTACGGGCTTAAAATGTGTGTATCAATAATTGACCATAACTCTTCAAAAACTTTTCCCCAAGGATAATTTTTAACAGCTAGTTCCTAAACCGTCTTGGAGCATTTTCAGTTTGATGGTAATAAAGATGATGGGTAGGGAACTTACCTTGCCCACTCTACTGGTAAACCAGTTCCTGAACGATAGGTGAACTGGGGTGGATTTAGAATAGAGAAGCAGACTGCAGTGGTCGAAATGAGAGGTGACAAAGTCTTATTCCAGGAATTGGTTGTAGAAAGGGAAAGGAAAAGTCAGACTTTAGAGCTATGACAGAGAAAGAAACAGTAAAATTTGAAGTTGAGGAGACAAGGGTGAGGAATCAAAGAAAACTTCAAAATAGCAACTATATAAGCGACTTATGATGGTTTTCAAGTGATAAAATAAATGGAAGAAATTTTCTGTAGAAAAACATTTACTGTAAGAGCCACCCACAACTTCTTGAACACAAACCATTCACTGGAAAAAGGAAACACAAACACCAGTTGATTAAGCAACAGGATAAAACAACTTCAGAAAGAGAATTTAACTACATGATCCTAGACATCTTCCAAAGTTTAATGAAATGTATTCTTTAAAAACTGGTACAAGTTACATCAATAATTTTATGTCTGATTATTCTAATAGTGTATTACTCATCTCATCCAAAAAGAGTTAATATTCATAAGCAACTGGAAAAGGACCTGGTACATATTAAGTGCTATATAAGTGTTTAAATAAAAAACCCTTTGCGGCTTCCCTGGTGGCGCAGTGGTTGAGAGTCCGCCTGCCGAGGCAGAGGACACGGGTTCGTGCCCCGGTCCGGGAAGATCCCACATGCCGCGGAGAGGCTGGGCCCATGAGCCATGGCCGCTGAGCCTGCACGTCCGGAGCCTGTGCTCCGCAACGGGAGAGGCCACAACAGTGAGAGGCCCGCGTACCGCAAAAACAACAACAACAAAAAACCTTTGGCCATCTTTCAGTGATTGAGTATTAACATCAACTTTGACTGGGTGAATATACAGTCCTTGTTGGTTTCATGCATCAGATCTTTTAATTTCTATGTCCTACAAAATAAAGTCCAAGTTCCTTAGACAAAACCATTCATATTCTAATCCAGGCTGCCTTTCCAGCTTGTGGTAAGAGGCAGCCCCTGCGGAACCATGGCTTCCTTGTCTTTAAGCAGTGTGGTCACCCTCACCCTGGCCCCTGCCCCCGGCTCCAAATCTGGGCTGCCCTGTGGTTCTCTCTGAGCTTAATGTAGTGTGACACTTTGCCAGTTCTGGGTCTCAACCTTAAGTCCAGAGAGTTTCCGGTTTGGGGATTCAGCCACCATGTAAAGAAATTTAACTACCTGGTGAGACCATGTGGGGAAGGAGGGGAGGAGAGAGAGGGAGAGAGTGAAGTAGACTGAGAATATTACATGACAGGAAAACAGGGGCACATGCCCTTTTACAGGGACAGCTACTATTTAAGCACAACTGACAGCTCTCACTCAAAATCTACCATTTTCAGGAGAATCTAGAAACCTGAATTTATATATGCTATCTGATCAGTGACAACTGATTCTAATTGTTCAACACTGTGTGGGCCACCCCCCTTCCCCAGTCAGTGCCCTTTTCTCCATGGGCCGAGCAATCCCACGTTATGCTACCCTTCACGGTGTCAGCCTCCACCTCTATGCTGATGACGCTCATGACGGTATCTCCGAGCCTGGCCTCTCCTTAGAGTTCCAGATCCACGTGCACAATTGCCTGCTGTGTATCTCCGCCTAGACGCGACACAGATACCTCAAACCGGTTAGGTCCCAAAATGAGGGTCATCTATCCTTTGAATCCTGCTTTTGATTCTGTATTCTCTAACTCAGTGGGCTGTATTACCACCTGCCTAGTGGTCCAGCAAGAATCTGGAGCAGGCATGGTGATTCCGCTGTACTTTTTATACCCTATGGTGAGGTGATGAAAACAGCTTACTGATTCCATCACCTCAAGGTCTTTTGAATTTGTTCTGTCTTCTTCTGCATGGTCTTGGTACTACCCTGGTTTAGATTCTCATTATTTCTTATCTAGACCATTGCAACAGTCTCAGTTGTTCTCCTAACCTAAACAATGTCTCCCTCCAGTTTATTTTCTACACCGATACTAGACTGGCCTTTCAGAGGGACAAATCTCACCCCTCTATCAAGTTTCCTTCCAATAGCTTGTCTGAGAAATGGGGCTCAAGACCTGGACTCACCCTGCTTCTCCAGGCTCCTTCTCTTCATGTTCTAGAGAATCGTTTGTTACCTGCAACTCCCCAAATACAACAGGCACCCTGTATTCTTTCTCTACGAAGTTTACTTAGGATTTCACGTTCCCTCTATCTGGAAGGCCCTTCTCCTATTCATCCTTCAACATGTAGAGCTGCTATGGCAGCCTCTTTCGTGCTTTCCTAACCTCTAACTCCACCAAGATATAGTATTACTTATTTTTATGTGACCTATACATGTTTCTTATTGTCTATATGTATATTTGTTTGCACATTGACAAACACAGAAATCACTCCACAGAAGCTGATCTGGTCCCTGAAACTGAATTCATAATATTTTAAAGTCTCCTATTCTATAATTTCTTGTATACATATCCAAAATAAAACATTGGGTTTCGATGTTATTCAAATATTTATAAAAGTTGTCAATTTAAAAAGTCTCAAATCCCTTCATGATCCCCATAAAAGAGTTACATGCTACAGTTATATTTTGATGAAGCATTTTAAAGCTCTACTCACCCAAAGGCTGGTCCACTGTTTGCTCTTTATTATCTATAGAAAGGTAAAAATGCAAAAAGATAAGGAGCTGTTATCCATGATCCATCTTCGGGGTTAGAGAGATACGGAAACAATGAACAATCACATCTGCAGCACCGAAGGGCAGAATGTGGATCCTAACAGCTAATTTATGATTTTTAAGGTTTTCAGGTTCTTGATTAAAAACAGGTACCTAGATGGACAAGAGTCGGAATCGGGGCAGGAGAATGTCTCTGGTAACTGATCACCACAGCTGGGGGTGATACTCTTTAACACGTGAGGTAGAAATTACAATCTGAAAATGGTTGGTGGTGGCAAGCAGCAGCAGGAATTTCACATCTCCTGAACGATGGCGTGGGCCTGCTGTACGTGCTGTAAATATAACTGATTTAAATCATCTCAGTTTATGAGGTATGTACTGTTATTACCTCCATTATACAGATAAGGAATCTGAGGCAGAGACAGACTGAGTCACTTGCCCAATGTTTTCAAGCTAGGAAATCTCATTCCGTGGTCACGCTCTTTGCCATCAACTACACATAAAATGAAATACCTCCCACTCTCAAGGACCATGCAGGAAGAGATGCAGGGAAAGATGGAGTTCAGTCAGTAATATGTCTCTTACTATAGACAGAGTGTTTGCATTTTTAATAATATATATGCTACGAGAGTCCACTAAAAATATATTAAATTCTTTTTAACTAAATTTCTTGGTGTTTCTAATTCTTGAGGAGTAACGATATAATGAAAGAGGAGGTCAGGAAAATTTTAGAAGCTTAGTGGTGCTGGTTTGCAAAAGTTTTCCTGAAATAGCTTTTCATAATGTTCATTGAAGGGCATGAAATAACAGACAAACTTAGGAAAAGGGGATTCCTAACCAGATCAAGAGAAGCAACTAGCTACATGACGAGGGTGGTTCTCCAACACCACTTAGTTTTGGGTGCTTGAAGCACGTCTCACAGGGGCTTCCCGGAGCTCAAGGCTGGCACAGCAGGAATGACATGCGGGTAACAGTGACGTTCTGGTTTGTCTCACTGGCTTATGTGTCATCAGCACAGCCCAATCATCACTCACCATAACAGATGTTTTTTAACAAAATATGGGCACAAAACTAAGCAAACTAGTCATGGTGCTAAAACTATGAGAAATCACATGTCAAGAAATAAGAGGGATCTCTACATATATTAACTGATACATATAAGTACCTTCTTATTGTACTCCTGTGAGGTTTTATTTTCAGATAGTCACAGGTTCCATCAGTGCCTTTCAGAACGCCCACAGCCTGGACTGATGTCCTCAGTCTTTATGGAGTCCTCATCATTACTACGCCTTTCATCTCAGGTAAGGCTTCCCTTTAGCTTAACTTGTTCAGAAATCTGTTCTGATTAAAACTGGCCAAAGGATGATAAATACTCCTGCCAACTGTCAGTCCCTTAATGGTCAATGACTAACTACTCATCTGTACAGCACTAACAATAATTTTACTTCCGTTACAGACACCCACCCAACTAGATCAGATGTGTTCAATGACTGAGCAGCTTTGAACAAGGACCCAGGGGTCTGGTGAGTTCAGAGATGTTACTCTTGTCACTCTTTCAAAGGCTGCTTCTTGTCTTTCAAATTAAAGAGCAAGCATTTCCCCATTTAACTGCCTTTTGATGATACAGAGTTATTCACAAGGATAGAGAATATCTATAGTATCTTTAAGTTACTGTATTCAATAACTAAATATCTAAAGCTAATGTTTTAATGTTTGTATTACTCACCGGGATGCCCGAGATTATTTAATTCATCTAAAATAAAATAAGAGAAAATAGATTAAATAATCTTTAAATTTTACCTAGATTTAAATGACCTTTAAATAATCTGCCAGTTTAGCACAGATAGCAAGACTGACAGAAGAAGCTGATTCTTCCACTGCTGAATCGTGTTATAATGTCTTATCAGGTTAGAACTTTTAAAATGCCGTAAAGGAGAAGTCATGCAGTCAAACTGTGAAGAGGAGAGAACGTGGCTGTGGACATCAGTTAGGACTCCTGAGCTATTACTGCTTTCATTAAATGACAAAAAGCTAAATAGACTCATTCTTAATTTGATCAAAGTTTTAGATATGCTGGCCAATTACTGGATGAAAACCGTCACGAGACAGGTTTGTCTATGGCCTCGACTATACACTTCATGAAACTAATTAAAAACCTCAAATGATATTTTTGAGAATAAACTTTTAATTTTAGAACAGTTCAAGATTTTACAGAACTATCGTGAAGATACTACAGAGAGTTTCTACAGACACCCATACCTAGTTGCCCTATGTCTAACATCTGTTGTTAGTAAGGCGTATTTGTCACAATTAATGAACCATTAAAGTTCTTTTTGGTTCCAGGACCCCATTCGGGACACCACATCACATTTACTTGTGTCTCCTTGGGCTCCTCTTTGTTGTGACAGTTTCTCAGACTTTCCTTGTTTTTCATAACACTGACAGTTTTGAGGATTATCGGTGAGGTATTTTGTAGAATGTCTGTAAATCGGGAGATGTCTGATGTTTTTCTCCTGGTTACACTGGTGGAATGTGTTTTTGGAGGTATAGTGGTTTCAGAATTGTTAGCCTGTAGAGCCTGGCTAACAGAAAGAAAATCATCTAAGCAAATACCTATGACATTATAGCCATCTATTTTTCCTTTACAAATTGTGTGAAGATAAAAATTAACATTCACAATAAATTATAAATGCTATACTATTCATAAAATATTATGCAGTAACTTCTATGAGATATAAAATCAACTACGGAGTGGTATCAGCTAGAGTACAGGGTTCTGTACAATTTCTTCTGCCTTCTGTGTTCACTCATTCCTAGGTACTTAGGTTAGCACCTGTTCTTCCATCCCATAATCAGTGAGGTTGCTTCATACACTTGCAATAGGTTTAGATTCTTCTGTCATATTCTGTGTTCCATCCTGGGATCCCCCTCCTCTGACCTTCCTAAACGATTTAAAACCTGCATATATGTATTTACCACTACAGCTGCCATATAGGATATTTTCACTGCCCTAAAGAAATCCCCTGAGCTCCACCTATCCAACCCCCTACCCCTTCTCCTGATCAAGTATCTTTAACAAAGCACATAAAATAGGTCACATCATGTTCTACAGGTAAAAAAAGATACGGTATGTTGGCACATTGTTAACACGTGCCACTCCACCAACTATAAAATGCCTCAACTTTGAAGACTTTTTTAGAAAGAAGAGTTGGATCTAATTTTTCCATCTGAAATTTTTGGAGTAGTTTCATAGTTGGGTTTTCATCTGTGTTTGGAACAGATTTATCTGAAAGTTATTACTTAATAGTGTGTTTGCCACTGCAAAAATTATAGGAAGAATCTTGCAGGTAAAGAAGCCGCAAGGTGGTAATATACATGCATTACCCAGAAGCTGAACAGCAATGCTAGTTTATGTTTATTCTTAGAGGTCTCCAGTGTTAGGAGCTTTTAAAAATCATGCAATTAGCTGAAAAAGGAGAAGGAAGAAGAGTTTGGTTAGGATTTCTTTACATAGATTCCCTCATGTAGGGCCCATAGGCCACAGGATTAGAACTGCTTTATGCTAGAGAATTCCTGTCCGCAACTATGACTGGGATGAAAACAGTACTTATAGTATTTCAAAGTGACACCATAGCAGTATGAAGGACAGGAAAACCAGGAAACATAAGATTTAACATTATTTTTTTACTTTGCTCAAGTAGAGCCTAAGGGTTTATAATAAAGAGGCAGAAATTGAAAAAATACTTTGCTATCCACAAACCTAATTTTGCAAAACAGTGACATCACACTAGGGGAACGTAATTTAAGTTTTAAAATTTACTCATTACAACTTATGTGCAAGGCTTTGGTTAATTAAAACAAGATAAAAGTTTATGTTAAAATAACTTTCAGTTCTTTTTAATCTACCATGTCACTTTTACCATAATATCTAGTCTTCAGCCTTGTAGCTTCAAAAAATGGATCTTATAAATTTTATATTAAAACAGGATATTTAATATTTGCTAAAGCATGCGTTAAACAATAAATCTCCCGTCCTGAAACTGTTATAGAAATTACATTTGCATTTGAGAGGCATCTTACCATGGCTGAAGGACAGATAAAATAATCTAAACAACTATCCATGACAGTATAGCCATGGATTTTTACAAATTTTATGAAGATAATTAACATTAAGAATTAATTGCAACTGTTCACTATTCATAAGGTGTTGTACAGGAGCTTTATTTTCTTTTTTATTTTTTGGCCACACCATGCGGTATATGGCATCTTAGTTCGCCCACCAGGGATCGCACCTACACCCCCTGCAGTGGAAGCGCAGTCTTAACCACTGGACCGTCAGGGAAGTCCCAGGAACTTTATTTTTATATACAATAGAAAATCAATTAAAAATTAGTTGTTTTTTTTTAACATCTTTATTGGGGTATAATTGCTTTACAATAAAAATTAGTTGTTTTAATTAATGTCAGTTTAATAGTGTCTCTGGTAATTTATTAACCCTCAAAGACTAAGATACAGTATCCTTCTATCAAAATTTTTTCTTATAGCTAGTATTTTTTCCATCACTGCCCTCAGTAAACCAGGGCACTCCACCAATCCCAAGAGGAACCAGCATGCGGGATATTTGGTTTCAAACCAAAGGATTACACTACCTTCAGTGCACTCCACTGCCACATCTGTTCTTCCTTGTTTCAGAGAAAACAAATGTGAATATATTGTAATTCATGATCTTAGGAAGGGCAGCCATCAAGCAGAGATAAATAGCACAGAAATATGTTGACAAACCAACATATGCATCAGTATCTCCTCCTACTGACAACATAACTGAATGCATTAAGCTTAACTAGAACACACCCCCACATTATGCACTTCATAGAGGGACTGTTGGTTAATAATCATTCTTTTCTTTATATGCCTGTGATTTTTTTTGAAAAAATAGTTTATTAAAAATCTTTTTCCCCTAAATCAAGGGTTTTTTTTTTTTTTTAGCTAAAGCTTTAAGGAATACATTTTTGCCATAAATGTTTAACATAAACTATAAAACTAAAAAAATTATGAAAACGGTCTCAATAAAATAGCCTTTTTTACAGTTCTTTCTGCTCTTTGTACGTGAATCCTGATTAGGAGTTTTAGTATGTATGCTCTCAAATTTCTACTTAAGCATCAGCAGTTATTTTGTTTAACATACCATTAAATTCAATGGGTGAACAGAATTTCCGCTGTTCAAACACTTCATTTTATACGGCTCCATTTGTCAGAATACTGAGCGATACTGCTTACCTACGATGACTTCTACTTTCTTGCTGTTTTGACTGTCTCGATCATTATATACACGACACCAATAGGTTCCTTGATGCTCCAGATCCACATAAGGCACCTGTATCAGTATTAGAATATGCTCACATTTCCTCAATTTTAATTGAAGTGGCTTGGAGAAAGTTATTTTGAGTTTTTTTTTTTTTAAACCTACAAATCCTAACATTTCAGACATTCCTAGATTACTTCCATTCATTAGGTCAAATATTAGCAAGCAAATAATACAATGAATCTAACAGTGGTGAGTCTGATGCAATACTCAGTTTGACGTTTTTCATACAAGCACTTACATGTGGGCTGGTGTTCTAGCCCTTTTGCAAATATAAGAATCAATTAATATTAGATAATAAAGAACTTGAAAAAATACTGAAAACATTAAAACACCCCAGAGAATATGAATTTTAATATTCACTGTAATTTTCAATTATACTATTTTACATATTAACCCCCCCAAATACCCCCAAGGCCAACTTCCTACCATGTATAGCTTTTTTGTCTCATGTGTTAGTGGTGATTCATTTTTGAACCACTGGTAGTGAGGAATGGGGCTTCCAACAGCAACACACTGTAGGATCAACGTGCTGCCAGGCATCAACTTTTGGGACTTTGGTTCAATACAGATTTGCAACTTAGAGTCAGAGACGCCATCCAAACTTCCTTAAATTAAAAGAAAAATATCACGGAACATAAATAAAATCTCGAGGTTAAAAAAATTTTTTTTAATTAAAAAAATATTTTCAAGTTCATCCATCTTTTTTTTTTTTTTTTTTTACAATCTTCAATAGCATCTCCCAAATGATGTTCCATAAAACTGTAGCACATCTAGAAATATTAAGAGATGTTCTGTGGATAAAAGGATGCTATAGACAAATAAGTTTAGAACATTCTGGGTTAAACAAAGTTAAACAGTTGTCTTTATTGCAGGACTTCTCAGTTTTCCAAGTGTTAGTATGCACTGTGTATTTAAGAGGGGAAAACAGTTTAAGTGGTTTCTAAATGTGTTTGGCCACAGAGTCTTTTCGGTGGGAGCAAAGGACAGAAACAACTTGAGTGATGTTTCTGTTCAAAACAGAAAGCTCTACGTTCTGCTGTTTCATTTAACTTGCCTTCTTAAAATTAGGAGTTTTGTTATTAGCACTGAATAAATATGGATGGGTTAAGCGTTATCTACTGAATGCTCATCTGTTACTCTCTAAGGGCCTTGAGGACAGAAGCCTTGTCAATGTGATCCAGTAACAATGAAACTCAGTGTCTAGCACATTGCAGGTGATCAATAATATTTGTTGAATGAATAAGATTCCATTTATAAACATATTAAAGTTAATTACATGCACAGAAACATTCTAGGAAAACATAAATCACTCAATTAATCATGACTATTTCTAGAGACTTTATTCGGGTATAGGAAAAGCTAAATTGAGAGAAGAATGGAAGACAGACAAATTGGCAACAAAAAGTCTGTTTCCCTCATTCTTTTTGTCTAGCAAAAATGACAAATATCGTTCTTGACTGTTTGTGTGAAAAAATAATACCTGATGGCTACTCTTTAGAGTACACTGGGTTTTTCCCTTGATCAATACTAGTTATTGGACTAAAAAGATGGATGGCAAAAGTAGAAAACCAGTTGGATGAAATGCTTCACTGCAGCAAATGATGCACTATATGCCCTGTCACGCCTACTTCAACTCTATAGATAGTCTTTATTCCATGACACAAGTTTTTAGAAGTAATACAATAGTTTGGGAGAAAAAGTATAGAAAGGAACTGAAAAGTGAGCAAGACGGCATTAGATTTCTCTTCTCCCCCAAAACCAGAGACCACAACATTCAGACCCATGAAAGGTGGCAAGTTTGAATAGGTCAGCAGCAGGGCCAAACTGAGAAAGGTCATGTCAGCCCAAGACATCTGCATGTCCGTCTTGTCTGTCTATCTATCCATCACATGGGATATGGGATAAAATATTATCGACTGGTGACATTATATTGGGTGAAGTACATATGTGAGTACTATCTTTGATACTTTGAAATTATTTATTTAAAAGTAAACATTTAAAATAAAATTTTAAAAAGGCAATTCCCATCCCAGCATTCAAGTTACTTTATCACTTACTCTGGAAGCCTTCTGTTACTTCTGTGACATCACAAACATCCAACTGTGACCACTGGCTAAATTCGAAGGTGAAATTATTATTAACTCGACAGACATAAAAGCCTGCATCTTTTATATGCACCGTGTTAAAAATAAGTTCTGATGCATTTCCGTTCGGAATCTGTGGAAGAATCAATGAGAGGATAAAAATGAATGACTCATCAAGACGCACCTTATAAAAACGTGCTGCGCAAAATGTATGATGTTCTTGGAACTTTGAAAAGTATATCTTTTTTTCCCCCAAGTTCTAAAGTATCTGTTACTTAAAAAACAACAACATTTTGAGTAACTTGGGACTGAAGTCTTAGAAAATCAGTCTTCTACAAATCTGTTAACAAGAGAGTTAGGCTCTCTCTCTCCCTTATATCTTCCCCAAACTCACTAATAGAAAGGTATCTAATCTGTCATTTAAAATTGTTTGATCATTAGTATCTAACGAATCTAGAATTGTAACATTTATGAGCTAAGTAGTCATACAACATGACCAACCCATGATGGAGTGAAGGGATCACAGAAAGTTAGGCCTGGCTCTTTACTTCTGTTCTGATCAAATTAGCTGTCAGTATAAGAGCAAGTTATTTTACCCCAAGGCCTCATTTCCTCATCTGCAAAATTCTATCAGAGGATAGATGCCGTGACCAATACGCTTCTCTCAAGGTCTGGGTGGAGAAGGGCTGTGGGAAGCCTATCAGTGATGGGAAGGAAGGTCCATGCAAGGGTTTCCCAAGCTTTTACTCCTGGGCTCTGGTCACCACGTTAAGTTTTCTTTCACCTTAGCTGCTCCCATCAATTTATAAGCACCACCCAACTCTGGCATATTGTCAAAGGGCTTTGTCAAGTGCCTCATTATATATTGGCTCCCTTGCAAAGTACTTTAACAAGCTCTCCGTCTCCAAACTCCAACCAATTGAATTTGGCTCTCTCTCCTCTCAGAACCTGCACCGGAGAGGGAGCATTTTGCTGAAGATCTGACAACTGGGATGGAGGCTGCCTTAGCACTGCCTGACCATCCTAACCACGTGAACCTACTAAGTCTGCTTTCCTACTAGGCTATTCCTGTGGACTTTCTCTCTCCTCAAACCTCCTGCAATCCCACTTCTCTCAGCCATTGACTTTAGTCTGTGCTTATTTGTAACTCTCTTCCCTCCTGTTAAAACGGAAAGCGTGTCTTCCTAACAAAGGTTACCTGGGCTTGGGTTGCATGGGGATCCTAAACCACTCAGAGTCCCAAAGCTGGTATGTAAACTAGCTCAAGCTGAAGATGTTTAGGATTCAACAGATGCAGAAAGAAGCCTTATCAGAGCTTTCCTTATCTGACCAAAAGCAGAAACTTCTGGGAAATGAGGCTGCCATAAATTCCCTCTTCAGGGTGGCTTTTATTCCTAGGAAGAAGACCAAGAGGAAACCTACCATAAATCCCCTCTCCAGGGAAGTTTTAAATAGCCATGAGGAAGATGGAAAGACCATTTGCACTTGCATGAATAGATATTACCACAAACTTTCTCATCTCCTTTTATTCTCCTAGAAACCCCTTTGTATCTATTTCCTAAAGAAACCCATTTGTTCTTCCCAGAGAGGCTTTTTCTCCTTCCTCCCTTTTCCTCTAACTGTAACCAATCACAGGACTACTTCTTTTGTAATTTCCCATATGAATAAACTTCTCTTGTTAATCTGTATTTTGCCTGTTAATTCACAGGCCCCCAGGGACTGAGCATGAGAGGGTGGGAGAAAGGTTTTTTCCTCTCCAACAATCCCCTCATCCTCTCTGACTTTGCTCCTGCAATTTTCTCTCTGCTTTAGCATCTATTTCTCCCTTTTTATTGTATCACTCCCCCAAACATACTCTAGTACCTTTATATCTTAAACAAAAGAATCCCAAGTATACCCCCCCTTGACCCACATACCTCTCAGCAGCACTGAAAATGCTGACCACCCCTTTCTTCTTGAAATACTTTCCCAAGGGCTTCATACCATTCTCTCCTGGTTTTCCTCTTATCTTGCAAATTCTTCTTAGTCTCTCTACTGGTTCCTCCTCCACTACACAAACTTTCTTTCTTTTTTTAACACATTTATCTATGTATTTATTTATTTTGGCCGTGCTGCATGGCACGCGGGATCTTAGTTCCCTGACCAGGGATCAAACCTGTGCCCCTTGCAGTGGAAGCGTCGAGTCCTAACCACTAGACTGCCAGGGAAGTCCCAACAAACTTTCAATGTTGTCTCCTGAGGTATCCAAGCTGACTTAGATGCATTTAGACATCCAATAGGCACTTCAAACTTAACATGTCTAAAACCAAACTCTTGAGTTTCTGCCCTTAATCTCTTCCTCTCCCAGTCTCTTAACACCTCAGTAAATAACAGGTCCCCAGATGCTTAAGTAGAAAATCTAGGGTCATCCTTGAGCTCTCTTCCTTTCCCCTCAGGCTCCACATTTAATCTGTCGGGTTTGATGAACTCTATCTCTAAAATAAAGTGACTTACCCACTTTGATCCATCTCCACTGCCATGTCCTAATCCACACTACTGTTATTTCTAGTCCAGTGTAGGCATTAGATAACTGGTCTTCTTTTTTTTTTTTTTTGCGGTATGCGGGCCTGTCACTGTTGTGGCCTCTCCCGTTGCGGAGCACAGGCTCCGGACGTGCAGGCTCAGCAGCCATGGCTCACGGGCCCAGCCGCTCCGCGGCATGTGGGATCTTCCCGGACCGGGGCATGAACCCGCGTCCCCTGCATCGGCAGGCGGACTCTCAACCACTGCGCCACCAGGGGAGCCCCTAACTGGTCTTCTTGCTTTGCTCTTGCTTCCCTTCAAGCAGCAAGTTGGTGTTTTAAAAACAAAAATTCTATCATGTTACTTCTCCTACTTAAGACCTTTAGTGGCTTCTCCCTTTGTATCACCCTGTTTATTTTCTCACAGCTCTTAACTCACAGAGTTATCTTATTTGCTCACTGTCTTTCCCCAGTGGAGCTGGCAGGGCCCCTGTGTGTCGGTGCATCACCATCCTGGACTTAGAACCTGGCCTGACACAAAACAGGTGTCCAACAAGTAGTTGTTAAATGAGTATCTCCTGAAATAGACTATGAACCTAAGTGTGGTTTGACAAAACTCGACTGGTAAGGGCTTTAAAATCCATTGCAACTCTTCAAATCCACGACGCACTGCTCACCCTCTACGTTCCTCCCCTTCTCAAGTCAGGACATAGTTCATAAATGATATACTTAATAGAGTAAGTTTTGTCCATGATTTCTTCCTCAAAAGGTGTTTATTAAAATGAAAGCCACTTTGCAATTGAGAAAATATGGTAAAAATAACTTTAGTTACCATCTCTCGAGAGCCTTGGCACATAAACTATCCCATCAATTAAGTTCTCTCAACCCCTGACGATAGGAATTCGAGTCGCTACTAACAGTCAAGGATCCAACACAGGCCTGTCTGGTGCCAGTGCAGTGCTGTTACTGCAGTTCACATCTGCCTTACCTCACCTGTGTGTGAGGGACGGAAATTAAAAATTGTACAAATCCACACGTTTCTTCTAAGGCACAGGGTGATCCCATCAAAGGAAAGATTGTCATCTCGGAACAGCTCTTGAACTTAGTTTCAGATTTGCAAATGGAGTCTTAATGTTGAGTTGGAAAGAAAGTTTAGTTATGTGACTAACAGGCTGAAAAGAATAATGGAGTTTCAAGGTACCGTCTAGGAGGGAAGGGAGCAAGGGGAGATGAATGAGGGAGAAGAGAGAAGCCCACCACCGTGGGACACAACGTGGCCAGACCACTGAGAAATCCCCAGCAGCAGAGTGCTCAAAGAATGTTTAAGACAAGAGGATTCCAATATGCAATTTTAAATTATTGGTTGGGTGGCACGGGGATACAATCCTTCCACGAAAGGAATAAATGCCCCTTTCTACCGACCTGAGTTTTACTTCAGAATCTACCATAAAAGCCTAAATCTTTTGATATAATACAGTTATGGGGAATGCTTAAAATAATATTGCCTTCCATGTTGCTTTGAAAATCTTTTAAAGATTCAGACTGGAACATAATCTGTTGTAAAGAATTTTGTGTAGATATTTTAGAATGTACTGGTGATGTTTCATGTTTGTTAACATTGTTGCCCCAAGTACTCCTGATTTTCCACAATTTTCAGAATAGAGAACTGATTTTATTACTGCTTACCAAAGTAATGATTACTGAATAAACACTCCGGTAATAACACAGATCCTTTAACAAGGACCTATCATATCCTCAAACAAAATTCCTAAAAACACACTGAAGACAACAGGCTAATTAATTTTCTTTCTCTCTTCTCATGACAGAGGAATTAAAGGCATTTAAAACACATTAAAAAATTACCTCTTTATTCATTTTGAACCACTGATATTGTACAAAAGGATGCCCAGTTGCCCGGCAACACAGCTTCACAAACTGTCCAGCCAAGACTGCCTTGGATTCCGGGTTTACAGTGATCTTTATTCCTTAAAAAAAAAAAAAAAAAAAAAAAGTTATATAAAGTCAGAGAAGAGGGGTTTTCCTTGTTTATGTTTCTGAAACCAAAAGAAGAAATATTTTGGAAATAACCTGCATATTCATCCTGGTTATAAATCACCCATTCACATCTCCTTCTCCATCAGATGATGAGTTTGTGAGTTCCAGGCACTATAAAACCTGGAGGAAAGGAACTCACCTGCAGAAGACTTTGATCTACTGTACTTCCCCACGACTGGGGGAAAAAATTGTTTGCCATATTTCTTCAATTCTGAGAAACATTTTTTCCACATTCTAACGCCTCTGAAACCAGGATGAGCCTTACCATAGCTGTCTGCATACAGCAGTCACGATGCTTTCTCTGTGCCAGCTCTAAAATACTTAGTCATAAAGGCTTATCCGGCCAGCACTTCAACTGAGTTAGGTGCGCTGTGAGTAAGACAACTGTGAGTTTAAATACCACTTAAATGTCTTCAAAAGACATATGAGGGACTTCCCTGGTGGCCCAGTGGGTGAGACTCTGTGCTCCTAATGCAGGGGGCCCGGGTTCGATCCCTGGTCAGGGAACTAGATCCTGCCTGCCACAACTAAGAGCCTGCGTGTGGTAATTAAGACCTGGTGCATGGGGCTTCCCTGGTGGCGCAGTGGTTAAGAATCCACCTGCCAATGCAGGGGACACGGGTTCGAGCCCTGGTCGGGGAAGATCCCACATGCCGCAGAGCAACTAAGCGCGTGCGCCACAACTACTGAGCCTGCGCTCTAGAGCCCACGAGCCACAACTACTGAGCCCACGTGCCACAACTACTGAAGCCTGTGCGCCTAGAGCCCGCGCTCCGCAACAAGAAAAGCCGCGACAATGAGAAGCCTGCGCACCGCAACGAAGAGTAGCCCCCACTCACCGCAACTAGAGAAAGCCCGTGCGCAGCAGTGAAGACCCAACACAGCCAAAAATAAAAACAAAACAAATAAACAAATTAAAAAAAAAAGACCTGGCACAGCCTAAATAAATAAAAAAAATAAATATTAAAAAAGAAAGGGCATATGAATGTCAATGCTGTGATTTAGCATTAAAACTTTTCTGTAACCAGAAAGGTACAGAAACAGAACAGCAGGATATAAATTTGATACATGTGATGCAAACAGTTCTCATCTGAGAAATGACTACCAGCATCAAAACTCGGAAAACTTTTGACAGGAGCTTCCTGTCAAAGATCCTGGAGTTGGGCTTCCCTGGTGGCGCAGTGGTTGAGAGTCCGCCTGCCGATGCAGGGGACACGGGTTCGTGCCCCGGTCCGGGAAGATCCCACACAAGATCTCCTCCTCCGCGAGAGCCCCCAGTCTTGTCCATCTCAGGGAAGGTAAACCAGGCCCCGGCCTCACCCCAAGCATCCAGTTACTCAGGATGGAAACTTAGCAGCCCCCCCAAACCCCTCCTGCCCATGTCCTCCTTCCCCACGTGTAATTTAGCTGCGAGGCCTGTCGCTTAAGCATTTCCACATCTCACCATCTTCAATGCCATGAGCTTAATCCAAGCCGCCATCCCCTCCCGAACTGAACTATTGTCACAGCCTGCGAACTTTCTTTCCTTACTTCCAACCAGCAGCCCAATGTCTTTTTAAAACATAAATTAATCCATGTCACTCCTCTGATAAAACCCTTTACTGACCTCCCATTGGATTTAGAATAAAACCCAAGCTCCTTACATGGCCAACGAGGCCCTCGTGCCCACCAGGCTCCAGCCGCGAGGGCCTCTTTCCTTCGGAAGACAAGCTCTTTCCTGTCTTTCCACCTCCTGGTTCTCTGCTGGATTCCCCCCTAACCCCCACTGTTTCCTGACAGACTCTCTCATCATCCAGGTCTCCAGCTGGTCCAGGAAACATGAGCTACCTCCCCCCTCCCACCCAGCATTACACTCATCCCACTTTGTGGGCTTCACTGCACTAATCACCCCAAGTCCCGTTTCTTATTATCTGTGTCACCTGCTAAAACAGAAGCTCTTGTCTCAGCCACCAGGTTACCAGACGCCTAGAACAGTGCCTGGTATATGTGAAACGGTGGGTGTTCAACACATATCTGTTGAACGAATGTGTATAATAATAACAAAAATTACTATAACGGCAATTTACTGGCTGCTTTACATACGCCCAGCACTTTGATCTCTAACTTTCAAAATAATCACGTGAGTTAGATATTAACTACATCTATGTTACAATGAGGAAAATGAACTTACGTCATTTGCAGAAAGTCATCCAAATTACCCTGTGTAAATTATTAACTTCTCTGAGATTCCTTTTCTTCTCATTGTAAAACAGCAGAACCAGGATGCAGAGCTAAGGTTTCTTGGGCTTTAAAACCCTTTTAAGCCTTGGGTTATCCCAGTGATTGTTCTTTTTTCCTTCCCCCTTCATTGAGGTATAAGTGACAAATAAAAACTGCATATATATAAGGGTGCGCAACACGATGATTCAGTATAGGTGTACGTTTGTGAAATGGTTGTCACAATCAAGTTAATTAACACATCCATCACCTCACATAGTTATCATTTTCTGACGGTTCTTAATGCATCTCCCATGCTAATCCCATCTTCTGCCACAGTGAGCCTCTCTTACTGGAAGGAGGCTGTCAGGCACGGTGCAGTGTCTTGTGCCGTGGCAGTGCTTCCAAATGTACTGTGGCCAAGAGCCTCTGCTATTACACAAAGAGACAAGAGATGAGAATGAAGGAAACCGAAAGGCTTTCTCTCTAGAGGGTCTTACGAAGAAATGAATGACTTCAGAGGAAGGCGCCCACGTGACCAGGATGTTCTAAAAGCTTCCTTTGTGGGAGACAAGACTGAATGATTTTTAACAGACATTCAAACTCACAGTTGATACATCTGTCCTGTACCAACAATTTTAGTAGTCTAAGTCTTCAAGAAGCAATCAAAGACATGTCTTTATTATCTACTGCTTCAAAGACTGAGAATTGAAAGGCACAGTGTGATTTGGAACCTGCCCTGGTGAGTAGCACAGAGAGAAGTCACAACACCTCCCGTGTCTTAACCACACATATTTCTTTCCATCCTGTCTCGTGTGCGACAGGGAACCATGGTCACCTCTAACCACCCTCGCGCAGCGCCCACTAGGCAGAATGTGCTGAACAGAGTAAAGAGGGAAGATGACACAGAGCTCTGGACGGTGTACCAAGGCAGACGAAAGTTCTGTTTTAAAGGTTGAATGCACAGCTTCCTGGCAAACGAGCCTATTTTCAGATAACATCTGCAAAGAAGTCAGAGAGGTTACTTGATTTCCTGTAAGCCGGAGAGAATCTGACTGGGTCTGATGGAACATGGGGATTGTGCTTTCAACACGTGTACACCTGTGTGGAGCAACCGGCTCAAGACATTACACAATAAAACTACAACCCCTGCAGGAATCACTAAACAGATAAATTAGGGTGATTCTTGACCTGACAAAAGGATTCATCGTAGGTTCCCTTTGAGTTGTTCTCTCTTACAATGCAGTTACTATCGAAGTAATTCACAGCTTTTCCAGGAACAGATCTATTGGGTACGTTACAGCGCATCCATTTTCAGAGGCCATGAACCAAAAAACTTTTTCTATCATCTTCCATCTAAAACTCTCCCTCAACGTTATTTTGAACATTTCAAAACTATTACTGAAAAGCACCCCAGAGAGTCCCAGAATAAATACCATTCCTCTTCCTCTAACAACTTCCCCTCATTACACAACCAGTGTACTGGTTGTGTACTTTCCTCTTACAGGTCAATTTACATTTGCATCTACTGTGGCTAAACCTGGTCTCCTACATCACACCCCTCATCCTTCTACATCATCGACAACTCCCTTTAACACCTTGGCGTGGAAACCCATCCTTCCAGCCCTCACCACCACTCTCTTTCTAGCTCTCTTCTTCTTTAATTTTATTCCCATTTATACGATCTTTGCCTCTTTTCACTTCTTAATATCTTGCTTTCAGGAATTTCTGTTGTTCACAGAACAAGATGAGTCCCTTATAAGTAAGATCTAGTAGTTGAGTACTTTTTAATTTGGCAAGAAGAAAAAAATGGAAGTCTGTGGGTCAAAGAGAGAATTGAGGTAATAATCCATAACTAAGCCTCCCAAACAATCCAGAAACTTCCTAGTATTATTGAAATGACATTGAGTTCAGGTCAGGGTCAGGAGACCCAGATTCTGATACTACTTTTGTCAATAACCAACTGTGATTTTGGCCAAATGATAACTTCTGGTAATCTCTTTTTCCACATAAATGTGTGCTCACACTTAAAATTTAAATGTACAGGACACGGAAGCAACCTAAGTGTCCATTGACAGATGAATGGATAAAGAAGATGTGGCACATATATACAATGGAATATTACTCAGCCATAAAAAGAAACGAAATTGAGTTATTTGTAGTGAGGTGATAGACCTAGAGTCTGTCATACAGAGTGAAGTAAGTCAGAAAGAGAAAAACAAACACCGTATGTTAACACATATATATGGAAGCTAAATAAAAAAAAAAATCCAAAAACCTAGGGGCAGGACAGGAATAAAGACTCAGACGTAGAGAATGGACTTGAGGACACAGGGAGGGGGAAGGGTAAGTGGTGACAAAGTGAGAGAGTGGCATGGACATATATACACTACCAAACGTAAAATCGATAGCTAGAGGGAAGCAGCTGCATAGCACAGGGAGATCAGCTCAGTGCTTTGTGACCACCTAGAGGGGTGGAATAGAGAGAGTGGGAGGGAGGTGCAAGAGGGAGGAGATATGGGGATATATGTATATGTATAACTGCTTCACTTTGTTATACAGCAGAAACTAACACACCATTGTAAAGCAATTATACTCCAATAAAGATGTTAAAGAAATAAAAATAAAATAAAATTTAAATGTTCATAATAGTACTGTTCTGGGCTTTCACAGAATTGCGAAGATAAAATGTGAAGTAAAGCTATCCTGGAAACGAAAGAATAATATTCAACTATCTTTGCTCTTGTCTTAGAGACAATAAAAGTAATAAAAAATTGGTACCAGAAACATAACAATGAGTATAGTACAAGGAATTAAAGAAGAAAAATGAATTGATATGAAAAAGGGGTGGGGAAAAATGGAAAAGATGTCAGTGAAATCACATGACTCTGCCAGCACTTCTGAAATGTATGCGCAGCAAAGCTCCTTTCATACACGAATGAAATAAAATGGCAGCATCACAGAACTGGAGCAGAAAGAACCTTGGGAATCCATCTAATGAAACCCACGTGTAACGTGTTAATTCTCTCTAAACATCCCCCACTGTCTAGCCTCTGCTTAGCCGATTCCAGGTCAGAGCACGGCTTCCTTGGCAACCAGTCTCCTGATGTGCAGGACTCTAGTTGATAGAGGCTACTAGTCAGCACGCAAATGGTTTCACTCAAAACAAAAACATCTCAAATGGCACATCTAAGTTTATCTGTATTTGCCAAGGTTACAGATGCCAATTTTGGTTGCTTTGAGATCAGAGTCTTTGACCCTTAAATAAAAAAATAAATAAAGGTCTAAAAAAATCATTACAGACCTCTGGTTCAAAACAATTTCAGCAACTTCATTTAACACCCCGCCCCTCTTCAATTCCCACTGAAATGACCAAAGGAATAAAAGTAGGGAAACAATGAGTCAGAGCTGGAAAATGCAGATGGACACCATCCATCCATACAAATTATAAGCCATTTCTCTAACAAAGGGCAGGCAAGACCAGTCTGAGAGGCAAGCTGGCCAACCCATGTGCTGTGGAAGAGCCCAATGGGAGGGAAAGCAGAAGACAGTAAACCACAACCTTTTGAAAAATATATTACGTGTCAGAGCCCATGGAGCACAAGAATTTGGGGGTGAGTTACCCTTGGCTTAGACCTCATGCTAAATGAGGGACCACTGAAGTTGGCTCCTGATCAAGGCAGGTGTTCTAGTTAGAGATGGGGGAACCCTCCCCAGCTACCTCTGAGCCACCAAAGCAAAGACATCCAAGAAACTTGGTACCACAGCCATCTTCTATGGCCATCTCTGGCTGTCATCCCACAAATAACTGGGATGGAATATGACAAAATCAGACTAAAATAAATCTGAAGTTTCCCCTTCTCCTTGTATTTAGGCCTGAAAGACCTGTTCAGAGGTTCACAGCATCTTAGTCACCCAAAACCAGAGCTCTCTATAACGACAATCAGATAAAAGTCATCAGGCTCTTTGTGGAATAAGAACTAATGTCTTCTTATGAAACTGCGCTACCAAAAAAAAAAAAAGAGAGAAAATGTTAGATTATTCCTCCTTTTATTTTCACCAAGATTCAGGAATACACTGAAAAGGAAAAATGAGATTTAATATATACTTGTTTTTAGGATTGTACTGGACGTGATGAGTTACATGTTTGTCTCCCCTACTAGACGATGAATTTTGAACATGCAGGAACTATTGTTTTAATTCATAGTACCAAGCACAATGCCGGGAATAGCAGAAGTATTAGAATACAGTAATGTTGATTGAATGAGCAAAATCCCAGATTAAGTTGATTCTATCAGAGCTTGCATTCTTAATATAATTACAGTAGTTTTTATTCTCAATGTCTTTATTGAAATATAAAAATTATTCTCAAATTCTTATATTTCTATATTCTAATGTATGTAAATACAGTAAGTTTTAGATTATCCAAGTAAGATTCAGGTAGAAAGCTAACTGTAAATTACTGAGTTTTATTAGATCCCCAAATATTTCCTCTTAAATCAATAATTAACATTCAAGTAACAACTGCTTTCTAATGAATACTATATAGCTAACGAATACTATATGCCTAATATGACATAAAACTTCACAGAAATAGTGCATAAGTGGTCATGTAGAAACTGCTGTCTTTTTCCTATTCTCCCCTCAAATACGAAAGAGTCCCAGGGGATAACTGAAAAAGCCTGTTGGCCCAACATCGGAACGATCTGCGCAGGGAACACTGACGGTGAAGTGCTGATCCTACTATTTGGAGAGAAACACAAAGAGCAGAAACAGATTTTTCCCAAGAAGATGACTGATGTTTATCAGGATGGCACTGTATTCGCTGCTGGCCTATCACGTCAAAACAGAGAATACTGCTAAAAATTCCAGGCGCATCATTACACACAAATAAACATGTGACTCAATTTCAGTCAAGCTCAGTTTCATACATGTGAAACTTTGAAAACTTGGAAACCTTTGATCTCAGGCCAGTGATCACACCACAGATCATGAGATGTGTGTGCAGCCTCCGTGGTCACCTAGATGCAACTCAACACAGCATCATCTCAGCAGCTCCTCCAAGTCTGAGAGGTAGAGAACACTGACTCTCATTTTATTGACTTGGCAACAGCGGTGGAGTAATTAAGTGCAATTATTGAAAAACGTAATGAGATATTAAAGTTATAGTTAATTCCCAGAGAGGTTCCTTAGAGGCCCCGGTAAGTCTATAAAGTCTGAGAACTTAGAGGCTGAGTGCCCTAGTCTGGCAGATTTCAATTGCCACAACTCTTGGGTACTTTTGAGACACTGGGGATACAAAAATTAATAAATGTCACCTGAAGAAATAATTTACTGTTTGGTGACAGAAAGCAATTGCATCTAGATGGGATCTGCATTATCCCAGGCCTCTCGTATGAAGAGGCACTGAGAAACATTTGTCAAGCATCAGATACAGTGGGTAACACAAGAGAGGCGTTTATAGAGGACCTACTTCCTCATCTACACTAGGCCTGGTAGAGCCAGGGATAACCTGAGAGTCCAGGTTTCCTGGCTCACAATCCAGGGTCCCTTCCATTTGTAGTAGACTTTTCAGGTGTTCCCCCTCACATGCCCAGCATCCAACTTTGTTTGGCGATCCATGAGGTTTCTGGAAAGCTAACTGAACCCACTCCACTCCTGGCTCTAAGCCAGGGGAACTGGCACATTCCAACTCCCTGGCTGGTGACAGGTACAGGGACAGGCACGTGGCCAAAATTAGTTAGCTTATTAGGGAATCCTACGATTTTTGCTGAGACGAAGATTAATGCAAGGAACAGCTAGTAGACATCCCATGACTAGGTAGAAAGTCAGCCTTGGGAGGAAGCCAATGACAAGAAAGGAAGAGCAAAGACAAAATCCAACTCCTTGGAAACAGGGCTGCCCCCTGCCTTTCTCGAAGCCCAACCTGCTTCAAGACTTTTCTGTTGGAACCAGCATGCTCCCTTTATTACACCAACTTGAGTTGGGGTTTCTGCTACGTGTACTTGTCAGTACACCACTACAAGACGTGTCTCTAATTCCCCAAGCCCCCAAGAAAGAAGGTCTGCAGCGCCTCTGCCATCACGTGACTTGGATGACATGGTCCCTCCTGCTGACGTCATGGTAACTGACCAACTCCATCCACAGTTGTGGAAAGGAGGGACTGTTTCCTATTCCTCAAATCTGACCTTGGAAGTGAGCAACCTCACGCAATATTGGTATATTCAGGAAAAAAAAAATCATGTGGTTGAGTTACTCAACATTTCAAAAGCACCATGTTGGCAAAAAACTTCAACAATAAACATTTGTTACACTTTCTCTCATTCATATACATACATAAATGTGTGTATTTACTTTCTTGGCTGCACTATTTTAACATAAGTTATAGAAACCTTTCCCCTCAACACTTTCACATGGACTTCCTTGGAATAAAGACATTCTTCTATAGAAGTACAGCACCATCATCACATGGTGATTCCCTAATGTCTAATATGCAGGTTACACTCAAGTTATTCCAATTGTCCCCAAAATGTCTTCTATAGCTGTTTTTTTGGAAAAACAATCCAACAAATGTTTATACACTGTATTTGCTTTTTATGTGTTCTTTAGTCTCAACCTGGGGGGGAAAACGAGGCTCCATATGTTCACATGTTTCAAAAATACTTAACACAATTCATTTGGTCAAATGAGGTATTTTCCTCTGAGTCTGTCTCCATGAACTCCTGGAGAACGTGCCCCCGGGAAGCACGTACCTGGGGGGTTGAGGAGCTGAAGGACCTCAGTGTGCTCCATTGTCTGCAGGAAGTCGCTCAGCTCCACGACCGTACAGCCTTTCTCACCCAGCAGCTTCAGTAAACACAGGCTCGGGCTGCCTTCAGGCTCCAGGACCTTAAGACAACACTGCTCCAAGTCTAGACAACTGCAAACAACAAATTTAATTCAAGTCAACAGATTTTCTTCACTATGACCTGCCTGCTATGTGTTTGGCCCCGTCATGGGTGTCGTAGAGAATACACAGCAAGTTGTTGCGTGGTGGGGAAAACGGTTTACATTACGAATGCTGCTGTCCCTTTAGACACGGTCTCCTAATGATGCTCATCTTGGATAGCAGAAGTTGGCAAACTTTTCCTGTAAAGTGCCAGAGAGTAAATGTTTTAGGCTTCATACGGGCCACAGAGTCTCTGCTGCATATTCTTTTCTTGATTTTTGTTTTGTTTTATAATTTTTAAAATATAAAAAACATTCTTAGCTATACAAAAACAGGCAGTGGCCTCAATATGGCCCACAGGCTGTTGTTTGCAGACTCCTGTTCTATATGTTTCGACACAATTTTGTCTTAAAATCATGAGCTTTTCTTTCACAAGCATGTCTTCTTTACCCAACTAGATAACAGTACTCCTTGCAAGCAGACACCCTATTATATATATATATATATATCTTTTTAAAATCCCTCAATACCTAAAATTTCTTGCCCATATGAATTATTTATAACTGAAATGCCTGGAAGCCTGATGGAAGGGGTCAAACACAATGGCACCACAGCTGCGGCAGAGCCAAGATTAGTTAGCAAGCTTTCATACGACTTAAAATATTGTTAGTCCACATTCATTTTGATCAGTTTTAGTAAAAGGCTGCCACAGCATTTATATAATGGTCACCCAAGATTTATAATTCTGTGATAAAGTAGGTTATTTCATGAAGAAAATGGATCCAACCAAAATAACTTCAATACTAATATTCTATCTCACAGTATTGTTAGAATTAAATTAGACAATCCATGTAAAAAGTACTTAGCACAGTGTGCGGCAAATAATAAGCACTCAATAAAAGCTAGCTCTTATTATGCAATAAAAATATGGGAATATGAAAAGGAGACTAAGGCTAATTTCGCTTATTTCTAATACTGTTTTAGCTTTTCCTTAAAAACTGTTTTTGACCCTGGACGCCAGCCTCTGCCTCTGGACCCGGAAGGCCGAGAAGGAGCCGCGGTTCGCAACCCCGAGCGCCAACCATGGGCCCGCGCCGCCGGATCTGCAAGCCCGAAACCCCAAGGAGGCGCGCCGCGAGCCCGGCTCTCGCCGCCCGCCCCCCAACCCCACTCCGGCCGGGCCCATCCTTAGGCACTTCCTCCCGTCAACTTGCTCGCCGGAGACATCGGGTTCTGAAGGAGATCGGAACTCTTCAGAAGAGCACACACCTGTTGTTAAAGGAAGAACCCCTTCTGCCGCCTGGCAAGAGAAATACGTGTTAAATTCACCCGTGGTGTGGACTTCAATTGGGAAACCCAGGCCCTGCTGGCCCTACAAGAGGCAGCAGAAGCGTTTCTAGTTCATCTCTTTGAGGATGCCTATCTCCTCTCCTTACATGCCGGCCGTGTCACTCTGTTCCCGAACGATGTGCCGCTGGCCACGAGGATCCGAGGCATCAGGAAGGGCTCGGCTGAGCTCCTGCCGCCCATGACTCTGGATGATACCAGGGACTCTGCCCGTAACTAGGGCCAGATCCACGGAGTACAAGGTGCTGCCTGGACTTGATGTCTCTGAGCAGAGCGTGTGTGTTGCTTTTGTAATTAGGTTTTTTTAAAGAAGAATAAGACTGCATGGCTTTCCTCTGTAACAGAGGTAATACATGACAGAATCAACACATTCCAAAAGTCCTGAGAATACTTTTCAGACGAAGAGACTCCAAGTTTGACTTTGCTTTGCAAATCATTCATACGCCTGATGATTTGGAAGACACCAGATTTTCTAGGTTATGAGAGAAAAGGATATTTACTGATTATTTTAGATCTTTCTGTACCATTTAAATTTTTTACCATATGTATATTTACTTTTATTTAAAACATAAGGGAAAAAAATAAGAGAAGACCACTTCAACCAGTTGCATGGAAGAGCCTGGCGCGTCCAGCATACAAATCTCTGTCCTTCAGATTGATTTCATCATCAGTGGCAGCAGCAAGTTCCTGTGTGGATTGTGCCTGTCAACAGATTATACAGCTTTTCAAAAACTCAATTGGGATGAAAACAGGAAATCGTTAAGGTTTGATGTTCTGGCTCCTTCTGGTAAATTCCTATCAAAATCATTCAGAAATTCTAGCTTGTAGAATTTATTCTTATTTGCAAGTCATAGACGAGGTATCGTAATTTATACTGCAGAATTTTTCATTCCAGGGCTTTTAAGAGCCTTTTCAATGTTCTTACAGGTATTTTTTATAACTCCCTTGTGGAGAGATAATAAAAATAATTCTTTGATGAGAAAAGGTTGAAGCGAAGTCACTATTATACAGAGATTATACTGTGTCCTTTGTGCGTTAGCATTAAGTTCTTCATTTGAATGCTTTGCCAACAGCCACAATTTGAACAAGAGAATTCAGGGATGTGTTTTTGGCTCCGGTGGAGTAGAGTGAGAGCAGATAAAAACCTTGCCCATCTCTTGTAACTGAAAGCAGCTTAAGAGATCTCCAGAGAAATGGGAAGTACCACCTGAAGACTTTTAGATATTGTGTGTGGTGAAAATGATTAGTGAGGGCGGACATGAATAATGATGCGTCAGCCAACTGAACTGAGAGACAAACTAAAGGGAAAAGGACCAAGTTCTGTTGTGTGATAGACTTTAACCCTTTGGAAAAACCGTTTCCTGTTCGACATCAACTCATTTTTATGTAGACGTTGGAATAAAGCTCACCTATCTATGACTAAAACAAACAAACAAACAAACAAAAACTGTTTTTGAGAGACTTCCCTGGTGGCGCAGTGGTTAAGGATCCGCCTGCCAGTGCAGGGGACATGGGTTCGAGCCCTGGTCCAGGAAGATCCCACGTACCGCGAAGCAACTAAGCCTGTGCGCCACAACTACTGAGCCTGTGCTCTAAAGCCTGCGAGCCACAACCACCGAGCCCATGTGCCACAACTACTGAAGCCCACACGCCTAGAGCCCATGCTCCGCAACGAGAAGCCACCACAATGAGAAGCCCGCGCACTGCAAAGAAGAGTAGCCCCTGCGTACCGCAACAAAGACCCAATGCAGCCAAAAATAAATAAATAAAATAATTTTTTTTAAAATTGTTTTTGAGTAATTACTGTTTTGGTAACCAGATAGTGTCCTCCAAAGCCTCCAGTCACTAGGTATTCTTTTCTAGGTATTCTAGCTAAATTTGTATATTCAATAGTCTATCCTTGTTAAATGTCAATAATCATATTACAGATCAACCGTTCCCAATTCTGTACACTCTGGCAGCACAAACTGAAGTCCACGGCAAATTGATAAAGGTAAGGACAATAAGACTGTCTTTTACCCTAAGGTTATCTTTCCTATTTTTAGAAGTGTCAAAGTGTCCTTTCTTTTATGAAATAATGGTGATTGTGATGGTAGCAAAAACAAAAGCGGAAGGTGCTGCTACAATATTTTGTAAAATTTTCTTTTACTAGTCTCTGGAATACCCAAGGAACCGGTATTAGACACAATATAAGGATTACCCATTTTTCAAATAATTATAATATGAAATTTATAAAAACAAGGATGCTGTATGCTATTTTTTTTATGATTCAGAAAGGTTATCAAGATCTGATACATGAAATTAAGATGCCGTCTTGTCAAATGCAACCAAACGGTGCTTTAATCTTTATATTAATATGGAGAAAACTAAAAACAATTTTACTTTCCCCCCACCAAATGAAGAAAGATCAAATTGAAATAGACAACGACTTCTCTTCCAATACAAGAGGCACTGGAGAAAAACAAGGTGCTCTCTCTTCTTTCCTTTTACTGATTTTCCACATGGGCACCGGCTTTCAGCTAAGATGATGTTTATACATACTCAACTTTTCTTTCTTTCCTTTTTTAGTTACATTCCTGTCAGGCTGTGCTTTGAAGTGGTTTCTACCAGCTCTAATTTGAATTTCTGATTTAATTAAAAAGACTGCTTTCTTACTGAAACAAATAGACTTTGCTTTAAAAAAAACCCTATATTTATCTTTTAAAAATGTATAATCAAATAGAACATATTGATATTATACACCTGTTAGGGTACAAACCATGGCGCTGCTTTTAGATTCTTTTGTTTCTCTTGGTACATTTACACTTCAGAATCCTTATTCATTAATTCAACAACTACTTATTAATCACCTAAAATAGGACAACCATTTTTTCTAGGTATTTTTCTAGCTGCAAACAAAATCGCCCATCCTCCTGGATTTTTCTACAGGAGAGGGACAGATATGTATACACACACAGAGACCTGTGCATCCATCCATCCAACTGTCCTAAGTGCTTTGGAGAAAAACAAAGCAAAGCAGGGGGATAGGTAAGGCTGGAGCAGACGTAGAGGGTGATTTTAAGTAGTGTGATCAGAGAAGACCTCACTGAGAAGGTGACCTTTTTAAAAAAAATGTAATCAATGTTGTTTATTTTTAAAATTTTTATTGAAATATAGTTGATTTACAATGCTGTGCTAGTTTCAAATGTATAGCAAAGTGATTCAATTATACATAAATATACAAATATATTCCTTTTTTACATTCTCCTCCATTATAGGTTATTACAAGATATTGAGTATAGTTCCCTCTGCTATATAGTAGGCCCTTGTTGGTTACCTATTTTATATACAGTAGTGTGTATATTTTAGTCCCAAATTCCTAATTTATCGCTCCTTCCTTTCCCCTTTGGTAACCATAAGTCTGTTTTCTACATCTGTGAGTCTATTTCTGTTTTGTAAATAACTTCATTTGTATCATTCTTTTAGATTCTACATATAAGCAATATCATATGATATTTGTCATTCTCTGTGAGAAGGTGACTTTTAAGCAAACACCTGAAGAGGTAAAGGAGCCTGTCTTGTGGTTCATCCGTGGAAAACATCTCAGGTTGAGCAAACAGCAAGTCCAAAGGCCCTACTGTCTTCAAGGAAGGGCAAGAAAGCATGTGTGACTAGAGCTGAGAGAGGGAGGGAGACACTAACAGGATATCAGTTCCAAGAGCTCACTGGTAGCTAACTGGTGTTTTTACTCTGAGATGGAGAAACAATGGGAGGGTTTTGAACACAGGGAGGATAAGACCTGATTTAATGTTTTTTTTTTTTTTTTTTTTGTGGTACGCGGGCCTCTCACTGCTGTGGCCTCTCCTGTTGCGGAGCACAGGCTCCGGACGCGCAGGCTCAGCGACCATGGATAGCTCATGGGCCCAGCCGCTCCACGGCATGTGGGATCTTCCTGGACCGGGGCGCGAACCCGTGTCCCCTGCATCGGCAGGCGGACTCCCAACCACTGCGCCACCAGGGAAGCCCCTGATTTAATGTTTTAAAAGATTCTTACTGCTATATTGAGAATAGACTGGGATGGGAGCAAAGCAGGAGGCGGAGAAGTTAGGCGGCCATTGGAACAATGCAGGTGAGAGATAATGGTAGCCTGGACCAGGGTGGTCTTAGTGGACGTAGGATTCTAGACACATACTGGAGGTATGGCAGAAGGGATTTGCTGATGCAGTGGATGTGGTATATAAAAGCGGAGTCAGGAATGACTTTGAAGTTTCTGGCCTCAGCACCTGGACAGATGTAGTTGCCCTTCACTGAGATACAGAAGACTGCAAGAGAAAGAGGTTATGGCAGAAGACGTGTTAAGTTTTGGACGTGTTGCATTTAGGATGTCTATTAGTCATTCAAGAGGAGATCTACATGAATGAATCCAGGAGTTCAAAGCAAAGACATGGGCTGAAGATATGAACTGAGAGTAATCAACCTAAATATGTGTAAAGCTAGGAGGACTTAAGGATAACACCAAGGTGGGGATTAGGTGAAGAAGTCTAGACAGAGATACAACGCCTAAGCCCTAGGGCATTCCAAAAATCCAAAGATGAAGAGGTAGAGACTTGAAGAGACAGGGACAGGAGGAAGCCTTCCTATCATAAATGCTCGAGGGCAGGATTCCGTAGCTAAAAGAGCACCTTCTACACAGCAAGTATGCAGTGGCTGACTGTTTTCCCTGGTCCCAAAGCCCCATCTCTAAGCTCCCTCCTTCATGGAATTTACACACTATTAGAGCCTCCTGAAAGTTCTGCCATCTTTGGGGCTCGAACGTTCCAAGCCTCCACAGAATTCACACTGCTTGGGCAAGACACTCAGAACCTGTGCTTATCTACACTGACAGCAAAGGGCATTCAATATTCAGGCAGTTTGGAATGGAACTACGGCTGAGTTTGTTTAGGGCACTCCCACATGTTCATGTTTTGGGAAACTAAACTATATGTAAGGATTTATCCTGAATCACCAATAACCATCTGGAAACACTCCTTATCCCTGATGGGACAGTTCAGAAGGAACTCCTGTGGCTTATTTATTAAATTCTTACCTAGTCTGAGGAAAGTCGTATAGAGTGAGGAAAAAAAGTGAAAAGAAACAGAATAGGCAAACTTCTGGGATTTTAGGGCTGTGAATCCAGCGACTCTGCAGAAAGCACTGCACATCCTCGTGGGAACTGTCATCCATTTGGACTAGATTCACTATAATTCCTGTGTTTGACACTAGAGAAAAATGCCTTTCGGACCTTTTACTATTGTAGATGCTCTTTTGCCATCGGTATGAAATCGTTTTAAAATCACTGTTTTAGTCTTAAATAGAAAAAGCACCGCCAGCTTACCTTGCCCCCTCAGTTGTCACTCCCCAGCCTCCAAGTTCCCAGGGCTAACCTTTTGTTAGGTCAGTTTAATTCTTCTGATCTCAACAGGTATGTGAGCTTAATGTTCTCCAGTTCTCCAACCTTCAGGGTGGCCTCCACTTTCCCCAGCACAACTAACCTACTCTGAGCTAACCTTCACCATCCTGGAAGGCTGGCCAAACTCATCTGTCCCCAGTAAACTTCCCACCCTGAAATCCCCAGCTTCCACAACTTCATGCCCTTTGTTGCTTGTCTCCTCTTGCTGGGCAACTGCCCTCTCTCCATACTACCTTCACCAGAGAAGTGGTCTCAAACTTTTCCATTAGTTCCTCAAACAAAGCTAATACCATTCTATAGCCTTTAACAAAACTTAACTGAAGGCTTAGGGAGGAAAACTGAACACCTGATGTCAGGTATCCACTACTTTTAGATTCCATCAGCCATGCCTCTTCAGCGACAGGGCCTTACTGATGTTCTCCCTCCTTCATGGCCAAATAGGAGTGCTCACTTCAGGTGAACCTTCTTCAGGAAAGGCCAGAGCCTTCCCTAACTAGAGTAGTAGTTAATTTCACAAATTAACCAATCACAGATCTGGTAATCTGACCCCACCCCCTGCCCACAAAGAAGACAACTGTTTATGTTATTGTAAGTCTAGAAATTCAGAAATCTATGGACCTAGAATAATAGTATGTATCTTGGATTTTCTTTGCACAGCCAAAAGCACAATGTATTCTTCCTAGAACAGAAAAAAAAAAAAAAGGGGGGGGTACTTCCCTGGCAGTCCAGTGGTTAAGACTCTGTGCTTCCAATGCAGGGAACATGGGTTCGATCCCTGGTTGGGGAACTAAGACCCCACGTGCCGTGCAGAGTAGCAAAAAATTAAAAAGAAAAAAAGAAAGAAAGAAAGAAAAAAGTATGCCATCTGCTCAACTTTGCAAATTTACCACTTCTTGATTCCATCCTCACATCATTACTCCATTGAACAGCCAAATAATCCCAAATCATCATTATTCTGGTTTGACCTCAAACTCTTTGAAACTCAAGGTTGTGGTGAGAATTAAATACTTAATACATTGTCTGTTATATATATTAACTGATTAATAAATGATAAAAACCCACTGTTATTATTCACACCCAACATAGCCTCTAACATATTATTTGTGATTGTCTCAGAATAAGTCTATTACTGCATAAGCCCTTATAAGTAGGAGCTAAATATCTGACATCGTTTTATCTTCTGAAACATTTGCAAAGATCAGGCACTCAAAAAACTTAATTTTGAATGAATGGTTCCCCTCTCAATTCAAAATTATTTATAGAGTGTCTAAGATAGGTTCTATGCATAACATATAGGATCTTAAATCTTCTTGTTCTCGAGGAGTTTATAAAGACGTGTACAAATAATTATAGTACAAGACAAAGTTTGGTTATATGAGAAGTTAAAAAAACTGCTAAGGGGTTCAAAGGCAGACCCAAATCGTAACAGTGATCTGGAGCAGTGGTTCTAAGTGTAGTCTGGGAAGCCCTACTGCAGTTCCTGAGGCCCTTTTCACAGAATGCCCAAGGTCAAAATGACTTTTCATAATAATACTAAGATGTTATTTATTTTTTTCATTCATTCTCTCAAGAATGGACATTGGCATATCCAGTGTTACCTGACCTGTGACAGTGCAACAGACTGAGTGCAGAAGGACATAAAAGATGCCGGTTCTCTGGGATTAAGGCAAGACATTAAAGAGATTTTCAAAATGTAAAACAATGCCACTTTTCTAACTAAATTTTTTGTTTTGGAAAAGTTTGTTCTTCCACAAAAACACGTCATTTCTGTTAACATGTAATGAATTGTTCTCTTTAAATATTAAAAAATTCTTGATTTTAATTTCTAATATGGTAAATATCAGTATATGTTGTATGTATGTAACATATAGAACCCACGTTAAAAACTCTCGGGCGGGGGGGGGGGGCGGTTTCCCTGGCAGCGCAGTGGTTAAGAATCCGCCTGCCTACGCAGGGGACACGGGTTCGAGCCCTGGTCCAGGAAGATCCCACATGCTGCGGAACAACTAAGCCCGTGCGCCACAACTACTGAGTCTGCGCTCTAGAGCCCGTGAGCCACAACTACTGAAGCCCTCACACCACAACTACTGAAGCCTGCGTGCCTAGAGCCCGTGCTCCACAATGAGAAGCTCACGCACCACAACGAAGAGTAGCCCCAGCTCGCCGCAACTAGAGAAAGCCCGCGTGCAACAACGAAGACCCAACATAGCCAAAAATAAATAAATAAATAAATAAAACCCAAAAACTCTCTGGGGTTCTCAATAATTCGTAAGAGTGTAAAGGAGTCCTGAGAGTCTTAAGCCCAGTTCCAAGCCTGGTAATAGGAAAATGGTTTAATGTTCATGGTGAAATCAGGAAGAAAACCTGGCAAGTTGGTTTGATGGAGGAAGACGGTGAGTTTAGTTTCTTTCTTTCCCACTATCCTTCTCTCTCTACATCTACATTAAAACCTTCATGAATTCCTGCACCTCAAACCCTTCACCTTCATTATCTACCTGCACGTCCCCTTCCTAACGTCCCTTAGGTCTTCTAGGTCTGTGTATTTTAATCTTTTGGAATTACCGCCCTAACGTAATGGTCTCCAGATAGCTTTCTTTATATTCTCTTTGGTCAACCTCGATTTCTCTCTTTCAGCTAAAGGGGAGGAGAGTAGGAAAAGGGTGTGCACTGCCGGAGTCCAACCACGAATCTCTGCATTCCCAGGAGTTTCCTGGGTTCAGGCTCTGTCTGGAAGGTTACTTAAGTTCTCCCACCTCCTTCCCTCCGCGCTCCTTACCCCCAGCGGCCCCTGCACCATCTCAAGTGGCCCCGCTGTTTTCCAACCTCACCCATCGCCGCGTCCGCCCTCCCTCTCCCGCGCCCACTTCACTCTCCCCGCGCGCCCCCCGCCCAAGTACGCCCCACGTGACCCCGCCCCGCCCTTACACCCCACCCCCCCCCCGGGCCCCGGTGCCGCACCTGAGCCGGAGGCGCCCCCGACTCCCTGCCACCTCGGCCAGCCTCCTCCATCCCCGGCCCTCGGGCGCTCGGTCCAAGCTCCGGCCGAGCCTCCGCAGCAGCGGCTCCGGAAGGCGGTTGAGGGTCACGCCGGCTGCTGCGGGGAGCGGCGGCCCCGAGGGCGCGGCCGCCGGCGGCTGCGACGCCAGGGGCGGCGGGGCCTGCAGCAGCTCCCCGCACAGCGACATGTCCCGCGCCGGCGACCCCGCGACAGCCGCTGCTCCCGCCGGCCGCATCGCGCACTTTCCGCTCGCCCCCTCGCTCGTCGCGGCGCCGCGGAGGCAGGGGCGGAAGGACTAAATTGGACGGCGCTGCACCGTGCTCGGAGGAGGAAGCGCTGCTTCCCGCCCCGCAGAGGCAGGTTTGCCTGGGTGAGTCGGGCCCGCTGGCCGCGGTAGCGGCTCCGGGGGCGGGGCCTCGGGCGGGGGCGGGGCTGCCCACTGCGTGCGTGCGCGCGGCCGCGCACCTCCCCCCGCCCTTCGCGCCGCCTCTTCTGGGCCGCGGCGAGGCGCGCGCTTCAAACCCGGGTGGGAGGTGGAGTCGTTGCTGAGCAGGAAGGGTCGAGTGGTGGCAGCTGGAGGAGGAAGCGGTGGAGGAACTACGGTCGGGCGGCACCACTATGGCGAGGAAGCCTGTGGCGTCGGGGCTTCCCGAGGCTGTGGGAGGAGGATTGCCTCACGCCAAGGAGGGGAGCACGTGGCTTTCCATCGCCGGCGGGTCCGCTCCTCCAGAGGCGCGCTCTGCTGACTCAGTGACTTGCGTGTGCCCGGCGACGCCACCAGCACCCGCGTTGGGCAGCCTCAGCGGAGGCTTCCTCGTTTTAGGATTAGATGTGTATGGCATTGCTAAGGGAAGTGGTGCTAGAGATCCAGATACTCAGTGGAAATTGCCTGAAATCTGTGCCTAGACTTTAACAACAACAACAAAACTGGGCTATGGTGTATTTAAACCTAATTCGATCTTGGAAATGATTGTTTTTAGCAGGAATCACCTGGTTTCCTCCGAGTCAGACTGCCATCCAGAATCTTCATAAATCACAGCAGACAGATTTATAGAGGTTGCCCTTCCCTGGAAGGATGCAGATTAGATGAAATAACAAATGCAGTCGCACCTGAGCTCACTCTCCCACTCTTAGCGATATTCGAGGCCATTGCCCCATTGAAAACTAGAGGATAGTTTGGGACAAAAGCGAGCAAGTAACTTATAAAGTGTGACTAGCCAGGTAGCCCCCAGACAGAAGGTTTCCTGGTCCAGTTTCTGGTGGCATTAACTTTTTCATCACACGGGACAGCAGGATTTTCTGTAGCAATAATTTGGACACCCAAATTCTCACTACCTTTTTTCAGGGTGGTAGCTCCACACAGCTTCCACCACATTCTAGCACAGTTAGTCACTATCCAGTGATTTATTTTTAATCCAGTGTAAGTTCAGAGTTCAGAATGCGGTATAATGGCTAAGTGCACAAACTTTGGATCCAGGAAGATCTGCTGGGTTCTAGTTTTATGACTTTGAATAAGTTACTTAATTCTCTGCCTCATCTATTAAAATGGGACTGAAAATATAGTATATATAGAGTTGTTACCAGAATTAAAGGAGTTGATGTATGTAAATCACTTAGCTCTGCTTAGCAAGTAGTAGATAATAAATGCCAACTTATCAGCATTATTCTTACAAGTGCAAATGCTTGTTTCATACTCGGTTTGACCTTGGTAAACCTTTTCCAATTACTTCTAGTGCCTTCTGCTTTTGTCCTCAGTCAGTGAACAAATATTAGTCTATTACCTTCAGGTACCAAGTATGGAAATCAAGTCTTCTGGTCTTTATTGGTCTGGTCCTTGTTAGTCTAGTTTTCTAGTCTGTTAAAATTGAGATTCAAGGGACTTTTTTCTAAGTGTACTATACACAAGTTTTTGCTTGTGCACCTGCTCATTCATTACCCTGTGAGTATCCTTCCCAATTTGACCAGGTGCATCGTAGCCAGTACAGCTCAGCTGGGTAATGATGATGTCAGAGCCCTCCCACCCCCTCCCCTGCTTCTCCTCTCTGCCTCAAGACAAGTGCCTCCCTCATTTCACTCGAGTCAGGGCCCTGTTTTTCACCTAGCAATTTTATATCCTATGCATTCACCTCACCCGTCACCCTCCAGCCTCTACCTTGGACTAACATTACGTTTTATGACTGGTCTTTTTCTCCTCCCAATCAAATGTTAATATTTTTTTTTTACTTTTTTTTTTTTTTTTTGGCGGTACGTGGGCCTCTCACTGTTGTGGCCTGTCCCCTTGCGGAGCACAGGCTCCGGACGCGCAGGCTCAGCAGCCATGGCTCACGGGCCCAGCCGCTCCGTGGCATGTGGGATCTTCCCGGACCCGGGCACGAACCCGTGTCCCCTGCATCGGCAGGCGGACTCTCAACCACTGCGCCACCAGGGAAGCCCTCAAATGTTAATATTTTTTAATATAATTTCACTCCTGTGGTTCTCTTATGGGGGCTAATGGTACAGTAGAAAGAATGTGACCTTTAGAGTTAGCCCTGAATTTGAATTTTGATGCTGCCAGTTATTAATGGTGTGACTTTAGGCAAGTTAACCTCTCACCTGCAGTTTCCACATCTGTAAAGAGTAGAAGATGATAGTACCTGTTTCAAATGATTGTTACGAGAATTAAATGAGAGATAATTTCTATATGTACACATAAAAAGTGTCTGGGAGAAGTAGATGCAGAGTGTATTAGTACTCTCAAAGTTGCCAGGTTAATTTTGGAAAAACATAATAAACAGTAATTCAACATTGTAAATCAACTATGCTCCAGTAAAATTAAAATATTAAAAAAATAAATAAACAGTAAGTCACGTACCTTTTCTATATCAGCCATTACATTTCTATAAAGATAGGAGAAAAACAGAGTGGAGATCTGACTTTTAAATGCCCCTTGAAAGTTCATGCACGTCTACGGATAATATACTTGGGAGTTCTTCCTCCTTAGTTGAAAGTGACATAGGGCTTTGTGAATCCAGACGATTTGCAGGAAGCCTGTGGTTTCATTCTATAGAAATCCATTGATGTCATCTTTAAAACACTCACACATCTGGAATCTGACCCATAGCTCTTTTTTCCTTTACGTGTTTTGACTAGAGTTGGTACTCTAACCAAAAATGCCAGAATGCCATTATTTTATATCTGGACAGATTTTCAAAGGCCCAGTGCAGGAGAATACCCAGAGGTCCTGGGATCTGTATACAACAGAGGGAAAGGAAACAGGAGTCCTGTGACTTAAATGACATTCCTTGTCTCCCACCTTATTCCATGCTCATCACCCTTTGTGACCTCCGACTCAGCCTCTGTGTTGAGTCCACGCAAGCCACTTTCTGACACAAGGTTCTCCACTTTCTTTGCTGCCCCTTCTTGCCGCCATCTCTCAAAGGATTGGGGGGATTTTCCCATTTCAATTTCAACTTGGGAATAACAGCTAAGCATTGCATTAATATTCCATACCCTTCCCTCATGATGAATCATCCAGGGCAGAGATTACATTTACTTGTCTCATTCATTCACAAATATTAATTGGATTCCTACCTTGTGCCAGGCTCTGTGCCAAATACTGTTAAGGGATGATTTTCATTTAGTTTTGTTTTTATTAAGCCTGCATTTTTTCTAGAGTTGTTTTAGGTTCACAGCAAAATTGAGGGGAAGGTACAGAGATATCTCATGTACCCTCTGCTCTCACCTACTTACAGCCTCCCCCATTATCAATATCCACCACCAGAGTGGTACATTTGTTACAACTGATGAACCTACACGGATACGTAATAATCACCTTAAGTCCATAATTTACATTAGGGGTCATCCTGGTGTTGTACGTTCTGTGGGTTTAGACAAATGTATAATGATATGTATCCACCATTAAGGTATCATACAGAGTATTTTCACTGTCCTAAAAATCCTCTGTACTCTGCCTATTCATCTCTGCTCCCTCCCAACCCTTTTCAATCACTGGTCTTTTTACCGTCTCCGTATTTTTTTGTTTTTTCCGTCTCCATATTTTGACCCTTTTCAGAAAGTGATATAAGTGGAATCATACAGCCTTTTCAGATTGGCTTCTTTCACTTAATAATATGCATCTAAGATTCCTCCATGTCTTTTCATAGCTTGATAGCTCATTTCTTTTTAGTGCTAAATAATATTCTATTGTCTGGATGTACCACAGTTTGTTGAGCCATTCACCTACTGAAGGACATCTGGGTTGTGTCTAAGTTTTGGCAACTGTGAATAAAGCTGCTGTAAAGATCTGTGTGTAGGTTTTGTGTGGACATACGTTTTCAGCTCCTCTGAGTAAATACCAGGGAGGGTGATTGCTAGATCATAGGGTAAGAGTATGTTTAGTTTTGTAAGAACCCCAAACTGTTTCCCACAGTGTCTGTGTCCTGCATTCCCACCAGCAATGAATGAGAGTTCCTGTTGCCCACAACCTGGCCAACACTTGGTGTTTTTGGTGTTTCAGATTTTGGATAAGATGGTTTTTCAAAAAGAAAGTTAAAATCATGACTCTCAACGAATGTACAGTGAATACAAGTCAAAGATTTTATTTAACACGTTAGTGAATGAGGGAACCAGAAAGGTGTTGTGACCACTTCAAAGGAGAATCCAAAAGTGAGATAAATATGTAAGCCCAGCAGGGAGCTGAGATGAATTAGCTTAATAGATGCAAAACAACTTCTTCCACAGTGGAGGAGGGAAATCCATTGAACCTCCCCCGATAGAATTTATCTATTTATAATCAAGAATTATTTGCATTAGTATCAGTTTTCTACAACTTCTATCTCTCGGAGTTGCAAGATACCTTAGTCAAAGGCAAAGAAAAGCATAGATAACCCAGACAGATGAGCTAGTTAGGACACCCATTACGTTCTACATCTTTGTTAATTCTTTCTTACAGTGCTTAGAGTACAGGGTTGACTAAATCCAATCTCTGCTTATGGCAAAGAAAGGGAGTGGTGAGTACTCTGTTGGCAGCAAGAAGGAAGGCTGAAAACGTGGAGGAGAAAGTACCATGTGGAGCAGCAAGAGAAAAAACAAGACAAAAACCTCCTCACATACAAGGGATTTCCCATGAGGCTGTCAGTGGCTAGTTTAGCAGCGCTTTATGAGATGGAAGACATTCCCGTGTACAGCACACCCCTGTATACACTGCCACTTTCTCCTTCCTATTCAGGAAAACGTATCTGAGGAATAATACCAGGTATCATGATAGATACAACATTACGATAGGAAAAGTCTTGAATCAGGTCTAATTTACTATCTAAAATGCCAATCATTTATTATCTACAAAGCAGATCAGAAACTCTGATACTTAAATGATCAGCAGTAGCAAATCACTGGGGACACATTTCAACTGAAGGCAGGAACTGCAGTTGACGTGATATTTCTCATGGCCGTGAGACACTTTGTTGGGGTTTTCAAAAGGATGCTAACTACGTTAAGCCACCCAACAGTCTTTTTTTTTTTTGTGCGGTACGCAGGCCTCTCACTGTTGCGGCCTCTCCCGTTGCGGAGCACAGGCTCCAGACGCACAGGCTCAGTGGCCATGGCTCACCCACGTCCCCTGCATCGGCAGGCGGACTCTCAACCACTGCGCCACCAGGGAAGCCCCCGACAGTCTTTTGACTTTGTGACACTAACAACTGCATTGGGCTACGATGCAATTTATGAAGAAATTAATCCAATAATATTTACCAACTACCAATCTGTACTCTCTTAGGACGTAACAGGGATGCTGGCCTTGCCAGTGTTCCTCATCCTTGACTGCACATAAGAATCACATGAGGGTAGCCCAGTTCCTCAAAAAGTTAAACATAGAATTATCATATGATCCAGCAATCCCACTTCTGGAATATACCCAAAAGAATTGCAAGCAGCAACTCAAACAGATGCCTGTATATCAATATTTGTAGCGGCATTATTCACGGTAACCAAAAGGTGGCAACAGCCCAAATGTCCAGTAACAGATGAATGGAAAAGCAAAACGTGCTACATACACACAATGGAATATTATGCAGCCTTAAAAAGGAAGGAAATTCTGACGCATGCTACAACCTGGAAAGCATATGCTTAGTGAAATACACCAGAAACAGAAGGACAAATATTGTATGATTCCGTTTATATAAGGTACCTAGAATGGGCAAATTCATAGAGACAGAAAGTAGAATAGAGTGGGGCTGGGGGGCTAGGGGAAATAAGGAGTCATTGCTTAATGGACACAAAGTTTCTGTTCGGGATGATGAAAAAGTTCTGGAAATGGATAGTGGTGACGGTTGCACAACATTGTGAATGTACTTAATGCCACTGAATTATATACTTAAAAATGGTTAAAATGGTAAACTTTATGTTGTATATGGTTTACCACATACACACAAAGGAACCTTAAAACCTGAGAAACCTTAAAAACATACTGATACCTGGCTCACAATCCCCAGAGATCTGATCTTAATTGGTCTGGGGTGGCTTTAGTTTTTCTTTCTTTTTTTTAATAGTAGTTTTAAAAGTCCCTGAAGTGATTCTAAGGTACAACCAGGTTTCAGAAGGGATGCTTAATGTCCAGGGTGGTGGTGCTCAGCCTTGACTATATATTAGACTCATTTGGGGAGTTTTAAAATACATTGGTGTCTGAGTCTTACCCAAGATTCTTATTTAATTGGCTCGCGGATGCTGCCTGGTTACTGAGAATTTTTTCTTAGTTTCCCATCTGATTCTAATATGTAACCAAGGTGAGACCCACTGCTCTAGGGAGAGCCCAGGATCTCTGCCTTTCATTCCATCTTTGGAGAGCAAGCACTTCCTTGTCTGTCAATGATGAAACCAAGGGCATAGTGGGAAAGGAACTACTGACGAGAGTCAGAGGCTCAACTTCTCCAAGGCCACTTGATTCTTTCTCTTTCGCTTCCCAGTCAGAATGTTAAAAGTGGGAGAAGTGGGCTTCCCTGGTGGCGCAGTGGTTGGGAGTCCGCCTGCCGATGCAGGGGACACGGGTTCGTGCCCCGGTCCGGGAGGATCCCACATGCCGCGGAGCCTGCGCGTCCGGAGCCTGTGCTCCGCAACGGGAGAGGCCGCAGCAGTGAGAGGCCCGCGTGCCGCGCAAAAAAAAAAAAAAAAAAGTGGGAGAAGCAAAGCAGACCAGTAGAGGGTCCAGGAGAAAGGAGTGAAGATCTATCTGCGTGTTAGGCTCATTCCTAAGGGAGAAAGGCTCTTTATTCTTCTGGCATCCAGCTCCTCCCAGCTTCTAACATGGGCACTGCTCCCTCAACATCCCTAGTCCCCACTTATTCCACGCCTTCCCCAAGAGGGGCTCAGAGCTGATCTGTCCAGCCAGGATTCCAAAGACCCAGGGCTGTTAAGAGTATCTCGATCAAGGGACCATAGCTCTGGGACTTCCCTGGCGGTCCAGTGGTTTAGACTCTGTGCTTCCAATGCAAGGGGCGTGGGTTCGATCCCTGGTTGGGGGAACTAAGATCCCACATGTTCTTAAAAATAAGTGTGGGGGGGAACCATAGTGCTGGTGCATGAAAAATTAGCTAGTTTACCTTTAAAGGATCATCTAGATGGTGGACATACATCATCCCTTGATTGATCCTGACTTACCTTCAGCCAATCTTTGGTCCCTTTTATCTTCCTTGGTATTTGTATTTCTGTTCTTCTGTATAAATACTGGCTCAGTCTGCTTATTAGGTCCTGTTGCATCCTGCTGTCTTGTTTGTGATCGCCCTACTCCAACTCTCAGTCCTTGGAAGCAAGGCCAACTAGACCGGGTGGGGTGGATTTAGACACGCAGCTGAAAAGCAACGTGAGGTCAGGGTGGCCCCCGGAAGACAGGAAGTATGGAGAGAGCAGATGAGGCCAGCTCTACTCTAAGCCTTGAGGTAAAGTAGTGGTTCCCCATTAGTCTATGCCATTCCATCAAGGTGGAGTCCCACCATGAGGATTTTGGCTGATAACTTACCCAATTATAATGAGAACACATTGCAGGCAATGTCCCCTATATAACATGTCCTTCTTCCATATATATGTCCCTTGGGAAACAAGCAGACATTGGCAAGGAGACTTGGGGTTCCAGATCCTGGCTGTCCATTCAGACACAGCAGACAAGGGACACAAAATATAAAATAGAACCTATGTTTTCTAGAAGCCTATGATCTAGCTGAGGAGAGAAATTTTATAAACATGAAAAAGTGGCAAAGCAAGATTTTGGACCTTAGGATTTCTATATTGGTGTATGCAGTTTAGAAGTTTTCCAGAGACTTTTATCAAAAGCCCTAGAGATGGGCCAGGAATGAAGAGAAGTAAACTTCTAAGATTAGAGATGGTAGACTCAGAGAGTGAAAGGAGTCTGACCAGTGAAGGCATGATTATTTCCTGGATAATACTGATATAATTTTACTTTTTAAAAAATGTGACACCTATGACTATTCCCAGTTGAATGAATGGGAATGAATATTAGCCTTTGTAGGTGAACACACTCAGGTGGAAAGGTGAAAATACACTAGTGCTGGCTCTGCTCCGTGCTTCCAAGGGCGACCTGTTCTCAATTTCTTGGGGGTCACTGATGGAGGGATCTGACTGTGCACATGGTGTTATGTGCCAAGAATTGATTCAAAGCTCCCGGCAGCTTGGGCTGTCCATCAGAGCCTGGGACTTCCTAGGTGTGGTGCCCTGAGGACATATTTGGTGGCTCAGATCGAGGGTGTGGACTAGATGCTATGTAAGCCCCCTTCAATATTATGGTTCTGAGTGGAAGGGCATGAGGTCTCAGAGGAGAGCACGTGATCAAAGACTAGCCCTGGATGGTGATCACAGCTCTTCCAGTATCCTGGACTACTTCTAGTTAAGCAAATGAACATATAAATAAGATTATTTGTTGGGGGGCAGAGGGGCAATATTTAAATGACTGAAGGTTTAAATTGTAACATATTAGTTATATGCTCAAATTAGATGTCGAGAACAAACAATGCTGTTTCAGGAGAATGGACACCGTATTAAATTAAAATGCAAGTAATATTTATTGGTTGAGGGAAAGGGGAGAAGGTGCATGTTTAGTCAAGCAACAGTTTAAATCATACTTAAGGCCTTTAAACATTAGTTATTTGCTAATCCCTACATGCTAATCATTCATTTGTTCTGTAAAGCTACGTCAATGAAAACTCTTCTTTGAAACACTTTTTGTAGGAGGCTAGTTGAAATTATGAGTAAAAGGGCATTTATTTAAAATATTCTCTAAGCTTTTCACTGAGTGACTCTAATGAATTTAACTTACTGAGGTTTTGCTGTATATAGATCAGAGCACTGAAGCTACTGGAAATTTTTATGGTATCATAATAATCAATAATTATTTCATGGGCTTCCCTGGTGGCGCAGTGGTTGAGAGTCCGCCTGCCGATGCAGGGGACAAGGGTTCGTGCCCCGGTCCGGGAAGATCCCACGTGCCGCGGAGCGGTTGGGCCCGTGAGCCATGGCCGCTGAGCCTGCGCGTCCAGAGCCTGTGCTCCACAATGGGAGAGGCCACAACAGTGAGAGGCCCGCGTACCACAAAAAAAAAAAAAAAAATTATTTCATGATAATGAGAATAGCTTGAGCAAGTATGTATATGGTCACCTGTTCAACACGATATTCATGGAAAGTCAGCCCTAAAGAGCACCTCAGTTGACTTAGGCCAACACCTTCAATTTCAGATGAGAGCTCTGTGGCGTAGAGAGGTTTTCTGTCTCTTCTTACGCCTCTACCATAGTAGTTCTCAAAGTGAGGGCCCTGGCCCAACTGCATCAGCTTTTCGGAAATGCAAATTCTCAGGCCCCCCACCAAACCTACTGAAAAAAACTCTGGGCGTGAGCCGAGGAAGATGTGGCTGAACCAGCCCACCAGGTGATTCGGATCCACAGCAGTTTGAGAACTGCTCCCCCCAACTCTAGCTTTAAAATATCTTGAGACAATAACTTCTCCAGTGACATAGAGAATTACTTCCTGTTTTATGTCTAAATTTATCTCCCTAAAGCTTTGCAGGGCGTGGCACACAGTCTGTACAAGTGCAGAGACACCTTTACGGGTAACAGCGCAGAGTGGGGCTCAGCAGAAGGGGGAGATGAAGACAGGGCTGGCGGTGGGCAGGGGCTGGGGAAACAAGGGCTGGTCTTTGCCCCTTCTTATTACTAATTTTCTAATCTGAGATCCATTCCAAAGAGGGGTGTGGCACAGTTTCATTTGGGGTCTAATTTTCTAATCTGAGATCCATTCCAAAGAGGGGTGTGGCACAGTTTCATTTGGGGTCTGGGTTTTTAAGACAAACAACACTGAGTCGACGGAGTGCAGAGTTGGGGTAAAGCTTAGGAGCGATGTGGTAGAGACATGGGTGTCTCAGACGCTGGCCAACGTTGTTCCACAAGTTGTCTGAATAAAGCAACGTAGAATGGAGAAGGGTCTAGCCCTCTGGGAGTGGAGCACAGACAAGCTAAAAAAGGCTCCAGATGACGGGCTGGGATCCAGGGCAGGATTCTGCCCCTCCCCACCCATTCCTGCCAAACCAGTGTTAGGGGAGAAATCCAGGGATTCAGGGTACCCAAGAGATGGGGGTTCAGGATGCCGAGGGAGCCATGTAGGTGGCCTGAATGTGTTTCTGAGGTCTTCACGATGCTGTTTGGAAGGACTGTTCTGTCTGCCTAGAGTGGCACTCTTTTCTCAGAAATATTGCTTTTCAATACATGGTTCATTGGGAGCCCCCAGTTTCTTACCAGTCTGCGTCCTCAACCCAGTGATGGGCCGGAGGCAGGCGTGTTGCCCAAGCTTGGCCAGTCCTGGGGATTTCTGACCTTCACCTTGATGAGGAGGGTCTCAGGCTCTCTCAGGTGGCAAACCTGTGAAGTATGAGCCTGAGCTGGCTGGTGGTCATGTCCCCACCGGCTGTGTGGACTTTTCCCATAGGGGGAGAAAGTGACCGGTGCCCTGAGAGAAGCAGAAATGAGAGGTGGAGAAAGTAGTGTTCCACCCCTGGTTGTGGCTGCTGCCGAGGCCCAGCTCACTTTTCACCTTTCCTTTACTGCAGTTGGCTGAGCCAACAAATTTGCTTTTTTGCTGTAGGGGAGGGAAAAAAAAAACCTTTTCCTCTACCCTCTTATGTTCAGTACCTGGGTCCTGCGAATTACACTGGTAAGCAACAGATGAGCCGGAGAAAATGTTTATTTCATGTGCACGTGGGAACCATCAAAGGAAGTCGATGCCTCCTTAACTGGTTGGTCTTAAAGAATTATATACCTAATTTAGTAGAAGAGGGGGAGGGGAGAGAAAAGGCTTCTTATGGGAAGAACAAATAGGTTTCTTTAAGAAAGGCCAGTGGGTTTTAGAAAACTAGATGGGAGAGGAGAAAGTTTGTGATAACGTTTGTCTATACAGGTATGGGTAGTCTTTCCATCTTCTTCAGGGTCATAACAATCCCCTGGAGAAGGGAATTGGGTTGGGTTTTATTTTTGTTCTTTCTTCTGGGAGTAGATCCATCCTGCAGAGGAATTTATGGCAGCCTTATTTCCCAGAAGTCACTGCTTTTAGTCAAATAAGGGAAGCTCCCAGAGGGCTTTGTGTGTGTGTGTGTGTGTGTGTGTGTGTGTGTGTGTGTATCTGTTGAATTTCAAATGTCTTCAGCCTAAAATAATCATTATACAGAATATTTTGGTATCTTTTGGAGAGGCATATTCTGAACCTCTTCATTGCCTAAGCCAATTTCATACCCTTTAGGTACCGTGCCTAGCTTCACGACATCTTTCTGTAGATGCTTTAACTAGCAAGACACCCAGTAGGTTTTCTAAAAAAATATCTTCTAAGTGGATAAGCAATCAATTCATACTAATTATTTTAGACTTAATTTTTTTTTTTACAGTAGTGTTAGGTTTACAACAAAATTGAGAGAAAGATACATAGATTTCCCATATACCCCCGGTACCCACACATGTATAGCCTTTCCCGTTATCAACATCACTCACCAAAATGATACATTTCTTACAATTGACAAACCTACACTGTCGCATCATAATTACCCAAAAGTCCACAGTTTACCTTACAATTCACTCTTGGTGTTATACATTCATTCTACGGATTTAGGCAAATATACAATGACATATAGCCATCATTATAATACACAGTATTTTCACTGCCCTAAAAAATCTTCTGTGCTCCCCCTATTAACACCCTCCACCCTCATCCCTGACAACCACTGATATTTTTACTGTGTTCATAGTTTTTTCTTTTCCAGAATGTCATGTAGTTGGAATCATACAGCCTTTCCAGACTGGTTTCTTTCACTTAGTAGTCTGCATTTAAGGTTCTTCCACGTCTTTTCATGGCTTGCTGGCTTATTTCTTTTTAGTGCTAAATAGTATTCCATTGTCTGCATGTACCAGTTTATTTACCCATTCACCTACTGAAGGACATCTGGGTTGCTTCCAAGTTTTGACAATTGTGAATAAAGCTGCTATAAACATCCGTGTGCAGATTTTTGTGTGGACATAAGTTTTCAACTCCTTCGTGTAAATACCAAGGAGTGTGATTGCTGGATTGTAGAGTATGTTTAGTTTTGTAAGAACCCCAAACTGTTTCCCACAGTGTCTGTGTCCTTCTGCATTCCCACCAGCAATGAATGAGAGTTCCCGTTGCCCACAGCCTGGCCAACACTTGGTGTTGTTGAAGTTCCAAATTTTGGTCCTTGTAATCTGAGTGTAGTGGTTATTTTTAAAATTATGCCATCTGCTTTATAAATCCTGCATGGAGTATTCTGGTACCTCTTTAGAATGTGGTGTCTATTTCAGGGGCCTCAGCTGAAAATTTCATTTTACCATCTTGTTACACTTATCTTCCTTAACTTGGTATCTTCCCAAGCTCACTGATATCCATAAACTTGTAGATTTCAAAGTTCACATATCTTCATGATATATAGTAACGACTTGAAAGGGCTATTACCTTCCTCTCTTGAGAAGCATTTCCCTTTATTCCTACCCTTCATTTACTGTCATTGAGCCAACACTTGAACCTTTGCACACTCTTTAATATAGTAATGACCACGTGGTTAGAAAAATTTGCTTGTGTAGAATTTTGCCGAAGAATTTTATCACTATAAATAATTTACATCCACTTATTTGTACAATTTTAATCAATTATGCTTTCTTTTTTCTGGAAAACATGTTGCTATTCACTCAACGGATTGATCGTTCTTGCATTTAGACGCTGCTACATTTTATGATAGATTCCTCTTAGGGTGTCCTCTGGAACAAATATATATTTTTTTGCATGGAAGTAGCATTGGCAGCTTGCTAGTCCCTAGCTCAGCGGTTATCTGTAACATCAGCTTTATCAATAGTAACACAGTTTCATCCGTAGCTGTCTTCAGAGCTCTTCAAAGGATACTGCCTAATTCTGTTAACTTAATATTCAGGTGATTTGCCAAGTGAGTTTTAAATAGCTTCTGTTTAATCGAATGCCTTAGACCTATTTGCCTCAAAAGACATTTTGGAACAAGATTATCCCTAAATGATGGCATAAAGAAAAGACCAAGGCAGAGAAAGCTTCACTGCTGCAATCGTATCATTCCCGAGTGCACGTTGGCACTGCATTGGTCTAGTACACAACGAAATAACATGGACTCTAAGTTTTGACTGTAAACTTCTGGTTTCACCTTGTTATGTTTCCTCCCTTTGTGGTTAGCCACTTGGGAGGGGATTTCCGGAGATGCAGGCTATATAGTTTGTTTCCCAAAATATTTTGTATTGTTTGAGGTAAGAGAGTATGTTGCCTACTCTGCAAAACCTTGGTCTCAGAGAGCTAATACGACTTATAGCTGTAATAACATGATCATAATTTGTCTCAGTGGTGAGGGGAGGTGCCTCTATTATGACACATTCTTTCATAAGGAAAGAAAACTTTAAAAAATATATTCTTTTTTTAAGTTGGTAAAATACACATAACATAAAATTTACCATTTTTTCTTCCAGTTTATATAACTGACATACGGCACTGTATGAGTTTCAGGTGTACAGCATAATTATTTGACTTATATACACCACGAAATGATGATCACGATAAGTTCAGTGAACATCCGTCATCCCATAGAGACGCGAAATTAAAGAAATAGAAAAAAATTGTTTTCCTTGCGATGAGAACTCTTAGGATTTCCTCTCCTAACAACTTTCATGTAAAACACGCCGCAGTGCTCATTATATTTACCATATTGTACATTACATCCCTGGTACTTCTTTATCTTATAACTGGAAGTTTGTGCCTTTTGACTGCTTTCCTCCAGTTCCCCCTCCCCCTATTCCCCATCTCTGGCATCCACAAATCCGAGGTCTTTTTCTGTGAGTTTGTTTGCATGTTTGTTTGTTTTCGAAGTATAACTGACCTATAATAATATGTTAATTTCTGTTAGGCAACATAGTGATTTTTTTCTATACATTCCAAATGTGGTAAAATACACATAAAATTTACCCTTTTAACCAATTTTAATTGTACAATTAAGGGGCATTAAGTTCTCAACGTTGTGCAACCATCATCACCACGTATTCCCAGAACCTTTTCATCATCCCAAACAGACGCTCTATCCATTTAACAGTAACTCCCCATTTCCCCCTTCCTCCAGTCCCTGGTAACCTCTATTCTACTTTCTGTTTCTATGAATTTGCCTTTTCTAGGTACCTTGACGTAAATGGAATCATACAACATTTGTCCTTTTGTTTCTGGTGTATTTCACCACAATGCTTTCTAGGTCCCTCCATGTTGTATAGCATGTGTCAGAATTTCCTTCCTTTAGAAGGCTGCATCCATTGTATGGCTATAGAACATTTTGTTTATCTGCTCATCTGATGATGGACATTTGGGCTGTTTCCACCTTTTGGCTATCGTGACTAATAATGCTGCTATGAACATTGGTATATGAGGATCTCTTTGTGTTCCCATTTGTAATTCTTTTGGGTGTAATCTACCTAGGAGTGGAATCTTATGGTAATTTCACTTTCTGAGGAACTGAAGAAAGGAAAACTTTTGAAGTATTGTACTTTTTCTTCACTAACCACAAGTTGGCTCTGCAGTCCCCAAATATGATGTAACAGAATGTCTCAGAATACACTGTTGCCATTTAGAGCCATGAGGTTTGAGGTCATGGGTACACTCCCACGGCCTGTGAAATGCTCTAGAAACTGGTTTGGTATTCCTGATACGGGTTGGGGGAAGCAATGCACTTTGGGGTATCTTGTCTGAACCAATGATATCTCTTTACAGAAGAGCTCCAGGTCTTTTTCCAAGAGCACCGTGCTTTTCAGGGCAACTCCCAAACTAACAGTGCATCCTTGGATTGATCCAGATTGGGGTCTTTATAGAACTGGACTAAATCCCAGGGTTGCTCCGGGCAAGACTCGAAAACCACCTACTTCTTCCTAAACTGTCAAATCACATTCATCACCAAGTCCTGCCAATTTTAATTTTTCCGTATCACTTGATCCTATTTTCTCTCCATCTCTACTGTCACCCTCCTGGTCCAGGTTACCCTCACATCTCTTGTGAACTCGTGCACTAGCATTTCTCACGGGTCTTCCCTCATGTACCCTTGTTCTCCACACTGTAGCCAGAATGATTTTTGAAATTCAGATCTGATAATGTCAACAACAGGAGTTTGGTGGAGGGAGACCAGACAAGATGATTATAAAGTTCATATGGAAAAATAAACAGGTGATAACCAGGAAGTTTTTGAAAAACAAGAATAATGATAAAAAGACCAGCTCTAGCAAATATCAAAATAGATTTAAATAGCCATAAGTACTAAAATAGTTTTACATCATTGCATGGCTAGACAGATCAGTTGAACAGAATGTAGAGCCATAAAAAAGAGACCCCAAATAGATGAGAACTTAAATTATAATGAAAATGGCATTTGCAATCACTGGGGAGATTTGATTTTGAATAACTGGGTGTTGAGACAAATGGTAAAATTGTTTCCTTAATTCATGTATCACACCAAAACAAGTTCCAAATGTATCAGAGATTTAGGTAATATTTTTAAAAACTGAAACCACAAACATGGTACAATAAGGGAATTCAGGACAACATCTTCCCGCCCAGTATTCACTGAAAAACTCCCACCATCCCCACGAACTTTAAGAATTCGGGGAATTCAAAGTGTCAAAACAAATGAGTGACATACCCAGAGGAGGGAGGTTGAGGAAGGCTGGGATGGGAGCTGCCGGGAGGAGGTGGAAGGACAGATGTCAGCAAAGCTACATGGGAGAGATGATAATAGAGTGTGTTTGAGGACAAGTGAAGAGATGGGCCAATAGGGGAGGAGCAGAGTTCAGGGAAGCATTTCTACCTACGGGTCCAGATATTCTGGTCCTGGGAAGGAGCTCTCAGATGGTCCAGGTTCACACCAGTATAAAAATATATTCTCCTTGAGAAGTCTCCGAAGTGCTGATGTCATGTGCCACCGACGGTCTGTGTCATTGATTAAGCTCTGATCCACACGTGTTACCAGTCGACGGAGGTGAAGGTACGGCTGAAACTGACAAGAAAGTTGAGCCTGGGCAGGACGAGTGTTTGAAGACAAGCCTGGCACGCTCCCTACACAAGAGCAGGAAAAATTCGGAAACAAGACCTACATTTCCCTCAGAATTTGCTTCTGGGTCGGTTTCATCACAGGACAAGAGAGGACTCAGGAACGTCAGGCTGAGAGGTTTTCGCTTTATTCTGTTAATGATGGGAGATGCTTACAAATCATAGGAGATTTGTAAGCAAGGGAGACATGTGGAGAACAGCAGGGTTCCTAGAAGAGTGGTCTAGTGGCTCTCTGCTGGCAGGCTCAGGTGGCGCTGTGGTGCTGGGAAGTGGTGGTGATGGTGGTCGACCCGGTAAGGGGTGGTGAGTAGGCAGTTGCTGTGGTCCCATCGCTAGGGGGTGCGGGGGGCTGGGGAGAAACGAATGGACTCCAGTGAACACTCATAAAGTAAATGAACGTGGGGAAGTGCTTGTGTAACACACGCAGATGCTCACTGGTTGTCCTACTGTCACTATCACGTGCAGCCACATCTGCAGGTTGGGATGATATCTTCCTACCTGGAATGAGGTTTTCTTTTTGTCCTCGGGGAGACAGGTTTGGACAACTTATGAGAAAGAGGACTGTGAAATGTAAAGAGAAGGAAGGGCCGTGTTCTCAAGGGTGTAGTCACAAGCCCTCTCACGGGGGCAGCAAAGACGGGAGTTTGCTGGGCTGGCAACACTGAGCCCAGAACTCAGCCACGGGAACCTTTTACACCAAGAGAAGGGATCTAACTGCATGAAGCTTGGACACGACTCTGAAGTTCAAGAAAGGGAGAAAGGCAACTGGGGGTCAGCTGTGCTACAGAAAGCTGTGAGTTGGGGGGAACCTCCTTTGTGAAGTTTTGCTCCAGATAAGGAACATACACTTTCCCTGCTGAATTTATCTGTTAAGTAGAATTAACTGGTCTCTTAATTCACTGTGTAAATATAAAAGTAAATGGTAGGAACAGGAAACAATATTTTGCCCAAAACCCTGATTTAAGATCAGCTTTACTATGCTTTAAAAATGCATGTTATTAATGCAGAATTTTGGGCATCAATGTCTGCAAGGCTACCTGACCAGTGGGTAACACATGGTACAAGGATTCAGGAGCTCTGTCCCCTGACTTTTGCAGAGCTCCTTAGGGCACACACAGTTTACATTTGCCTTTCACCTTTACATGTGCTGGAGGACGGGCTCTTGGGCTGTTTGGTTGCATGAGAGAGCAGCATGATGACACTGTCAAATGAGCAAGTGTCACACGAGGTGATCATTCTTGTCTTAGACTTCTGGCTCTCTGGGTATCTGTCACGAGGAATATCATGTTCAGGAGCCTTTACCTGCTGGGTATCTGCTTCTTGGGCTCATGGGAATTGAAATCCAAAGGAATCATTCAAAGTCACAGGTTTACCAAATAGGTCCTATGGTTTTTGATGTCACTATGAAGGTCAGCTAAAAGGCATCCAAATTGGAAAGGAGAATATAAAATTACCTCTGTCTGCAGATGACACGATGTAGGAAACCCTAAAGATTCCACAAAACAACTGGTAGAATAAATGAATTCAGTGAATTGCAGCATACAAAATCAACATACAAAGATCAGTTGAGTTTCTACACACCAAACAATGAACATCTGAAAAGGAAATTAAGAAACAATCCCATTTACAATAGCACCAAAGAGAATAAAATACTTAGGAATAAATTTAACCAAGGGGATGAAAGATTTGTACTATGAGAACTATAAAACACTGATAAAAGAAATTAAAGGAGACACAAATAAATGGAAAGATATCCTGTATCCATGGATTAGAAGAATTAATATCATTGAGATGTCCATACTTACCTAAAGCAATCTACAATTTCAATGCAATCTCTATAAAAATCCCAAAGACTTCTTTACACAAACAGAAGAAAATAATCCTAAGATTCATACGGAACCACGGAAGACCTGAATGGCCACAGTGATCTTGAGAAAGAACCAAAAAGCTGGAGGCATTATACTTCCTGATTTCAAACTATATCATAAAGCAATAGTAATCAAAATAGTATAATACTGGCATAAAAACAGAGACCAATAGAACAGAATAGAGAGCCCAGAAATAAACCCATGCATGTAGTGTCAACTAATTTTTGACAAGTAGGTGCCAAGAACACACAATGAGGAAAGGATATTCTTTTCAATAAATAGTGTCTGGAACCTGGATAACCACATGAAAAAGAATGAAACTGTACACTCATCTTTCACCATACACAAAAAGTAACTCAAAATGGACTAAAGATTTGAATGTAACATCTAAAACCATAAAACTCCTAGAAGAAAACATGGGGGAAAAACTTCTTGACATTGATCTTGACAATGATTTCTTGAATATGACACCAAAATCACAGGCAACAAAAGCAAAAATACACAAGTGAGATTATGTCAAACTAAAAAGCTTTTGCATAGTAAAGGAAACAATCAGCAGGGTGAAAAGGCAACCTGCAGGATGGGAGAAAATATTTGCAAACCGTATACAAATTATACCTCAAATAACCTGGAAAGTACATAAAGTACAAATTTAAAAAATTTTTAAAGGATAGGCGAGGGATCCATTAACTGTTTTTATTGTACATTTTAAAAAGCTTTACTGAAATATAATTTACATAAAATAAAATGCTCCAAATGTTAGTGTATGATTCAACAATGTTGAATATATTTATAGTTGTGCAGCCATTACCACAATCCAGTTTTAGAGCGTTTCATCATCCCCAAAAGTTCCATCATGTCCCAGTCTGTGGTGTGTAATGATGTCTTTTGAAGCAGAAGAATTTTTAATTTTGATAAAACTCAATTTCCTAATTTTTATGGATCATGATTTTGGTGTCATATAGAAGAACTCTTTGTATAACTCAAAGTCACAATTTTCTCCTATGTGTTTCTCTAGAAGTTTATCATTGTAGCACTTACATTTAGTTCTGTGATCCATTTTGAGTTAATTTTTGTGTATGGTATAAGGTAAGTTTCAAAGTTTGGATTTTTTGCATATGGATATCCAATTGTCCCAGCATCATTTATTGAAAAGACAATCCTGGACTTCCCCGGTGGCTCAGTGGTTAAGAATCTGCTGGCCAATGCAGGGGACACGGGTTCTATCCCTGGCTGGGGAAGATCCCACATGCTGCGGAGCAACTAAACCCACGTGCCACAACTACTGAGACTGCACCCTAGAGCCCGAGAGCCACAACTACTGAGCCCACGCACCTAGAACCAGGGCTCCGCAACAAGAGAAGCCACAACAATGAGAAGCCGGCTCAATGCAATGAAGAGTATCCCCCACTCGCCAAAACTAGAGAAAGCCTGCGCACAGCAACAAAGACCCAACGCGGCCAAAAATAAAAATAAGTAAATAAATAAATTAACTTTTTTAAAAAAGGGACTTCCTGGTGGTGCAGTGGTTAAGAATCCGCCTGCCAATGCAGGGGACACGGGTTCGAGCCCTGGTCTGGGAAGATCCCACATGCCACACAGCAACTAAGCCCGTGCGCCACAACTACTGAGCCTGCGCTCGAGAGCCCACAAGCCACAACTACTGAGCCCGCGTGCCTAGAGCCCCTGCTCCGCAACAAGAGAAGCCACCGCAATGGGAAGCCCGCGCACCGCAACAAAGAGTGGCTCCCGCTCGCTGCAACTAGAGAAAGCCTGCGCATGCAACTAAGATCTGATGCAGCCAAAAAATTTAAAAATAAATAAATAAATAAAATAAAAAAAGACAATCCTTTCTTTTGTTGAATTACCTTGGTACCTTTGTCAAAAATCAATTGACATAAATGTGATTTTTATTATTTCTGGGCTTATTTCTGGACTCTTGATTCTGATACATATATAGCGACTGTCCATCTATATAATAGTGCGTCACTATTGCACTGTCTTGATTACGGTGGCTTTTTAACACGTTTTACAATCAGGTAGTATAAGTCCTCCAACTTTGCTGTTCTTTTTCAAAATTGTTTTAGCTATTCTAATTCCGTTGCACTTCCATATAAATTTTAGGATCAGCTTATCAATTTCTACAAAAGTACCACTGGAATTTTGATAGGCATTGTGTTGAATATATAGATCAATTTGGGGAGAATTGCAATCTTGACAATACTGAGTCTTCCAATCCATAAATATAGAATGTCTATTTATTTAATCTTCTTTAATTTCTCTTTTCAATGTTTTATAATTTTCATTATATGTCTTTTAAGTTTATTTCTAAGTATTTTATTCTTATTGACACTATTGTGAATATAATTATTAATTCCATTTTTGAATTGTGTCGTTTGGGTTTTTCTGTACTATCTTACTGAAAAACTCAAATGAACTTTTTGGCCAACCCAATATATCGTGGTAGCTCTGAGTTCCAGTTATCTCCCCCGATCCCCAAGGCTCTTGTTGTTATTGCTGTTTGGTTTATTTTTTAGTTTAGTAATTTACCTGAGATAAAACTGTGCAATCTGTCATGCCCGAAGTATGTGGGCACAAATATTTCTGTTCAGTTTTCTTAAAAAAATTTTTTTAAGCTTTGTTTCCTGGGAGTCACTCCTGTGTTTGCATGGCCTAGTGGGCAGCCAGTGAATGACTGGACAGAGGTTGTGTTTCAAATACCTTGAGCCAGTAAAACTTCCATCCCCTGCCAGTGTATCTGTGGGTGGGTAGGGGAATGCATTCAAGTTTCAGCCATGTTTGAGTCTGCCCTAATGTTTAGTTTCTGCTGGACCCTTTCATGTCTCCTCTGTGCATGCTGGGAATGTGTGGATGGAGAGCTGGGTCCCTCCTGGTCTCCACTGCACATGAACACAGCCCCAGCCAGACAGATGCCTATCCCAACCTCAACCCCATCCTCATGCTGCTAGAGCTGTTGGCCTTCTCCACTCATCTGCTGCCGAGAGTTACTTCCGTTGATAACACTGCCGGGCACAGGTGTTGTCCACTGCTCCAGATACAGTGCTCCCCCTTCAACTGTGGCAATAAACATGGCAGTGCTCACAGCCTGCCCCGGCAGGACCTCTGTGACGCTGGAGCTGGGTGGGGGAGTGAGAGCAGCTCTAGCCAAGAATGTCATAGAGACTCACTGTTAGTAGCCAAAGTTGAGATGTTTCTCAACCATAAATGCTTCTCCTATTGTTGTATGCCTTTGGTTGATTTCCAGAGCATTAAAATGGTTTATTGTCTATCTTTATATTTGCTTTTTGGGGAGAAGATTTTCTAGCCTCCTCATTCAGTCATGGCTGAAAGTCCTAACTCCCATTTCATTCTGTTTTTAATGGGGGGGGAAAATCTAGTTTTCAAACCAAAATCCTAACTATTATACCTATACGTATATCACTCTCTTAGTTGTAAAGGGTGGAAGCCCCTAAAGCAGCAAGGAAACTGAGAATCCTAGATGTCTGGGAGTCTAAGAGAAAAGGCACAAGTTGATCGGGTACGTTAGCACAGACCAAATAACATGACAAAGAGGGAGAAGGGCTCGATGTGAACTGCCTTGGGGCAGTATGGGATAGTGGATAAGTACATGTAGGGATGGGGCTTAATAAGCGAAGGAAGAAACCACAAGAAAGAGATAGCTTTTTAAAATTTGTGGTCCAAAAAACCCCATAAAATTTGTCACGTTCATAATTTTTAAGTGCGCAATGTAGTAATGGTAAGTATATTCACACTGTTGTCAAACAGGTCTCCAGAATGTTTTCATCTTGCAAAACTGAAACTCTGCACCCTTTAAAAAACAAATCCCTTTTCCTTCTTCCTGTGTAGTTTTTATTAAATAAAAATTCATAGCTTCTCTATATATCAAAACTTCACAAATTCATAACTTCTATGTATCAAAGCCACAAATTGGAAGGTAGAGCCTATTTGCAGGAAATTATATATGGAGGGCTTTTATATGTGCAAAAGGAAAATACTCAAATAGCAAAGTTGACCCCCGAAATTGAAAAGACAATTCATGAAAGAAGAAGGTCCAAAGAACTTATAAAACACTATTTAACTTCATTAGCAATCAAAGAAATTGTGCTTCTAAGATGGCAAAAACATTGTCAGTGATAGTGTTCAGTGCCAAGAGTAATTACTCTGTCAGTAAGATGGGCGGGCTTACACCTGCTGGTGGAAACATAGCACAATACAACTGATAGAGTTTTGTTTGGCAGTATATTTCAAAACCTTAAAATATTTGTAACTTCCGACTCACCAATACCACTTTTAACATCCTTAGACAAGAGTGATGTGCCCAAAGATTTATTTACAAGAATGTGTATCACATCATTGTTTATAAAAGCAAAAATATGTAAGCAATCTAAATATCTAGCAGTAGAACACTAGCTACATAAAGTATAACACAGTCATCTAACAGATTAGTATGTAGGCTTTCCTAAAGAATTCTTAATGAGAGGCCCATGTTAAGTAAAAAACAAACAGACAAACAAACAAACAAAAAACCAGAAAACAAAACTGTATGTGTAAGCATGCACAAATGGAAAATAGAAGAGTAGAAGGAATACACAAAAATGGTGGTTATCTTTGGGTAGCGGGAGATTTGAAATTTTTGAAATCAAAATATTAAAAATTTTTAGTGATGGGGATGTAATTTTCAGTAATTAGTATGTATTGCTCTTATAATCAGAAGGAAAGCCTTAAAAATGAAACTTTTATAAAATACTATACATACTATACACAAATATATATTTTTTAAATTACAAATTTATTTTCACTAATGTCTCACTGAAAGTGAATGATTTTTTTAAAAATTTATTTATTACTTTATATTTTTTATTTTTGGCTGCGTTGGGTCTTCGTTGCTGCTCGGGGGCTTTCTCTAGTTGCGGTGAGCAGGGGCTACTCTTCGTTGCGGTGCGGGGCTTGTCATTGCAGTGGCTTCTCTTGTTGTGGAGCACGGGCTCTAGGCATGCGGGCTTCAGTAGTTGTGGCGTACAGGCTCAGTAGTTGTGGCTTGCGGGCTCCAGAGCACAGGCTCAGTAGTTATGGCACACGGGCTTAGTTGCTCCGCGGCATCTTCCCGGACCAGGGCTCGAACCCGTGTCTCCTGCATTGACAGGCGGATTCTTAACCACTGCACCACCAGGGAAGTCCCACAAATATTTTTTTTTTAAAACTTTTTTTTTTTTTTTCTGGTACGCGGGCCTCTTACTGTTGTGGCCTCTCCCGTTGTGGAGCACAGGCTCCAGACGCGCAGGCTCAGCGGCCATGGCTCACGGGCCCAGCCGCTCCGCGGCACGAACCGGGTCACAAACCCGTGTCCCCTGCATCGGCAGGCGGACTCTCAACCACTGCGCCACCAGGGAAGCCCCTCCCACAAATATTTTTAAAAATTTAAATTTCCATACACCATTCAAGTAATTAATTTGACTTAGTATTTGTGAAATTGGACCTCGGGCTTAACCTACAAATTTGTAAAAATTGGAATTTTCTCCTGTTCTGACAGTTGTAGTGCTTTCTTGGTGGCTGTTTTAAAATGAAACTGAAGCACGGGAATAACTGTGCTGGAACTTTATCATGGAAGTTCGGATTTTTTTTTCAGATACTTAGACTGTCATATGCAGTTAAATTGAATTTTAACCTGGTTTTGATACTTGGGGTTTTAGGTAGCTGAAATAGGTACTTTAGGAACATGATGGATTAAATACAGTACTTCTGTAAGGTGTTCTGTGAACCTAACTACCATTTATGATTTTGATACCCTGGGGAAAAATGAATTCCAAATTCCAAACAACATTCATATGTTTGGAAAAGTTCCTCTTGAATAAATGAATTCTGAAAAATTGCATTTTTAATCTTTAGTTTGCAAGTAGTTTAAAACTTCATATTCTCATGAAGAATTTTATAGAAATCTGTTCCCTGGGATGAAAAACGCTAAGAGAACAGAATCTTATTTACAGTACTAATTCTTTTGCCATTGTACCTGAGGGAAAGGAGTACCTGTGGAGTCGACCCACCTGAGTGACTAGCAGCCGTTTAATATACAGGGAACTGAATGAAGGTTGCAAAGGCCGATTTAGGTCATGGCCACTGAGCAAGGAACCACACATACTGCAGAAGCTCTGAGAAACTTGGACCCTGGATGGGGATGAACTGTTGCTCTCCGTGGTGGGGGACCCTCCCCAGACACTGACCGCTCCCCGCAGCTGGACTGAACTGCCCAGTTCCAGCTTGGCCAAGGACCGTGGCAGAAAATCTGATCTGACCTGACATGTGGTTGGTACCAAACCTCAGCTAAGAACGCGCTCTGCTGGGAAGGGCATTCAACACTCGTACCATTAGACGCGAGCATTCGAAGACCTTCTGTGCCAGGAGGAATAAAGTGAGTGATAAACCCCTCACATACTAACCTCAGTTCAAGATTTGGGAGCGAAGAGCAGTTTAAGAACCTAATGGATTTGCTTGAAATATTCGTTGGAAACTGACTAGATCCCAGTCCCTGGCAAGCCCAGAGTGGCTGGTGAATTGCACGGCACCCTTTCTCATTCCAGACACCAAGGAACTAACACAGCCCCAGAGGCCTTTCAGGGAAGCAATTACATAAAAAATACATTTCCAGCTCTGATAAAAAAATACATTTCCAGCTCTGCTCCTTAGATGGAAAATCTCCTCTCAAATGAAACATGTTTCCTTCTCCTGTAGCTTCAGAAAAAGAGATTACCTAAATATATTTTCTCTGTTCCACATTACTTCACTTGGAATGATGCCAAATATTTTTAGGTCTTCATTTTTAATCACAAACACATACTTTTTGATGCTATTAGAGGGACACAAATAAATACATGCCCTTCTTTTTCTCAACATCCCTCCTTCTATTCCTTCCTTCGAATAATCATAAAAAATTCAGAACCTGGCCTGAGCTTAATCCCAAGGTCTCTGTTTCTGATTTCCTTCCATTCCTGCTTCCCCAAATGTAAGAGTTAAAACAAAAATTACACTGCTGCAGGCTGTGAGATGACTAATCCATTATATATATAAATATATATATATATTTATATAGGACTTGAGGGAGTTCATCTTTCAAATTGTTTGTGAAGAACAAAATTAAGTTTCATAATGAGTGTCAACTTTTCCATTTAAGAACTCCCAGGCAACTCTTCTTTCTCGATCACATCACATTTACCTACTGTGTTGGGACACTGGTTCCCTTTTGGCTTTATCCTGTCCTGCTGTGTGTGATAACATTTGTTTATTTTTTATCATCACAACCTTCTTCTCTCTTCAATCTCACCTTAAAGCTATCTCCTCTTATCTGGAAAGGACCTTCTTCTGTGAAGAGGATTGGGCTTTAAATAAATCCAGTGGATATCTACAATCACAAAAGTTTGGTAATTTCTGCATTCTGCTGCAGTTCATAGAAACGTGTTCCAAAAGAGACTGTCATTATTTTAAAGTCTCTCAGCTTCCAGTATCTTTCTTCTCAAATGAAGGTAAAACTGAAATAAATAGAACACATCCACAGTACTCTTGATACCTAATAATTCTAGATGATGATTTTTCGTCTTGTGAGAAGTTTAATTCCACCATGGTATAGTGATGCATGCCCTGTTCTGTGTTAAAACAATTTGCTTTTGAGGATTATAGTGCCCTGTAGGGAGTGAATATTTACAGTTATGCCCCTTTCAAAGTCACCCCACTTGAAGCTGCTAATTTTAGCTGTGAGTCTCATAAGAGGTTTCCTTCTCAGCTGTCAGTTTCCAGGTATGGTACATTAAAATAACTTTTGCAAAGAGGCAAAGTGGTTACAGAATGATACTTCTGGATTTTCTACATTCTTTCTTGGAATTGGACAAAATTCAAGAAAAGAAATGTCCACGTTACAAAACCTACTCTACCAACATGAACGATTTGAAAAAAAAGGGCTCATGGTATTTCTCCTCTGGATTTCTTCGGGTCTTCCTCCCTTTTCTTCTTACTACTGCAGTCAAAATAGGAAGAGAGAGAATGTGTGTGAGTGTGTGTGTGTCTGAGAGAGACAGAAAGGGGTGTGCGGTGGGGAGAGGGGGGACCACTGTGGGAGGAGGGTGGATCCTGCCTTGCTGTGGCTTCTGCTTTTCTCAGAGAACTTCAGAGAACGACTGTAATACCAGCTCTAAATGAACAACACATGACTCTTATTTTCACCACCCCTCCCCCTCAACCCCCCTTCAGGTTTCCTATGTGTATTTCAAGTGCCTGATAGCCTTGGTAGGAGAACTCTGGTGTTACTCTGACCTTAATCACTTTATAAGGCAGCGAGATTTTGCTTTTCTAAGAGGCAAGCACCTGAACCTGAGGTCCTGCATGGGCCCTGCCAAACGCTGCTGTCTCCAAGCCACCAGTGACAGCTCATCTGGGTTTCATCCGCTCTCCCGGGGCTGCATTTCATCAGGCCGCTTTGCCAGGGCCTCCCCAGCAGCGTCAACAAGTGTCGCACCTACTGCAGAAACAGCCCTCGAGTTTCATCACAGTGATGCTAAAAAGTATTCTCCAGCTTCAGCAATGATCTAGTTCATTCAAGGGCAGGGGAAAAAAATGCTCTGCTTCCAGAACTTCCCTGGGCACGGAACCTTCCCTCTTAGGAAGATAGGAGCTTTTCTGGAAACAGACCCAACTGCGCTGTGAAAAACTTTGGAAAAGACCCTGAACCCTGTAACTCCTCTGAATCCCCAATCCCAGGAACAGGGACTCCCAATCAATGCCTCACACACAGCCTGGGGAGCCCACAGCTGAGCCGGCCCTCTTATCGCGTCTCTTGGACAAAAAGTATTGAAAAGTAAGTATCTAGATTTTGGGTTTTACCTGAGGAATGGCTGTGCTTTAAGTATGTAGTTGTTTACATTTTCTACAACAGGGAACAAAGCAGATTGTTTCCTTGTGAACTAGAATGAGATGAAACAAGTGGGGTCTATAGAGCATATGTGGGTACATTACAGGGTTTTAAAGTGGCCAAATTCTCCTTTTTCAGTTTTGGTCCATTCTGACCCTTTTGAGAAACCATTATTATTTTTTAATGTCTGTTTATTTATTTTGGCTTGACAATAATTTTAAAAGATTCTTTCACCTCATGGCTATCTCAATAATTAGAAAAAATAAACATCTAGGATGGCTCAAAGGAGTGATCTGTGAAGGCTTTGCAAAGTAAAGTGTCATGAAAATCTGAGGTAATGACCCAGGTAACTCAGGCCCTAGGTCCTTCTGCCTGAAATATTTTAGTGTTTTAGTCAAAAGTTATTCCTTTTATTTGGACTATCTGGATGATTGCAAATCTGCACTTTCTGAGGGGACACAGCAGCATCTTGTCTGACAGTGGGAATGAAAGCTGCTGAAAAGCTATCAGGCATTTCAAAATGGCTGATGCAGACATCCACTGAGTCATTCAAATATTTTCTTTCCTTTTTTTAAAATTGGGTTAAGAACTCTTAACCTGAGATCTACTGTCTTAATAAATTTTTAAGTGTACAATACAGTATTGTTAACTATAGGCAAGGCATTATACTTGAGTTGTTAAATAGCTTTTTGAAAAAATTTAAGGCAAAAAAGTCAACCCCAGAAAGATCGATAAAACAGCAGCACTGTCATGTTACATTTTGACGACCACATGCAAACTTTGAAACTACCGATTCAGGGTGCCAGTTGCAGACATCTGGCAATCATTTAAAAATAGATAAAAGCAAGAGCAGCATTTAGAGCTGCTTCTGCGCTAATTATTTCCCTTCCACAACCTTTTCCTTAGGTAGCCTTCATTTTTGAAGATTAGTTAACCAGGAACGGTCAGAAACGTTTTATAACAGCATACTAGGTAAGGGTAGATCGAACGAGCTTCTTTGCTGTAGTCCTTCTTAACTGAAACCCCGGATGTTGTGAGCTGCCTTCTGAATGGACAAATTGACAAATCCTGTAGTAAAAGGCAACTGATGGTCAAGAAACATGATCAGATTTTGGAAATCCAGATTTAAAACCAATTTAAATGTAGTTTAGCTCCCAAACTCCATTGTCCTTTGAAGTTTTTGCAAAACATGTAATCACAATTTGGGGAAGATTTTTAGGTAGGGTGGAATTCCTATTTTCATCACTTGCAAAGACACCCCCCCCAATTTAATTCATTTTTCATCATCCCCCCCCCCCCCCACACACACACTTACTTGTGGATATCAGCCTATGGAAAGAGGACGTAGTCGTGTATCTTAATCCAGATGGAGGTTGGGGACGCAGGGTACAGCTGAGGAATAAAGCCCAGGCTCTGGAGGCAGATCTGGAACCAGATCCTGACTTTACCACAGTTTCCAGCCTGTCTGAACTCCAGTGTTCTCACCTGTAAAATGAAGATAACATCCACTTTGACAGGCTTGATGGGGGAATTACATGAATAAATATACCTAAAGTGTCTTGTCACATCGTAGTTTCTCCACAAAGACTAGTTCCTCCCCTTAGTTAATTAAAAAGCTTCTCTCTCTCTTTTTTTTGCTACAATTTCAGAATGCTTTCATAACATAAATCATTAAAGTAATAAAAACTACATATGTTGACACCAGTGCAACGATTAAACAAAAATAACATAGAAAATTAGATATTTTGAAGAAAATTCTATACTTGAAAACATTTGAGAGCAAAAGAAAAACCATTATGTTTTCGAATGCATCTGCAATAAATAAGAAAAATTATTTTTGCCTGAAAACGGTTGATGGTGTACTTGTTACTAAAAAGCAGAGATTTATCAGCGTCATCTGATGATGCTGTTTAATACATATCAGTACGACATTTAAATAGGAGTTTTCACTTATCCATAGGAATGGAAGGTGAAGGTCAATCCACGCATACAAGATGATGCCTGTGACTATTGTGAAAACTTAGGCACAAATCTGTCTTTCCTCAAAGATCATAGTTGAGCCTTGCATTGATTCCCTTTTTCGCTCAGACATGAGCATTGTAGAGTGGGGGGATTGGGAGTAGGGGGGCGGTGGGATGCTCGGGAAATGGGCTCGCCATTGGGGGAGCTGAGTGGAGATGGCAGCTGGGTGGGCCATCTCAGGAGCCACGGCTGGAATTTCAAGGTCAGTGATAAAGGTTCATAATGAACAGGGTGCTCCCTTGTTCTGGGGTGAGGGCGAGACAGGCACGGAGGGATGGAGAAGACAAGAATCACAAGCAGGGCTCGTGGGATGGCTCTGAAGAGCTGTACCATCGTCTTTATTATTGCCCTTGTGGTCTTGACTGAGATAGCACGCAGCTTTTGTCCAGGCACCTCGGGGTATCTGGATAAATTCTTTGCTTGAGTTACTGACAGGTTTGCAAGGAACCCTGTTAATCTGTGCTTAATTCTGCAAAAAGGAAATTTGGAAATTCAGAACTGTAAACAAACTTGGAAGAAAGTAATCATGTCGTCTTAGGAGGCAAAAATGAAAGAATAAGTGCCCAACCTATATGAGAGAAAAGAGCATTTAAAAATGTTGGAGCCTTCATTGAGGTTTCTGCCAATGCACACCCACCTGGCCCATCCCACTGTCCGTCAGCAGACTTTGGACATCAGGTTGAAGAGACGTCAGTCTGGAGAGTTCACTTCTGAATACACAGTACCCTACCCCTCCCAGGGCCATTTCCTCCATGGCTGCTACCAGCACGTCTGGGGCCACCCAGCTCACCTTGATCGTCACTTGGCCTTCATTCCTGCTCTTAGAAAACAAGGTTCATTCGCTCCTCAGTCAGTAGTTCAAGACCTTTCTCTAGTCCAGTGGTTTTCACACTTCAAAGTGCAACAGAATCTAGAAAGCTTGTTAAAACACATTTTCCTGGGTCCCCCACCCAGAGCTTCTCATTCTGAAGGTCCCAAGAATTTGCATTTCAGACTAGTTCCCAGGTGATGCTGATGGTGTGGTCCAGGGACCAGCACTCTGAGAACCACTTTAGCCATTTCTTTGGCCTCTAATTCCTGAAGAAAACCTATTTGCGCTTGTTCTTTTCAACACTAAAGTTGCCTACTTCTCAGAGATGCAGAAGGCCCAGCCACAACAGCTGTGGAGAACACAAAAGCTAAACCTATCAGGTGTCTCGCAGGCAAACAGCCTGCAGCGGAGCATGTCTGCTGGGAATACTGAGTGTGGAGAGGACACACTGAGGTGAGCAGTCCATTATTTGGGAGGGGGCTGTTTTTTCCAGCTGAGGCTATGGGAGAGGTGTCAAGGACAAGTCAGCACTTGAGCTGGGGTTTGAAACTGGTGGGATATGAACATATAGAGATGGAAGGTGGTCTTTTTCCGTAAAGGAAACAACAATAACAAAAACCAAGACAAAATACGGAGGTCAGAAAGAGACAGGATGCCAGTGGAAATCAGAAATTTGTTCGGTTGGTTTGGTTAGTGGTTCCTAGAACTTTCTTGCAGAAGCATTCTTTGATTAAGCCGTCTATACTTAAATCGTTTACTTCTGTCTGTAACTTGGTGAAGGCATGTCCGACATAGCAATCTGGAACGGAGGGCTAATGGTAGGAATTTCAGGTACGATGGGGAAGTATGTATGCATCAGTATGCTTTTTAGAAGTAACAATCAAAAAATCAACTCTCCTTTGCTCCCGCAACTAAAAAGTCCAAGAAGTTTGGTCAGGATCCCAGGTCCGGTCTCTGCATTTCTGGAGACTCTGCTCTTTTGTGTGCTTTGGTTTCAACCTCAGGCTGGCTTTTTCAGTCTCAGCTGGTATCAACCTCCCTTGGAGTCAGCACGCTTTCTTCTTCCTGGTTAGAGGACAGAGTGAAAGACTTAAGCTTTGCATTGATTGGATAACCGCGGAATTTACTTTCTGCAGAAAGCCATGTGCTGATTGGCGTAGACCTTAGTTAGTGAACCCATCCCCGAGCAAGAGTGCTTGATCAGTTTAGGCCAATCAGAACCCACAGAGCAGGAAGGACGCAGTCCAGCCCACCCGTCACCAGGTTTGAGTGATGCGAGAGGCGTGGAATGGAGTTAGGAAGACAAGCGAAATGGCTGCTTCGGGAGGTTTTGCATATTTTGGAGAAAGGTCTCTAAAGTCACACGAACTCCCCCCTTAGTCGTAAGTTTAGCAATGGGCAGCATTCTTACTTCAAAGACTTAGGATGGGCCTACCTTATACTTCAGCGCAGACAAGTTATTCTCCCACAGAATAGTGCTGCCTTTGAGTGGAATGAAGCTACTTATCTCTTACCTTAAAAAAAAAAAAAGATAAAGAACGATTAAAAAAATTCTTCCGAAAACAAAACAATTGGAGGCAAAAATAAAAGGTTTTCTCCTAAGACCCTCTGACTGGCTGGGTTGAAGGATGGTGGTAGGAGGAGGTTGAGGTAATATTGACGCTCTCCACAGCACCGTGTCCCCGGTCCCCCCGGCTTGTGCTGGCTCACTGAGAGGTGGTTTGCTCAGCATAATTAATCCAGGCTCAGTTCATTACACCAGGGGCAGTGTTATTCCTGCCCATTACAGGGCAAGGAGTGGGACGGAAGAGAAACTAGCATTTCCCAGGTCCTTCCCTACACTGGCTGATGCCTGAAATTTCACAGGATGTCACCTCTAGGTCCATTAATAATAAACAGTCTCCAAAGAGGGATGACTCAGAGTTGCTCTGGGTTTTTCGTTGTAGGGAAAGCAAGCATGAGGACACAGGGAGTCTGGGAGAAATGTGGAGGACCAGCCAGAGAGGGGATTTCTTTATCACATGTGTTCTTAGTGATGACCTTGATGACACTTGCCTAGATTGGACACAATGGTCAGTTCACCTCATTCAACTTCAAACCAAAGCGATTTTAACCAATTAATTCACCGAAGTGGGTCTCATTAAAACATGGTCATGCACTGTGTGTTTATATCGTCATGATCTTTCCTCTCTTCCTTTTACCCTGAGGGAGGAGGACACGTTTAAGAAAGGCAGAGACATGTATCCTTTCAATAAGCTGAAAATCAGAATCAAGAAACCTGGACTCTGCCATTAACAAGCTGTGTGACCTTGGAAAAGTAACTTGACCTGCCTGTGATTCAGGGGTGTTTTTCAATTGTAAAATCAGGGGAGTTACTAAACTCACAGGTTTTATTTAACCTTGAGCTATTTTTCTTTTTTTTTTTTAACATCTTTATTGGGGTATAATTGCTTTACAATGGTGTGTTAGTTTCTGCTTTATAACAAAGTGAATCAGTTATACATATACATATGTTCCCATATCTCTTCCCTCTTGCATCTCCCTCCCTCCCACCCCTCCAGGCGGTCACAAAGCACCGAGCCTATATCCCTGTGCTATGCGGCTGCTTCCCACTAGCTATCTACCTTACGTTTGTTAGTGTGTATATGTCCATGACTCTCTCTCTCGCCCTGTCACAGCAACCTTGAGCTATTTTTTTACCCTCCTTTAAAGAATTTCAAACTGCCACAGATTTTAAGGAGAGAGGAATGGGAAGACTCTCTAGCGCACCAAAAAAAAAAAAAAAGTTCAAAACAAATCCAGAGAGAGCCAAGTAGCAGCTATAGCTCAGTGTGTTCACGTATCTATGTGCCAGGCACAGTCTCGGGCACATGGAGTCACTCACTGTTAATATTTAAAAATTAAATTATATTTGTTTATTAGGTAACATCTATAAATTTAAAATATTCAAAAGGATATGCAAAGACAAGCAATGTTCCCAACTAGCATCCCCTCCTTTCCCCAGGTATTCAGGCCTCTTCCCAGGGGCAACCAGGTTACCAGTTTCTTGTCTATTTCTAGAATCATTATGTGTATAAATAAGCATATTATAATACTTATTCTTCCTTGTTTTGCTTATGCAAGTGATAACATACGCTATGCTCTCTTCTATACTTTGTTTATTTCACTCAACAATATATCTTGGAGATCATTCCATATCAGTGCATACAGAACTGCCTTATTCTTTTTTAATGCTCATTGCTGTTAGAAATGTAAAATTCCATTGTATAGTTATACTGTAACCAGGTACCTGTTGATGGACATTTAGATTACTTTCAGTCTTCTGCTATCACAAGCAATGCTGCAATGAATATTAGGTGCTTACTTGTTTGTCTCCTTCTTGTCTGTATTTAAAAAATTAACTATATTAAAAAAAAAAAAAAAAAAAAAAAATTAACTATATTGAAGCATGTTTTGCATATTGTACAATTCACCCTTTCTAAGTGTTCAATGATGTTGTTATTTAAATTTATCTAGTTGAACAACCATCTTGATAGATCAGTTTTAAAACATTTTTCTCACCCGCCAAAGATTCCTCATGCAGAACATTTGGAGGTTCCTTAAAAAATTAAAAATAGAGCTATTATATGATCCTGCAATCCCACGCCTGGGCATATATCCAGAGAAAAACATGGTCTGAAAGGATACGTCCCCCCCAATGTTCATTGCAGCATTGTTACAATAGCCAAGACATGGAAGCAACCTAAATGTCCACCAACAGAGGAATGGATAAAGAAGATGTGGTACATACCTACAATGGAATATTACTCAGCCATTAAAAAGAATGAAATAATGCCATTTGCAGCAACATGGATGGACCTAGAGATTGTCATACCGAGTGTAGTCAGACAAAGAGAAATATCATATGATATCGCTTATATGCAGAATCTAAAAAGAAATGACACAAATGAACTTATTTACAAAATGGAAACAGACTCACAGACTTAGAGAACAAATTTATGGTCAGCAGGGAAGGGTCGGGGAAAGGGACAGTTGGGGGTTTGGGATTGACATGTACACACTGCTATATTTAAAATAGATAACCAACAAGGACCTACTGTATAGCACAGGGAACTCTGCTAAATATTCTGTAATAACCTAAGTGGGAAAAGAATTTGAAAAAGAATAGATACATGTATAGGTATAACTGAACCACTTTACCGTACACCTGAAACTATCACAACGTTGTTAATCAACTATACTCCAATATAAAATAAAAAGTTAAAAAAAAAGATTCCACGTGCATGTTTATTGTTAATTAGTGTTCTCCCCACTGCCCGCACCTTCAGCAACCACTAGTCTACTTTTGGCCTCGATGGCTTTCCTTGGACGTTCCATATAAATGAAATCATATACTATGTGGTGTCTTGTTTCTGGCTTCTTTCACTGAGTATAATGAGAATTCCTTTTAGGCTCATCTGTGTTGTGCCATGTACCCTACTTTGTTTCTTTTCATTATCCATAGTATTCCGTTGTATGGCTAGACCACATTTTGTCTGTCAATTCACTAGTCGGACATCTAGGTTGTTTCCAATGGACATTTAGGTTATTTCCAATTTTTGATTATTATGAGTAATCCTGCTAAGAATATTTATGTACAAGTCTTTGTGTGGACGTATGTTTTCATTACTCTTGGGTGGATACCTAGGAATGGAATTTCTGGGTCTTTTGGTAAATGTATGTGTAACTTTTGAAGAAACCACCAAGTCGTTTCCCAAAGCATCTGTACCATTTTACATTCCCGCTAGCCGTGTCTGAGGGTTGTTTTTTTCCATAGCCTCGCCCACATTTGACTCTCTGTTTTGTAATAGCCATCCTAGTGGGTGTGAAATGCTATCTCATTGTGGTTTTGATTTGTATTTCCCTAATGACTAATGATGTTGAGCGTCTTTTCATGGGCTTATTTATTCATTTATTTAGCCTCTATTTCTCACATCCAACCCTAAAATCATACCCAAGCAAGAGCACGACGCTTGCGCTCCAACAGATCTGGACTCATATCCCAGCCCTGCCACTTGCAGGCAGTGAGGAATTAGGTTTGTTACATCAACTCTTTAAAGTCACCTTAAGCTTCCAAGTCATTATCTGTGAACACCTTCCTGGTAGTTGCACTGTGAGGATTAAATGAGATAGTTTCACTGTGAGGATTAAATGAGATAATGTTTATGAAGTGCCCAGCCTGGGGGCTGACGCATAGAAGGCATCCCAAACATGCTAACTGTCTCTCCACACCTGGTCTGCCTCCCCAGATTTCCAGAACCCATCTTTGTGAAGGATGCTTTTCAGCTAAGGTGGGACTGGGTACTAAGTGACAGTGGGTGTGGCATCCAAACCTTGAGTAACTGCCAATGGCCAATTCAGGAACCCAATTGCCCTTGGATTAGGCTGAGTTGTCAGGATTAATCCCTCCTGTCCCCAGTGAGAAAGCACGGACAGCTAGCTTTCCTGCAAGCCCCAGAAGAGCTGCTTACCCATTATCTGCAAACGGGCTGAGAGCTCTTCCCTGACCCCTTCGGTTGACAGCAGCCATGCCACTGGCTATCTGTGTGAGGGCAGATTGGCCAAAACAAAACTTGGCATCAGTCGAGGGCTTGAAATGTTCAAAGAATTCTCCTATTACCTCTTACCTGTTCTCCACCAATGTGAGAGGGAGATGTTTTTGTAATTTTGCTGATATTAAACCCAAAGCTGTTGTTAGCAGCTTACACTAACATAGTACTTGCTATGCTATTCAGAAGAGCTTGTACATATACTCAATTTTCCTAACAACTGAAGGAAGCAGATACTGCTCTTCTCTTCATTTTACAGTCGAAACTGAGGAAGAGAGAAGTTAAGCTAGTATGTGGCAGAGCTAAGATTTGAACCCAGGAATCCGGGCCCTTCATCATCACATCCTTCTCCTATTCTCTTAAGGAGTAGATACTCCATCGTGGAGTATCTATTGAAATGTAACATGTGAATATTCTTATCCAGCAATTCCATTTCTTGATATTTAGTCTAGAGAACCACTTATGTGCCCAAGGAGGCATGTACCAGGAAGTATTTTGAAACACGTTTGTAAGTCTGAAAAACTCCAGCCAAGCTACACGTCATCAACACAAGAAGAGACAGATTAAGCATGGTATTGCCATTTTATGCAATACTGATATCATCAAGCATTTAAAAAAAATAACGCAGCCCTTTATGGACTGGACTGACCTTGTAAGACTGCCGAAACTTGGTAAGTAAGATAAGCCAACTGAATGGCAAGTATGTACAATTTAATGACGTATGTACAACAACAGAAAAAAAAAGATATATATATTTAGATGACTCATATGTAAATGGATGGAAAAATGCCTGAAAGGACGGCAGACCCTTCCGCTTGAGAAAGTACTGAGATGGAGGGATAGTGCTTGTGGGAGACCAACTTTTTTGTGTATTTTAAAGAATACAAATGTATGTATGTAGGCTGTAATTAAAGGTAAACAAAAATTTTTAAAAAGAAAGCAACTTGCTTTGGACTACACAGCTAAAAAAACAAAAACAAAAACATGCAAATCTTGTGTTCATTCCAGTTGATATGTTATCACTCCAGGGCTGTCCATGAACCCCACCTTGGCCCCCTCTGCTAATTTCAGTATTTCGTTAGTTATCTATCTGTAGCAGAGAATGCTAAATCTGTCTTCAAGGGTTCTCGCCTTCGGAGAAGCAAGGAAACATGAACCACAGCCTGACTTAACTGTCCTTTCCTTTATAGTCAGTGCCCCGTGGCCAGGATATGTGGTGACTGAACCAACTATGTGAGTCAAATAGCGTGTTTGTCAGTGTTGTAACCTGTGGGACTTTGCCATCAGGGAGCCGTCAGCTGGGAGGAGTCACGGATGGCACACGAGGTCTTCGACGTCACCCCAACTCTTGACGGTTCCATTTGTCCTTTCTTCTCTCTCCATCCACAGCAGTGGCCCCTGGGAATGGGAATAGTCATGTCTTGTAAATTACTATTACAGGTGAATATTATACTAGGAGAAATTTTTAGACATGAATTAGTATATCACTTAAAAAAAATCATTGTGGTAACCCACAGCAGAAAAGGAAATTGATGAAATGAGTGAAATCTTTCCTTAAAGCCTACCGATTACCATCTTGAAAACCAATCATGTAACAGATTCTTCCTAGACTATTTACATACATTAGAGGATTAAGCGCTTTACAGGCAATAGCTCATTTAATCTTCACAACCACCTCTGAAGAATATACAACTATTATGCCTTCATTTTACAGATGAGGAAATTGAGGCACTAAATAATGGTGACGCGCTTACTGAGTTAGAAAAGGGTGGAGCCAGAATCTGAACCCGGAGTACCTGGCTCTAGAACTCTTAGTCACCTGTGTTACGTTGCTTCTCAAAAATGTTAAATGGAGGGACTTCCCTGGTGGTCCAGTGGTTAGGACTCCACTGCAGGGGGCCCAGGTTCCGTCTCTGGTCAGGGAACTAAGATCCCACAAGCTGCACGGCATCAAAAGTGACGAATGGAAATGTTAGAACTAAAACTTCTGACTCGTAGTCTGCTGCTTTTCTGGGATGACCCTAACTATATGCCACGTCCAAATCGGTACACTAGTTGGAGATACAAAACGTGTAAGTTGCACAGTTCTCATCTTTGGGAAATTTACCACACCAGAAATAAATACACAAAATGTATTTACGTGGAAGATGATTCTAAATCTAAGACTGTCTCTAAATTTCCACTGTTTGGATAGAGCGAAATGTTATTTCCAAGCCTGGGGCTCCACAAAGGATAGGCATGAAGCTAGCACTATAGCCAGAGGACAGAGTGGAGAGGGTCCTCTGGGTTCAGGCTGGTGTTCTTAGGGCTGCTGTGAGTTGTGCGCTGCACAGCTCCAGGGCTGCCTCACACACTGAAGATGTCAGCCCTTGTGGCTATGAGGGGGCCCCAGGGGATGGGCCACTGGAGCTAGGTGATCTTGAACACACTGCCGAACCTTTCTGAGTCTCAGGTTTCTCATCTGTAAGATGTAGGTGGTATTAATAACCGTTTAGGTCACTTAAAGGAGATTAAGTGAAATAACATACCTGGTGACTAACCAAGCATTTAATGCCGACTTGATGAATTCGCGCTTACTCAAAAATGCCAGCCCACTCGCCGCCCTCCCCGGGGCACCTGCCTGCTTCTCAGAAGGAGCTGTAGTTTCCCAGTTTCACCTGGAGAAATACCTCCCACCTGGCGATTCCTTTGTATTGAATCAACTCCTCTTTGGGGAGGCAAATATGCACACACTTTTTGAGTCCGATAGGAAAACAACTTTGAAAGAGGTGGCATTGGCCGTAGGCTCATGCAGTTTTCCTTCTCCGACGGGGCTGTGGCCGCCCTGCCATCCACTAGGACTTGAGGTTAAAACCATGGCTGCCCTCCCTGGGGCATTGGCAACCTCTGCAGACAATTCTGATTGTGATCACTTGGGGAAGGGGTGCTATCGCTTCTAGTGGGTCGAAGCCAGGGATGCTGCTAAACGTCCTACGATGCCCAGGACCGCCCCCCATAACAACGTTTCTGGCCCGAATGTCAGCAGTGGTGGGTGAGAAAGCCTGCCCGGGGACTCCCAATCCACCCGCCAGACTGAGTGCAGCCCCCAGCCAAGGGACCATGCTCCTTCTCTCCCCAAGTACCACTCATGGGGTGCTGGGGTTTCTCGAATTCCTGAGAAAAGTCAGAGACGTCCCAGAACAAATGGTGATGTTGGGGATTTTTATTTTTCAGGTTCATGTGGCATGGAAAGATGACGGACTCAGGAGGGCCCCAGAGACGCACACTTTGATTTTTATCTACTTTGCTTTCCCAGAAAGTTCCTGAGAAGTCAGACTCTGTGCATAATATCGGGTAAGCATCTCTAGCTCCTCACCCTCTGAAATCTACCTGCAGACCAGGTTATTTGGTTCACAAGGGCATTGTTAAAGTATCACCTGGCAAAATAACCTGGGAAGTTAGTTCTGAGTAACTGATTGAGCAACTGAATCCTCTGTGATTTTTTTTTTCTAGAAGATTTCTTTGAATACCTTTCTGGACACGTTTTAGTGATCTCCTTTACTACCCATTGTGACTCTTGGTTAGGCAACTCCCACACTGGTTCTTTTTTCAGATAATTCACTCTTTTTTGTTTTGTTGTTTTGTTTTTGTTTTTTGCACACACATATATTTATTAATCACACCTTTTGTGCAAAGTATTTAATCCTTAATAAGAATATAAATATATATAAAAGGTATGTTTTGTTCCCTAACTTTTTTTTAAAAAAAAACATCTTTATTGGGGTATAATTGCTTTATAATGTTGTGTTAGTTTCTGCTGTATAACAAAGTGATCAGCTGTATGTATACATATATCCCCATATCCCCTCCTTCTTGTGCCTCCCTCCCACACTCCCTATCCCACCCCTCTAGGTGGTCACAAAGCACCGAGCTGATCTCCCTGTGCGATGCAGCTGCTTCCCACTAGCTATCTATGTTACACTTGGTAGTGTATATATGTCCATGCCACTCTCTTACTTTGTCCCAGCTTCCCCTTCCCCCTCCCCATGTCCTCAAGTCCATTCTCTATGTCTGCGTCTTTATTCCTGTCCTGCCCCTAGGTTCATCAGAACTTTTTTTTTTTTTTTAGAATCCACTCTTAATTTCCTGTGGTGCATGGGAATGGCATGAATAACTTCACTTTAGACAATTTACTGAACTCTTCTTTATCACCTTTTACTGATATCCCCAGCCTGCCTAAATTCATCTCCCCACTGCTTGCCTTCTTCAGCTATGCTGGTCAGCAGTGAAAACGTTAAAACCAAGACATACATGCCCAGTGGAGGGAAAGCAGAGGGCTGGAATTCCCCCTGACTGGAGAATAAATAATCCAGAACTCCAGAACTGGTGCCCACCGTGGGAAAAGGTATTTATTATTAGAAGAAAATAGAAGTGAAATAATTGGGTAGGGAAGTGGTATATTGTAGCTTGTGAGTTGTTTTCTTTTCTTTCCTGGATTATGTCTACCCTTGAAAACATGGAGGGCACTGATGGCCTTTCCTGAGGGATGACAGAAAACTTTTTGCCCCCGATCCCTTTTTCTAAGTCCAGAGAGGAGAAGAGCCAGCCTCTGAAATGGCTGTGCTGCCTTAGCAGAAGTCAAAATAAAATCTCACCTTTCAATGTGGATGTTTGGGTGTAGGACTGTGCACCCAGACTCCCCAGGCCGAGAGCATAGCCCCCCCCCCTTTCTCGGTGTTTGTCCATAGGCCTCCAGATAGAGGAATGGGCTCAAGTCCACTACTGAGCCTTCAGAGTAGCCCCCTGTCTCCCTAGGAAGCCCCAGTGTTTGGGTGGACCCTAACCTTGGCTACCGGCCCCCTCACACATTAGCCAGATACTTGTGAAACGTTCTGAAAGTGGCTCTCAGTATGCAACCTGCAGGTAGGCTTAAAAAACAAGGGTAGGGACTTCCCTGGTGGCGCAGTGGTTAAGAATCTGCCTGCCAGTGCAGGGGACGAGGGTTTGAGCCCTGGTCCAGGAAGATCCCACATGCCGCGGAGCAACTAAGTCCATGCGCCACAACTACTGAGCCTGCGCTCTAGATCCCGCGAACCACAACTACTGAGCTCACGTGCCACAACCACTGAAGCCTGTGCACACCTAGAGCCCGTGCTGCGCAACAAGAGAAGCCACCGCAATGAGAAGCCCGTGCGCCACAACGGAGAGCAGCCCCCGCTCGCCGCAACTAGAGAAAGCCCGTGCGCAGCAACGCAGACCCAACGCAGCCAAAATAAATAACTAAATAAAATTGACTCTTTAAAAAAAAAAAAACAAGGGTAGGATTTTTGGGTGAGATTTCCAGCAAGTAGAGGGAGAAAAGAGAACCACCCACAAGGTACAAGATACCACTTCCCTGTGCAAGTCTCATTTGCGGCTGATTATTCAGCTCTATACCACACGAAGGGAAAAAACCAGTCAGCCAGTAAGAAACCAGAGGACTCAATCAGCCCTGCTCTGGCTGAAATGAAACACTGGAGCCCAAGAGATCAGAATGAGTTCCCCAGGCTCAGCTCATGCATACTTGATATAATGGCTACAATAAAAGTCAGGAACACACACAAAAGGAGCAATTAAATGCTTCCTGAGAAGGAATCTGATAAAACTGATGGGAATGGGAACCCAAGTCTGATAAGAACAGGCAGAAATGAAATATGATCAGCAGCTTCCTTGATAGGTTTTCAGGGAAGCTCATTTTTGGTGGTTTAGTCATTTGTTTGAAAGAGACTCAGGTAAGCAGCTGCTGGAGATGTGTCTCTGCACGCAGGTCTGTCTGCTCCTGGAGCCAGGGATCAACTATGCAGGTGCTTACCTGGAGGAGAAGGAAAGAGGTAGCGCAGCTGGGAGACCCCAAATTAGAAGAGACATAGAGAGGAAGGGAGAGGGTCCCTGAGCCCCTCTCAGGTCCTGTCCACGGTACAGGTGTCACAGACTTTCTTGTTACTCCCGCCCCTGACATTTTTAGCTCTCCCCCTTCTAAGCCTTAGGAGAACATGGAGTTTTTCTCTTAATGATCTCTGGGGTTGCTCGCCAAAGATCGTGTGATAAGACAGAAACACAAGAATGTTCCTGGGATGGATTCAGAATGGTGTATTGCTCCCAAATACTGGGCTTTCCTCCGGTATAGATGGTACATTTTATACATCTTCAATGACATGGAAGCTAGTGAGAAAGCTCGTTGGCACAGACTGGAAACCTTCCTGCCCTGTCTGTCACAAGGGGGAAAAAAGATCCCAAGGGGTGAATGGAATTCCTGGGGGGTTTACCAGATTAGCCCCTTAGCATTACATCCGGTTAATGATCACCAGGGGAGGATGAACCCCTTCTGAGGGAGAAAGCGTAGGTCAATTTTGTGATGATGTCACTCACATGTGCACAGTACCAGCCTGGGAAACCTACATTCCAAACTCCTTTATCCTTAGGAAGACACGGTTTTAGCTAATCTACTTTGTTCTTCCCTCTTTTGTACCATAACATACACTCAACTCTGAGCACTGTTAAAGTATAATTTTCAAAAAGGTAAAGTCACTCCCATGCAAATACAGAGTGAACGTCAAAGATTTTATTCAATTCTTTGAATAAAGAGGGAACCAGAAAATATTAAGGCCTGGTCAAAGAACATTTGAGGAATTGGGTATTTATAGACAACTTAATACAGGAATGTTAGGATAAGATTGCTGCATTAGATAAAACACTGGTTAATGTCCTATAGGGCAATAAACCATAATTTGTGGGGTTATCTCGTCTGCTAGACAGAGATTATTTGCATCTCCATTGAATGCAAATCTACAAGCTTATATGTAACTTCACTAAATCTGGGAATTTTAATCAATAGTAATCATTAATGAAACAAAGTACATTCCCCTACATAACTCTTAGATGGACCTTTGCTCCCATGTGACACTGAAACAAGATACCATCCACAGTTTTGGCTTCTTTTTAAGTTTTAGATAGTTTTTCTTAATAGCGTCTTAAGATTAGGAGCAACATTTTTCATTTTGTCTGCCCCACTCTCACCCCAGCACCGCATCATCTTAGGCATGTAACATGCCCAATAGTGTTTATTGAAGGATGCATTTTTTAAAAATTAATTAATTTTTTTTTTGCCTGTGTTGGGTCTTCGTTGCTGCATGCGGGCTTTCTCTAGTTGCGGCGAGCAGGGGCTACTCTTCGTTGCAATGTGCGGACTCATTGCGGTGGCTTCTCTTGTTGCAGAGCACGGGCTCAGTAGCTGTGGCTCACAGGCTCTAGATCACAGGCTCAGTAGCTGTGGCGCACGGTCTTAGTTGCTCCGCGGCATGTGGGATCTTCCCGGACCAGGGCTCGAACCCGTGTACCCTGCATTGGAAGCGGATTCTTAACCACTGTGCCACCAGGGAAGTCCAAAGGATGCATTTTTATCAATGAGGGGAAGCTTTTCTAGTTCCCCAAGTGACATATACAGCATGTTTATCCCTATTGTTTATCACCCATTCTTTTTTTTTTTATCACCCATTCTTATTCATAGCTTTATGATTTTTTTTCCTAAAGATGCTTCACATAATAAGAATATTCTTATTTCTTTATCGTCAGGTCAGCCCAAGCCAGAGGTAACTTCGTATAAGAATGGTCAAACCATAGATGAGTGTGGCATTGTCTCCAGTTGTGAATTCTTTGAGAATCAATATATTCATCTATTACATCTCTGTTGGTAAGTGGATGTGCCTCTGTGGACTGTTCACTAAGAGACCCATGTTCTGTCACGTGCTGCTTACTATGAGGTAAGGCCAAAAGATTGGCTCCTGTTTGGTTTTTGAGTTCTGCTGGATGCGATTAGCAGTCATCAGACAAGGCATCCAGCAGTGACTCTGCTGAGCTCTGCCTGGTAACGCATCACACTCCTCTAATTTGCTGTCATTGATGGAATTACAGCTTTATCTAGAATTTTACTCAAGGTGGCCCGGCCATTTCCATTCATGAAATGGGCTCTTCATTTAATCTTATTCCCTCTGGAAAGTTAAGAAGCTTCATGGGATTTCAGCATCTGTCGCGGAACATTTCTTGTGTAAGAACGGAAGGAAGGAGAAGTGATGGACCCTGACCCCATAGCAAGTTGGTGGTGGAGTTAAGGCTAGAAACTGTACCTCCTGGCTTGGTTTGAGGAAGTAGCGTGGTCCAGTATAGTGGTTTCTCATTCTTTTTCGTTCCCCCAAGAACTATGTGTTTGGATGAAATCAGGAAGCTCCATGTGTGAAGTAGAGAAATGAAAACTCCTCTGGTTGAAGCTGGCTGGGGAGTCTGTGCTCTTGGTCCCCAGTGCTGCTGGATTGATCTTCATGTCACTTATGGTGGCTCTGAGGAGACTGAGGTCTGCAGAGCCTGGTATGAAAATGACTGGTAGGCATGGGTGTGTGTACATAGCCTCGGAGCTGAAAATAACAAAGTGAAGACTTGGGTTTGCATTTTAGTTCTGCCGTTTTCTGGCTGTGTGACCTTGGCCAGTTACTTAACCTCTCTGAAACTCAATCTCTTCATCCCTAAAATGGTGGCTGAGAGAATTAAATGATTTAGTGCTTGTAAAAGGCTTGTTATAGAGTAGTTGCTCAATAAAAGCTTTCTTATCTCCTCATCTATGCCTTTGTTTCAAAGTAAGGTCAGAGGTCATTTTACCATGGTTGAAATGCCTGACTCAACTGGCTTATGGCATATCAACCTGATAATTCCAGACATCCGTTTATTCATTCATTATTTACTTTTTAAATTATATTCATCAAGTAGCTACTATACGGCAGGCATGTTGCTTAATGCTGGGGTCGAAGTGAACAATGTGAACATTGTCTGCACCCTCATAAAACCTCAAGTCCATCAGGGAAGACAAGTGGTAAGCAAGTCATGCCCGCATGCTCCAATAGACTGGGAAGCAGCCCAGCTGCCACGGCTGCCCCTCAGCCATGGACTGGACTTCCTGCCTCTTCATTCCAATTTTGCCAAGGCCTTCCCCACTCTCCTCTTTACCCCATTCACCTTAGAATCTACCTGTACAGCTCACAGGCAATTCTAGTTACCCATGGATCTGGTACCCAGCCTCAAACATCCTCTTCTCCTTTGCACAGTCCCCGCATTGGGTGCTTATTTACTTCTCAGGATTAATGATTGTTCAGTAGACTGTGGGCCTCCTAAAGGCAGGAACCCTCTCTGTTTCACGTTAATACATTATCTATCTATTTATCTATCTATCTCTATCTATCTATCCATCCATCTCAAATATATATTTGTTGTTGTCGTTGTGGTTGTTAGTTTGCTTAGATCAGCATTGGCAAGTTTTTCTATAAAGGGCCAGATGGTAAATATTTTAGGCTTTGAAGGCCAGATGGTCTCTGTCACAACTCCTCAGCTTTGCCAGCATGGTGCTAAAGCAGCCATACACACAGACACACACACACAGACACACACACAAAAGCATGGTTGTGTTCCAATAAAACTTTATTTACAGAAGCAGTTGGGGGCCAGGTTTGGCTTGTGGACCATAGTTTGCAACCCCTGGTCTAGATGGCAAGATCCTTGGGAATATACACAGAGTACTTGTATATCTTCTGCTCTTCCCTTGTTCCTCTGAGCATGCAATACATATGTCTTGATTGACTCATTTGGGTCTTACACTAAGCTAAAATAGTATACTCACTTTTTAGCCAGAAGGGAAGCTTAATGTGTATTCTTTTACTGATGAGATACCATTTAGGAATTGAGACTTGCTATTGTTATTTGTTTTTTTATAGAGGACCAGGAATATAGGCAAACCCAACATCTGTAGGGTGTTAAGGAAGTTAAGAAGTAGCCATGGTGAAGCCCCAGGGTCAGGTGGGCAGGTTACATGGGAGAGGCCAACACAGGAAAGAGAAACTTAGCAAGGGAGCTAGTGCTGTGGAAGGGGCAGGGGGTCCTCATTCTCTGCTCTGAAGTCCAGCAGGGCAGTGGTTTATCGTAAAAATGAAAGGTTAAATGTGACAGAATGCACTCTTTCCAAGTTCCTGGCCTGCCCTTTTGAAAAGTAGACCCCTACTGGGACAAAGTATTCAGTCCTAAGGCAAGGAGAACGGTAGGGCAAGATAACAAAAGATGTGACTGCATTCTTTTCTGCTTAGTAGTAAATATGTGGGATACTAATAATCTTTAAAAGTTCGGGCTTTCTACACTAGTAGTTCTGAGCTGTAGCTGCCCATGAGCAGGGCAATAAAACCCACTAACGCTTGTCCTTCACCCTTGACAAAGTCAGTCCCCAGCCCAGGTGATTGTAATGTGTTGTCCAAGATGCAAAATACTTTACACCCGAAAACATTCATCTGCAAAGTAGTTTGACTTCTACCCGTTTATTAAGTGCTGGTTAAGAAAATGGGTGGGATATTGTGCAAATGCCTTTCAAAGACTGAAAGTGAGCTGTTCGTTACAATATTAGTCTTGAATTTTCTTGCCATTATCAATGCACCATAAATCACCTGATTAGCTCATAGTTTCCCAAAGAAAAGTACTTTGCTTCACCTACCTGGGTTTAGTCCTTCAGTCATTAAATCTGAGTTCTTAGATATTTGAAAGCTCCTGTTTCTGTGTTTCCCAGCTTTTTCTGGTTTAATAAACCTGATCTGCAGTTCTGCTTTGAGGCCAAGAGCCCTGCTTCCGTATTTATCCACACTCTTCATCTTGCCTCTTTCCTCAACCAGGTAGCACCTCTTCCCCCGTCCTTCCTGCGTTCTCCTCCTCATACCACCCTAATCTCGTACTTTGGGCAAATGAGACTGCTTGGAGAGATTGATCAGTGCTGTTGTGACCTTTCCATTACCACAGGTCAAGTGTGCTTGGCAGACAAAAGACATGGAAAGCCAAGAAAGCATTCCAAGAGAGAGAAACATCAATGATAACAGTATGGTTTGCACTGTAGCGTGAAATTTTTTTTTTTTTTTCCCTAAAGACATAGGGGTCGGGAGGAGGGGAAGAAAATGCAAATATTGATAGATGTTTTCTACCTCATAGTGAAAGCAAGTCACGAGGACGTGTATACAAATGGGGAACTGTGGTCTCTTATGAACACAATTTAAAGACAGGCAGCAAAGCAACAGATACAAATCTGTCCAGGAACCCACACCTAGAGAGAGACACTCCTCTCCGCAGCAAGGAGGCCTCTTTGGATGGTCACGGTCATGTCCACCAGTGCTGAGAGTGAGCCCAGGTTACAAGTGAGGCAGAAAGGAGGGAGGCGAGGGGGGTGGCCAGGGCAGGAGCTCCAACAGGGTAAGAGGGATGGAGAAGCAGCCCCCTTTTTTTTTTTTTTTTGCGGTACGTGGGCCTCTCACTGTTGTGGCCTCTCCCATTGCGGAGCACAGGCTCCGGACGCGCAGGCTCAGCGGCCATGGCTCACGGGCCCAGCCGCTCCGCGGCATGTGGGATCTTCCCGGACCGGGGCATGAACCCATGTCCCCTGCATCAGCAGGCGGACTCTCAACCACTGCGCCACCAGGGAAGCCCTGGAGACATTTTTGATTGTCACAGCTGGGAAGGGGTGCTACTGGCATCCGGGGGGTAGAGGCCAAGGAGGCTGCTGAATGTTTGACATTGCCCAGGGCAACACCCCACAGCAAAGAACCAGCCATTCTATAATGCCAGTAGTGCTGAGGTTGAGAAACGGTATAATAAACCACCACAAAACAAAACAGAGGGCCCTGCACCAGCAGCAGCTGATTATTTCTCATGAATCTGTGGGCTGGCAGTGGTTCTTCCCCTGGAGTTGCCTGGCCCACTCATGCTCACTCACGGACTTGAGTCAGTCTGGGGATTGGCTGGGCTGGAAGGTCCAAGATGGTCTCACCAACAGGTCTGGTAGTTGATGCTGGCTGTTGGCTGGGCCACCTCAGTTCTCCTCCACATAGACTGTTACCCTCCAGTTGGCTGGAACTGGCTTCCTATGTGTCGGTCTCAGGGGAGCAATCCAGGAGAAAGCTGCAAGCCCTCTTGAGCTCCTTCACAACACCATCCCCACCACGTCCCCTGGGCCAGAGCAAGTCACAGGGCCAGACCAGATTCAAGAGGCAGGAAGAGAGAGGCCACCTCTTAAAGAGTGGAGCAGGAATGTCACATTGCAACAGGGTGTACATAACTGGGTGAGAGGAATTAGTGGCCGCATTTTGTAATCTACTGTACCCTTAAGAGTTTAAAATAAGCTTTGCTGCTTGTGAGCTGTGTGGCATTGAGCAAGCCAGCTAACTTCTCTGAGCTTCAGTTTCTTCATCCGTAAAATGAGTGTTTGTGATGATGTATTGAGATGATTCACGCAAAATGATCAGCGAAGTGTGCAGGTCAGTGCAACAAGTATTTGTTGTTACTAATTATCACTTCCTGAAAGTCTTGTGTTCCCAGAATTACTCTGAAAGAATTACTCTGTCCTAGCATATAATACCAGGTGTGTTTAGAGCCAGAATAATTTTATATGAATAGTTTTGAAAATGTTAGAATCAATGGAGAATTTTGAAAGACAAGAAGGAAATGGATATTTAACAGGAGAGCTGTAACCCAGACACAGGGTTGAAGATGTTTTTGTCATACGTGTTTATACTCCAAACCCTGTTTGGATGGTTTTTAGAAGGTGGAATCTGTGATTTTCGTGACGTCTCGGCCTTCTCAGTTATTCCTCACATCTGGATGGACAGACAGACGCCAGGAGTCTTGGGACACTCCTGAAGCCACTCTGGTTTGTAGCTGGCAGGAGCTTGTTCATAAGTGCTTGTTGTCTGAGCCAAAGACTTTGGCCCCTGGAGGGACCCTCAGCCTCCTTCTCTGCCCAGGGAAACACAGATTCTTTCCCAAACATCTTAAAAACATGAGTTGCTGGTTATAAATGAGGCTGGGCAAATGAGTAGTGGTGAATCTGTTAAGAATATCTCCATTCCTGGAAGAAACACCTCAAGGCATGCATCCTGCTAAAGGTAGAAGTGTTACCATCAACTTCACTTACAAAGGACAGGAGATTATATCCACCATTGAAAGCAAGGATTTGAAGCCAGGTTGTCTGGATTTAAATCCCAGATCTACCTCTTACAAGCTGTGTCATCTTGGGCAAGTTACTTAACCTCTCTGGGCCTCCACTTCCTCACTTGCAAAATGAGGATAAAGATAGTACCTCCTCTATAGGGTTGGCACAGGGATTAAATCAACACATGCAAAGAATTTAGAATACTCTATAAATAATAGTTACTTTGTGCCATCTGAACATGTTCCCCACACTGAACTATACTTTTGGAACTGATTAAAAACAAGACAATTTAGAGGTAAGAAAGGTAGGTTAATAAAAAGGAATGAAATAGTGCCATTTGCAGAGACGTGGTAAGTCAGAAAGAGAAAAACAAATATTGTATAACATCGCTTATATGTGGAATCTAGAAAAATGGTACAGATGAACTTATTCACAATGCAGAAATAGAGACACAGAAGTAGAGAACAAACGTATGGATACCAAGGGGGAAAGAGGGTGGGATGAATTGGGAGATTGGGATTGACATATATACACTATTGATACTATGTATAAAATAGATAACTAATGAGAACCTACTGTATAGCACAGGGAACCCTACTCAGTGCTCTGTGGTGACCTAAATGGGAAGGAAATCTAAAAAGGAGGGGATATATGTAGACGTATAGCTGATTCACTTTGCTGTACAGCAGAAACTAACACAACATTGTAAAGCAACTATACTCTAATAAAAATTAACTTAAAGAAAAAAGAAAGGTAGCTTAGTTTGGCAGTGTTTTTCCTCTCTGCTATTTGCCTCTTGGAGGATAAAATATAATTAACACGTTTGATCAAGGACCCACTGGGTAGAAATAAAGATGACTGAATCTTGCTATGTCTTGGCTAAGAGGGAAAAGGCATTTCATCCAAGGTCAGAAAGCATTTTGTGAACTTCGTGTTCCCGTGAGCTTAAGTAGGTGTCACAAGTCTTAAGGAGGAGTGGTAGAGCTTTCTGGCACCAGGAAGGCCCCTGTGTTCCCAGCACGGAGCTGGGACGGGCTCCTGCGGCATTCTTCCTGAATGAATTCAGCAGATACGCTCTGTGGCCATTCCTCAGACCACTGCCTGGAACATTTCTGGAGTGAGTCCCAAGGGTGTGACAAGAAACACCCATTTGGTCCCCAGGATGATAGGTCCGTGCTGATAATCTGCTGCTCATTGCCACGTTCCGGTTTTAACTTTGGTAGGTAAGTGTCTCAGTGGAGTGGATGGTGATGGGAACCACGCCATGGGACACTCAGCTTTTCCTGTGTGCTCGCTCATCCTTTCCTGGGGACCAGACTTGAGCAGTTGCTCCCACCATGGTGCTGACTCTCAGGGCAGATCTATGCTAGTCTGGGGGCAGGTGACAGGTCAGTCCCTGAGCCCCTCCCCAGATGGTGGGACAGCCAGAGAAAGATACACTAGTCACTGGAAATTGGACACACGCTGAATGGCTCGGGAAAGGCCATTCCATCGACACCTTCTGAGAACTTAGAGAGGACCAATAACATGAGGGAAGCTCTTGGGCCAACTGGGGTTCAGTCTCACTTTGTAATCACAGAATCATGGGCTGACATTTCTGAGGACTGAAAAGATAGAGAGAGAAAGCGGGGGTCGGGGTGGGGAGAGAGGACAAGCTCTCTGGTGTCTCTTTCGAGAGGACAGGCACTAATCCTGTCACGAAAGCCCCACCTAATCACCTCCCAAAGGTCCCGTTTCCAAATACCATCATATTGGGAGTTAGGGCTTCAACATATAAATTTTAGGGGGACATAGTTCAGTCTACAGGATTGCCCCAGATATGGAAGGTGTCCCAACCACTTGCAGGGACAGGCTTGGACCAGGCCAGTGGGGGTATATGGGGGACCACTGGTTAAGGATCAGAGATTTGGGCTTCCCTGGTGGTGCAGTGGTTAAGAATCCGTTTGCCAATGCAGGGGACAAGGGTTCGAGCCCTGGTCCGGGAAGATCCCACATGCCACGGAGCAACGAAGCCCGTGCGCCACAACTACTGAACCTGCACTCTGGAGCCCGTGAGCCACAACTACTGAGCCCACGTGCCACAACTACTGAAGCTCGTGTGCCTAGAGCACATGCTCTGCAACAAGAGAAGCCGCTGCAATAAGAAGACCGTGCACCGCAACGAAGAGTAGCCCCCGCACGCCGCAACTAGAGAAAGACTGCGCAGCTACGAAGACCCAGCACAGCCAAAAATAAATAAATTTATTTAAAAAAAAAAAAGAATCAGAGATTTGCAGCACTCTGCGAGGCCATGTGTAGATACTTACAAGGGCTGGCTCCAGAGTCATACCGCCCAGGTTCAAGTGTCAGCCTCTTAATTGGGCATGTAGCTTATCTTCTATCTGCCTCAGTTTCTATATCTGTAAAGTGGGAATAATAACAGTATCTACCTTGCAAGGCTGGGGGAAGATGACCTGAGATAATACACATAAGGTTTTCAGAACAGTGCCTGTTACTTAGCAAATGCCAGGTAAATGTTCACTCTTTTTACCCTGAGGTCTTTTGTGATTCGTTTGACACAGTTAGTCACTCTCAGTCATAAGAGTTTGAAAGTGCAGTCAGGCTGCCTGCCCGTGTCAGAGAAGATGAGGTCAAGCAGATCTTGGAATTCTTGAATGAGAATCTTAGTGCAGATTCCAGAGCTGGTATAGTGTGACCGCTGCTTATATAGGTGTTAACAAGCCAGGCTCCGTCCAAAGACATGGACTCTACCCAGGTAGGCAGGACAGATGCAAGACTGTATGTGAAGCTTGGGGCAATGATTCAGTCCAGATCTTGAAGTATTAACTCAGTTCTGAGCCATTAGTGAGCTCCAGTGTTACTCAGGCCCACAGGGCCTTTTCCCTTGCTCTTCCCTCTACCTGGAATGTTCTCTCCCCAGATAACCCCATGGCCAGTTCTCTTACTGCCTTCAGGTTTCTGCTCAAAATCACCTGATCACTGAGACCTTCTCTGACCAGCCATCTGGTCAGAAAAAATAGCACTCACGGGCTTCCCAGTGGCGCAGTGGTTAAGAATCTGCCTGCCAATGCAGGGGACACGGGTTTGAGCCCTGGTCCGGGAAGATCCTACATGCCGCGGAGCAACTGAGCCCGAGCGCCGCAACTATTAAGCCTGCGCTCTAGAGCCCATGAGCCACAACTACTGAGCCCGTGCACCACAAGTACTGAAGCCCGCGTGCCTAGAGCCTGTGCCCCGCAACAAGAGAAGCCACCTTAATGAGAAGCCCGTGCACTGCAACGAAGAGTAGCCCCCGCTCGCCGCAACTAGAGAAAGCCCGCGTGCAGCGACGAAGACCCAACACAGCCAAAAAAAAAAAAAAAAAAAACAAAATAGCACTCCCTGCCTGCCCCCAGCGTATCCTGCCTTCCTTATCTTGCTTTCCTTTTCATGTAGCATGTGACGTAATGTATGTATGTGTACACACACACATTTAACAGCTTTGCGTAGGTATGATGGCTACACAGTGAACTCTGTGCATTTAAAGTGTTCAATTCGGTGAGCTTTGACACGTGCACACACACATGGAACCATCACCGCCACCAAGAGAGTGGACACACCTGTCCCCTCAAAAGATCTCTCGATGCCCCTTTGCAACCCCACTTTCCTGCCCTCTGTGTCTACCCGTCCTCACACAACAACTGATCTGCTTTTGGTCGCTGGAGACTAGTTTGTCTCTTCTAGAGTTTGTATATGTATGAGGCCGTGGAGCATGCACTCTTTTGTAGCTGGCTTCTTTCACTTCCACATAAGTATTTCGAGAATAACCTGTGTCATTTGGTGTGTCAGTGGTTCACTTCTTTTATGGCTGAGCAGTGTTTCTCAGTTTCATGGTTTGGATCTAGCAGAATTGTTATTCCGTTGATGGACACTTGGGTTATTTCCTGGCATGGTATATATTTATTTGTATTTTTCTTTGTCGTGAGTTTCCCCCAACTGGAAGGTCAGTTCCATGGGAGCAGAAACTTGTCTGATCTGTTCCCTGCTGGACCTCCAGTGGCCAGCGCCCTCTCAACAGGAATTCGATAAAGAGTTGTGGGTTGAATTAGGCAATGCATATAGTGCTTTTGTTATATTCTTTACTGAGTCCTGATCTGAGGGGAGAGGAAAGAGCTGCTGGGGTTCAGGACACGCTACCCCCAAATATGGTACCTTGGCATATGGAAGATCTTAAGTTGAGGGAAGTTTTTTAAATGGAAGAAGAGGAGGATCACTCTGACCTTCTCCCCTCGCCTTTCTTCCCTGAAACAGGTCCTAAAACTCCCCTGTGAAAGGTGTGTCCCCTGTACCAGGAGGAGGGAAGGCCTTGAGATGGGGAAACTGGAGCCAAGAACTCTGTACAAACAAACCTTGTTAAACTCCCCCTTCTCTTCCTGTTACCTCTTCACCATTTACCACCCACAGCCCAAACCTTTCGTCTTGTCAGTTCTTCACAAATTTATTGTTTCTGTGTCTAAAAGCTTCCTACTCTGGTCACTTCTTTGGGTCTTCATTCTCTTGTGAAGGCTCCACGTACGTGTACAAATTCAATGGACTTCGTATGCGTTGCTCCTGTTCATCTGTGCTTGTCAGTTTAATTTCTCCTCCCCCATAGAGCCATTCTCCGGACAGCCATCTGAACCCCGGGGGAAGGATCTGAATTATGGTGGCTTCTTGGTGGTCAGCCTGCTGGCACTGTAGCGGCTGTGCTGCTGAAGGGGTTGGGAAGGTGGGGAATAATGTTAAAAGGTCTCCTGCAGGAGCTGTAGGCCAAGGCCACCATGTCAGTGGCTCCTTGTCACCCATTAAGCTGCAGGGAGCCTGAGTTTCTGGTCACTCTGTGGCTGCCCCCTTTCTGGCCATGTCATTCCCCACTCCCTGGGCCGCTGCCCCAGTGGGCTGGGAATGCTTCCTCCTTGCCAACCCTGCCTAGCCTTCCCCCAGCATGGGCCTGCTCCCCCCGGCCCCGTGCCAGCGCCCTGCTGTCCTGTCTGCTGCCAGCACCGGGCCTGCTCACCCAGTGGGCCCCAGGAGATGGGAGCGAGGCTGAGGTGCAATGAGGTGGCCCGGTGAAGATGTCTAAGAGGTTCACAGCTAGCGCCAAGGCTCCTACGACAGAGCAGCAGGCAAAGAGAAGCAATTAAATTGTGATGGGTTTCTTCCCTGACCACAGTCTCCAAGGCTGCTTTTGAGAGAGAAGTTCTTGGGTCTGGTTTTGCACGTTCCCCCCTGCCTGGGTCGAGCAATTAGATTTTTAAAAAAGCAAAACCAACCTGAACAGCCACTGAGTTCCATGGTGGGGGGCAGCTGCTGGGCGTTTACTGGGGACCCCTAACCACCAGTCAAGTGGTAGATGCTATTTTTCTGAGAATTTAATAAAGGGACCTTCACTCTTCATAGATAACGGCAGAGCCATGGAGCTGGAAGCGACTCCAAGACCTTGTCGCTCAGAGTTGATTTCCCCTGGAGGCTTGTTAGAATGCCAGAGTTCCAGCCCTCACCCCGACTGGCAAATCAGATTCGGCATTTTAACGAGATCCCAGGCGATCTGTGTGCACAGTAACGCACGAGAGGCCCTGCTCTATGGATTACCCCGCTTCTGGCTATACATTACTCCTGGGGAACTCTTAAAAAATACTGAGGGGCTTCCCTGGTGGCACAGTGGTTGAGAGTCCGCCTGCCGATGCAGGGGACGCGGGTTCGTGCCCCGGTCCGGGAAGATCCCACATGCCGCGGAGCGGCTGGGCCCGTGAGCCATGGCCGCTGAGCCTGCGCGTCTGGAGCCTGTGCTCCGCAGCGGAAGAGGCCGCAGCAGTGAGAGGCCCGCGTACCGCAAAAATAAAAAAATAAAAAAAATACTGATACTCAGGTGCTACTCCCAAGAAATGCTGATTTAATTAGTTAAATGCAATTGATCTAGTCCAATTCCTTTACTTTATGTATCACCCAAGACCCGAGTGATCAGGGGACCCATCCAAGTTTCTAACAACTGGTTAGGAGCAAAGCTAGGATTACCCAAGAATCATGTCCCCACAGGGCCCCGGGGTCTCGTCCTGTCACTCACGCATCTCATTCTACCAGGGCCGTCCTCCAAAACAAAATCTGCTAACACACGTGCTGGAGTATAACTCAAAAAGGAGTGATCGTGTGTACTTCCTTGAAAAACAAGAATTCATGGGGGGCCTACAATATACCAGGTACTGTTCAAGACCCTGGGGGTTTTTTGTTTGTTTGTTTTTATTTTAATTTTCCAAAAGCATTGTTTTTGTTTATACAAAGTACTACCCACTTCGGAGGCGGGAGGAGTGAGAGGGGTTCTTTTTCAATCCAGGGGCCTCCATATTCTTGTTCTGTCCTGACCAAACACACAGGCAAGCGGCATCATTTGGTAAACTGACTGCAATGTTTACTCTCTCTGCTAGTGTAACAAGGTGATATCAATCTCTGCTTCTGTAAGAATCCTGAATTTAGGATTTTGGCTGTCACTACTCCAACTTCTATTTCTGAAGGTTTGAAATCAACTGATGGAACAGTAGACAGGCACATAATCACAGTTTCCCCTGTCTGTTCAACTCTCCGATCAAATTTCATCTCCACTTTTTTTTTTTCAAGGAAGCTGGTTGAGGGAATTCCCTGGCGGTCCAGTGGTTAGGACTCTGCGCTTCCACTTCAGAGGGCACGGGTTCGATCCCTGGTCGGGGAGCTAAGATCCCACATGCCACACGGCGAGGTCAAAAAAAAGAAAGGAAGCTGGTTGACTCTTGCTGCAGTGGCTTTAAACCCACAGTGGTAGCAGCACAGTGAAGTCCCCAATCTCATGGAGTAGGGATGAGAGGGGGAGTCACACATGAGACAGACCAGTAAAACCAGTAAAGTGGTGACAAACAGTAAAGGAAAGCCAGGGAGGGAAGGCGTGTCAGGGGAGGAAAGTGCTCTCCAGTGAGCTGCTGGGAGCAGAGATGCGATGGGCAGGAGTGGAAGGGGGGCGTGATTATTACCTGGGGAAGAGTGTTCTCATCAGAGGGAATAGCAAGGGCAGAAGGAAGCCCGGAGGTGGGACTGTGCAAGGTCCCTGTGGCTGGAGAGGGTTGAGGGAGGGGACAGCCGTAGGAGAAGAATCCCAGAGACAAGACTGTTGGGTCTTAGAGGCCATGATCTGTGCACGTTGAATCTTATTTTGAATGAGATGCAGACACACAGGAGGGTTTCTAAACAGAGAAATGATCTCTTCTGGCTTCGTTGTAAAAGGATGCTGCTGGGCTGCTGTGGGGTGAATGTTCTGTCTATAGCGTAGACAGGGCACAGTGGGGGGAGACCTGCAGGCAGCGACTCGGTAATTCAGACAAAAGGTGCAGGGGCTTGGTCCACGGTGGTCCTGGAGAAGGTGGCAGGAAGCCAGCAGGCTCTGGATGCATCTGACAGCACCAGATATGCTGCTGCTGGACCGGATGCTGGAGGGGAGTAGAGGACCGACTCTAAGGTGTGCAGCCCGAGCAATCGGCAGAATGGAGTTGCAGATGTTTTTGAGATGAGAAGCGGGTTTGGATGGGAAAATCGAGGTTTGTTTTGGAGCATGCTGGGTATTTAAATAAACTAACAGTATCAGTCCTTCGGAATTCTAAGCTAACTTGCTTTTTTGAAAGAGCTCTGGGTCCTCTGAGCCTATGTCCAGTGATACGTTGTTCTCTGTCCTGCTCTCAAGAGGCCATGTCTTTCACAGGTGGATTTGCAGTTTAATCTAGGAGTCTTTGTATTGTCACAATGTCCCTTGAGATTTCTGGGACCCTAGCTGGCTTGGTGGCCTGTTGGTGAGGTGCGTGGGGATTGTTTGCGGCTACGCTTGAGTTTTCTTTTGATAAGAGAGGTCAGTCGTCTGTTAACTAAGCCTGTTGGCAGTAAGGCCATGAAATGTTTTCCTTTCTGAAGTCAGTTAGCTCATTTCTTGTTCAGAGTGTCTGGTTGGTCTGCATTTGGTCCCAGAGGCTCAAAAAGCTGTCAGGGCTTCCCTGGTGGCGCAGTGGTTGAGAGTCCGTCTGCCGATGCAGGAGACGCAGATTCGTGCCCCGATCTGGGAAGATCCCACATGCCGCGGAGCAGCTGGGCCCGTGAGCCATGGCTGCTGAGCCTGCGCGTCTGGAGCCTGTGCTCCGCGACGGGAGAGGCCACAACAGTGAGAGGCCCGCGTACCGCAAAAAAAAAAGAAAAAAAAGAAAAGAAAAGCTGTCAGAAGCTCAGCACTTTTGTGCCAAATGGAAGCCAGGAAACCACTCCCCGGACAAGGCCAGGCTGAGATCCCTCCTCTGCCATCCACCTACTGGCTCCCCTACGTCCTTCGCTAGGTACCCGGAGCTAACGTTCATTTAGCTCAGCGCTATCTGAGCCCTGACTGCTCATCACAGTCACTTGGGAGGCTTAAAAAACACCAAGGGCAAAGCCCTTCACCCTGAGATGCTGCTTAATTGATTTTTTTTTTGGGGGGGGGCCCTGGCACTGGTATATTTTTCCCTCTTTTATTTATTTTTTATTTTTTTTGCGGTACACGGGCCTCTCACTGTTGTGGCCTCTCCCGTTGCGGAGCACAGGCTCCGGACGCGCAGGCCCAGCGGCCATGGCTCACGGGCCCAGCCGCTCCGCGGCATGTGGGATCTTCCCGGACCGGGACACGAACCCGTGTCCCCTGCATCGGCAGGCGGACTCTCAACCACTGCGCCACCAGGGAAGCCCCCCCCTCTTTTAAATAGATTATTTTTTCGAGCAGTGTTAGGTTCACAGCAAAATGGAGCCGAAAGCACAGTTTCCATATCTACCCGCTGTCCCCAGCGCAGACTCTCCCGCTGTCTGCGTCCCCCATGAGACTGGGATGTTTGTTACAACTGATGAGGCTCCACCGACACGTCGTTACCAGCCAAAGTCCAGGGTTTACATCAGGGCTCACTCTCGGCATCGTACAACCTATGGGTTTGGGACAATGCGTAGTGACATCTATCCACCAATATAGTATCATACAGAATTGTTTCACCGCCCTAAAAATCTTCTGGCACTGGTATTTTTTTATAAGCACTCCAAGGGATTCTAGGGTTCAGCCAGAGCTGGGAACTACCGATCTAGAGCTTCGTGTGTGCCAGGTCCTGCTTTAAGCACTTTACAGGAGTGAACTCGCATAATCCTCATGTCACCCCCTGGCGTAGGCCTATTTATTGTCCTGAGCCACTCAGTAGCTTGTCCAGTATGACATGGTGGACGGGCAGCATGTGAACCCAGGCAGGCTTGCCGCTAAGTCTGTCCCTTACCCATTATACACTGTACTGACTTGGTAGCCCGCTTCCCCGATCTGCTCAGAACTGCACCTGAGTGAAGAGGAAAAGTAGAATTTCCCTGGCGCTTCTCTCCTGAGCAGAATTCTGTGCTTCCAACCCACAGCGCCTATCCTTCAGGGCCCTCTCCCCACACAGCTCATTTCTTCTCTGTCCCTTACACACGACCTGCTTGTTCCAGCTCCGATACATCTGCCGGGAATGCCCTCGCCTCGTCCCCATCTAGCCAAAGTCTGATTCTCCCCTCTGGGCTCAGGTTACCCGCTCCTGGCTCCGTTCCCTGAGATCCAGGCCACCCTGACCTCTCCCCTCCAATCCACCAGAAGCGCTCACTGCCTCAGCTGTGCCTTTTGGAATATGATGACACTGGAGTTTGCAAATCACATGCTGCTCCCTGCTTAATACCTGAAAATCTTATCTCTCAGCAAAATTGGTAGCTCCCCCAGGGAAGGAAACAAGTCTTTTTCCACCCATTTTTTTCTCTCCCTTTTCAAGTCCCATGCAGTGTGCCGGGCATATGTGGTCGTAGGTCCAACAGGACACATGGGAGGATGGGGTGTTCCTGCTTAGCAGAGGCCTCAGGAGAGTGGGAGCACACCTTCCTCACCCTGGTACCCTGTGCAATGTGGTGAGCATCTCACAGAATGATTTCCACTCTTCCCTAAATGACTGCTCTGATCTGCTTCCCAGTGAATTGGAGCCTGAGGTCCAAACCCTTCAGTCTGGGATGGAAAATCATTCACCCTCTGGGCCCTGCCCACCTCCTGGTGGGCGACTCTTCGTCCTCACTGGCCTGGGTCCACCCCACTTTCTGCCTGTGGTTTGGCGTAAATATTAATTGCATCCCTCCTCACTCTCTAAAGCGTCCTGCTTCAACAGTAAATCATGCAGTTGCCCTAACTTTCAGCTCAGCACTCCGCCGGCTTCCAAATGAAGCATGGTTTGTTGTTTTCCGTGAGGGCCCAGAGCTTTCCTATCTCCTCTCACCTTTGGCCGTTCCTTCTGCCCGGAGTGATCAGCCCCCTTCCCAACCTCAGGCGTGTACCAGCTTTCCTGCCAGAATCCTACTGTGTATTTCCTAGATCTGCTTCAGCTTTCAAGTTCCCAGGACACCATTATCATGTGCCACCCCCCTACCCCCAAATTTCTATAATTGGTCTGATTTTTAATGGTTAGCACGTACTGTCCTGGAGCTGCTTATATAGACACCTCGTTTCCCTTATTGGGTGGGGAGCTCCTGAGGCGGGCCTAGGAATTTAACAACTTTATCCATACAGCAGCTAACTCAGTGCCTTACACGTGGGAGATGTTTCTTCTTTTTTTTAGTTGTGTAACTTAAGAGAGTCGCGTCTTCTTTGGACCTCAGTTCTAAAATCTGTAAAATAAATCATCTCTGTATCAGTCAGGGTCTAACCAGAAAGACAGCAACCAAGCATTAAATGCAGGGTTACACAGGTGATGGAGGCAAACAGGCGGATATATTCCCATATCCTTCACGCTATTTCTGGTTGCTAGTCTGTTCCAGCTATTTGTCTGTTCTTATGGTCATAATCTGTGTGTGTGTGTGTGTGTGTGTGTGTGTGTGTGTGTGTGCTAGTAGTGGTGTAGTATAGTGAAGACAGAGATTTTATAATACTGTTCTTTTTTTTTTTTTTTGCGGTATGCGGGCCTCTCACTGCTGTGGCCTCTCCCGTTGCGGAGCACAGGCTCCGGACGTGCAGGCTCAGCAGCCACGGCTCACGGGCCCAGCCGCTCCGCGGCATGTGGGATCCTCCCGGACCGGGGCACGAACCTGTGTCCCCTGCATCGCCAGGCGGACTCTGAACCACGGCGCCACCAGGGAAGCCCCTGTTCATTTTTATTAGGGGAATTTGCAGCTAAAATCCCTAGCTGCAAATTTGTTTTGCATTTGTTTTCCTTTTGATCAATTTCTTGAACCTAATATGGTTTTTGACAGTTTTGTCCAGTTTCATAGTTGCTATTGGAAAAGGGGATTTACTAACTTCTTCCTCTGCCATATCTGGAAGTCCCCATATTCATTGATTTTTGAGTGTGGATCCAGCCTTGTTTTTCTCAGATAACCTCACTTGTTTAGAATGTATATATTTTTCTAAATATTGTGGATTCGGCTGGCTAATATTTTTAAGGACTTTTGCTGATATTGGGCAGTGAGATCCTCCAGAGATTAGCATCAGCAGGAAGCCGCCATCCCCTATCTGCAGAGACAAAGGGAGGCGGCAGGGCTACCAGTTCCGGATGGGCCTGTCCTGTAGGACCTGGAGCTACAGGAGGGTAGAAATGCCTGCTAGAAATGCCACCTGAAGCTGGCTTCTCATGTCTTCCCACCCTCCCATCTCCTGCCTTCTTTTGGTCAAATGCAGCAGAAAGCTGGTGGTCCTGGGAGCTGGGGAGATGCAGCCTCCAGGGGCCAACTCTGTGATACAGAGCAAAAGAGGGGACGCGGTGGGCAGAGTGGGTGGGAGGTAGGCAGTCCCTGGAGGAGCACGGCCCAAAGGACCCCTTCAGCTCTCCAGGTGTGCGGCTCAGTACATCTGTCGGATAAATAACTAAATAAATTGGTACATGTACCAGGAATCTCCTCATCAGGTTTGAAATATGTCCAGCTGCTTATGGAAAATTTCAAGAAATTCTGTGTGTTTCTAGTGTTGGAATTCTTCCATCTGTATAATAAATATAGCTTTGGGACATATAAGGGGCTTGCTTATTCCTTTAGTTATTCTGAATAAGTCAATTTATAAAATGGATAGCAGCAGTTAGGCAAGTCATAAAATACAGACACTTAGTGTCAGAAAATATTATGACCCTCACCAGGTGCTGTGACTGCATAGAGGACGAGGATGTCATCATGTAAGTATTTACTGAGCCCAGCCTCTCCCCTTCATGCTGCACGGCCAGGCATGGCTCAGGGAGGGGGCGGGGAGACACTGCAGACTGCTTGTTCCCAGATCTTGTTTTCTTCCACTGGAAGGTGGAATACGTAATAAAATAGAATAATATCTGAAATTCAGAGAGGATTCCAAATCTTACCTCTAGCCAGTAGTTTCAGCTTCCACTCCTATGAACTCTGTCTTCAGGGCTCCTGGCCAGATTGCACAGTTTGAGCGTCAGCAATTTTAACATTGTTGGGAGAGTTTTTTGGGAAGCAGGCAAATGACCTCCAGGAGACAAGAGGGGAAAGGAACAGCGACAGGAGCTGGGCTAATCTGCTTTTCAGTCCAGATGGGGAGTAGTAACTTATTTTATTTGTGCCAGTGGAATCATGAATAAATAAATGTATGAAATAATGCATTTGAAAACACAACACCCTTAGGGGATGATGCCGGTGATGGTGATGATGATGGTGACTGAAGTGTAGGGATTTAAAAGTATATCCGGCAAGATGGGAGTAAAGACACAGACCTACTAGAGAATGGACTTGAGGACATGGGGAGGGGGAAGGGTGAGGTGGGACGAAGTGAGAGAGTGGCATGGACATATATACACTACCAAATGTAAAATAGATAGCTAGTGGGAAGCAGCCACATAGCACAGGGAGATCAGCTCGGTGCTTTGTGACCACCTAGAGGGGTGGGATAGGGAGGGTGGGAGGGAGACTCAAGAGGGAGGGGATATGGGGATATATGTGTATGTATAACTGATTCACTTTGTTATAAAGCAGAAACTAACACACCATTGTAAAGCACTTATACTCCAATAAAGATGTTTAAAAAAAATAAAATAAAATAAAAGTGTATCCGTTTGGATAGGTCTTTTGCACTGGTAGCTAAAGAAAAAAATGATTCCATGTCTTTAATTGCACTTGTTACATTCTGTTCCCCAACCCCTGTCTTCATGTTCTTATTTTATAGCGTTATTAGTCCTATGGATACTTGCCCTGGGCTCTTAGTTCTCACTCACATTTATAACACTTGCTCACAAGGCACAAAACCATCCTAAGTTGGTGTGATCCCAAGGAACTTCTAGAATTAGCGCCCCTCCCCGCCTCCTGCCACCCCACCTCCACCCCAGCATGGATGGAAACCAGCCTCCTCCTTCCCAGGTCAACGTTTGGGTTAGCCCATTGTTTGCGACGATTGTTATCCACTGCTGCAGGCAGCCATGATGTTAAATTATCGCCTCTGAATTTTTTGGACAGATGCCCTCAGGGAAAATATTGTTCATGCTGGGTGAGCTCTGAATCAGGTCACAGAAAGACAGTCTCATGAGTGAGGTCTTCCAGGAAAGCACCAGACAGGTCAAATCGTGATGATTCCCTGGGAATGGGGCTTTGGAGTTGCTCCAGCCCTGTTCTGCTTCCTTCAGTGGCTGCCAGGCTGCTAATTTTCACTGTGATTGTGGGCTCTTGGTTCCCGAGGCTGCCATGGAGCTAGGGATGGGGGGAGAGGACTAGGGCAAGTTAAACTGCAAAAAACTCACTGTTCTTACTGAGATTCAGCCATTTTTTGTTGAATAAATGCTACCTACATGGCCTTTGGCTGACGTTTAGAGCTCTGAAAAAGTTGATTCAGACAAATTTCGCCAGTGTTCTTGTTGCTTTTATAAAGGAGGAAACTTCCAGGCGTCCTTATTTCACAGTTTTTGCTGATGCCCTCCATCTTCTACCTCTACCATGCCATTTAGCACAGAATTGACTTACGTCATTATGATAAGTGAATATTTATATTATTTTCTTAATTTAGAAATTTGGAAAACTTGTATCCTTTGTTATAAGCTTGATAGTTTCCCAATAGTTCAAAATTGTTCTTATACAATCAGTAGTAATATTAAGGAATGGGAATCTTAAACATATTGTATATTGAACCATATTAATATTTGGAGATCTTATGAACCAAGTTTTTCCAAATGACTAACACATGATGTTACAAAATCATACATGGGTTAGAGATGTATGTAAAATACAATTTAGACCAATGGACTCTATGTAACAAGTATGAAAAATTCACTGGTATGGTTTCAGATTCCACATTGCAACTAATCTTTGTGTAGTATCAAAGAGGTTATCTGCAATCATATGAAAAGACCATTAAAATACTGCTTCCTTTTCCAACTACATATCTGTGTGTGGACAGAGTTTCCTCATACACTTCAACCCAAACAATGTGGTGTATCACATTGAAAACAGAAGCAGATACAAAACTCCAGCTGTTTTCTATTAAGCCACATGAAAAAATGTAAAGCAATACCACTCTTCCAATTTTACTTTGTTTTGGAAAAATATGGGTATTTTTCATAAAAATATGTTATTTATGCAAACATGTAATGAGTTAATTTTTGTTATTTTTGAAGGGATAAACAAATGTTTTTGATTTTTCTCAGTTTTAATTTTAATATGGTCAACATTGATGGATATAACCTCCATAAACAAACGTTCTTTGAGCGTTCAATTATTTTTGAGGGTTTGAAGGGGTCCTGCGGCCAAAATGTTTGAGAACCTCTGGTTTAGGCTAATTCCAGACGGTTCAAGCTCAGAAGAAGCTCCATCTACTTAAGGTCACATGCATCCCTTTTTCTCTGATATGGAAATGTTTAACTTAGAAAGAACCTAGAGTATTCAGGCAAGATTTTCACAGCAAAGTGGAAGAAGGCTGCTGTCTCCTTCAGGCAAAAGGAAAGGTATGCAAGGAGAGAATGCAATTAATTGTTCAGGGAAATTCTTCCAGGATGGTTTTGCATTCCTGTCAAATCACTGTGGGGCACACTCTGCCAGCATCTTGCAAAGATTCTAAACCCCCGATGCTACGTTCATACCATTTCAGCAGGTACCACTGAAGTCCCTTTTTTGAACTCCCTTTGTCCTCCTGGACCGCACCATACAGCTTGGCACAGAACTGACCCACAAAATCCTCTGAGAAATTTGCAGTATCTCCCCCCGGTAGATTTTTAGTCATTTGAGGGCTGGACATGATGTCTCCCCCATCTCCCTGACCCTTCTTCAGCTCTTACCATCATATTGGTTCATACTCTTGTTGTCAGTTGACCCATCAAGATGAAAACTTAGAAAGATTTTATTTGCAAATATGATCTCTCTCTACACGCTATCATTTCCCTTCTCTGAATGTCCGTTTTCTAACAGGATTCACAGAGCCAAGCGACAGAGTCAGAGCCTCTGGTTTCCTATCCGAGCTCCACCACTTACCTACTTTGTCACTTTGGGGAAATGGCTCCTTGGAGCCTCAGTTTTGCAGACAGGGAGCAGCTAGCACACTGTATAATAGAGGAGGTATTCAGCAAAGGCTGGGTTCCTTGCCCGATTTTCTCCACCTCCTTGTTAGGATGTTTAGAGATAATTACTAGGGCATGCCAACCGCAAACCATAACTCTCTCAAAGGCACTTATTAGCCAGTGAGAAGTTAATTATACTTAATCCAGTTCCTTTTCCTCTTTAATGTACTCAGGATGACTTGTAAATCTTATATCCGCTAAAACACACGTTCCATAAAGTCCCACATTACTAAATCATAACATTTCCCGATCTGTTAATCTAGTCATTCAGAAGTTAAGTATATTTAATTCATTTATCTTCTCCATATTTTTCTCAACTTTGTTTTGTTTTCCCTCTTTGATTCTAGAGAATCATCTCTATTTCCTCCTTTATTGCTTTCTTACCTGGTCCTTTGTGCCTCTTGGTCTTATTTTCCTCTCTTCCTTTTCCTTCTTCCCACGCAAGTTATAGTACCTTCAGGATAACTGGTTTGTCCAGCAGAGGGATCATGGCCTGGATAAATCAGGAAGTCACAATTACTTGGGATTTTCTAGTAGCCCTTGGTGCTGTTTCACACCCCTTGTAAGCTCTCGACTGAGGCCAGATCTCCAAGAGCTAATCAAAAAGAGGCAGAAAGGGAATGACTTGGGCAATGTGAAACTCATGCAAAAGTCATTTTCTCTTCATGCCTCCCTCAGCTTTAATTGAAGAGACCTAAGCCTAATTAATGGCGATGAGGATGAGGGTGTCTCCAAGGGTGGATCAAGGACAGTTTGTAGCAGAATGCATCTGGGAACTTGAAAAGTAAATTCTTAGGCCCTTTACTCAGATTCTGATTCAAGAATTTTGAATGGAGTTCCCTGATAATTCTTCTGCATACTTCTTGAGAACCAGCGATAACCTGATCTTAGCACTGACTCATCCTTTTTTTTTTTTTTTTAATTAAGTTATATTTGACCTACAACACTGTGTAAGTTGAAGGTGTACAATATATTGATTTGATACGTTTATATTGCAATATGACTGCCATAGTAGCGTTAGCTAATACCTCTCTCACATCACGTAATTATCATTTTATCACTTTTACATTCTTACAGAGTATATGTGGCATAAAATTTCTGCTTTACAAAGTCCCTTCACATTGATTTTTTTTTTTTTCATTTGAACCTCAGAATAACTTTGTGAAATAGACAGGAGCAGGTACTGTTTCCCCTGGAAATTTGCCCTAAATTTTAGTCTCCCCAGGCTGTTGGTCAGGGCAAATCCAGAGATTAGCTTTGGGTCAGGCTTGGCCAACCTCGGCCACCCCTGAATGCCTTCTACTTGGGAACCAAGTTACCAAAAGAAACAAGGTGTTAATAAAATTGGAATCAGTCTATGATTTCTGAAAACGAGGCCTATGTGAGCAGGCACCCAACGACTGAGGGCTTACGAGCACGTGAGCTCAGGAGACGATGAGGTCCCTCCAGTGAGGAAGAGAGAGGATAGGGAAGACGGTGTCCCGTAGCTGTAAGCGTCTAACACTGACCCTCCTGGGTTAGATATTTGCGCATCTTTTACATGCACCAGTCAGTAAAGATCTGAGCATCATCTCTAAGTCTGAGCCAGACCCTCAGCTCCTGCCTTCTGAAAGTGGTTCCCTCTGAGCTGGATAATACAGAGTGAGATCAGCAGTGTTACAATTACAATGAGGTCAAATGAGAGAAATAAGAATGCAAATATAAAGCAAGTATAACAAGTTTTTATTGGGACTGCAGAGCCTGGATAAGGGTCTTAATGGTAAAGGTCAGCAAAGCAGGTCAGGCTCCAGGCTCCATGTGGCTCCAGTCAAGCAAGGGAGGAGCCACCGAGCACCATCCCTCGTGGAGCAGGGAGGGAGAGCAGGCTTGGTGGGATCCAGGATTCGGTTTCTTCCCTGCTGGGCCAAAGCCAAACACCTGGCTGGTCTTGGTCAGGATGGCATGTGGACATTGGTTTCCAACCAGAGGGGTTCATAGCTGTGATTTAGGCTTTAGAATCATGTTAAATTAAAGAGGAAATGGCACTATGCTTCATACACATCCTAGTATGGTATCATCTATACAGCCTCCTGGCAAGAACCATGCCTTCTTAGCATGGTCTTAAAAAGAGTTACTGCTTATACTATTCCACTACAGGAGTTAGAGTACTTTAGTTATTTGTGTATAATACCTTACTCCAGAAAGTAATGCTTTTTCAAACTCCCATAACATAGAATGACTTAAAATAAAAGGAGAGAAGACGAAACTAGAATATAAAACGTTTCTCCATTCATCTGAGTAATTCATAGCATTTTCAGTTTGGGGTAAGATCGTGAAGAGTCTTAAGGGAAACTGCTGAGCATCTCAGCCAGTTGCCTCTGACCACAAACCCCTTCCTAGGGGAACCACAGGTCTCCTTGAGTGTGCAGGAAAACCATGGTCATTTTCTGTGTGTGCCATGAGGCAAGAAATGTAGGCATGCAAACTTACCTGTATCTTTTCTTCATCCTAGCGGTACCCAGAATGACGCTGCTATTTATCAAATCTCTGCTAAAAACTGTTTGGGGTTGATCTGCGGCTCTGCAGTGAAGATCCATTGAAGTGGAGCTTCAATCCACAGAAGCGGAGTGTCCGTCAGAGAATCAACAGCTCTCTCTTAACCCGAAAGATGACAGGAACACAGTTTGCAAACGTGAGACCTGTGAGCAGGAAAGCACACATCAAATTGATGAGAAAGAGCATCCTATAAGGAAGAAGAAAGTATCGCCTCAGGTCCTCCCGCATCAGCTGACTCCGCCTCCTCCAAATTCAATGGTGCGTGTTCACTCCAGCTATTGGCTGATAATGACCTTGGTACATCCAGTTCTGAAAATCCCTTGGATGTTAAAGACATGAGGCAAACTGAAGAGGCTCGTGATCCCGATAACACAGAGGACGTTGCAGAGGGGTTGCTTTGTTCTAATTCAAGTAATATTCCCGATAAACCAGATGTGTGTGGCCACAGGACAGTGCATTCCGAACTATCAAGGTTAATGGATGGTGCCTTAGACACTAATGGCCCTAATGAAGAAGTCTTCAACTCTAGTCATCAAAATCCCACAGTACAGAAATACAGCAGCTTGAGCCTGCCGCTGATGGAGGCAGCCTCATCCACTTCCCCAGGTGACAGGGCCACGGGCAACAAGCCTGTCAGCCGCCCGCCTTCCAGCACAGACTTTGACAGTGATTATGAACTCTGCTCAGAGAGAACCCTAACCTACGCCGAGGACTTTTCAGACAATGACCTGGAGTATCTGGAATGTTCCGACGTCATGACAGATCACTCTAATGCAATTTGGCAAAGGGACCTGCAGGGGACTGAGCGTGTTTTTTTATTAGAAAGCGATGACGAAGAGATGGAATTCAGTGAGTGTTGCCTGGGTGGATGTGAGCATTTCCTCAGTGAAATGGGTTGTGAGCCTCTGGTGTCGGATGACACCGGGCCTATGGATGCCACCGCTGGCCTCTGTGGTCATCACTCACCATCCCAAGAAGTGGAGGTACGGAGCAGCCTAGCCTCCATGCACAGTGCCTCATCCCCGCAGACAGGGATGACCCTGCCTGTGGGACCTCACCAGGATGGAACGTCTGTGGTCACAGACCAGGGGAGATATAAACCACCCACTGCCCCTGAAGCTGCTGAAGATGGCTATCCAGGAATTCAAGGGGAAACCAGAGACGGCCACCAGGCAGGGAAGGAATTTGCCAGTGACAATCTGCTAAACATGGATAAAGCAGTAACAGAGAGAGAGAGGAAGCACTTATCTGGTGAGTTAGGAAAATCAGGGATGAACCAGTGTTTGGAGACTGTGGCTGAGAAAAGAGTAGGGGGGAAAGACTTATTGAGCCGGAGGGGCTCAGAGAAACCTGCCAGGGCGAGGCGACCGGGGATTAAGGGAAAAGCCAAGAAGCTGAACCCCAACCTGGAAGAAGGGGCAACAGAAGCCCCCCTGAATCTCCTGTATCCCAGAGGACCTGTGAAGCACCCACTAACCCCAAGTGACAAAAGAGAGAGTTCCCATGCCAAAGCAGAAGCGACTGGTTTGAATTCCCAGCTCCATGCAGGAGGCTGTGCTACTCCAACCCAAGCAGAGCAAGAAGCAAACATCCTGCAGACTCCACCAGGCTCACTCTCCAAAGAAGGGAGCTTGGACTTGCAGGGAGAAGGAGTGTGGGTTAAAAACGTACTTGAAACAAGCAGGATTCCAGACTGGAGTGATCATCTTCAGGTAAGACTCCTCTTTTAAAAAATTATAAGCTAAAATGTATTTGTGCGTGCGCACGTGTGTGTATGTCCCTTCCCTTCACATTCACAATTGCTGTTCCACAATGTACATCAAAATGGTTCTTCCAGTACCATCAGGGTACTTGTGAATGACAGGGGCTGCTGCTGGGAAGGAAATCTGGTTTTGAAAAAAGGGCCAGATAAACCCTAAGCCATCCTAATTATAGCAAAAGACAGATAGAAGTAAGAGGCACTAATAGGATTCTGGACAGCTGGAAAAAGAAATTTGATATTTTGTCTACTGCGTGTGTTTTACCAGGCAATGTCACTATTTAGAAAGTTTTTAAGCAAATGTTTTGGGTGTAGCTTGTAAAAAAAAAAAACCAAAACATTCTTTTTAGTGATGTTTCGGGGCAGTTTGAAAACTGGTAAGTGCTGGCTTTTATCAGAATTCGTAGTATGAATGAAAGATTTCTGTGTGTCTAAATGATTTGCAGAATTCACTTGATGCTGGAGAAAGTAGATAAAGTAGATTTTGCTGTGCTCAAAAAGCAAAGTAGGTTTTTGAATGAATGTCTGTTTTATTTTATTTTTCTTAGACCACAAAGTATTAAAGAGGCTAAGAAAACACAACAGGAAGCCAAAAAAAAAAAAAAGTTTTACTCTATTACTGATGTGGGGGTGTATTTGAAAAAGATGCAATTGAATTAATGGGAATAATTAATGTACAAATATGTTATGCTTGATATATGAACTTATTATATTTATAATTTTAAAGGGTTCCAAATGGGCTTTGAACTGATGCTATGCTATGACCAAGATTTGGTTTTTGGAAATAAATACCTAAGAAAAGTTATTTATCAATTATTTTTACTCAGCCTCTGTTCTCCCTTCTCCCAACTTTGTGGTTGGGACCTAGTATTGTTTTTATAGAAGCCTAGATATACTCCAAAGGAAATTAAGTATTCCCAAATGCATTCAAAGTTATTGAACTCCCTTTGTGAAAAAGTAAAAATTTAATATATTGATTTCTAAAGACCCAGTGATAAAATAGCCTAAAAGTCTCCAGATCCAGGGTAGTTTTTTCCTGAGCAAATTGTTCTGTTCCACGGGCCAAATTAGCTGTATAAAGGTCACATTTATACTTCACTTCTTTGCAGGAGTGCCAGCTTTATCCTTTTGGGTTGTTTAACACACCAATGACCACAGATTCATGCCCAAGAGGAGTTTATGGAGGCGGTTTGGCCAAAAAGTAATACAAAATTAAGTTATAATGTAAATTTTTCCATGTCAATAAATATAGCATTTCCCTTTCTACTCATAAAATGCTCTTCCTGACTCAGCTAAGTGCCTTTTCACAGTCGTTTATCCATGTTGAGCGTTTCACTGGGCAAATTGCTTCAATTATTAAAGGTTGAGTGTGGAGCAAGGGGAAGTGGGGAGCAAAGTGGCCCAAAAAAAGTAAGTGAAGGAGAGGGGGCTATTGACAATGTTAGTTTTAGACCCATCACTGTGGGAGGCAATGCCTAGCTCCCTCAGCTGCCAAAAGTTGAGAGGCGCTCAAGGAAGGAGCCCCCTTTGTCATCCTGAATTCTGAGATGGAGAGCCCTGGGGACCAGGAAGCTCACTTGTTTCCTGGCAACGCAGTGAAATAGAAGGGGCGGTCCCTGGGACACTCTTGTCTCTGCCAAACTTCTAATGGGACTCTTGCTCACGCAGTCACACATTCATGGATGCACACCTACCTTGCCAGCTATCAGCTCAAGGTCTCATCTGTGGTTTCACACATGACCAAGGCAATTATCTCAGGACACTGAACATGAATTTTTAGAAAGCTTGCATTCTGCAGATAGAGGGGCCATTTCTCACTCTGCTGTTCTCAGTAGCAGAGTCGACCTCTCACTCAAGGGACAATGTGAGTAGAAGCTATATATTAAATAGTTCCGTGTAGCCCCAAGTTAGAAATAGGATCTCTGTACCTGTGGCATTTATTGACCCTTAACTAAAGCAGGAACGTTCTGCCACAGGTATAGTGGCATAGTGAGTGCAGATTTCTTTTACCCATGCAAAAAGTTACTCTCTAACTGTAGGAGATGTCTGTATTTCTTACACATGTACGCAGCATAGCCACATTTACAGGAAATGGCTAAATATCATTGCAAATGTGACACCAAAGCATTAGGGGGTCATTGGGAACTAAATCAAATTTTTTATAATATTGCTAAAGAAAAAAAAAGCCAGCCCAAGATTGGTGAATCTTTCCATAACTAAGTCAAAAGACATTTAAAATATTTATTCTCAGACATCTGAGGCTCGTGGGAACTTAAAATTGGTTAAAAATCCTTGGTTGAAGGTAACATTAATAAATTTGCCCTCTCCTGACTCTTGCCTGATTCACTTCCTTGAAGGTGACTAGCAGTAGAAACAGTGACCAGCATCTTATCTTTTAGTATTTTCTCTTCATCTGTGTATTGCTTTTAGCATGCTGAGAAAAATTCCATATCTCTAATTCTACGTTACAAGAACAAGGCAAACGTGTAGACTAAACTGAATCCAGGAGTCCTTACTTGCTGTCTTCCTTTCCCACTCTAACAAGGCAAAGCCATCTTGTTCTGATTTGTCTCGAAATAGTACTTACCCAGGCTAAGACTGAAAAGCCCCCAGTTGCTCTACATTTATGGAAGATTCCTAAATTCATCCCAGTTTGGGAGTGGAAAACAGAAAGGGTACCCCAGGCTAACTTGAATCATCTTCAAGGGTCACACTGCCAATCGTTCACCTTGGTTCTGATCTTACTTTCTTGATCCAACTCAGAGGCAGGGCCAGCTAGTCTGCCCCTCTTAAGTTTCCTTGTAGCCACACTGGGGTAAGATCATCCTCACTCTTAAATCAGAAGTACTGTGTCTGTCCTTCTGCATAGCTGCCAGCTTCACCCCAGAGAGATTTGCATTGCTCTCTGGGATCATGGGAACTCAAGTGTACGGTATGGAAATGTATTCTTAGGTTCTGATAGTTAAGAATCTTCCTGACCAGGAATCAGCATAAAGGGTGAGCTCCATGATGGTAGTGAGTTCGGTCACTGTTTTGTTCACTGAAATGTCCCAAGTCCTTGGAATAGTACTGGTCACGTAATAGGCACTCAATAATTGAATGAGTAAATAGCCATATGGTACTAGATAACTAGATTGAGTCCTCTCCCTTTTTTTCTTGATGAGTCTGGCTAAAGGTTTGTCAATTTTGTTTATCTTCTCAAAGAACCAGCTTTTAGTTTCACTCATCTTTGCTATTGTTTTCTTCATCTCTATTTTATTTATTTCTGCTCTGATCTTTATGATTCCTTTCCTTCTACTAACTTTAGGTTTTGTTTGTTCTTCTTTCTCTAGTTGCTTTAGGTGTAAGGCTAGGTTGTTTGAGACTTCTGTTTCCTGAGGTAAGATTGTATTGCTATAAACTTCCCTCTTAGAACTGCTTTTGCTGCGAATTCCAGGTATAGTCATGTATGATTCTAATATTCATTGGTCTCAACTACTTTATGGCCTTCATTGTCATAAGTACATTCCTTGGTTCCCCTCATATACCACCGTTCCACTAGGAAATTGCTACCCATTGCTCTTCTGGCCCTGGGGATGGATTGGTTTATGCTAAACTGACCACACTTTGCATTCGGCTTCCTTGAATGCTGGGAATTCAGATACAACCTTGGCCTTGTTGGTGGCTTATCAGCTCTCACAAATTGCTAACTAGATCCAGGAAGATCTTACCACATCCCCCTAGCATTCAAGACCTTCCACAATATTGCTTCTGTTTACCTCTGAGAGGCAAAGCAGACGTACACGCTGGCTACCTTACCTGGAAAAGGAAGACTTTTCTCAGAATGTGTTTTTTCCATCTTCTGGTCTGGAACGCCATCACTCAGCTTGTTGCTAGCTCAGCTCACCTACTCCTTCAAGGCCAAGGTGCAGGTCCTTCAAATTGTACTTCCCCTGAAGCACTTTCCTCATCCCTAACTATGATTTCTCCTTCCAGAGAAACAGCATGCTTGTCCTCATTCTTTGTATAGTGTGGTGAGCTCTGGACCTGAGTTTGGTTCCTGCCCTACTGCTTTCTGACTCTGTGCCCTGGGAAAAACTACTTAAGCTCTCCCAGCCCCAGTTTCCTCATCTAAAACAAAATAATACTAATAACAATAATAATAACAACCACCACCACCTCACAGAGTGTTGTACGGATTAAATGCTCAGCACAGTACCTATTATGCAGTTAACATTTAATAAGTATTTTCGTTTTTCAATTTATTATTTACCTTCTTAATCCATATGTCCTTTCTCCCCATATCAGCCTCCTTTTGGCTGGCTACAAGAGGATTTAATACCTTTTTTTAATTGAAATTTTTAATGAGATATTGTACGTGCACATATAGTTGTAAGAAATGAGACAGAGCGCTGTACACTGTGCCCAGCTTCCCCCGATGGTAACATTTGGCAAAACTATAGCATAATTTTCACAACCAAGACATTGACATTGATACCATCTGTTGATCTTATTCAGATTTTCCCAGTTTTACTTGTGCTTCTGTATGTGTGTATGTATGTGTGTGTAGTAAGATCTATAGAAATGTGTCACTTGTGTAGGCTCATGTGATAAATGTGGTAGGAAAGTTCATTTAAGTGCAGCCGAGTAGCTAGGCAGGCAGTGTAATAACACGGTATACGGCAGCTTGAAATGTGCATGGCCACCCAGTGACAGGCAGACACAGGTCTCCAGTAAAATTCTTAAAGCATAGGAAAATATAAGCTGATAATCTAAACCTTCTTGCAATATAGTTTTCATATCTGGGACAGAACAATCTGAGATTCGAATTCATCTGCGTAATAAAATGCATCACCCCAAATAACAACTGTTAGCACTGACTCAGGAAGGCGGATGAGCCAGCTCTCTGCTGATGATGGGAAGGGCCGAAGTTTATAATCACTCATCTCTCAGAACGTGGCAGTCACGCCTCTTGTCAGCACTACTCCACGGCTGACCCAGGGAGTAACACAAACGTTTGTTTTGTTTTTAATCACAAAGCCCACTGTGCCACTTCTGCCTAAACCCATTACCATCCTGGACCTGCATGATTACTACTCACTGCAGGTGTTGTACTCAGTCGGTATTAAATAACCAACGGCCATCATCAAAAAATCTGCAAACAGTAAATGCTGGAGACGGTGTGGAGGAAAGGGAACCCTCGCACTGCTGGTGGGAATGTACATTGATACAGCCATTACGGAGAACGGTATGGAGCTTCCTTAAAAAACTACAAATAGAACTACCATACGACCCAGTAATCCCACTATTGGGCATATACCCTGAGAAAACCATAATTCAAAAAGAGTCATGTAGCAGAATGTTCACTGCAGCTCTATTTACAATAGCTGAGACACGGAAGCCACCTAAACGCCCATCGACAGATGAATGGATAAAGAAGATGTGGCACATATATACAATGGAATATTAGCCATAAAAAGAAACGAAATTGAGTTATTTGTAGTGAGGTGATAGACCTAGAGTCTGTCATACAGAGTGAAGTAAGTCAGAAAGAGAAAAACAAATACTGTATGCTAACACATATATATGGAATCTAAAAAAAAAAAAAAGGTCATGAAGAACCTAGGGGCAGGACGCGAATAAAGATGCAGACCTACTAGAGAATGGACTTGAGGATATGGGGAGGGGGAAGGGTAAGCTGGGACAAAGTGAGAGAGTGGCATGGACATACATACACTACCAAATGTAAAACCGATAGCTAGTGGGAAGCAGCCGCATAGCACAGGGAGATCAGCTTGGTGCTTTGTGACCACCTAGAGGGGTGGGATAGGGAGGGTGGGAGGGAGGGAGATGCAAGAGGGAAGAGATATGAGGGTATATGTATATGTATAGCTGATTCACTTTGTTATACAGCAGAAACTAACACACCATTGTAAAGCAATTATACTCCAATAACGATGTTAAAAAAAAAAAAATCAACGGAAGCTCGTTAGTACCTACAGCCTTGCTACTCACCTTGTGGTCTGCAGACCAGCTTGGCAGAATGCAAAATCTCAAGCCCCGCCCCAGTCTTGCTGAATCAGAATTTGCAATTTTAGCCCAATTCTTAGGAGATTTGTATGCACACTAAAGTTCCAAAAGTCCTGGTCTGCAAGAAGAGATCTTTCCCACTGAGACCCTAAGGCAATGGTCTCAACCCTGCTGTACCTGGGATCACCTGGGACCTTAAACCATTCTGATGCCTGAGTACCCCCCCGTCCCTCACTCCCCCTACAAGATTCTGATGTCATTTGTCTGCAGTGTGGCTTGGGCACTGAGGGTTTTCAAAGCTCCCAAATGATTCTCTGAACCTCTAAGATTGAGAATCTTGGCTGTGCTTTAGAACCATCCCTGGTTTTCTAAATATACAGGTGCCCAAGCCCCACCCACAGAGGTCCTGATTTTGGTGGTTCTAAGGCCCTCAGGGAGTGGAATGCAAGTGTCACCCTGGGGGTTCCAGGTCCCACACCGGCAGAGCAGGGCCACCTTTCCTGAGAGGTTGTGCCCCTCACGAAAGCGCTCCCTCAAGGATACTGGAGCCCCTTGCACCTGATTTTCTGCAATCTTAGCCAAGGAACAAAGCGCCAGGTTATTCAATACTACTTTTCAAATCAAGGTAGTGGGCGTTCTCCACGTGTAAGTTGTTTCTGCTCTGGTACGGTATATGCATTCCCGCAACACCTCACATTCTGCAAAGTCACAGTCCCCACAGCTTCTGGGGAAAATAGTATTCCCCGCAGGTTACTTCATAAACAGGCCATTTAAAAACTAGAGACAAAAGCAAAAAATGAATGCAAGAAGTTCACTTGGACCACCCAGGGAGGCGGCTCAGGTTGCCTGAGGGCCGCCACAGCAGAGATTAAATACACAAGGTCATTGAGTGGAAGTGCTGGCAGCCCTTTAGTCAGAGCAGCTGGAGGCTGAGATGCGAAAACAGAAATGGGTCTCTGTGGAGCCGTCTGTGAAACTGGGCCTGGGAGGTGCCGCGTGCCTTCAAGTGACCCAGGCCTGGAGTGTGCCTCTTAGGAGCACTGGGGCAGGCTTCATTTTTTTTTTTAATTGAAGTCTAATTGATTTACAATGTTGTGTTAATTTCTGCTGTACAGCAAAGTGACTCAGTTATACCTATATTTTTTTCAGATTCTTTCCCATTATAGTTCTCACAAGAGATTGAATATAGTTCCCTGTGCTATACAGTAGGACCTTGCTGTTTATCCATTCTATGTGTAATAGTTGGCATCTCCCAACCCCAGTTCCTCAGTCCATCCCTCCCCCACCCCCCAGGCTTCAGTTTTAATTTTATTAAAATATGACTACAAAGGGTCCCTGCTGCCAATGCAAAAGCTGAGTTAAAGGCTATTCCCTTTCCTGCTCAAGATTCTATAGTTTACTCCAGCTATTCAGGGGCCCTTAGCCTAGGAAAAATTGCCCATGAGCCAATGCAGCATCTACGTTATACTGATGTCATTCCCTAGTAACTGAATTCATCGGGCTACCTCATTACAGAACACGTGTTACAGAGTCCCCCCTGTGCTACGGGGGCACAGAGGCCTGCTGCTCAGGGGCTCCAAGGCCTCAGGGCACTGCCTCCAAGTGGGGGCCGGGATGATTTGCACTGGGAATCACCTGCTACGGTGCTTGTTTAAAGATACAGATCTCTGAATTTTACCCAAGACTTGTTGTATCTGCACCTTTAATTAAGTGATTCTTAATTAAGTGATTTAATTAAGTGATCACTTTAATTAAGTGATTCTCCTGAGCAGAATTTAAGCCATGGGCTTAACTAGAATGAGACCTGGCGTGAATACTACAACTTGAGGCGTTCCTGTAAAGAATCACAGGATTTTGGAAACAACGGGAAGTTTCGGGCTTGTCAAGTGTAACCCCTTTGCCCTAAGAGGACAAAAACCTCATGACTTGGATTTTTCTCTGCTTTCTAGTTGGCTTGCTATAAATGCAGCTGGCTTCACCTGTCCAGCCACTGAAATAAATACAGATCCTGATTTATTGTAACTAATCCAAAACAGGTGTACCATCTACAGCTGAGTTTTATTTTGAGGAGTAGGGACGGGACAAGAATCTGGGTGGCAGCAGGAGAGGCTGGTGAGAGGAGGGTCCTTGGGCTGCGAGGATGAGTTTTAGTCCCTGTAGCGAATCTCTCATCCCTGCCTTGGGTGGGAGCTGAGTGCCAGAGACATGCCTTATTGGTCTTTTTTTTTTTTTTTGCTATGACTGAAAGTGAACTTGCTTCACTGAAAAGGGACCGAAAAAATATTGGGTTACCCAACCATCTATCAATACGAACGCTAAAGCTGTGGTAATCAGAACAGTGCGGTAGTAGCCCCAAACAGATAAGTAGATAAACCAAAGTGAGTTGAGAGAACAGAATCAGACCTAAGAATATATTGGAATTTGGTTTAAGATAGAAATAGCCAAGTTTTAGGGAAGAAGCAAAATCTTCAAAGTTGACACAACTAGTCATCTGTGTGGGGAAAAAAATAAGACCAATGGACCTCAAATAAACTCCAGATGGATCTTTTTTTAAAATTTATTTATTTATTTATTTATTTTTGGCTGCATTGGGTCTTTGTTGCCACACACGGGCTTTCTTTTGTGGCGAGCAGGGGCTGTTCTTTGTTGCGGTGCACGGGCTTCTCATTGCGGTGGCTTCTCTTGTTGCGGAGCACAGGCTCTAGGTGCGCGGGCTTCAGTAGTTGTGGCGTGAGGGCTTCGGTAGTTGTGGCTCATGGGCTCTAGAGCGTAGGCTCAGTAGTTGGGCTCATGGGCTTAGTTGCTCCACAGCATGTGGGATCTTCCCGGACCAGAGCTCGAACCCGTGTCCCCTGCATTGGCAGGCGGATTCTTAACCACTGTACCGCCAGGGAAGCCCCAGATGGATCTTTGAGTTAAATATAAAAAACCCAAACTATAAACTACTGGAAAAAGTATTGGAAACTATTTTTATGACCTTGAAAGCCACAAGATCTTCTTGGGATGTAAAGAACATCAACAACAACAACAAAAACAAAGAAAAAATGTGACAGTTTTGATTACATCAAATTAAAAATTTTATATAACAAAAAATACTATGAACAAAATTAAATGAAAGTGACACACCAGGAAAAATATGTCAAACATGTAAGAGACAAAGATTAATTTCCAAGGCATATAAAAAACAAATAGATAAGAAAAGTACCCTTAACAACTGAATTTTAAAAAAGGTAAAAGTAAATAAATATGAAGTTCATAGAAGAGAGAATCTAAGTGGTTATTAAACATATGAGAAGATGTACAATCTTGTGAGTAATTAGGAAAATATAAATTTAAAAGATGTAACATTTTCACCCATCAGACAGACAAAAGATTTAAAGGATGATAACATCAAGTTATTGAGATTATGGAGAAATGGGTTCATTGCCAGCAAGAATGTAACTTGGTGGTATCTTTTAACACGAAGAAGGGCAGCAGTGTCACTTTTCGGTATCTACTCTCAAGAAGAGCTTACACACGGGCCCCAGGAGGGCTGTGTACCATAATATGTTTTGCAGAATTGTTTGTCTAAGGAAACATTTATGCAGAAACAGCTAAATAAAATGTGGCCTGTTCAGATGATGGGCATTTCAAAACATAATATAGAGAGAAAGGTATAGTGCAGCATGATCCATGGAACATGATACCATTTATGCCCTCCAGACTAATCCAGAATAGTGTATGTTCTTATACATACATATATATATACATAAAATTATTTTTTTTGAGTCTGGAAGGATACACACCAAAATGATAATGGTGACTAACTCCAGGGAGGGAAATAGGAATATTGCATTCAGAAGGGTGATTAGTAATGTAACATTTTAAGAGGAAACTGTATTCATTTATTACCTGCATTATTGAAAACTAGTGGTTTTTTGAATTTAACTTAATTTTAATTTTTTTTACATCTTTATTGGAGTATAATTGCTTTACAATGGTGTGTTAGTTTTTGCTGTATAACAAAGTGAATCAGCTATATGTATACATATATCCCCATATCCCCTCCCTCTTGAGCTTCCCACCCTCCCTATCCCACCCCTCTAGGTGGTCACACAGCACCGAGCTGATCTCCTTGTGCTATGTGGCTGCTTCCCACTAGCTATCTATTTTACATTCGGTAGTGTATATATGTCCATGCCACTCTCTCACTTCGTCCCAGCTTACCCTTCCCCCTCCCCGTGTCCTCAAGTCCATTCTCTATGTCTGTGTCTTTGTTTCTGTCCTGCCCCCAGGTTCATCAGAACCATTTTTTAAAAAAGTTTTAGATTCCATATATATGTGTTAGCATACAGTATTTGTTTTTCTTTTTCTGACTTACTTCAATCTGTATGACAGACTCTAGGTCCGTCCACCTCACTACAAATAACTCAATTTCGTTTCTTTTTATGGCTGAGTAATATTCCATTGTATATATGTGCCACATCTTTATCCATTCATCTGTTGATGGACACTTAGGTTGCTTCCATGTCCTGGCTATTGTAAATAGTGCTGCAATGAACATTGTGGTACATGTCTCTTTTTGAATTATGGTTTGCCCAGGGTATATGCCCAGTAGTGGGATTGCTGGGTCATATGGTAGTTCTATTTTTAGTTTTTTAAGGAACCTCCATACTGTTCTCCATAGTGGCTATATCAATTTACATTCCCACCAACAGTGCAAGAGGGTTCTCTTTTCCCCACACCCTCTCCAGCATTTATTGTTTGTAGATTTTTTGAGGATGGCCATTCTGACCTGTGTGAGGTGATACCTCATTGTGGTTTTGATTTGCATTTCTCCAATAATTATAGAGAAATTATTATTTCTCTAATAATTAGTGATGTTGAGCATCCTTTCATGTGTTTGTTGGCAGTCTGTATATCTTCTTTGGAGAAATGTCTATTTAGGTCTTTTGCCCATTTTTGGATTGGGTTGTTTGTTTTTTGATATTGAGCTGCATGAGCTGCTTGTATATTTTGGAGATTAATCCTTTGTCGGTTGCTTCACTTGCAGGTATTTTCTCCCATTCTGAGGGTTGTCTTTTCGTCTTGTTTATGGTTTCCTTTGCTGTGCAAAAGCTAAGTTTCATTAGGTCCCATTTGTTTTTATTTCCATTACTGTAGGAAGTGGGTCAAAAAGGATCTTGCTGTGATATATGTCATAGAGTAAAACTAGTGTTTTTGAAAAGGAAAACAGTCTGGGGCCTAGGAATCCTCGATTCTAGTCCTGGTTCTGCCAGTGACCAGCTGCACGTCCTGTGTCATTTCTCCTCCTCTTGAGGCCTCTTTCCTCAGTATGAACTGAAGGGATTCAACAAGAAGATCTCTGTTTCCCAGGCACTAAAGTTCTGTGAGTCCTTAATTCAAAAAAATACCAAAAAAATATATCAGCTACCAAAAAAATATCAAATAAAATGGAAGGAAATGTGGATCTCTAGGTGAGGAAAGTCTGTCTAAGCATAAAGGGAAAGAAAAATGGATAAATCTGACAATGTTCGAGGTAATTAGGTTTAGATGAGTTCATGAGGGTGGACCCCCCCCCCACAGTGGGATTAGTGGTCTTATAAGAGGGTGGACCCCCCCCCCACAGTGGGATTAGTGGTCTTATAAGAAAAAGAGGAGAGACCCTGGGGAGGCAGCTGTACTGTATGCATGCCAGAAAGAGAGCTCTCACCAGGAACCGAGCTGGTTCTCCAGATCTATGAGAAATAAAATTCTGGTGTTTATATATATACAATGGAATATTATTCAGCCATAAAAAGAAACGAAATTGAGTTATTTGTAGTGAGGTGGATGGACCTAGAGTCTGTCATACAGAGTGAAGTAAGTCAGAAAGAGAAAAACAAATACTGTATACTAACACATGTGTATGGAATCTAAGAAAAAAAATTAAAGGTCATGAAGGACCTAGGGGCAGGACAGGAATAAAGACGCAGACCTACTAGAGAATGGACCTGAGGATATGGGGAGGGGGAAGGGTAAGCTGTGACAAAGTGAGAGAGTGGCATGGACCTATATACACTACCAAACATAAAACCGATAGCTAGTGGGAAGCAGCTGCATAGCACAGGGAGATCAGCTTGGTGCTTTGTGACCACCTAGAGGGGTGGGATAGGGAGGGTGGGAGGGAGGGAGACGCAAGAGGGAAGAGATATGGGGACATATGTATATGTATAACGGATTCACTTTGTTATAAAGCAGAAACTAACACACCATTGTAAAGCAATTATACTCCAATAAAGATGTTAAAAAAAAAAATTCTGGTGTTTAAGCCACCCAGTCTGTGGTATTTTGTTAGAGCAGTCTAAGCTGACTAAGATATAAAGTCACCCTCAGAATTCACAGCCCCAGGTAATTTGGGAGCTATTTGGTGCACTAATATCGTAAATTACTAACAATCATCCCTTAGGTTTAAAGTAGCTTCTATTTGTATCTAATTTATACCAGAGGTTACCCTATTCACTGGGAAGCTATGTTCTTATGAATGGTGATATTGATACTTTTGTGTTCATTGCATGGCACGTATATGACACTATCCTAAGGCATTTTTCTGACATGGAATTGTTACTTACCCAAACTAAGCAATAAGGAATAAGCCAGATCAGTCAGTTGTGTAGTTAAAAGATGACATTGACTTGGAGGTACACTTTTAGATCATCATCCCAGCTTCCATACTTGGTCAAAAGTTTGCACTGCCTGTGGGGAGAAACAGAAGTGTCACCCCATCCACAAAAATAATCACCCTTTATTGAGTGTCTTCATGTTCCTAGTACTGAATGAATGCCCCGCATTTGCTATTTCCTTCAATCCTTGTAATAATAGTGTGAGCCTGCCCACAAGGCTCAAAGATGTTAATTAACAGGAACATGGCACGTTCATTTCAAGGGGGAAAAATGGAATTCAGATTCCCTAAGGCAATCAGGTCAACACACCACAAATTGAAACTGCTGCTGCTACTGCTGAGGGCCACCGAAGTTTGAGAAAAGAGCCAGGATCATTCAGGAAAAAGAACCCCATTAATTGGCTCCGAAATCCAGATTGTTTATGAAATTATCTAATTGTCCCCAAGGCAGATTTGGATTATGCCTGCCCCCTAGCTCCTCAGTCACCTGGGCTCAACTGCCCCCGGGTCACTCGTCTGCTTAGTCCTACAGCTCTTCATTTAGAGCCTCTCCTGTCCATCACACTGGATTAGATCCACACTATCCTGATTCATCTGCCCTGCTGGACTGTGAATTCCTTGTGGTCAGTGGTGAGCCTTACTGAGCACACAGTACCTGGTCGTTAGAAGAGCTCAATAAATGTTGAATTGAACATTGCCCTGTGATCTGAAAGGCCCGTGTACAAAAGGGGATATCAATCCAGCAAGCGTGACAAGCACTCCAGAAACATTGTCAACCATAATAATATGAATAGATTTGAATAGTGATCATTCATTTCAAATGATATGAAGGTATAAATATGGAAAAGTCGTGTTTTAGTTTACTAGGGTTGCCATCATAAAATACCACAGACTGAACGGTTTAAACAACAGAAATTTATTTTCTCAAAGTTCTGGAGGCTAGAAGGGCAAGGTCAAGGGGTCAGCAGAGCTGGCTAGTTCTCAGGCCTTTCTCCTTGGCTTGAGGTGGCTGCCTTCTCACTGGGCATTCGTGCGGTCATCTCTCTGTGGGTGCACGTGTCTGCTGTCTGTCTATATCCTAATCTCCTCTTATAATGACACCAGTCATATTGGGTTAAGGGCCACTCTAAGGACCTTACTTTACCTTATTCACCTCTTTAAAGGCCCTGTTTCCAAATACGGTCACATTCTGAGCTTCAACACATGAATTTGCGGGTGGGGAAATAATTCAGCCTATAACACATAGTTTCTAAATCTATCACTGACCATTTTGGGGCACAAGTCACTGAGAATTAGGATCTGGAAAATCAGCATTTTAACTACCTCAAAACTCTGATTGGGAAAATTCCACAATTCTGGAAAAGCAAACACGCCCCAATTTCTTCTCCCTGTGGAATGAGGATGCTGGCCGAGGGACCACCCAGCAGATTGCCCAGGTTCAGTTGACAGTGTGGTAGGCAGAACAATGCCCCCGAAAGATTAGGTCCATGCCCTAGTCCCCAGAACCCGTGGGTATGTTACCTTACATGGCAAAAGGGACCTCGCAAATGTGAATAAGTTAAAGGTTTTGAGATGGGGAACTACCCTGGATTTCCCAGGGGTCCAAATGTAATCACAGAAGTCCTTCTAAGCGAGAGAGGGAGGAGAAGAGTCAGAGAGAGACTGGAAGATGCTGTGCTGCTGGCTTTGGAGATGGAGGAATGGGGCATGAGCTAAGGAAAGCGGGCAGCCTCTAGAAGCTGGAAAGGCAAGGGATTTCTTCTCTGGAGCTTCCGGAGGGAATGCAGCCCTGCTGCTAAGTTGATTTTAGCCCAGGGAGATCCATGTCTGACTTCTGACTTCCAGAACTGTAAGATAATCAATTCGTATCTTTCAAGTGACTAAGTTTGTGGTCATTAGTTACAGCAGCCATAAAAAACTAATGCAGACAGAAAGGATAATTTTTAAAACAAAGCACTTCAGAGCAAGTCAGGATATCCCTTAGGTTTTTACTTCGGACATCAGAGAAGGAACCCATTTATGACACAGACTATGCAAATTCTAGTTGTCTTTGGCTTCAGAATCTGACACGGAAGAGAAAACAACAAGAATGGTAATTCTACCCAGAACAAGGCCAGCTTCATCTAAAGTAAGTATGTTGGGAATTCTCTGGCGGTCCAGTGGTTAGGGCTCAGCACTTCCACTGCAGGGGGCCGGGGTCCAATCCCTGGTCGGGGAACTAGGATCCCACAAGCTGCACGGCCAAAAAAATAATAACAATAAAATAAATAAAATATAAAATAAAAGAAAAATAAAAAAACAATAAAATAAAAATAAATAAATAAAGTATAACATTTTGGAACTCAGGGAGCCTCAGGGAGAAAGGACAGAGTCATGGACTCCACATCTAATCCACTCTGGAATTAGGATGCCTAGAATGTCTCCGTCTCCACACTGGTGTCCAGAGGAGCTCCTGGCCTGAGAATGCCTGTGAAGTGGCTGGACTCCAGGAGAAAGTGTCCTGGGAAGGTCATGCCCAGAACATACCTTCTGACCGCAGGGCAGTCAGAGAGGCTGGGATGGTGCAAAGGAGGCTGGGAAACTCTGAGCAGCTTCTGGTGCAGGGTTTCCCAAACTCGACGCTGCTGACATTTGGGCTGGATAATCCTTTATTATGTGCAGCTGTCCTGTGCATTGTAGGATGTTTAGCAGCGTCTCTGGCCAGTAGCAACCTCTACCTCTCATCTCTACCGCAGCTGGCAACCAAGAATGTCTCCAGGCAGCGCCCAATGTCCCCTGGGGGGTGGGGGGGTGCAACATAAATCACCCCATGTTGATTAGCTCTGGCTAAGTTCTGTACCCTCACCAGTGACAGCTGGGAAAGAAGCTGTTATTTCATCTAAATCAGTGCTGTCCAGTGGAAATGTCATGCAAGCCACATATGTAACTTTGTGTAAGTATGTTCATAAGCTGTGCCACCATTGCCACGATTTAATTCCAGAATATTTTCATCGTCCCCCAAAGAAACCCCATACCCGTGAATACTCACTTCCTATCCTCCTCTCCACCATCCCTTGGCAAACTCCATTTTCTGTCTCTATAGATTTGCCTGTTCTGGACATTTCATATACAGGCACACCTTGTTTTATTGTGCGTCGCTTTATTGTGCTTTGCAGATACTGGTTTTTATTTTATTTTTTACAAATTGAAGGTTTGTGGCAACCCTGAATTGAGCAAATCTATTAGCATGATTTTCCCAACAGCAATTGCTCACTTCATGGTTCTGTGTCACATTTTCGTAATTCTTGCAATATTTCAAAGTTTTTCATTATTATTATATTTGTTATGGTGATCTGTGATCAGGGATCTTTGTTGTTACTACTATGACTCGCTGAAGGCTCAGATGGTAGTTAGCATTGTTTAGCAATGAAGTGTTTTGTTTTTTTTTAATTAATTAATTAATTTTTGGCTGCATTGGGTCTTCGTTGCTGCACGCGGGCTTCTCACTGTGGTGGCTTCTCTTGTTGCGGAGCACGGGCTCTAGGCGCACGGGCGTCAGTAGTTGTGGCTCGCTGGCTTCAGTAGTTGTGGTTCACGGGCTTAGTTGCTCTGTGGCATGTGGGATCCTCCTGGACCAGGGATCGAACCTGTGTCCCCTGCATTGGCAAGCGAATTCTTAACCACTGTGCCACCAGGGAAGCCCTGAAGTCTTTTTGAATTTAGTTATGTGCATTTTTTTTTTTAGATATAATGTTACCACACACTTAATAGACAACAGTATAGTGTAACCATAACTTTTATGTGCACTGGGAAACCAAAAATTCACGTGGCTTGCTTTATTGTGATATTTGCTTTATTGCAGTGGTCTGGAACTGAACCCGCAATATCTCTGAGGTCTGCCTGTAAATGGAATCATACAATATGTGATTTTTGTCTGCCTGTTTTCAATTAGCATAATATTCTCAAGGCTCATTCACGTTAGAGCTTCTATCAATACTTCATTCCGTTGCGTGGCTGAATAATATTATGTTCTATGGCTCTACCGTACCTATTTTTGTCCATTCATCGGTTGATAGGCATTTGGGCTGTTTCCACTTTGTAGCTATTATGGATAATGCTGCTGTGAACATTCGTGGACACGTTTTTGTGTGGACATATGTTTTCAATTCTCTTGGGTAAATAGCTAGGAGTAGAATTGCTGGGTAACTGTATGTCTAACCTTTGGGGAAATATCATATACCGTTTTTCAAAGAAGCTGCACCGTTTTCCCTTCCCACCAGCAGTGTATGTGGGTAAGCCGGGTACGTCATTTTAATTTATTTTGGAAGCCACATTGTTAAAAAAGTTCAAAGACACAGGTGAAATAAACTTTAATATTATATTTTAGTAACTCAGTATAACCAAAATATTATCTCAACATGCAATCCATATACAAGTTATTAACGGGATATTTTACTTTTCTTTGGTTATAAGTCTTCAAAATCTGGTGTGTAGTTTACAGTCAATTTGTATGCTAACTACTTATTGGAAATACATGATCTGTATTGAGATTTCATGAAATTAACAGTTGAAAGAGTAGATTCACATACCCAAACTGTTCTGAACCTACTTAAATGTTTTCCTAACTGAATCACGTGTCGTTAAAATTTTTACATGCAAATTAACTAAAGTTAAATAAAAACTTAAATTCAGTTCCTTAGTTGCACCACACATGCTTCAGGAGCTCACTAGCCACATATGGCTAAAGTCTTCTGGACTGGACAGCCCAGCTCTAAGTTATTTCTGTTGTAATGGTGATTTTTAAAAAGCACACTGCCCCAGGCCTCAACTTTGGTTTTCTTTTCTCTTCTACAGCTGATCCAGTGACAAGATGTGATTTTCTCTCTCTTTTTTAAAACACAGAATTTCTTTTTTGGAGTAGTTTTAGGTTCACAGCAAAATTGAGGGGAAGGTATTGAGATTTCCCATTTACCCCCTGCCCTCCTCAACTGTTAACATTCCCCACCCAGAGAGGTACATTTGTTACAACCGATGAACCTACACTGACACGTGGTTAACACCCAAAGTCCATAGTTGACTTTAGGGTTCACTCTTGGTGGTGTACGTTCAATGGGTTTGGACAAGCGTGTAATGACATGTAACCACCATCATAGTACGTAATGCTATTTTAAGGAAAGCGCTGCTTCCTGTATGTCGTATACTCCTTGTTGGAACATGTGGCAAACAGCAGTGATTGTCACCCCCTGAGCCCCTCCAGCCTTCCACCCCTCACCCCATGCAGACCTTGTTTCTAATGACAAGCCCTAACTGCGGCAGCCCCCCACTGCCAGGACCTTCGCGTCCCAGTTGGCATCCTGGAAGCCCTGCAGCTCGTTGGGCAGGCTCCACTGTGTCTCTTGTATCACTCTGAAAACAACATGCCACCCTGCCCCCAAACCCTCTATCGGGTTGCTATCAAGCTACAGGACAAGAGAGGACACATTCTAGCCGCACTGGAGGTCACAGGTGACCGGGCTTGGGAAATCGGATGTGGAAAAGAAAGCTGGGGGTTGGGAGGGGAAGTGGCTTTTCCCTTAAACGTGTTTTTCTCCTGAATTTTCATCCTGAGAAGTCTAAGAGGCTCCTAGTCTGAAGGGGGAGAAACAGCATCATTGGCTCCCCAGAGGCAGGGACTCTACGGCCCATTCCCTCAAGGATTCCTGGGCTTGCATAGGGCAGTGCTTCCCAAACCGTAACACACATGCACGTCACCTGCTGAGCTTGTCTGACAGCAGCTTTTCATTGGGCAGGTCTGGGGAAGGCCTGGGATCATGCATTTCTAACAAACTCCCAGGGATTTCCAGGGACCGCACTTAGAGTAGTGAGGGCTGAAGGCTTTCCCCAGAGAGTAGTCAACGTGCCCCGCCCATCCCTTCGGCCCTCCCCCTCCAAGCTCAGTCGCCCAATCGCTTAGAATAGCTGATGTTTATTGAATGTAAATACGTGCCTGGGGCTGTGTTTTGCTCATTTAATTATCTCAGCAATCCAAGGGGATAAATCCTGCTGGTGTCTGGGCTCTGGGTCGGGATGTGGTGCAGCCAGCCTTTGAACAGAGTTGGCCTGATTCCAAGCCCTAATCACGACATTACACAGCTTCCTAATTCCATTTTCGGGCTGAGCCCCTTAACTCTCTTTAGAACTAAAATAAACTCTGATAACGGTGGTTGCCTCTGGGGAAGGGGACTTCGTGAAGGGGTAGGAGGAAGACTTACTTGTCACTCTACACCCTTTCACCGGATACCGTGTGAATTTTGTGCTGTGTATATATGTATTACCTGTTCAAATAAATTAGTGATTGGTTTAAAAAATAGATAGTTAAAAAACAATAAGCCCATAGCCTTCCTATTCATAGTTAGAACACACACCAGTAACTGGGTGACTATCAGACCAGTTCTCAAGGGGATCAGATATTTTCCTCCAAATTGGGCACTGAGCATCATGGCTGAGATGGTGAAGGTTCTATCCTTCCCATCCTCTGGGAATACAGAACAAGGCTGGCTTCGACTCTCACCAGACGATAACTGATACAATACTTACCACCTGGTTGGCGAGGACTTTTCCAGAGCTGGTAGACTCTATAGGAACAATTCAATGAGTAGATAATATTGGTAAAAACGGTGCTTTTCAAAGTCATAGGTGAGATTCCTTCCCTTGAGACAACTGGGCATGGGTCTGAATTCCACGGTGCTTATCTTTGCTCTTTTGTGATATCACACATTAACGAAGAGGAAAAAAAATCATGATGTTAACCAGAAACTTGTACGCAGCCCTCGTGGGTACCCAGATGCGATTCACTAGCCTCACTGCCGGTCCACTAACCTCAGCTCATTGCTGGGCTCCTGAAAATATGAACTTTCACACATATGGTAAAAGAATTCAGGTGAATTCCTTTCGAATCCATATAGTGAGTGAATCTAATTGCTAAAAAGAGTTTACAAGTAAACAAGAGTTTACATCCATATAGTGAGTGAATCTAATTGCTAAAAAGAGTTTACAAGTAAACAAGAGTTTACATCCATATAGTGAGTGAATCTAATTGCTAAAAAGAGTTTACAAGTAAACAAGAGTTTACATCCATATAGTGAGTGAATCTAATTGCTAAAAAGAGTTTACAAGAAGAGGCTCTGACCTAACCAGTTTTTACTGAACACATGAAGGTCTAGGGTAATTAGCCATAATGAAGAGTGCCAATAGGAGAGCATGAATTTGGCTCAGAGGGACATGTTAGGGGACGGCAAGGTCCAGTTTGGCTGGAAGCTGGTGTATATAGATGAGAATATTAAGAAGGTGGGGGCTGGAGCCTCTGGGGGCCCGTATCACTGACCTGCGGAGTGGGAAGAGACCCAGCTCCGTGCTGGGCAAATGACAGAATGTTCCTGCTGTGCTCAAAATAGCTTTGGACACCTGCACCCTCCCCCCACCCCCAAAAAAACCTCCACTAGTCTGAAATTTCATTTGCTTCCCACGTACACCCCCAAAAAAACTCCACTAGTCTGAAATTTCATGTGCTTCCCACGTATATACAATAACCACATGGTCCTTCCCCTGTCCTTCCACCTCTCTTCACGTCACTAACAGAAGGGGTATAGGCACGTGTGTCCAACAAGACCCAGGGGCCTCACAAACAGGTGGCTGGAATCAAGCCCAGCTCCCCATTACTATAAGGAAATTACCGTAACTCTCCCATTTTGAGCCACACATATGCAGACTGCGGGAAACGTTCACCTGAGTCTGTGGAGGTCCTCCTGCCCTGTTCTGCAGGGTTGTGACATCTGTCCATATACTGTCCTGGTGCTGTTGGTCCACTGAGGTCACTGCTGAGAGGTGACCATTACCCTGGGCCATGCAGCCTCAGGTCTCCTGCTTTTTCTGTGCCACACCAGGGGCCTGATGGCCCACCTTGGGAGATCCCACGCAGCGCTGTCTGCCGGGGCTCTTGCTACCTCTCTGGCAAGAACACTGCCCTTCTCTCCTGGAAGCTGGGAGCAGAGACACACCAGGTGCCTCTTTCCTCTCCTTTGCTCCCAGGCCAGCAGATCTCTCTCTCACCAGGGGAAGTCTGTCTCTGCTCAAAATACTCTGTTCATCCAGCAAATACTAATTGAACACCCACTCTATGTTAGACCTCTTTCTACGTGCCAGGGATGCAACAGTGAGCAAAGTGAAGTCCCCCGCCCCAACCCAGGGTGCTTACCTTCTAGTGGGGGGACAGACAATAAACAGAGGTACCTGTATCATCAGCAGTGATGGTGCTATAGAGACAGACAAGGCAGGACAGAGAGGGAGGGGTGATGCTTTAGGAAGGGGGTCAGGCCTCTCTGAATCTTCTAACTGTTCTGAAAATCCTCTAAATCCCCCTGACATTTTAGGCATTTTGATGCCCAGGAGCTCAGAGTCTGGAATACAGGCTGGTTTTGTTCTTCCCTCACCACATCCCGCCCTGAGGCAGTGAGGAATGACCTCTCCATCTGCTTGACTGGGGAGAGAGCACGAAGGAGATACAAGGAGAAAAGCAACCATGGAGTAAGGTTCCTTCAACAGCGAGGTGATAGGAAGGGGAGTGAGAAGTGTCCCACATCTGTCAGGGTCTTGCTGCGTCCTCAAATTTCCGAGTGGCGGTTCTTCTCGCAAGGGGACTCATGGGGTAGGAGTGTCAGCACAGAGACTGAAGGAGGGCGAGAGGGTTCTGAGCTGATGAATGCGCTAATTCCATGTCCTAACCTGACCTTCGTAATTGTTACTGTGCTGCCCTTTTCAGAGGATCCAGGAACGCAGAGGATTGGCTTGAAAAGATACTGATGGATTTGAACTCAGAGAAAGTCAAAGGTACAAAGCAGCAGGGGGGGGCCCCGAGCCCGAGCAAATTGCCGCCACCCCTTACGCTCCCTTATGCCCCAGTTTCTCTCCTCGGTTACCTTCATCGCGAAGGGCAAGGGCAGGAATCCTGAAGGCAGGGAAGAAACAGGGAAAGGAGCAGCCGGCTTCTCCTGGGGCGCTTCCGGTGTCATCCTCCTTCCTAGATTTTGAATATCTTCTCCGCAGAAAGGCTCAGATCAGCTCAAACCTCATATTTTCTGTGGTCCTTCAAAGTTCCCATCCTCTTGACCCGTCCCTTGCTGAGATGACACACTGCAGGCCTCGCATCGTGTGTGGAGCTGGCGTTCTACAAATGTGGGATGGACCAGGCTAGTTAACCACGCCCCTCCCCAGCCAGATCCTTGGAGAGTCTCCGCACTTCCGGGAAAAGGGAGGCCGAGAAGCTTCTTGGCCCGTCGCTGATCCGAAGGACCAGTGGAGGCGGCAGGGACACTGGTCCTGAGGACCCCAGGCAGGATCCTCAAGAGGACTGGGGTCTGGGGACGCCTGGCAGGTTGCAGGGGAGGGAGCCCCACACCAGGTGGGAAGAGGAGCAATCTGAGATGTTGCAGTCGGTCTTCTCATCGGGGCTGGAGGAGCAGAGGTCAGGATGTGGCCTGTGGTGACACAGAGAGAGAGATGAACCGTGGGGCCCATCACACTCCATTCGCTGCGATGTCCAGTGTACCTCCCCAGACACACCGCCACGATTCCGCGCCCACCCTGCTCCTCCTGGCAGCCCTGGGCACACTGCCTTTGCCTTATCTCCATCCCCCCTGCACAACTTGGACACAAATAACTAAGTTGTACAGGGGCTCTGTTCGAGCCCAAAGATGGTAGCTGAGCTAACTCATGTTTATTTATTTCTTTATTTTATTGAAGTATAGTGGACTCCCAATATTATTTTAGTTTCAGGTGTACAACATAGTCAATTGATATTTTTATACATTATACTCCATACCAATTTATTATAAGATATTGACTCTATTTCCTGTGCTGTACATTACATCCTTGTAACTTATTTATTTTATACCTAGTAGTTTGTACCTCTTAATCCCCTTCACCTATTTTGTCTCTCCCCCCACCCTTCTCTCCTTTGGGAACCACTAGTTTGTTCTTTCTGTGAGTCTGTTTCTGTTATGTTGTATTTGTTCATTTGTTTTATTTTTTTAGATTCCACATATAGGTGAAAACATACAGTGTTTGTCTTTGTCTAACATATTTAACTAAGCATAATACCTTCCAGATCCATCCATGTTGTTGCAAATGGCAATATTTCATTCCTTTTCATGGCTGGGTAGTATTCCACTATATATATGTGTGTGTGTGTGTGTGTGTGTGTATGTGTGTGTGTGTGTATAAACCACTTCTTTATCCATTCATCTGTTGATAGACACTTAGGCTGCTTTTATATCTTAGCTATTATAAATAATGCTACTATGAACATTGGGGTGCATGTATCTTTGCAAATTAGTGTTTTCATTTTCTTCAGATAAACACCCAGAAATGGACTAGCTGGATCCTATGGTAGTTCTATTTTTAAAATTTTGAGGAACCTTCATACTGTTTTCCATAGTGGCTGAAACAATTTACATTCCCACCAACAAGTGTTCCCTTTTCTCCGCATCCTTGCCAACACTTGTTATTTAATGCATATTTATTAAGCACCTACTTAGTGTATCAAGTATTCCAGCAAACAGGTGTGTCAGTCCCACAAGAGCTTATAACGCAATTCCCTGAGCTGGAAGCCCGAGAATGGTCCTTGATGTCCTCCTCATCTTCAATCCCTACATCTAACCAGTCCCCCAATCCTGTCAATTTTCCTTCTACAGTGTCTCCTGAGTCGGAATCTTCCTCTCCCTATTGGTTTCCATGAGCTGCCATAACAAATTGTCACCCTGGGGGGCTTAAAACAACAGAAACTTATTCTCTCACAGTTCTGATGGTCAGAGGTCTGAGATCAAGGTTTTGGCAAGGCTGGTTCCTCCTGGAGGCTCTCTCTGAGGGAGAAGCCATTCCATGCCTCTCTCCTGGCTTCTGATGGCTGCTGGCCATCCTTGTAGCTGCATCTCTCCAATCTCTGCCTATATGGTCACATGGTATTTTCCCTGTGTGTCTCTGTGTCCAAATTTCCCTCTTATAAAGATACCAGTCATTGGATTGAGATCCATTCAAATCCAGTGTGACCTCATCTTAACTTGATTACATCTATAAAGACTCTATTTTCCAATAAGGTTAGATACACAGGTGCCAGGGGTTACAACTTGAACATATCTTTTTGGAGGACACAATTCCATCCACAACACACTCCATCCTTCAGCCACCACTGTAGCCCAATCTTCATAATTTTATCTAGACCACTGCAATAGACTCCTTGGACCACTGTCTTTCTCTTCTAAGATACTCTCATGTTACTGTAACAATCTTCCTGAAACCTAAATCTGGGAATATCATTCCCTTGTTCAGACCAATGACAACATCACTTTCCTAGCCCCTGTCAAACTTGGATGGATCCTCTTGTTATAGGCATAAATCTGTGCCAGGTGTAGGAGTCTCCAGAACAAGACTGTGGGCTCCTTCAGCTGTCTCCCTGCTCCCACCCTTCCCAAATCCTAGTCATTCCAGATAAATGGGCACTTTGGACGCCCCAGTGCCTTTGTTCATGCTGTTTCCTCCATCATCTCTCCTTGTAGAGTATCTTCTGACCTCCTTGTCTTTGTCTACCTCCTTACACAGAATTCAGGTTCTAAGAAGACAGAATCTTTTCTGGTGATAGGATTTCCCCAGCAGGTAGGGTGAGGCCTGGCACGTACAGAGCTTTCCACGATTCTCTGTTGAATAAAGGAATGAAGGAATTAATAAATGTAAATGCACAGGCAGCAGATTCTGGATCTTTCTCTGCTACCCTTGTCCCTTCTCCTCTCCCTGAAGGAAACTTAATCTCTCCCATAACATTTTATTCCTAATCTCTCTGCTAGCATTCACTGTATATTTTAGCTGTTTGTAAGCCCAGCTGGGCTGTTACTCTGTGAGCTACGTGGAGACAGGCACTGGGTCTAATTCATCTGTAAATGCTAAGAACAAACACAGTGCCTGTCAATATCATTTGTCGAACTGAATTAAATCTACGTACAGAGGCAAGACAGAAGGGGGAGAAGTCGTATTCCCCCACCCCCTCCAATTTACGGCCTCCACTGTATTTATAGAGCTGAGCGTAGGGGCAGGGCAGGAGGTAAAGTTGCAAATTCTGTAAGTTCCCCTTTCTGCTGATGCTTGAAAAATTATCTTTCTGAGTCAGCACAGGTATTTTGATACTGCCTTGCGATTTCGGGCCTTTTTTTAAAGTGATGGTTTAAAAACAAGTGCTTTCGCATTTACCATCAAACTGATAGCGTTGGGTGGGAAAATAACCATCATGAAAACTGTTTACCCCTTCATCTTCTAAATTTCTAGTTCAGGGTCTAAATCTGGCAACAAATATATGGGACTCCCCAGTCACTGCCTCTCCATCACAGATGGGAGAGCCTGGGGCTCCGGCACAGACAGGTCCCTCCAAAAACAGTCCGAAGTGGTTGATGCTAATTACGGGGTCTGGAAGGCTGGGCTCTAGAACACCAGCCTTCCGGAGGGTGAAGCCGTGGGTAATTATCAGTCAAGTCCAGTTCACCTGCCTTCACCAATCAAGGTTGTTTTCACTGTTGCTACAAAAGACTTTCATGACTTCCAAGCGGCACTTTTAAAAAACTTTATTTTTGGGTGCGTTGGGTCTTCGTTTCTGCGCGCAGGCTTTCTCTAGTTGCGGGAAGCAGGGGCTACTCTTCGTTGGGTTGCGCGGGATTCTCATTGCAGAGCACAGGCTCTAGGCACACAGGCTTCAGTAGTTGTGGTGCGTGGGCTTCAGTAGTTGTGGCACACGGGCTTCAGTAGTTGTGGCGCACGGGCTTAGCTGCTCCGTGGCATGGGGGATCTTCTCAGACCAGGGCTGGAACCCTGGTCGCCTAGCGGATTCTTAGCAGGCGGATTCTTAACCACTGCGCCACCGGGGAAGTCCTCCAAACGGCACGTAGCATAAACAATAAGATGTTTTCCAGGAACTTGGAGGCAGCTGTGTCTAGTTGGAGCTGAGCTGGTTGAGACTGGTTAGGACCACCCACCCTCCAACTGGGCATGCGCGAGTGTCCGCTCAGTGACCTTTTGACGTCAGAGGGCCGAAAACTCCACCCTCAGATCGTGCGAAGAGCCTCCATTTTTGAACGTGGAGAGAACAAGTGTCTCACCTTTTTCTTATTTCCAATCACCTTTCCCCACCCTCCCCGTGCCTCAGGCCGCCCTGCTTCAATCTCATAAATACCCTGAGCCCCTGGCCTCCGGCGAGGCAGCTCTGAGGCTTGTTCCGCGGTCTCCTCGCTAGGCTGCCTCGCGGAGAAACTTCCACAAACTGGGGTCTGGGCGTTCTGGCGGCTTGGGCTTTGGGCGAGGGAATTTGGTTCAATAGCAAGAGCGGAGCAGTGGCAAGGGATGGACTCCCCGTTGTACTGAGTTTTATCCTCCGTTGATGGCAGGCTGCGGGGAAGGAGGGCTAGAGGGGAAGCCTGGGGAAAAGTGGGTTGCTGTAGTGGATTGAAAAGCGTCCCCCAAGTTCATATGCACCTGGAACTTCAGAACGTGAGAGAAATTAGATTCCGTGCAGATATCATTAGTTGAGGTCCAAACACAAAGATTCTTTTCTGGGGACACCCTGATTCCAGACTCTGGCCTCCAGAACTAAGGGAATGTGTGCTCTGTTAAGTTAACCAGTTTGTAGTAATTTATTTCCGAAGTCCTAGGAAAAAGCCCTAGTTACCAACGGTGGGTACAGGGAATTACCAGAAAAAATTCTTGTCTCTCCACTTATGCCTCAATTTTCTTCCAAAGCATCTCGGGACTGGGGGGAGGGCGGTGCCTTGGGGATGACATGGGGATGGTGATTAGAGTTGTACGGAGGAAAGCAAACAGATAAACAGGTGTTTGGCTTTATTTTCATTTAAGCAGGGCTGTAATCTTTAAAGTCAGGCTTTATTGAGTTTTCTAAGTTCCTTTCTTCTTAGAACAGAGTCTTACCTGCACAATCGGAAGTGGGGAGTGTGTGAGGGTGTGGACGAGGGGACCCGGCCCTCAGATGCTGGGACAAAAGGGCTGACGGAGTCGGGGCTCATGGGGGCACGTAATCCCAACTCGAGTTCTCCTAACCTCGGGGTTGGGTTAGAACAAACCGAGGGAAACCGTGAGGACGGGAGCTGTTTCCCTGCTTCCCTTCTGGGACACGGGGCCTAGCCAGTCCCCACCCACCTACCAGAGGCAGCTTAGAGAGAACTGTTCTCCACTCATCCCCCAAACCGCTACATGACTGGGGGCTTATGAGGAAGACATGATCAGTGCCAGAGAAAAAGCATGAAGGGAATGCGTTTGCTCACGCGCACACGAAGTCCTGTGTGTGAATCTTCGCCACAAGTACAAATACCAGCTCAGTATATTTTTGCTTTCTAGCTCCAAATCAGTGAGTCCTAGACATTTTCTTTGTTTTTAAAGTCTTTCCCCCAATAACTTCAGCTTTCCAGAAGCTTTTTTTTTTTTTCGCCCGGTACGCGGGCCTCTCACTGCTGTGGCCTCTCCCGTTGCGGACGGAGCACAGGCTCCGGACGTGCAGGCTCGGCGGCCATGGCTCACGGGCCCAGCCGCTCCGCGACATGTGGGATCTTCACGGACCGGGGCACGAACCCGTGTCCCCTGCATCGGCAGGCGGACTCCCAACCACTGCGCCACCAGGTAAGCCCTCCAGAAGCTTCTTGGTGAATCATTCTTTTTCTATCTACAAGGGGAAAGTTGATTTCTGACGGCTCCATCAAAAGAGGTTCCTGAATTTCTAATCTGCACCTGCCCCTCCCCATTCCCACCTTGCCTCTGACTGCCTTCGTCTTTAAAGTACAGGTGTTTAAACTTAACCCTTTGGTTGCATGTTGTAAATTCACAACCCGGTTCCCCCATCTTCAGTGCCTGTTGCCCATGTTACAACCATGCTGATGTCTTCTTTGGGGATTGTATTGGGAACCTCATTTGCTCATAGATGAAATAAGAGACACTTCTCGAAAGAGAACAGGTGGCTTCCATTTCAATCTAAAGATTGAGGCCAACACAGCACCAAGTCATTAGCGGTGAAGAAGAGTTAGTTTAGCGGCAAGTACATATTAACCAAAGCACAGGACCCTCGGGCAGGTTAGCGGGTAGAAGATCAACGTCTCGATAGAATTAGACGAGAACCAGACTCTGAAGGGATGGACAAACCCTCCCTGCCTCTGTCGGCAAAGGGACACGGGACCAAGAACAGACTGGTTGGATGTCCACTCCTTTGACCTATTTTTGAGCACCTACTATGTGCCTTGCACCACGATGAGTAAGACTAACCCTGTCCTCCACTCATGGATCTCACTGTCCAGGGAACTTCGCGTCTCCTGCTGAAGAAGCTGTCTCTGATTCTAATCGGGTAACTGTTACAGCCGGCTGGGTAACTGCCGGCTGCCCTCCTAAAACTGTGCTCTTTTGGGGGATATTTTCTGTTTAACCAGAAGCCTAACCTAAGGACCTGTAGCTGTCCTGCTGCTTACTTGAAGTACATGGCCTGTAAGGGACTCTTCAAGCCCCAGTCCTACATTTTTTCATTTTTGGTAATGGCCGTCCAGGACAGGCAACCTGCTCTATGCTCATGTTCAGCTGTTCCAAGTGCCAAGTAGCATCACCCCTGTACACTTTGAAGCCTCGCTGAATAGGCAAGTAGCATAGTAACCATGACAAGTATTTCCTGTTTCTAAAGTTTACAAGAACTGGCTGTGTACCATGTATTATTGTCAGGGTAGTACGGTAACTGCTACTAGGTTTTGGTTTTGCTCACACATTCTAGAAACTGTAAAGGGAGACGGATTTTTGCGAATGTTCTTCTGGAACCTAAGGTTTAACACCACCCCTCCCCCCGCCCCTCCTTGTTATCTAGTCCGAAATCTGCAGAGAAGTTTGGTCTGTGGGAATAATGCCACAGCTGGGTATGTTCCTAGCTCAGAACCCGCAGCTGGGATTCCCTCCGTGGCCTCAGGGGCCTGGAGGAGGGAATCAAGGGACTCAAGTGGGTCTGGAAGCTCTTGATTCTTTGAAAGACTGTGGGGAAAACGAGACTTTCTGGGTGAAAGAAGCCATAATTTTTCTCAACGCCAAAAAGGATTTAGAGGCTGACAGCTGCTGGTCGTCCCTTGTGTGGCCGTGATGGTTTTCATTGCCATGTACTAGGTCTGTGGGCCTCTAGAACGCTGCAGGATCAATTCAGGGCCCATATGCGGACACAGTGCAGCCCACTAAAAAGATGGGGCACTTAGTACATAGAGGAGAGACGAGCTGGGAATCGGGGAGCGTTCTCCAGCCCACTCTGTCTCTTTCCTGATCCTCCCTGGGGCCGCCACTGGCTTGTCCTGAATCACTCTACGTATGTGTCCTTTCCCCTAACAACCCTCATAGGTAGTCGAGGTAGATCTAGAAGCCTTAGGAGTTAAAAGCTGCTCTAAGTGGAAGGTGAGGTTTAAGCCTCACTTCAATGTTTGTATTGTTTCCATGGCAGCAGGTCATAGAACACCAAAGCTAGCGAGGGCCAAGAGGTACTCTCCAACCCTCATTTTACTGTGGAAGAAACAGCCTCAGATCCAGTGACTTCACCAAAGCCATTTCCCATGAGGCAGTGCATCCAGGATAAACACCTGGCTTTTCTGAGGCCCCCTGCTCCATCCATCACCCTGCTCCACTTGCCTTTCACCTCGTCATCCAAGTGCCAGTCTGTTTGGGACATAGCAAGAAACACGAAGAGTGCTCAGAAATGCATGGTGGTATTCAAGAAAAATCATTAGCCTTCCCAATTCCACTTTTCTTATGTTGGCATAGCTCCTAGTTGCATATGTGGAAATCAAGGCTGTCCTCTCATCGCCCAGCAAACTCTCAGATGCAGGAAAACAAAGATGCCCATATGGGAAAGGAAGACAGTTGCTTTTGTGGACCATGGGAGTTTACCATGAGATGGTCTTATGTGTTAGAATAGCTGGTATTTCTCCTTAACATTACACAACCCTAAGTCCCAAAGTCATACATGTCTATACCATTTTGCAAATGTTAACCGTATTAACGCCTGTAAAGCGCTTAGAGCAGTGCCTGCTAGGTGCTAAGGGCTACACAGGGCTTGGTGATTATCACTAGTAGTGGTGCTGAGACTTACGTCACCTGAGATGCACAAAAACACAAGCTTCTGGCTTGGGCTCTGGGACTCTGGCTCACCATGTTACCAGGCAAAGACTGCGCTGGTGCACGGGGCCCCTTAGCTCTAGGAAATGGTATTCGTCATGGAAACCCAGTCCTCTCCCAAGAAATCAAATTGGTGTTTTACAAACTCTTTCTTTCCCAGGAAATCAGCCAGGATTATAACCCCAGCTGGCTGAAGATTTCATGCCTCCCAGGAGGGTCTTGAATGGAGAAGGGTTGGTCAAGTGAGGAGGGGGTTTCAGGGTTTGGGGATTTTTTTTTTTTATTTTTTTGGCTGTGCCACGCTGCTTGTGGGATCTTAGTTCCCCAACCAGGGATCGAACCCGTGCCCTCGGCAGTGAAAGCACAGAGTCCTAACTGCTGGACTGCCAGGGAATTCCCAGGATTGGGGACGTTAGACGTGTGTCCTCCACTTCGTGTTCTTTTAACATTCAAAGCCTTCAGTGAAGCTCCTTTCTGGGCATCCCAGCAACTCCTAAAAATAAACTCAAGTTCTTGAAATGTTCTAGTTTGCCTTTAAGCTTTCTTTGGCTGGAGACCAGGCTATTTTCAGTTTCCCAGCCCCAGGTGGTATGGATTTGCTCTATCGAATGACAAATGACGCTGTGCCCCGTAGTGAGGGCTCAGCAGACACTTAGGAAAGGTTAGCCAGTGGGCGAGGCTGCAGCCAGCCCAGGCTGGCTGGGGAGTGGGGGAACTCCCATTTAAAGATTCCTGGAACCCCAGGGGGAGACTGATGTATAGATAACCATCGAGGGACATGGTGCTATTTGCATCGAGTCCAGATAAGGAACATCTAAAAAGAAACAGGAGTTAAATTGTCCCACGGGAGGACATGGCAGTCTATGGCAGGACTGCCCAGCTGAAGCCAGGAGCTGACGGGCTTACCTCTCCTGGCTCTGGGCGGTGGGAGGACATGGCAGTCTATGGCAGGACTGCCCAGCTGAAGCCAGGAGCTGATGGGCTTACCTCTCCTGGCTCTGGGCGGTTGAATGTGGCCTTTCGAACCATGGCCTCTCCTTTGATCCGTCTTTTCACATTTCCCCATCCTCCCACCGCCCACCTTCTACTTCACGTTCACCTTGCCCCAGGCCCTATCGATCCCTTGTTATTTTGACCAGCTCCCCAGCACCCTGTCCAGGAGCCACACCCGGTGCCCTTTGTGACACTGTCCTTCAAGCTGATCCCTGCCTTCGAAGGGCTCCAGGTGAATCTCATGTGCCCTTTCCTTCACCCTTCAGCCATATCCTTTCCTCTAGCATCCAGTAGGAAAGCTTTTAGATGCTGTTAACAGAATAACCAACTACCAGCAGCCTCAAACATATGGACTTTTGTTGTTCCCTTCACAAGTCTAGGGGTAGAAGGCCCTCGGTGTTGGTCCAGTGGCTTGAGGATACCTACCAGCTCCCAAGTCCATCCTTTCTGCTCCACCAGCTGTAGTGGGCTTTTCATTCTCGTGCTGGTTGCCTTGTGACTGCAAGTTGATTGCTGCAGCATCAGGCATCACAAGTTCGTCACAGGAAGAAGGAAGGGGGTAGGCAAGGTACCTACCGTGTCTGTGCCTTCTATATAAGGAAAGCAAAGCTTCTCCGGAAGCTCCTTAGTGGAATTCCCCTTACATCATTAGCCAGAACTGACTAATGGCTATGCAGGAGGCTGGGAGCATACGTGGTTTTCCAACCTCCTCTAGTTGGAGGTGGCAAGGGAGGAGGGAGTCGAGGATCAGCAACGTCTGCCACACCTGCGCGCTCTCATCAGTAGAGAGGTCTCCTGAGACCGCACTGGACTGTCCGAGAATTATCTAAGAACTGATACCTAAGAGAGCACCCTCTGGTTTCTGCACTGCAGGGATCTTTTTTTTTTTTTTTTTTTTTGCGGTACGCGGGCCTCTCACTGCTGTGGCCTCTCCCATTGTGGAGCACAGGCTCCGGACGCGCAGGCTCAGCGGTCATGGCTCACGGGTGCAGCCGCTCCGCGGCATGTGGGATCTTCCCGGACCGGGGCACGAACCCGTGTCCCCTGCATCGGCAGGCGGACCCTCAACCACTGCACCACCAGGGAAGCCCATGACTGCTTCTTTATCAGCTTCCTCACTAGCTCTGAGGGCAGGACTTGTTATTCTTTGCTGAACTTTTTTAGAACCTTAGCACATAGTAAGGACTCTATTACTGAGTGAATAAACATGAATGAGTACCAGCAGCGGGAGGGGTAGACCAAAGAGTAACACTTCCAAAGCTGGTTTTGAAAGCAGCGTGAAGCTTGAAACTTAACTCTGCTTGCACAACCGTCTCCAACCCCTCCTCTATCCAACATGCCTGATTTTACAACCACGTTGTTTCCACCTGTTAGCCTTTCCAAGAAATTCTGCCCCTAATTGTGTCTCCCGTGGATCCCATGGAAGGTGTGTTGTCTCTTCACCCACCCCATGATGTGCAGGGTTATCTTCATCATTAGAGGGAGTGTCCTGGATGCCACGAAGTGCATGACACTAATTTCAGTGACTAACAATAGAAGGTGGTATGAGATAAGATCCCTCTTCTCAGATGGCTTATAATCCAGCTGAAGAGACAAGGTGTGTGTGTGTGGGAAGATAAACAGCAGTTCTTGATGAGTTGTGCTAATGGCCAGAGGGATGGAATTTAACAAACAGTCCTGCTCCAGGAGTAAAAGGAAGGTCACCACTGATTCCTTCTCTTCCACTTGATGGATAAGATCCCTGCAGTGCGGGGCTCACAGAACAAGGGAAACGAATGTCAGCGAGTGCCAGGCACTCGACAGGATAGTGCTGACGTGCGTGTGGTTAGCCTTAGAGGAAGAGACGGAGGGTCAGAGAGGCTAAAGAGGTTACATGGAGGGCTTCCCTGGTGGTGCAGTGGTTGAGAGTCCGCCTGCTGATGCAGGGGACACGGGTTTGTGCCCCGGTCCGGGAAGATCCCACATGCCGTGGAGTGGCTGGGCCCGTGAGCCGTGGCCGCTGAACCTGCGCGTCCGGAGCCTGTGCTCCGCCATGGGAGAGGCCACAACACTGAGAGGCCCGCGTACCGCAAAAATAGAAAAAAAAAAGAGGTTACATGGGGTCACGAATGCAATACGTGATTAAGCTGAAGCCCAGGCGGCCAGTCCTGAGTCCACACACCACGATGGGTTTCCGACAAGAGCCCTAAACTCTCCTCCCCCTCACCTGAATAAGGATAATTTTCCTACATAACAAAAGCACCTGTGTCTCACCACTCACTCCGTCATGAGAATAGCTGAGCAGCAGGAGAATCGTTTGCTGGAGTTCTTTCATAATGACTTAACTAAGAGATCTCCCGCTGAAAGAAAGGTCTGACTCATTTGAAAGGTGTGAGCCTGTGGTTTCCCTTTCTCTGAGTTGGCCTCCGAGGAGGCTGCCCTTGGAACCAACGCTGTGAACCTCAGCAAGTATGCACTGGACCGTGAAAAGCTCTGCTTTGAGAACGTCCATTGGTTACAATCACATTTTATGGAGTTTCACATCAGCAGTGAACCAATTTGTATGGCTGCTTGCTTGAACCTAACTTCCAAAAGGCCAGCAGTCTTCTGTGTTCACTGATGCTTCTCCAGTCCTTAGAACAGCTTGGTATATAGTAGGTGCTCAGTAAATACTCAAGTGGATGAATTTTACATGGTCAAGGATTCGCCATATTTCTTTATGTGTGGAGCTTCACCAGGCTATTTTAAAGTAGGATTTTAGTTTAAAAGGTAGAGAGGGGAGGAATCAGTCTACCTTAGTAGGAACAGGACTCTCCTGTAAGTCAAGGCATGATACACCATGGTTAGGATATATCCCAATGACCAAACCACCCTAATCAAAGCTTACTTCTCCTGTGTTTCATCCTCTCCAGGTGTATCAGCCTACAACTCTGATACGCTAATTAGCAATAATGGGTGGGTAGCATCCCAGTTAGTAACACAGTGGCCTTTTGACTGGAGCCCTTTGGAAAAAATTGTCCAGTACCTGGCAGAGAATCCTACACATGGCAGCTAGTCCTTAAATGTCGGGCACTGATGTTGTGATGATGACAAGATCTTAAAGGGCTGACATAGGTAGTGGAAGCTCAGGCAGGGAGGAAGGCTCAGGAGAGGGTCCTGGTGTTTTTGATCAGATAATCTCCCTACACCTCTCAAATCATGACCAGGAAGCTACCCATGCTTTCTATGCTTTTATGATTTTTTTTTGCGGTATGCGGGCCTCTCACTGTTGTGGCCTCTCCCGTTGCGGAGCACAGGCTCCAGACGCACAGGCTCCGGACGCGCAGGCTCAGTGGCCATGGCCCACGGGCCCAGCCGCTCTGCGGCACGAACCCGTGTCTCCTGCATTGGCTGGCGGACTCTCAACCACTGCGCCACCAGGGAAGCCCTATGCTTTCTATGCTTTTAATAGTTCAGTAGATTTGTGCTATAGCTCAAAAAAACAAAACAAAACAAGAAACCCAAATTAGCAAACGAAAAGAACATTCTCTACACGTTATAGATGTTCAGGTATAGAGGGGAAACCATGAACACATTAAAGTCCTGGACACTTAAAAAAACAAAACCAAAAAACCAAAACTTATTTACCAGATATTTCTTTTCCCTCTTCCATTTTCATATGATGGAAAAAAATATATAGAGTCCCTTTAGAAACACAGGATATGAACCAGTAGTGCTTCTGCTTGTGGCTAGAAGTCTCTTAAAAGAGAGTTGTCCCGAAGACAGAAGCAGATGAAAGCTCCAACCCTTTCAAATTTAGAGGTTTAATGGGGGAAGTTGAGTAGATCTGACTCATGCGTGGTGTTCATTCATTTACTGATTCTTTCAAGAAGTGTTTATGGAGCCCCTGCTAGGTGCCAACCACTGTACCGGGCCTTAAACAGCCTAGAATGGGAGCTCCCTGCAGATGGGCATTTTGCCTGTATTGTATCCCATCACCTGGGATACTTTCTAGCACGTTGGAGGTATTCAATAAATATTTGAATTGATGAATGGTCCTAGCACTCACGGAATTTATAGCACAGGAAACTAAATTTCTTATTCAGCACTTTTATGTCAACCAAATGAGTTAAATGAACATCAGGATACCCCGCAGGAGAAAAGGAGAGGTGAATCGGTGGCTGCAGGCAGCCTTGGGGAGTGTGGAAAGCAGGAGTGGTACACTGTTGTCCTGTTTCCTACTGACGGTGTGTAAAGGGATTGACTGATTGTCACACGTGATTGATGGGAATAAGCGTCAGGACCCTGGAGCTACGTGTACTTCAGCTCTACGTTGTCGTGCGCTGGGGGAGAGACTCTCCTCGCCTCTGTAAGCCCAGTCATCGATGCCCGCACATTTGAACGGGGCTGCTTCAAAGCAGGAGTCCTGGGGGCAAAGAAGGAGGTGCTTGCCTCAGATCAGCGATTCCCTTCTCCTTGGCTGGGCATAATTCTCATATATTTCGAAATAATCAATGAGCTAAAAGTTTCAAGAGGCAAGAATTTAGACTGAGTTTACTTCTTTGAACAATACCCAGTGTCGCAGGACAGTCAGATAGTACCATGATGGGTTCACTCCTCGGAAAGTGAGATTTATTCTGTCCTCCCCCTTTCCTCACTTTCTCTTCCCCTGTCTGTATATCTCTTCCCCAAAACCCAAGAAGTCCTGAACCCCCTACGTCTTGTGGATATGGTTTGCCTGCCGCAGGGCATCTGTCTTAAAGTGGGTGAGGCACTTCAAGATTTTATAACCTTCCTGGGGCAGAAATGATTGGCAGTGCTGAAGGCCAATCACAACTCCATTACTTCATTAGAGGTGGGTTCAAAAGACATGCCTCTTTAGTAATTAACCAGCAAGATGGCCTACTCGGGGGACAAAGTGTGCTCATTGCTGCTTTACAAGCACTGCATTTTTTTTTTTTTTTTTGCGGTACACGGGCCTCTCACTATTGTGGCCTCTCCCGTTGCGGAACACAGGCTCCAGATGCGCAGGCCCAGTGGCCATGGCTCACGGGCCCAGCCGCTCCGTGGCGTGTGGGATCTTCCCGGACCGGGACACGAACCCGCACCCCCTGCATCGGCAGGCGGACTCTCAACCACTGTGCCACCAGGGAAGCCCAGCACTGCATATTTTGTTATGGTTATGTGAAATTTCCTTCTGAAAAGATTCACAAGCTCTTGTGACGGTCAAAGAAGTTAACATGTAATTTAACATGTAATTCCATCTTTTTTTCCTGCGAGATGGGCAAGAAATCATTACATGATTGTCAGGAGGCCTTTTGCTTTTAATGGGGAATTTGACCAAGACCCCCTGGAACATGCAGTTGCTTAAACTTTTCTTCAGGATGTCTCTAATAGCTAGAGTTTGGGGATTTGTGTTTAGATCTCAATCATTCCTTCTCATTGTCTGAGATTATAGTCATCAAGGATTAACACTCTTGGGATTGCAGTTATGCCCTGTTGTGGGATCTCCCAGGAACGATTCTACTAATATCACTTTTCATCTTCTAGGTGCAAATTCAGGAAACAGTCAGGGAGCAAATCTCTCTCAGCCGAATGCCAGCTTTCTCAGAGCCTACTGGGGAGGAGTCCGCATTTACTATGACCACGATAGATTCCTTCTCCAATTTAGGAGGCATCGACACGAAAAACGCATCATTGGCCCAACACCTGGAGGTAGAAAGGTGTACCCAAGGCCCACGGCACGAAGAAAACCAAGATGGAGAAGACAGCACACCTGGATGTCCCTGGGGAGACCTAGGGTGTGAGCTGAGCATCCCAGAAGCCAATAGTGAAAATATGCCCCGCTGTGAGCCGTCGGCGCGTCTCCCCCAGGAGAACAGCGCTGACCCCGGGGAGCCCCGGGCTCCCTCTCTTGCTTCCCCTGAATTTGTACATACCGTCCCCACCTTGGAAACTGCGTGTGCTGGGCCAAGAGACAGAGTAACAGCGTGTGTGCTAGGCTGTCCTGAAGCAGGTGACCAAGAAGCGTGTGATACTGTGAGCTCTCCTGTTGGAGCCCCAGCTGGTAAATATTTGCCTCAAGAAATTTGCTCCGTGGACTTCGAGCTGGCAGGTCAAAGCAAAGCATCTGATCTGTGTTCTTCTGATGACAAGGCACTGGATATTCTTTCTCAGACACAAGGTTCTCAGCCTCCACAGTCTACATACGGAAGCAGCAATGAGAGAACCTCTGCAGTGTTCCCTCTTTTTATCAGTGCTCTCATCTGGAACATTTCACAGAAAGCCAGTAAAGGTGCCACTGGGGAAAATCTCTGCAAGGTGGAGGGTTCCACCTCCATGTTGGCCTCCATGGTAAAGGCTGGTCAGGGGGAGCTGAGCCCCAGTCACTCAGGTGGGCTCGAGGAAAGACAGCCTCTGTCTTCTGAGAATGACTCTTTGGAATGGTCTAAAGAAGGTGGTGATGAGAGCTCTAGCTCCAGTGCCCCGGTCACTGCAGACACACCGGCCAGTCATAGTTCAACAGCGAAGTTTCCTCAGGAGAAGCCAACAACATTAATTGCTAATCTTGAGTGTTTTGAGGTGACTGGGGAGAGTGGGGACACATCCACTGTTACCATTGCCACCAAAGGCCAACCACCCAAATACCTCCCTGTTTCAGTTGCTGGGAACAGCCATGTAGGTGGCCCTGACGAGAGCTCAACTCGGGCACCAGATGACAATTTTTCTCAACTTCCTTCCAACGCACAATTGGGTCATATTTTAAATGGTTCTACAACTGCATCTTCAAAAGGGCTAGCGTGCGTGGCTCCCGGTGGACCAGGAATCCACGTCCACGTTCCTCAGCTCTCAGAGGGAGAGGATTTCTGTAGCAATGCCCCTCTTCAGATTGATAACCAGTCTGGAAAGAGCCAGACCATGGGCAGAGCAGACACCAGGAGCCTTGAAGAGAATTTCCAAGAAAAAGGAAGTGAAACAACACAGAGTGTCCAGCAGGGTTCTCTTGATGAAAATTTCCAAGAAAGCTTGCCCATGACGTCTGCTGTACCAGGGGAAATAAACCTGGTACTCTTGGACCACTCATCGGCCAACTCCAGGGAGGGAAGGCAACAGAGCTCGGGCCTGGGGACTCGTGTGCCCATGGTGGCTGAATCTATAACGGGAGATGATAGCCAGGCTCTGAGTAATGTTCCGTCTCCCTCTAATACCCTTCTGGGGGAGCCTAAAGAGGGCGGTCCAGGATATTGGGAAGCAGGTAAACGGGTGAAGATTATAACTCTAGAGGCTTCCATTTCAGAAACCTGGCCACCAAGACAACTGACAGATTCTAAGTGCAAGGAGTCAGAACCTGGTCTCATCCCTGGTGGGGTCTGGGCTGTATCTGACGTTCTAAAGACTGATGCTGCCGTGCCTGAACTGGACCCCTCTGAGACAGCATCAGCCTGCAGTCCTCAGGCTGAGTCCGGCTCAGCAATTGCTAATAACGGAGAAATCCATAAAGGTGAAGACCTAGCCGGCCATGCAAACTGGAGTTGTCTTTCCTCCCAGTGTTGGAGCCAACCCAGACTCCTGGAGTCCTCTGTGGACCCTATAGATGAAAAAGAATTATGTGTCACAGACTTGCTATCAGAGGCTTCCAGAACTGGAAGGAAGGAAAATGTTAAGAGTGCAAGTCAAAACCAAGAGGAAAGCCAACTCAAGATGGATCGCCCTTCCTTCTTTAAACAGTTCCTGACCTGCCCTGAAATCTTAGAGTCCTCTGTAGATCCCACTGATGAAACAAGTGTGGAGTGGGCCAGGGTGGAAACACCAGAGCCTTCTGAATCCACACTGGGGGCCATCAGAGTGGAGAGTAAATTGAATGATGGAAACTTGGGCCAGAGAGTAGAGGTCCAACCATCCATCTTTCAAGTTCCGTGCCCCCAGCAAAGTGGGGAAGCCATTCCAAGAGAAAACACCATCAGCCGAGACCAAGGGCACAGTGGGGGAGAGGGGGCGAGACAAAGCCAACGTGACGGAGCGAAGGGGGACGTACGCTCTGCCATTTTGCCTGTCCCGGGTCCTGTCAAAGGTGGGGAAACGACTCCAACGGGACGCGGCAGAAGCCAAATACAAGAGGGCAGTGAGAGGCGCTTAGCGGAGGCTGAACAAAGTAAAAATAACAAAGCAGAATTCGTTTCCCCCACTTTACCTCTTTCTAGCGGTCTTGCAAGAATGACTCCCGCCTCTGGAGTTGATACTCACGGCTCCACAAGTCAAAGTCATGACCTCCCTGAGAACGATTTAGTGGAGCCCAGAAACCATCAGTGTGCGTTTTCTGACTTAAAGGAAAGGGGAGCTATTGAGAGTGAGTGTGGGAAACGTGTGCCCCCTTCTAGTGGTCTCACTTGGGGGCTTTTTACTTCATCTCTTGAGGAAAGCATCACAGGCTTTTCAAGAAGCCACAAAATTGAGGAACATAAAATAGAGGAGCCCCCAGTTGGGGAAACCAAACCCACAAGCACATCTGGCTCCCCAGCAGCAACACTCATGTCCAGAGAATGTGCATCAGGGAAAGTTCCTAAGATGCTGCAGGACCCCTGCCAGCAGGGCTCCACCCTTGGCCGTGGGAAAATGTCAAGGGAGGAGAAGGTCCTCCCTGTGGTGGCCCAAGCTGGCTGCCTCCCCAGGGTCCCTCCAGCAGTGACTGGGTCAGAGGAGGTGAAGGGGAAGCAAGAAACCCCAGGGAGTGGACACATAGCTGAGGGAGTAAAGAAGAAAATTCTGTCCAGGGTGGCCACCCTGAGGCTGAGATTGGAAGAGAAAGAAAACGCCAGAAAGAACTCGATCTTTCTTAAAAAGAGTCCTGAACTCGAAACATCGGTATCACGCACAGATGAGAAAAAAGACTCCAAAAGACCACCTCGCAAAAGCGAAGGGACAGGTGAGGCTGTGTTGCTTCCTATCATTGTTAACGTTTGGGTTTGTTGACCTGATGTCAAGTTCGTGTGTCCACCTGAGCCCTTGCAGTTAAGGTGCGTGTCCACTGGGGAGGTGTCGGATGCTATGGCTGTGACCAGTGGCCTGGCATGTAGGCCCTTGGGTCTCAAACTTGAGCGGCCTCAGGATCCCCCAGAGGACTTGTTAAGACAGGTTGCTGGGCGCAACCCCAGAGTTCCTGATTCCGGAGAAAGTGCGTTTCTAACGAGTTCTTGGGTGATGTGCTGGGAGGACCACTGATATAGGCTGCCTTGTAGGTATGCTTAACTGAGGGAGCGTGATTACTACGCCTTTCTGTTTAATTATCCTTCAAAAAATTTTTTTAAAGAAACAGAAGCATTAATCAGTGTAGCTAATTAGTGTAATTAAATAGACAGAAAAACATTTAGGTACAGTCCAGCAGCCTCCTTTTAATCTTTTTTTTTTTTTATTTGAAGTGGCTGATTGGATGTTGGGTTTTCTTCCAAATTTGAGTATAAACTTTCTTTCCAACTTGCCCTCCGCTTTGAGCGGGAAGTCCCCCCTGGGTCTCTGTTCCAGGTTTCAGACCACTTGAGGCTCAGAGCCCCGGTAACTGCAGTCAATTCTGCTTCACCTGGGGAACCGAGTCAATGCCAAACTCCGTCCCATCACCCGGATTTCAGCCTCTTCTTCCTGAGCTCTTTCCCTTCCCATGAAACCTGGCAGAAGTCAGAAGAGATTGCAGCCAGGTAACGTGCCTGCCTGAGCTGGAGCAGAGCGCTGCAGCCCTCCTTAACCCCGGGGGAGAGGCTTTTCCTCTTACCTCAGTGCTTACTGTGTTCCCAGACCTCGGCAAACGGGCCCACAGCCCCTGCTGCTGAAAAGATCAAACACAAAACTGCTTTCCGAGTTTTAAAACATATTTAGAGAGAATGAAACCCTGTTTTCAAGAGATCTCAAGTGGTTTCAGCCCAGAGGAAAAAAATCTTAATTTGGAATTCTTGTCTGTTTCCGTGGGAGAAAGGACCATCCAGGTGCCATTGGAGGACTTGATCTCCGGAGCTGCGTCTCCAGGCATGAAGGGCTGCAGCCACAGGGAGCACAGCCTTCTGGGGGTGGGGTGGGGAGGAGTTAGGAGTGTGTGTGTGTTGGGATGTTAGGGATGACTTGGATAACTCTGAAAGAAATAGAACTTGAGTAAACTTTTTTTCCACATTCAAAGCTTAGTACAACCAAAGCTTTATAGTCACAGGGGACTTCTCTATCCTTTGCCCTCAACACTTGGGCAGAATATACACCGCAGAGAAACCTAGCTTCCCTCTCGAGCCTCATTTTAGCTCCCTCTGTTTTGTTTTGTTTTTTCCCTCCATCCCACACGGACAGGTGACCTTTCCCAAAGTCCTGAGGCCTCCTGACCAAGCCAGCTTCCTATCCTAGACCCTCATTTAGTTCTGCCCATTTTATGCCTTTCCCTGAATTCCCCTCCCCCAGTTTTGTCTTCAGAACTTACAACGGGTTGTGGACAGGGTTGGCAGCCTTAGGAACACTTAGGTGTCAGCAAATCACCCAGGAAGGGCCCTTGAGGAAATATGTCCCAGGTGGAGCAGTGGGCTTGGTCAAGACTCTAGAGAAAGAGCTTGACACCGTGGGGCAGACCACCTAGCACCGGTAGCTAGGTAGGGCCAGATGAAGTGAAATGAGTTTTGCCGTCAGTAAGGACTTGGTATATTTAATCTTTCTCCCATAATATTGTTAGTACCCTGAGCTACTCTCTAATGCAAGCATTTGTAACCCAAGAGCCCCATTATTACTTCCTGGGAAGAAAACAAGCTTTTCAATACGCACTGTTATCCAAGCCAAGTCTGTTGCCAAGAGACGGGAGGCACATTTAACACATTAACGATTTCACAGCAGTGGAATCTGAGGCAGCAGAGCAAACAAAGCATCGGTATTGATGATTTTGGGCTTGCCTGTGGATTCTATAACATTTTGTTACCAATGCTGTGTAATTTTGAAACTCAGTGTGAAATAGACCAACACCACGTTTCCAGTAACCTCTACCTGCCAAATTATTCTGACCACCTGGCTGTGTCAGCCATCCTCCTCTTGTCTAGGCTGCCGCCCAGTGGCTGCCCTGAGTAATTACACATTTACCTGGTGTGCCACCCTCTCGTCCCTTATTTAAAAAGAGCTCAGCCTAACCCCTGGGAATTGTGTATTGCTCCTATTTCATTCAAGTAGACAGTTCTCTTTCGCTAATGAAATTGATCTCCTAATGGATTGCAGTGATGTCCGATATCTTTCTGCAAAGATAACTGTGATCGAGGGGAAAGATGGATGAATATTCTTCAGCAAATGACTTACTGTTGTTGCCTTTTACACCTGGGGGCTGAGCCACATCACTCGGCTAGTCCAGATTTTATTCTACTTCCTAACCCCCAGCTTTAATTTTGACCTGGATCATCTGGTAGTCATCTAAAAGCATCTTTATTTGGCCCAGGTCCTATAGACTTGGTATCTACAACCCCCATCCCTCCCATCAATTTTTTTAAAGTTTCAAGTTCTGTTTCACTTCGTGCATTGCAGACCTCACTCAGGAATTTTAAGTAATGAAAAGTGGGAGTTGCCTGTTACTGACTTGTTCATTTTCTATCTGTTGAGGAAAGTACCGTCTCCCCTCAGACACCAGATTCCCTCACCCACCAAATGGAGGGTAATGATTATTATCCCTGTCTCTTGGGATTGTAGTGAGAATTAAATGTGATAAAATGGGAAAGTCTCTTGCCCACCCTAAGGCTCTCTGCAATTCTTATAAGAACACTGACCTACAAGTTTCTTGTTTCCAGCTCCAGTATTACTGAAAAAGATCCAGGCTGAGATGTTCCCCGACCACTCTGGAAATGTAAAATTAAGCTGCCAGTTTGCAGAGATTCATGAAGATTCTACTATCTGGTGGATGAAAGATTCAAAGTCGATAGCCCAAGTGCAGAGAAGGTGCGATATCCACCCCCACCCCCACCCCCCCGTTACTTTTCACAGTTGGTTGTTTATTTCACAACATGGTTCTAAAGGAAAATAGTAAATTATAGGAAGTAAAAGGAAGATTGAAGCAGAAACTCCACACCCAGAGTATCCAAGAAAAGTAAGTAACAAAAGGACAGATACCTGGACAGGGAGGATGGTGAAGCGTTCTTGCCTTGCCTTGGCTACCATCACGTTTGGTGGCCTTAGGAAGGCACAAACCTTTCATCACATTTTTAAAAATCAGGGGAACCTGTCCAATCATCTAGTCTGAGGTCCTGTGGTCCCAAGATTAAAGAGCTGTCTTTTATATGCCCGTGCATTTTGCTGTTCTCATAAATTCCCATTAACCTAACAAAAACTAAGAAGGTAAATCAAAAGGAAAAAACAATCCGTGAGGTTACAGAAAAGTGGCATCTACCCAGGGTGGTAAGCTGCCCTCTCTAAGATGGGAAAACCAGTTTATATCTGGGGCCATAGGAGCTGAAGGGGAGGAGAGGAGAGATAACTGAGCATCATTGCCAAGGATACCCCGTGTGGAACGAACCTTCCTCAAGAGGCTTTCCAGCAATAAATCCTTGCTCGAGTGAACTGGCAAATCAAGCTTTGTCTTTTGCACCTGAGGAGGTGTGACTCATTCTAGAAACAGATGCCCTGGTTCGATGGAAACCAGCCTAACTCAGACAATTCTCAGAAGCTCCTTTCTGCCAAAGGAGGTCCTAGTACAGCTCCCTGAGTCACGGGAGGTGTTCTTAACCCACTAATCTTATCACAGATCGGCTGAAAAAGTGAGAGAAATCAGTTTCCTGTAAAATTAAATCAAATGTCTGCTTGGAACACATCTGGCAATTGTTCCAAATGCAACGATGGGAGACTTGAGCTATAGTTTCCTGTCTGTAACATCACGCCAGAAATCCAACTAGTTATCTAGTTATCATCTCCTATAACTATGATTGTGATAAAGCTGCTTTACCTAAAAGGCCGTCATTACCCTGCTTGTCTTATGCAAGGCTTAAAAGTCACAATGAAGAATAAATGGCTTGATCATTACCCTGCTTGTCTTATGCAAGGCTTAAGAATCACAATGAAGAATAAATGGCTTGATTTTTTTAAAAAATCAAGGTGGTTCCCTAGAGCTTTATTTAAAAAAAAAAAGTGCTAATTATTCATTTAAAGTACTTTCCGTAGCCGTCAGCCAAGAAAATGAACCAGCGTTTTTTGCTCTTGATCTAAGCTGAAAATTGGCACTTGAATCTTTCAGGTCCCTTTTCCATCTGAGGTGTCTTTAGAGAACGTAGCCTCCCTCTAGAAAGTGTGTGACCTCAGTAGGCACGCCGTCTACTAATGACACGTGGCCCAGGCCTTTAAGTTCTTGGGGAGGTTGGCTTCATTCTTCTGGGTAACACTGTCTGGCTTAGGCGCACCCATGTGCCCTCCCTGTGCTACCACTGGAGATTTGGGAGTCATAACTCCTTTGATATTAAGTCATTTATATTTCAGGTGGATTTTCAAACGTTATCAAATTTTCACCCCTAATTCCGGTTGCATGTTTCCTTTTTTTTTTTTTTTTTTTTTTTTTTTTGCGGTATGCGGGCCTCTCACTGTTGTGGCCTCTCCCGTTGCGGAGCACAGGCTCCGGACGCACAGGCTCAGCGGCCATGGCTCATGGGCCCAGCCGCTCCACGGCATGTGGGGTCTTCCCAGACCGGGGCACGAACCCGTGTCCCCTGCATCGGCAGGCGGACTCTCAACCACTGCGCCACCAGGGAAGCCCTGCATGTTTCCTTTACATGTCCCTCCAAGAAATCTCTCACTGCCTTGTCAAGATATAGTTATCAAAGAGTTGATCTGTCAAACAAATGTAACAGGAACATGTAACAAAGATCTTCCTTCTCTAACTCATTAAATAATGAGTAAGATGGGAAAGCTGTTTAAAGGAACATCTGAGGAATGGATTTATACAGTTAATCAGGCAAAAGAATGCTGGAATGTTTGCAAATGGATACGAAACTTGTTAATGTTCAACAGGTAATAAACCTTGGGAGTTATCTTTTGTAGGTTTCTGTCCAGGAGAAGTTATAACTGGGTGGGTTCTATTGGGTTGACCAAAAAGTTCGTTCGGGTTTTTCTGTAACATCTTACAAAGATGTTTAAAGAGTAAATAGCAAAGTCCGACAGAGGAGCATCTGCTATAACTAACTTCTCCTTGGGTGAGCCCATTAACCAGTGACACACAAAGGACACTCAATCATCCTTTCGCCTTTGTCCCCAGGTTTAGGATACTTTTCCTTAATAGGCTAAATTTTGGAAATTAGGTGTCAGGACATGTGCTTGTGGCTAGGACAAGGTGAATGTTCTCTGAGGAAACCAAGAAGAAAGTGGTAGCTTGTGCAATGGCTCCAAGAAGATCTCAAGCTGGCACCCTTCAGTGCTGCCTTGGCCGTCAGCACCTCCTTGGTAACCAGGAACCCATTCTCCACTCTGGGGAGAGAGGTGCTTGGGAGTGGCCTGGGCGTTAGAAAGGGCCACTGTCCCCATGGAGTGGATTGGCTGAAAGCTGAGCACAGATCACATCATTGCTGCCGGACAAGCAGGGAGGGAAGAGCTGGCTGCCATCAGAGGCAGGTTCTCCGTGGTTGGCCGTTGGAAGGACGTCTCCACCCAGGCTGGAAGGTGGGCACCGGGTGCTGGCAGTCCTCACCCCTGCTCCCTGGGGCTGCTGATGGATTCTGGGCGCTTCTGAGAAGCCCCCCGTTTAGATGCCCTCCCCCTCCGGCCGATTGAGTCCTTGGCTGTGTTAACTCCGGTCACACTTGGAGCTTCTTTTGCTTGCACTTGTCTCCCCGGCGACGCTCCACTCCCGTTTGGCCCTTTGTGCATTTGGCCGTTCCTCCCCCTAAAAGCAAAAACCTGTGTCCCTTACAGGGTAAGAGAATATGAAACCGAGCTTTCCCCCTATTGATTCAAAAAGGTGCAAGACCACTTCTTTTCACTTCTCACAGTTTATATGGGTATTTTCTGTGTGTCTATCTCCTCCCAGACTGGAAGACCCTCACGGGTGAAGACTGTGCCTTTGTCCCCATCACCAGATCCCCCGGTACTGGGCCCACAGCAGCTGACCCCCGCTGATGGCTCATGGCCACTCCCCAGACTAGACCCCTCAGTCAGGCTTCACGGGCCAGGTGTCAGTTGCTACTCATGCACACCCAGGAGGGGATCTTGCTCTTTCCTCTTTCCCAGACGAGGAAACTGAGGGCGAGAGACCAGAGCTCAGCTCAGGATTTGAATCCAGGTCTTTGTGACTCCTCAGCTACCCCTCGTAGAAGAAGGCCTCTGTGGGCCAAGACAGAAAAAGGCCACCGAGATTCTGTGCCAAGCGTCAGGATTTCTTGGCCGGAAGGAACTTGTCACGGGACCATTCTAGTTCAGCCGCCAGCCTTTCTGGCCGATCTCGACTGCCCCTTTCAGGGCCACAAACGCTGTGCTGCTCAACAGGCCGCTGGAGGAGGATACGGCACGCCCCCCCGCCCCTCCCCCCGGTGTGTCTTGGTATTTGGCAGCCTGTCCAGGAAGTCTTCCCCTTATAACTGGGCTTGTTCGAGTCCACTTTCAACCATACATTCAGGATGCGCTTGGAGGGAGTATTATGATTTAGTGGACTTTGTTTTAAGCCACGGGTCCATTCCAGAAGAGGCATGTGTACATCGGAGGCTTGAAGTCTACTGAAAAGCTGAACGATAACGAAGACTTCTGTTGGCTCTGCCAACTGAGATGAATGGATTTTGCTGTTGAATTGTGAAATGAACCAAAACGTACACTGCGCACACGTGACCTTGGTGAATGTCTAACAAAATTCACCGTATAGAACAAAACTAGAATACTATTTGAGTATTTTTTTGGCTGCAAAGTAAATTTTCTGTTTGAGACTTTGGAACAAAGATTGTGGCTTTAACTCTAATCTCAGTTATCCCCGATTTGAGGGCAGGGATCACACATCACTGGGAGGCACTTATCACAGTCAAGAGGAGGGTTCCAGAGTCAGGTTATCTGGTTTAAGTCCTGAGTCTACTCTTATCAGCTGTGTGACCTTAGGCCCCTTGCTTAATCTCACTGTGCCTCTGTTTCCTCTTCTGTGAACTGCGGACAGTAATAGTATTTGTTAGATTGCTCCAAGGATGGCATGGAATAGTCCTTAAAGTGATGGGCACAATGCCTGACACGTACCAAGTGCTCAATACACATTAGCCATGACCGTCATCACTGTCACCACCACGTTTTTCTGTTTAGAGCACAGTCCTGGAACGTGAGATTGGTGGGCAGATGGATGGATGGTCTTTGCGAGGGGAGCACACTATTAAAGTCTCCAGCCCATGAGTCCTTATATACAACAAAGACCTCCTTTCTGTTGTCTCTTACTGTGTCTGGGTTTGGAACTTTCAGGTTTCCTTTGAGCCCAGGACACCTGGATTAGTAACACAACTGAGGAATTCTGAGCAGAAATGTTAACGAAAGCCCCCAGAATTCACATTTTCCATTCTCTGCTCTACTAATGGCAGTCAAACCTCCCAGGTGTTTCCGTGCATTCATATTGCATAATGAAGTGTGGGTGTGAAGCAAAACCACGCTGATCGTCTCCTACAAATAAGTTAGCTTTAACAGCTGATCACAATCTTGTCTTTCAGCCAGCCCATTGGCTGACCTCACGAGGGCAGGGAAGCGTTCGTTTCTTTCTCCTGTTAGAAAAGTGCAACTTCAGAATGATGATGCGTGCCCACGTTCATGTTCCCCACTGCAGAGCAGGAGACAGCTCCGCTGTGTCCTTGGCCATCCTTCAAGCCAGTCAGAAGGACCAGGGCCTCTATTCCTGCTGTATCAAGAACGGTTACGGGAAAGTGGCTACGGAATTTCACCTCACCACAGAAGGTAAACCTCAGCTTTGCCGTTTCCAGTGAAAACCGCTAGCCCCTACCAGTTCAGAATGCTGCTTTGTACTGAAGGCGTTCTCTTCTCTGTCATCTTCCAGTTCTCAAACAACTTTCAAGTCACCCAGATGTTAAAGGTAAGCTAACCTGAGCTGGACGTCAGAGGAAACGGGTGCATCCTAAAGCATGAAATATAGGCAATGGTAGAAGCAACATTCCCGTCGACTCTTTGAACCAAGTAGGAGAGAGCTCAGGAATGCCTGGGAGACGAATTCATAAGCTATTTCAACCTGACTACAGGGCCTGTGATGAGTGCGTTAGGCTCCAGAGGTCCAGGAGTGAATTATTAAAGAGATCAGACTGTGCAGTTGGGACCGTGTTGGCGAGGGGGCGGGGGGCACTTTTGGGGTTAGACTTTCTCTGTGGAGCACCAGACTTGCATCCAGCCCATCTGCATGGGGTTTTTCAACCTCTGGCGCGTACACAGCATGGTTTGTTTGTTTGTTTGTTTTAAGGGTTTCCTTTTCTCTACATTCTCACCAACACCTGTTATCTCTTATCTTTGTTTTTGAATTTTTTTTTTTATACAGCAGGTTCTTATTAGTCATCAGTTTTATACACGTCCGTGTATACATGTCAATCCCAATCTCCCAGTTCATCCCACCCCCTCACCCCCCGCCCGCTCTCCCCCCTTGGTGTCCCTGCGTTTGTTCTCTACGTCACACGGCATGTTTTGTTTCTCTAGCTGTTTTACTTTTCAGTTCGACTAGCTGAGCAGATTCCCAAAGTCAGGTGTCTAGGAGAATAAGTGCATTCGTTCGCATCCTAGTGGAAACGGGAGATGGATTTTTGTGCTTTCCTTTGGCACTTGTGCACTCCTGGTGTAGCAACAAGCTACCAGCTGCCCTTGAACGTTCAGGCTGCCTCTGGGCCACCCACTGAGTCCAGGCTGGTCATGTATTTCCTCTTGGGGAAAATTATCCGTCCCCAACACACGAGCCCATCCGCACCCAGTGATCTGCTGCCAAACTTTTAACAACCTGCCAGGGGGTTGGGGAGGCCCTGATTTGTACAGTTTTCCAATTTCTGTGGTGCAGACACTCTCATCATGGCCAAGTTTAAACTGCTAGTGTACACTGTATGTGCTGATTTTCTTTTAAGGCAAATAAAAACCCTGAAACCTCTGTGAAAACAAGACAGTACAGCTCATCAAGATGCAGTAACGTCTAGTAATTAAAGGCGAGGAGCTGGGATCTCGACTTAGAAATGGTCTAGCAAATGCTGTGATATTTATCCAAAACAACAGACTTAAATACCAACTCTTCACAGACCATTCAAATGTTACATGTCTTTAGTGTGTCAGGTACTTGTGTAATTTAAAATCCCTCCCTATATCTGTCCCCATCCCCCCAAGAATCTAAATATGCAAAAGAATGTCCTTCCTTATATCAAAAACCAAAATGACCTTCAGAAGGAAGGTTTCTCTGTTTCATCAGCTGCTTAGCATCGCTTGGCATCCCATCCCAGATTCCTGCTCTGACCTGGTTAATTTAGGTTTGCAGAGACTCGTTTCTCAAGGCTTTACCAGTCAGGAATGAGACCCCAGTGAGGATGAGGTACTGGTCACCGCTGTTGTAGCCCTGTGACTCCCACTGTTGGGTTGGGGTCTAGACCCTGAAGACATCACCTTCTGCCAGCTGCTTCTCCATGAGACTGTGGGTCCAGTTTCAATGGCTCACTGGGCTGGGGAGGCCATACCTTCCTCTGCCTTTCCAGGTACCTTCAGATGAAGAAGTTTCCAATGACTGCTTTATCACCTTTCTTATCTGGAGGAATCTCTCACTAGATATTTTATTTAAATCTCTAGAGGAGGAACATATAACATTTTACAAATTGATCACTGACTAAAAGTCGAATAAAAGCCCCAAGTGAATGATTCAAATAAAGCACAACTTAATGGTGGCACGCACGGCTTTCAAAGAAAAATTCTAAGATGTATTTTTCTTGCATTGTTTTATCCTGGTTAAGTGGACATTTCTGGAAATTATGGACAGGATTATCGAGGATGGTGGAGTCCATGCTCGTCGTGTATTTTTTCTTAGGGAAAATTACTCATCCCCACACATAGGCCCATCCCTATACAGTACGGCACTAAAAATGTTCCTTTCTATTACTAAGCAGAGAGTCTGGAACAACTTTTGTCTTTAGTTAATTAAATTTGAATTTTAAAATACACAAACTTTTAACTTTCAAGAACAATTGAATTTTAGAAACGTTGGGACTTTTGAAGGAAAACAATGTGGTAAATATAGCTCCGATTCACTGGGCTCTGGTGTACATACATAAAGCAGTTCCTGTATTCAGAGGTCTTGGGGGCAAAATTGTTCATCAGTCATGTAACTAGAATTAAGATTTGGGTTGTATAAGTAGCATTCCCTCTCCATTTCATTACCTAATTCTAAAATTTAACTTAAACTCTACTCTTCTCTATAACTTTCTCATTCTATTACTTAGCTCTTTCACAGATTTCATCCTATCTCCTTTAAAATTTATGTGGGAAAATGTCCCATTTACCTACCTGCTTGCCTGTTCCTCTGCCCCCATTCTCTCTAGACCCCAAATAGGTTAGTCTTCAGGGGCATTCTGCTAGCCCTTGTGAAAGAGTTGCCTTGGAGCAACTCTCTGAATACTCTTTCACTGACACTTTCACCTCCTTTTTCTATTTGAAAATCCCCTACCTGCCTCCTTTCTTTCTGACAATAACTAGGTCTAGACACTAATCAATACTCTTTAAGAACAGTCTGTTCCCTTATACTTTGAACTAATCCCATTGGTCATAGGCTGCCCTTAAAACATATGATTGGAAAATATTTTTCAAAGAGAAAAACATTTTGCTAAATATTCTAAATAGAAAGGTGAAGTGGGATTTTCACACAACCAGATCGATGATGTCTATCTCAGAAAGATGAGTTTTCATCGACTTTTGAGGAGTGGAAGGTGGCTTTTTTACAATCTAAACAATCTTATTTCATTGAAAGCCATCTTATTTTCTTCTCTCAGCCAATCAGAAGTCTGACTTGGTCATCTCCAGTGTAAAAGGCAACGTTCTGATCGAATTGATTGTCATCTGAAACACATGCAGAATCAACTCAAACAGCTGATAGAAAACTCAGTACTTTTTACAAGTAGATCCAGAATGATTCTACCTTTTTTCAGCTTCCCTTCAGAGGGAGTTCTTTTTACTTGTTTTGGTTTTTTCCCACTTATTTCTTATGACTACCACAGTCATTCTTTAACAGAGGCAGTATCACCTCCAAGAGGACAAAACTGGGTCTTGGGGAGGCAAAAGAAAACTTATTTTTGTGTGTTAAGCACAGATAGCCATACCAGATACACAGTACATCTGTGGTATTAAAATTTTCTGTGGAGCAACTGGGGGGGAAAAGACTAAAAAGAATCCTTGCAGAAGTCAACAATGAAAAAAAAAGATTGGGAAACATTGATCAGCAGATCAATGATCTAGCAGATCAGTCTTACAACTGGTACCTCCTCCCTCTTCTACATTTCATCGGTCTTTTCAACTTGCCTTGAATCACCTTGCATGATTCTGTTCACGTTTTCTGGGTCTGTCTACAGTTCCTTTCCTGGTCTCCCCAGTTCTGTTCCCCTCTCATCTAATCCACTTCTGTTCCCCTCTCCTCCGATCCACTGGGGCCTCACCTCTATCTTCTACATCCTCAGTGAACCATCTCCCCTTCGAGCTATGCCTCTGTTGGGAGTTAGCGTGGTTCCCCCTCCTAGATTTTGTAGGCCAACCTTGTCGTTGTCCCTGTGTGGGAATGCTTGTTAGCCAAGGAGCCGGATTGGGGGATGTTCCTGTCCAACGGAAGTTGTGTTATATCTTTAGTATACGAAGAGATTGAATTCAGCCAACTCATCTTTGGAGGAGACTTCCTCAGCAACAGCTACTTCGGGGGCCGTCTGCGCGGTCAGATCGCCACGGAGGAGTTGCACTTTGGGGAAGGGGTCCACCGGAAAGCCTTCCGCAGCAAAGTGATGCAGGGCCTCACACCAGTCTTCAAGCCCGGCCACACCTGTGTGCTCAAGGTGCACAACGCTGTTGCCTACGGGACCAGAAACAATGATGAGCTCATTCAGAGGAACTACAAACTCGCCGCCCAGGTGGGTCCAACTGGCCTGAAAGTGCTGCTTGAGGTGTGAGACGGACCCATGATACCCTGAGATGAAAATCAGACTCAGAATCGATGGGGGTGTCTCCAAGAGGGTGTCTCTCTCCCTCTGGGGCATGTTTATGAGGGAGTCACTAGATTGAGGCTAAATGCTGGAGATCACATCTCAGCCTCTGAATGATTTCTTGGCCTCGTGCCAGCCAGTTGGGACTAGTCTATGTCTGGGGGCGTCTCACCAGTTCCTACCTGGGCTGGGATCACTTCTAGGAAGGCTTCCTAGGAAGCCCCATCAGACCCCTAGGGGTTTGAATCTACCTGGACTCAGAATGACATGGGAAGTGGGGTGTCCAAATTACAGTGGATGCCAGGATTCCCAGGGATCCTCAAGGACAGCCAAAATCAACGGGAGTTTCTGGAGTGTTTCAGTTTGTTTTAGGGAAGAGGAAGGAGGGTGGGAATATTCAGAAGGGTTAACGTCTGTCCTGTTTCCTGCCTTCCTGAGTTAGGTTCAATGTCCACCCATCAGCTATGAAGGGAGATTGACCCAAGTCTCTACCTAAGTTCCCTCCTGTGTTACTGAGTCGTAGGACCCTTGAGGCAAGAGGGGAGGGGAGGAAAACACTATCTTCTCCCCCTGCATCACCACCCCTCCCCCACCCCATCCATGCTTTTCACTCCATGCCAGCGCTGGCCAAGCTTTCAGGAGAGCTAGGTCTAGCTCTTTCACAAACTAGGTGCGTTCTGAAATTTTTTTTTTAACCTATAAAACGAATAAGCTAGACTCAGATGAGTCTCTTGGGTGCTCTCAAACACTGTCCCTCCACGGTCATCTCAGATGTGGCAATGCCGTGTGGGACTTGGTACTTATGAAGACAACCCCTCTTCTCTGAGCATAGGCTTTGGCAATTGTACTCCTTTCTCCTCCTTTGTTCTTCTCTTTCACTGAATATTCCTTCCATTTCAAGTACCATCTGGCCCAGTCATGGAAAATCCTCCAGACTCCAGACTCCCACTTAGGAAAAGCAAACTGGATTCTGCTTTCCACTCTGTAGGGCTTTTCTAAGCCAACAATCTTGGCAAGGTGTTCATTACTTACAGCTCAAGTTTACACCTTTGAAGAAGAACCTCAGATGGGGTAGCTCATGGGAAATCCAACAGTCCCCGTGCTCTATCTGACATCCTGCCCAGGGACCAGCCCCCTTAGCTCAGGGGTGAACTTCAGCCATGCGGGTTCTAGAAATTTCATAGTTCGGGGACACCTAGCCCTAGAGACCCCTTGACCTTCACCCGGATGGTTCCTTCAAATCTCAGAGCTCCTCTGCAAGTGGCCAACTGTAGGCTACATTCACTGTTGCTTCTGTGCCCCCAACGAAGGGATGGGTTTGGAAATCCATTGGCTTAACCTATATTGGGAAATTTGAGCCTTACTGGGCAATGCTCTCTGAATTTCTTCTAATCACTGGGCTTTCCCATGTACTTGGGTGATCTAGGAGTGCTACGTTCAAAATACTGCCAGATACTACGCCAAGATCTACGCCGCTGAAGCACAGCCTCTGGAAGGCTTTGGAGATGTGCCAGAGTAAGTATGATTCCCCCTTGTGTCCCCCCCCCCCTCTAATTTGTTGCGGGACTTGCAGGGCACTGAGGTATGAGAGGGTGAGGAGAAACAGTAGGACACACATTTCAACTGGTGTCTGTCTGTAAGCTCTAAGAGGGCACACACAGCTGCTATCCTATTCTTCACTGAGTCACCAGAGGCTTGCACAAAAAGACTTGCTAGATATTTCAGTAAATGTGTGTATGGATGGAATAATTAAATAAACGCATATACCATGTTAAATAGAAAATGTATCTACTCTCATGGGTATTACATTGTCTAAACCATAAACAAATAGAACAGGAGTCCTGTGATGAAAATAAATATGGTGGTGTGTCAGGGAAGAATGAGCTGGGAGATCAGGAACATAGGAGCATAGTACCCGATTCCTGGAACCCTACAGAGGTAAACTACACTGACTTTTATCCACTCGTTGACTAAATATCGATTGGCACAAGCAAATGTTGGGGTGTCTGGAGCTTGTATTTACTGATCTGCTTATCTGGTTGCGATCATAAATGGGAAGAGAAAAGGCTGTGCCAGTGCACGGTGGAAACTTCAGACAGACCAGTCATTTACATATGAGTAGAAACTGGGAAAGGAGAGGAAAGAAGGAAGGGACTCTTGTCTGCATTATCTCTGTTAACTCACGAAATGGAAAAAAAAAAAACAACCCTGAGGTGGTATGTTGGACACACCATGTATAAAGTCTAATGCTTGCTGTTCTTCTCCAAGAAATGCTTAACATACTTAGTATACAAACAGTTCTCAGCAACTTCAAGAAAAATTAACATAATGCAAAGAAAACCACTTTCAATTGTGTTTCTGTTAAGTACGCTAAGACGGCAATCTGGACTGGGTTGTCATGAGAACTCGTCCTGTTCTTGCTTCTCCAGTCCCCTCTTCCTGCTCTGTCCTCTTCAGTTCCTCCTTGAGGAGGAAGAACCCACCCGTAATCAGTCCACCAGGCGTGGAGCCACAGCGCCCTCCCGCAGGGGCACACCCAAGCTTTGTGCAGCTTGACTCATTACACAACTTGGGGGCTTTTCTAAGGAAAAGAACACAATTATGAATATCAAGACGTGTCCAGGGACTTGGAAAGGGTCTGTGCGGGTGAAGGACAAGGGCTTAATCAGCTTCCGAGTAAATCTGTCACCGCCCTGGAGACAGATGAGGATGTTTTGGTATCCAAATACGTTTCCTTCCTTACTGTGGGAGGATTTGTGAACTCATGGACGAGGACAGTACATGGAGGAATAAGGGTCCAAAAAAGGGCATCTGTGCCTGATTCCATGTTCACTGAACCAAAATCAGGATCCTATACTGGAAACACACAGCATTCTTTTTTTTTTTTTTTAACTTAAAAACTTTTGAAACAAAAGTTGGTATAACACCTGTATATTTTGCACCTCATTGACCAATTGTTAATAGTTAATTCAATATTCTTTCTGTAGATTCTGTGTACATATTCCTATATAACCACAATAGCTATCAAAACCAACACATTTAACATTGCTATAGTATCACCTAATATCCAATCTATATTAAAATTTCCCCAATTATTCCAAAACCACCCTTTTTACTAGAGGAACTGTAACTTACCATTCATTCCAGGACACTTAAAAAATTATGTATAAAACTTAAAGTAAAAATAGACATCTTAAGTGCATAGCTCTGAATATTTACATATAGCTATGTCTAAGAGACTGCTACGCCAAACAAGGGGGTCTCTTAATTATGCCGGGACAACAGGTATAATCAGGACTGATTGCTTCCTTGTGAAGCGATGCATATTACATCTTTTTGGCAAGAAGATTGTCAGTGATATACTGTGTCACATCAGAAGACACATTTCTGTTTGAACCATTCCTGGCGATGATAGGTTTGAATATTGTTTAAGGTGAGCATAACCAAGTTTCAAGTTTTGTCTATAAGCCCCGTCTTCCCCAGTGTAGAAACTTACCGGAGGCCCTTTCAGGTAAATTACTTCCATTCAGTGAGTTCATATTTGTAAAATGTCTCATCTCCTTCCTTCTCTGCCCTCTTAGGGCCGGGGCTCTTTGCAGAGAGAGCCACTTCCATGGTGGCTTCCTGTCAGGTAGTTCACAGGCTTTTTTCCCCCCATGCAACGGCCAGGCTGTGTCCCCCTGTAAGCAGGAAGCATGGAGCGTGTGGAGCGGCCCACAGTTCAGCTGTCAAGGGGCACCACGGAGTGGACTGTAGTCACTTCTCTATCGTTAACTATCATTATAGCTGAACCCTTTTTCCAGGTGGTGTAGCCTCACCGCGGGCTTTTCGCTAATGCTTGATTCCTACGAACACACTCAGGGCGCAGCCTGTGGTTCCCCCAGGTGTTGGGTGGAAAATTGCCGGCAGGAAGGGAGAAGAGTGCAGAGCCCCTCCTCGGTTTTTCAAGAACCCAAGCCTGTCCGGCATGAAACTGTAATGAGCCCAGCCCTAGTGGGGGAGCGGGGAGACTTCGCCCGTGGACCACGCACCACCTGACCACACCGGCCTCCTGTGATTCCACTGAGTCTGTCTTCTCGGCCCGGCTACAGTTCTGCTCCAGGAAGCAAGCACAGCCTCTGGGTCAGCAGTTGACACGATTGTATTAACTCCCTCAAGGAGAGCAGTAGGTCTTCAAGGGCGGGTGCCCCCTCCTCAGGAGGAGCAGCCACTTTAGGAGAATTGGTCCCATCAAAAGACATCTTTTCATCAGCGCTTTCCAGAGGTAGCTCCCCCTTGCCTATCTTTTATCTTCGGCATGCTGATAGGATCCCGGCCTCTTCTGCTGTAGCAGGAATGCTTTTGGAGGAAGGTGAACAGCTCACAGGGCTGCTTCTGTCCGTCTCACTTCCGGCCTCTGGTTCTCGGTGGTAATCGCTGGTGCCAAGCCTGCAAAACGTCTTGGTGAATCAGGCTGACGGCGTGGGGAGGGGGGGCGGCAGGTTAGAAGGTAAGGGAGGTATGGGTGTCTTCTTCTGAGGTCTTAGGCTGTCACAACACTGTGGCATCTTTTGTGTATAGGAAGCTTTGTCATTTTTCACAGATCATTTCTTTGGGTCCCCTTCGCCGAGTCTGCCTGTGTATTTGGTTCAGCAGAAGCCCCCGTTCCTCTGCCGCGTCTGCTGACGTCGATTTGAATTTGCAGCCTGCATGTGCTTTCTGTGACCCTGGAGTTCCTCTCCTGTTCGTTTGCTCTCTCCGTTTCACCAACCTTGACTTCCTTTCTGAGCACGAGGACTCTCCTTACTTCTGAAACGGCCCCTGGCCTAAGGTCCACGCGGCTTCCTCAAAGGCCTCTGTGCTTGAAACCACGTTAGCAAAGGTGTAAGTGAGCGGGCTTTGAGAGGAGAGGGCACGGGGGGGGCGCGTGTGTCTCTGGAGGGGTGGGGATGATTCGGACGCCCACCCGTCAGCCTCTAGATGCTCCGCTGAGCAGGGAGGACGTGCAGGGCCCACGGAGACGTGGCCACTTGGCAGATGGCTGTGAGAGGAGGGGCAGAACAAAGCGGGGAGGGCCTCAGCGCGATCCCTGCAAGGAGGCAGCCAGTGAGGGGAAAGGGCTCCCAGGCGGCGAGCCAAGGGAGGGCGGCCAGCGGGTTCCCCGCCAAGCCTCAGGCTCCGCTGCAGATCCAGGGCGCGAGGCTGGGTGGTTGGCCTTCCTGGGGTGGCGATGTGTTTATTTCCAGACCGCGAAGCTGGCCCTACGCTTCCCTTTTCTGGGCGGGTGGGTCTAGAAGAGAAAACCCTCCGCCTTCCGGCAGCTTCCGGTTTTGAATTTGTGAATGACAGTAGAGTCAGCGTTCTTCATGCAAAGGATCCCCCTGGGCAGGGACCATGCCTAGTTACCACCCTGAATCACGGCCAGCTCCATCTCTGGTTTTTAGGGCTACGGAACGAATAAGAACCCAGGTCAACCCTGAACACCCTTTTGCCCTGCGGCAGGGTCAGTGGCCAGCTGTCTTCAGGGCGTCCTCAGGAGGCAACGTGGATGCCCCAAATCCTGCAGAAATGACCAAGTTGTCAGAGGGAGGCTGGGGACACCCCAGGCTGATTTCAGGGGTGCTGGGAAGGGCCCACTGCCCCAGGTGGGCCCACCAGCCCACTGGCTAATACTTGACATTTCTTTGATAAAAGAAGACACAAACAATTTCATCCTAGAAGTAGAAATAGTGCTTAAAATGACTCCCGCCGTGATTAGTAATCAGAGAACGTTGGTGTTTGAAGGGTCGGCCACTTGGTGTCTCAAAGGACATTGTCCTGGTCCAGAAATGCTCCCGAGAGAGATGGGGCGGGAAAGGAGGCATCCTCCTCACATTTTCTCAAGGAAATACTCGTAAATGGCAGAGGAGGGTAAATATGTTCCCTTCAAAAGCTCTGGGGGCTTAATCTGAAGTAATCTGCCTGCAGAGTCGTTTCTTTGAAATGTTACCTTTTGTGTCTTTAAAATTCACTTGAATTTTGTATTCTTCCCTCTTTGTTTAATATAAAAATGTTTTCCCAACAATCTTTGACTCAGACACCTGTGTGTAGCCTCCAGCTGAACTCCCAGGAGGAGGCAGGATGTGGGTGGAAACAGCACAGGCCCGGATGCTCTCCACGCTCTGGGAGAATCCTCTCTGCTCTGTTCTCACCCCTGGGGAAGCAGGCGGCGCCCTGTGGTGTGAGTGCAGACCCGGCCGGGGTGCCCAACTCAAGCCTCCCTTCAAAGTAAGAGGCCTTCACCCTCATCTCACTGGAAAAGGGGACTCACGTCCCCACAGAGAGAGAAATGATGGTAGTGTCTCTGGTAGTATTTTTGAAGGGAGAAAGGAGGCCACCGGCCCTGCTGCCCTCATGACTTTTCCTAAGCTTGGATTTGGTTACTGAGTGTTGCAGAATTGTTCTGTATCTTTACCTGTAGACATTCTGACGCAAGACCTGGGCCACTTCTGAGGCCTTTTCATGTTAGGGCTCTCTGTGTGGTTTTACTAAGAGAACTGACACCAGCCATTCCCCTCCCCAACCCAGGTGACCATCACTGGACGCAGGTGACTGTCACACCATTAATGTTTTTTTTTGTGTGTGTGTGGCACTTAGACCCTTCCAGAAGCCTACTTTCTGAGCCTTTAAATATATCGACAGTTGTTAGGGGCCTGCATTAGAGACTTATACCTATTTGTTTACCCATTTGACAAATCTGTATTAAAAATATTTTTTACATTCATGAACATCAAAAAATCAGCATCTTACCTTTTCTTTGGGGTGGCTATCATGATTTCTACTTTAAGTCCTTGAAAATGACATCTGTGTGATCAACACTTAACTAGGTGACCTCTTCTCTGACTATCTACAAGTTTGTCAGATCAGATCCTGTATCAGTTTAATGGTTGTGACTGGGAGGGGTGCTACTGGCCTCTAGTGAGAAGCGGCCAGAGGTGTTGCTAAACATCCTATAATGCACAGGACAGCCCCACAATGAGGAATTATCTGGCCCCAAAGTTCAATAATGCTGAGACTGAGAAACTTTGTCCTATATAAACATTCATTCATTTTTGCCAAACACCGTGCATGTACCATGCGCCAGGCTTTGTTCCATGCTAGGTGATGGGCACTTAACGAATACAAAGAAAACGCAATAGGTTCTTGCGCCTCGCAGCCAGTGGGAGTGCAAGGCGTGTAGGACAAAACCCAGTGTGCTGGGGCTTCCCTGGTGGCGCAGTGGTTGAGAGTCCACCTGCCGATGCAGGGGACACGGGTTCATGCCCCGGTCTGGGAAGATCTCACATGCCGCGGAGTGGCTGGGCCCGTGAGCCATGGCCGCTGAGCCTGCGCATCCGGAGCCTGTGCTCCACAACGGGAGAGGCCACAACAGCGAGAGGCCCGCATACTGCAAAAAAAAAAAAAAAAAAAAACCCAAAAAAACAAAAACCCAGTGTGCTGGCATGAAGTGCAAGGAGTTATGGGGACATGGAGGAGGTAGGGGGTCTGGAAAACCTCCCAGGAGGAGGAGGGTGTTGAAGAATGAGTAGGAGTTTGCCAGATGGAGAGCAAGGGTGGAGAACTGCCAGCAAAGGGAACAGCGTGTTCAAAGAAAGAAATGAAGAGCTGTGAAAGAAGGTTTTCAAGGAGATGGAAAATGCTCAGTAAATCTAGAGTACTGGTAGGGTAGAAAAAAGGGGGGCAGAGAAAGAGGCCAGAGGCAGGTTGGGGGTCAGAATGCAAAGAACTTTCAATGCTCAGCTAATGAGCGTCGGGGCGAGAGGGAGACAGGGGCTAACCAGAAGCTTTCAGCAGGGGAGCCTTGAGCAACGCAGCAGACACGTTGTTGTTCTTGTTGTTGTTGTTTTTCGGTACGCGGGCCTCTCACTGTCATGGCCTCTCCCGTTGCAGAGCACAGGCTCCGGACGTGCAAGCTCAGCGGCCATGGCTCACGGGCCCAGCCGCTCAGTGGCACGTGGGATCTTCCCGGACTGGGGCACGAACCCGTGTCCCCTGCATCGCAGGCGGACTCTCAACCACTGCGCCACCAGGGAAGCCCCTGTTGTTTTTAATAGAGTTTAATCTTTGGAATAGTTTTAGGTTCACAGCAAAATTGAGTGGGGGACAGATTTCCCATATCCACTCAGGCTCCACACATACACAGCCTCCCCCATTACCAACATCCCCCAACAGACGGGAACATCTGTTATAATTGAATCCACATTGACACATCATCGTCACCCTAAGTCCACAGTGTACATTAGGGTTGTACATTCTGTGGGTTTGGACAAATGTCCAATGATACTATAACGTATGATAACTGTAATGTATCATACAGAGTAGTTCATTGCCCTAAAAATCCTCTGTGCGGACGTGGCTCTTAGAGCTATCTGTCCGTCAGCAATGGATGTCCAAGGACAAGGCCCAGAGGCTGGACGTGGTGAGTCCAGTCTGAAAGTTGTTTCTGTTGCCCAAGAAAGAGGCAGTGACAGTGGAACTAAGCCATGGCCATGGGGAGTTTGAGAGGAAAGAATGGGCTTGCGTGACATTCGGTAGGTAAGTGTGTCTAACCAGACTTCATGGAAGGAGTAAAAAGGGAGAGAAGGTTGACTCTGAACTTGGGAGGCTGGGTAGACAATGCCGCCACTTGAAGACAGTATAGGCAGGGAGAAGACTCACGTAGGTGTAAGGCGAGGTGAATACTTTTGCGTGGGCCGAGTCTGAGGTGTGTGGTCTCTGTGGCCCATCACACTGCAGCAATTCAATCATTGAAGCCTGGAGCGGAAAGAGAAGGGAGGCAGTGCACTGGTTTGCTGGGCATCTGCACACAGATGATCACAGCAACTGTGCAAGTGGTGGGCTTACCTGCGTAGAGTGCATAGAACAAGGGGAGGGAAGGACCAAGGATGGAAGCTCGAGAAACACGAACATGCAGGGCTCGGAGTCAGTGCTGAGCAGGGGCCGGCAAATGCTCAGGGGCAGCGTCAGTGCAACAAGAGCCAGGAGGGGACACTGTCCCCAGAGTCCAGGCAAGAGGGTGATTCTGGAGGGCAAAAGGGGTCAACACGGTCAGAAGCTTATTAGTTATCTATTTAATGACCTACCGTATTAGAGTATTGACGGCCTATATGGGAAAAGAATCTAAAGAGAGTGGATATATGTATATGTATAACTGATCCACTTTGCTGTGCAACAGAAACTAACGCAGCATTGTAAGCCAACTATACGCCAATAAAAATTAAACACACACTGTCAGATGCTGCGGAAGGGGAATAATCAGAGGCCATCAGAATGGATGACCACAGCAGGCGGGGACTTTGGAAGATGAGGGGTAATGGGTCAAAGAGGGAATTGGAACTGAGGCCATGGATACAAATGGAGGCGCTCCTTTCAAGAAGTGAAGGAAACAAGGAAAATCAGAATGAAATCTAAGGGCAAAGTCCCCCCAAAGGAAGGGTGGTGCTGGTTGTTTTTAAGATGGGGAGACAAGAACATGTTTGTGACCTTGAGGCAGAGAGAAGAAACAAAAGAATTCACCAACAGAAGACAGAACTTGAGACCAGGGGTTGGCAAACGCTTTCTGCAAAGGGCCAGATAGTAACTATTTTAGGCTGTGTAGGTCCATAGGCAAAATCAACGCTGTTATGTAGATGCTTATGTAACAGTAAAGAAAACCAGTAGCTACAAATCTTTATTGATGAATTATACAGATTTCCTAATAGAAGAATGGAATTCTTTCTTTTTAAATGGCATTTTGCTAACTTTTTAAAGTAACTTTGCTTACATTTGGGGTTCAGAGTTAGTGTTCCCTAAAAGCCAATCAATTGCAAATGTTCATCTGTAAAAACCATTCTTGTGGGCTGTATGAAAACAGGCATCTGACTGGAGCTGGTCCCTAGGTAACAGGGTGCTGACCCTGCTGTACACGTATTTTCCTGCGGTGAGTAGTGGGTGAGGTGGGTTCATGTATACCATTTCACAAGCTCTCATGCAATTTATTCCTCACCTGGTGACAAAAGGGAATGGGCAGTTGTGACACCAGATCTGTTCAGTGCTGGACTAACTGCATCTGGGAAGGGGCGGGGGGGAGGCAGAGCATCACTTGGTGGAACTCAGAAGCGTCGGGGAAGCTTCAGGCCAGGCCAGGTAGGGTGCAGAGAGGACCAGGACGTGGGACTCGGACTGGCTTGTGCGGGTGCGGATGGAGGGAGCCTGAGCTGTGGGTGCCAAGCACAGGCGTGGAGTTGTTGGATGGCTTCTCCCTCTTGCCTCCCACTCTGCCAGCTTATCCCTCCTTAGTCTTCACAACTCAGGCCACACACACCTGGCTGCTGACTGTCTTTATTAGCTGGGAGTTGGGGGTTAGATGTCCCTCCTCTGGGCACCTTCCCAACGACTGCCCTTGGAAAGCAGGGACTGTGTCTCTCGTCTCCCCTCCCCTGAATCTTTGAGATCCTGGCACAAGCTATTCAGCAGATTTTTGTTGAAGGGAAAAAATGCAAAGGTAGAGTTGCCAATCAACTCTACAGACGTTGGGATGGAGGCAAATGACTAGTTCAGTTTTTGCCATGTTAAATTTTTCTTTTCTTTTTTTTTTTTTTTGCTGCGTTGGGCCTTTGTTGCTGTGCGCGGGCTTTCTCTAGTTGCAGCGAGCGGGGGCTACTCTTCGTTGTGGTGCGCGGGCTTCTCATTGCGGTGGCTTCTCTTGTTGCATGGGCTCTAGTCGCGTGGGCTTCAGTAGTTGTGGCACGTAGGCTCAGTAGTTGCGGCACGTGGGCTCGGTAGTTGCGGCACGTGGGCTCAGCAGTTGTGGCTTGCAGGCTTAGTTGCTCTGCGGCATGTGGGATCTTCCTGGACCAGGTCTTGAACCTGTGTCCCCTGCATTGGCAGGCAGATTCTTAACCACTGTGCCATGGCAGGGAAGTCCTGCCATGTTAAATTTGAGACACCTTTTAGACATCAAGTGTAGATGGAGAGTAGGCAGCTGGAGATGTGAGTTGGGAGTTAAGGGGAGAGGTCTGGGCTGGAGATATAAATGTGGAAACTGCCGGTATATGAACTGTATTTAAAACAAGGAGGGTCAGTAGGGAACGTGTGCAGAGTGAGAAGAGCTATCCCAGGGCGTGCCAGGGTGTAAAGGTTGGGGAGAAATGAGGAACCAGGAAAGGAGACAGGAAGTAGCCAGTGAAGCAGAAAGAAAACCAAGAGGAAGTGAGTTTCTGGAAGCCACAGGAAAGTGTCTTAAAAAGAAGTGAGCGATCCAGTGTCCAGTGCCATTGAGGGCGAGTGAGATGAGGGCTGAGAAGGGACAATTAGCCTCAGCAACATGGTGCTTGTGGTGCCCTTGACCGAGGCTTCTTTAAGCAGGAAAGTCACTTTGAGTGGATTCAAGACTGAACGGGAGGGAAGGGATTGGAGACAGTGAGTCTACAACTGATTTGGGTTTTGATGTAAACGGTGAGTCGGTAGTGGGGGTGGGCTGTGAGGTCCACAGGCTGAGTAGAGTTATTACACCCTGTTGCCGTTGGGAATGAGTCTGTAGGGGGAAACCCTGGTGGGAGAGACAGTGGGGAGCCGTCACTGGAATGATATCCTTGAGCATCAGGGAGGGGTCGGGATCCAGGGCACCAGCGGAGAGATGGTTCAGGTAGCAGCAAGGAGGGCTCCTCCACTGTAGATGGTGGGCAGGCAGAGGACATGGGCACTGACCTTGGGAGGCAGGAACACGTGGTGGGTGTAGCTGTGAGAATTTCTTATTGTTTCAGTTTTCACAGTCCAACAGGAAGCAAGGTCCTCATCTGAGAGTGAGGCTGGGGAGAAGGCGTGGGCGGTCTGAGGAGAGAGGAGCAGGTTGGGGATAATCATCTAGGGTGGTGTGACGGTGAATGGGTCAGTGCGGGATCTGATCACCTCTCCACCTCCAGCTGCCATCGTTCTCACGTGGCCTCCTCCCTGTGTCCCGCGTCTGCCCTTTCATGCTCCATACCATGCAGGGTGGCAGGGTGATCCCTGTCACATGCAAGTTTGATCATGTCACTCCTGTATCCAGAACCCTCCAGTGGCTTCTGTTCCTGCTCAGTACAAAGGGCAAAGTTTCTCAAGTGGCCCAGACTCCCCAAGGTCCAGCTCCCCGTTTTCTCCCATCCTCACGCAAACCACCACGCTCCCCTTGCTCGATGCTCTCCAGCCACATCGGCCCCTCGCTGCTGTTTGAACACGCCCCACATGCTCCTGCCCAGGGCCTCTTCCCTTTGCTGTTCCTTCTACTTGGAATGTTCCTTCCATAGACGTCCTCATGGCTCTCTCCGTGCCCACCTCCTACAGGTCTCTGCTCAAATGTCCTTTACGATCAAGGCCTTCTCTGACCTCCCTAAATAAAATCGCAACCCCTCCTCCACACCCTGTGCTACCTCTCTCCTCTCCACTGCTTTAGTTTTCTTCATATAGCACAGGGCACTAGACACTTGTTTATGGTCTGTCTCCTTCATTTAAATGTAAGATCCCTGAGAGCAGAGCCTCTTTTCTTTACTGCTGTTTTCTGGAACAGTGTCTGGAAGACACATAGAAGCCACTGAATGAATATTTGTTGACTGAAAGGAAGGATGGATTGAAGGGCGGATAGATGCTGGATGGATGGATATATTAGTCACCTGACCAATGGGTCATTGAGGTATGCCTATAATGAAGACATTCATTGCTACATGAGCAATTAAACTCCATCTCAAAGAGGAGTTTCTCACCAACTGTAGGAACAAATAAAAGGAACACATCCTTTTATCCACTGAATAATCATTGGGGGAATTTTTAATCTACAGCTGATGGAACCCAGGGATTTATCCTGCAGCTCCCTACTCCTCCAGGTCAGGGTAGAATATCCCCGCCATCTTTATTCCCATCTGAGAACACGACGTGTGCCCATGTTCTCTTCCCTTCCAGGATCATTCCTATTTTCCTTATCCATCGACCTGAGAACAATATCCCATACGCAACAGTGGAGGAAGAGCTGATTGGAGAATTTGTGAAGTATTCCATCAGGGATGGGAAGGAGATAAACTTCTTGAGAAGAGAATCGGAGGCTGGTCAGAAATGTTGCACCTTCCAGCACTGGGTCTACCAGAAAACAAGTGGCTGCCTCCTGGTCACAGACATGCAGGGTGAGGAGAGCGGCTTGGCCTGGGCTCCAGGGATGCTGTGGGCCTGGGATGTCCCTGGTGGGGGGTGGGGGCGGGCAGAGGGAGAGGTCTGCTGGGTACAGACTGTAAGCACCTTCACCAGCAGAAAGTGTTACTAATGTCTCATCAGAAACAAAGCAACAAAGGAGCCCTAAACGAGCAACTCAATGGAGTAACAAAGTACATTTTAATAATTCATTCTAGTAACACCTTCCCATTACAACAGGTAACCAAAAACTGGCGCTCTATATCCTCAATAGGCACAAATTCAGACGTACACGTGACAATCCAGATGTACCAAAAGATAAATTAAAATGTAAGAATTCACTCTTAATAGGCGAAAGGATCTTTCACAGTTGCTTTAGATTTCAGGCTCTGCTGGCGAATTTACAGCATGTTTTCAGTTTACACCCACATTCTGGGGAATACATTTGTTGTATGAAGTAGGGATGTCATAGTTAGGTTTCCCACAGAGACAGCCCTGAGACAAAGTTGCAGTTTCCCCAAGACCACCCTCAAGTTCCTTAATTTCCTGGGAGGACTCAGGGAACTCAGGAAAGCTATTATGTTCATGGTTACGGTTTATTATAGTGAAAAGATACTCAAATCAACCAAGGGAAGAGACACACGGGAAAGAGTCCAGGAGAGACCAGGTGGGAATTCCCATTTGTCCCCTCCTAGTGAAGCCGTGGGGACAGTGCTTCCCCCCTCAGTGATGTGGGAGCACTGCCAGCCAGGAGAGCTCCCCTGAGACTTGGTGTTCAGAGATTTTATTAGGGAGCCGTCACTGCCTGCTTGTGAGACTGACCTCTGCCTCTAGCCTCTTTGGACACTCTTATCAGAGCTTAGCAGTTACCTCCAAAAAGTTGGGCAAAAAACGAATCCTTTGTTTAGGCAAGGTGAATCCTTTATTGCACGCGAATGTTCAAGTGCAAATATTTGGGAAGGGATCCCAGGAAACACTGGTAGGAGACTGAGGGAGTGTGGCAGGGAAGGGAAAGAAAGTCAATAGGGTACCTTATACCCGGTTACCACTGTGTTACTGAAGCTCAGGCCTGCTGGGGAAACTGGGGGAGGCTGGGCAGAACACACTTCTCAGAATTAGCACACCCAAGGAGTGAGGGAGCAGGGGTATTTATACTCCAACTCCCTTTACTTACCAGCAGCAGGCTGTTCTAGATGGGGGTGTTAACTCCCCTGCGTTTGCCACCAGCACATGGGCAAGCCACGCTGAGCAAAGCAGGTGCCTGTTATCAGAGCATGTTCTCAGGCCAAGAGATGCTGGTGGTGGTATCTGGACTTAGAGCTGTGTGCATGGAAGGGGTGAGGGTGAGGGTGATGGGCAGGGTCCCAACAGCTTCTGCCACAGGGGCTTTCCTATTCCTTTTCTTTTCCAAATAATAATGCTTTAAGAAAAAAATCTGAACTATAACTGAGTACCTACTAATGTCAGACATTGTCACGTATAAGAATCCCAAGCTCTATACATCATGGTGGTGAAGAGCAAGAATGCCTGTGGGTTCTATTTCCTGCACCTCCACTTTCTAGCTGTTAGCCTTGGGCAAACCACTTACCTCTGTGTGCCTCAGTAATTTCCACGTGAGGTGGTTGGGAGGATGAAATGAGATAGCAAGACATTTAGCACAGCATGGACACATAGTAAGTGTTCCCTATTTTAAAAAACTTTTGAAATAACCATAGGCATGAGAGATTGCAAAAACGTACAGAGGGGTCCCCATGTACCCTTCACCCAGCTTTGCCTAACGATAACACCTTACATACCTACAGTACACTATCAAAACCAGGAGACTCACATCGGCACGATGTAATTAACAAGACTACAGACCTTACGTGGATTTCACCAGTTTTTGTCTGCACTCATTTTCCCCTATTTTTTGTTTAATCTTCATAATAACCCTGCCAAAGAGATGTTATGATCCCCATTTTACAGATGAGAAAACAGAGGCTGGGAGATAATGATCTAATCCCCAGCTCACTCAGAAGAAGAGGGGTCCAAGACTCCAACACTGCTTCTGACTCTGAACCCCAAACTCTTTCCACTAAAACTCAAATTTACAAATTTGCAAGATTTCCAAGTATCCCTTAATGTCAAAGGCTCCTGTGAGGGATTCCTCTGAGGTCAGCTGGGAAGTGCAATGTTATAGACTCGCAGGGGAGGCTGATCTGCAAGTTGAAGCCAGCCATATCCACTCACTTTTTTTTTTTTTTTTTTTTGTGGTACGCGGGCCTCTCACTGTTGTGGCCTCTCCCGTTGCGGAGCACAGGCTCCGGACGCGCAGACTCAGGGGCCATGGCTCACGGGCCCAGCCGCTCCGCGGCATGTGGCATCTTCCCGGACCGGGGCACGAACCCACGTCCCCTGCATCGGCAGGCGGACTCTCAACCACTGTGCCACCAGGGAAGCCCTACTCACTTTTGAAGAGACTTTGCTGCCACACACAGACAATACGGTCTTAAACAGACAGCTATTTTAATTAGACTGTGCAACTGTTGAGACTTCCCCATCTTTCCTCCTTCAGAGTTAATTTTGCATTAAATACAGTTCATCTACTGAAAAGCAGCACTCCGGAGCTTCACGCACGGTTAATTTTGCTTCCAGTCACTAGTAAACAGCTGTAGTGGAATGACGTAATGACGTAAATGACGTGTGTGGTTGAAAGTGATGGCATGGTGTTTCCTAAGGGTGTTGATTTACTCTCTGCTGCTGCTGGGAAGGATCTTACTATTGTCATCATCACTGTGGCACAAGATAACACATCCATTCTCTAAGCGATCCCCACGTTTTATAATTTTACTAAGACACTGGAATTAGGATTTAAAAATCCCAAACAAACCCAAGCTCCAGTCTCACTTTCTCAGACTCTTAAGTTATTCTCTCCCTGGTTGCCTCGGCTTGTTGATGAGATTGTGGCGAGTCCTGCAGGTCAGTGGGGTGAAAGGTGAGCCTGTGATTTGGCCCTAAGATCCGCACACACCGGAGACCACTGGGCTTCCTAAGAAGCCGTCACCCAAATAACCCAAGAACTCGAGTTCTGGAGAACAAACTGTAATACTGCCTTCTTCCTACCTTCCGTCAGAAACAACCTGTACATGACTATTATCCCCAACTTGGTTTAATAGCTGCACACTATAATCTAAATTATTATCCTATACAGACCCTTAGTAACCTTTGTTGAATTGCTGGCAAACTAGAAAACCAAGAGAGAAGTTTCCTTTTGAAAATCAAATTCTGCTTTTCCAAACATCAATGACAGCTGGTAATTGTGAGAATTGAGGAAAAGCCATTCCCAAGCTCAAGGACCTTTTGCCAAATGGCTCTTGAAAATTGGACTTCTATGCGGCTTAGAGCTGTACTTTTTAAGTACAACTTTTCCACGAAACAAGATGTCCAGAGAGGGCTTTTGCAGTTTGGAGTCTTTTTTTTTTTAAAGCCCAGTTCCTATCATAACAACTACGTGAAGCATTTCCACATGTGCTTTAGTTGTTAGCAGCTTTGAAAGAATGAGATGAATTAGTTGCCAACTGTGAAAGCTTTTAAAATGCTTACTGGTTCCCCCAAAGTGCTGTGTCTAATTTAGCTCCCAGGTGCCCTGCAGAAAAGCAGGGCTCTTTGCTTCTGTCTGAACAGCAGCATGACATGTATTTTTGCCTCACTCCAGGCAGACATTGCTGAATCAGAAAATTAATGCTTTAGCTGTCCTTTTCTTTTTTGTAATTTAATTTTATTTATTTTTGGCTGCATTGGATCTTCATTGCTGCACGTGGGCTTTCTCTAGTTTCGGGGAGCGGGGCTACTCTTTGAGGAGCACGGGCTTCTCATTGCGGTGGCTTCTCTAGTTGCGGAGCACGGGCTCTAGGTGCGCAGGCTCAGTAGTTGTGGCTCGCAGCCTCAGTAGTTGTGGCGCAGGGGCTTAGTTGCTCCGTGGCATGTGGGATCATCCCGGATCAGGGCTCGAACCCATGTTCCCTGTATTGGTAGGCGGATTCTTAACCACTGCGCCACCAGGGAAGTCCCTAGCTGCCCTTTTCTGAGCCTGAGAAAACAGTGCTCATATGAGGGAGACCCATGGAACTAGGTTGCCATCAGGCCTGACCCCCAGGGTTGGCTTTTGCCAGGGATGCTGGTTCCTTCGTCCACAGCCCAGACTGGCTTCTGGGCCGCCAGGCCCTTCAGTGAGCAAGTCGCCGGCTGGCCTTGGGGAATATAATGACCACAGCCTGGCCCGGGTGGGACAAGAGTCGGGGTCCAGAGAAGAGGAGGCGAGGCTCAGGGGGCATAGCACCATGGACCCCATGCCCTGCCGTAAAAGGCCGGTCAATAGACGGCATGGGTGAGATTAAGGCAGCGGTCCACAGAGTCGGAGCTAGTACCTACAGCCACGACCCTAGAGAGGCAGGAGCAGAAACGGTAGCCGGTCTGGCAAGGAGATTCTGGAAAGGCCGGAGGCTGTCCGCGCTCTGGGCATCAGAGAGGATTGCCTTCTTCCAGACCTGGGTGAGAAAGGATGGCGCTTTTCGATTGCAGAAGGTGACAGCAACCTTGCCCTTCCCCACCTTGCAAGACAGTAGGGCTTTCATTCTCTTTGAATCCCTGGTTCCTTAGCCACTGTCCCATCTGCTTCTGCTGCGAGGGGAGAAGCAAAAGGACTGCTGAGTGCTTGCGATTCTACCAGGGATGCCTATGGCTTGTTTAGGGACCAGCGTGGGAAGCTCAGGCAGCTGTTTTGTTGCTTGGGTGTCCCGCCCCCCATCACGCAACTTCCAATGGCTTAATGGAGAGAGGTTGGGATAAGCATCAAAAGGTCAGACCGCGCGTGACATCTCCAGGCCGATGGTTAAAAGTCTGCACATAACTCAGTAGTGCTTCCCTGGGTCTAAAGCCGACCCAGAAAACCGTCAGTCCTGAACCGGAATGCCATCTTTCTGGAGATGGGCAATTGTGTGTCTGGAGTCTGGCCTTGAACTGAACAAAGGCCACCTTGAACTCTCTCACTGTTGTACAAGGGCTTCCGCTTTTGATGAAGAACACAGAACAGGCCTAAGCCCAAATCAGAGCGTTTCTGGGGAGAGAACTCCTGGGACAAGTGACAGGCCTCCCTCCTCCAGCAGAGGCAGTGGTCCAGGCAGGCAGAGGACAGCACTTCCGTTTCCGGAGCTGTAAAGGGCATGTGTGGTGAGGCAGCAGGCCCCGCCCCTTGCTCCCCTGACCGGCTGCCTCAGAAGCCTGCCTTGCCCACTGTGCTCCCGTAGAGCAGGATGCACGTCTGAAAGGCTGTCGGCTTCTGCTGATGGAAACAAGGAGGAAAGTATGTGTTTATGCAGGAACGGAAATGATGATGGGGCTGACGCTACCCCTCCCTGTGAATAGATGGTCCCTCTTTTCTGAGGAGACCCGTGTAACACAAATCCCGTCTTTGCTCTCTCTTCCCATAGGTGTAGGAATGAAGTTGACTGACGTTGGCATAGCAACATTGGCTAAAGGGTGAGTAGAAGAAAAAAATCAAGTGCACATCACTCACCTCTGGGTTTCCAAACACCTACTGGGCAGATGCTGTTAGGCTGATGTGGGCAGAGGAGATTTCTTGTCCTAACTGCGAAAGACAGATGTTCTTGGGATGAATTCAGTTCACTTCTCTCACTTACCTAAAATATTTATGGACTTTGTCCTCCCAGGGAAACACATTTGTTTCCTAACTTTGAAACAAATAAGGACTCTGAACACATTTCAAGATTGATTACTAACAGGTGGCCCATGGTTGGGGGGGTGGGAAATGCCAGCATTATTGGGACTCCTTTTAACTAGGAATATTCTGTTTTTCTATATTTAATATCTTCACTATTAGAAGCTTCTTTAAAAATTCTATTTTTGCAACTGAGTGAACTCAATTTGCATATTTCTAATGTATTTTCCCCATACTTTTCACTCAAAAGTATTTTAGGCGGCTCCCAGACTCCCATGTTGATGATTGATTACAGGGGCAAATGGCTATGGAAGGGCTGTGATTAGTGACTATGGCTGTTGTCAGTGGTATTGATTTCCTAATTTAGCATAGGGAGTTGCTTTGCTCACTGTGGGGTGTGCCCGGAGAGCACTAAAATAACATTTTACTGGGGTATCTCTTGAACAAACTGTCTCTTCTCACTGCTTTGCTGGACCACTAATGAGGAGAGAGCAGGCTATTTGAGGTTCTTTGTGAAAATGAAGCTCCAGGTTGGAGCTACCATGCTTTCTGCCACTGCTGCTCTTCCCATGTACTAGGACCATTTGTAAGGAGGAAGAAATGGGTGGGGGGGCAAGCAAGTGACTTTTAGAAGGGATGGTGTGTGTTTTTAAATGGAGGTTTTAATATGGAGTTTTCTCAAACTAAAAATAGAACTACCATATGTCTCAGAAATTCCACTGCTGGGTATATATCCAAAAAAATTAAAACCGCTAATTCCAAAAGATACATGCACCCCAATGTTCATAGCAGCATTATTTACAGTTGCCAAGATATGGAAGCAACCTAAGTGTCCATCAACAGATGAATGGGTAAAGAAGATGTGGTATATATCTACACAAAGGAATACTACTCAACCATAAAAAAGATTGAAATGTTGCCATTTGCAGCAACATGGATGGACTTGGAGGGCATTATGCTAAGTGAAATAAGTCAGACAGAGAAAGACAAATGCTGTAAGACATCACTTGTATGTGGAATCTAAAAATACAACAAACTGGTGAACGTAGCAGAAAAGAAGCAGACTCACAGATACAGAGAACAAACTAGTGGTTACCAGTGGGGGGAGAGAAGGGGGAGGGGCAAGATAGGGGTAGGGGATTAAGAGGTACAATCTATTAGTTATAAAATAAGTTACAAGGGCTTCCCTGGTGGCGCAGTGGTTGAGAGTCCGCCTGCCGATGCAGGGGAGACGGGTTCATGCCCTGGTCTGGGAAGATCCCACATGCTGCGGAGCGGCTAAGCCCGTGAGCCATGGCCGCTGAGCCTGCGCGCCCGGAGCCTGTGCTCCACAACGGGAGAGGCCACAACAGTGAGAGGCCCGCATACCGCAAAAAAAAAAAGCTACAAGGATATATTGTGCAACATGGGGAATATAGCCAGTATTTTATAATAACTATAAATGGAGCATAATCTCTAAAAAGTGTGAATCCCTGTATTGTATACCTGTAACATATAATATTGTACATCAACTATACTTCAATTAAAATAGGCTTTCTTGTGGTTCAGATATGATGAAGCTGACAGATCAGGAGACAATTGCCACTGAAAAGAGTTGTTCACAGTTCCCAAGATGAGGGGGCTTGCAGGCCATGGGGGGCCACAGGGGGAAGCACCAGGGTCCGTCAGGAGGCAGAAAGAGTGAGGGGAAAACATGGATGATAGCTTTTACTGTGGTTTTGGAGGGAAGGAATAGGTGGGGCTGGGTAAGCAAGCTTGGAATTGACTCGTTTGAAAAGTTCCAGCAGGCTCTGAGGTGTCCGGTTGTCTGGGCTCATCTGGTACCTGCCCTGGGGTGATTAGGGCGGGTGGATAGTGGCCCAGAGTGTGAGACCCCAATAGAGGAGATGGTGGGAGTAGGCTGCAGATTGGTTAGTTGGCATATAAAGGCATTCTAGAAGGCCAGTTATTTACTATCTATAGGAATTGGCTAACCCTGGGAAGGGGAGTCTCTCCAGGGCCAGCAAAGCCCCGGATGTCAAAATGTCAGAAACACAGACAATAAAATAGCATGGTTAATATAGCTCACTCTCCTACAGCTGGGAACAGCTTATTTACTTGAGCTTTCTGGATATTTCAGACCATTGGCATCAGCAGTGCTTTAACAAGTACACTAATTTTCAATTAGTGTATGGAGGATGGAGAAAAGTAGAGGGATTTGAAAAAAGTGGAAAGGGGACCACTCTCTTTTAACCTACAGATCAATAAGTCTGATTCATGAAGTTCTCACCAACTACGCAAAAGCTTCTAATTTGGTTTTAGAACTAAGATGCAGTTGGCATATTTTCCTTCTCAAAATCTGCTCAGTTCCAAACAAAATTGTATTTTCCTATCTCCACACTCCATCCCCCTTGCTGACCGGAGCCCTGTCATATGGGTCAGGGAATTGGGTCATGGCCTTGGGCTTGTGAAGAGAGCACATCAGGAGGGGAGTATGATGTAGTGAGGAGAACAGGGCTTTTAGAAGAAGACGCGGGTTCAGTTCTCGGTCCTGCCACTTACTTCTGATTCTTCTAGTGGTAGCCTTTCTTCTTGGTGTCATAGGAATTTGGCCCATGTGATGAAAAGGGTGACAGTACAGCCTGATTTGCCCAGGACAGTACTATTTCATGCCTGCCATCCTAGCGTCCTGTCTAGTTACTCATTTGTCCTGGATAAGTTTCCCCATTGAGAAAATATGTTACCCCTATTTACGAAGGACTTTTCCTGGACCCCAGAAAAAATTCCCAAGTTAAAGCTTTCCTTTACAGGCTCCATATTTGCAGAACATTAAAAATTCAGGCCTCATCCAGACCTGGTTTGAGTGCTGGGTTCTTATCTTACCAGCTCTGTGGACATGAGACCTGACATTCTCAAAGCCACTGATCTACAGAATGGGGACATGGGGTTGTCTTGAAGATTCCCCCAGTTCGGGCTTCTCTGGTGGCGCAGTGGTTGAGAGTCCGCCTGCCGATGCAGGGGACACGGGTTCGTGCCCCGGTGCAGGAAGATCCCACATGCCATGGAGCAGCTAGGCCCGTGAGCCATGGCCACTAAGCCTGCGCGTCCAGAGCCTGTGCTCCGCGATGGGAGAGGCCACAACAGTGAGAGGCCCGCGTACCGCCAAAAAAAAAAAAAGATTCCCCCAGTTCATCTGCATCCAGTCCCTTGAAGCTCAGTACATGCTTCATAAATACCTTCCCCCCAACCCATGCCCCAGCCTGACCCCAGGGTAGGCAAATTCCATACCATTATTTGGAACAACTGTCTACCAAAACAAAGCAGAAACCTGCCCAAGAAGTTTCAAAAACTAAGGCAAGCATAAGAGTGATGATTTAAGATATCTTTTAAAAGCATCTTAACGGCTTCCAGGAACCCAGACCATAGTTTTTCTCCTCCTAATTTAAAAAAGAAATCCAATGCCTTTGGTTTTGTTCTCAGCTTTAATGTGACTTATCTGGCCTGGGACAGCTGCCCAGCACCCATTAGAGCTGGTAGCTGGAGGCCAGTGCACAATGTTGTCTATTAAGTGTTACTTACTGCCTCCCTCCCAAGGAGGGGGTGGGAGAGAAGGAAATTCTGAAGTGTCTGAGAAAGATTAGATATTAGGAGTATTAGATCATCTTGTCCATTGTGTTTTTAAAAAACTTTTATGTGAAGTCACATTTTTTTCTTTTTCCTCCAAAAACTGATAAAAGGGGAAGCTTCTCTGACCAGAGGACAAGGGTCGGGGTCTGGGAGATGTCTTCGGAAGCCCCTGGGGGCTGGGTCCATCCCACCTTCTTACTTGCCACGTGAGGAGCAGAGGTGCAGGGAAAGGCGGCAGCCTGCTTATAGGCGCAGCCCTACCGGGGTACGGGGCCCCGAGGGACAGGAGGCGGGGTGCCACTGAAGAAACTCGAGTGAAAGTCAAAGCTGCAGAATAGAGACAAGGCAATGGGAGAGACTTGCAAAGGGTTCAAGTGCAAAGGCAGCTTACAGACAGGCAAAGAAGTCCAGGTGGGAAGCAACCTCGAGCAGGGGAAGGAAAGACTGGGGAGCCTGGCAGATGCCACAGGGTTTCCAGACAGCAGGAGAGGACATTGGTGGTTGAGCACTGAGCCCCTTCTCTTAATTCTTAGCGAGCAGCCTGCGCAGGCGTCCTTCATCCGTGCTGGAGAGGGACAGTGGCCCGCTCTCCGGAAGCCTAGGGAACGGGTGCCCCCGTCCTAAGAAGCAGCGCTCCATGTAGGCAGCATTACACATGTTCTTTTAATCGCATGAAAAAGAACACCAGGTATGGACAGGAGAAACAGTGAGGAGGCAGGTATGACTTACTTTAATAATTATTAACAATGATGATAATAAATTTAAACCAGAAAGAAGAAAATCTCCCAAATTTAGGGTCCACCCTTTTTGGCTGGCAGTGGTCAGGATCTTCTTCAGGAAGAGGAGCCACTTACTTTCATCTAAAGAAAATATTCCCTGTGACTCAACCTGAACCCTATGTTTGACTGCGGACGCCCCAGTAAATGGGACCTGGCTTGTTCTCTTGTTTAGTGAAGTCATAATACTATTTGAAGGGTAAGCTATTTATAATCTTATAAAAGAAAATAGGGGACCGTCATGACTTATTCATTTTAATGCAACTTTACCTGGTGGTATGAGCCTTAAAACTGAAGCATGGCATATTGTCCTGTGAGCCAGCGATAAGAAGGCTGTATCCCAGGGCTTCCCTGGTGGCGCAGTGGTTGAGAGTCCGCCTGCCGATGCAGGGGACATGGGCTCGTGCCCCGGTCCGGGAAGATTCCACATGCCGCGGAGCGGCTGGGCCCGTGAGCCATGGCCGCTGAGCCTGTGCGTCCGGAGCTTGTGCTCTGCAACTGGAGAGGTCACAACAATGAGAGGCCCGCGTACCGCAAAAAAAAAAAAAAAAAAAAGAATGCTGTACCCCAATACCTACAATCCTTCGGCAGTGTTGCGTACCAAAACTTCATGTTACAAAGTGTGGCAAATAGGATCGCTTCAACATCGAATAATACATTTTCTAGGCAGACCCAAGATACTAACGGCACTGTCGAACATATTTCTGATTTGAAATCGCTTGAGCATTTAGAGTTCTCTGAAGGGAGAGGAGGAAAAAATGACTAATTCCATACCCGAAGACTTGGAAATTTAACCTAATCAAACTAAAATCAGTGTATACCAACACTTGTTGGGGAGCAGAGCTGCACATGTCACAGTGGATCCTGCAAACACACACACCTGTCCCCAGCCAGCAGTAGAGTTTCTGGGGAGATGGTGATATTGCGATTCAGCCACCAGAGGGCACCAGAGCCAACGCTTTTGTCTTCTGTAATCTCTCCCCCGAAAAGCCCACTTCATGTTGGTGAAACACGAAGTACCCTGAGAGATTTCTTCCCAGTCTGTAAGCATTGAACCAAAAATAGGATCGATATGAATAACCACAGAGGAACCCCTCCCTGTGGCCACCAGGCTGCCAGCCAGCATCGTGGCTCTACCTTTGGAAGAAAGAACAGTCATGCATAGGATACATGGCATGTGTCAGGCATCCCTGACGTGGAAGCCAAATTCAGGAGACCCTGGAGAGAATCACGAATGGCTTGTTCTCGCTGAGCGGCACATGTGAGGTGATAGGGCCCAGATATCAAGGCAGGCGCACAGTGAGGACAACTGCCTCAAGAAAGCAGGCTCTCCTGGCATCAGCGTGATGTCCTATGAGCCATGAAGCAGGAAAAATGAACACAGCCTCCCACATTCAGTCAGCTGAGTTCCAGAAAAAGGATCAGCCATCCATGCTAAGAGCAGCCCACCACGGAGCCCTGTGTGCTGTGAGCAGACAGAGCGGCGGCCGCCACCTGGGAGGCTTAACCCAGGCACCATCCCGAGACACCACCCTGCCTGGAGAGGAAGGGCCGAAACATACTTGTGGGTGGAAGGAAATGGGATCTCATATTCAAGAAACACACCCTGAGAATAGGCTCGGGGGTGTGCCCGTGTGCACACGGGGGCATGTGCTGTGTGTGTGTGTGGTGACTCTGGGCGACTATTTAATGCAACGCATGAATCTTCCAGGAGGGGAGGAAACAAAGGGATTTGGAACAGAATTTCCTGACATCCTTTCAGTGCTTTGCACAGCAGGCCCGTGTCGCTGTGGATCCCGGATGTTCTAGCTGTCTCACCAACACCAGGCTCCAGGGGACCAGTCTCACAGGCCTAAGGGACCTAATAAAGGCACTTTCACACCCCAAATGTCTGCCTTCCCATTCCGCCACTGCTGTCACCTACCCTGGAAGGCAGCCTGCGTCTCATTTAAATCCGATCGAGACATTATGTAGCAGAGCTACTTGGCCAGTGGCTGGTTTATTGGCCAGTCTTTGCCTTCAAGGAGATGTGGAGGCCCATGATGGGAACACTTTATTCTCTTCACAATTTTGGCGAGGCTGGCACTACTGGCAATGCTCCTAGTGGGTGTTCAGAGTCTCCTGGGCCCAAGAGTCAGCCAGGACCCAGCCTGTCCACAGAGCGGGAATAGCATGGCAGTCTCTTGGCCTCCTGTCCAAAGTCTCACAAAAGACAGTTCTGTTGAAGTGACTGGAGTTGGAGCCATGGGCTTCCTCCCACTTCCCCGACATTACTCACTATTTACCCCCCTGCCCGGTCCATGCCCAGAACCAGAGGGACACAGCCAGGCCCCTAGTCGTTTGTCTTCCAGATTCAGAGACAAGTCTGAACTGAAAGATCTCGAAAGATTGATGGACTCGAGACCGCCCCCTGCAGGACAGGCTGGTAGACAGCAGGAGGACCAGCGCCTGAGAGGATAGGGCTGGGTGAAGGCCAGAATTGTCTGGAAAAAAGCTACAGTGCCTTCAGGAAGGTCTACACCGGGATTGAAGAGGGAGATGCCACTAGAAAAAGGCATGGGGGGCATGTGTGTGCGTCTAAAAAGGCCGAAGAGAAGGAGCCCGTAGGGGTACAGACTGCGGGGCTGAATAGAGTCCGTTTCAGAGGAGAGGCCCCTGCCTGAGGGTTTCAGGGCTTGTCCAGGGTGGCCTCCGCGCCACCCTCCCCGCACCCTGGACGTCGGAGCAGGTGCTTTTCTGGCGAGGCTGACGCTCTCGCCTTACCTTCCGGGCCCTGTGGCCCTGAAGGGGCTCCCCATATGCAGGTGGAATGAGGATGGGGCTTTGGGGGTCGGAGCTCTGTGGCCCGGGACAGCAGCCCAGTCTCAGACTGCCTGTTTCATGCTGTCTTGTCCCCCGTATCCCCTCCTTGGCTCTCTTGGGTCCCAGCTTCAGATTCCATTTCAGATATTAAGGCGAGGACCACATGCTTCCCGCACAGCCACGGGGACGGGCCTCCCGGCCTCAAGAACAGACCCATAGTAGACATCTGGGGCCCCCTCTTCTCCCCTGGGGCCCCTCTCTGCTCCCTCGTCCTAGGGCTCACATCACAGAGGCCCCCCTGGATTTGGGGCGCCTTCAGAAGGCGTCAGAGCAGAAGGCTGGCAAGTGTGCAGGGCTGCTGGAATGGCCTTGCTAGCAGAAGCTGAGAACCAGACCGTGGGCGTGCCGCTGCGCTCCGGCTTTCTCCCAGCCTGGGTGGCTGTAGGGAAGAAAGTACCAGGGCTTGTTTCCATGGAGGCACTGTGGCTCCTGCTTAACGGAGGCCTGAGGGCAGGGGCTGTGGCGTCCTCGAGAAGGACGGAGAGGCTGGCAGCCATGCGAAGGAGCCAGGCTTTGTTCTAAGGGAGGTGGAGCCTTCTGAGCCGTTGTGTGACCGTGATCTGACTGACACCCGGGGTGGCCATGGCATGCGCCCCGGACAAGGCGAGAAGCAAAGACGACCACCAGGAGGCCCTGGCGATGGGGAGGCCGGGGTGGGTGGTGCTGGCTGGACCGGGCTTCCCATGGTGTTTGGGGGCTGAGGTCCCCTGTCTAGAGGGGACCTCCAAGGTCAGCTTGGAGACGGGAGCAGAATACAACTTCTCTGGGCAACGGATTTGGTTACGGTACATCGTCCCCCCCAGAAGGCCCAGTGACTCTTACGGTAGCAGCTTGCAAAGTGGTCGTGTGAAAACAAGATGGCTGTTGTCAAATAATCTGGGAGACCTGGCTTGAATAAGTGTAGGAGGTTTCCTCCGTGTGAGACTTCACAGGGTCTTTCAAGAGCCGGTGTGTATTTTGAACCCCAAGGGGGCAAGGAGAGCGATTATATAGCATTTTTCACAGTATTTACAACACAGAATTATTATTTTTTTCAAAGCATCTTATGGGGCTCTTGTTCCTTGGAACGTATTTTGGGAAACACTGAGTACCCACAAGAGAAATGACAGCATGGCTTATCAAACGGCCTCTGGCCTCGTCTCTCCTCAGGACGCCTGGTCTGCTCAGAACATCCTCTGAACTTTTGTCCATGCTGTTACCCCTGCCACATAATCCCAGAGCCATTATTCCTCCATGAAACATCCTTAGAACCCACCAGGCAGTGGGGAAAAAATCACATCCCTGGGTTACTGGAGCCTTTATCACAGCATAATGTAATTATTTGTTTACGTGTCCGTTTCCCCTGCAAGATGCCAGCTTTCTGGAAAAGAGCCACGTACATTATTAATCCTTTTTAATCCCCCTACGATGTCTGCCATACAGCTGGTGCCCAGTGAATGAAGAAATGAATGAACAAACATGAAGAAATGGAGATATTGATGGAATGGCAGGAATTACTAGATGGTTCCAGAGCAGGCAGCTCCCTTAGCGCCCTTTCTTTTCCACGTAGGTGACAATCGATTCTACCTGTTCCTAAATTCAGCCCTGGTTTTATTTTGCACAGACACGGCACACGCACACCCCCTCCCCAGACTAGGGGGTTTCTTTCAATTCCTCCCTGCCATCCTCAACCTGAATTCCAAGTCCTTCTAGCCGTTCCTCATAAATGAAAATTTTCTTTAGAAAGCATCTCAGACTAAAACCTCTGTTATAAATAGTTTCTGGCTTGCTTCTAAAAGGGTTACCAATGTGTGGGGACTTTCTATAGGTTTTTCTTGTCTCACCGAGTTTTCTTTAAACGAGTCCTTTATTAAGCCAGACAAGAACGTTGATTTCTTCCACGCAGCCAGAGATGGGAGTTTTCTGCAGCTTTGCTCCACCCCCTCCCCTCTCTGGGCGTGTTTGGAGGCAGTAAATTGCACAAGGAATCTGTGCTAAGCTGAGGGAGGAGCCGACCATTGCTGTTAAGTGGTGGTTTTCGTATGAGTCCGAAAGGCTGTGCCATCCATTATCAGCAGGAGAGGAAAGAGGAATCGGTTTTTGTTTTTGGTTTTTTTTTTGCGGTACGCGGGCCTCTCACTGCTGTGGCCTCTCCCGTTGCGGAGCACAGGCTCCGGACACGCAGGCTCAGCGGCCACGGCTCACGGGCCCAGCCGCTTCGCGGCATGTGGGATCCTCCGGGACCGGGGCACGAACCCGTGTCCCCTGCATCGGCAGGCGGACTCTCAACCACTGTGCCACCAGGGAAGCCCAAGGGGACTCGCTTTTAAGCAAGAAGTCAGCCTAGCACGGTTTCCAACACATTTTGAATAAATCTGTGTAATCCTCAACAAAATATTAGCCAACAGAATCCAACAACACATAAAAAGGACCATAAAAAAAAAAAAAAAGGACCATATACCATGATCAAGTTGGATTCATTCCAGGGTCACAAGGATGGTTCAACATACGCAAATCAATCAGTGTGATACACCACGTCAACAAAAGAAAAGACAAAACCCACATGATCGTCTCTATAGATGCAGAAAAAAGTGGGTATAGAGGGAACGTATCTCACCATAATAAAAGCCATTTATGACAGACCCGCAGCCCACATAATACTAAATGGCGAAAAGCTGAATAAGTCTGTGTGGAGCGAAGGCAGGATGTAAAGATAGCCTCCTGGCTCCTCCTGAAGTGGATTGTGACAGCGATTTTACAAAGTTGTATGACACAAACGTCAAGAAGGAAAGAGGTCCATTTTCCGATTTAAAGAGGTTTCTGAAGTCAAAGAAGGATGATGTGAGATCATTCACACTTTAGTCTCCTTGCTACTCCAAGGGGGGTCCCTGCATCTGCATGGGTTCAGAGCTTGTTAGAAAAGCAGCATCTCAGACCCCACCCCAGACCTGCTCACTCCAAGCCAGCACTTTAGCAAGGCCCCTGCGTGATGTGTATGCCCCACTCCCATCCAAGGGGCAAGATATTTACGAAAATACTCTGCTGGATGACGTTCAGTAGAATAAATGTATTGTTCCATGCTTGGAGATTGTGAGAGAAGACGGATAATTTAAAGCGAAGGGCTAGAAAATTATACTAATTTGAGGATAAGGATACAAAGATTCCGTTAATAAAATTCAATAGAACTAAGGTTTCTAAAAACGGAAATGTGTGAGAAAGTTCTCAAATACAAGGTTATTTTCTCCCATTGTATTAGATTCCTTGGGCTTCCAAAATGAATGATCACAAAACCAGGTAGCTTAATAGAAATGTGTCCTTTCCCAGTTCTGGAGGCTGAAAGTCCAGAGTCAGGCAGCAGGGTCAGTGTCTCCTGGAGGCTCTGAGGGAGAATGTGTCCCCTCCTCTCTCCTACGTTCCAGAGCTCGTTGCCATCCTCAGCGTTCCTTGACTTGTAGATTACGGCTCCCATCTCTGCCTCTGTTGTCACGTGCTATTCTCCCTGTGTGTCTATATCCTCTCCTCTTCTTACACAGACACCAGTAAGATGCCCTTATTGGATTAAGGGCCCCCTCTACTCCAGTATGACCTCATCTTAATGACATCTGCAATGACACTATTTCCAAATAAGGCCACATTCTGAGGTTCTGGGAAGGACATGACTTTCGGGGGAGACACTATTCGACCCAATACATTCATCCAACAAGAACAACAATGGCGAGTGTCTGCAATGGGGACCTTGCTGGAGAGATGTCATGATGCTTCAAATTTGTGGTCCCCTCCAATCCTGAGGGTGGCAGATGGCACGCGTGGCATGCAAGGTGGACCACAAGCAGGAGAGCCTGGATTTTTCATTTCTTGGGTGTACGAACACTTGGTGTAATTGAACTTGTGTCCTTTGGAAAAACTCTGGGTTAACTGATCTAGGAACACAAACGATGTTGCCCTATTTTCTTCCCAGGCAGCAGCAATGGCTGTGAGTTTGAGAGAATAAGAGGTCAAATAGAAGCCCAGCAGCCCTGGCTGAGAAGAGACCAAATTGAGAAAGGAGAACGATTTTTAATTCTGCAGATGCTAGGTAGCAAAAATAGTCTACACCTGAGGTAGCTGGGGAGGGATGTTCCATATTGCCCGGGAGGCCCATTTGAGAGTCCAAAATTAGACGGAGAGAGAAAAGGAAGTTTAGCAGTGTGATCTGGAGATGCCCTGGGCCGAGGTGAGGCAGCTCTGAGGATGGGGCCGGCATGCATTCACTTCTTCCCTTGACCTTTATGGAAAAGCCTCCCTAGACAGGTATTTGGACATAATGTAGTGCCCTGGGGGAGATCAGTCTGTGCACGGGAAGGCATACCCTGAATTCTGAGAAGTAGGTGTAGTTCTCACAAGGATACAGGGAAGATGCTGGAGAGATTTCTTCTCATGGTGTGAGAGGGGGGAGGCTCCACAGAAATGCACTCGAGCTGGGGCTTGAAGGAAGCCAGGGGCTGAGTCAGGGGCTCCTTGACTGAGCAAAGCTGCCTTCACTCTAGGGCCTTGCCCTATCTGTGTGCGGCCTTCTGTAGTAAAATCGGCCCCAGTCTCTGCTGCCTACTCTGGCTTTCCCGGAGGAGTCTAAAGAAGGTGCTAGATTCCTAGGAAGAGATCTGGGCTCCACCCAGCTGGGCTGCCCAGAAGTCCTGCTCCTTTGTCCCAAACTCAGCCATTCCCATTTCAGAAGGTGGGAACCATTATGTAAGGGACCATTTGTTACGCAGCATTATACACTTGACCGCCAGGCTGGGCTTAAGAAGCAATTAGCAAATTTTCTGGGAGGTTGCAGTGCAACGAGTGATTCTTCTCTGCTGAGACTAGGTGTTGTCTGAACGTCTACAAGCCTCAAGGCAGCTTTAGACAGATGACCTTGACTAGTTTCCAATGTGCTTCTATAGGGAGGCTGCCTTTGATCATCCTAGTTTGAGAAGCTCAGGAATCGTGTGAGACAAGTGGGGCCTCCCTGGCAGGAGGATGGGATTAGGCTTTCCATTCCATCTGACAATCACAGGTCCAAGTGGCCTCGCATCCCTCCAGGGCGTGCTCAGACAACAAGGAAATGCAGGCAGGCTATTTCAGCCATTCTCATGACCTCCTACAGAAGAAGATAGAAATGTAAAGATGACATGATTGGCAGTGGCATTTCTTTCTACCCTGCTAGAGTCAACACCTGTCTTGGGCTGACTTTTTCTTCAACGAGGGAGTTTGGCTTTTAAAAACGGAGTCATTTTTCACAAGAAAATGTACTGTGGGCTCCCAGGGAGAGGGGGAAGAGCCGTTTCCCTTCAAGGGGGAGGAAGAGGCAGGCTGGATTTGTAACAAACACGTCAGGATGGAGCTGCTCACTGAGGCTTTGGCTTCAGAGATGAAAGAAATCTTTCAGGCCCTTAACAGCCTAAAACCCAGCTTGGGTTTCCTAGGGAAAAGCGCACAAGTCCCAGTTTATTCAATTCAGGTCTGTTGGCCTTTATGGTTTCTACCAGCAAATGAAGGAGGCCCAATTTCTTGAATCACGTTAGCTACAGATTCAGCGCAATGCCAGCATTGCAGACTTCCTTTTGCCAATTAGCGTTTGGCCCTATTAATCAAATGCAGCAGAACACACCCAGCAGGACCAGTTTCCTAGGCAGGCAGGCTGTGTGGTCACATAAGGCCCCAAACTCAGATGGGCCTGGGCTTCATTTAATGCATGTTCTGCTCTTGTCATCTTGAAAGTCTTAATAATTATTGCCCAAGGAACCCATGTTTTTGTTTTGCACTGGGCCCTGAAAATTATGTCGATGGTCTCATATGCCATCCACACCCCTGCCTATCCTCTTTACCAGGCAAATCCCATATCCTTCAATCTCAGCTTCAGCGTCCCTTCCACAGGAAGCCCCTACCGGCTGCACCCATTATAACCTTGACAACTGTAACACAGCCTGGCCAGCGTTAATTGAACGTCACCCACTGTACGTCGTGCGCTGATCTAGGTGGTTTGTGTGCATTTCCTCATCGTCATCCTCTCAGCAACCCTTCACCAGCTCTCTTGCTGGATTTTGGAGATTTGGGGGCATGGGGACTTGTCCATTCAGGAGGACACTTACCTCCCATGATCGATCGAGATGTGAAAACACAGCCATCGACGATTTGAATATGAAATGTCCCAACCCAAAGGAACAGCCCCTGAGACCACTCCAGGCAGGTCAGCAGGGTCCCTCCAGGAGCCTACCAGAGACAAAGGCCCAGATTCTTCTCCTCCTGAGGAGAGGATGCACTGTCACAGGAGAGAGCCCTTCTGTAGGAGGGAGACGCAGAGGGCTGCACCCTGGTCTCTTCTCTCACACCCACTTGCTTTGCTGTCTTAGGCTGGCCACACAGCCTCTCAGCCTAAACTCCTTCAGTGATAAGTGGAAGGGTCTAAACTCAACTTCTTCCAGCCCCAAAGTTCTAGATTTCTTTATTCAGAACCTCTGGATGGGATGGGATGGCTTTCAGATCACCAAGAGATCTTCTAATTTTTATGGAGATGGTCCAGCACTAGTCACTATGACTAAAAAAAAAAAAAAAAAAAAAGCTATAAAATGCTGACATAGCAGAACTGTCAACCCCTAGAACATTTGTCTGATCATAATCTTTGGTCTTTACTTCATACCAGTTGGTCTTTGCCTTTACTTCAATCCACAGGTTTTGTTTCTTCTATCAGTAGTTATGTCAACCATTTGGCCATTCTTGCCTAAAGTAGGAATAAATATATTTTCACACACCATTAGTTTCCCCGCTGAAACGTTTCTTTGAATATTGGTGAAGGGTCCTGTTTAAAAAAAAAAAAAAATTGTTTCCCTCCACCCAAACCCACAGGTACAAAGGATTTAAAGGCAACTGTTCCATGACCTTCATTGATCAGTTTAAAGCGCTACACCAGTGTAACAAGTATTGTAAAATGCTGGGGCTGAAGTCGCTTCAAAACAGCCAGAAACAGAAGAAGCCAAGCATTGGGAAAAGCAAAATTCAGCCAAACTGCACAACCGTGAGGAAGACGGCATCTGGGACCCCAGCAGGAAAGAAAACCTAACATCTCCTGTTAACTAACGGTCACCGGCTGGCAGCACACAGCCTTGTGGGTAGAAATTTGAAAACACCCTGGAGGGAACACGTAGCCTGCAGAGAGCTGACGATCCTTATTCCCAGCTGCCTGTGCTCCGAGCTGCTTCCAAAGCCGTCACCTGCTGTCTTCACTGAGATGATTTCGGAGCAGGATTTGTGAGCAGGCTTATGGAGAGACTGAATCCATTGTCAGTCTCAAAGAAGTCCATCTTTGTCTATACCGTTAGCCTTTGTACCAACCTCACATTATGCGTCTGTTTGTGTATTTGCACGTGGCTGTCTCGTTACGGACTTGGTCCTGAGCAGGGTCTGTCCACAGCCCCAATCTTCCCTACCCCCATTCCTAACCTCAGAATTTCTGGACATCCAGCTACTATATCAACAGAAAACGTGAATTCCGTCATTGGGTCTATCTGTCGCACTAGAGTCGATTATGCTATTGTAGCTGGAGGGGGGCTTCCGAAACGTCAGGCCACTTCCCATCATTACTCACATATCTGGTTAGAATGTTCTGTTTAATTAAATTCATCTTTAGACAAAAAGCGTAAGATGCATGTATTAGCACAGACACTTTTCTTTAGAATGTGTGCCCTATTTCACATTCCTCCAGGATTAGTAATTTCCTAATACGTCTCCCGGAGCACAGAATATTTGCATCTGTGTTTTTCCCTATTCTTATAAGCACTACTTCTAGTGTGATCCACTTCCTACTTTGCTCTCTAAATCCAAGCTCCCTAAACCTAGGGCTGCCCCATGTAGGATTACTCTGGAAGATGCGTACAAATCCTGGCTGGGACACACAAGCTCACAGGGTCCTGGTCCCATCCACCCATTCCAAAGGGGTCTCCTTCCTACCAGTCTGGGTCCTGCCCAGCTGTGGAGCAGAATGGCCACAGCAGTTCACATTGGGCAGGAGGAAACGCTATAAGGACAGCTCAGCGACTGTTTCACGCACCCCAAACTATAAGAACATCTCAAGCCCCAACAGTGCGTTGTTGTTATTGTCTAAGTAATAGACTATTTTTTAGAGCAGTTTTACATGTACCAAAAAATGAGTGGCAAGTACAAAGAGTTCCCATATGGCCCCTTACCGCCATTCCATATGTCCCCCTATTATTCGCATCTGACGTTAGTGTGATACATTTCTTATCACTGAGGAGCCAGTGTTGACACATTATGATTCATTAAAGTCCACAGTTTACATTTCAGTCCACTCTTTGTGCTCACACTCTCTGGGTTTTGGCACACATACAATGACATGTATCCACCATCACAGCATCACCCACGGTCGTTTTGCTGCCCTAAGAATCCCCTGTGTTCCACCGATTTCTCCCTCCTTCCCTGGAGACCCAACTCCTGGCAGCCACCGGTTGTTCTACTGCCTCCATAGTTTTGCTTTTTTCCAGAAGGGCGCAAAGGAGGAAACCTACAGGATGTAGCCTTTTCAGATAGCTGGTTGTTTTCAAAGATGCTTCAACTACTCCCTGACCAGGGAGGATTATTAGGCCTCCTCTGAGGGGGCTCCTCAAACTGAAAGTGGACACGAACCTCCTGGGATCTTGTGAAAATGCAGGCTCTGATTCGGTGGGTCGGGGGTGGGGCCTGAGACTCTGCATTTCCATCACGCTCCCAGGGGATCTGCGTGCTGGCCTGGGACCACACTTAGGAGGGGTGTCTAGATCACAGGGAGAAAGGGCCTGAAATGTTGAGGGGAGTGACTAGGCCTAGAGTTCAAACAGCAGTCGGCTGGAGGAGGCATCCAGCTGCTTCAGTTCTGGGAGGGAGCAACTTGGAGACAAAGAAACAGGGCAGCAGCGCTCACAGTACGGGGTGGTCACCGTGCGCAGTCCCTCCGAGGCAGCCGGCTTCCACAGGAGACTCCTGGCTGCTTCCGCCTGAGAATACTGCTCTCCACGGGCGTGGGGTTTAGATAAAGAAGAGGACATGATGTAATGTTTGTTTTGAAAAGAGATTTGAAGGAGAAAACTCTTCAGCTACTCACAGCCCATCTTTTCAGAAAATCTGTCATCTCCAGCTTTTCTTCTGAAATGACTCCCCCAGCTACAGATGACAAAATGCTCATTTTTTCTATGAGGCAGCCTGTAGCCTGCTTTCCCTGCCGAGATCCTGCAGATGTATTTGGCAGTGGAGCTCTAGAAAGTTCCATAAGAACAAAGCGCAGGGCACATTTTGATTGGAATTAGTGTATATACATCAGTGTGGGTGGGACCAAAGACCCTCTCTTTGGTAATAATTTGTAATTATAAAAATATCAACACGGGCTTCCCTGGTTGCGCAGTGGTTGGGAGTCCGCCTGTCGATGTGGGAGTCATGGGTTCATGCCCTGGTCCGGGAGGATCCCGCGTGCTGCGGAGCGGCTGGGCCCGTGAGCCATGGCCGCTGGGCCTGTGCGTCCGGAGCCTGTGCTCCGCGGTGGGGGAGTCTGCAGCAGTGAGAGGCCCGCGTACTGCAAAAAAAAAACCAAAACAAATCAACACAAGTGTTCAAAAAAATTATTGAAAGGTACAAAATGAAAAGTCAAAGTCATCCTGTAACCCTCCTCCCCCCACCCACCCCGAGCTGGCTTTGAATTTGGACTTGGAGAGACAGTGGAAAGGAAAGGATTTTCTCCCGGATTTGGCATTCTGCAGGCAGCCCACAGGGTGGCTTGGATGGAGCTGCCCCTGCCTCCTTTTACAGATGCTTAGCTTATTTTTCAAAGTGCCCTTATTGTTTATAATAATCTGATTTCATCTGTTTATAAACATTTGGAGGACCAGGGACAGAAGGGGTGCCCACAGTCGGATTTGTCGCAGCCAGTGCTCCCAGGGATGGCCTTTGTGGGGCTGTCTGGCCATCCGTCCAGCCACCCAAACCTTGACCTTCTGTTCTGAGATGAATGGCAGTTTTCCTCGCACCGTCAACTAACAGGCTGAGTGTGCCGTGAGCTCTTACACCAAAGGAGTTTCTCTGGGGTCTCGGAAATGCCCACACCCGTTGCCATTGTTCTAGCTCACTTTGCACCACATCCAGTTCCTATGGTTTTTCCCATCTGCCTCTGGAAGTGTGAGGTGCTAGGAGGTCTATAAACACAACAGACACTCAGCCCGGGATGGAGCTGGAACAGCCTGGTGGGTCCAGCTGGAGATGTGGTGCCTGATGCCTGCAGGGTTGTCACATGCACGCAAGCACCTCCGTTGCCTAAAGGGCTCCAGGCAGAGCTCCGTGAAGGGCAGGTGACACCTCATGAAAATGGGCTGGTGTTTCCAACAGCAGGTTTATCACTAATGAGGAAGGCAGAGATGAGGACTTCTTGCCAGTGGCGTCCTGTTCTGGAGACGTCTGGTTTGGGATCGTGTGAATATTTCACATTATCTTGTTGTATCAGCGCCTCCCCAGCCGTGCTTCTGATAAGCCTCCTAATAGCAAAGGGTTTCAATAGATTCTTATTAAAAAGAGTGCCGAAAGAAGTAACAATGATTTTCTAATTATACAGTGTTCTCTTTTCTAAATATACATCCTGTTTTGTGTGTGTGTCGGGCATGTGTTCAACTGTTTGCAGATGGGAGGAGCTGGCCTCGGCCCGGTCCTGGCTCGCTTCCTTCGTGTACGCTCTGCTCTGCTGGCCCAGTGTGTGCAAATGTGAACAGGTGGGCATTTCTCCCCCATTTAGATCTGCAGACGCCACTTGGGCTTCAATAGTTCTAAAAAATCAAAGAGACACAAAACCCTCTTCTGCCTTCCAGCAAAGGGTATGTTTTCCAACTCTCTGCTGTAGCAGCTCTGAAATCCTCTGAGAACTGGCTTGTTCTAGACTGTTCTATAAGAGCTGAGAGGCAAGATGGACTGCCAGGTTCATCAGTGTGGTCATGTGAGCACAGACTTCAACTTGACAGATGCAGTGAACAAATATTTAAACTGCAAATGGTACCACAGGATCAAGGATTTTTAAAATTCTACTTTTTATGAGAGGCCCACATGGACCAAGGTAGAAATCATCTCAGAGGCTTTTTTCAAACATTACATGTCTTCATCAGATACTAAGAAAAACCAGTCTGTCAGCTTCTTAGGGACGCAAACTTTCATTTTAGCACCAGAAGCAATTCTGATGGAATGTCTCACCTCCATCTTCCTCTCCAGCCCATCCCTTCCTCTTTCTCCGTCTACCTCTACATGAATGGTAAGGTAGTGGTTGCTTCCCAGAGTTACGTTGTCCACAATACTTTCTTTGGTGTCTGTATTAGTTTCCTGGGGCCGCTGGGACAAAGTACCACAAACTGTGTGGCTTAAACAACAGAAATGGATTGTCTTATGCTTCTGGAGGCTGGAAGACCCAGCTCGAGGTGTTGGCAGGGCCATGCTCCCTCTCACGGTGATAGAGGAAGCTCTGTTGCAGCCCCTTTCTTAGCTTCTGGTAGTTCCTTGACCTGTGGCAGCATGAGTCCAATCTTCACGTGGAGTTCTCCCCAGGTGCGTGTCTGGGTCCACATTTTCCCTTCTTATTATAAGGACACCAGTCATACTGGATCAGGACCCTTCCTAATGACCTTTGTTTTGACTTGATTACCTCTGTAAAGGCCCTATCTCCAACACAGGTCACATTCTGAGGTCCTTGGGGGTTAGGACTTCACCGTATGAGTTTTTGCAGGGACAATTCAACCCAAATTGTGTCCTTGTCTTTCACACAGGAGAAATGGGACTGTTGCCCCCTTGAGTTGTGCAGCGGGTCAGCTGTGAAAGTGAGGAGTGTCACAGCCAAGCATATTTATACACTGACAATTCCCAAATTATCTCTCTGAATTCCAGACCCATCTACGTAATAGCCTCGTCAACATCTCCATCTGCATCACATCCATTGAACTCTTATCTCTTAAGAGAATCTGATTGCTACAAACCTATTCCAATACCACTTGTTAATAAAGGAGTTGGGAGTGACCTCATCTCTCTGAACCCAACTCCCTCATCTGATAAATTGTCACTGAATCAAACTTGCGTTCTTTCGCCCTCCTGTGATAAAGCCAATCTACTGACACTGGGTTGTGATAAAGGAAAGTGCAGTATTTATTGCAGTTGCCAAGCAAGGAGTACAAGCAGCTGATGCTCAAAAGACCTGAACTCCCTGGTGGATTTCAGGGAAAGGTTTTTAAAGACAGATTGAGGGAGAGTTGTGGGGTGCATGCTCAGCTCGTGGACATTTTTCTGATTGGTTGGTGGTGAGGTAATCGAGAGTCAACATCATCAACTTCCTGGTTCCAGCCACTCTAGGTCTATGTGCTTGAGGTCAGCATGCAGTTAATATACTCCACCTGGTGGCGATTTCAGTATCTGCAAAACAGCTCAAGGATATGGCTCAGAATGTTATGGCCCCTGAAGAGGAACTAAAATTCTTTGTTTTATGACTAAACTCCTATTTTGTCTTGCTTCACTGTTTTCCTTGGTTTCTGCATTTTTCCCTTCTCCGACTACATTTGCTCTTTGGAACTCAGGGAAGGCTTAGGAGGCTAAGGTTTTTCTATAAACAAGAGGCAGAGAACACAGCAGGGTCCAGCTTGGTTACAAAATGAGTAATGATACCTAACTTGCAAAGATATGAGAATTAATTTACATATAAAAATAACTGACCAAGGGTGGCTTTCAATAAATATGAATCATTACAACTTCCAAGCTTTTATATACTTCTTAGCTTGGAGAAGTTATTTATCTATAAATATCTATATCTCACTCCTAATAAAGGAATGAGTTTCATGAATCATTCTACTATTCACGAGGGCAAAAATCGTACAATAAAACATCACCTAAAGATGACTTACGACCGTAAATAAACTATATTTTTCCTTATCATTGATATTCAGAAAAGAGGAAAATGAGGAGAAATCATGCCATACAGTAGATTGATGTCATGCATTTTTTTCAGGCTTCAGTTTTCAAGTCATTTTACAATGTTTGATTGGTCGCAGGCTATACGGTCCCTCTATTAAGGGGGCTGAGCAAATCAAAGTGTTAATAATTTTGCTGCACGTCTCTTAAAAACCCTCCCTTTCAAGCATCAAGGAGCATTTGCTGCCTAAAGACAGTCCAGGAATTGCTGAAGAGCCCAGCTGCATTACCTTCCTGCTGTTTTTAGATAAGCACAGCTTTGATCAGTAGCCCTTCCAACCACCAGTTCCTCTTTCATCTTCCTTCTTTCTGGAAGAAGTGAATTTTCTTTTTTTTTTTTTTTTTTTTTTTTGGTGGTACGCGGGCCTCTCACTGTTGTGGCCTCTCCTGTTGCAGAGCACAGGCTCCGGACGCGCAGGCTCAGCGGCTATGGCTCATGGGCCCAGCTGCTCTGCAGCATGTGGGATCTTCCCGGACCGGGGCACGAACCCGTGTCCCCTGCATCGGCAGGCGGACTCTCAACCACTGCGCCACCAGGGAAGCCCAAGAAGTGAATTTTGAGCAGGGCATAAAAAGAAGTGATGGATGGACAGAGAGAAGAAAGGAAGGTAGCCCCATGGGGGAGAATCTCAAGGGCCAGGGTTCAGAAGCAAGCAGAAAAGGAGCACCCCTGGGTGACAATAAGCGAATGTGCCTGAAAACACAGGAGGTTTCCTTTGAATAGGGAGAAAGGAGGAGCAGGCTGGGGGCATGATGGAGGCAGGGGCTTTGCTGATTGGTCAGAGACCGGCTTGTTTTTGTGGATTTATAAGGCGCTGAAGGCTTAGCACAGACACAGCTTGAGCAGCTAGAATACTGAGAGTATAGTGCTTGCCCAGGAAGGAGTCAGGGGGAGGAGCAGAGAGGAGGGAAGCGGGGAGGGCACCGGGAAACCGGAAAGACATCGCTTCTAAAGGGCTCAGAAGCAAGTCACAGGCAGCCTGGAGGGACCCAGAGAGGGAGGGGGGACACAAGGGCGAGGCAGAAACCAAATTAGGTTGTTCCATTCTAGCATCCGGAAACTTCCTTCTCGAGGCAGCTCTTCCCAGGGCTCTACAGGGCAGGGACCAACCCTGCATACAGGTCATCTCCACACGGAAGGAGAGCAGGCAGGGTAGCAATTGGCCGAGGTGGGAAAATCCTGGCAGATGAAATTCAACAGAGGCAGCCGCTGTTTGCAGGTAGTCCAGCTGTTTCTCAGAATCAACAGACCACAGAAAAGTTCGCCCTCGATTATTGATTCACTTGGCACTGCTGCAGCTTCCCAGGAGGGTGTCCTGTTTTGTCTTTATGTCTGTATTTACACATCTTGCTAACAGTGCCTTGTGATACAGTCTTGAAGATCGATAGGATCTTTGCTATTGTTTCCAGGTCTGTGTTACAGGAAACATAAATCAAACCCCTCACTGCAGCAGAAGGAGGGTTTAAATTAGATGTGGTCCTGCAGCCATGAGTCATCTTCCTTCAGCCTCCCTCCCAATGATGAGCTTGAGATAAGGAAGAAAAACCACCTCTACCCCAGAGGATGTAGTGAACCAAATGGGATGGTACTCTGCTTTCCTGCGCTCTGCCCTCACCATTTTGCTTCTAGAGTTCCAATCCCCTGGACAGTCATTTTAAGCACGAAAGCCCTCGCTTATCTGAGCCCTAGCAACCTCCAGGAAGAATATCAAAGCAAAGAAGGGATGTGCAGAAGAGGCCCCCAGACCATCTTGGTTGCCCCCTGCCCCCATTTTGCTGGGGTCCCGCTGTCACTACCCTCAAGCTGGCTTTCAGTGCCTCTGGTCTCAGTGCCTCGGGCATGTTTACTGTCTTTGAGACAGAGACACCTCACTGGGTGGGTCTCTCCACTAGTCAACATTGAACTTTCAAGGGTGCTTACAAGATGTTTCACCAAATAACTTTAGTCTGTTCTATCTTTATCCTTTTATCTGTATTGCATAACAGCTTAAAAGAATCGCCACAGTTCGTATAACTACATGCATATATTTACACCATTTACGGATACACAGTAAATACTCTAGGGTGTCCCCCCGCCCCCGCAAGCTCCTCTTAGAAAGGACCGCGCCTGGGTGCCCTCGGAGTACCTCCCCATCAGGAGCCCGAGTCTCTGCCTCCACAGCTGCGTGGCCTCCGCTCAGTTACCCTGGGAAATGGGCAGGGAACCTTGGCAGGACATGAATCTCGCAGCACAGATATTTGACAGAGTATGTTCGTGAACAAGCGCCTTGAAGCCATTCTGCCAGAGCCTGGCCAGCAGCTCTCCTCACAAGAGTTTCTCTGGTCCACGACGCGGTGTGCGTGGCTCAGCGCAGAACTCTTCACTGCCTGGAGGAAAATGGCCTCCGTGGAGCAGCCACTAGGGGGGGCCCAAGAGCCTCGGCGGAGCCGGCTGGTTCTTCACACGGTTTCAGAACGTGGCAGAAGGCAGATCTTTCCGGAGATGCAAAGAGAACATCCCAGTGGAACCAGCTGAGGACTAAGAACACAGGCATCGATCACAAGATATCGGAGAGCAGAGGTGCCCCCACAGGAGGGCCTGAAACACAGACTAGAGAGCTTGGCGTATATTTAGGCAGATGGACTGTTGTTGCTTAAAATCAGAGCCCCTCAGCCTCCTGGGGGTCGGGGACCCTCGCGAGCGTTGGATGACAGTTCTGGACCCTCACCCTAGAAAAGTGCATCTATGCGTAAAATGTCATTGTCAGTTTCAGGAGGTTGAAGGATCACCCTGATTCCATCCCTGGACCTGGGATTTAATGCATCCATCCTTAGGGCAAGAGAAATGGCAACATCTCAGGCTGGCATCTGGCATGAGATATCCACAGAGCAGGTGTTCAGATGATTAAAGACAAGGTGTTTGTCAGGAAAAGAGGCCAGTGGATGACAGAGACAGGCAGCCACATAATTGTAACAGGACGATGTTGGCCAAAATGAAATATTGATTAGCAATTATATGGTCTAATAAATGGGGACATGTCCCTGGAGACATGCATGCAATTCTTGGCTTTACCAATCATTCACGTATCCAACAAATATTTATCACAAACCCACCATGTGTGAGCTGGGGATATAGCAGGGTCCCTGTCCTCACGTGCCTGACACAGTGTGGACACGGTGTGGACACAGAAAATAAACAAGTGATGTCAGGTGAAGAGTGCTACAATGAGGGGGAAGGTTTCACTGAAAGGACAACTTTGAATATATACAAGAATAACCTGAAGGAGTGAAGTATGCATATGTCTGGGAGAAAAGTTTCTGGATAGAGGGAACAGCAAGTGCAAAGGTCCTGGGGCAGGAGCACACTTGGCATGTTTGAGGATCAGCACGCTAATGGGCGTGGCAAGGATGAGCAAGGGGAGGGGCAGTAGGAGACGAGGTCTGTCTGAAGGGAGGTATGGGATCCTTGGGTTTTGTTCCCAGTGTGATGAGAAGCCACTGAAGGATCTTGAACAGGGAAGTAACATGATCTAATTTAGCTTTTCTAAAATGAATCGGCTCCCAGTGGAGAAACATGGTCAACACTCTCATGGGAGGAACAATCAGTCATATTCTCCTGTGTTATCAGGTAAATTATCCACTCTTCCTTGATCTTGAGGTGGGGTCAGCAAACTTTTTCTGTAAATGGCCAGATAGTAAATATGTTAGGCTTTGCGGACCGTATGGCCTCTGTCATAACTACTCCACTCTGCCTCTGGAGCTTGAAAGCAGCCTTCCACAGTTATGTACATGAATGAAACTGGCTGTGTTCCAGGTGACCAGCCATCCCAACTTGCCTGGGACATAGGGGTTTTCCAGGATCTAAGAGTTTCAGTGCTCAGCTGAGATAGTGTGGCAAATGGGGATGGTTGATGAATTCCAAGAAAACTTTATTTATGGACACTGAAATTTGAATTTCATATATATCTCACATGTCATGAAATAATCTTCTTTTGATTTTCCCCCCAATAATTTAAAAATACAAAAACCATGCTTAGTTCACACAAAAACAGGTGGCAGTCTGGATTTGACCCACGGGCTGTAAGTTGTCAACCCCTGGTCTTGAGGACCCATCAGTGAAAGTCATGGCTACTCACGCTTTCCCTCCTCCTATGTTTCCCCTCCATCCTGATGCCAGCCCCTGCCCACCTCTCTAGCCTCATCCCCTGCAGGTCACCATGTTCCTGCCATACTAGCTGGGTCTGGGTTCTGTGGCTGTTCCAGACTCCACCCACTTGAAGACTTGACACATGCTGTCCCTTTATCCTGAGAATTCTTCCCCTGCCTTTTCACCTGGAGAATGGATAGCTCCTACTCAGAGCGAAGGTTACATATTGCTCTCTGCGTTAGACTTTCTCATACACGCCCTTTGTTTTTTCTGCCCCAAAGGTTGACCAGCAGCCTATGTCCTGGCTTGGAGTGAAAACTGCCCCAATGGTAATATAACCAGTTCTCTGGCTCACGGATTCAAACTGGAGACACAGGGAGGGAGAAGTCACTTGATAGCACATGAGGAAACTGCAAAGACACCCCAAGGAGGCAGGCAAGCAGAGGCCATGAAGTAGCAGGGCCATGAGAGCCCAGTGTTCGTAGAGCATGAGTCAGCAGTAGTTCCAGGTGAGCAGGGGCTGTAGGCAAGGATGGAGACAGATAAGGCAGCAGGAAGAGCAGAAAGATGGAGCAGATGAATCACCATCACGGTTGAGACTTGATTTATTTCTACAGTCTGGGGAGCGACCAGACATCCCAGACTCTGGCGTGCTCATGAATCCTGACTGTCCACTTAACACGAGGCCTCGACTTATGACTGTTTGGGGGCTCCCGTGTGATTCCTGTCTCCTTCCTGCCATGAGGCCCCTTCCAAAAAAACCTTCCCCAGCTCAGTGCCTTGCACAAAGTAGGTACTTGAGAAATATACAAGGATTTGTAAGATGTGAAATTTGTAAGAATGAGTCGCTTGAGATGATCTAAGAAAAAACTGCTTCTTGCAATCAAAATTTCCTAACACACTACCTACATTTTGGGGTTGTTATGTGTAGCCACTTTCTTGGGGATGAATACAGGGCCCTTTCCATGCCTTATGCAGCCCAGCACATCACTCACTGTAATTGCTGAGCAAAGGATCCCATCTGAGAGCCTGAGCTCATGCAGAGACATAGGAGGGACCAGAAAAGTCTCAGGTACGGGTTGTTAGGGTGCAGGGAGAGGGACCGTAAATACCGTAGCCACACATCCAAAGGGTGGACGAGAAGGTCTCGCTTCTTTGTATCCAGCCACTATTGAGAGCCACGTGGGAAACCAGACAGGACATGCTGCCCGGAAGACGGGCAGCCTTAAGAAATGAGAAGGACTTTAATGAGTTCTTGACTGGGCTAAATGTGCCAGAAAAGTGAAAAGGAAGAGACTTTGTCCAGGTGGAGCAAGACTGGTTCTTGTCTGGCATATTTACTGGGTCAACAGACACTCAACAGAACAAGTTATTCCACTCCTCTCCCCCTCCCCCTCAGGCCTTTGAAAACTTACTTTATCAAAATTAAAGCTAGATTCTGCTGTCAGTGGAAGCTCTTAATGAATGAATTTGGAATACTCAGATAATGCACTTGAAATCCTTTCAAACCACTGCAGTTGTGATATGCAGGGGCACACCCTACCTCTAGGGGGCAGTATCCCAAGAAGAGAGGGGCCCCGGGCTGAGAGCCCTGGGCACAGGCGGATGCTCACTTGAGCACTTTAGTTGAGATCATAGCACTGGCTTTTCCCTGGTTCCAGAAAGAAAGAAAAAGTCCCAGTTGAATAAGATGTAAAAGGCATTTTACCTGGCTTTTTGGAGAAATTAAAATTCTTCACATACACGTGCACCACACACACACTCACACAAGCACACATGCACACTCAGCACAACCCGCCTCTCCCCCAGTCACCTGCCAGATAGCACGATGTGCTTCTTTTGCTTAAAAGGTGATCTTTTCTCTGTAGCTGTGTGGCTGTTATTTTCTTATACGTTTATTTTTCAAATAAACTCAAACTTCTAAATTATCTCAGAACGATTAAAGACACTCGGCTGTATTTTTGAGAGGGGAACTCCCCACCAGATACATTCCAGGTTCGTAGTTCCATTGCCCTCTGGAGGGAATTGCTGGGGAATGCTTTGGAAACGCGAAGGTAACTCAACCTCTATCGAGGTGAAAACATCTACTCTTCACTTGCCAAGGTCACGACTGAATTTCTCTTTAATTGGGTGGCTGCCTGAAGGCCCAGCGTGCTGTCTCTTATTCTTATTCATGCCTTTCTGTCACACCACAGATGGCATTTCTTCCTTCCCGCCCCCGTGTTATCCGGTATCTACTTCAAAGAACCTGCAGCTCAGCTCTTCTCTTATTCATTTGCCTGCATCCTCACTAGACTGCATATTCTATACACTGTACTCTGGGGAGAATATCTTATTTTTGAATTCTCAGTGAGTAGCTTAACACCTGACACATAGTAGGAACACATGGTTGAATGTCGGTTGAATGAATGTCTTCCTCATCTTGGTGTATCCTATGCACAGTGTTTAAATATTCTCAGTACGTGATAAATTTGCATCACGTAAACCATTTCTGTGGAACACATATGGTGGCCTGCTTTCTAAATCAGGTTATCTTATGACCAGACCCTTTGGAATGAATCTTCGTTAGCCAACTACATTTTGGTGAACTTGTATGTGGCTTGAAACCCTTCCTTTTCCTTTGGAAAGCTTGGAAGGAAGCTTGAATATTAAAGAAAGTAGATGTCCCCACAGGCCCTGGGGACTCCTTCTACCTCCCCACAGGCCCTGGGGGCTCCTGCCATGGCTTTGCACCCAACAGCTTCCTTGAGCTGCACCAAGGGAGGGGAAACAGAGGGGCAGTAAGGCATCCAACTGGTGGCTCTGGGGTTGGCTTTTCATGATAGGGAAAGAGGCAGGAAGGGAGGAAATGGCCTAATGACGGGGTGCTGTGACGTGAACCCATCCTGCACTGTGAAAGAACCAGTTCACAGCTTCCCTAGCGCCTGTGAGAAAGAAAAATTCTTCACACACATACCTGAAAAGCATTCTAATCCAGCCCCTAACTCCTCCTAAGGCCCCTCCACAGATCCCACGCTGCTCATGCAGCCAGCAAGTGGCAAAGTAAAAGCTACGAGATCTTCCCGTTACAGCTTTGCCCCCAAATTCAACAGAGTGCCCTCAATCTACAACCTGTTGGCAACTGAATCATCAAAATAAACAAGAGCGATTAGTTTCCCAACAGTAATAAAAAAATTACTCAAAGATTCAGTGTTTCTTCATCTGAAAAGAAATAAAGGGCGTAATTAAAGTCTGTGGGCACCCTGACTATGGCTCTATGATGCCATCTACTACCCCAAGGCCTCAATGTCTTTGTTTAGGTGACTCTCCAACTCCTGGACTGAGAGCAACTTGGGGAAGGGACCTGGTCTCCTCCTCTGTGTCCCCAGAGCCCAGGACAATACCAGACACAAAGTCATCACACAACCCATATCTGTCCAGTGGATGGTGGATGACGCAGGGAAAGGAGAGCGTGTAATCACAGACCCATCCACCGAAGTCTAGAATACCAAATTAGGGAGCGTCCCCTTGAAGCCGGAAGGAGACACTTCTCAGATGAACAAAAGGGCAGGGGACTTTACGTGGCATCTAGTCACTCAGCCAGCAAGCACTGTTCGACTTCCTTTTGTGCCCACCCTTTGCGGTGACACTCAAGAGACCACCACCAGGATGAAGTGGCGAGGCCTGGGTCCACCTTGGGCGCAGGCTGATGGGACCGCCTTGGGCATGTTCCTTAACCTTTCTGGGCTTCAGTTTCCTCATCGGAACAAAGAGGAAACTGGTTTCCAGTTCTAACAATCTATTGTCTTCTGATTCGAGGAAGTATACAAAGAAGAAAACACAGATTTAAGAAGCATCCAGGAAAAAGGTGTAGACTAGCCATGTACATATGAAACCGCTGTGCTCTTTCACAGAACCTCCTTTGGGGATGGATGGAACACTGGACAGGCCCTGAGTGACAACTGTCACATTCAAGGTACATGCTGTTCTAAGGTGAAAGGATTCACAGGTCCTCACTGGCATGGGTCACAAAGTAAGGCCTGTCTTGAGTGGAAGAAAACATCTTAACATGGCTGCCTGGGTTCTCTGTTGCCTCCCAGATTGCATGTGATTTTAACAACACTTCCTAGTGAACGCTTTCATCTTGCAAACCACATTCGGAGTCAGTAAGTGTCCCCAGGAATGCTTATTGCAGACAACCAGCAGTAATACTCCCAGGGGGAGTTGGAGAGATGCAGGCTGGGCTAGCGAGGGATGCTGTGATCAGAGATCGGAGCGGTGGGACTGGTAGACACGGCTTCACAATGTGTGTTCCTTACATGTAGATCTGCAGAAAGAACGGGTCCCTAACCCTGAATGCAGCACGGACCCAGGCAGGGATCGTAATAAGCTGTTATGTGAGTCAACCTAGTAGAAAAGATACAGAATGCCCTTTTTTTCGGCTCCCTGTTTAATTCCATCTGAGCAAAATCTCAGGGTGAGTGGGAGGGAGGAGGAATGCGTGAGGCCATCCTTGAGTTGTCGCTGAGCCTGGGAATGGTTCAGAGCCTGCAGCTCTGCGTCAGCCGACACTGCAGCAGTTGGTTGGGTCACTGAGTTGGCTGGTCCGTGTCCTCATAGTTTGGCCACTCCCTTCCTGATTCCAAGCTACTGCTTAGATGTTCCTTCCCTTCCCTTCTCTTTCACGTCACCGTTCCAGAGTTTCACAGTATTTGGCTTTCCCTGCATTAAGAGTACTCTCAGGGAAAGGTTATCCTATGACTCATCCCTCTCCTATTCTACACGCTTCCCTCAGAATCCCTTGACAAAGCAGATGGGGGCCTGAAGATATTGATCCAATACTGGTAGGATTAACGCAGTTCCTACACAGCCTCAGTCGTGAAGCATGAGGTTCTGTGGAATAACCGGGCCAGGGAAGGACCCAGGTAAAGGATAGAACCTTAGATTTAGGAGACCCACGTTCAGTTGTGGTTGGCATGACCAGACCACTCTTAGTCTGCTGTCTGTGGAAGGAGCCCCGACCCGGGCATCTCTGCCCTGCCTTTTCTGGGTCAAGTGAAACAGTGTGCATGGGGGTGATTTGTGTAACCGTAGAGCCCTCTATCAACTCTCCTTCCATTAGCATGCACTCCAGAAAAACACAAGAAAGGAATGTCAGTGGATTAATTATTTCAGGGGCGTCTGGGTCTCCTCTCGAGCGTGGATGATGCCAGGAGGGAGGACATGGGAGGGGAAGGAGGCGCAGGCCAGGCAGGAATGGCCCTCCTCTTCTCCAGATGGAAGCTTCTCAGGACCTTTACCGTGTATCATAGGCATGTGGACTGCACTCACGTGGTCTTTTCCAGCAAGGGACTTGGAATTATTTTGCAAAGTTTTGCTCGTTTGATTCCCTAATAAATGTAACTGGAACAATCAGAATGGTGCCAGGCAGAGTGTGAGCCAGTGAACGCCCATTCCTGGAGATATCAGACACGCTTAACGTAAAGGTATCCCCAGTGCCTAGGGCAGCACCTGGCACATGGTAGCCCCTCGACACACAACTTATTTGATAAATGAAGGGTTGAATGAACTGGCCTCTGATGGTCCCTCCAATCCTTTCATTTTGATTAAACATATACTAGTTCATTTAGCCAAGTCACGGGAGAGAAGTTTTAGCCCAGCATAAACAGAACCTACTTCTTACTTTAAACACCTCTCAGAGAAAGAATGTGTTTCAAACCAGACCACCCGGCTGGTCCAAGTGTCCCAGAAGCTACATTGGGTTTAAAATGTTTGGATTTGCTATGACAGCCCACACACAGTTCATGTATAATTTCCTGATGGAAATTCATCGAAACATAAAGAAGAAGGACCTTGTATACAAATTCAGTAATCAGCCTGGTAATTGATTAAAATCAGTAGAAATCAAACATGTTCTAGAATTTCTGAAAGGTCAGTTAGGCCACGTATAAGTTTATTAAGAAGTTGTCTTTTTATGATGACAAGTAGAAGACCCCCACAACTTAATTTTTTACCTATAAGCATGGGTTTTACGAAACCTAGATATAAACCGGTTTTAGTTTTCCATAAGCATGGGTTGAACAATTACCACATGCCTAGCCTTGTGCTGGGTGCTCTGGGGGACGCTGCAATCTTTTTATTGACTCAGGAAGACAAGAAAATTCATCATCAGCTAAATTATTTAACAACAGCATATGAGAGGCAACATTCAGATGACATATTGGTTATGAGCACAAAAGGACCAGAATTTCCTCAGTAATTACACAGGCCTGGGAGCACTGCTATAAGATGAACCTTCTTGCCCCTACCAAACAGATGTCAAGGCATTTAGTGAGCGGAAGGATGGCCTAACAGTAGCTATTTAGTGTGATAATGGCGTTTGATGGTTTGGACACAAACACCATTGTCACACTCCACAGCTCTGTTAAGGAAAATCGGTAGCCGTGAAAGTGTTAATTTCACCTGCACATTCCACCATAGCCACTGAGCATCACCAGAGAGCCTCGCCAGCTCCACAGAGAGACCTGAGCAAAGAAAAAGAGGGATAACGGGTCGGAGCATCTTGAGCAATGGAAAGAAACAAAGATGTCGGACTTCTGTGCTCTGGAACAGACAGGCTAATAAAGGGACCCACTGCCTTGTGGTCTGCTACCACCCACAATGTCCTCCCAGCAACAGGAAGGAAGACTTCCTCTAGAAATGAAGGAGAAATCTGTTTGCATCAATTTTCTAAAAGGGCTAAGAGGGGCTTCCCTGGTGGCACAGTGGTTGGGAGTCCGCCTGCCGATGCAGGGGACATGGGTTCGTGCCCCGGTCCGGGAGGATCCCACATGCCGCGGAGCGGCTGGGCCCGTGAGCCATGGCCGCTGAGCCTGCGCGTCCGGAGCCTGTGCTCTGCAGCGGAAGAGGCCGCAGCAGTGAGAGGCCCGCGTACCGCAAAAATAAATAAATAAATAAATAAATAAATGGGCTAAGAGAGAAAGAATCCCCAGAGGGAATCAATTTTAGGAAACAAATACTTAGTGGAAGCCCACATTATAAACTGTAATAACATGACTGGATTCATTGATCCTTGCTGACTCTCTCCTCACGATCTATCCCAACCCATCATCAGTAACTGTGGTCAGTTCTGCAGTCTAAGAACAATTCTTTTGCATGGGAACCTACCATTTAGACGAGCTGTAATCCACTCTCAGTAACAGCTGTTGGATACAGAGGCATCCAACGGGGCTCAGATGTCACATCTTACTCACCGCAGTGGTTTCCCACTGCAGTAGCGGGTGATAGATGAGAGGAGGGAAGGACAGGAGGAAAATGGAGAGAGGGGCACCATTCCATTTTTTTGTTAATAATACTCCTTTTCTAGCAAAAGGGAGCCTCCTGTGCATAAATTCCTTCTGGTTTACTTGATTTCTTGTTTAAAAAAAAAAAAAAGGTTTCTGACTGATGTATGATCTCCTGCCCACAGTGGAGCATGAGAGCAAATAAAGCATTTTATCTCAGCCTTTCTTTTCCCCAAAATGCTGGAAATGGAGAGGGGTGGAGGCCAGTTTACTCTTTCCCCAAGATAACTGAGTTGTTAACCAGAGCATTGCTTCGGCCGTAAAATGGGCCCATTCTTAACTTGAAAATGAATCCTTCTGCCTTTTTTTTCAGTAAAAATGTCCCTTATTCACACGCAGACCGTGAAACAACCCTCTTCAACCTGGCCCGTGCGGTTGAGAGCGCACCACGGAAGCCACTCAGCTTCCGCGGGGTTGGAGTGTTGACCCCGCCTCTTTTTTTCTCTCCGGTTTTATCGAGATATCTAGCATATTAATTTTAGGTGTAAAACATCAGACTTTTTCTGTTTTTTCTTTTCTTTTTCACTGTGTTGATTGCTCATCTTCCTACGAAGAGACTGACCTCCTTTGGTTCCTGTCTGTGACCCTGGCTCGCCTTTTCAGGGTGCAAGGTGGCAGGAAAGCGCTACCTGTCTCACTCTTAGACCTGCTGTCTTCAGGGGGAATTTTCCCCTGGGCATCTGGCAAGACTCACACCGAATTCCAGCTCTAGAGTTCCAGCTGGCCCCCTTTGCTACCGCAAACCCCTGGCACGCTGGGTGCAGCCGCAGGGGACACACTCGTGTGATTAACCATCCCTGGTTCTTCCCTTCCCTACAGCACCTCCTAACAACTTAGCCGGGCTCATCTGCTTTGTCTTTGCCCGAGGGACTAGAACAGAAAGCCCCCGTTCTTGGTCACTCTTGGGATGTTCTGACCATGGCGAGAGGCTCCAGAAATCTCTTAACTCAGTTGGAAAGAATCATCGGGAGGTGATCAATTCACTAGTGACAAAGGTCCTGGTAGGACACGCTTGGAGAGCTCTCTATCGGTCACGCTCCTGGGGTCATTTCACTTCAGAAGCTCATAGCAATGTCTGAGCCCTCCTGCACTTCTCCACGTGGGCCTTGTATGCCTTGAAAACCTGAAGCTTTCGTTAACCTGCAAAAGACAGAAAAGGGAAGGAAGAGTAAACAGGGGAAAGAAGAAAAGAGAGGAGGTAGTTAATGTGTTAATGGTAAATCTTTACCAAAATCCTCCTCCAAATAAACCTCTATTTCTTTGGTCCGGGATATTCATGGCAAGGAAAAAGTCCTTGAATTTGTAGAAAAGATTTTCTTTTCAACCCATTTGTAGAAAGCTTTACCTATAAGGTTGTCCAGAGAGGCATCGTTTATAACAGTAAGAATTGCAAACAACTTAAATGTCCAATTATAGGAGAAGTGTGATATAATTATAGTCCACCCTAGTCATTTAAGGTGATGTTGTAGAAAAATGCTTATTGACTTGAAAAGAGATTCAAGAGATGTTATCGAATGAAGAAGTAGTTTACAAAACTATATCCACAGTATGAGCCCCCTTCTGTGAAAAAAGGCATACATGCCTAGGGCAGAAACATCAACTGTTAACGATGGAATTATGGCTTTGTTTTTTCCTTTTGCTTCTCTGCATTTATTCATTCTATAATTAATGTAATAGTTTTGTAATGAGAAAAATAATTAGAATGTAAACATTTTTAAGAAGTTTTTTTTGGTGTGGATTTCCTAATAAAAATTCCTTCTTGCAAAACATTCTTCTGAAACTGGGGGGTTAGAATTTACCCTCTTCCTACTCTGCTTGTCAACAAGCTTGAAAAGTTAGCGCTGGGCTGAGAGATGGGCCACAGGCTAATTTCCTAGCAAATTATTAGCAAAATGCTTTGTTAGGCAGTACAATTATTTTATGGTATTATGGCATCAATCAGACACATTTATTGAGTGCCTATTGTGTTCCTGGATTGTGAACAATTTAAAAATATAAGAGCCATCATCTTTTATTACTTCTTTGATGGTTTCTGCAGGAGCGGTTGAATTCTGTCAACCTGCAAAGCAGTTTAAATGGGCAAGTAGAATGTTTTCTTTTTTTTCAAATGCCATCCAATAATATGTCACTAATAAAAAAAAATTGGAAGTGGTTAATGCCAGGATCTACTTGGATATAGTTTAAAAAATTTAAGTAGTCACTTCTCATTCTGCAGGTTTAAAACAATCTTTCATATTTTCAGATTTAACAACTGAACTTAAATAGCTCCAGCTAATAAAAAAAAACTCAGAAAGTTTATAAGCTGGTTGGGAAATAATTACACCTGTTATTTCCTGTGAAAAAATTAATCCTTAAAGATAAAGAGGTTGGAAATTAATTCAGGGTGATGTGTCCAAATGCCAGCAGTTTTCCACAGCTGGAAAAGGCCTTGGGGGATCGTGTTTAATTTCTCTCCTCTGATCTCAGCCTCACAAATCTCCCACTGTCTCTCTTTGAGCCTTACTTCCTGAGAGAGGTTGAGTACCAGGCATTCCTAAATGGCTCTTTATTAAAATGAAACTTCTGTGCAGTGTCCCAGGCTCCCTTCCCTCACCTTCCCAACCTGGACAGAATCTCTAGACATTTCTAGCTGCTGTGGTCAATTCAGATTGCAGTTTTCCCATTGAGTTCGTGGGTATGAAAAACAGGCAAGGCTGGATTTACTCTTTTAAAAGTTGGGGGTTTCTTTTCATAAATGGGGAGGGGGCAGGAAGGGGGAGTTCACTGAGAAGAAAGCCTTTACAAAGCCTAATCCTCTAGCGAATTCACCAACCTGTAAGCATTCTGCGTGCATCACACCTCCCTGTAAGATGTCTGAGATTCACAAGCACCAGGAATATCACAAAACTCCCTATGCTTTCTCAGGTCAGATATGGGCACGAGCGGCCTGTCTTTGCTTTCACATTTTATTTCCCAGGGTCTGGGAACATTCTAGGGCCAACTCCAGAGGGCTGAGAAAAGAGTGCCTTGAGGACCGTGAAGTGTCACTTTGCTGCAAACCTAACCCTTCAGCAGCTAAGAAAGATTCTTAAAAAGCAAATGATAAATGGAGATGCTTTTTTTAAATTCCGAATCCACATTTCCTGTCATTTCAAATAGGTGTGTTAAAGACGTCAATTTGATTCTTTTAGACTATTATAGTCTAGAAGACAAAAGAAGTCAGTTGCATATGCCTGAGTCTTGTCATTTTGAAAGCACATGGAAATTTTAAAATAGAATGTTCTATTCCATAGGGAGCAAGGAAGCATTTCTTTTCTCATTGAAATCCATCTAGAGGGGAAATCAGGAAAGTTTATGCATGTGTCCATTACGCCCGTTATCGCCAACCAGAGGTGAGAGGGGATCACTGAGCAAATTCTCAGCCAAGTTGAGGTCTTCATAGACTCTTTTCAAAGAGAACTGCTGAGGCCTGGGGGTTCCTAGGAGCCAGTTTCATTTCTATGCAGGTGTCCAGCTATTTCCAGTGCTGTCCAGGGAACAATACCAGTTGGACAGAGGAAGAGCTCCAATGTTGGAGTTTTAGAAGTTGAGAAACAAAATGTAGGGAGCCCTGCGGTTGTGCTTGCCCTGAAACGGGGGAAAGGGAAGAACTTCTGGGCAAACAGACCTCCTAATTCAAGGTATCCTACGGGTGGAATCTTGTTTGAAGGCCTTGGTGTTACTGTTAAATCAGACCATCATAAAACAGGAAATGGCTTCATATACGGCCACTCCAAGGCCATGCCACCTCCAGGCCCTAGACTCCTCCCCGCTCCTTCACCTTCTCCTTTCCCTCCACTGGGGGGAGAAGCATCTTTAGGAGAGTCTCCAGTTTTCTTAGGCTCTCTGAAGAAGCAGAATAATTGTGGCAGACAGATTCCATTGTGGTGTGTGTAACATGTCACATTGCTTAGGTGCTGTAGGGTGTTTTTAAACACCTGGGTGGCAGCTCACCCTCACTTCTCAAAGTCAGCGGCCCCCCAGAGGAACAGCCTAAATCACACAGGGGAGTTGGAAGATACTGGAATGTGTGTGGGGAGGCACCTACCTTCCAGTCACCTCATGTCTTCTCCGGGCCCAGGGCCCCTTCTCTGCCAGTGGGATGGTGCCTTCTGTTCTCCCCTCTCCTGGCTGTATGGGGGTGGCCATGGGCGCCAGCCCTGAGCTTCTGTGGGGTTTAGGCCTTTCCCCGCTCCCTTTATGGGATCCAGGGTTTTAAAGTAAACAGTTCTTTCTCTTTCTGATAAGTCACATTAAAGTATCGATTTGGAGGGAGGGAGGGCACGACCTTAGCCCTTAGTCATCGTCACCTTTGGTCAAGCTCACTAAGCAGGACTGGAAGGCCTGCGTCCCCCTCCTGTGGCCGAAATGGAGGCCCTGCCCCTGCTGAGCACAGTATTTCCCTCAGAAACCCAGGTTTAAACCCGTTTAACTCCTTCCTCACAGGAAGACCGCAGTTTATTACACTGTCACCTCCTCAGATTTCTAGATCCAGAAAAGTCACCTGATCATAGGAACCTATTAAATATATCCTTGGCTCATCCTACTTCAAGCTCTCGACCAATATTTGGAAGCCAATCTCACGCTCCTCTTGAACCAATCGTTTCTGACGTAGTCACAATCTACTTACTTGTTCACGCCAACAATGATTTATTAAGCCCCTCCTTACCTGTTCAGCTCTGGTATCACAATGGTGAGCGAGACAAATGGAGTTTACATTCTGGTTAAAAAAAAAAAAGACAGATAAAAGAGAGAGCCATACAAAGGCAATAACAACCACCACCACTGGAGGCTGCCCCTGGCCCTAAACTAGTCTGTCAGCTGCTATTATCTTTAATGTTTCTGATCATTTCTTTTCCTCCTCAGGCCACTTTGCTGTTTTGCCTTCTTAGGCTTTGAAAAGAAGCTATTTGTTATCCTGTCTAGTAAGAACCAGTCCTCACTTCAGATCGCATTTATCCTGCTCGAAGCTCATGACCCTCTGGGGAGAAGAGGCAGCCTTAACTAGTGGGTATGTTGCCATTTTGCCCTACACAGAATTGGAAGGGAAAGCAAATATGCTCTGGCCTTTCTTCTTCTTCCCTAAGAACTGATGTCAAGAAATGAGTCCCGGGCTTCCTTGGTGGCACAGTGGTTGAGAGTCCACCTGCCGATGCAGGGGACACGGGTTCGTGCCCCGGTCCGGGAGGATCCCACATGCCGCGGAGCGGCTGGGCCCGTGAGCCATGGCCACTGAGCCTGTGCTCCGCAACGGGAGAGGCCACAGCCGTGAGAGGCCCGCGTACCGCAAAAAAAAAAGAAATGAGTCCCAAGTTTGCCCCTATCTTTGGTCCTGCTTCAGGTCCCTTCCCTCCAACCACCTGAGATCAAACTGAGAACTTGTTCCTAGAAAAGACCAGGGTGCTCCGGGAGGGCTGAGGGATTGGCCATGGCCTTGTGAAGGCGGGCAGATTCATATGGTAAAAGTCCAAATATTCATCCTGAAGTGGGACAAAGACATTGGCGTGGGTCCTGTGGAGGTCGCCCGGCTCCAGCTTTGTTCAGTGGCTCTGGTGTCACCCTGACGCCTTGCTGGTCCTGCCTGGGATAACTCGCTTTGTACTTTTAAATCTGCTTCTCCTGGTTGCAGCAACCGTATTTCTTTTCAGAACTACTGTTGGTTTTTCACCTTTTCAGTGACACAGAGTCCCAAGTCCCCAATATAGATATTCTTTCAAACAGCAGGACAGGTTCCCCCCACACCCAGGCCTCACCGCATGAACATCCGGGTCGCTTTCACCAGCTTTGCTCGGTCTCTGAAAGTTGATGCGTTTTTGCCGAGACAGTTTCCCTTTCATTTGGAAAACCATGGTGAAGACAAATGTTCAACTTTCAGATGATTTCCTTTAAATTCCCAGCCATGGTACTTGCAAGGATTTTGAATTTCAGAGAAAGGGTAAATCTTGCCCTATTTATAATCCTTAACAAACTTCTTCCAGCAAATCACAGAACACCTGCCTCTGCTGCTTTAAAATGACTTTTTTTTTTTTAAATTATAGGGGATGCATTCTTTTAAGATAAGATAGATTTGAATCCTGCAAGGTTGAAGTTCAGCTTAGAATGTCTGAAATCCCTAATGTTTGTACTCAGATACAGGCTGCAAAACGGGACTTTGCAAACAGAGAAAAACAAAATCGGGTAACTTTCCACTGGTTGCAGCTGGAAGCAGGCTCCGCCTCCCGTGGGTGACTGACAGTGGTTTTCTCTTCCTTCCTTGAGTGGCAGGCTTTTTGAGATGAAAAAAAAAGGAATCCGTTCCAATGAAGACTGCCAAACTTTTGCCAGGAGGGCGGCCGAAGTTTGAGAACTTGGAATCCAACCTCAAAAGAGTCTCGTTCGGGATTCTTTTGCCACTCGAATTTTTGCCTTTGCAAAAGACACTTTATATTTCTGAGCCTTTAGTTTCCTCTCTGTGTAGCAAAGCTGAAGATACTAGCTTGTCATTTGCTCTGAAACCTTGGTGAAATAGGAGATGAATTTGTTTTTATTAATAATAGAGAAAAACAAAGATGGATGTAGAGAAATTACCAAGGTCTTGAGCTGTATCGACTAATTGGTTATTTATTGGGGTAGTAAAGAAAAAGAGACCAAAGGAGTTGAATTTACCATGAGGGAAAGGGCCAAGCACAGGAGGACAGGCATCAAGAGAATCAAAACCACTTTCAAACCAACATCCCAATCCAGGACCCAAGTGAAAACATAGAGTGTTGACAGCAAGTCCTGGTTTCACCACTGTAGTCACACACAGGCCACCTTCTCCCACTAAAGGTCCTGCTCTTATGGGTGGAAATGGGCTCAGAACACCGTTAGGCATTGGGGGGAGGGGCCTGACTGCAGGGGGCAAAGGGGAAGGGTCATCATTTGAGTGAGTGGTACCCACTCCCGGGAGGCAGTTGCAGACCAGCTGCAGACATTATGATACTTCCTGCCTAAACACTTCAACACTTGTCCCCAAGGAATAGGAGTATTCTGCTTAACCCGAGTACCATTATCAGAGTGAAATTAACAGTAATTCCCTAATAGTGTCTAATATTTAGCTCATTTTCAAATTTCCCAATTATCTCCAAAATCTCTTTAGAGCTGCTTTTTCTTTCTTTCTTTCTTTCTTTTTTTTTTTTGGAGTATAATTGCTTTACAATATGTGTTAGTTTCTGCTTTATAACAAAGTGAATCAGTTATACATATACATATGTTCCCATATCTCTTCCCTCTTGCGTCTCCCTCCCTCCCACCCTCCCTATCCCACCCCTCTAGGTGGTCACAAAGCACCGAGCTGATCTCCCTGCGCTATGCGGCTGCTTCCCACTAGCTATCTATTTTATGTTTGGTAGTGTATATATGTCCATGCCACTCTCTCACTTTGTCCCAGCTTACCCTTCCCACTCCCCATGATACTAGAAATTTTTCTTTCTTTTTAAAAACTATGATCCAGGCAAGATTAATGCCTTGCATTTGGTTTGTAAATGACAAAATTAATCTAGATGCTCTCTAGCAGTCTGTCAAAAATGTTATGTTTCCATCCTAGTTTTTCCAAAGATTGGCCACTCCTCTAGGACTTGCAATGAGAGAAGGTCTAGAATGCAGGTCCTTTAAACCTTCTGCCTGGCTTCCCCTCTCTCCACATGGCCTCCCCGCTCTGAAGACAAGCAAATACTCTTGAGTAATTCTTCCTTCAATATCCAACAAGAATCTCCAGTGAGCCCTCATTCATTCATTCATTCACTCAAGAAATATTTGTTGAAAGCCACAGTGTCCTTAGCACTATTCTAGATCCTGGGTGTGCAGCAGCAAAACCCAACCAACCAACCAAGAAAACCAGACTGAAATGCCTTCCCTCATGGAATTTACATCCAGAAGGAGGTGAGCAATAAACAGAATAAAGGAAGTCAGAAGTGGATAGTGGGTTTTGGGGAAGGACTCAAGTTAAAATAGCGATAGGCAGGGCCCCCCGTTTGAGCAGAGAACAGAAGGAAGTTAAAGAGTGCACCACGAGGAAGAGAATTTCCAGGCAGAGGGACCTACATGCTCAAGTATGTCTCAAAACGGGAACAAGGCCAGCGTAACCAGTGCGGTGGGGCTGAGGGGAGAGTTACCAGATGAGGTCGTGTGGCCTCACATGGTATTTACAGTTCCAGTGTGGGCTTGGCCACCCACTATTCACAGTAGGTGGAAGATAAATGCTTCATTTTAATAACATTTGTTACAGTAAAGAAGAGTTAAATTGGAATTGGAAGAATTATTCAGGAATCAGTTCCACCTCAAGTTCATTCCCTCATGAATTGAATCTAAGAATTTTTCAAATATGACGCATTCAGATTTTCAAGATGTTAAAACGTGGGGGAAATGTGTGTTTCAAAATCAGTGAAATATAGTCATTTGAATACTTTTTCCTATCTGCCCCCCTTTATATTTGACTGTATTCTTACCTAGTGTAGTTACTGACCCTGGAGCTAAACTGCCTGGGTTCAGACCCTGGCCCTCCCACTTACCAGTGTGTGATCTTCTGAGAGGTACTTAACTTCTCTGTGCGTCAGTTTTCTCATTTATAAATGTGTGTTACTAGTAGTACCTGTTTCATAAGGTCATTGTGAGGGTTCAGTGAATTAATATACATAAAGTGCTTATAAGAGTGCCTGGCACAGAGGAAACACTCAAGTGTTATTAAATCCTCATAACCTCTTTGAGCTATTTCTGATTTTAAAATTGAAACAAGAATAATCAGAGACACAGCTAGTACAGGTCAAGGCTGGGACTCGAAGCTCACTTTTCTGGGGCAATTCTACTTCTCTCTGCAGCTGCCCTACCTAAGGAGGCTGGGTTCCAACACCCGTGACTTTGTTTTTCCAAGAGTAGCTCAAAACTCTGGGCACTGGGGACAAACTCTTGAGCGTTACACCGATTCTGCCCTGGTCCATGATCTTTGCCTAGATGCTCCACTGTGTTTTACAACCCACTAACCTTTCGCCTTGAGCATTTCTACTCTGGTGAGCACAAGAATGTGGAGGGATAGAGCTGGCCTTTGCCGGGGCTCCCACAGGGTCCCTGGGAATGCATCTCGGCGGCCGCAAAGCTCTGGGCCTCTTTCCTGAGAAGGAGACGCTAGCAGTGCCTTGTGACTAGGGAGTCCTTCCTGAAAGGGGACCCGACACCCGAGTCCAGTGTTGCGTCACAGACGACAGATCCTCAGGATAGAGCGGCCAATCCCAGCTCTTCCTCTCGCCCTTGGTGACGTCCAAGGAGTTCTGATGGCACCATCTTCTCCCATCATCAGAGACTTCATATGGAAAAAAGTCATTTCATGAAATGCCACATGAAAACAGGGTTTAGTTGATGCATTCATATATTTGTTCATGGTCTATCTTAGGTAGCTCTCTACCCAGGCGTGGGCTGGCATCACAGAATCGTCTCTCCCCCCACCCCACCTTCTCAGGAGCACCATGAAGCCCCTAAGTATAATCCCAAAGTCATCTAGATGCTTAAGGGGTAAAGGAACAGAACGACTGTTGTGATATTATGATTAATAATAAATATGTATTTGGTCTTCATCACCAAGTCGGGCACAGAGCTCCTAAAACTCTAAATTTCCTAAGTGGTAAGAGCTCTAAAGGTGTCTTTTGTTACGTTAATGAAGTGACTTTTGGAACCTAGGTAGCCAAAAGATGGGGGCTGGTTGTCAGAGGACGCAGTCACGTGATTAGAGAGTTGGCATTTTTAGTCCCACCCCTGGACCTCCGGAGAGGGGAGAAGGGTAAGAGGTCGAATCACTCACCAATGGCCAATGATTCAACAAGTCATGCCTATGTAAGAAGCGTCCATACAAATCCAAAACGGTGGGGTTCAAAGAGCTTCCGAGTTGGTGAACACGTTGGAGATTTGGGAAGAATGGCTGGCTGTGAGAGGGCACGGGTGCTGTGCCCTTTACCCATACCTTGCCCTGTGCATCTCTCCCGTCTGGCTCTTCTTGAGCTATATATCTTTTTATAATAAACAGGTTACCTAGTAGGTAAAATGTTTCTCTGAGTTCCATGAGCCAATCTCGCAAATTAATGCAACCCGAGGGATGGGTCATGGGAACTTCTGATGGCTCAGAAGCACAGATGACAAACTGGACTTGCAACTGGTGTCTGAAGTGAGGGGGAAGGTCGTGGGACTGAGCCCTTATCCTGTGGGATCTGATGCTGTCTCCGAGTAGATAGTGTTAAAATTGAACTGTAGGACACCCAGCTGGTGTCCGAGAATTGCTTGGTGGTGTGGAAAACTTTCCCACACATTCTAATTGGTGGCCAGGATCTTAACTACATACTCTGGACAATCTCAAATGCACCCCGGGTTGGTGGTCTCAGCTATAATTTTCTCAAAGGCCAAGGCCAGCTATGTGAAATAGTTTGTAACATATATTCTTGGGTGGAATCCTTGAAATAGAAACTTGGCAGGAAATTCAGAGCCACTTACAGAGGCACTGTAATAATGTTCCTCTGTTTCCTCCCGTTTCCCTCTAGGTTCAGTCTTAGGCTGAGAAGTTAGGGTGCAAATCCTGGGTATGTGTTCCTCTTACGCACTGGGGCTTCCGTGCCCATCCCTGAGCGTGTTTCTCATAGACCCCACTTTGATGGAGCGTTCTCCAGGGAAACACTCTGCCCCATCATTTTATGCAGGTCACTATCTTCCCTTCTCTCCTTGCTCCCTGCCCCCGTGGCCTTTACCCCTTGCACATTCACAAACATTGAACTCCAACCCTGGGCCTCCCCTGAGTCCTGTCCATTGGCACCTCCCAAAAACCTTTCTCTACCCTGTTTCCTCTTCAACCCTCACTTTCTGGCACACTTAGGTATTGGTAGAATCAACTCAAGAATGACTCTGAATTAAAACAATGTTCAATGGAAAGAATTTTTTAAAAATCAAGTTAATTAATTTGCTTTCTGTCCTGGCTGCAGCTGCTTTCGGTTTCACTTTTGTTTTCAAGTCAGGCAGAGAATGGAGTCGGCACTCAGTTTGCTCTCTGTTCCAGAGCCACCAGCTCCAGAATCCACTGAGCCAGATGCCAGACCAGTTCTTTGACCAGTGGTCTTATTGTCACACCTGGACCCCTGAGGGAGTATCACGCTGTCCCCTTCATGCCTCTTGTGCTGCTGCCGCACACAGCTTTCCCTTATCACCTCCTAAAGTCCAGATGTCAGGCAGGGGGATTAGTGTGGTTGAGACACAAATCCAGTCCAGGAGTCTTTCTGCTGAGCCCCCATCCTGGGCCTGGCGGTGGACTCTTGAGCACAGAGAGACCACTGATGACTGCTCCTATCAGGTGAGGGGCAAGGCCTCAAGGAACTCACAGCTGAATTGAAGAGACGTGGCTTTAGAATTGCTTATTAACTCTATTGAGATCATGTGCGCATAATCCCCTCCGTGAGCAGTAGAGGTGGGACTCCAGGGTCAGAGCAGGCGTCTCAGACCTAGCCCCTGCCAGCCTTCTGTGGGAGGGGGGCTTCATAAAGCTGGATCTGGGCTTGGGCCAGGCCCTATGAACACGGGCACAGGTCCCAGCATGCCTCAGTGGGCATGCTGAGGCAAAGGGCTTACTTAATTCATCCAGCCATGGGGAACCAGTGGACCCAAGGTGGTGTTTAGAAGACAGTATCTGCTAGTTGTGGGCACAGGGGATTCTGGGTGGCACACAGGTCTATTGAGTGTCCTCTCTGTGAGCACAGGGGATGCTGGGGCGACTCCCAGGGCTGAGCAGCCACTGTGGGCACAGAACAGGAATGTGGGATGGCTCTGTGATAGCTGCTGGGTGTGTAGGTGGGAAGCGGAGAGAGGAAGCGGTCCCAAGGAGCAGCAGTAAAACAACGATCGTGGGATTAGACAGGAGAGGACAGCCCGCAGTCAGGGGTCTTTGTCCAGAGAAATGTCCTGTGAGTGGGGCTTCAGAGCAGGGATTCGTAGCCAGAGAATCTGAAGTTTGACTCCTGTTTCTGCACTTGTTGGGTGACCTTGAACCTAAATTTCCTCATCTGTAAAGTTCAGATAATAAAACCTACCTTCCCAAACTATGGTGAGGATTAAATGAGACGACGTATATAAAATACTTAGCGTAGTAGTTGACACGTAGTGCACACTCAAATATTATTATTACTGTTGTTGGGCAGGTATAATAGAGAAAGTATTGAGAGAAAAGACACTCAGCTGGCTGTTGGGGGGCGGGGCATGGGATGGCTTATCATCCTGGGAGACCACAGGCCTTTTCCTTCATGGCTTCTGCTCCCTCTGCAGCTGGGACTATAGACTCCAGCTGCTCTAAATCCCCTTCCTCGCCTTGCTGGGGTCCTTGGATCAGAGGTTTGGGGCCAGTTCAGAGGGCAAATCCGGGTATTTGCCTGAGCCCTGAGGATTTCCTTCTGCCTGAGGCTCCCAAGTGACCAGGGTAAGTTCCAGATAACAGATAACATGCAAATTAAGTGACGGCAACATGCCTTCTCACTCACAACCGTTCCTTCTGTCACTCAGCTGCCTTGGCCCTCGAGAGGGACAGCAGGGGAGTCCCAGGCACCGTGTGGAAGCCCCTCAATCTCTCCCTGCCTTCTGTTTTAGCTGCCTGGACTGGATTAAAAGCCAACAGGACAGACAAGGCGGCCAGAGTTCCCAGAGACTGGCTGGGCTGCTCGCCCGAGCTCTGCCCCAGGCTTCCCTCTCCCTGGTTAACTGGCCCAGGAACAAATGAATTGTCCTCACTTGCTTTCCTTGGCCAGATTGTAACTGGCAATCCTTTTGCACATTTCTCAGGAACAAAATCCAGCACCCCTTCATCTACTTGTGAGTCTGTTCCTTTCTTGGGTTTTGTAATGCGCTTGCTTGTTTGCTGCTTTGCAAAACAATATATAACTGTTATTGTTTCTCCAAGACAAAAAGAAAATTTGTATTGCTAAAATCAAATTTAGTCCCTTCGGCTTTGTTTCCATGCTTCTGCACAGAAAATAACTTTTCATTTCAATGCTGAATCATAGTGTAATCTTGGAAGATATTTTAAATGGCAAACTCAGAAGATGTTGTACCAACAATGCAGATAGCTCAGTGAGCTGACACCACGACCAGCAATCACTGAGTTCTCACATGCACATAGATGACAATTGCACCATGTCTGCTGCCTGGCCAGTAACACTGATCGTGCCATTAAGTCCTAAAGGCATCCTAATTTCAGAGATGCTAAAACATGAGGGGGGAAGGTGTGCTTTAACAGACAAAATGCAGTTGTTTTGCAAAAATATGATAATATAGCAACCTGTATTTTTCATTCAATATTCTATCCTCAACATACTTCTGCGTCAAGGAGTATCTTGTATCTACACTCTTAAAAATAATTTTGGATTCCATTTTCTTTCATTGTGTTCCATTGACTGAATTTATTATTCACTAAAACCCTATTTTTTTTTTTTTTTTTTTTTTTTGCAGTACGCGGGCCTCTCACTGTTGTGGCCTCTCCCATTGCGGAGCACAGGCTCCAGACGCGCAGACTCCGGACGCGCAGACTCAGCGGCCATGGCTCACGGGCCCGGCTGCTCCGCGGCATGTGGGATCCTCCCGGACCGGGGCACAAACCCGCGTCCCCCTTATCGGCAGGCGGACTCTCAACCACTGCGCCACCAGGGAATTTTGAAGTAAGTTGGTTCCTTTTTTTCAGAATTATTATTTTTTTCAGAATGATGCAAAGACCACCTTTAAAGATAAATAATTGCACACATCTTTTGTAATTTTTAAAGGACGTTGATACATTGCATTATTAACTTTTTAGCTTGGTTCCAAGGAAAATGGGCAAAAGTATTCCTTGTCTATGAGATCTTAAGTGGTACAAGGTGACCTTTCTCGATTCTATATTAGAAAGTCACTGCTACGACTCAGCTAATACCTCCTCAGACCAAGAATATCACAAATCTTGTTATACGTATCGACAAACCGTCTCTCCTCAATTAGAATTGTCAGATTTAGCAACTAAAAACACAGGACATTCAGTAAAATTTTAACTTCAGATAAACAAATATATTTTTTTTAGGGTAATTATGTCCCATGCAATATTTGGGGCTTGCTTATACTAAAAATTATTCATGGTTTATCTGTAATGCGAATTTAACTAGGGATGCTATATTTTATATGGCAACCCTTTCCGAATGTATTCCAGGAGGCTGCCGGATCCTGTGCTGCTGCTACACTGACCTGGCTCAGTTCTTTTTGGAGGTTGAAAGTCAGCTTCCTTAGAGTTACTTCTTCATTCCTTAGAGCACATGATTATTTTAATAAGCATTGCATTTAAGCTTAGCTCTTCTGTTACATGAAAGTTGATGTAACGAGGTAGGACAGGGAGAACTGGGGAAGGACCAGTAGACTCAGAGTCCTAATAAAGAGATTTGCAACCCAGCTTAACCCTTCCCAGCTGTGTTAGCTTCGTCTCCCAGAGCCTCTATTTTCCTACATAAAAATATTAGGAACAACATTATGACTCTCCTCAGTATTGCTGTAAAACAACAATGGGCTGATTTCCATGAAAGGGTTTATAAACTCTAAAACATTATGAGCTAAAAATCATGGGGGAAATTCCCATGAAGCCAGAGCTTTAGAAATATTGATTTTTTTCCCAGGTTTGTGCTGCTGTGATCTCCTCTACCAGTCACCTGTGAAGCTCACACCCATTTACCCCTTCCCCCACCACACACAAAGCTCACCTGCAGGCCATCAGCAAAATCCCAACTACTCTTAGGAATGGTTTAGCTGATGGTGCTGCACGCAGAAGACTAAGACAACCAGGGAAGTCAGCTTCTCCAAGAGCTTTAGGGAAAGCATTCAAACAGATTCTTGTGTTTTAAGAGCAGGGCTTAATTAGACCGGAGTTTATGGGATGTTTTCTTCAATCCACGCTGTGCAAAGGGCATTTGGAAGTAATCAATAACCCAGAGAACAGTTTGGAACCAGGAAAAAACATCAATTGAATTAACCTCAAGTATGTTGGCTGTTTTGGCTGAATGTGTGCGTAGGGGAAGATCTCAGCAAGGACTGTTAAAAGGAAGATCAACTGTCAGTGTTTTGTTAAACTGTGGTGTCTCAAGGGGGCTGGGGATCAGTAGGCACCAGATGAATCTTTAGGACAGACAGTAGCAGTTGTCCAGCTCTTTAAAACTGATAAAAATGTATATAGGGGCTTCCCTGGTGGCGCAGTGGTTAAGAATCCACCTGCCGATAAGGGGGACGCGGGTTCGTGCCCCGGTCCGGGAAGATCCCACATGCCACAGAGCGGCTGGGCCCGTGAGCCATGGCCGCTGAGCCTGCGCGTCCGGAGCCTGTGCTCCGCAACGGGAGAGGCCACAACAGTGAGAGGCCCGCGTAACGCAAAAAAAAAGTATATAATTTTGGGCCAGGGAAGGCATTCTTAAGCAGCACACAGAGCCTCAAATCGAGACTTTCTAACATTAGATGATTAAAATAATAAAAGTCAAAAGAAAAAAAAATCTAGGGAAAAATAGCAGTCTATACCACAGCCTCACCTCTTTAGTTTAGGAAACATTCTTATAAACCAAGATTGAATAATTCAAGATGAAAATGAGGAAAAGAGAGGAGATGAACATGGAATTTACAGCAAAATAAACATGTGAAAACAGGGTTAACTTCATTCATCATTATAGAGAGGTCGATGAGGATCAATTCTCAGTGAGCTCATAGGTTAAAACTAAAAAGTTGGTCTATATCCAGGATTCGTCACGCTGTGGACAAGCTGCCATTCTCAAAGGCTGTGCTGGAAGTGTTAATGGTTTACTTTTTAAAGGATAATTTGATAGTGTCTATTAAAATTGGGAGTACATCCCGCTTGGTGCAGTAATTCTATTACTGGGAACTTATAGATATATTCACAAAAGGAAAGTAAGACATGTATATAAAAATATTCATTGCAGCATTGTTTGTAAGATCAGAAAACTGAAAAGCAGACTACTGTATGGTAGACTGGTTACATAAATAATACAGCATACGAAGTAATAATGTAATAACACAGCCATACAATGTAAAATTGTGCAGAAAAAGACCAGGAATTGGGGTGAGCAGGATGGTGTATCCCATGCCTCCCCAGTCCAAAATATATCAGAATACATTTGGTATAAGTAAAAATAGAGAAATACTTGTGTGCATCTGTATATATATATTCGGTGGTAATAGCATACTTTTTCTTCCTTGAAGGATACAAAGAATATCATTGATGGTGGTTCCTTGGGGAGTGGGCTAGTGGTTGGGAGGTGGGGGCAGTGACCTTTTGCATTTGGGATTTTACCTTGCTTGGAGGTGTGATCAGAAGCAGAGCTCCAAGGCTGCTGAACGGGCAGCAGATGAGGAGGACATGGTCTCTCGTCCAAAAGCTGAGGACAGGTGCAGCGCGACATCAAAGGACTAGGATTTCTGTACAGACGCAGGCCTGCTGGCTTGACATGAGCGGTCTCGGTAAAGCTGCAAGCACCAACAGAAGTGACCTTGGAAGCTGAGGGCTTTGATCCTCGGCAGTCCGAGGGCCAGTCAGGGCTGGAGTTAGGGGAGCTTTCACTTATCCTGGAAGGGAGTCACTCAGCTCAGGGTGCTTGCAGCGTAGGTGTCTGGGGTGTTAAGCAGGTATAAGAAGGGGGCCCGATCTAGCAGGGGAGTCATGAAAAGTTTCCTCTAGGAAGCCATGTTGGGCCTGAGCTCTGAAGGAGGGATAGGAATTGTCTAGGCAAAAGGACGGGGATGGAAAGATACCAGGTAGAGGGAACAGCACGTGTGAAGGTGTAAAACAGCAGCAGGCGAGCCCCCGTGGCTGGAGCAGATAGAGTGGGAGAAGGCGCCCTGTGAGACCTCGAGGTAGGCAGGGTACCATCCAGCAGGACCCGGGGCCACAGGTTGGGGTTTCATCTTTATCCCAAGAGCGCTGGGAAGCTATTGAAGGGTATCACTTGTATCTAGACAGGATCATGTATTCAGCAGTGAGGAGAGGGGGATGGAGAAGGGCAAGAGAGGAAATTAAGAGGCTTTGGTGAAGTCCATGTGAGGGATGGTCACAGTGGGGGCAACAGAGCTAGAGCTAAAGTTGGATAGAAGCTTCTGGGCGCCTCTTGTGATCTCTGCTTCCAAAGGGCCACACCAGCTGTCACCTCTTCCTTTCTGAGCTGCCTCTCATTGTGGGGTTGGGGATGGGGACCAAAGTGAAAAGAAGTGAGAAAGATTCGCAGATCTGAACACCAGTCATGGGAGTTCCAGACTCTGTAGGACATGGGTCTGCGGCCCATATTCCCGTCTGTGCTCTGGGCCTCCCTCCACTCCCAGGAATAGGGGTGCACAAACATGGTGATTATTTCCATGTATCAACATTAGACTTTAATATTGACCCACCACTAGAATAATAACCACTGTGTTCTGGGGGAATTAATTTCCAGATAGTGACTACCTTATTATCCCCCCTTTTCAGCATCATTCTTACTTCTCATTAATCTTTAGGAACAGGACCATCTCTTGGCAAAATTGTGAGTTTTCCATCCCCTCTTGTAGGCTACAGATATAAGGAAGGGGTGCTTCAGAGAGGCTGCAAAGGCCTGAAAATCCACATGCACACCAAGCCTTTGAATACATGTGGGTGCTGTTGTGGTTGATGAAACAAACATTTATTTCAGTGTTCTACTGCACTGAGAATAATTCAGGTCTGAATAACTTGTGGTGATTATGCAGTTTCTTAATCACTAGATCTTAAAAGTTCTGTGGATTTTTTTAAAAAGGGGCTATAAAACTTAAGAACTGCTAGTTTATGGCAAAGGATCTGACGTAGCAGGCTGATGTGTTATTCATTCAATAAGTAGTTATTGCATACCCATTCCAAGCCCTGGAGATATTCATGAATGACATAGCCCCCGTCCTCAAAATAGTAATACTAGTAAACAGACAGTAACTGGAGCACTAGAGAAAAGCTGATCTTCAGTAGAAGATAAGCAGTTGGTTGGAGATCAGTTGAGTTTTAAGCTGTAGGGAAAAATGCTACTCCTTCTTGAGGGCTACACATTTTGAAAGAGGAGCCTCTAGAAGGGTAAACACAAAGGACTGAATTTCTACTGGTGAAAATTCAGGAAATAGTTTGGCAGGCTGCAGAAAGCCATTTAAAGAGCTTGATTGGAAGACAAATTACAACCTTTCCTAAAATAATAGTATTCAAACTATGTTAGTGCCCAATATCATCAATATGTTAACCACTTAATATCTGATATTGATTATAGGCTGTGCCTATGTAAGGACTTTGCTTTCATATATTTAAAAATATACAAAATATATTTTTGAATATAGTTGCATCCTGAATGCTACTAGAATGTGAAAATATTGCTCGTTGGGTCTGGAAAGATGCTCCCTTTTGCTGGCTAGTAGCCAGTAGTTGGAATTTGAGCCTGACATGCACAGTATAGACATGGGAAAGTCCAAGGTCATATTACCAATAATGGAAATAGAAACCAAAATCTTTTTTTAAATGAAAAGGAATTTGGGACCCAGCTGGCTGGTAAGAGATGGCATGTGGAGATGAACCCGCAGCTGCTGGAGTAACTCGTGGAAGGGGCAGACCAGACTGGTTAGCTGTCCAAAGGCACCAGGAGTTATTGGCCAAAGTGGCTGGAAAGGAGAAGAGGAGAAATGTAGAAAAGACCAGTAGAGGTGGCACCAAAGACTCATTTCTCTACTTTCTCAGACTATCAATACCCTTTAAATTCGGAGGGGATCAACCTGAAGAGTATTCTTCCTCATTAATCTGCCTTAAAGTGTACTTTGCTGTTAATGATTATCACCTTGGAAGGCATTCACCAAACTCCCATTGGGGACCCATCTGCCAAGCCACGTGTTTCCGAGGGAGGCTGAACTGAGTGCAGCCGACTTTGGTTTGGTTGGGAAATGAGAAAAGCTTCTAGACCTTCCACAAACCTTCTGTGCTCATAGTTGTCGGTTGGGTTGGCGTCATAGCAAACTTTGAGGGAGAATGTTTCCGCCATTCACTATAAGGGCGAAAGGTCAACCTCCATGAAATTCCTACCACCTTCCGATGGGGCGTCCCAAACTCAGTGGAGACTGGCTTTGTGATGAGTTCTCCTACCTGCTTAGCTTCAGTTTTCTCGTTGGGAAAACTAAGAGGCTGGTTGACAAAACCTCTTTGAAGCTTTGACATTGGGGTTTTCTGATTCAGTTACCTCGTGGCAAGTACAGTTTCCCATCCTCTGCTTCATAGCTTCCCTTTCAACCCTTCTCCTCACGACTGTCGGTCGCTTGGGGTGGCTGTACATTTCCAGCCAAGCTGGGCAAGGAGGGTTTATCCCAGGGGAGATCAAGATGCACCAGGATCCCTTAGATCCTGACAGACACTCTAGTCATTCCCTGCTGGGAAGAGAGGCCATATCTCTGCCAACAGCATAACACAGATAAGGGAGACCATGAAGGGTAGGGATGCAGTTTTAGCCTCTGACACTTCACATTAGTATCTAAGCCCCAAAGAAGTATAGTAAACTTTGGCTAGAAAATTGCCTGACGCTGAACAAGGGTAGCAGCCAGCCTTGTCCTCAGAAAGCTAAAGAGGTGTCTGTCTTCTGACCAGAAGCCCAGAGGACACTGGTCAAAGGCCACCACTGGAGGCTCCAACTAATCAAACCACCTTTTCAGGGCACAGTGAGGGGGAAGGGCTAGGCAAAGATGAAGTTTTCCCCTCTTAACTTCACAACCTTGTTGGAGAAACCAGTTTCTTGCCAGGAGAGTGGGAACTAATTATACTACTGTCCCCACATGTGCTGTCGACTATCAAGAGACCACCTGTGCATGAAGATGAGCAAACCTGGGCAGTTGCCTTTGAGCAGGTGGGATTCAGTCACAGACTTGGGTTTCACCATTCCTCGATGAGATGCAGAGAGATCTTGGCACTAACCTCAGTGATATTGTGGATCACGGGGCATTTCTGTTGGCTCCGTCTTTGGCAGGACTGAGAGGTGAGGGGAGCTTGTCTCAGAGCTTCTCATGTCCCCTGTGAAGCCTGACGTCTCGTGCCCCAGCACCAGCACCTTTAAGCTTCTCCCCAGGCGCCACGAGCCCCTACAGACACCACACAGGGCCTAAGCATCCCACGCTTGCCTCTTTGTACAAATTTGCTAGCTTTACCTTGTCGGCAAGGGCATGAGAACAAGCACCATCTGCTGCAGGTGAGAGTGCGTATCACTACAAACTGCAAGGCGGTTTGGAAATAGCTCTCAAATTACAAATGCCTGTAGCTTTTGACACACAATTCTACTTTCAGGAAGTTATCCTACACTGTGCAAAATTGCAATGTTGCTTGTACAGCAAGGTGTAAGAACATACCAAATATCTATTAGAAAGGCACTGGTCAAATTAACATAGGGTATATTTACAGAGTGAAATATTCTGGAGCCATTAAAATCGTGAAATGTGTGGATTTTTAAACAAACTGATAAACGAATTTCAAAGATCTATTCTTTAAAAACTCTTAGAACACTTTTAAAGCTGTATGAGGTTAAAAAAAAAAAGCAGGATACACAGCAGCGTGTATAACCTGCTTCCATGTCAATAAATACAGGGACGGGAGTAAACTGTGTCTGGAAGGATGTCTGAGAAAGTTGCTCATGGTGGTTGCCATGGGAAGGAAAGTGGTGCGTTGGGGTTTGAGAGTGGTAGAAACCTCTCAGCTGAGGCTTCATCTCCGAAGGCCCCCGATAAAGTTCTAACGCCTTTTCTGAGTGTGTGGCCCATTAATGCATTAGCACTTCAATAGGGACTAGTTGGTCATAGTCTCAGCCAGAAACAGAATGAAAAAGGATCAGACGGTAGTAAGATCGCTTACACTATTTGGAGTTGGTATTATGTTCACATGGTTCAAAATTGAAATAATAAAAAGGAGCACACAGCAGTTGGTGAGAAGATAGATTTAGTGCGTGTTCGGGGGTGTGGTTACAATGTATGCATGGGGTGTCCTGTGGCGTCAGTAAATGGCAGTGTTTTGTTTTTTTTTTGCGGTACGCGGGCTTCTCACTGTTGTGGCCTCTCCCGTTGTGGAGCATAGGCTCCAGACGCGCAGGCTCAGCAGCCATGGCTCACGGGCCCAGCTGGTCCGCGGCATGTGGGATCTTCCCGGACCGGGCCATGAACCCGTGGACTCTCAACCACTGCGCCACCAGGGAAGCCCTAAATGGCAGTCTTGATAGTACTTGTACGGTACTATCTCAGGGTATGAGACTTCTGGGAATGTGTGTGGAAGAAAGAAAGTCAGAATATGAAAAAAATTGAGCCTGGGCCCCCTATGCCACTGACTGGTGTGTAACATGAGAAAGTCAGCTTTCTGACCCAGGTGTCCACATCTACAAAGTGGGGCTGGTAATAGCACCCCACCCCTCAGTGGCTGTGATGTTTAAATGAGACGTCGTACAGCCAAGTAATTTGTACATGAGTATGAGAGAAAACCCTGTGCCCCGCTCAACGACAGCAAAACAACCCGATTAAAAAATGGGCAGAGAAGCTAAATAGACATTTTTCCAAAGAAGACGTACACATGGCCAACAGGCACGTGAAAAAATGCTCAATGTCACTAATTATTAGGGACATACAAATCAAAGTCACAATGAGACATCACCTCACACCTGTTAGCATGGCTCGAAAAGACAAGAAATAACAAGTGCTGGAGAGGGTGTGGAGAAAAGGGAACCTTCATACACTGTTGGTAGGATTATAAGTTGGTGCAGCCACTGCAGAGAGCAGTATGGAGATTCCTCAAAAAATTAAGACTAGAACTACCATATGATCCAGCTATCCCACTTCTGGGTATTTATCCAAAGAATGTGAAAATGCTAATTTGAAAAGATACAGGCAGCCTTATTTACAATAGCCAAGATATGGGACCAACCTAAGCACCCATCAGCACATGAATAGATAAAAAGGATGCGGTATATATGTGTACAATGGAATACTACTCAGCCATAAGAAAGATGAAATCTTGTCACTTGCAACAATATGGATGGACCTTGAGGGTATTATGCTAAGTTAAATAAGTCAGATGGAGAAAGACATACCATATTACTTCAATCGTATGTGGAATATAAAAAACAAGATCCCAAACAAATGAACAGCCCAAACCAAACAAAAACAAACCTGCAGATACAGAAAACAGAGTAGTGATTACCAGAGGGGATGGAGCAGGGTGGGGAAGGGCAAAATGGGTAAAGGGATCAACTGTATGGTGATGGATGGAAACTCAGTTTTTGGTGGTGAGCACCCTGTAGTGTATACAGAAGTAGAAATATAATGTGGTACACACGGGACTTATATAATGTTATAAACCAGTGTTACCTCAATTAATAAAAAAGACCTGTGCCTGAAGTCCTAGATCCAGTCGTTCTGCCACCTCTCCACCTTTCCACTGGCTCTTGTTCCTTTTCCTCTGCTTTTTAAGGCTATGTAATCACCAGTATCTTTTATTGGAAGCTGCCTCTCATCCTCTTTAGAAGCTGGTGATGCATGACTAGCAGATTTATTTTTGTAAAAGTAACATGTGCTCTTCCCTTTGCTGGCATCTACGCCCCCTTTCTCTCTGGTATGCAGCATGCATTGGTGATGTCCGTCACCGCACTGTTTTGTCCACTTCTTACTTTTGCTAAATGGATGTAAAGGCACATTAAATTGGGCCTTCTCTCTGCCTTCTCAGCCTAGGGGAGGGGGTTAACTCTACCGGGTGCCTGCTCTGAACCATCCATGGAGCCCCCCAGTAAGTAAGACCCCAGACCCCAACCCCAAAGCAACCATTGTTATGTTTCCTGTATAGACTATGAACACAGACACGTGTATATTATAACCACCTTTGAAATACAAACTGTGGCCGTAATATTTAGGGTTTTGAACCTTGCCCTTTCATTTTCTAACATAGCTCTGAGATCATTTAGTACCAGTACACAGAGGGCCTCTTCTCTCTCTTTTCTTGGCTGAAAAATAGACTGTTGTGTGGAACTTTTCCCGTTATTCTGGAATTGTAGCCAAGGGACAAAGCTATCCATGAACGATGCCCGGTGTCCGGACAGTCGAAGGAGACCTCCCATCAGGTCCTGGCACCCCCTACCCTGGTCTATGTGGGGTGAGCCCTGGGGCTGGAAGGAGGCAAGGGGTCAGCTGGTGGGGTGCGCACTGCTCTTGCTGAGAAGTCACTTCCTTTCCCCCTAACCACATCCCACCCTCCGCCCGCCCCAGGCCAAGTTGGTGGATGGCGAAAGGCATCCCCAGGAGCCCCTTGTGAGGACGCACTGGCAGAGCAGCCTAGCTTGCTGTCCAGCCTGCCACTTGCAGAGCCCCAGAAACGACAGCAGCGTGAGGACACACTTCAGGGCACGAGGTGAGAGAGCCAGACGGCTTGACGTGCCCTCTGGCAGCTTGTGTGATCACAGCCTGCGTGCCCCTGGGTGCCTGTGTCAGTAAAAGGGCCCCATGGGGTGTAGGGTGCTATGTCTGGAGGCGAGGACAGCCCCACCGTCCCAGTTCCCCGGGCCTCTGTGGAATTGGGGCACGTGACCTCCCCAAAGCTGTGCTCTCAAGTCGTACTTCTCAAATTTGGCTACAGAATTTGATTCTCTCAGGGAGATTTTTAAACTCCCCATGTGTGGAGCTCAGCCCCAGAGAGTCTGTTTTAATTGGTTAGGGGCGACACCACACCTAGTGCCATTTCTGAAGGGAAGACGGAGGGAGGACAAACCGTAAAGAGTTCTTACTGGAGCCCCTTATTATTGGCTCGTGCTCAGGGTCTAGCCCCTCACCGGCTCATAGAAGATACTCCAGAGAATGAATAAAAGGCTGGATGACTAAGAATGTGAACTGGGAAGTTTTGAAGACAAATGACGAGAGGCTAAATAGTGTGGTGGGAAAATCCAACCAGCTGGGCGTTGAGGGAACGGGCTCTGACTTAGCCTCTCCGTGTGCGAGCTGGGTGCTTTGGGCAAGAAACCTCCCCTCTCTGAGCCTTTGTTTCCTCATCTGAGGAAGCAAAGGGTTTGGAGCAAATACTTTCTCATGTTCCCCCTCTATTTCTAAAATCCTCTGAGTAGATGGCTGCTCTGCCTATCCCTGGCATTTGGCCATTTTTCTTGCTTCATGTGCGACTCCAGTGCTTTCCAAATTGGCTTAAGCTTGAGAGCAGTTTTCCTTGAACAAGAACTCTGGGGCCATCAAAAAGAGGTTGCTTGGTGACGGTTTGTGCAGGGATGACAGTCACTCAGTGTGAGGGGAAAGGCAGAATGTTCCAGAACATTCTAATGCCCACAGTAGTTCACTGGTGGGTGGATGGGGGAGGGGGATATACACAAGCCTGGAGCATTTTTCTTTCTGGTGTCAGCTGTAGGCGTGTGACAGAATCATGGAAACCAAACCTGGCTTTAGGGATTTAAAGGCAAAATTGACTTTTCCTCTGACCTAGCTCGATCCAGCATTGCCCAACTCTCTCCAAACACTGCATAACGGCTGTTTGTGTGGAGATGAAGAAAAGCTCTCTGTTGACTTGATTTCCAAACCCTGCCTTTTGGAATTGACACAAGAAGAGGGCAAATTGCTCTCCAGGCTTGACCATCCGGTCAGCCTACTCCAACCCCCTATCCCAGCTCTCTGGCTCCATCTACTCAAACAGAAGCTATTGAAACAGATATCAGTAACACAGATAAAGAGTAGAGCAACATGGGCTTTGAACCCCAGGGCCAAAAGGCTTATTGCAAACTGGTCAACTTCTTTCTGTGGCTTCTAGCCCCCAGGGGTGAAAGGCCAAAGCTCCTCTTCTTCCCTGAGACAGCTCTGTGTGTGGTCCAGTCCCCGGGATGGGGTGGGCGGGACATAGGGCGTGATCTGCACCTTCAGAGACGCCTCATCAGCGTTCCAGGTTGCCAGAGCCCCAGGTTTGCTGTTGGCTGCACGTGGGGGGAAGACGCCCAAATCAATGCAAAGACAGCATGCGGTTAAAGCACAAACTCTGAAACCAGACCACCTGATCTATCCCTTACAGGCTCCATGACCTCGGATGAGTTTTAAAAAAATCTCTGTACCTTGATTTCCCCATCTGCAAAATGGAAATAACAATGCACCTACATAGTAAGGTTGTCAGGAGGATCAAATGTGTTCATAATTCTAAAGCCGCTTAGAACACTGCCTGGCACATAGGGTGTTTCAAATAAATCAGTGGTTCTGAAACTTCAGCACGAATAAGAATCTCCAGGATAACTTATTTAAGTGGAGTTTACAGGGCTCCATTTTCTGAGGGGCTTTAGGTGAGAGCCTGAGGTTTTTTTATTTTTATCACCCATCCCCAGGTGAATCTGAGGCAGGTGGTCAGCACTGCCTGGTCCCGGCTATGCCTGCATCTCCCACCTGAGCAACAGGACCCTGCTTCCCTTGGGACTGGCTCTAGTTGCGCTATGGGCTTCTCGAGTTTTTGCAGGTGGCTTGTCTGGTGGGTGCTGGAAAGATCTCCTTCTATACCAGTTGATCTTTTGAGTTTCAGCTCAAGTGATATCTCCTCCAGGAAAAATTCTTTACCTGACTTTTTTTTTCATGTGTACAGCATTGTAACTTGACATCTGTACACCTTACATAGTGATCAGTCCCAAAAGTGTAGTTACCACCCACCACCATACAATGGACTCCCTTCACCCATCCCCCAGTCCCCTGTCCCTCTGGTAACCACCAATCTCTTCTCTGTATCTATAAGGGCTTTTTTGTTTTGTTTGTTCATGTTTTGTTTTGCTTTGTTTTAGATTTAACATGTGAGTGAAATCATAGGGTATTTTACTTAGCATAATACCCCCAAGGTCCAGCCATGTTGCTGCAAATGGCAAAATTTCATTCTTTTTTTATGGCTGAGTAATATTCCATCGTATGTATGTACCACCTCTTCTTTATCCATTCAACCATCAGTGAACACTTAGGTTGTTTCCATGTCTTGGCTATTGTAAATAATGCTGCAATTAACATAGGGGTACATATATATTTTTGAATTAGTGTTTTCACATTCTTTGGATAAATACCCAGAAGTGGATAGATGGATGATATGGTATTTCTATTAATTTTTTGAGAAATCTCCATAACGTTTTCCATAGTGGCTGCACCAATTTATAATCCCACCAACAGTGTATGAGTGTTCCCTTTTCTGTATATATTCTCCAATACTTGCTGTTTCTTTCTTTCTTTTTTTTTTAAGTCTTTATTGAATTGTTTACAATATTGCTTCTGTTTTATGTTTTGGTTTTTTGGCCGGGAGGCCTGTGGGATCCTAGCTCCCTGACCAGGGCTCAAACATGCACCCCCTGCATTGGAAGGTGAAGTCTTAACCACTGGACTGCCAGGGAAGTCCCAACACTTGCTGTTGCTTATCTTTTTGATAATAGTCATTCTAACAAGTGTGAGGTGATATCTCATTGTGGTTTTGATTTGCATTTCCCTTATGATTACTGATGCTGAACATCTTTTGATGTGCCTGTTGGTCATCCGTATGTCTTCTTTGGAAAAATGTGTATTCAGATCCTCTGCCTGTGTTTTTAATTGGGTTGTTTTTTGTTGAGCTGTGTAAGTTCTTTATATATTTTGGATATTAACCTCTTGTCAGATATACGACTTGCAAATATTTTCTCCCATTCAGTAGGTTGCCCTTTTGGTGATAGTTTCCTTTGCTGTGCAGAAGCTTTTTAGTTTGATCTAGTCCCATTTGTTTATTTTTGCTCATGTTTCCCTTGCCCTGAGGAGACATATCCAAAAAGGTATTGCTAAGATCGATGTCAAAGGGGGTACTGCCTATGTTTTCGTCTAGGAGTTTTATGGTTTCAGGTCTTCCATTTAAGTCTTCAATACATTTTTGTGTATAGCAGAAGACAGAGTTCTAGTTTCATTCCTTTGCATGTGGCTGTACAGTTTTCCCAACACCATTTTCTGAGCAGAGTGCTCTTTCTCCATTGTATATTCTTGTCTCCTTTGTTGTATATTAACTGCCCATATAAGCGTGGTTTCCATTGCTTTTGTGCCAGGACCATACTGTGTTGATTACTGTAGCTTTACAGTGTAGTTTGAAATCAGGGCCTGTGATACTTCCAGCTTTGTTCTTCTTTCTCAAGATTGCTTTGGCTGTTCAGGATCTTTTATGTGGTTCCATACGCATTTTAGAATTATTTGTTCTAGTTCTGTGAAATATGCCACTGGGATTTTGATACAGTTTGCACGGAATCAGTAGATCTTCACCTGACTTTTGGACCGACCCTGACCTCTGGGTGGAGGCATAAGCCCTTATCTGCCATTTCACATTCATTTTTTATAAATTTGAAGCAATCCCATTTGGGGCAAAAACCTCATCTGATGGAAAAAAATCTGACCTGAACTGACGTGAGGCTATTTATAGTCTTTATTTATTCCATTTAGTGTGTGTATTCACATGCTTGGCTGTAGAAATATTAATGGGTTTGATGACAGTGTGTTGCCCTATCCTCTACTGGCAGTGTTACATAATGTATGATATATATATATGTATGTGTATATATATATACACACACACACACACACAACATAGTACTTTAATAAAATGCAAAAAAAACCTTCTGCTTTCCAAAGCACACCTGGCCCCAAGAGTTCTGGATTGTGGATCTGTAGCACATTTTTGCTCTGATTATTGGCTTTCTCCTCTGCCTTGCCACTAAATGAAAACCCTAAAGGCAAAGAGCTGAGTTTCATTTTGCGTCCTCCACATCTAGCCCATTTCTTGGTGCAAATAATGATCAGTTGGTGTTTCTTGAATGAACGAATGCTTTCTTGTAGAGGAAACTGTACCTGTCTCTCTTCTCTCTGTGACATACGTGGTACAGTTTGTAAAATTAACTTCACATGGCTCTTTTGGTTCCTCCTCCTTGGGACCAGGCCTGTAGCTGGGTAGGCTGTCACCAAGTTGGGGTGATAAGGACCTCAAAAGACTGTTTCAGGGCTTCCCTGGTGGCGCAGTGGCTGAGAGTCCGCCTGCTGCTGCAGGGGACACAGGTTCGCGCCCCGGTCCGGGAAGATCCCACATGCCGCGGAGCGGCTGGGCCCGTGAGCCATGGCCGCTGAGCCTGCGCGTCTGGAGCCTGTGCTCCGCAACGGGAGAGGCCACAACAGTGAGAGGCCCGCGTACCGAAAAAAAAAAAAAAAAAGTCTGTTTCAAACAGCTAGATTCTTCCACTCTCCGTTTGAGCAGGGTTTTTGAAAAAGAGTGAGCATTTCTGGGGCATTGGAATGTCTTGAACAAAAGAATTTTCCAAGATTGGGGAACAGGTTGAAGGCTTCACGTCTGAGATCTTCTTTTCCTTCTCTGTCCCCAGGACAAAGCTCTATCTGTACACTATCTAAAGGGGAGAATACTCTTCCAGACCCACCCCTCCCGGGCTTGATAAAGGCAAGAACTCCAGGGCAGGAAACTGGGAAAGACACTCCGAACCCAACAGAGCTGTTAGAAAAGAGGGGGATGAGGAGACTCAGAAACAGGATTATAAGAGATTGAGCTTCCATGGTATGTGAGTTCAAGGCCCCTGGCCCTTGTGGTATATCATGACAATGTGAGAACAATCACATTCTAAGTAAAGAGAAATGGGATAGTTATTAGATAATTCAAGCCCAAATCTCACATTGGTCCAAATTGCCTATGAACACGTGCCGGGGTTGCAAACTCAAATGTCTACCTGGCCAGGCAGATGATGAGTGAAGTGAGCCACATGTGACACAATAGGGAGCGGAGGGGAGTATGGCGAACGGGAAGGTTTGGGCCTCATTTAAAGAGAGCAGCCCCTACTGAGCTCCTGCTGATTAGGGCCAGGGCTTCTCATTTTTCAAGTGAAATTGGAAACCTTGATTTTTAGGTGAAATGTCCCTATCTTAAAAATCCCAGGAAGGTCAAAGTAAGATCATGGACAATCAAGTTATGGCCCACCCATCCCCAGATTGCAACTTTTGTTTCCACACATCTTGGGTGCTGTCCCGTCTTGTGATCTTACAGTAGTGGGTTTGTGAGTTCCTGACATTTTCTGGAATCATATTCTGAGCTGCGACAATCCCAAGTGGAGGCTGTTTCTCTCATTTGCAGCTTCTTGCCTCCACTGGGGTCACCTCCTTTTCCAAACGCAGAGGCCTCCTCCCACGCCCTGGGCCAGCACCTAAAGGAGATCGCTGGGTAGCCACCAGGAATCACCTGCTCCGCGCCTCTGCTTAGACAGCCAAGCACGGCTCAGATGCCTGAGGTCCTCCAGGGAAACTGCCACCTCTTGAGAACTAAAGCGCTGCTGATACTACGAGGCTTGAAAATTGTGTCTGAAAGGATGAGAAGCAGAGCAAAAAAGGCACGGTGTTCAGTTACTATTTTTTAGGCCACCAGGAGAGTTGGCAGGTGCCAAAGCACTGGGGCCAAGGCGGCACGACTCTCTTAGCAGATCATCTTCTGCAGTTTCAGTGTCTTTTGCTGGCCGTCTCCTTGTTTCCTCTCCTGTTCTCTTGCCAGAGACCCTAGGTGACTTTCTTACAGACAATCAGGTGGGTCTGGGTCCCTCATCAGGGTCACGAGGTGGAGGATGCTTGTTCGCCCCGCCAGTGTTTGATTATTATTCAGGAAGAGACTGAGGCAGGAAGCAGTGAGGATCCTCCAGACTGAAGCCCACAGACGACCTCCAGGCTCGCTGGAACTAGTGCCACCCTGTTCCCCAGGCACCTAACCAGTTCCCTTTAATCCAGCTTTATTGAGCATCCAAGGTACAGAGAGCATTGATGTAGCCTTCGCTTGCAGGTTGCTTACAGAGATGTAGAGGAAGAAGACAATTATACAAATAACCACAGTGAGAGGACAAAAGGGGCAAAGTGCGGTAGGTTCAGAGGAGGGATGAAACTTCATTCGGTGGGGGCAATCAGGAAAGGTTCCCTGGAGGAGGTGACAACTGAGATGGGCTCTGAATTTTAGGTAGATTTGGACATGTGGGGAGGTCACTCCACAGTATGAGCAAAGGCAAGAAGGCAGGAATGTAAGGGGTGTGTTTGGGGGGAATAGTCCGTTTGAGGGAATGTAGGGGCCAGAAGGGAAACTGAGTCAGGAACCTGCTCACCAATACCCCGGAGTGCGTGGCTAAGGAATTCAGATTTTCTTGGGTTGACACTGGCAGCCTTTGAAGGATTTCTGCAGGAGACTGCAGTGATCAGAGTTGGGCTCTACTCGGAGCTGTGTGCAAACTGGACTGGGAATCAGGAGAGGAAGAGAGGGGGGTGCGGTCAGGAGCTTCTTATAATTTGGGCAGAAGTTACTCAGGCAAGTAAGCTGTGGGGCGTGGGACTGGAGATCAGAGTACGGGTGTGGAGCCCATAACGATGTGCCTGCCGTCCCAGCCCCTCCCCCTCCTCAGGCATCTGCTCCCGCAATTCCGCCAAAACCTCCCCCTTTTGAGACCCCAGTGACACCCTCATTGCCAGTTCCAGTGGTCATTTCTCAGTCTTCGTACTGGGGACCTACCAGCAGCACTTGACACACGTGGTCTCCCCCCTTCATCAATAAGCTCCCTTCTCCCGGCCTCTAGGACACCACTGGTTCCTGCTGTCCTCCCACCTCTCTGGTCTCTCCTTCCTTCCTGATTGTCTCACCTTCCAGTCCGTGCATCCCTCCTTCTCAGTCTCAGCTTTAAATTCCATCGACATGCTGATGGTACTTAAGTTGGTATCCCCAGCCTGTACCTCTCTCTGAACTTGTACCTTCAACTTTGTACTTGACTCCTTCACTTGGAGGTCTAACAGCTGACTCAATGTTCGTATATTCCAAAAGGGCCTTGACCTTATATCCCAATCCTTCTTAGGGCCTCTGTATTTGCTGTTCCTCTGCCCCCACATGCTCTTCCCCAAGTAGTCACAAGACTTGCTCCCTCACCTCCTTGAGATCTTTATGCCGACCCACTCTATCTAGATTTGCGCCCTCCCATGCTACCTCCTCCTTCTGCTTGCTTTCATCAACATTTCATGCAACATACATTTTACTTATTTATATATTTATTGTTTGCTTGCCTCCACTAGAATATATATTTTCTGATGGAAAGGATTTTTGTTTTGTTTTGAATTGCTATATTCCCAGCTGCCGCAACTGTGTGGTGCATGGTGGCCACTCAGTGCATGTTTGTTGAATGAATGAGTGAACAGAAAACTGAACTCTGTCCCTCTTTGGACTTGGGGAACAAGGCCATGTGAAAGGTCAAAGATAAAGTCCCAATGTGGATGCCTGGAAGATACCAGGGTACAATGCTAAAGAAATTTAGAAACAAAGAAGTTTGAAAGCAGTGTGAGTTTAGATTGGGACATTTTGAGTTTGAGTGACCTGGGGGGCATCCTAAGATGATACCTGGCAGGATTTGGATATGAGGGTTGAGGGCTCTGGGAGAGATCGGGAGTAGATGTAGATTTGGTCATTGCTTACATGGCGGTGATGGCTTTAAGCCACAAGGGGAGGTGGGGGGAGAGAGAGAGAAAGGGGACACCAAGAACAAATTATTGGGGAACACCTACTTTAGGCGAGTAGTTCAAGAGAGAGAGAATAACCGGGAGACTGAAATGTCATGGAAGCCGAGATAGAATTTCAAGGAAGAAATGGTTGATGATACTGAACAGTGCACACTGCGGGGCAGGATGAAGCCTGGGAAAGTGGTGTTAGGTGTGACCACCTAGAGGTCTGCTCTCCTGTTGCCCAAATGCCCTGGATGGCCTTGAGCACCAGGCAGGAACTCAAGGGCAAGTTGTGGACACAGTGAACTGCCCAGTGGTGTGACCAGACCTGTTCTGGAGGCAGGCTAACCAGAGTGTAGGACGACTGGGGAAGGGAAAGAAAGTGGACACACGCTTTAGGCTGATACGGCAGCCGTCCAGACCTAAGGAGTTGCCTGCAAGCGAACTTAGGGGTTGGTGGCTTCCATGTTTAACTTGTAGAGCAGGAAAAGGACTGGCCCAAGGTCACCGGGGTCCACAGGGTTCCCGGACCTCCAAGACAGGCATGACCATTGCTCACTCCGTGTCACCAGCAACGGTTATTTCCCAATGCTGTGGCTCTCTGGCCTCCATAGCTAATATTTGTTTCCTATTGATCCAATCCCCAGCCTGTTACTTTTTAACTGGAGTCCAGGGGTTCAAAGGCCTGACTTTTGTTTAAACACTCATTAGGATGAGGAGGGCATGTCCCCTGATAACCTCAACTGATGAACAAGCAAGGATCTTCTGAGTAAATACAGGCTGTGCAGAAGGCCAGACGGGGTGGACCAGAGCGGGGTGAGGCTGGGGGTCGGAGGGGAGAAGACCGCACTGGCAGAGGGCCTCTTCAAATTTGTAAGAGTTGAGTAACTGGAATTCAAAAGACAAATCCCAAACCTAAACTTTCCACCACAAATAATATTAAGTATAAGTTAATATCTAAAATCCTTTATCAAACAGAAACTCTTTAGGAAATGTACATCCTGGCGCTCCATCCCATAGTTCCTGAGAGTAGAGAACCCAGCCCTGTGGCCCTTCAGCTCTGTTCGACTAAGGGATGCTCGTGTTGCCCTGGGATCTGGAAAATACGGGGCCCTTGCTTTTGACGGTGGAGAGTTCTATCCTGGGGCGGCGGCCAGAGAGGCACAGCGGCTCCCCGTGAGGGGCTGGGGTTTTTCTTGGAACAGGCCTGTCTTTTCAGGTGGGTGTCCCTTATGCACACTGGATTTTGTGGCTTGAAACAGGCCCTTTGCCCTCAAAAGCCCTCCTTCACTCAGTTTGTTGATGCGTAGATGCCATAATTTCTATCTTTATTCCTGTTGGTTGAAGCCAAGCTTCACCTCTGGAGTTTGGATACTTCTAGAAGGGGTCATGCATGTTGTCTGATCGGTCATGTACATCTTAGTGTAAATGGGTGTCTGGGCTCTTCTCTCCAAGACGAGGTTTGGTGGAGAGGATGGGCCAGGGTGAGTGGCTGCATGGAGGCTTTGAGTCAGACAACCCCGGTTCAGATCTCTCTTCTGTAAGACTCTTTGCTCTCCCGGTCTGTTTCCTCGTAAGTTGAGGGTGATAATATCTATCGTATTAGACTGATGTGGAGATCTACGGGAAGTAGTAGTACTATTAACCTAAGAGAGTAAATTGAAGACTCCGGAGGCTCGGAGATGTCAGCAAGGCCACTATCCCAAGGGGAAATTCATTCTGTAGATCGATGCCGAAGGCTGCTTGTTCCCAAACTCCTTGCCCTGTCCTCGGGGTGCTGCTGGATATCTCCCAGCCTCCCTTGCGGTTAGGTGTGGCCACGTGACTAGGCGAGGCGGGGTGGGGGTGGGGCTCTGCCTGGGGGCTGCGGAAGGTGGGATGAGAGACCCCTGCACCTCCAACTCTTAGAGTTTACTGTGCAGACAGTGGACATGTCCTCGGGTGGGCGGAGCTCCAGTTTCCACAAAGAGCTGCTGCGCTCGGAGTGTCGGGGCCCTTACTCTGCTCAAGGGCTTCTCCTGTGTTTTGAGGAAGACGTGGGGAAATCCAGAGGGAGCAGTGGGAGGAGACACAATTTCCTGCGCTTGTCTACCAGGATTTATTCCCGTCTCGGATGATGTCACTTGAGGTTGATTGAAGCTTTTAAAAATCATTCTGGTGTCGAGTCGGCTTGGAAGCGAGAGGCTGCCTGGAGTTCACCCAGCACCCCTCTGTGCTCGGGCCCTTCCCTCCCATGGGGCCTCCTGCACTCTGCTCCCCCCGAGGGGTTTAGGGAATGAGACCAGCTTGATGTGTTTCCAGGGTTCCCCTGAAAACCTAGGTTTTCTGCCTGAAGTGGGATACTGACGGGTCTGACCCTGACCCTGACCCTGATGGCTGCCTGTCCCCAGCTGGGCCGCTAGCGCCCCTCCTGCCCTCATTTCTGCCCTGGGCTCAGTGACGAGCAGCCGTTCTGCTGCAGACAAGCCGCTGGAGGGAAGGGACAGGGTGAGAGGTCACACTAGCCCCCAGGGACCCACAGGGGCACCGTTGAGAAGCTAATCGCCCCTCCCTGGGGGCGTGCAGTTCCCAGGAATGCGGATCACTCATGGCCATCATCCCCCGTCTCTGCAGGGCTGCCCTGGCTTCTCCCGAGGGTAACAAGTGAGGACCAACCCTGGTCCTCCAAGCTAACAGCCCTGGGCAGGTAGGGAGTGATCGAAGGCAAGAAGCCGGGACCCACACAGCCAAGGCCCTTCGGGACCCACGCGGCCAAGGCCCTTCTGAGTCAAACATTCCGCAATCGTGGGATTGAAGCTTGATGAGCCCCGGGCACATAAGTCTTGTTATTCAGTCTGAACAAGGCCACGAAGGATTGAAAACTGGTAACGTCTTAGTTCTGGGAACTGTATGTAAAACCCCCACGGTACGGTGTTGCTTAGAAGTTGCCCAAATGTATCATTTCCCTTTCATCACAGCGGGATGCGCCTCTCCGCTGTCACTCAATCTCATCACAGGGGGATGCGCCTCTCCGCTGTCACTCAGTCATCTTCAGTGCTCAGGCGGGAGCTTTCCTTGCTGCAAGGCCCTTACACGACCCCCAAGCTAACTTGTCTGCGAGCAAACTTCTTCTGCAGAGAGAAGAAAAGGCTCTCCCCAGGCATTAGGGTGAGGAGAGGCGAGCAGAGGGCTTTGGGAGGAAACGTGTGTTCTCCCCTCGCACCATCAAGGCCCCGAGCCCCCGTCTCTGCGGCTCTGTGCCCTGTTCCTACGGTGAGCGATGCCCTGAGGCTGCAGAAATGCAGGTGGCGGTGCCCCATCCATGTGTTACAGGAGCACGTGAAGCGGCAAGTTGGCTGGACACCCGGCCGAGGACGGGATTAAGTTAGAACAGGCAGCTCAGACTTCAAGATCCCGGCAAGTCCAGCAGGCAGACACACAGGAGCCGCGAGCGAGGGGGCCTGGGCTGGGCCGATGCACGGGCGACTGGGGCCTCCGACCTCCTCCCTGAGGCACTGGGTGCTGAGGGCACCCCAAGGCCCAGCTGAGGGGAGATGCCGCTTTGCCCAGGGGCAGGGGGCGGCCGTTCCACTGCTTTCCATCGAATTCGTCCTCTGTCACCTGTGACTTGAGGCTAGGTTGGATGTGGGATTCGTAGGGAAAGGGAAGGAGGCACAGCCTGGGACACTGGCTGGGGAGGAGCTGGGGTGCTACAAAGGGGCTGAGCAGGAAGGTGACAGGCTGACTGGACTCACCTTTTCCTCAGGCTGGGCCTGAGGTCAGCCCTACAAAGGGAATCTTGGTTCTCCCCTTCTCAGTCCCCACCAGTGGGTGTCCCGAGCTGGGGCCAGGGTCCTGCAGCCCACTTACGAAGGGGTCCGTATTGGGTCTTATTAAAAGTCACCATCATTTTGTTTTCCTGTCCAATTTAAGCCCTATAAAAACTTGCTTAGACATCCCACAGCCCGAGTCCTCTGGAAACTCAGTTTTGAGAAGTGTTGTCTCCCAGATGAGGGTGCACCAAAGGGACGGGAAAGTGGCATCTGCCCTCTTATGTCCAGGGACCCCTTTGAACGTGGCTCCCCAGAGCCAGCCACAGCGATGAGAACCCCTGGATACCCACGCTCAGCATTTTACCAGGGACGTTAGAGTTTCAGAAGTGCCTAGATCACTCTTGGACTTCAGAGCAGGTTAAGAGCTTCCTAACTTAGCAACTGTGTAACTGATGTATGATGATTTAGTCCTATTTCATGTATCTCATCATTTGTGTTTTTCTCTGTGAGCGTATACAAAGTTCAGAGTGGCTCTATCTGCCGGTACCGTCCTTGTCTGTTCCTGTAAGGCTGGAGGAAGCCGCAGGAACTCAGAAGGCTGTCGGCTACCTTTCCAGCAAGATACCATCTACAGCTGACTGAAAGAGACAAGTAGCAAGAAACCAGGATGCAATTATGTCCTGATTTGGATGTTACCTCCTGGCAGTCCCAGAGGGAGCAAGTTAAGGCCATCGAGAGGAGGCTTAGGCACTAGAGAAAAAGGGAAAAAAATTTTGACGAGTCTATGTGTGTTATCAGGGAATTGACACGAGATCTGGATTCTGATAGCATCTCCCTTCTGAGAACCACCTTGAGCTTCATTACTGAGTCTCATTAACTGACATAAATTGAGGGTTAGTCAGATGAAAACTAGAGGTGAAATATGCCTTTCCAGGAATGGACGTTATATTACCACTTGGGTAATCCATCTCAAGTCATTAATTCTCAAATTTAATAAAAAGACAGACGGCTAAGAATAGAGGTGCATCCCATTAAGCTCAAGCCATGTGTTCTGGGCAGCCTTTAATGATGTTTTTAAAGATGTGGAACTTCTAGGGAGATTAAGGAAGTGAACATACTATCTATAAATCTGCAGGCATTTAAATAATCTCCGAGACAATCAAGGCGATGCGCTCACAAAGAAGCTTTAAATCAGACAACCCGTAATACTTGATGTAGAAAAAGTTCCAGCTTCCATAATTCTTTATTAAATATTTGACAAGTTGCATCACTTCTTTACAACGACTTCATTTTGTTACATTACTCTTTTGCTGTCAGGAAAACAATCCACAATTGCTCTTTAGATCTCCCAAGAAAAACGAAAAGCAAAAAGGATTTGTCCTTCAACTAAACGTTTTCTGTCTGTATCAAATTCAACCGTATTTTACAGCTATTCTGATTGTGAAAATGAGCATTTATCCATACGTTGTCTTTTAAAAAATTTCCAAGTTGTTTGGTTTTTAATCATCACTGTATCAAATGGTACTTGGCTTTATTTAGGAGGTGGGTTTATAATAAAAAGTTATGAAACATTGAGAATTCATTTGGAATGCTTGAAACTGTTTTTCACCTTAAAAGTCACTGTTTTTTCATGTTTCGTTTGATAATAGGTGCTGAGTTAAGAGATGACGGCATATTATATCATCATCTTCCTGGGGTGCTCTCAGGCTCTGAGGGTCAGAATTCTCAGGACACAGCTTGGAGAAAACTGTAGAAGGGACTAAACTCTCACTCCCTTTCGAAACCAGATTCCTCAAGGTAGGTGTAAAAATGCTATACAAATATGTAAAGATATATTTGGACAGCATATGTACGTATATATATTACATACATAGTAGTGAAGGAAGCACAAAGATATGCAAAGTTAACATGAAGGAAACCGTGACAATCTAGGTGAAATTAGTCTGAGAAAGAGGGGCAGACTGGTTTATGTAGGAGCACAGATGTGTGGACACAGGGTCATGGTCATGAGAAGGCTTACAATGCACTGATACAGGTTGAGAAGGTAGTACACAGAGGTCTGTCGCCAATGTTGTTATATTCTATCATTACTCATACAAACACAAAACCAACCAACACAAAGACATGCATCTTAAACATGCGTTGCTCTGCACCTAACACCTTTGACGAAGGGGAGCAGTCTAATGAGAGGTTTTCTTGGAAAATTCCATACCAACAGAAAGCTCTCCTTTTCTATGAAACATACCAGCTCACGTCCTAATGCTACAGCTTTGTCTCCGACGCACTGAAAACACTTTTGGGTCGGGGTGTGTGTGTATGCAAATGTATATACACTGTTCATTAAGGCTTCGATAAATTAAAAAAAGTGGTCCAAAGTATGTCACATTTTCTTCCCAGTTTCAAAATCTAAAGTACAAAGTGGAGTCTATAAGGATTTTTAAAAAAACACATCTCAGCCCTAAAATTGGCAGTTTTGACTTGACTTATCAAGATGTACCCTGAAGTCTGAATAAGACGGAGGTAGTGCAAGACCTCCTGGGGGGTCAGGAAGGGAGCAGGCCAGGCAATTACCCTGCACAGCAGTGCCCCCTACTGGCAAGGCAGAAAATGACACCAGAGTCAGTACAGGGGTGCAGAGTCAGGGTGAGGAGGAAAGAGCAAACAAAGAGAAGCGCTAGCACAGGGCCTGGGTAGGGGCTTGAGAATTGATTAACCCAGGCTCTCTTCATAGAGTCTGTAATTTCAGAGGTGAGATACAAGAGCTAGGAAAATACTTGAGTCACGTGTGGAACAATTAGTAACTGTCAGACAACATGTACCACTGCTGTGTGGTCTTGCCAGTTCCAAATTGGTTCTCTTGAAGAGCAAGTTCATATGCAGCAAATATAACTGTTCTGTTTAACAATGAGATGTAGAAAGTGGTTCAAACATTTTGCAAACCATTTCTCTCAGAATCTGTCACTGCATCCTTATGTGGGAGGAATAATCCATGTCAGGTTGCTCTAAGCATCTGTCATCTGACCTTAGGGAGTATCTGACGTTAGCTACCAATGGGCCTTTGGTAAATAATGGCAAGTATTTCAGGAAAAAAGAAAGAGCACTGAGACGAATGCCTCCCTGTTTCCCGTTCCAGAGGCAGCAGGTAGAAAAGCAGCACACTCTCTGAAGCTAAGCCCACTGGGTGGACTTTCCAAATTCATCTTTAGGCTGACAGGAGTCAGAAATAGAAATACCCAGGACTTTACAGGTGGCTGTGATAACCGAGGTTTAAAAGACCTTCAACATGCGATATGTATGTAAACCCTGGCACGCACTTCTTAACCTCAAGGCAAAATGGCCCGGAACAACTCTGTTTCAGCGAACTGAAGAAGCTAGATTCAGGTAACTTCTAAGAAAGCAGAAGCTCTAAGAGACCCTGGACTGCGGAGTAGCGTCGCTGCTAAGGACTAGATGAGGTGACACCGCCGTCCTGCCGTCGTCCCCCAGGCCCGCTGACTGGAGCAGGCAGAGGCCCAAGGGACCGCCCGGCAGCCTGCCCCCATGAAGTGCATTTTCCTTACTGCCTTCTGTGGTTACATCGCGAAGGTGATGGAGAGTGGTCATCAGGGTTGAGAGGAAACAAGATGGGTGACTATGTTAGACAAAGAGTGAAACGCTGAGAATTGATGAGAGCCAGGGAACGTTATTTGGATTAAAAAAAAGAAAACCAAAACCCCCAAACAAACTCTAGACCCGGCACTTTTGAGCGGTCACTGAAATCAGATATTAAGGGATAGATGAGCTGAATTGTCATTCACAGTTACTGCCTTTCAAGTATTCATGGGGGTCTATTTCAGTAATTCTTATCTGTTCTTGGCACAGAAATTATCTTAGGATGGGTTTTCTTTCTTATTTTCAATACTTCGCCTAATTTGCATTTAGTGAATATTCTGATTTTTTGGAATATACAGTTTACAAAAAGACAGAAGAATCCCAGTTCTGAGACAAGAATCGCTGGATTTCTCCCCCTATAAATTACGCACTCACTCTCAGAACCCATCCAAGCATACTGCTCTCCCAGGCTTTGGCATAAGTCATAAAAAGAGAGCCGAGTCTGGACTTGAGGGGCTACAAGAAGGGGGAGGTTTGCCACTGAGACATCCGTTACATTGAGTGATGGGAAAGACATCCCACCAATAGGTAAAAATAATGAACAATATCGTTTTTTCTAATTACGCAATATCTAGGTTTTCTGATCACTACTGGATTTTTAAAAATCTATACGAAAAGGGAACAATCCTCAGCTCTGTAGAAATCCACCTTCTTTTAGACACGTAGGCCTCTGCGCCGCTTCAGAAAACTCCTTGACAAGCACAAACATTCGTGGCTTCCCACAAGCCACCCAGAGCCGGGGTAAACTGAGTTTGTAACGCCAAAAGATCCTAAACGGAGGCCCTGAAACCACGATTTTATTGTCTTATCTACAACTGGCAAGAGGTGAGACGGCTAGTGTCCCCTGACTGCCACCACGGGTCTAGGACAACACAAGTTAAGAAGGACAGCAGGATTGCTGGGCTCCCGCCCTGCCTCAGGCGTTCTCTCAAAACATGACAGAATCCTGCAACAAGGACTCACAAGCGGCCAAGGATCGAATCCCACAGAACCCTCCATCCCCGCCAGGACCAGCTGAAGAGCCGGACGTCAGGGATCAGATCAAGCCTTCTCTCGCACTTCTAATCCAGCACACGACGGACACAACTTGGGCAGCACACGGTATGGAAGCATGCAACATGTCACTGGGAACAAAACCCGGTTAGATCAACTGTCTATGAATCTTTGCAGCGGCACAGAAATCACGGAACGATTGGTGAGCACGGGTCTGTAGGCTGAGCTTTACAGCCAGGCTTTATACGCCAGCAGCCAGCTTCACAATTGATAGCTATTGCACCGGAAAGGTGTGTGCAGAGGGCAGACATCAGCCTCACAGTCAACGCGCATGACAAAACCCTCCCAGGAACCAGATGTGGCCTCCATGTCGTACATAAAGTGCCTTCAGAATTGGCACGGTTAGAACAAAAGTTGGTTATTTAGCTACCATCAGCAAACGTGTACAAACAGGAGACTGCACAGGCCTGGTTCCCACAGTTTCAAATCGCGCAGTGCCAAGTTTCGTTCAAGTGTCTCTACTGAGAACAGCAAAGAGGAAGACATGACAGAAGAAGGACTGTACAGCAGCAGGAAGGGTTAAGTAAATAACTTCTCTTACGAGAAACGATAGTTCAACCCTGCCTCAAGTGTGTTCTAGCACACGTAATTGCCTCTAAGGAATAATGGTGTGATTCCTTCAAGTCAACACAAAGTTTGTCATGCTATGTTACAATGCTCTCAGCCTGCAGCTATTATGCTAAATTTGTACAAAAAACGTAATTATCCAGTTTGTTTTCATTCTGAGCATGGAAAAAATCGTCATGATGCCTAATGTTATGGTTTAAATTCTCTCCAAGTATTTGTCTGTAGAAGGCTTTCGGACAAAAGTCATTCTTCCAATGCTAATCAGGTAGGGCGTGGGGCTGTCCAAGTACTTTAAAAATGTCACTGACATTAAACCTGGCGTGAAATTCAAATACAAAAAAATAATATGCTCACTCTTCCAAGTACATGAGACATCTTTAATTGTAGTGAAATAAAATCTGCAAATCGGTCTAAATCATTTTAAAAAGTAAACATGAGTTGTAATACTATACCTGTAGAGTGATTAATTCCATTCGCTGTCATTATAAAGTATGTAAAATATTTATTAAGGGCTTGGCCTACAGAGGCACAACATAAATAGAATAAGTCCTCCTAAAATGTAATTAGTATACACATCAACCAGTTGGTAATCTGTGGTGGAAAATGCAGGAACGCGACCTGGGACTGGGTTCCCATGTTGGCGCGTGGGCAAGTCGCGGGCGAAGGCTCTGCTCCAGGAGTCCGCGCCGTGCGCTGCTCTCTGCCAGCATCTCTGCAGAGTCTGTTAGGCGAATGCAAAAGTGCAAGCAGGACTTGCGTGAAGAACAACCCTCCCGAGGCCGGGGGCACTTAATCCACCCCCTCGAATCCTTGGGCATTTTCCACAGCCATGAGAAGCTTCTCTCGTAAATCTTCAAAGGTTTCATATGGAGGTAAGTCAAGGCGATTAAAGCTGCAAAAGTTAACAAGGAAGCGTAGGTAAAAAGCCATCATCACTGCCCTTTAGTTACCGCAGCACTTCCTAGATCTGGCTAAGGGGGCACTTGGTGTTCCAGCAGGAGGATGTCAAAGTCTCAACTCGCAAAAATATTTCTGATTATCGAAAAGTAAATCCCAGCGATGACACTGCCCACACCAAACATGCTATAGTAACCTACGGGGGAAGAGAAAGGAATTTTCTGATCGTCCATGAACCCTCTCTACTGGGACCAAACGTGGATCCTGGAAAACCCTGCCAGGAAGGGAGACAAGACAGGCAACGTAACTGACATACACAGATGTCAAAACCCTTGAAACACAAAGAACTTCCGCAGCAGGATGAACCGAGGCTGCATCTGTTTTTAACGCTCTCCTTCATTCGACACTATTTTAGGAAGCCCCAGCGCTTCTCCACGTAACATATCGCTTTGTCTTTAGCGCAGCCCTGTGAGGCACGTTACGTTTTCTCAGTCCTGCAGATGTGGGTCCCGGAGCCCAGCGGTGGGTCAGCATGCCCCAGGTCTCACCCCTGACAGCACCGCAGATGCGAGACCAGAACCCAGGCTGCCTGCAGCTCTGGGACCCCAACACTGAGCTACCCTCTAACCAAAGTCAGGCAAGTCATCAACACGTGGAGTGAAAAGCCTCACTTATAAGAAGCCCCTACATACCTTGAGGCTTTGGCAGGGGCGTTACAAGTCACCTCGGTGACAGTGAGGTCTCCATACATACATGTGACCTCTGTGAGCAAAGGACTGCACTTGTCCATGGGACTGAGTTCAAAGTCTGTCTCTGCCACCGGCCAGCTGTGTGACCTCAGACAAGTCGCCTCCGTCCCTAAATCTGTCTGCTCTTCTGTGAAATGGGGAGACTGCTGCAGAGTGCTGGGAGGGTCAGATCAGAACATATAAAGGGGGTCTGGCACACAGCAAGCCCCAGAGCCAGCGACCATTGCCATCACTCACACACCATTCACCGCCAGCCCCCACTGGGCATGAGGAGCTAGAGCCCCAGACACAGAACTGGTGCCCGTGTAGGTGGGCTGCTGGTGGGCACCTGTCATGACGATAGCCACACGCGCACACACACGTACACACGTGCCTTCGTTCACGATGCTTTAGTAAGAGCTAACATTTGTAGAGCATTTGCCCCGTGCTAGAACGATTAAGGACTTTTCATCTATCACCTCAGTGAATCCCAGCAACCAGCCTGTAAGGTACGTACTGCCTCATCCCTATTTATAGAGAAGGAATTCAAGGCACAGAGAGGTTGGGTAACTTGCCCAAGGTCACACAGTAAGCGGTAGAGCCAGGATTCAGCCCCAGGCTGGCTCCAAAGCCCAGATCTGCTTCTGCTGCCTCAGCATTTAAAAGTGCTCGCTCCTGGCACTGACATAGGTTTCCAAGCACGAGCAGAACAACTTCTTATGTTTTAAAAGCTAATGATTATCAGCAGCAGTAGGAAACAGACACATGTCCATGGTGGGCCCTTTAACAACCCCTAAAGTATTTAGTAAGACACACTGAGCTCTGAGATTGTTTTTTTTTTTTTAACAGTCACCAAACATCAAAAGACACAGCAGAGCAGAACACCGTGCTTCTCAAACCAGAGGTCTCAGAAACCCAGGAATCCTGAAGGCGTAAGTCTAAAAGAAGTTTTCAATTTTTGGTTTTCATCATGATAATGATTTCAAACATCATTTCACCAGTGACAGAGACAGAATTCCACTTCTGCAGGGTATACTTAAGAGAAGAGGTGGCTGTCGTCTTGATTTTAAGTTGGTATTTCACAGTCCAGGGCCTGCAATCCCTGTGGGGTTTCAAGGATCTGTGGCCATTTTTTCCCTTGAAAAAAGGTCCATACATTATTCAAGTTTGAGAAATACTGGAGTAATGGAGAGAGAAAGGCAAACAGGGGAATGTTAAGAGCTGAGGTCTGGAATTATGTTAGCGCTCTGTGCCTCAGTTTCTCCATCTGTAAGGAGAGGGCAGTGATATGACCCACCTTTTAGAGTCGTTGTGACGATGATATGGGTTAATATACATGAAGTGCTTAGGGTGATGCCTGGAACACAGTAGAGCTTAACAAGTGTTACCGTTACTTCTGACGTCAGGAGACAGGGCTGGCCTGCCACCAACTAGCTGTGTGACCTCATTAACCTCAGTGGCTTCAGCCTCGTCGTGTGGCCAAAGGAGGTTATTTTTAGGTGGGTCTGTGATTCTTAGTAAAGCGGAATTTTAGATATCCCAGCAGTGACCTTTGACAGAACAGAGGAATGAAGGCCTTTAATGCTGAGACACTCAGCAGTTACGTCTGAGAGTTTCATGAAAGCTCAGAGAGAAGCAGCTCCACCCGCCCTTGCTCTCCTAGTAAATCAGGTTTTAATTTTGAAGCTTAATTGTGTATTTTACATTTTCATAAAACATGGAAGAGATTAAACATACGTGTGGCTAGGTTTTATTTCGCCACATATACGGCTGTCGCTGTGAAGCAGCCAGCAAAGCGCCTGTTTCCTACGTTACAGCGGGAGGCGGGGCTGGATGGAAGGAAAGCCACAGCAGAGAAAACAGAGTAAGTCCCACCCCACCAGCCGGTGTGGCTTCAGTAGAACTAGCGCTCTCCTCTTGGTCTGGGGAGAGCATCATTGAAGGAAAAACTCCTTGAATGCTTTAATCCTGTGATTAAAGCACAGAGAAGAAGCCAGGCTTTGGTAAGAGCTGGCGGGGTTGCTTTCCTCCTGTGTGTAGACCTCTGTGCTGCCTAAGGAAGAGCAATGATTCTACACCCTAGCTCTCCTCACCAACCGCCTGGGAAGCTCTGAAAACCCCACGGCCCAGATCACACACCAGGCCAACTAGGTCAAAATCTCTGGAAGTGGGACCCATCCCGGCACCAGTATTTTTTTTTTAATGCTTTCTAGGTGGTTCCAACGTGTAGCCAAGGTTGAGAGCCGCTGAGTACAGGGTCTTATCTGGGCAGCCCCTTATTTTAGTGGTGGCTCAGCACGTGAACTCCGAAATAGAAGAAGAATCCAACTGCAAGATATCTGTCTATAGGGCCACAGAGGGTCATGGGATGAACACTCAATTACTCGGTTCTCTTTGAAGAGTCTGGAAAGAAAGTGAACCGTATCACAGAGGCAGTAGCTTAACTGAAGTGGTCAGGGGTTGGAATCCTGGCAGACCCGAGTTCAAATCACAGGATCTGGGAGCCTGTGCGCTACGGGATCACGAGGAAGCTTCCCCAGAGCCCCCAGGAAGGCTAACAGTGCACTTCAGGCTGCCAGAAGGTTGAGGGTCTGACCCACGCAGGACAGCCGCGCCCAGTGAAGCAGCTGTTCCTCCAGCTGAGTTTGGGAGCTCTCCCCCCACATCCCGCCAGTGCTGGGGCTCGGGTCAGTGCTGGCTGCCTTCCAAATGAAGGCTACTGAGCCCGGAAAGCTACACCTGACTGATTATCGTTTGGAACAAAAGCTCCACGGCCAGAACATTCTACCCCCAAGAATAAAGGCAGAGGATCAAGGGACACTGCCTGCTCTGGCGATCGGCCAGTTGTAGCGAGAACCAGCCCGCTCTCCCGGTGCCAGCGGGCAGGGACCACAGCCGTTCCTCTCAGAGTCCTACGAATGGTAGAAATGGGGAAAAACGTGCTTTCCGGCGAGACGAGGGAGTCAAAGAGAAGCAAAAGGCCTTTCACAGTCCATTTTCCACAAACGCACCTTGATGAGACCTCTCTCCTAGCTGTGCTGGGCAGCACAGGACGGCCCAGCGGCCCCGGCAGCCCCAGTTCCCGTGGGAAAGGAGGATGCTGGGTGCTGACCAGCCACAGGGCTCCCCCTCCACCTGCTTCCTAAGAGCAAGAAATCAAATCCTGTCGGGTGACCAACCCCGGGGACACGGGAGCCCGAGTGACAGGAGCTCCCGGAGAGCTCCCGAGGTCTTCTCTGTGCTGGGTTTCACGAAACTCCTGGGGTTTCCCTCCAGGAAGGCCTCCCTCTCGCCCTGCACCCGGAGGCCTTCGGAGCACAGCCGCGCCCCGCATGTGCCTCCCTGAGCAGGGGTCCTTGGTCGGACCTCTGACACTCCTCTGGCCACACGCACGTTGCTAAATCTCAGACTTACGGGTTCTGGATGGCCATGGGAGGCCTTTTAAAAACTGTTGCCAAAGGGAATTTCATCCATGGTTCTAAACCATTTAAGGTTGGGGTAAAAACTCAATCTGTTCAGAGGCTGGGAGCGGTCGTATCCACATAGGGAGAATATATAGTGAAATCTCTGCTTCCCAGAAGAATTAGGGAAGGACGGGGATTGGAGGAGGAACTCCCCTCAGGAAGCAGGAACGGGGATTTAACCCTTCACATATCAAAAAAACCGGGCCCATTCAAATCTTGGGTGGTTTAATTTCACCAGCATCACTGTACGATCTGTATTTTCACCTGTATCACTGACAGTTCATACTCTAAGCGCTGAATGGTCAGGGAAAGTAGCACTCTAGCCTGTAGCCCAGCATCATACTCAGCTAAGTGTTTTAAAATACTGTCTGTCAACAACTGTGTGGTTTTCCGTCACTCACCATGTGTGAGCTCTGGGCAGTTTTTCAGGACTTCCCCATTGCTCTATTGTAAACAGCTGAGGACCATTGGAACCTAGACAAAAAAAAAGGAAGAAAAAGAAATGCTAAGAGGCTCAAGGCAGTAGAACAAGACGAAGGAGGGGCTGAAGGAAAGGGAGGGGTGGGCAGGGCGGGCCTGGGGGTGAGCCTTGGGACACCCTCTGTGGCTGTGATGTCACAGTCAGTACTTAACAACGGGGGGACGCAAAGGGTCTGCACGACCTCAGGACACAGACTCTGTGTCGCCATCAGAATGGAATCGCACCAAGCTGAACAGAGCCGACACAATAACGTAACGATGTGCAGACAACCACAGCCTTTCAATCCAGCCCTGGAAGTTTAAATTTAAAACTGCTTCCGGGGGAAAAACTGAACCGTGATGACCTTTAATATGTCGAGCAGAGAGTGACTTTTTCATCTATAGTGAGCCCTGAGGAATTCTGCCTCGTGGAGGGGAGGAGTGCTTTCAATGCTCAGTTTACAACCACATGGATGATTCTGCAAAAGCTAGTTGTTTTTTGAATATATACCAAAAAACAGAAAGAAAAAAGAGACCAATCTTATGGCTCTCTGTATAAAAACAAAAACAACCCCCTGCTTTTATATACAGGTAACTGCACAGACAGCTGAGGTGAGGGCATGCCGCCCCATCTCTTTCCGTGATGTATGTCTGTTGGGTCCAGGCGAAACCCACATGGCTAGAAGCCCGGGAGGCAGTCGTCTGGGGCCACAGCTGATGTCTGGGTGGAGACTCACGGTGGGAGGACGAAGTCTAACGGTACCCTGCTCACCGTAAAGTTCGGCAAATCCATTCATAGGGACTCGGGACGTCCCCGTGACAAACTGGAGTAACCGGATACGCTTTTCAGCGTCCATCAGCAGCACAGCCTATGAACAGAGGCAGAAGGTCATTACGCTCATGTAACACGAGGCACGTCTGCTGCAGTGCAGATGGGCAAAACTTCATCTTATTTATAGTGCAGTGGGAGACCTAGACAGTTGACTTTGCAAACTTTTTTTTTTTTTTTATGGACATCACAATACCAGCCTCTGCAACCTCAGACTGAAGGATCACAATGTCTCTTTCTTCTTCTGCCAACTGGTCAAAATAAGTGGTAAAAAAAAAAGCACACTTGGGACTTCCCTGGTGGCGCAGTGGTTGAGAATCTGCCTGCTAATAATGCAGGGGAAACAGGTTCAATCCCTGGTCCGGGAAGATCCCACATGCCGCGGAGCAACTAAGCCCGTGTGTCACAACTACTGAGCCTGTGCTTTAGAGAGCCCGCGAACCACAACTGCTGAAGCCAGCGTGCCACAACTACTGAAGCCTGTGCGCCTAGAGCCCATGCTCCGCAACAAGAAGCCACTGCAATGAGAAGCCCGCGCACCGCAACGAAGAGGAGCCCCCGCTCGCCGCAGCTAGAGAAAAGCCCGCCCGCAGCAAGGAATACCCAACGCAGCCAAAAGTAAACTAAAAAAAAAAAAGCACACTTGTTGATGGTACCGGGCTCATGTTTCTGTATGTGAGGCCTGACGGTCCCCCTGAGCCAGTTAGAAATACACACAGTTTGAGAGGGGGAACCCAGGTTACGAGGCAGGATATTTGACTGTAGCTAAATTCTCTAAAGACAACATTTTAGAAAAAGAAAGAAAAAGAGGCCAGGCTAGGCTTCTGAAATAATCTGTGTATCTTACATATCTGAATTATTCTAAGAATCGAGTTGGCTTCACTGGTAAAGTTACTTGAACTGATATTAAAAAAAATATATCCAAAATCAAGGCTGAGCGAAACCTGGACTAAGATGTTAGGATCTGAAGATTCTGCTTTACTTCCTTTTCTCTCTGCTTCTCTGCTGCACTTGAAATGTTATTAATAACAGACATTTAGAAATTAAGACAAGGTCAATAATTTCTTATTTCTGTAAGTAAATAATCAGCGCTTTTCCCCCTGTAATTCTTTCAAAGTCAGTTTACTGCCCTCCTTTGGACCCGCTCGTTACTATTTCACTTCTCTTCTGCAATGAAAAGGATGTAAACACTGGTCTTTAGAGAGTGAATCAGATTTCATTTGCATCTTTGATTGGAAGATGTAAAGATCAAAATGTTTGTTGGAATTAACAAAAAAAGTTGGGAAAATGGTTTTTGAAACCAACATGGCATCTTGGAAAAGTCAGCCCCAAAGCATGCTTTTGCCCTGAGAAGCCTCCCATTCCTATTCCCACTCTGGAGGACTAGTTCTAATTCTTGAATCCAATTATCTGTCTTTCAGGATCGTCCTACTCAGTGGTTTCCTCAAACAAAAGCACTTTAATAGGTGGTCGAGGAAGACAGTGTAGCCTATTCAAGACAGCCATCCACCACAGTTCCAGAAAAGCAGCGGTGAGGGCTGCTTCTGGCTCGGCGGGCCTCTTCTCTCCCCCAGGAGGCCAGGTACCAACACAGCCCCAAATGCAGCAGCAAGACCACGGGAAGGCAGCACAGGACCCCGGACTCTGGCCTTACCTTCCAGAACCACTGAATCACAGGGTGGTTCGGGCAGTAGCCGTTCTTGTAAATAGAATGTTGTCGCCAGTCGTTCACATCCACGTCGCCAAGGCCGCACATCAGCAACTGGGAGGGAGATGGACCAGATTTACCCAGAGGTAAACAGGGCACACCATGAAAACCGAAGAAATACACCGGAAAAAGGCCTTTCCTCAGTGCCGGCATCACGTCACGTGCAAAGCAAGATAAGCCAGCGAACCATAAAAACAAATGAAGGGGAATACGTGTTCCACATCCTACCTGCCTCTGCAGATCAGAGACTGAGAGGTAACGAGGGGGACCCGACTCTAAAGCTTGTACAGGCCGCCACGTTTCATGCTGGAAATCAGAAGCCCCAATCAATCACCTTCCCCGCCCCTCAAATCGCAGCTCGGTGCTCATAGATTTTCTTATGCTCCATTTACATCTGCTCTTTCATTACTCTGGCTGTTTCCTCTTCTGAGAGGTTATCTGTCTCAACAGTTGAAAATAACCTCCCCACCCACAGTAGAATTAGTGCTTTATGACAGCAAGAACTCATCTTCCCGGACCGATCCACCAGGTGAGGGCAATCACCTCACCTGCCTGGTGGCCCACGGCTACAGACCTGTCCTAGCGCTATACTTGCAGCTCTGACTCACCAGTCTTGGGTCCACTTTTCTTATCACCTAACCCTCCTAACGAAGGAATGATACTCCCGCAGAGGCGCCAGCGTACAGTGGAAAAAGAACGAATCCAGAGGCCTGAAAACCGGGTTCATGGGCCTGACTGTGACGAGACCCTGTGAGGTCATTAACCTCTCCCTGCCTCAGTCGCCCCACCTGCCAAACAAAGGCCTTCCTCTACATGATGTCTGTGACGTCATCTATCTGGACGTTTCCATTTTAAGGTAAAAGAACAAAAGCCAGCCTACGGGAGACACGTCACTGGACAAATGGCCGGAGTCCTGTCAACAGCCTCTCAGCAGACAAAGCCTTCCTCCTCCTGTTTCTCTCAACATAAGGCGGGGAGACTCCTTTGCTTTTCAGGTTCCAAGTTCTCATCTACACCGACACAGAGAAGCTGGCACAAGCTACCATGAAACCACCTCCTGCCACCACCTTCTTGCCTCTGCCGGGCTTTCACTCCGCAGCACAGACCACTTCGATTTCACGGAGCCCCCTGCTCTGCAGCCCCTCGGGGGCGCTCACACCCACCCCCCGGCCGAGTCCCCGTTCGGCTGCCACGGTGGGTGCGTGGAGGACCGGGGTCCTCAGCCAGCCCCACCCTGGGAGCAGGGTGCTGCCACCCCAACTGGCTGCTGCCACCCCAGCTCCAGGCTGTGAACCAGCTCAGCGGGCCTCCCCCTGTCTGCTGCGTCCCTGATCTGCCCTCTCCCGGGCAAGGAAGCTACAGGTGACTATTTCTGCTATCCCCTCGTCCCTGATCGGCAAACACGCCAGCCCCTAAGAGACCCGCAGTAGAATTCACCTAAGCTTACTCGCTAGGACATTAGGGATCAGAGAATACTAAAATACCAAGTTGGGAAGTAATGAGATACTTAAAAAAAAAAAAAAATCTCCTTTACACAAAATGTTTACAGTACAAACCTCCAGTTCATTTTCATCAAAAATTTTAATCAAATCAATAGGAAGCAGTTCCGTGAATCCCTGAAAGAAAAAAAGAAAAGCACTCTCAACACCTTTTTCCTCGAAAGAGACAAATTTTACAGGATAAACAAGCTTATTTTGGTTAGCCAGGAAAAATACACTGTTCACTGATGATTTATATGACAGTATTCAGTAATTTTAGTTCAGATAAAAACAGAGTCACAAAATAAAAGTTTAAAAAGCAGTAGACTCCAGAAGATCCAGGTACTTGAGTAATTTTTGAAATGTTATAAAAATATGGGTTGCTGCAGGCAGGCGGATTCCAAAAGCCACTTATGACACATTGCTGTGAGTCAGGGTGTTCTCAAAGGCACAGGCCACAGACGCGCAAGCGGACCATTTAAAAATAAGGCAAAGATGAAATACGAGAGGAGGCGGTGTGATGGGTGGAAAGGAGCCAGGGAGCACAGACAGCCTGCCCCGGTCCCCAGACTAGGCACCACTGACTAGTGCAGTGACCTAGGACGGACGCTCCGTGTCGCTGGGCCTCGCGTGTGGCCAGTTTCTGAAAGTGTGATCACCTGGGATAGGGCCGGGTAGGTTTTCTCGTGTAAATACAGTATGAACCCTGCTGTTCTCCAGCGCCTCTAACTCACACGTTTCACCCTAAGTCCTGGAATTTTTCTGAGTGTTCTGCCTGGGTTGGCGCTATACTCACCATGAGCAGGTAACTGAACTGGGGTGAACTTAAGAGAGCATTGCCCAGCGAGAACCCTGCATCGATCGGTTCTTGTAATGTGCAGCTGGGACTTGTTCGTTTTAAGTAACTAATACCCATTATCAGGATTTAAAAAGGAATTGCGCTTTGGGTCAAAGGGAGCTGGTTTTTAAAATGAGGAAGCCCCTATTCTCTGCGAGGGGCCTCCCTCCTCAGGGGCCTGGGAGTATCACTGACATTAAATACTTGGGTCTGAGAAGTAACCACTTCACACGTTAATAAGGTGAGGAATTATTCAGACAGCCACGAGGAAAGGGCAGGGGATTTAAAAAAAAAAAAAAGAAAAAAAAGTTCGACCAATGAGGTGGAAGGCATTATCACGGAGGGATGGCGTGACTGGAAACTGTCCCGAGTCCTTGCATTTCTTAGAACCCGTCACTGCAGCAAAAGGCAGAGATCCTCCCAGCCTTCCCTGGGTACCACCAAAAGCTGCAGGATGATGGTTCTAGCCTCTGTGGGGGAACCTGCCCTTCTGGGTCAAGTCTGTAAAGATTTCTCTTTAAAAACAGTTAAGGCAAATTAAAAAATAAGAGCAGCAAAGCCAGAAAACACTGACCAAAAAAAGACAGACGAAAAGGTGGCAGTGCAGTGGCTCAACGCTCCTGCCCTGGAGACTGGAGATGCTGTGAGCAGTGCAGGCCTGACGTTCCTGCCCTGGGTCCCACACCCACGCCTGTCTCTGGGTGTGTGATCGCGTCTAATACCCTCCCTGCCCCCCAAGGAGGAGAACCGTCCTCTTTCAACCTAAAGGCACAGGCAAGACTCCCGGAGAACACGACTTACCTCCAAGAAGGCGTTCATTTGCTTTTGGACCCTGTTCACAAATCTCCACTGGATGACTAGGCTGTGGGAGGAAAACGGACAGCCCTTAACCACGTTGCTCATCACTCGTGTGCAGTTCTTTCCCCCCAGCTGCGACTGCTTCTCGTTAAGCGGGGCGGGGAGAAAAGCCCGACGGCGGCCAAGGAGAGGGAGGGCATATGCTGTGGCACGCGCTGCTCATTCACGGATTCTTTCGAGAATAATGAGCACATGTGGAACCTAAAATCTCACTAAGGGTTTCAGAAGAAAGACTGATTTCTTTTCTCCCCCCAGATCGAGGCTTCGTTTATCAAAGCTGCTTTATAAACGTGACTGTTTGGAGAAAAAGGGAAAATGGGGTTTGAACACATATGTATTTGGGCATAACGCGTGCACACACACACACACATGTACACACCCACATTTATGTACAGACATGTACATATTTTTAAGGGGAATACCCACTACAACGTATTTTATCATGTGATAATTCATTCTAGTATTCAATGTACTGATTTTCAAGGATGACATAATTTATCAGTACTTTACCACGAATACTTTTATACCAACACTTGGAGGATTAATGGTAAAACCTCTTGGAGTCACAGACAGCCACTGAAACCACATTCCCTGTGACAATATTTAGTGTACAGCAGAATTTACTGCCAGGCGTATCCACTTTGGATTCCACCTAAGGCATTCTGCCATGAAATAGCACAAGGACCCTGTCATGAAGGGCTCTCACATACGAGGTGGCACCATGGCAACGGCCCTCGAGGACCAGCCTGCTGCCCACTCACTGCTCAGAATATCAGGTTTTACTGGCTGTGCTGCAAGCACCAGCCCGACAGCCTACTTGCACCAGAGGATGCGGGCGGCAGGGAGCAGCCGGGGATTTCTATCCTCCTTTTTGCAGTGAAGCTAGTGGAGGCGCCCCGCAATTTGAAACCTAAAAGAATTAACTGCAAAGAATGACGCACAACATGTATCACAAGGTGCAAATACTCAGTCTCTCAAACCTAGTCACCCTGGGGTGTTGCTAAAAATCTATTCGAAGTGTACACTTTCTGAATGAAGACAACGGTGCCTGTCAGGACGTCGTCTGCTTGCTGAGACCGTCGAAGCTCAGCACAAGCGCCAATTAAGGTGAACAGGCAAGAAATGTAGTATCTTACTTCTAGTTTTTGATTAAGTGTAGCAAGCTTTCAGCTTGCAAGTGGAGAAGTCCATGCTCTGTCAGGGTCTCTAAGTAGAGACGCCAGCACTCTCCAATTCTTCCTGATTAGAAAGGAGAGTAGGTTTTTTTTTTTTTTTTTTTTTTGGCGGATGCTAAGGAAGGATGCTAAGCTCCTCAGCCAGTTCTCTGAATTCAAGTCCTGTGACTGAATTCAAGTCTCTGAATTCAAGTCACCTACGGTGATGAGAGAGGACGGAACCCGGCTTGTTGAAATGGAGTTCTGAATGCAAACAAGCAGCCCAGGCCATGGCTGTAACTCACTAGATGAGCAGAAACTAGGATCCAGGAGCCAACCACCGTTAACGCTGACCTCGTCCCTGTTCGAGGACTAGCAAGGGCAACCTGGCAATCCTTGGAAGATACCAGAACGGTGAGCTCGAGGCATACGTATATACCAAAGAAGAAAATGTAAGCTGCCCAACTGTACCTTCTGCCCAGTACAGACTCCTAGGGTTACCCAACAGCTAGATTTCCAAAGGACTCAACATTTTGTCCCACCAAAGGACGCTGAGATTAAGAAAATTACAAACAGCAGGAACAATTCTTCATGTTTGCATGTGCTGAATTCTCCATCTCCATTTTAACTCTTCTCCTACATTTTCATTATGGAAAAGAGGTCAGGAGAGAGATGGAATATGTTCTCCTCGGTTGTTCCCAAATTTACCCCAACCGGCTGTTGACACTGCTCCATTGTTGTAATTCTCAATTTTAGACGAGATGCCCACAGGCTCCCAGAGTATTTGCCAAGTTACTCAACAGTGGCCCCTTTCTCTCCTCCCACTGCTCCTCTGTATGGCAGCAACACGAAGTCATGACACAAGCCAAACTTTGCATCCCATAATTCAGCTTCCTATTAGGCCAAGCCAGAAAGGAACTCATACTGTTAGAAGCGTGTCCACAATCTGCACGAACTGTTCTGGCAAAGGACGGCAACCGAACATGCTGTTCAATTTAATGAAAGAAAAGGCTGTAAGTAAGTGTGTACGTACTCAATGTATTCCCTTTTGTTTTCATTTGTTACCATTATTTCTGACCCATTGGGCTTCAGATCCACTTGATATGTCTGTAATTACAAAGATAAAACAACATCACCATCATGAAGTTACTTTGCATATTATCACTGAGTAATAACGTCTTACTGTAAAAGGAAGATAAGTAAAATTTATTCAGAACTCTTTCCCAGCAAATGGGCTCTGTGTCCAAGAGAATGTCTAACGAGGCTTTTAAATTGTTAAGATGCTACACACGTAAAGATGTTATCATTGAAGGCAAATTATTTTATGGCTATTGATGAGTTTTAATTATTCTTCATACATTAGCAACAATGGAGAACAACAATTTTTCCATCTGCTACTGACTTATCAAGAAATTTAATTATCTTTAACAGAAAAGACAGGATACAACCATCAAGACTGCAGAGATCCAGATTTGTTGCTGAAAATTAGATTTTATAGCCATAAAAAAAAGATATGTGGAATTTCTTTCAAAGGAGCAAAACACAGGGACTTAAAAAAAGAAAGATGCTGAGAAAGTCAGGCTGAGGGATGGATTCACCTGCCACCCCTGGGAACCCCAGGCTTTGATGTGCGTCCAGACGCCACCTCCTGGCTCCTCAGCCCCGAAAGCCCCTCCCTCAGCGTGAGCCAGGAGTGAAAAGAGCAAAGCAGCTGACCTCAAGGCACAGCCTTCTCCTCTGCTCTGAGCCAGCCCTGGCTTAACATCAAAGTGTACAGAGCAATAAGTAGCAGAAGGGAAGGGAAGGGAAGGAAGAGGCCTACTGACCTAACAAATAAAATGTTTACTCTCATGGAAATTCCAGGGAAATAAAAAGGAAACAAATACCACTCACAGCTCCCCTATTCAGAGGTAACCACATGTGTGTTCTGGTGGGATTCCTTGTGGTCTTTTTTCCCACATCCACCAGGCTACACCTGAGAGGAAGCCAGGCCAAGCCTGAGGGAGAGGGTTCTCCAGAGTAAGCACCCAGGCTGCATCCACCACGAGGGACACAGATTCAAACCTGCAGCAGATCTCCTGCTTTGGCAGAGGTCCCTTTCCAGGGACCCCTCCCCAGCCCTGCCACACACACGCGGGACAGATGGCCTCTCTGGCCTCAGTATCAGATCCTTTTCCTCTCCAAACGTTTTCTCTGATGATGCACTTGATTATTGTTCCTTTTCACATGGAGACAGCCTTTTCAATCAAAGCCCACTGATCCTCTGTCTCGGCCCTTCATATTTTCTTCTCTGTCCTTTTTTCTGTTATTCGGGAAGGGATCTCGTTTCCCTCCCACGTGACTGAGCTCCACTTTCCACAACATCAATTCAACGTTTTTACTGTCTGCAGTACGGACTTTGTTTTTTATTTTTTAACATCTTTATTGGAGTATAGTTGCTTTACAATGTTGTGTTAGTTTCTGCTGTACAACAAAGTGAATCAGCTGTATGTATACATATATCTGCATATCCCCTCCCTCTTGCATCTCCCTCCCACCCTCCCTATCCCACCCCTCTAGGTGGTCATAAAGCACCAAGCTGATCTCCCTGTGCTATGCAGCTGCTTCCCACTAGCTATTGGTTTTACATTTGGTAATGTAATATGTCAATGCTACTCTCTCACTTCATCCCAGCTTACCCTTCCCCCTCCCCGTATCCTCAAGTCCATTCTCTATGTCTGCGTCTTTATTCCTGTCCTGCCCTAAGGTTCTTCAGAACCAATTTTTTTTTAGATGCCATATATATGTGTTAGCATATGATGTTTGTTTTTCTCTTTCTGACGTACTTCACTCTGTATGACAGACGCTAGGTCCATCCACCTCACTACAAATAACTCAATTTCATTTCTTTTTGTGGCTGAGTAATATTCCATTGTATATATGTGCCACATCTTCTTTATCCTTTCATCTGTCAATGGATATTTAGGTTGCTTCCATGTCCCGGCTATTGTAAATAGAGCTGCAATGAACATTGTGGTACATGGCTCTTTTTGAATTATGGTTTTCTCAGGGTATATGCCAGGAAGTAGGCATGGAGGGAACCTACCTCAACATAATAAAGGCCATATATGACAAACCCACTGGCAACATCGTTCTCAGTGGTGAAAAACTGAAACCATTTCCTCTAAGATCAGGAGCAAGACATGGTTGCCCACTCTCACCACTATTATTCAACATAGTTTTGGAAGTTTCAGCCACAGCAATCAGAGAAGAAAAAGAAATAAAAGAAATCCAAATCAGAAAAGACATAAAACTGTTACTGTTTGCAGATGACATGATACTATACATAGAGAATCCTAAAGATGCTACCAGAAGACTACTAGAGCTAATCAATGAATTTGGTAAAGTGGCAGGATACAAAATTAATGCACAGAAATCTCTAGCATTCTTATACAGTAATGACAAAAAATACAAAAGAGAAATTAAGGAAATACTCCCATTTACCACTGCAACAAAAAGAATAAAATACCCAGGGATAAACCTACCTAAGGAGACAAAAGACCTGTTTGCAGAAAACTATAAGACACTGATGAAAGAAAGACGATACAAACGGAGAGATATACCATGTTCTTGGATTGGAAGAATCAACATTGTGAAAATGACTATACTATCCAAAGCAATCTACAGATTCAATGGAATCCCTATCAAACTACCACTGGCATTTTTCACAGAACTAGAACAAAAAATTTCACAATTTGTATGGAAACACAAAAGACCCCGGATAGCCAAAGCAATCTTGAGAAAGAAAAATGGAGCTGGAGGAATCAGGTTCCCTGACTTCAGACTACACTGCAAAGCAACAGTAATCAAGACAGTATGGTACTGGCACCAAAACAGAAATCTAGATCAATGGAACAGCATAGAAAGCCCACAGATCAACCCACGCACATATGGTCACCTTATCTTTGATAAAGGAGGCGAGAATATACAATGGAGAAAAGACAGCCTCTTCAATAAGTGGTGCTGGGAAAACTGGACAGCTACATGTAAAAGAATGAAATTGGAACACTTCCTAACACCATACACAAAAATAAACTCAAAATGGATTAAAGACCTAAATGTAAGGCCAGACACGATAAAACTCTTAGAGCAAAACATAGGCAGAACACTCTATGACATAAATCATAGCAAAATCCTTTTTGACTCACCTCCTAGAGAAATGGAAATTAAAACAAAAATAAACAAATGGGACCTAATGAAACTTAAAAGCTTTTGCACAGCAAAGGAAACCATAAACAAGACAAGAAGACAACCCTCAGAATGGGAGAAAATATTTGCAAATGCAGTACGGACTTTAATTGCTGCTGTATTTTCACTCTTCTTCAAATCCTTCCCTCCTGCCGGGTGCCCCCTTCCGGCTGCTGTCTTCCATTCCATCCAGTTGCCCCCCCGTGGTGACCTGCTCCTGTCCTGTGCAGGTCACGGCACTTTTTTGAAGATATTAAATAGTTCCGCTTAGGGAGTGGGATGGGAGGTCTCTTATAGTGAAACATCTTTAGTTCTTTGACAATTATCTGGAGGTCTGTAAGCAGCACTCATTTACACTTTTGTAGTCGATTATTTGGGGGTCTGTAGTCAGTATTCATTTACACTTTTGTAATATTTTTTAATAAGACAGTTTTTCTTTCTCCCCCCATTTATTCCTCAAAGATTGTCTTGCTGTTCCCTTCCATGATGAGATTTTTCTATCAGATCCACACCAACTGACAAGTTAATAAATCCAAGCCCGGTTCTGGATTTTGAGAGGCTTTCAGTACAGTTCAGCTGTACTAGAACAGAATGTTTTCTGGGAGCTGCAATTTCCAGAGCTACTGAATGAGAGGGTCAACCACAGATGAGACAGGGTGGGGAGGGGAAAGGAGAAAAACACTTCTGGCGCCTCCAAAAGCAGCCCCTAGTGATGAAAACTGGCAGAATCAGCCAGCACTGCTGAGCGTAGAGAAACGGTTCTTATCAGTGCTGGTGGTGAGGGTCTAACTGGTTCAACCTTTTGAAAAGATAATTTGGCAACAGGAGTCAAGATTTTAATGTGCATATGCCTTTTCATAATAATTTCTCTCTTAGGACTTATACCAAGAGAAAGAAATTGGTCAAGTGTACAAAATGTATATTCCAGGATTACACTCATCATACTGTTTACATAGTGAAATACTGAAATAGCCTCGACGCCGACCACTAGGGCACGGTTAAAAAAGGTACAGTCTATGAAACGGAATTCGGTGTAGCCATTAAAATGGTATTTACTGACATGGAAAGGTGCCTACAATATACTAAGTTAAAACTGGATACACTGTACAATTCCATTTCTGTTAAAAAGATAAAACCTTGTGTGGGTGTTTACAGAGAATCATTCTGGAAGATACAAATCAAAATTTTACTCGTGATTTTTCTCTAGGTGGTAGGAACTATGAGTGACTTTAATATGTGTTTATTGTACTGACTTTATTTTTATTACTAAGATTAATATTTTGCAATCAGATAAATAAAATTGTTTTTGAAAGAAAAAAAGAAAAAATAACAAGACTGGACCATACTCTCTGTGCCGAGTAAGGAATCGTCGGCTGGGGCAGCCGTGGGTCACGTGGTTGATTGGGGCTCACGTGTAGGTCACATGGTTTCTCCGGGTAGGCAGGGAAGGGGGCCTCCAGGCCTGCTCCCTAAGCTGCTCCCTTAGAGTAAATCCTCCCCAAGCCCTAGGGGCCTCTCAGTCAGGCTTCTGCTGGTGTTCCACCCCCATCTCCCTCTCCTCACACACCACTTGTGGGCTGCTGTTCAAATTCCACTTAAAAAAATTGTTTTTGGCTGCGTTGGGTCTTTGTTGCTGCACGCAGGATTTCTCTAGTTGTGGCGAGCGGGGGCTACTCTTTGTTGCGGTGCGCGGGCTTCTCATTGCAGTGGCTTCTCTTGTTGCAGAGCACGGGCTCTAGGAGTGCGGGCTTCAGTAGTTGCAGAACGTGGGCTCAGTAGTTGTGGCACGCAGGCCCTAGAGTGCAGGCGCAGTAGTTGTGGCGCATGGGCTCTAAGGTGCGGAGGCTTCAGTAGTTGTGGCACACGGGCATAGCTGCTCCGCGGCATGTGGGATCTTCCTGGACCAGGGATCGAACCTGTGTCCCCTGCACCGGCAGGCGGATTCTTAACCACTGTGCTACCAGGGAAGTCCCAAATTCCACTTTTTAAATATAGTTCTCGTCTTGTGTCTGAACTCCTTCCTCAAGGACCCAACATGAAGACACTAACACAGTGCCTGGCATACAGAAGGGGATTAATAAGTGCTCGTAGAAAAAAACTGCACTTTCTTGAAGTCTCCTGGCCCAAGTGTGAACTCCTCTCTCTTCTTCGTAAAGACCACAAAGATCAGAGGAAGCTCCGGGATGCAGCTCTCACAGAACTGGACCCCTCTTCTGTGGCAAGTGACAACTTCAGATTCACACACGTCTCCCCGATCTTCCTCAGATGCTTTATGACAAATGTCTGAGGAGTCCACCGAGAAACTGTCTAGGTCAAATCGGGTATCCTGGACCCAGGCAGAGGAAGGCCTGACTGCTTCTGCGTGTGTTACTGGGCGCTGTCCTCATCCTCCCCAGCCTCTCCCAGCGGCCGGCCCACCTTTCTGCTTTCATGCTTCCTGCAGCTGCCACCAGCCCCACTTCCTTCACCTGGTCTTTGAGGAACTACCTCCTCACTGGGGTCTTGGTCTGGTTCTGTCCAGCTCCAGCCACGACCTCGCTCTGCCTCTCACCTCTCTCTCCTTCCTACTTCCAGCTTCTGCCTCTTCCCTTATTCCCTCTCCCCAACTCAGTGCTTCTCAGCCTTTTTCCCCATTAATTACCCCCCAGGAGCCTTTTTAGACCCCCCAATTGCCCCTTCCCTCCCACGCAATCTTACCAAAGAGACCCACGGTGCACCGTGTTATGTTCCGTGGCCCCCTTGGAGGACCACAAGCCATTGTAATGGCTGAGACTTCCTGTCCTCCAAGACAAAAAGTTGTCCAGTTTTTGCCCCCTAGGGGTGTCGTCTCCCCAGTTGAGAATGCATGCCTTCACCCAACTCAGGCCAGGTCCTCAAGAATTTTCCGACAGGCTGCTGCCCATTCTCTTCCCCTCCCTGCTGCCAGCTTCTTGCAAGTCCACACCGCTCGCGCCTCTTCAAAGCAACCGAATCAGGTGCTGCTCTGCTGACTCTGCCGTCAAGAACTTCTGCTTGGCGCAGCTCTAAGAGGATGTCTCCTCCTGGTGGGGCATGCGTGTGCAGGGCTGTACGTGAGTGTATGGCTGATTCTTTCTGTCTGGCATATGACGACTGTTCAAATATTGAAGTTTGTTCATCTGAAACACCGTTAGTAGGCCCCAGAAACCAGCAGCTGCAGATTCTCACCAACCAGGAAAAAAGCAGACTGGAAAAAAATGGCAACAGCTGCAATTTCATTACATGAAGTGACAGCTACCACCGAACTTCACGGCCTGGTATTTCTAACCATGCAATGAGAGAAAGAGAGCCTAAAAGCGCGAAGGAAGGCCGACTGCACGCACATTTCACTTCTGCGGTAACTTCACTCTAGTGAGGAAGTGACTTTGTCTTTTTGCACAAGGAGGCGTGGGCTTCCTCTTGGGTCAGAAAATGGCAATGCACGGTCAGCAGTTTTGCAGAGGGCTGGGGGAGGGGGAGGCCTGCGCGGGCCTCTTGCTGATGTCCACATTTTTGGTTCAACGCCTCTATTCTGAGTGTCTACCCTGTACCAGGCACTGCCAGGTGGTGAGTGCACAATGGTGAGCAAAAGGCAGACCCGGAGCAGCGAGCACCGAGACTGAGTCTGATGGGAGAGAGAGATGCTAAACACATAACCATACAAATACATGCAAAGTCACCTATGGTACCTGCCATGGGGAGACACGGAAGGTACCCTGAAGTACTGTGGTCCTGGGTCAGAGCTGGCTTTGTCTGAACTGACGATGGGAGTGTGTTCCCCACTGAAGGAATGGCATGTGCAAAGGTCCTGCGGCAAGAAGGAGCTTGGTGTGTGCAAGAAGTCTCGTGGGACCAGACCCAGAAAGCACGAGGGGCAGCACTGATGCAAAATGCACCTGGAGATGAACAGGCAGGGCCCAGCCACGCAGGACTTCATGAGGCAAATTAAGGACTTGGGTCTTTATCTTGACAGTGATAAAGTGGGAAATCTCTGCATGTTTTTAGCAGAGGAATGGAATGATCATTTCACATTCTGAAAAGACCACTCTGCCATTGTAGGAGGCCAAAGGTGGATATAAAAAACCAGTTAGGAATCTACGAGAGAAGATGGTAGCTTAGGCTTGGGTGCTGTTGGGGGGACAGACGAGGAGAACAGAGAGAACTGAAGAATAGTCGGGAGTCAAAATGAACAGGGCCTGGTGATGGATTGGATGTGGGAGATGAGATCAATGTGTGGCTGCTTAATTCACTCTGCATTTCCTCCCAGAACGCAAAATAGATATGCTAGCTCCTCGTTAATCAGGTTTCACTCTCTAAAAAGGAAAGCCAGTAATTTCACAAATAGGGCACCTAATCATTATCTTACTCATCTCGTGAGTCTGTTTTGATTACTGCATTTACTCTACCTGATTCAATCCAAAGTCAGAAAAACCCACATTAAATGAGGAGGTTTAAGAATTGTTTTTAATGAACCATAGACATGAGCTATAACGACCATCAGAATCTTTATCAGAAGTCTACTTAAAAATGCAAACATCTTGTTTGGTTTGTACTTATCAGGTGGAAATAGTTACATTTAACTGTAACTAAGGAAGGTTTAGTCTGCTTCTAACTTTGGCATCACTAATGTCTTCTGAACTGTGTTAAGTTAGTCATATGGATTTCTACAAGTGGATATAATATAAAGAGACCTTTTTTTTTTTTTTTGCATTTGACACCCAAGACTGATTTTAAATCTTCCTTAGTTCTTTATCTCTACTCCTCCCTACATGTGTTAAAAATGCAAAGAAGACACGGTTCTAGGATGGTTAGCCATGTGTTATCCTTTGAAAATTGGCAGTTAAGACCCTTAAATATGTCCAGCTTAAAAAAAAGTCATTGCAATTCCAATTATTTTGTTGTCTCACACTTGGAGCTTCCATTACTTATAACATTAAAAAAAAAACCTAGGCAGCATGATTCATTCCTTTGCTCACTAAGCATTTATCAGCCATCGCTACACACCGGGCACTGGAGAAACCAAGGAGACCTCAGGGGGCTCACAGTGGGCGGCAGGCCGGGGATGGCTAGAGGACAGAGCGTTATGGCGGGGGAGGGGAGGATGGGTCGGCAAGGAGAGGGCGCCACGCAGCCAGTGACAGGGCACGGGGCGTCCTGGGGGACGCCGAGGCAGGCCCCCCATGGCTGTGAAGGTGAGAGGACGGAGGTGTTGGGAGGGAAGGTAAAGGTGGGCAGCGAGGGGTCCTAAGCCGTGCAGGAAAGGTTTTAATTCACACTGAAGTGCACAGGCTGGCCAGTGAAGAATGTGTGTCGAGCAGAAGAGTTACAGGTCCAGGTTTGCTCTTCAGAACCACTACATCGGAGCATATGTGTGGAGGCATCAGAGAACGGACTGGAGCGAGGGGCGATGTAGGGACCAGGGAGACTGCTACCCGACACAGCCAAGGAACCGGCAGAGCCTCAACAAGGGGAGGGTGCAGACAAGGGGAGCGATGAGCAGGCTGGGGCTAGAGGACGCAGTGACCGGCTCGACACGGAGGGAGAGGGACGATTCCAAGGGGACTCCAGTTTCAGGCCGGAGGGGAGGGTGTGGCCACTGGTTAGACCGGAGTGGAGATGGGGGGTCGGGAGGAGGAAGTGGCTTTTTCAGTTCGGGGACCTGTGGGTCTTTCAGGAGACACGGCTCAGGAGGCAGCCGAAGCAGGGGGAATCTGGACGCTAGAGGAAGGGTGTGGGCTGCAGGTAAGAGGCTGGCGGTGAGCAGCGCAGAGATGCGCAGAGTGAGGCCGCCCAGCGAGCGAGGGCAGGACAAGGAAAGAAGTGGGCAGGGGAGCATCAGCGTGGCGGGGCCAGCAGAGCAGCAGGGCTTAGGGGAGGTGGAAGGAGAAGAGCAGAGCGGGGTGGGGAGTGGGGAGAAGGGGTGAAGTGGGGGTGACTTGCAGGGGCTTCAGGGGAGGTAGCAGTGGAGGAAGGAAGCAGACAAGGGCCAGAACCCATTTACATTCAGTCCTGGGCAGGGGGGCCACCGCTAACCTGGAGGGGACAGCTCTGGGCGTGGTGCAGAAGAGATTTCCCTCCCCCACCCCACGACAGGACTCCCACAAGGACAGCAGTGTCCATCGGTCTGTGAAGGTTTGGGGGCATGAAACATAGTACGGAGTGAAAAAGGATGGGGAGGGCAAAATGAGATTCTTAATGGACTCGTTGATGATTTCCATTAATCCCAGGGTCTCTCTCATTCCTGGTGCCTCAACTCAACCAACCAGGAAGGAAAGAAAACACAGACTCCCTGAGACCCACCCACTTCTGGGACTCACACGAGTGACGGTTTCCTGGCCTGAGCGGATGTAACAAGTGATTTTGGTATGTGTGATCACGTTCCTTCGCAACAGTTTTTACCCCAGGTGTCATTAATTTCTTTATATCCAGTGGCACCAGCTTCTTTTTTCTAAGACTGCGAACCCAAGAGGGCAGGGACCTGATTTCCTTACCTCACCTATAAAACTGAGCACAGCATCGTGAAACGATAGCCAACGTGAGCACACTTTCTGGACAGCGGAGCACACTTGCAATCATCTCTGAAGCAATAAAGAACCGATCAATGTCACGTTCCATTAGCAAGCCTTAAAACGGGCTCCATGATCTCATGAACGCCAAGGCCACGTACACTTGGTCTGGTAGATGGGAACTCTCTCTCGGCTTTTGTGAAAGGACAGGTACCAGGGGTTGGATAATCCTGAGAAGTCCTTCCCAAAAGCATCGTTATCACCGGGGGACAAATGAACCAAAGGTTTCAGGTTGAAGACAAACACATCCTACAGAACTTTAGGATGAGGATGAGAATTCCAAGGCAACTTTATCTTTGAAATTGATCTTTATGGTTAATCCAGCCTTAAAGACAGTATTGGTGCAAAGCAAGAAGGAATGTTAGAAAACCCTGAGCCTGCTGAGCCCCCAAAGACAAACTTCACCATGACAAGGGAACCATTAAAGCAGAGGGAAAAAAACCAAGCGCCCCCACCCCCCCCCGGCATCCCCTACTCCTGGTCATGTATTTATATCACTAAGTAAACATTTACACTATTTTTTTGAAGTATCTAAATTTTAAAACCAAGGCACAGGGCTTCCCTGGTGGCGCAGTGGTCGAGAGTCCGCCCGCCGATGCAGGGGACACGGGTTTGTGCCCCGGTCCGGGAAGATCCCACATGCCGTGGACCTGTGCTCCGCAACGGGAGAGGCCACAACAGTGAGAGGCCTGCATACCGCAACAACAACAACAACAACAACAAAAAACCAAAATACCAAGGCACAAACATTCACATTCAGATCTGCTTTAGATGTGAGAAGTAGGTGCTACTTCACACACCAGAGGCCTTAGAATTTCTCTAACTTTGCAGGAAGAGAGGCAGTTGTAATTGGGACTTGGCTTCCTGGCATGACAATAAGATACTGATACAATCAGATGATAATTAGCAAAGACTCAAAGAAGCAAAGACTCTTTGAAAGTCAAGAGGGAGCTCGTGGGGTTACCCACACATACCTGCCCAAAGTTTTCTTCATCAATGCAAAACATAAGGTCCAGTTCAGTCGGATCGTTTTCTAAGATCCATTTCAAAGAGTTGTAGTATTCACTATCCTACAGAAATGACACAAAAATTAAAATTAAGCATTTTTCCCCAAAACACACACTCATTTCTTTAAATAATTAGGTCCTTTAAATGTAATTCCATCCAGAATCTCAAGAAATGCGTGAGTCACTAATATGTTTCCAGCTCTACCCCAAACCTTCTCTTCCACTTTAATTTAAAAATACAAACTAAAAAACCGCTTTGGTAGTAACAGGGGTTTGTGGCTGGATCCTGTCCTCTGTCAAGAGGAAGCAGCCTGCTCTGGATGGCCGTCATAACATTACAGAACTGAACGTGTAGAGATGAACATACTCCCCATCTTTTAAGAGTGAAAATATCAGAGGAAAGGAGGAAGGATAGAGAATGCTCTATTTAAGTACCAATGGTTTCAAGTTATGCCCCTTCCTGTGCTTCCAGCACTCTCTGCAAGTCACTGTCAGCAAACAGGAAGAGGCTGCCCTGGTGTCAAAACCCGGAACACAGGCCCCGAGAGCCTGGACTCCTCTGTCTCTTGGGCAGCCCCAGGGGCTCGACGAAGACCAAACAGAATGTGTGCACCGACTGTCAACATGGCGAATAAAATTACTTTAGACTTGAAGAGAGATTTTTATACTCCTAGCCTCCTCACCATACAGTAACAAAAGCATAAAGGCTAAGCTAAAGGTAAAAGCTGGAGAGAAACTCGACACGGGTACCGTGCATACACAGAGCTGCCCACCCGGGGAAACTCCAGCTGAGTGGACTTGTGTGCACTGCTGGCCTTCCACTCTCCTTCCACACCCAGAGGATGAGCTGTGAGGGAGGGGTGCACGGCCATATACCCAACTACACAACGCGTACAGTCAACACGGCAGCGAGGCTGAGGGGAGGAAGATGCTTCCTGACTCAAGTGACAGAACGTGAAAGCAGAGCTGCAAACACCCCAAATGGACGAAGATGCTCCCTGATGGCCCCGTGTGTGGCCGGTGAATGGTGAGAGGTGAGAGGTGAATGGTGGGAGTACCGGTAAATTAAACGAAAAACAGAAGCAAAAGTATACCAGGAAAAGAGCATCAACTTTTGTTCTTTATAGAAAAGCCTTTCAACTCTAAAATGGTCAGCCTAGATTAAAAAGTTAAATGCAACATGAAAACCCAAATCAAAAGTTAGCAATTACTTTCTACCTTTTCATTCCTCTCCTACACTGTAGTGGTCCCTTACCCTTCTTCCGTATCTGGGATGAGTATAAACAGTCTTCCCTTCATCTACTGTTTTCGTCTGGCTCCCTGCCATTTTTTGAGGTCGGAAAACAGAGGGATAGCGGATGAACCTCTAAGTGTGCAGTATTAGCAGTTTTCCATGGAAAACAAGGGCAGCAATGAGGTCTCCAAATGACCCTTGGATTTAATTTGGTCAAACCAGTTCCGAGTAAGCAGAGGTAACTGAGATGTGGGTGTACCCACCCTAAATACCACGACTCTAGGAAATGTGAAGAATGATTTGCTTATTAAAAAATTCAGGGAGATCAGTTAGCCTCTTGAACAATCCCTGTTGTCCATACTGAATGGCGACGCCCATAAAAATTGCTGTGACTACAACATGGTCTCGGCTGCCTTCCCATAATGCACAAGCTGCTGGTGCGGCCCGCGGGATGACCTCTGTTTACTCACCACAGACTCCATGTCATTCAGAGTTATCTGCTTTCCCAGCATCATTTTGTAAAACGGTCGAATGAAGAAACCTAAAACGCGGTGAAAACTGAGTTAGTTTCCAATCTTTGACGATGCTGTGCGTCCGAGCATGAAATAAAAGATTAACCTGCTTTCATCTGAATGAGAGACCGGGACAGAACAATCGAGGGTTTTCTACAGTAAGATGAGGGCCTGGTTTGGGGCAGGATTGGGGGAAGGGGTTTAGGAAGGAGGGCAGTTATACTAACAGAGATGGTACAGCAGAGGGGTGAGGTCAGAAAGGCTGCTGGAGGTGACAAACGAGCTTCAGGCACAATCAGGAATCTGTAGCGCAAACAGGGCGCACGCACGGGGGGAGAGAAGGGTACTCCCAGCAGAGGGACAAGACCCGGGACTCGCCAGGACCGAAGCACAGGGCATCCCGGGCAGACAGGCCAGAGGAGGGACTGGGCAGGGAGTGTACAGCTTACACGCTGCCCAGGGCCAGGGGGAGTCACTGAAACGCCAGGGGGCAATTCCACCCGCATTTCAATGTCATCGCTTGGGCAGTAATGGGAAGAGCAACTGGAAGGGACAGACAGGAAGGAAACGAGGGAGGCCGTTCAGAAGGCTGTGCAGTCTTCCCGGGCCGGGTGATGACGGCCTGAGGGAGGCGAGGGCGGTGGCAATGCCGGCACGACTGCGCAGGTGCCCTGCAGGGACCCCACTTCACCCCGTCCCAGGCAAGTCAGCGTCACACGCCTCCTGACACAGGCGCCCCCGGAACCTCAGTCCTCTCCCTTCACCCTCAACTCGCATCCTCAGCGCCCCCTCCAGGTCTAACCAGCCTCCCTCACAGCCCGTTCCCGCTCCCACTGGCTCAGTGCGGCCCTGCGGCTGCGGCTCAAAGCCCCTGCTGTCTGGGGGGTGAAGCCACAGAAGGGAGTAGGGGCTGATCTGATGTGCAGCGTGTCTGCTCTGCCTCCAGGGCCGTTCATGGTCCCGGGAAACAAAGACACTGCTGGCCACACACCTGGGGGGCATTCGGGCTCTTCTTGCAATTCCCGAGGACACGGTTACCGCCTACCTCCTTTTGCAGCAGGGACCTAGATGCCCCCATCACTACTCCAGGCAGCCCTGACTCCTGGCCCGTCCTCGCTCTGCTGAAACGATCCCAGCTTCTAAGTGCGCCAACCCCACCGCAGCTTCCTGGCGAGGCTAATGCCGGTAAAGCGCTCCCCCCCAGAGACCTCCGTGTGCTCCCTTCTGCCGGACTCTGGACCCATGCTTCCCGTACCCTCACTAGAACATCGGTCCCCTGAGGTCAGGATCTCAGCTTAAACTTCTCTCTATTTCCCCTGTAGCAACTAAGAACGTCTTCTTTCTCAGCAGAAGGTACATAACGGCCGTTCTAATAATCTATGGCATGACTCCCGTGCTGCAAATTAAAATACATTCACTGTATATACCTATACAGAGTGAGAACAGTTTCCCCCTAATCAGAAAAAAAAGTGTTTACTCCTGCCACCAGCCCCGCCCCCCGTAAAAAATACAGTGTTGAAATTAGAGGATCAACATCAGCTAGCCATGACCAGTAAAAATTTATTAAAGGAGGAAGTACCCAGGGTACATCAACTAGCATAGCTAAGGTTGCAAATGCAATTCCCATAATGCTCCTGGAAATCTCTCTCTCCAGTAACTGCAGTGTCAATCTTAAATCTTGATCTGTCTTCTACTCTCAACCACTTCACACCTAAATTCTTCAAAAATATTTCTGATTCTCTCTCCTCACTGATGATTTCTGTAACGTTCTCTTAAGGGCACTACTTTTTCAATGACCAAATCCATAAGAAGTCTCTATTATAGGCCTATTGATTCAGCCAGGGAGGGGGGTTTCACTCCTGACTTCCAAGGTACCTTGAAATTCTTGGTACTTTGCATGACTTACATGCTTTAGATAATAATGAGATTACTCTGTGCCATCTGTTTCAGCAGTGATCCCAGGGGTCAAGGTCTTAGCTGAGTTCTAACACTGCTTTGAAATTATTTACAGTCTCTTCACATTCAAAAAAATGGTAATTTGGGGACAAACAGGACAGTGGCAGGATACTGGCTGAATTAGACCGTTGTAATGAACTTTTCAATCAATACTTTCCATCTGTCATCAAATCTAGTTCCTGCTAAAGAAATGTTATTCTGGAAAACATAGAAAATGCACAAATACAGAATGTTCTGTGCTTCACACTTAAGTTTTTCAAATAAAAACCTTTTTCAAACTGTGTGTAGACACTATGTCTTCAGTGCTCAGATTAAGATGACACCAGGAAAAAAAAGCACCTTCATTATGGACAAAACATTAAAGAAACTACTGATTTACAAAGGGAGAACCAGTGAAGCACTTTTGCTTAAAACCTATGATGTGAAAGATAAGACACCTGATAAGAGACCACAGACAGCACTGTCCAATTTTTATTACTTCAACACTTTTTAATAACTTACCATCTAAAAGTTTCCCATGAAATACTGCCAGACCAGCAACTCTTCCAATAAAAGTGAAATAGGACAAATGATCTTCATTACAGAGGCCTGAATTGGGATTGATCTGAAGTGTGTAGTTGTCCCTTTTTAGGGAGGGAGAGAGAGAAAAAGAAAGGTGGTAAATAAATGCAATAAATAAGAAATGCAAGAATTTGAATTTTCCAGTGCTGCCTGTCATTAAGCTTTTACAGTGCGCCTACAAACATCCTGTACCTGACAGGTAAGGCATAAAAGCCAGACAACGGGGCTTATTTGGTTAGCCCTTTTCCGTGACCAAGGACGGAGGTCTACTGGAGCTGGTGAATACGCCGTCATGTTAAACCGTGAGAAACTGGATCTCTGACTACTGTTGATCGATAAAAATCTCAATTTCATACGGTTCAGCCAGGTATTTGGGGAAGCGGAGAAGCCCCACATACCAAAGGGGCTGGACAGGGATTCCCAGCTACGTGTGAGTGCAACAGGTTGTCTCTGTGAGAAAGGGGGTTAACTCCCTTGAGAAGCTTTTGGTTTGGGGATTAAAATTTTTCCCAGGGGTCCAACCCCTGATCCATCTGACCAGCATTCTGCCCTGAAAGGCCTGGAGGCCACTGGTAGCAACATACGGCTGTCCCAACAGTGCAAACCTCACGAGGTTGATGTACACCTCATCGCCCTTCTTTGATCTCACCATCAGGAGGATCGGTGGTTTGCAAAATGGGCTCCGGGGCCAGATTCTTCTGGGGGCAGCTTTGGGAATGTGGGTAAGAGGTGCAGATCTCGCCTCTGGATCCTCCCCTCCACTTCAATGGCTTTTATCAATTTTACAAAATGGGAAATTCTTGGCCAGAGCATCGGAGAAGAACACTGAGGCTGCCTTCCAAAAGAGCTCCCAGGAGACCGGCACCAGGGGGAAGACACGGGAGAACCCTTGTCCCTGCAGAGCACAGGCTGCTTTTCAAGGTCAACTGTTTTACTGGGGGCTCGGGTCCTGCCTAAGCCTCTGGAGAAGCCACAGCCTGGAGGAGGAAAGGGTGGCCTTGCGAGTAGCAGTGTTTGATTCCCGAGAAAGCAATGGACTCTGCCTCGGTCTGCACGCCTGGCAGTGATGAAATCCTAATGCACGGTGGGGTGGGCGTGGTCCTTTGGATCCTAAAGGACGGGTCCTCAGTTTGCCTTTAAGTAATTTGACTTCAGAAACTATTCTTGTTCATAAGACAACAACCTTCTGAATTCTGACAGTGACAAATTCTCCTAAATTAACATAACGTTATGAATGAAAATTGCCTTGTTCCTTACCGTTAAGTACCCAACACATTTTCAATCTCAATTACATGAACACAACAGACAAGAGAAGAATTATTTTTAGGTGTTCACAGAGTACGTTAGTTCACCATGAAGAGTCAGACCTGTTCTAGACATACAGGGGCTGGCGGGGAGGGGCTGAAATCAGCAGTGTTAATTCACCTCTGAGTGAGCTGCTTATTCTTTCATTAAGTTTAAATTCATGAAGAATAAAACTGCTTCAGTGCGGACACCTTCTGAATGCACTCCAGACACTTACGTTGCAGAGTACTCGAACAGACCGTAATAGGGGTTGAACATCTCTTTGGACAGTAAGAAGAACCATTCTCTGGCCACGCCCCCGTAGTCCAGACCTTTTTCTGATTCAAATTCAATCCACAGCCTAGCTTTCAGGACATCTGGTCTTTTCACAGACATGATTCTCCGATAGGACTCTTCAAATATGTTATTTCTGTGAAGTTTCATTTCAAACCTATTTGGAATATCAGCCTAAAAACAAGAGAAAAAAAACCCCACACACCATCAGACAGTAAATATACACCTGACTTCCTAACAGAAAAAAAAACAAAAACAAAGAGCAGAAATGATGGCAGCCTTCAAATAAACAAGCAATGATGAATGGTTCCAACCGAAACTCTCTCCTTTCTAGATTGTTCTTCACACAGACAGAAAGCCTGTGTCAGGAGGAGACACACAGCATCCACCAGCAGGTGTCAGACTGAGCCAGCAACACGCGCTGCAGAAGAAACTATGCTGAGTGAAGACAGTCATCCTCTCTCCCTTTTATAAGCAACTGTGGGGCACTTATCTGCCCACTGGCAACTGAAATATGGTCAACTCTGTATACTGTTTTAGTCAAAGTCCAGGGGATTAAAACCCATAGACAATCCCCACCTGGCCAGGCTGGGATGACCCTCAGCCCTGGTAAGGGACTCCAGCTGGTAGCTGTGACCATGATGCCTACAAGCTAGTTCTGTTGCCATGGGGAGTGGGACCCTGATTATCACGGCCAAGTTGTGGGAAAGCATCCCAAAGGCAACAGTTACTAAACGTGAAAATGAAAAAGCACTTGACTGAAGTTGTGAATAACTGCTTCCTGGCAAAACAGGTCCAGGGTCAGCTTTGCCAGGATGATGGATCTACAGAGTCAGTTTCCAGGCAGAAGGTACCACGGTGCAAGTGCCACAAAGTGAGACAGCGTGATGTCTACAGTCATCACATCACTGGAGGAAATGCAGGCGGCGCACAAAGAAACACTGGAATTCCACAGGTTCAAATGTGAGTCATTTCAGAAGGAGTTACCCAGGAGCTCCTTGAGTCAGGATGTTAGAAGAGAGAACAGAACCCGTAAGAGGGAGCTCCCCAAGGCAGAGGCTGTGTTTCAAGCGTCTCTGCATCCCCAGTGCCTCGTCCATAGCAGAGGCCAGGAAAATGAGGCATCAGCTGAGGGAGTGGAGCGGGGTGGGGGAGATGGGGAAGGAACACAGGCAAATGGGGGTGATCTGAGCTGCAGCTTTCCCCAGTGAGGAAGCCAAGAAATGGTGACGGGAACAAAAACACCCCCAAAATAGTGAAGGCACAAACTTAGGAGAAAACTGGTAAAATTTACACCAGAGAGGTGAAATCAGAAAGTAAAACAGAAGACACAGTATTAAAGCATCTGGGGAGAGATGTTAGTAGAAAATATAATATTGTATTTTAAAACACTGCCTGTAAAAAGCCTTACAGGGTTTCTCAGTTTTGTCAGAATCTTAACGGGTTTCCTAGTAAGAATTTTAATCTGAAAATTACACTTGGTCTTAATATGTCAAATATTATTAATTATGTTTTTGTTGTACATGTCATCATTAAAACTGTATTTCTGAATGTAAAGGGACTTGAACATTTTTCGAATTAGGATCTAGATTTTATTAAATAGGATAGCCATAATTGATTGCACAGGCTTCTCCACAATTTTTCACTAGTTCCTGAATTATTTTATACCTCATAAAAATCATTTCTATTTTTTAATGTATTACATAAGAAATTACCTTCAGGTAATTTGATATGTAATACTCAGTTAATCTTCACTTACCATGTCTGTTAAAAAGAAAATTCAGATTGAAGATCCAGGTGGATCAAAGTGCAGTGAGAAAAGGAAGGTCATATTTTTAGTATACACGTAACAGTAAGAAACGAGGTGTTCTCAGTGAAGTAATTTGGGTAACTTACAAATGACTAAAACAGCATTTTTGGAAGATATGTACTCACAGGTTTCTTTAATTTCTTCCTAAAGTAGTCATATTTCTGCTTAAATTCTCTGGAGTAAGGAACAGCCTGGAAGACAAATGTATAAATACAGATAATATGAACAACATGTTTGAAATTTTATGCGTACTAAGCCAACGTTCAGAAAATTTCATGAATCATGAACCTGAAAATCGTCACTCTCCACATAACCACTGAAATTTACATAATGTCTATGTAGCACATGCGAACGTTCTAGAAATGATTAAGGTTAACCAGCACTGAATAGGGCTTTCACCCCTGAAAACAACAATACAGATATTCAAGAAATCATTTAGAGGTATTATACATAAACTGAATAGACTTTCCATGTGACTTCTGTCTGAATATGCATCAGGGTACATTGTAATCTTTTTATAGGTTGTAGTTTAGGTAAGTTATTGGCTCTCATACTTTAACACACAACTCCAAATGACCTACACTGTCATCCAGAAAAGACTGATTGTGCTTTAAAAATCTTTGGGAGACGAATAGCCAAAGCAATCTTGAGAAGGAGAAACGGAGCTGGAGGAATCAGGCTCCTACACTTGAGACTATATTACAAAGCTACAGTAATCAAGACAGTAAGGTACTGGCACAAAAACAGAAATACAGATCAATGGAACAGGATAGAAAGCCCAGAGATAAACCCACACACATATGGTCACCTTTGATAAAGGAGGCAAGAATATATAATAGCGAAAAGGCAGCCTCTTCAACAAGTGGTGCTGGGAAAACTGGACAGCTACATGTAAAAGAATGAAATTGGAACACTCCCTAACACCATACACAAAAATAAACTCAAAATGGATTAAAGACCTAAATGTTAAGGCCAGACACTATAAAACTCTTAGAGGAAAACATAGGCAGAATACTGTACGACATAAATCACAGCAAGATCCTTTTTGACCCACCTCCTAGAGAAATGGAAATAAAAACAAAAATAAACAAATGGGACCTAATGAAACTTAAAAGCTTTTGCATAGCAAAGAAAACCATAAATAAAACGAAAAGACAACCCTCAGAATGGGAGAAAATATTTGCAAATGAAGCAACTGACAAAGGATTAATCTCCAAAATTTACAAGCAGCTCATGCAGCTCAATATCAAAAAAAACAACCCAATCCAAAAACAGGCAGAAGACCTAACTAGACATTGCTCCACAGAAGATATACAGATTGCCAACAAACACATGAAAGGATGCTCAACATCACTAATCACTAGAGAAATGCAAATCAAAACTGCAATGAGGTATCACCTCACACCAGTCAGAATGGCCATCATCAAAAAATCTACAAACAATAAATGCTGGAGAGGGTGTGGAGAAAAGGGAACCCTCTTGCACTGTTGGCGGGAATGTAAATTGATACAGCCACTATGGAGAACAGTATGGAGGTCCCTTAAAAAACTAAATATAGAACTACCATACGACCCAGCAATCCCACTACTGGGCATATACCCTGAGAAAACCGTAATTCAAAAAGACACATGCACCCCAATGTTCACTGCAGTACTATTTACAATAGCCAGGACACGGAAGCAACCTAAGTGTCCATCGACAGATGAATGGATAAAGAAGATGTGGCACATATATACAATGGAATATTACTCAGCCATAAAAAGAAATGAAATTGAGTTATTTGTAGTGAGGTGGATGGACCTAGAGTCTGTCATACAGAGTGAAGTAAGTCAGAAAAAGAAAAAATACCGTATGCTAACACATATATATGGAATCTAAAAAAAAAAATCAAAATTGGTTCTGAAGAACCTAGGGGCAGGATAGGAATAAGGACGCAGACATAGAGAATGGACTTGAGGACACGGGGAGGGGGAAGGGTAAACTGGGACAAACTGAGAGAGTGGCATGGACATGTATACACTACCAAATGTAAAACAGATAGCTAGTGGGAAGCAGCCACATAGCACAGGGAGATCAGCTCAGCTCAGTGCTTTGTGACCGCCTAGAGGGGTGGGATAGGGAGGGTGGCAGGGAGACGCAAAAGGGAGGGGATATGGGATATGTGTATACATATAGCTGATTCACTTTATTATACAGCAGAAACTAACACAACATTGTAAAGAAATTATACTCCAATAAAAATGTTAAAAAAAAAATCTCTGGGAGAAAAGCAACAAGCAGAAAGGCAAGCGAACTGATACACTTGTCAAGGAAGAAAACTGGGTAAACAGCACGTTGGAAAAGTCCTCATTTTAGGAGTTGACCATTTAGAGGTCGTGGGCAAGGATTTCTTTAAATCTGGAATGCTGTATCTATGGAGCAGAGTGACGATACCACAGGAGTGAGCTCAGTAACTGAGCTAACATTATTCATAAGTTCTGGAATCTCTTCAGGCAAAGTAATTACATTTTTATACAGTCATTTAAATATTCGGTACTTGCTATGATGTCAAGTAGCTTACAGTATCCGAGAGTCGGAGCTGTGACTTCAGGCGATGGAAAAGGCTTACCATTTTTTTATGAAGCAGAAAGGATTGCTTATGCACACACCTGGATGTAACTGTGACAGCCTCACAGTCAGAACAACTCGTTGCTTTTTAGCGCATACTGTGAATTTGGGCAAGAATACTTCTGCTGATATCATTTTGTGCTACATTAATAAAACATACTGATCCTTTGCAAAGTGTCTCCAGACTCGAAACCTTACACCTTCACCATGCTTACTCCTGACAGGAAAGAGGAGAAATGAAGAACAAAAGCTTCCTCCCTTCATACTGTTTTAAGACATGGTCATACAAATAATAAGTAAGGCAAAGCAAAAACATGCTACTGGGAGGGAGACGCAAGAGGGAAGAGATATGGGAACACACATATATGTATAACTGATTCACTTTGTTATAAAGCAGAAACTAACACACCATTGTAAAGCAATTATACCCCAAAAAAGATGTTAAAAAAAAAAAAGTTACTACTCTCATAGAAAACAATGATCATGTCAGTATTTTGCTTTGTAATTCAAGAGCAAAAGACAACATATTTAAGTATCTTAAGAACATTCTAAAGACAATACTACCTACGGTCTGTTCTTAGTTTTTAATTTTTAAGCGAGTCTTCATGTGCCTCTTCACTGAACATTAGATTTGACTACATATCGTATTTATTTTGGGCAGTGTTTAGTCTGATGAAACACTGTAAGAATTCTGATTCCAGAAAAGGTAGACATTTTATCACTATCTGGACAACCACCAACCTAAGGAAAAGGATACAATGGTCTGACATAAGCCAATAAAGGCATTATCATGCTTTTTGCTCTGTAGCTTTTTTAGAAGCTATTGTGAGCAATAGGTAATAAGAAATAAATGAATACATAGTGGTAAACGCTAGGTGGAAAAATGATAGAGTTCCTCAGTGGTTGTTTTACATGGGATGGTTGGGGAAGGCAGCTCTGAGAAAGGGAAACCTGAGCAGAAACCAGAATGACAGGAGGGAACAAACCATGACAGGAACAGTGAGTTCTCAAAAGAGGAAAAGTATGTGATGTTCTTAGCTATGATTAACTGTAATAGAAGAAAATTAAGCTGAAAAAAAAAAAAAAGATTTCCTTTTATTATCTCATGCCAGCTTCAGAAGACATGACTTCCAGGGCAGACTCAACTGCCAGCTAGCTCTGTGATATAACTTCTCCACTCCGGAATTCCTTTACAGTTAAGCAGAAAGACTTGACTAGTCAAATTTTAAGGCTCTTCCCTTTCCAAAAATCTGTGATTCCCAGCAATTACTTTTTGTTTTTGTTTCCCTGCCTGAAAACATTGAAAAAAGGGTTAAACATTCATCACTGTGAATGCAAGTTCAACTGTCTTAAATGACAAGTTTCCCAAGGAATCTATTTCAAAGTGTTGCCCCCCGCCCATGGTATCTCTGCCTTTGTCTGGCGTGTAACCTGGTGGGTGCTGACTAGATGTCGGTGGAAATCAGTACTGAGATATTTCTGGTCTTTCTTCTTCTGGGGAATGATGCATGAAAGTTGAGAAATACCCCTCCTCCTCCAATACTCATCTTTTCTCTCTAGGGGTCGTTCTTATGATGGCCTAAGAAGAGTAGGTTTTTATATTCTTCTCCTGAAAAGATTCCAACAACATACCAGGATAAAGACATCCATACGTTGCAGCCTCTGAAGAGAATTACATTTCTGCATTGGACAGGCCAAATTATTCATTCTCTCTTGAAAATCTGGCATCTTATTTTCTTACATGCAATATAATGTGTAAAATAAGCTATTTAAAGAATTAACATATCTGTTGATTAAAGTTGCTCTCTATGAAATATGCATTCTTTTTTGAACAAAGTGAAAACCTGACATTGTGTAAGTGGGGTCTAAAGGTTTTCATGCCATTATTGTCCATTACGGACACCAGAGCTCCTTGCAGAGGAGGGCTCAGGCCTGACACGGAGACGTCGGTAAATCCGGCACATCTGGGGCTCTGGCCTGGATTCTGACATGTGCCAAACTTTTGGCAATTAGCTTTCTGAGCTGCTGACAAATTGGGAATCCCAACTTCTTCCCTACCATGCTGAGAGGATGGCTGTGAGTTTCAAAGCAGTTGATTATAAAGTTCTTGAATAAGTATGAAGTGTTACACAAGCGTGAGATAGTGTTCTTGAGTAGCAACTACAAATAGCACTTCATGTTTCTAATGCTTTTCATGGTGATGCCTGTCATACAGAGAGCATACTGACTCACAGTAATGCCACAGAAGGGTCCCCTCTCCCCTAATATGTAGGTACTTTTAAAACTTGGGAAAAAAACTCTAGGTACCAGATATGCAGAAAGACAAAATTAAAGAAGTGGGCTTTGGACCTAGACTTGGGGCTTGGGTTTGGGTTTTTAATCCTCACATGGGGACACAGAGCACGGCCTACAGTCTGCATGACCAGGGGAGTCAGACAGAGTTCCCTGCTTAAGACCTACATCTGAACAGGGTTCAAGAAAATTCTACCCACAGGCCTGGGAGAGTTGCAAGGAAGCTTCCCTTCTATCCAGGATGGTAACCGGAAGAAAAACAAACAAAAAAACCAGACCTCTAATAAATTCAGACTCCCAAGCCTATACCAACGTAGGTAGGAGGTCCATAGTTATAGTAACTAAGGGGGCATAAACCCAAGCTAAGAAGTTAACAGTAAATACAAGTCAGGATGTATAAAAGCTCCATAAAGAAAAAAATGAAGATGAGCACACACACACTTAAAAACACAAAATTATAAACTGAACTAGGCAATCAACTACCACTGAGGAGAGTCTACAGACATAACAAGTGGGAGATTCAATGCCCCTAGAAGCAGAGATAATAAAATAATCTAGAAGAGGCGCTGGAACAAATATTTTAAGAATGATTAAAAAGCTGTAAGTACGAATAGAAAAATAAATAAAAGGGAAGAACAGGACCAAATAACAATAACTAAAAAGACCAAGCAAATTGAAAAAGACCAAAGAGAACTTTGAGCAATTAAATCCAGTCACTGAAATAATAGACACAATGAACTGATAGAGTAGATTATAAAAAGCTTAAAAGATAATTAACTGGAAGAGCGGAGCCCACAATACAGCAATGAGAAAGAAGATGGGAAAGCTAAAAGATAAGGGAGACAGAATGTAAAACTGAATCAAATACCCAACAGGAATTACTGATGCAGATAATAAAAATGGGAAAGGTACAGTATGTGAAGAAATAACTGCAGGGAATTTTCCTGAATAAAGGAGAGACACCATCCCCATATGGAAGAGTCACAATGAATCCAGAGCGGAATAAATAAAAAGAAATCCACACTTAGATTCATGAGAGTAAAACTGTAGAAAATCAAAGACACGGAGAAAAATTCAAAATCACCAGAGAAGAGAGATTTACTCACCAAAAAAAAAATGACAATTAGAGTGACAACGAACTTCTCATCATCAGTTATGGAGGCCGGAAGAGACAAAAAAAAAAGTCTCCAAAGTACTGAAGGAAAGAAATTGTTGACTAAGGATTCTATAATCAGCTAAACCATCATTTAACAGAGAGGTAGGTAAGCGCCCCCCTCTCAGACCCTCACTGAAACTGCCTCCAGAGAAGAGGTTCTCAAACTTGAGTCAGCGTCAGAATCCCTGGGAGCGTATGTTAAAACACAGACTGCAGGGCCCACAACCAAAGTTGCTGATTTTCAGTAGGTCCGGGTTGGGAGCCCCAAATTTACATTTCTAGTAAGTTTCTGAATGATGCTATTGATCTATAGGCCACACTTTGAGAACCATGAACTAGAGAGTAAACTTTATTAAGGAGAAAACTTAACCTGGAGAAAAGCAGATGCAAGAACCAATGGTGGGGACGTGGAAGCAACCGAAGTGTCCATCGACAGATGAATGGATAAAGAAGATGTGGCACATATATATAACGGAATATTACTCAGCCATGAAAAGAAACGAAATTGCGTTATTTGTGGTGAGGTGATAGACCTAGAGACTGTCATATGGAGTGAAGTAAGTCAGAAAGAGAAAAACAAATACCGTATGCTAACACATATATATGGAATTTAAGGAAAAAAATGTCATGAAGAACCTAGGGGCAGGACAGGAATAAAGACGCAGACGTAGAGAATGCACTTGAGGACACGGGGAGGGGGAAAGGTAAGCTGGGACGAAGTGAGAGAGTGGCATGGACATATATACACTACCAAATGTAAAACAGATAGCTAGTGGGAAGCAGCCACATAGCACAGGGAGATCAGCTCAGTGCTTTGTGACCACCTAGAGGGGTGGGATAGGGAGGGTGGGAGGGAGACAGAAGAGGGAGGAGATATGGGGATATATGTATATGTACAGCTGATTCACTCTGTTATACAGCAGAAACTAACACACCATTGCAAAGCAATTATACTCCAATAAAGATGTTAGAAAAAAAAGAACAATGGTGGGCAAAGGAATTCGTTTACATGTAAGTAAATTAAACAAGTGTTGACTGTTGAAAAAAAGAGAAAATATTAATGATTATTTGGCAAGTTTAAAGACAAGGTAGTTTTAAAATTCCACTGAACAATGGAAAGTAGGAGTGGGAAGAACAGCACTGAAGTTCCCCAAAGTCGTATATTATCCAGGAAAAGAGAGTGATTAATTTTGACAAAGGTCAAGTATATTGGTTAAAAATTTTAATGTGAGCACCAAAAGAACAGAAATAGAAAATACAACGTCCAAGCAAGTATAGCAAATGAAAGAAAATAAAGAGTACTCTATCAGTCCAACAGAAAGCAAGAAAAAAGATAAAACAGAGATAGTTAAAGGACAGAAAAGATATACTAGGCAAGTACTAGTGAAGAGAAAGTGAACATAATGACTGACAAAGCCACAGTCACCACGTGAGATGCTGACCCAGCTGACTTGGTTAGATAAAGAAAAGCCAGGAAAAATGTTGTCATGGAAATGGAAAATTTGAACACCATAGGCCTGATGTACAGACATATATAAAGAACTCTGCACCCAGCAAAGACAGAATACACATTCTTTTCAAACACAAAAAGAACATTAACAAAAAATGGCCAAGCCTCCAAAGACGTTTCAAATGTCTGATAATATTCCATAGACAATGTTATATGGCCACAATGCAATAAAATCAGAAATCAGTAAGAAACAGGTAAAAACCCTCTCATACTCTCAGAAACTAAAAAGCATATTCTAAATAATTTGTAAGTTAAGGACAGAAAGAAATCATTATGGAAATTACCAAAAATTTAGAACTGAATTAAAACGAAGACCAAGTATCTACACTAAGGTAATAATTACCTAAATACACATGCTCTTATTGAAAGAAATACTACCAATAGTAAAAAAAAAAGAGTAAACAAGGCTCTTTTGTTAGTAGAAAACAAAGAAAGAGCTTTCTTCAGGGCAAATCTACCTAGATTTATGATGCTAAATAATTTTCAACAGTAATTATAAAAACTAACAGTGTTGCATGAAGACATGATCAATAAGCAACAGAAATATTTGAAAAGGCTTCATCATTGTCAAAAGTCTTCTGTTGCTTGAAAACAGCATCGTTTCTTTAATTTACCTTGTTTCTCATGATGGAGAAGAGAAAATACTACTCTAACTTATTGTGACTGTGACTGTAACAAAAGGAGCTGTGGTAGTGAAGCAGGTGTTTGTTAACTACATGCAGAGGAGCTGACGCCTGTTTTGACCCACGTGGCATTGGGCACTTTGCATCAACCGCTAAGCAAAGCAGCTGGACAAATCCAAATCCAACAAGTAACTAAAGGGATGTCAGGTATCAAGGTGTGTTTGCACTGTATTATCTTTCAAGTTTTCAAATGGACCTATAATTCAAAATGTAATTTGAACCAAATCAGATTAAAGCCACAAAATTAGTATTTTAAATATACCTATTGCTGTCTTAGCTCAGCACTTGATATAACAAACTTCCCTTCCTTTAGCTCCTCCAGTTATTAAAAGATTCCCCAATTTGCAATCTTCTGCTCATCCCAGTACAGTTCCTGCAATTCCAGAGTCTCTCCTTGAACTCATGTAACCACTGACAAAAGACCCTGGAGTATTCCACAGACTCCTTTCAGGTGTTTGATACCAGGTGCCTGCTGACCAGTGCCAGGGTGTCACTCTTCCTTATGAACACACATAAGAGGACTATGAGAAAGTTAGTGGGTCAGCAGAGATAAGATTCTTAACTGCCAGTTCTGGAGTGCAGCTACCCCCTCACCCAAACCTTTGCAGAGTTTTAGAGCCGGAAGAGATTCCGGATCCAATTTAAATTTGTTAGCATACATATACTACCCTTGGCCTCAAGAGACGTTAAAACTCTACAAATACAGGACAAAGTTTTGCTTCATATAAAAAGGAAGAGAGGGGGGCTTCCCTGCTGGCGCAGTGGTTGGGAGTCCGCCTGCCGATGCAGGGGACGCGGGTTCGTGCCCCGGTCCGGGAGGATCCCAGATGCCGCAGAGCGGCTGGGCCCGTGAGCCATGGCCGCTGAGCCTGCGTGTCCGGAGCCTGTGCTCCGCAGCGGGAGAGGACACAACAGTGAGAGGCCCGCGTACCGCAAAAAAAAAAAAAAAAAAAAAAAAAAAGGAAGAGAGGACATTTTGTTTGTTATACTTTTAATCTACCCTTTTATAAAAGACAAAAGAGAATGTTTAGTTTTGTTACCACTAGCAAACCATTTTCTTTTCCTTTATATTGAAAGCCCTGTGAAAAGGCAAATGTATCTGTACCTCACCCAGAAATTCTGGGAAGGAGGAGACGGGAGTAATGCTAAATTTCTCAAGGACACCAGTCAGGCCCTTGGCATCAAGGTAAGCAGGAATATACAAGAAATGTGTGTTTAGATGAAACCAAAATATTATACTGAAGAGTCAGAACTTGAGAATACTAACCGGACCAGTAATAGCTGGATTCTGCAGTCTTGGGTCTTCCCACTGAGTAATTTTGCTATCTGGAAATATTTAAAAACAAACACAAAAGCCGGCTTATTAGTTCAATCTATTTCATGTCCAAAATGTTTTAGAAAGAATTATTTCTGGATTTTCCAAAAGTTCCCCCAGTTCCCCATCCTGACTCCCAAGGATAAATAACTTAGTATTTCAGGGTTAGAAGAGAACTATACTCTGTAAGGCAATCTGCACCGCAGCCCCCCATACTGTTTAGTTAAAAACAATCAAAAATGCACAACTAAAGTAAAACCATCTATTCACACTGTTCTGGGCAAGCAATCTGCTGAAATTTCAATTATAAACCCCCGTACCTTCAAGGATTTATAACTTGAGGTTGATTTTCGTTTAATTAAAGAAAAGCATAAAAGATTTTAGTTCCCCAAAAGTTAACACACACACGATTTTTTTTCTCATTTCAAATACTCCTTCCTTTGCTTATGGTGTTGCAAACGGCTTTCAATTAAAAAGCTTAAGTTGAACAAATGAATAATCCATGACATGTGTCACTCATAGGCACACAAAAATCAAAACAGCTAAGGCAGTCCAAAAAATGAGAATTAGATACAGCAGAGGAGGATTCCAGAGAAAAGGTTCCCTTTTGGTCAAGCTGGTGAGAGGTGGTTCTTTCTTCCAAATGAGTCAACGTCAATAAGATTAGTAAATGTCACCTATACCACTGCTTCAATGGTGTAGGTGGAAACACACATTAGCTACCTGGATCACTTGGGATTTGTGACTGTGCCTTACTTAAAAAGACTTTATGCTACTGTGTGTATATATGGGGGGGGCGCAGGAATGAACTCACACGAAAGATATGGGGAGGGTAGACGGGGAAGAATAGGTTTCTCTCTGGAGTGTTAGGAAATCTAAGTTGGTTTGTAAAAAAGGAAATGATCTGTTTGAGAAGAACAGTCTGTTTTTTTCTGGTCTACTTCGTAAGTGGACTGATAAGAATAACTAATAAATTTGGTTTTAATGACTATCCCAGGAATTTTTCGAAGTCTGGTATGATAATTATTTTAACAAAAGCAGTGGTAAAGTTTTAAAATTAAGCTACCAAAGCACATGACGATTCTAGATTCACGCTGGTAGAAAAGTTACAAGAACTGTTTCGACTGTTTCAGAGAACGCTGAAGGACGAAGCAAAAGGTATTTTTGGGTCCCTTACTTTGAAGACAGAAGTTTTTGGAAATTAAGAGCTGTTCCTGTGATGCAAAACAGGAGAAAAGGAAATAAAAGAAAAAGAATATAGCTGAGTAAAAACTGCCTTAGACTATATATAGACTGGGTACCATCATCAAACCAGAAAATAAATTACCTGCTACCTCCATATGATGACCCCCACATCTGTCCAAACCAGAACCTCAAGCTCCATCCTTGACACCTGCACCTGGATTTCCCCTGGGAAACACCTCAAACCCTCCTCTGCCAGAAGTTGACCCATAATCTTCCACTACCAGAATGGCTCATACAGCCCTGGATTCCTTATTAACAACACCACAGTCCGTCCGTCCACTGTTCAGGTCCGGCACCTGCCATACCCTCCATCCTCGCTTACCTTTCACTCCGGTGGTCACCACCTGTCCCCACCTCTCTGAAAAGGCTTCTTTCCGGAGCGCTCATCTTCTCCCCCGACTACTCTCTAGGTCTCCCTGGCCTCGTCTCACTCACCCCCGTTCAAAACTTCCTTTAAAGCTCTGCCCAGGGGATCTCACCCCCAGGCCGAGGGCCCGCGAGCGAAGCCTCACCTGCGGCTCCCCAGCGCTCGCAGCACCCCCGAACCCCGCCTCCTCCCCCACCCCCATCCGCGGGAAAACTGTCTTCCACAAGGCAGGACCCTGGTGCCAAAAAGGCTGGGGACGGCTGCTCTAGAGCACAAACCTGACCGCGTCAGACTCCCTTCTGCACCATCCCTTAGGCGCTCCCGCCTGGCTGCGGAAGGGACCCGAGTCCCCGTACCAGCAGACTCCCTTTGACTTAACGCGGTGCCACGCCAGCCTCATCTGCACACCGGCCGTCTGCAATCCCACTGTGCTCCTCTGAACACGGTGTCACCTGCACGGCTTCACACACCTGCGCACGCTCTCTCCCTCCTAGAATTGCTCTTTGCTGGGCGTGCCTGGCTAAACCTCACTCATTATTTGGGATCCACCTGAAAAGTTCTACAAGGCTCTTTTGCAGTCTTCTTCCACTGCTGGAGCCCAGACACTCAGCAAGTATTTCTACGTAACAATTGGTTCACTCCCCTGAGACAACACTTAAATACCTCCTGGCACTCCCTACTAGAACCTAAGCCCCTTGAGGACCAGAACTGTGTGCTGTTCATCTCCACAGCCCCCTCTCCACCACTTAACACATTTCCCAGCATGTAGCAGGAGCCTGACTTTTTAAATGACCAAATGAAGCTGATGGCGAAAACAGATTCTTTTTAAAACAGTCTAGGCTTTCAGAAGCACATGATTACAATAATGATCAATTTTGCACTTAAGAATTATCGACATATGACTGTTGGTGGCCAGTTACCCATTTTGTCCTTAAACTTTTGAATCTAAACTTGCTTTTTGTCTTTGAGACGTAATATTTGAAATAAAGGGGCGAGAATGAAGTAGAAGAATAAAAAACTCAGTCCATTTAGCTACTATTAACAGGTTTGGTAAGACTGCTGGCAGGAAAGATTAAAACAGGATCTTACAGCATCCCTGGAATTTTATTTTCTAGCTTTGTATATAAACTGCCTGTGGCCAAGTACTCAGTGGCTGGGCATATCGGGTCTTTAAGAAGAGCTACGCTATTCCTAAGGGAGGTAGGGATTCAGTTCAAGACCTTCCCATACCCTTTGACACCAGGCTTGAGACATAGGAGCTTTTTGATAAATGTCAATCAAATGAATCTAGAAGTCTAAAGGGCAGATTAGTATTGAGCATTCATGCTCTTCTGAAATTAAATCTTTAACATTTTTAACCTTGAAAATGTCTCACTTCTCAAGAATTTATGAAGCAGAAAATTAAAAAAACCTAATGAATTAGGAGACAAGCGCACTGCTGCCTTTTATATTCAGTGTGCAGTCACATGCCCCAGCGAAGTGGAAGACGGATGACTGAGCACCTTACAAGATGGCTGCTTTCACGGTCAAATGGTGTAGTAGGGATGGCCTGGCTTCTGTCCTGCAGGCAGCAGGAGAGCAAAATGAGATGCTGAATTTTGCTAGAAATAAGATTTGGGAAAAATGTTTAGAAGCAGAGACTCGTTCGGAAGGTAAGGAAATTCCAGGTAATGAAACCCATTTTGGAGTGGGTTTGAGTACCTGATACAGCGTCTTAAAAAAGATAGATATGCTTCATTTTTCACAGACTGGAATTTGTTTTTTTAAAAAAGGCATATGAATTGAACTGTTTCATTGATATGTACACTGCTCTATTGCTTTCCACTGAATAAACCTTGATGAATTAGGGAGACCTGGCAGAAATGTTACATTGTCAGCTAATGAGGCTCTCCGAAACAGACCTTTTTCTTACACAGTCTTTGGTCATTTAATTTACACTGTATTTGGTTAAGAGAACTTTTCAGTAGAGTTGAGCAAAGGCAAATTTTAATCTCCACGTAAAGGATCACAGATCTCACACTGGCACAGCTCAGATCAACAAGGCTCTGTACGTGGTCTATATCCTATCGTTTGATTCCCAGGAGTGAAGAGGGGGAGCCTCCCAAGTGCTGTGTGGTCTGGAAAAGAGGAATGGGGGATGTCTGAGAGGAGCTTGGAGGGACTGATTAAGAATAAGGGAAACACCCAGGCATTTAGCAAGGAACCACCCTTTCCCATCGCCTGGAAAACAGGAGCTGGGCAGGCCTGAGGCTGGAGGCACGGCTGCTGTTGCCTCTCAAGGCAGGTTCTCTCCACTTTCCAACCAAGGGCATCAACTTCCTAACACAACACCGGCACCACTGGCCCTCCGTGAATGGACTCCGAGTCACCATTTAACAAGCGTTTACCGCATATTACACTAGGTCTATGCACGCCTACAGAAGAACAGTCCCTGATTTTTCTAATTTCTAATGTATACTAGGATGGCCCTTTGCAATCGTGTTTTTCTTGTTTCTGGGTCCTTACAGTACATCAAGAACATTTCATAAAGTTCTTTTTCAGGTTGACCTGACATCAGACCACCAGCCGGAACATGGCCACAATGTTGTGTGAAGTACTCTCCGTGTGGCGGACCAAGGCTGTGTTACCAGTTAAGACCTTCCTTTAATAAAATGCTCATGATTACTCGTACCTCTCTTTGAAAACTGAAATTGTAATGCATGAAAAAACTGAAAAGGAAACTTTTGTTTTTAGTGGGAAAAAGGCAGTGTGACTCCTCTTCTATTTCGGCAAATTCTGCTGAGAAAGAGAATTATAACTAGCACAGGAAGGAAGGAAGTGGGGGTACCCGCATATGGTAAAGCATTTATGGCAGCAGTTCTATGCTCACTGTAAAATTCTGGAACGTAGGCAAGAATCAGCATTTTCACTGGTCGAAGACAAAAACTAGGCCTATGTACTTTGAACTATCTAATTTTAAGCAAGGGTAACCCACACCCCTAAATACACCCAGGACTTCTACTTTTGGTTTAATTCTGAATTGTTGGGCTTCTTGCTTACTTCGATTTCTAAAAACCCCTCAATCTCCCGTGCCTGAAAGCGAAGGTGTCTCTACCATGCACTGGTCGCTTAGGAACCCAGGAAGAGGCCCTGAAATGAGAGACAGTGACAGGCCCCACCCACATGAGGACCCCTCGAGGCCACGCTTCCCGGTCAGCTCAGCAACATGCTTAACTAACCAATGCAATCAGTTAAGAAAACGTGAGGCTGGGAAATCCGGTGTAGACTTAATGCTCATGTTTATGAACCAAATGAAAACAAAGATAAATATATTCCACCAGATCACACGCGTATGTGAACTTTAAATCTACTTGCAGACTTCTTTTCAATATACATTTTCAGAAGTTTTAAGGGATACACTAATATGATCCCATGGAGAAAATGTCAATTCAACAAGGGGGAAAAAAAAAAACAACAACACTGGCTAAAAGCAAACCTTTATTAGTTTAACTTTTAGTTGGCATGAGAAACCACACATTTATTCATAGGAGCTGGAGCAGATGCCCGCAGCAAATGTAGTTTCAAGAAAAGAACTGCACATGTATTAGTGTGTTGGGTGCAGGGAAACATGCTGTGAATAGAAAATAAGTCAGAATGGGCATCTTGCCCTGAGACCTCTGGAGGCAGCTTTTAAAAAACGTAGCGGCTGCTTCAAGCACTGCTCATACACAGATTTCTGACATAATCGTCACTTCTAATCTTATTTTCTATTACCAGAGTGTATTTATTAAAAGCGCAAAAGTCAACGGGTCATCAATCAAAAAAAATTTTTTTAATTAAAAAAAACAGTTAATAGGTCACAAGGTCAAACTGGAATGGGCTACTTTAAAGCAAACTGGGGTGAATGCACAGTACCGTACGAGGGCACTGAGTCTCTGGTATCCTCCTCGCCACATAACACCTGGCTGCCTAGACAAACAGTAAAATGACACAGCTTTCACTGTCATATCTGAATTACCCTCATCCTCCC